>NC_133456.1:7547003-8887003 GCF_048565385.1 Saimiri boliviensis
ACATTAGAACAAAGTCAACCAGTTCTGAAATAAGGGAGAGAGAAAACTGTGTCAATGACACTAAATGGGCTACTTGATCACAGCTTCTTTCCATCAGGTCTATCAGACTTCACAAATAGTGTATCCCAAAAGCACATCATGACTCAGAGAAAAACAGTGTTCTCGGGGGAACCCTACCCAGTGAATTTGCCCACTACCTTTTCAGAGAAGTCTTGGCTGCTCCACCACCCACTGAAAGCACAGGGGATACCATGACAGTAAAAGTTTCATCATGGCATATTGTTTTCAAACAAAAAGCTAACTAAAAGGTTGTCTGTAGTTATCTGCAGTCATAATGAACCACTTTGATATTATTACAAGACAAAAAAAAAAAAAGAAAGAAAAAGTCCTATTCACGCCAAAAAAAAAAAAAAAAAAAAAAAAAACCCACAGATTTTTGGTTTAGAGCAGGCGTCCCCAAACTTTTTACACAGGGGGCCAGTTCACTGTCCCTCAGACCGTTGGAGGGCCGCCACATACTGTGCTCCTTTCACTGACCACCAATGAAAGAGGTGCCCCTTCCTGAAGTGCGGCGGGGGCCAGATAAATGGCCTCAGGGGGCTGCATGCGGCCCGCGGGCCGCAGTTTGGGGAACGCCTGGTTTAGAATGTGGAATATTGTATATTATGGTTCTCCAGAGAACCGGAACCAATAGGATGGGTGTGTGTGTGTGTGTGTGTGTGTGTGTGTAAACAGATTTATTCTAAGGAATTGGCTCTTACGATTGTTGAGACTATCAAGTCCAAACGTGGCCTGGCAGCCTGGAGACCCAGGAGAGCCACTGGTGCAGAAGAAGTTCAAAGACAATCTGCTGAAGAAGTCCTTCTCACTCTGGGATGCCAGATTTTTTATTCTACTCAGGCCTTAATGGTTTAGATGAGGCCTGCCCACATTATAGAGGGCAGTCTGTTTACTCAGTGTTCACCAATTTAAAAATTAATCTCATCCAAGAGCGTCGTCTAATTTGGCATGTAAAGTTAACCATCACAAGTCCTTGTCAACTTGGCACCCGCATGCACCTCCTTAAACCATGCTTCATCGCCAAACGAAAACAATAACAAGGTCATACTTCTTCCTAGTGTATAAAAAGCAACCTGTGTACAACCAAAAACAACATTAAAAGGGATGCAAAGCCTTTGCATGCTGTTTATTCTTCTCCTTGATATCCCATAACTTAAATACGAGGATATAAAGTTAACACATCTTACTTACACGACAAGAGGATAACAGAAGGAGGAAAGCAAAACTGCCCTGCACACACACATATTAATACCCACTTATGGAAACACTCAGGACAATTACAGTCCCCATTCCTGTTACTGATCACATGGTCATAGTTGTTATTAACAGCTACCTTCTTCCGCTACCCATTCCATATTTCCTTTGCCTTCAGCAAGCACCTCAACTAGTCATAGTTCTTTATCTGCTGGAGTGACCCAAACCTTAAAATCTATAGCAGTCAGCTAGGTTTGCCATAACAAAGTACCACAGACTGGGGGGCCTCAACAACAAAAATATATTTTCCCACAGTTCTGGAGACTGAGAAGTCTGAGATCAAGATGCAGCAGGGCTGGTTTCTGGTGGCATCTCTCCTCAGCTTGCTGCCTGGTTGCTCTGTCTTCACATGGTCTTTACTCCTGTGCCTGTGGATCCCTCATATTTCTTCCTCTTCCTATAAGGACATCAGTCCTATTGGATTAGGATTAGGGACCCATCATTTTATTTTATTTTTTTTCTTGACATGGAGTTTTGCTCTTGTTGCCCAGGCTGGAGCGTAATAGCATGATTTTGGCTCACTGCAACTTCCATCTCCCAGGTTCAAGGGATTCTCTTGCCTCAGCCTCCCACGTAGCTGGGATTACAGGAGTATACCATCACACCTGGCTAAGTTTTGTATTTTTAGTACAGACGGAGTTTTACTATGTTGGTCAGGCTGGTGTCGAACTTCTGACCTCAGGAGATCCACCTACCTCAGCCTCCCAAAGTGCTGGGATTACAGGCAAGAGCCACCTTGAGCCCAGCCGGGCCCCACCCTTTTAATCTCACTTTACCTTAATTACCTCCTAAAAGACCCTATGTCCACATATAGTCACACTGGGAATTAGAGCCTCAACCTACACATTTTGGAGGTGGGAGGACACAGCTGAGTCCATAAGAGCTTGCAATAACATTCCCATTCTCATCCAGGGTAACAGTGACAGTTAAGGAAATTAACTACTGTTACATAAGGAAAGATCGTTACATTTCCTAAGTGTTTTCAAGAATCTTTTATTTACCAAATATTAGTATATTTGGTCAATAATTTGAGTGTCCACTATGCACCAGCATGGTACTACGCATGGCAGATATAAACAGTGATCAAATGAGATAAGACTGGAGTATGTCTTGGGTGCTGGGCATTGTAGGTCACTATTCTCAGATGTGACGTCCCAGTATGGAATTTCAGATCCTTTTCATTCCAGGCAATTTCCCTTGAACTGTAGATCAAGTACTAGGTGCCGTTTCCCGCTTTAGTTTTCTTTTTCAGGGGCGCCTAGTAGTCATATGTCAGTTCTCATCTGCCTGTCTTCAATGTTGTATCCCTTTCTCTTGAATTCTTTGCCTATTTTTTATAATTACAATGTTCCTAATATTTACCTTCTATTTATTTTAAGGCATTATCTGTTGTGCTTATTTGCTCTTGTGTTCCTTCTACTCTTTATTTCTAAAATAGTTATTTCCAATGCTTTCCTCATGTCTACCACCTCATTTCTGAGATTTTTCTGTTTTGATTTATATTGTTCTCTCATATCTTGTATCACTTTCTTAGTAAGTTTTAGTTCATTTTGACAATAGTAGAATATGGTTTTATTTTATTTATTTGTTTGTTTAAATCAAGACTGATTGATTGACTGATTGAGATGGAATCTCACACTGTTTCCAGGCGGGAGTACAGTGGTGCAATCTCAGCTCACTGCAACCTCCACCTCCAAGGTTCAAGCAATTCGCTTGCCTCAGCCTTCTCAGCAGCTGGAATTACAGGAACATGCCACCATGTCCAGCTAAATTTTTTATTTTTAGCAGAGACAGGGTTTCATCATGTTGGCCAGGCTGGTCTTAAACTCCTGACCTCAGGTGATCCGCCTGCCTTGGCCTCCCGAAGTGCTGGGATTACAGGCATGAGCCACCATGCCCGGTATAGGATATGGTTTTAACCTGTTTTTTGGGGGTGTCTTTTTGTTGTGCTGGTGTAGAGATGTTAGTCTGCTTATTCTTCTTTCCAATTTATTTTGTCTTTGTGTGGTATCTTACACCTCCATTCCTTTATGTGCCTTGTTATGTGAAATTAGTGTAACATTTAGGATCAAGGCTGGTTCACAGAAGCTTTTCTCACTTCGGAGCTCCCTATTCAGTTGCTCTCATGTAGTGTTAAAAATATATATGATAGTTGCTTTCTGAGATATCCTGGCTCTCTTTCTACCCCATGTCCACTTTTATTACTAACCCTTAAAGAGAAGGAAAAATTGTTTGAGCATCTGGGTAAAAAGAACAACTGACTTATAAGGGGAAAAAATATTATAATCAGATTTTAAAAAACGATGTAAGCAAAAAGAAAGCATAGGAACCTATCTAAGATCCTCAAGGAAAGAAAATAAGAGCTATGGATTTCTGAATTAATTTCAAGTATAAAGGACATAGGCAACATGTAAAAGAACTCAGGGAATATTGTTCCTTAGAGCCATTTCTGAGAAGTACACTAGTTTTGTGGTTCAAAGCAACCAAAACTGCTAAACAGCAGCGATTATGTCTGGTGGTAAACAGCAAATATAGAGATGCTTGTAAAGGTAAGACTACATGAGGATTATAAGGGAGAGTATAGTATGTAATAGCTACATGCTCTCAAAATGTAGACATGGAGGGGCTCACACCTACAATCCCAGCACTCAGGGAGGCTAACTGGGCAGATTCCTTGGAACCTCAGGTACTACCAGATGACAATGATGACAGAGAAGCAAACTCCAAATTAATCTTGACAATACACTCTTTTAAAAGTAATCATTCTTGCATTACAGTTTCATTTGACAATTAGACAAGGGCTGGGGGCACTGGTGACAATTTTTAATGTTTAGATAAGCCTATTTTCCATAATCGGCATTCATTCATGATGTCACTGGTGAGAGACTGGGGGAGATCATGTGACCTTCCCAGAGGCAGGCCTTCTGAATAGATGCTGTTTCTCAAGCCCTGCATGATACCAAGCAACAACTACACTATGTCAAGGGTCCAAAGTTGACTGATGGAACCCATGCCCTAGCTCAAGGTGCTTTTAGTACCAGTGCCAAGTCAGTGAAGTGGAAGGCAGTCCAGAACACCAAGCTCTGGATGGGTAGTGGGAGAGCAGGCCTGGTCTCAGGTCAAAAGTCCCAACCCTCAAACATGAGCCATCGTGAGAGCCAGGACTGTCTTTTCTGTTCAGCAAAAGCCACCTTTTCATGGATCTAGGCAGGGAGGACCCCAGGAAATATTCATCCTCATTCTCATTCTCTCTCTTTCTTTCTCTTTCTCTCTCTCTCTCTCTCTCTCTCTCACACACACACACACATACACACACACACCCATACATATACACACTTACATACAATGTTAAAAAAAATGAAAAGGCATCCTAGAACTTAAAATTAAATTTTAAAAAAATTTTTTAAGAGATAAAACAATTGTGTTCTATTCCAATCCAGCTATTAATACTTGGAGGCTGTGACCATGTACTTGCGGGCCATGACCATGAGCACATAATTTACTGACCAAAGACACTGTTGAGATTGAAAGGGAGGGACATTAATAATTATGACAATGAGTATAAACTGGCACTGCCCTGAGCAAATCAGTACGAAAGAGTACCCTGGCTGTAACCCACCCAACATGTTTTAAGCTGCTCAAATGTCATCTAAATTTTTCTTGAGTTCTTGTTCTGGTCTCCACATAAAAGGCAAAAGTATATAATTACCAGACCTTCAACGGATCCCAGAGGATACAAACAAGAGGATTTCAGGAGGTACATGGACAAGCATGACCTTTTAATTGTATTGTTAAATATTTATATGTGGTTTAAAACTATGTATAGATCACACTGTAAACACAGGTTCCAAATATACTATTGCTTACAATGAAACTAAAGTCTTACAAACTGCTTGTAGATTTAAATATTAAAATGTCTAGTAAACGCTTCTACACGTGATCTCAGCATACACACAAGAATGGATATTGTATGTGGACACTTACTTTTGAAAATTACTGGCACATTCAATGCATGCTTCTTTTTTTTTTTTCTTTTCTCCAGCCAATCAGTCAACAAACCCTAAGCCCTTACCTATGAGCTGGGCATTCCCCAGACCAAGGGGCCACAGTGGGAACCCTGGCTCCTGCCACAGAGAACCCATCAGCCAGCGAGTCTGCAGCACAAATGATGTGATTTTTAAAGCTAATAAGGCATTTGACATTTTGATTTAATAACAACAAATATTACTGTGTTTCATAGATGACAGTTTGTACATACGCAGTCTCATTCAACTAATTGCTATTAGTTTAAAGTCTAGGGGGAAATGTCCTTTTACAAAATCACCTCCAACACCAGCTGCTTGCAGTTCCTCAGCTGCTCTTCCCAGGTCACAGATTCAGGGCACTTCCTCACACCAGCCCAGACCAGTTTTGCTCATCTGTAGCCATCAGGCCACTTCTATCAAAAGAAAGTGGGAGGAGAGGTTGGGTGCAGTAGCTCATGCCTGTAATCCCAGCACTTTGGAAGGCAGAGGCAGGTGGATCATGAGGTCAGGATATTAAGACCAGCCTGGCCAAGATGGTGAAACCCCTTCTCTACTAAAAATACAAAAATTAGCCAGGCATGGTGGTGGGTACCTGTAATCCCAGCTATTCAGGAGGCTGAAGCAAAGAAATGCTTGAACCCAGGAGACAGAGGCTGCAGTGAGCCAAGATCATGCCACTGTACTCCAGCCTGGGCAACAGAGTGAGACTCTGTCTCAAAAAAATAACAACAATAATAGTAATAAGAAAGTGGGAGGAGACTCTCAAGGCTGGGTGCTCACTCCATGGCCGCACTGCTGTGGCACTTGGACACCAGGACTTCTCCAATCCTTCCCAGCAGCACCCCATGTTGAGAAGGACTGGCAGGCATTATGAGGCTCTGAGGGAAAAAGTGCTATCATCAGGTTTCCAGCAGAGGACGGGGCAGCAGGACTCCTGTATCTGCCAGGAAATTCCCCCTATACCTGTATCCCCTGCAGAGTAGCATTGTACAATTCAGAAAGGGCCTGCAGATGCATTCTCAATTCCATCTCCTTATCCATCCAGTGAGGAAGGCAGGCTGCTGTCATTACCCACTCGGAGCTAAGGAGGATGAGGCTCAGAGGGATCCATGGCTTGTGTGAAGTCACACTGCTAGAAAGCGGCAGGGCTGGGTCACAGCACGGGTGCTTTTTGCCCAGTTGTTTTAAGTCCAGAGCCTGGAACCAAATAATTGGCCAGCCTCCTCTAGGGCACGTTATGTATAGCAGGGAGGGGACATTTTGTTTTGTTTTGTTTTCATTTGTTTAATTTTCCTCTTTTGATTCTTAACAACTAATCTTTTTTAGTAAGAACTATCAAATGCTTCACTGGCCTTAAGAATGAGCATAACAAAGAAAACACTATCATTTGTGCTGCAAAGTTAAAGACACATGAACAATAGCTGAGTCTCACATGTTTTCCAAGCTGTGGAGGTGGGTCACCAACTGGGCTTTGAGATCAGGAAAGTCAGGAATAACTAAGGACAAAAAAAAAAAAAAAAATGGGTGCTGAAAATAACTTGGAAACGTGAATTTACAAAAGACTACACACTAAATTTAAGCAAGGGCACCCATTCTATTTTTGGCTGATTCTTCTGGCATCAGCTGCCGTTTGGCAAACATTTGACAGCCCACTCAATCGCGGGTCTCCCACACCACCCCTTGTCTTTCTGGGTAGTTTCCAGCCTTGGGTTTCCAGGACTCCACAAGAACACAGGATGAAGAGAAATGCACAGGGGAGCAGGGGAGTGGCGACAGGGGTACAATCTGGGAGGAGATCTGGAATCAAGGGACACATGGTTTATGATGTGAAATTGGGATTGAGGCTAACTGTTGAGGCTGGCTGTGCAATTCACCCAGACCCAAATCTCCTCCTGTTTCTCTGCTATTGAGAAGAATAATTTCTATAGAGCTCTTCCATATTTTCACAAGTAGCTAAAGGTGCTTTACTGTCAGTCATCTTCAAAATTCCCTGCTTGCCTGCGCAGCAACAGCAAAACAAACGGAATCACCTCCACCACCGAACTGACTATGTTCCAGGCTAACACTTTCTTGGTAGTCCTCCTTACCCATGGTTTTGCTTTCTGTGGTTTCAACCTGCAGTTAATGTCAGTCCAAAAATATTACATGGAAAATCCCAAAAATAAACAATTCATACACTTTAAATTGTGCGCTGTTCCGCATTACATGAGGAAATCCCACCCAGGACCTGAATCATCCCTTTGTCCAGCATAGTCACACTGTATGTGCTGCCTGCCCATTAGTCACTCAGCAGCTGCCTGGGTGAGCAGATTGACTGCTGAGGCATTGCAGTGCTTGTATTCAAGTAACCCTTATTTTACTTCATAATGGCCCCAAAGTGCGAGAGTAGTGGTGCTGACATATTGTTACAATTGTTCTAATTTTTTTACTTTTTTTTTTTTTTTTTTCTTGAGACCGAGTCTCACTCTGTCCCCCAGGTTGGAATGCAGTGGTGCGATCTCAGCTCACTGCAACCTCCACCTTCCAGGTTCAAGTGATTATCCTGCCTCAGCCTCCCGAGTATCTGGGATTACAGATGCCCACCACTGCCCCCGGCTTTTTTGTTTTGTTTTGTTTTGTATTTTTAGTAGAGCTAGGGTTTCATCATGTTGGCCAGGCTGGTCTGGAACTCCTGACCTCAGGCAATCTACCTGTCTCAGCCTCCCAAAGTGCTGGGATTACAGGTGTGAGCCACCGCACCCAGCATGTTCTATTTTATTATTAGTTATTGTTAATCGCTTATTGTGCTTAATTTATAAATTCAACTTTATCATGGATATATACATACAGGAAAACACATAGCATTATAGGTTTTGGTAATATCCAGCATTCAGAAATCCACTGGGGGTCCTGGATCATATCCGCTTTGGATAAAGAGGGACTACTATATATACTCTCACTGAATCCCCACAGCAGCCCTATGTCACAGGTATTCTTATCATCATATTTTAGACGGAAAAACTAAGGCTTAGGAAGTTGAAGTAACCTGCCCAAGGTCACACAGAAAGCAAGTGTGGGAACTATATACCAGCCACCAACACACTTAGCACTTGAAGCTGGGTGACTGGTGACTGTAACCGCAGAGGCCAAGCTCTTAATCCCTGTCCTACACTGGCAACCTATGCCACAGGACCTTCCGTGATAGTGCCAGTCTGGAATCCACCCCTCCACCTCCCCACTCCATGTGACCACAGCCACATGAGCCAGCATGAAGGCCATATACCAGCCAGTGGTCTCTTGCGTGTAATTTAGATTGGGCATACCCAAATTGGTCTCCGTAAGACCCAGTTTGTACAGATTCTGCTCTGAAGGCTGTGTCTTCAACTCCAAGTTACCACAGAGCCCCTTTGCTGATTAATAGGCTTTCTTAGACTGTGAACTCTGGAGCCAGATGGCCTGGGTTTGAATCCCAGCTCCACCGTTTATGAGCTGGAAGGGCTTGGCCAAAACACTGTGCTAGCTTTTCTCTTCTCTAACAGAGGTACTCATGATACTAATAAAACCCACCGTTCTGTAGGCTCTGAGGATTATACACAGTTCTGCTCAGGAAGTGCTTACAATAGTGCCCAATAGACAGGGATCCCCCAGTGATGATCATTATACAACAGCCATGTGCAGGCCAGCACTGAGATTATTCTAGATAAATGTTTATATTTCTCTTAGAAAATGAATGTTTGGCAGCAAATTAAAGCAAAGACACAGACTTACCTCGAGAAAGTCACTCCTGGCTACTGGGCCAATTTGCCACTGGATTCTAGTTCTATTTTGAGGGCACCCAAAAGAAAGCAAAAGTAGACAAAAGTATAAAGACTCTAGCTGGGCGTGGTGGCTCACATCTGTAATCCCGGAATTTTGAGATGCTGAGGTGGGTGGATCATGTGTGGTCAGGAGTTCAAGACCAGCCTGGCCAACATGGTGAAACCCCATCTCTACTAAAAATACAAAAACTATCCAGGTGTGGCAGCAGGTGCCTGTAATCTCAGCTACTTGGGAATCTGAGACAGGAGAATCACTTGAACCCAGGAGTCAGAGGTGGCAGTGAGCCAAGATGGAGCCACTACACTCCAGACTGAGAGACAGAGTGGGACTTTGTCTCAAAAAAACAAAACAAAGAAGACTTTAAACTTTATTTTTAGATAGTTTTTTCAGTGAATTGGATGATAACATATTTTATTTTGATCCCACTGGCACTGGGTCCTACGGTATGTTTTGCCTTGGTAAAACTTTTTTTTTTTTAACCAAGATATTTCCAAGTACCTGAATGATAACACCTCCAAAATTTCTTGAAATACTAGCTTTCCCTCTTGGGAAAAGCCCGCCTTCACTTTGCTGAGGTCCCTCCAAGCATCTCTTTACAAAACCAGCGGATGAGAAGAATTAAGAGCCTGAAATCAATTTGGGGAATCACATCATGAACCATAAAAGAGATAAACCGAATTCTTCCTCCTCCTCCTCCCTCTCATCGTCACTTACTAGGGGAAATGCATGTGGTGTTGGATGCTGATCCACATCCCTTTTACTTTGCCTAATTAGTATTCTGAGTAGGTGCCTCTCACAAGGAAAATCATCCTACAACTCTGTCTTTCTGATTACGCTGAAGCAGCAGAGGGTTTTCAGTAACCGCCTTTGACAAGCATTATTATATCTAGTAATTACTGATCTGTTGGGTAGGTTGGAAGGAAACAGACTTGCTTATCATCTCTGATCTTTCAGCCCAAATGCTGGGATTTTTACTTCCAACAACCCACCAACGGGATCTACCAGCCTCTCTGATGGCACCTGTCTGAGACATTTTCACTTCAATAACAACAACAAAAATAAAGCTAATATGACCATCACCAGTTAATTCTTTTCTCCTGTCTTGATGAGTAGAATACTCCTAATTTCCTCTTACATAGAGAGTCCCTTTAATACCTTGGACCACCACAGACATTGTTCTCATAAATGCCAAAAGGATATTTCACATTAGAAATTAAGTTATTTAACTGTATTCTTCTATTCTCTATGCAAACTTTATTCCTGGCCTGAAATAGGATTGCACAGGTGTCATTTACAGTGATTATCACAGCAGCTGACACTTAGCAAGACTTTACCAAGTGTCTAGCCTAGTGTAAAGTGATTTTATTTTAAAAATATTATCTGATTTTATTCTCATAGAAACTAGATTGACAGTTATCATAGTCATATTACATTTTAACTATAACTATTTTAATGATGAGTGAAGACAGGATTAGAGACAAAGATTAATAACTTGCCCAAAATTCCACATAAGTTTGACTTGTGTGAAGCCACACTATTTACTCATTACACTCTATTATTTCCTATCCTAGTAGAATATTTTTGAGCCAAACTCAGATTGTCTGCTTTTCAGGAAGTGAAGTGATGATTCTGAACCATGGTGACCAGTAGAATCACATTTGTTCTTCCCGAACCCCCTTAGCACACAATGATCTCCCTTCTGACCCAACACTTTTGGCTTGGACACCTCATTTGGCAACAGGGATCACAACAGATGTAACAGAGCTTTTCAAATACTGTCACTGGAAATCCTGAGCTGCTTCAGCACTCCTTGATTCTCGAATTGACATTAACTTTGTCCACGGATTTATATCTTGTCTTTCTATCTGAATTATAAAATCTCTAAAGGCTAAAAGGGTTAGGCTCACTACTGTATACCCTTCCTCTGGGATAGCGGTCAACCTTATAAACATTAATTGATTTATTTCCACAGTTAACCAATACAATAACTGCATTCTTGCTTATGGAGCTGAAAGTAAAGCAACTCAAAAATTTAATCCCTAATTTTTCCTGTTCTTCAAGAGCCTCTGAAAGGTCTTGGCAATACTTCAAGCCAAGTTCTACCCGAGAGCTGGGACTTAGTTGACTCAATAATTACTGTACAGTACTGCTTTATGTCCTATATTTTAGCCATGGGGCCAGACACATACTTCTTTTTACATATGAAATAGTCATATTTTGACAATCATTAGGAAGAATGACTGATACATTTATGGGTATCACTTCTACAGCATGGTTACATTTTACAACAATAAACACATCTATTGCTTTATATGTTGCTAATAAATAAAATATTCAAAACGATCTGAAGACCTCAAATGAGTTTATTAGTGCTATGGTTTAAGGTTTTGGTAAACAGCACTTTTGGAGGCAAGAGAAAATTAATTTCTTTGACCCCCAGGAAGAAAGAGAGCTGATGTGAATCACTGTACCATGTCTCAGTTGGCCCCATGATGGGCAGTTTAAACTGCATTAGGGAGATCATTGCCTTCTGTTTAGGGGTCTTCACAGTAACTCTTGCAAAGTTTCTTTTTTACATTATTTAGACTTAAATTGGAAAGGGCCTTTTGTGTTTTTTCCCCTCTTTTCAGGAAAAACAGGGTATATTTGCTTAATTGTATCCACTTTTCTGCCAGGTACTGTCACATATAAAAACTGACATCCTAAAAACTAGATAACTTGAGATTTACTGCTTTCTCCCCAATCATAAGGAGCTCTGTGATGACAGTAGAAAAATACCTTAGCAAGTGCATTAATCTCTCAAGTTTTTCTATTAAAATAAGCCCACATAGTGGGACTGCCATAAAAAAGGAATTATAGGATCCAAGCTGGATTTTTCTTTTAACATAATTATTGAGGTGATTTGCTCTACCTCTGGGTTCAGCCACAATTTGCTTCTGCCTCCTTAACATGCACAGGTGATTGACAACTCACTAATAACTCAATGCCAATACAGGAGATTATGTGACTAAAATAAAACCCAAGGTTCCATAGAGGCTCAGCCATGCTATTAAAAAGAGTTACAAACATATATTGAGGTAGTAAGGAAAAATGATATGGAGAAAAAATTTAATAACATGGAAATTATGCTGCAGACAATGTGGGGCCACAGAAAGGCAAGTCTGATAAATGTGAAAAAATTAGAGAACAGTATGCAGCAGTGTTTTTCAAGTATGTACCTCAGAACACTGATCCCTCTGCATAAAGGGCTGATGCAAGAAGACAGGTTTCATGGGACTGGGAGATGAGCCACACCACACCACTCGCAGGGACTCGGTGCATGTCAGCAAAACCAAGGCTCTGAAAAGCCCTGCAGTAGAGAAACCTGCTTAACTTGGTTTCACATTTCCTAAACTTATTTACCCAGGGAACCATTTTTTCCACTCAACTTCTCTACCCACGGAGGGTAGGACTCACATAACTTTGAAGAAATTCTGCAATAGAAAAGAGAAAAGATGGAAAATGCAGCCAAGGGGAAATTGAGCCAGAGTCAGCATGCTTAGGTGCAGCACATGCTGACAACAGAAACACTTGGATTTTCAATCTGGGTAAACGAAATTGATGTAATAATTCCTGAGAGGCAGAAAAAAAGGCAATTAAAAAGTTGAGCATATTAAGTGCTTGGTGGGTCAGCTAACATTCCTCTTCATAAAGGTTGAGTTCCAGGGATCCAGCTGATTGGGTAAAGATTAATCTTTACCATGTAAATGTATAAAAATGCTTTGGACCTATATTTTATTTGTACAAGTCAGATAAATCCAAACTGCATGGATACTTAGCTTAGCAGGAAATATACAATACTAATTTATCTTAGATAAAGAGCAACAGGGGCCATCCCTAGGTAGATCTAGGTGGGTCTGAAAAGTAAACAAGTTTTACCCTCTCCCCTGAACCCCTTTCTCCCTCTCCAAGCCTCTCTCCTACCTGTTTCAAGGCTCCCCTGCACGGCAAACCTGAAAAGCCCCTTCACACTGGATGTACTGTTCTTTCTAGGGGCATGAGCAGCTTGAAAGAGACACGGTCATATTTAGCACAATTAATTCTTCAAGAGAGAACTGGAAGAGGTATTAATAACAGACATTTTGTAGGGGAAGAGTGTCCTCCTACCCTTGAAATCAAACCAGGTAGCCACTGGCATCATCTACTGCCATTAAGCAGAATCATTAGACTTGTGTTAATGGAATGTGTTTTGCATGTTACAAAAAGAAGTTTCAGGCAACAGCAACAGCTGCCCTGTAGGGAGCAGCTAATGAGTACCAACTACTGCGCTGAGTGCACTACAGATACTATCACCCTCATTTAACTTCGAAACTGCCAATGGCATGATACGCTATGATCTTCATGTTATCAGTGAGGAAACTGAAGTTCAGGGTGTAAACTGCTTGTACAAAAATCTCGTGGCAGTTACGGCGTAGGGCTGGAATGAACCCTGGACAGCACAGCTTGGCCACCATGTGGTGTGGCCTGTTTGGTTTGGCCCCCTTGGAACAATGATATTTCAAATGAGCTCTGCATTATCTGAAGAGTCACCCGATGTCCTGGCAAGAATTTTCTACATCTTTGGCAACTTCCATGCACAGAGTTTTTCTTTGTTGAGCTAAGATTTTTTAACCCATCCCTCAATCTTCATCCACAGAACACATATCGGCGTGTTAACTTGGTGTCCTGCTGTTCAGTCAAAACTGATGATAAATCCAGAGTTCAGTTCGGTACATATTTTTCAATAAACTTTTTAATCTTAAAATAGTTTTAGATTTACAAAATAATTGCTGAGACCGTACAGGGAGTTTCTGTATATCCCACGCCCAGTTTCCCCTGTTGTTATCCACTTACATTTATTGGTACATTTGTCACAACTAATGAATCAATATTAATACATTACTATTAATTGAAGTGCATGCTTAATTCAGATGTCCTTCGTTTTTACCTAACATCATTTTTCTGTTCCAGGATCATATCTAGGATATCACATTACATTTAGTTGTCATGTCTCCTTAGCCTCCTGTTGTCTATGACAGTTCCTATGAGACTTCGCTTATTTTGACCAGTACTTTTTTGAGAAGTATTGGTCAGGTATTTTGTAGATTATTCCTCAAATGGGAATAATCACCCCACTCAAATGCCTCCTTCTCAGAGGGCCTTCCTGAACACATCCAACCACTCTCCCTCTCCTTAGCCCACCATATTTGTCTTTCTGGTACTGTCAGAGCATTCGCCTTATTGCACATAATGATTTGTCTGTCTGGCTGTCTCCACAGTAGACTATCAACCCTTTGGAAGTAGAGATGGGTTAAACTAATCATGCCAATACAGCATTTTGCAGACAGCCAGCACCCAGTGGAGATCAATCAAACTCCAAGACAATTGACAGGTGTGAGATTTTGCAAACAAAAAGGGCATAGTTTACGATATGGCTTTGTACTCTAATTACATAATTTAAAGTCTGTAAATTTGCTGTAGCCTCCTGTGCAACCATAAATCAAAATGTTCAGCTGTTCTACAGCTGCAGTTCAAGGAATGGGCTATCCAATATTAGGAAAACACTTACAATGACCCACACAGGGAAAAATCTAAACTGGTAAGAAAGGAGCAGACCCTGGAAGCATGGTGGAGGTTGGGGAATGTGTTCAAAGTGGGGGTGCAGCTCAGGACACTCTTTCAACCAAAACAAACAAAAGCCCTCCTGCAAGTCACTGCTGGTGACATGTTTCCTTCTGAGTTTAAAAACTCACTGCATAACTGTGTTATTAAAAGTAAGATTATGCACATGAGAGTCTCAGCCCAGGACTCAGTATAAATCCTGTAATAAATGGTATTGACATGAGGGTAGTGACAACTGACACTCACATTCTTACAAATATTACCACCCAACCCACTCTGCATCCCTGTAAGCACAGCCCATTTAATGCTCACAATAACCCTATAAACTAGGTACTATCATCACCTCCCTGTAGCTGAAAACCCCCAAGCTTCAAGGGATTCAGTAACTATTCCAAGAGCACAAAGCCAGCAAAAGTGACTGACCCAGGACTGGAATGCTCGATCTATTTGACTCTGCAGCTGAGCTCCTCATGTTAGACAGACACACACAGCACACCTGTGTATCATATATATAAAGTATATGCACATACACACGCGTTTACACAGCTGAGGCCACCCCCAAGGCCACAGAGAAGGTCATTTCTGTGTTTGGATAACGAGGCAATGGATGCCAGAGTCGAGGGCTGGGCCAAGCCACATCGTGTGGGAACAAGCAATGGCAGCTGCGCCAAGGGCCAGTGCAACAGCCTTGGCCCTGCTGCCTGGGTTCCTGTGAACTCCTCTCCCACCCTGCCCCAGGACCACCCCTTCCATTCACCCTGCAGCTGCTGGACAGTTAGCAGCTATCTGCCTCTATGGAACAGAATATGACGAACATGAAACCAATAATCTTGGCCTAGTATTATAATAAATACTAGGCCATAAACCTTTCACAAGTATTATAATAAATAATACGTGGCCAATAACAAGACCATGTATTATTTACTATAATACTTGTGAAAAACATTCATTCATTCACTCCCTCAACAAATTTTTATAACATCACCTAATAGTAGTTTATTACACACTAGAAATATATGGGTACACGAACTGCGCAAAAATCCCTTTCAGCTCCAAGGTGGCACTCTAGCAGCACCTCAAAGCATCCTTACAACATGACTAAACATTAGTTACATGTGGGTGTGAGCCTAATACTCATAAGGCTGCCCCAGGACAGGGCGTGTTTCTTTGGAAGATGCTCAGAGAGTATCTGATAAATTTACCAACATATTAACTAATACATTGCTTTAGGTTTTTCAAGGAACTCTGACAATCATCACTTCAAAGAGCACCTCACATTTACCCCAAAAGACAGAAATCAGTAACACTGCCCCATTTTACAGATGGTGGATCTGTGCTTCCACGTGATTAGCTGGCAGAGTGAGGACCAGAAGGCAGGCTTTGTAACTCCCAGTTGAGGTCCAGCCCTGGATTTCACCAAACAGAAACACCCAGAAATGTGGCAGTAATAACATTTGAGCCACTCATTTCCTAGAGGCCCTAACCCCAGCCACAGAGCACTCCCCTCATCCTCTCCCTGGGGAGGCACCCTAAAGACATCACAGCAAACTGCTGACCCCCACACCCTGGCTCACATGTTGTCAGAGGGGATATTTTTTGTAAACCACAGCCTGTGGCCAACACACTCAGGCAGAATGCACAAATGGAGTCCATCCAAGTCACCATGCGTCCCCATCATCATCTATCATGTTTACCAGGGCTAGATATCTTTTGGCAATAGACTCCATTTACAAGATTAAAAAGAAGTTGGAAATTTTCAATCATTTAATTAATCTTTATGTACTTTGTCCTATTAAGCAGCAGAGAAAATGTTTACAGCTCAATGGAACAAATTAGCATTTGTAATTCTTCCTTCTGCAAAGACATTTATCTACATCTACCTATATAAAATATTGTTGAAATAAAAATGTCAAATCTAAATTCCTTGGCAAGATAGAAGGAATTTTATAAGACCATGGAGTGACATGTGGCCTGAATCATCTCTCACACAAATTATTGTGTTTCTTGAGCTGTAAGTATAACATGCTTAATGAAGCTCAGCATTTGCAACCTGTCTCCCACAGAGTCCAACAGAGTTCGCCTTTAGAATCCCCTGTGTCTAACTCTGGCTCAGAAACTATTTACATACTGAGATGAGCCTTTTATTCATAGATCATGGTTATTCTCTTCAAAATTATCTACAGAAATTATTAGGCCTTTTCAGAAATTAATGACCCTCACAATTTACCAATTCAAACATAATTCTTAGGAGGTTTGTGAAGCATCTTCTTGGAAATGGGTAAGGTAAGTTAGGAAGGAGAATTATACAAACTTCGGATCTTCATCTTTGTAAGCTTAAATAAAAAGGTAGGAAATACTCCACTGGCCAGAAAAAAGAAAAAAAAAAGAAATCTGGAATAATTTTCCTGTAATAAAACTATGCTGCCTTTTAAATTCATGTCTGCCTTTAGAACCAGAAACCGGGAACACGGATGGCTTCAGAATTCTTATGCCACAGAAGGAAAACAAACAAACAAACAAACGATTAAATGACTTAATTGCACTGTATGGAAGTCTATTTTTTCTTTTCTTTTTTTTTTTTTTTTTTTTTTTCGCTTAAACTTAAAATTACCTTTGCATAACATTTTTCCATGGCTGATTCTTCTCCTACCCTGGGTTACTTAGAAGTATTATATGTTGCAGTGGCAAAAACACAGGTGACAAGAAGCTACAACAAGATGAGAAGGGGAGGAAGCCCTCTGTAATGTGCAGGTGTCAAAATAGTAAAATGTCCCTCTCTACTGAAATGAGTAGTCTGAACAAGATATAACAAAATGGGCCCCAAAACAGTAAATCTGGTGCATGACATAAAAAGCTTGCCGAGGCAACAAATACTCTAGGGGGAAACTGGCATTTTTATAACTGGGGAATTTCCATGTAAGCAAAACAGCGTAAGAGAAGAAAGAAAGGGAGACAAAATAGCAAATTCCATAAAGGCTTCTTATCAGAAACTTTTGGCCAGGTGTGGTGGCTTATGCCTATAATTCCAGTGCTTTGGGAGGCCAAGGTGAGAGGATCACTAGAGGCCAGGAGTTTGAGGCCAGCCTAGGCAACATGGCAAGACTCCATCTCTACTAAAAATAAAAAATGAGAAATTTAATTAGCTGAAATACTTTCAAGTTCTATATAGAAATCACGACGCTTTGAGGCCATACAAAGGTCAGAGAAAACAGAATCACCAGCGTAGAACAAAGCACCCAAACAAGAAAGAAAATCGAGCCTTCCCAGACTGGCTGCCAGCAGTCTTGTTGGTTTAGGAAACATCTGCATTCATTCCTGAATCTTCCACACAGCACAAAGGAAGCTCTGACTCCACAAGAGACACACGGCTCCCCAGAGGTATCCAAGACACACAGACGCGCAACTGGTATCTGGAAAGATCTCGGGGTCTTCCATGAAAATAAATGTGAGCTGCTCGTGCAGAAAAGAGCAACAGGGCATGGTGTCACTCTGGCACGTCTGAAGCCCAAACTGAAAACCCAGACTCCACGCTTGACAATATAGGCGGTAATGCTCCTCCGTGAAACAGTGATTCTGTCATCTCCCATTTCAGACTGAGGCTATTATCCAGTTTCCAGAATGCACACCTTGGTGGAGATCAGGAGGGGCCTGCTGAGAGCAATGACGGGAGAAATAATAAAGCTATGACAAAATCGGTCACAAGTCCTTGTTCTCAGGGTTCTGACTTCAAGGTCTGAATTTCATGTGTGAAATAAAAGACTAGAATCCCCATGAACTTTACTAAAGGGATGACTGCTAGACCGTGGCCACCTCCTCAAAAACAGGCCCCATGTTCCCACCACCACAGTCTGGCAAGCCAATCAATATTTGTTTAATCTTTTTAGCACCATTTAGTGGTGCCCAGGCTAGGTGATTCATATGCATTCTGTGTAATCTCAGTGGCAGGCAGGTATCATTCTCAGCCTTTTTACTATTCTTGTACAGGCCACACAATCAAAACTCGCTCAGAGGTTAGATGTCTCTGTAAGATTGCACCCAGTTAGGTGGCACAGTCAGGATCTGATTCCAGGTTTCTGCTGTACCATCCTGTGAAGGAAACCAAACTGAACCTTTGAGCAGGCCTCAGTTTTCTAATCTATAAAATCAGAAGAATGGACCAAGTCTCCGGCAGTTTTAAGAGTCCACTATTCTACTGTCCCTAGTGTCTAAGCTACAAGGCAGAAATTTGGCTTGGAAAGGTTCACACAACATCCCTTAAACACATAAACTTTTTAAATTGAAATAGAAGAGGATCCACAGAGCTCTGCTAGACTAAGACCATGGAAATAACACGGTAGAACAAAGAACAAAAGTACTCAACCAAGAAAGCAGTTCCATTTGCTTTCCAGTGCAAGGCAGTTCCACTTCACATAAGTTTGTATGGCTCAGCAAAACAGCTTCTGTCAAGTTCGGTGAACGGGAGCAGGGAGGTGACAAACAGAGCCGTGGACAATAGCTGACTGTTTGGCTCTGTCTTGTCCCCTTCCTCTTCTGAGAACACCAAAAAACAAAATTTTAATCTTTCCAAAGACAAAAATGTGTCATTTTTTTCTTCCGTCTCTAAGGAAACAACTTCATGGGCAAATGAAACACTGTGAGCTGGGTAAACTAGTGAACTTGACGAGGTTACTAAATGTGGCCTAGTGGCTTATCTCCAGGAAGCGCACAAAAAGGAGCCCAGCACATAGCAAAACCCCGGTGCTGGACATTTATCCCGGTGCCAAACACCCAAATCCTGAAAGTGAAAACATAGCCCCTACTACTCAGCAACATATTGTTAACCAAGACCTCGGTTCCTTCTGAACTGTGAGTTCCCGTAACATTTGTACAGTTCTATTCCTGTTATTAGCAGATTTTTACATATCATCACCTTCTGCCATCTTCACAAGGACCCCTGCAGGTCCTCCAGGACAATGGAGATTCATTCTGTGTTTAACTTGAGTTCCGAGCTCTCTCTACCAAACGTAGCTTTTCCCTACAAAGAGTAAAAGCTATCCCTGAATTGTGCTTACTGCAATGATGGACTAGCTCATGGCAGACAAACACTCCTGAGAACAATTAGAAAAGCTAGAGCAAGTACAAATAATATATATTTGGAGGAACTGTAGACCTATCAAGGCAGCCAGGAGTTGAGAGTCCAAATTTCTGAAAAAGAAGTAGAAACTTCCTGAGGTGAACCCAACACTCTACACTGCCCTCATCTTTGAGGCATTGGATAAATCAAAAGTGATGTGGCTGAAGGCTGAGAAGCTCAACAGAGCTTTCAGCAGTGTCGTAAGACTAGTAAGGTGGGAAGATGGGAAATAGAGTTCACAGCTACCAAGGCAGCCAGGTACCAAGGGGCAAATATCCTATAAAGAAGGTAATAGCAGGCCAGGCATGGTGGCTCATGTCTGTAATCCCAACACTTTGGGAGGCAAAAGTGGAAGGATTGTTTGAGGCCAGGAGTTTGAGACCAGCCTGGGCAACATATCAAGACTCCTGTCACAACAAAAAATAAAAAATTAGCTGGACATAGTGGCTCATGCCTGTGGTCCCAGCTACTCAGGAGGCTATGGTTGGAGAACTACTTGAGCCCAGGAGGTTGCAGAGCTGTAATAATGCCACTGCATTCCAGGCTGAGTGACAGACTGATTGTCTCCAAAAACAAAAAAGCATCACTGGGTGGGAGGCAGGGAATTGCAGAGAGGATAGTCTTAAAGTCTGAGCCATTTCCCTCTTCCTGGGGTTTGATACCTAACCTGGGACAAGTATCATAGTTAGAGAGGCAGCACAGTTTAACTGAGAGTAGCTATCAAGAGGCAGAAAAGCGAAACAGACCTATCATCAGTCTCAGGATGCTGGGGAGGAAAACACTGGAGTACAGTGCCAACAATATTAAGAAACCCTGGTAGATGCTCCAGTCTTCAGTTCTGGACTACTGAAGAATTACCCCCTAGCAGTAAGAACAAATCAGAAATAGACCAGTCATACAAAGACTGACACCCAGGCTCCTGTCAGTTCAGTGCCCAATATGGTGAAGGTGAACTCACTGCTCCTACTCTAAGTGCTTTCCAGACGTTAAAGGAAATTCTCTCTGGAGAAACATCAACACAAAGACCCTGGCCTCTACAAGTTTCCAAGTACAATGTCCACCTTTCAGTCTGAAGTTGCTGAGCACATCAATGCGCAGGGCCAAGAGAAAAAAAAAGGCATAATAGAAACAGACCCCCAGTGATACAGGTTTGAGGTCATCAGACATAGACTTCAAAATAACTATCATTAATAGGTTCAAAAAATAAGATTATAAACTTACAAACTTTGCCAAAGAATTGCTATCTGTAAGAAAAAAAAGTGAATATTCTTGAACTGAGAAATTAAGAGAAGTTTCAAACACAAAAGATGTGCTTAACAGTAAATCAGATACAATTTTAAAGAATGTCAGTGCACTAAAAGATAAGTCAACAGAAAATATTCAGATTAACACACAATAAAAATGACATATGGAAAACAGATAGAAAAGTGCGAAACAGATACAGAGGATATTGTGAAAAGGTCTAACCTCATGGAGTCCCACAAGGGGAAAAAAGGAGAACAGGTAGGAAGCACTTTTTTTTTTTTTTTTTTTTGAGACGGAGTTTCGCTCTTGTTACCCAGGCTGGAGTGCAATGGCGCGATCTTGGCTCACCGCAACCTCCGCCTCCTGGGTTCAGGCAATTCTCCTGCCTCAGCCTCCTGAGTAGCTGGGATTACAGGCACATGCCACCATGCCCAGCTAATTTTTTGTGTTTTTAGTAGAGACGGGGTTTCACCATGTTGACCAGGATGGTCTCGATCTCTCGACCTTGTGATCCACCCGCCTCGGCCTCCCAAAGTGCTGGGATTACAGGCTTGAGCCACCGCGCCCGGCCAGGAAGCACTTTTTAAAAACGCAACGGTTAAGAAATTTCAAAAAGTGACAAAAAATATCCAGTCACAAAGTCAGGAAGCTTGGGGTTCTATGCAGGGTAGAATTTTTTTTTTAAACCGACATAAGTATCAGCACAGAAATTTGCAGAAAATTATCCCTTATGAAAATATGAAACATGAGAAAGAATAAAGGGCAACCAAAAAGGTGAATGTGTAGGTGAATCTAAACACACTTCGCATGAAATAAGAATCATCATATCCTATAATTCAACATCTAACGGGAATTTTAAACAAGTTAGACCCGACACACATGACAACACAAAAGACAAGAGAGAGTCCAAGGAAGTGAAAGTGTGCAAAGGTTCTTGAAATATTCATATACAGTCATGCCCTGCATGACGTCTGAGTCAACAAGAGACTGCATTGACGACAGTGGTCTCATAAGATTATAATGGAGCTGGAAAATTCCTATCACCTAGTGGCCTCCTAGCTGTTGTAACATTGTAATGCAATGGATTACTCACCTGTCTGTGGTGAAGCTGGTGTAAACCTATGCCAATCACACAGAAATATAGCACATACAGTTATATATAGTACATAATACTTGATAATGGTAATAAATAATGATGTTAGTGGTTTATGTATTTTCTATACTATAATTTTAATGACAGTTTAGAGGGTACTCCTTCTACTTAGTTAAAAAAAAAAGTTAACTGGAAAACATCTTCAGGCACATCCTTCCGTCCTTCCGGAGGCATCCAGAAGGCATTGTCATTATAGGAGATGACAGCTCTATAGGTGTTACTGCCCCTGAAGACCTTCCAGTGGGACAAGGTGTAGAGGTGAAAGACAGTGATCTTGATGATCCTGACCCCATGCTGGCTTAGGCTAATGTATGTGTTTGTGTCTTAGTTTTTAACCAAAACATGTTTTAAGTAAATAAAAAATTAATAGAAAAAAGCATATAGAGTAAGGATATAAAAAGGAAAATATTTTTTACAGCTGTACAATAGGTTTGTGTTTTAAGCTGTTATTATAAGAGTCAAAAAGCTTTAAAAATTTTAAGCTTTTAAGAAGTAAGAAAGTTACAGTAAGCTAAGGTTAATTTATTACTAAAGGCAGAAAAATAATTTTTTATAAGGTCTACAGTAGTACGCAGTAATGTCCAAGGCATTCACATTCACTCACTACTCATCCCCCTGGCTCATTCCAGTCCTGCAAGCTCCATTTATGGCAATTTTCCTGTAAAGGGGTACCATCTTTTGCCCTTTATGCCATATTTTTATAGTAGTACCTTTTCTATATTTAGATATGTTTAGATAGTCAAATACTTATCATTGTGTTACAGTTGCCTATAATATTGAATACAATAACCTGCTATACAGGTTTGCAGCCTAGGAGCAATAGGCTATAGCCTATCGGACAACAGGCTCTAGTGTTTAGGTTTAGTGCACTCTATGTTTGTACAATGACAAAATCACCTAACAACACACTTCTCAGAACATATTCCCATTGTTGAACAACATATGAATACAGTGGTAAAAGTACCTTAAACTAGTTAAATATGCATTTTTTAATATCTAGGGGAAGCATCAAAAGAATAAAATAAGGAGATTTAATTAACAAGGTACTAAAGGTAAACAAATCAGAATAATGTAATGCTTAATTAATGCAAAACAAAGCAAGACTGGAGAGGAAAAAGTAATATAGAGCATATGGGACAAATGAAAAACAATAATATGACATTTAAACTCAAACACATCAGAAGCTCCATTAATATAAATATATTAAATTCTCTAATTTAATTAAAATTATTACAGATTTTTTAAAAATCAAAACTTAACTATGTACTGCTTAAAATAAGAAAAATATAGTCAGAAAAGTTGTTGTCACTAAGCTATTTATACCATAATTTCACAAAATTCAAAGGATTGAAATCATTCAGAGTAAATTTTGATCACAATGAAATTAAGTTAGCAATCAATAATTTACAAAATAGAAAATTCCCCAAATATTCAGAAACTGAGCGTTATCAATGACCCTATGGTCAATGAAGACATTGCAGTGGGACTGGAAACAATTTTATGACGGTTCATTTTATCGCTGGGACACAGGGTACCCAGATATTTGGTCACACACTATTATCAGTGTGTCTGTGAGGGTTTCTACATGAAATTAACATTTGACTGAGTAGACTCAGTAAAGAAGATTGCCCTCCCTCATGTGCATAGGCTTCATCCAACCAGTTGAAGGCCTCAATAAAACAAAAAGGCTGAATAAGAGAAAACTGCTCCTGCCTGACTGCCTTGAGCTGGGACGTTGGTTTATTCCTGCCTTCATACTTGAACTGAAACATCAACTGTTTCTGAGTCTCAAGCCTACTAGTATTCAGAAAGAAAGATATCAGCAGCTCTCCTGGTTCTGGGGCCTTCAGACTCAAACTGGAACTACACTATCAGCTATCCTGAATCCCCAGTTGCTTACTGCAGATCTTGGAACTTGTCAGCCTCCATAACTGCATAAGCCCATTCCTTATATTGGTCTGTTTCTTTGAAAAAATCTCATGAATACACATTTTTAACTAAATAATAAATAAGCATAATACAGTCAGCTCTCTGTATCTGCAAGTTCTGCATCCGTCAGTTCAACCAACTAATGATCAAAAACATTCAGGGCCGGGCGCAGTGTTTCACACCTGTAATCCCAACACTTCAGGAGGCCGAAGCAGGAGGATCACCTGAGCCCAGTTCAGGGCTGCAGTGAGCTATGATTACACCACTGCACTCCAGGCTAGATGACAGAAGAATGCCTCATCTCAAAAAAAAAAAAAAAAAGAAAAGAAAAAGAAAAGAAAAATTCAGAAAAAAAAGTACAATAATTTTAAAAACAAGCTAAAAAATATAGTGTATCAACTATTTGCATAGTGTTTACATACCATTAGTTATAAGCAATCTAGAAATTAATTAAAATAACATGGGACAATGTACATAGGTTATATGCAAATACAACACCAAGTTATACAAGAGACTTTAGCATCTATGAATTTGAGTATCGGCATGGGAATTTAAGAATTACAAAAATCTCACTAGTAAAACTTCCCCAAAATAATGACCTGGTCTATAATATGTTAATTTAATAATCAATGTATTTCAGCAGATTTCAATTTGGATTAACTCTCTTAGAGATGTAATATTCACATTTGGAACAACCACAAATGGTTCTTGTTAAAGGCAAGCTACCAAATTAGAAATTCAAAATTATGACAGTACCTAGTGAAAATAATTGTCAAAGAGGCTAAGTTAACCAACTTTAAATATCCAAAGTAGACTAAAGTACAATCATAAAATATGCTGATAATCTGAAATGGAAACTAAATAATTAGAATTTTTAGACATGGTGATACCATTCCCACAATCCCACCCTCTCACCTCTGACATTTGAACGTTTTAGAGCATGCGCTGCATGAGGTCAAGGATTCATGGATTTTAACTACTGTATCTCCAGCATTCAACAAAATGCCTGCCACGGGTAGGTCCTAACATCTATAGCATAAGTTAAAGGTTACCTCTTGGGGTGGTTGTGAAAATGAAATGAGGAAATGCACTCAAAGCTCTTTGCCTGTGCCTGGCATGGCGAGACAGGATAAATGTCTTTGGCTGTGTAGCAAAAGACATTCTTCCTCACCTCCAGCCAGGGACCCACCCTCACTCCCTCCATTCCTACCCAAGGCCTCATAGGCAAGTTCATCATAATGCCTCAAGATCTTAGATGAGCTGAGGGTCAGCAGCAAGAAAGTTAGGAAGCCATTCAGTCACGCACTCTGTAAATGACCCCTAAGAACCTACTCTGGGCCAAGCAGCGAGCTGGGCTCAACAGCACAACTAAGCAGGACACCCCCAGCCCCAGCTCTGAAGAGAAGACAGGGAAACGGTGACAGCCCAAATGAGTCATGGTTGTAACCAGAGCTACAGGAGGAGACAAGTGGTTCGGTGGCCAGGGAAGGTTTCCTGGGACACGGATGATGGGGGCTGAGACCTGCAGCCAGAGGACGGGACTCATAAAGAGAAAACAGCACGTGTGGGATTCCTGAGGCTCCAGGCTGCCCAGCCTGGAAGGGGCTGCCGGGATGGTGGGAATAGCACTAAGGCAGAAGTCTACACAGCTGAGCCCTGCTAATCCTCCAACTAGAGAGTCCTTTTGTACCCAGTTATCACATTTGAGAGTGGCTTCATTTTCTAAGCTGATCATCTGCCCTTCTTTCAGTGCTGCATTAGTATCTGAGATTTGTAAATTCAGCCATATATCGGTCAATTTTCATTTTTTAAAAACGCATTTTAACAAACTTTCTCTATAGAGAGAATGTTAGACAGTAATCACACAATTAATGAGACTTTACTGAAAACCTAACTGATAAGAGCAATTATGTCTCAAACACGCTTGCGATCCATGCGAGAAAAACACTGGTTCTAACAGAGCAGGCTGACTGAAACAAAGTTGGAATACACATTCTTAGCACCCACAAAGAACAATTCACCAATTACTGATATAAAAGAAAAAACCTGCAATTTTTTCATATTTTAAATAGTCCTGCGTATGGAAGTTCTCAATCAAAATGTTTCTTGAAATTCCACTAAAAAAAGAGAAGAGCAAACAATTTTAGATGTTCAAAGGCACAGTTAGCACAATAAAATGCCAAGTGCAAAAACAGGCTTGAGGTTTTCATTGAATATTTATTGTACAAGAATCTCTTGGTTAGTAAGGAAAGATAGTTTTTTTAAATTAAGAAGAATTGTTAATTAATTGCCACCACCTCGTTAGCATGTTTCAAGATATGCCCTATCCTACCAGACTCTGGAGATCAAGTGGGCACAACCGTCAAGCTTTCAACAGGACTGAAACCACCACAAGAACGCACCAACACACATGTCAACGTCAAAACACGTAGAGGGATACTGAAGGTCCCCTAACATTGGAAGACACAGGAAATAAGCCCAAAATGCTTATGCAGGGAGATCATTTGCTGAAAGCCAGTACATAAGTAACGCTTCCCTTGTATGAGAAAAACAAGAGATTGTAATGCCAAGTAGAAATGAGCAAAAATCCCACAGCTTCCTTTGAATGAAGGGAAACCCAAGGGGTACATGGTTCACTCTCCAAACCTGCAGAGTTCAGGCAGATGTCATTAAAGGTCTGCAAAAAAAGGCATCCAGAATACTCCTAAGACAACCACATTCATCCCTCCGAACATGAGATGGCAGTCCCTAGAAAAACAGGGCGGATATCCCGAAAGGCAGGAATCCCAGTCCAAATGAATAGGTGCAAATCAATGGCGTCCAGCTCTCCAGGTCAAAGAGTTGGGGGAGGTGTCGGAAGCCCTGAGCTATAGCATTTGCTGATTTCCAAGGTGTATTTCACCCTGGCCAATTTCAAGCTACCAACATGAAGTCACTTCACAAACACAACATTGGGAAAAGATACGCACAATCAGCTTTTGTGAGCTGGTATGAGGCAGCTCCAGCACCCACTGAAGTGGGTAAGAGGGAGACAGGGCTGCCATACAAGGTTTTCATGTTCAGGGCGTGAGAGCTACAGGAAAATATGGGTTTCTAACTGTGGAGGGCACCATATGCCCCCAAAGATGTCCATGTCCTAATCCCCAGAACTGGTGAATATGTAAGTAATATCACATGAAAAAGGACACTTTGCAAACGGGATTAAGGATCTTTAGATGGGGAGATTATCCTGGGTTATCTGGGTTGGCTAATGCAGTCATGAGGTCCTTATAAGAAAGAGGGAGATGACAGTGAAGGAGAGAGAAGCAGAGGTTGGTGTAATGCCACTGCTGGAAGAACCACAAGCCAAGGACAGCCTCTAGAAGCTAGATAAAGCAAGGAACAGATTTTTCCGTAGAGCTTCCTAAGGGAACAGAGATCTTCTGACATTTTGATTTTAGTGTTTATATAAAATCAGTTTTGAATTTGCCACCTCTAGAACTACTAAATAATAAATTTATGTTGCTTTAGGCCACTAAGTTTGTGATATTTGTTACAGCAGCAAAAAGAAACTAAAACACTGACTAAAATCATGTTCCAAGTCACACAAATGTCTGTGGAGGGATTAATATGCTAACATCTAGAAGAAATAAAAACTGCAAGACAGAAGTTACAAAACAGAACCCTTCACCTCACCCTAGGGTCAAATTGGACCTGCAGATTTAAAAACTTAAGCCAGCTTTCAATACCTAGACAGGTCATGTTTTAAAACAAATCATATTTTTTCAGGCTTGTCTGGGGAAAGCAGACAAGTAACCCCACTGGCCCCACATCCCACAGGGCAGCATCAGCTGAGAGGGATGCAGGCATGTGCCATTCTAGGTGGTCACAGTCCACCTGCCCACCACCCTCATCCACAAGAGGTAGCCAATCCAGCCCCTGGGATGTGAGAGTGGGAGACCCCCACTGTAAGCCGGGCTTGGCTGGAGCACAAAGAGGCGAGGTATGAAGGGAATAATCCCACAAAGTGGGAGGGTGGTCTCCATCACCCTTGGGCTTTCCAGGGGGGTTGGGAGGCAAAAGAAGAGGGGGATAAGACACTTCTCTCTCTCGTTCTAACGCACTGCCCTCTCTCTCACTCCCTCTCACACACACACACATACACACACACACACACACATATACACACACACACCCTTTTCTAACACCTCTGTCTCTAACACCTCTCTCTCTCTCTCTCTCTCTCTCTCTCTCTCTCTCTCTCTCTCTCTCGCCTATATTAATTTCCTGGGGCTGCTGTAACAAATTACCACAAACTTGACATAAAACAATAGAAACTTACTCTCTCCCACTTCTGGAGGCCATGCATCTTAGATTAACATGTCAACAAGGCCACATTTCCTCCGAAGGAGCATCCATTCCTTGCCGCTTCCAGTTTCTGGTGGCTGCTGGCATCCCTTGCTGTTCCTCAGCTGGAGTCTCTTCACTCCAATCTCCGCCTGTCTTCACATCCCTTTCTTTTCTGTGTGTCTGCATCTCCCTTTGCCTCTCTCTCTTTTTTTTTTTTCATTTTTGAAAGTTTTTTTATGATAATTATTGTACTTTAGGTTCTGGGGTACATGTGCAGATCACGCAGGATTGTTGCCTAAGTACATACGTGGCAAGAACACAGGGAGAGGAGCTCTCTTTTACAAGGATACTTGTGAGAGCATTTAGGACCCATCTGAATAACCCAGGGTTATCTCCTCATCTCACAATCCTTAATTACACTTGCAAAGACACTTTTTCTAAATAAGATAACCTTTACAAATCACAGGGATTAGGACTTGGTATCTCCAGGTGGTCACATCCAGTCGACTAGTGTCCATCATCTCACTAGTTGAGGGCAAGTTATGGGACAGCCCGGACAGAATCCAGGGGAAGGGACATCACCACTGGCTGAGGCTGCAGGCAGGAGGAGGCAGCAGAGGCTTGCAAGCCACCTTCCCGGGCCCAGAGACCCTGCCTGTCCCCATAAAGTCATTGCTCTGCTGAACATGCCTTTGGCTGCTTCCCCATCGCACCGGAAACACACTCCTGCCTCCCTCGCAGGTCCCATCTCCAGCCCTCTCCTTTGCTCACTGCACGCTGTGCCTGCTCCTACCTCTCAGTTCCCATAGAGCCTTCCTTAGTCAGGAGGCCATCCCTCATCGCCCCCCAACCATCCAACAGCACTCACTGCCTCAGTTTACCTTCTCCATAGCACTTGTCACCACCTGGAATTGCTCTTTGAGTTCTACTTAATTCTTCTTTGTCTCCCGTCTACCAAGCAGAAGCTCTATAAAACACGGGGCCACGGCTGAGCTTGGCCCTGCAGCATCCTCAAAGCACACACAAGCAGGTGCTCTAAAATGTAAGAGCTAGATGGCTGGTTTCCTGACTTCTCCTTCCTAGGATGGTTTAGGTTCTGGCTGAGGAGTCCTGTCTTCCACCTGGGCTTATTTTTGACAAAAACAAAACAGTTAATGCATTACTCCTGGGTCTCCTTCAAGTGTACTCAATTAAATCACTGACGGCAAAAAAGCTATCTAACTCCAATTATGCTGTGCCACCTTCCAGCTGGAGGGCAAGAAGCCATCATGCCTTCTTTGAAATGCTTTTTCCTCATCTAATTAGTTTAAAATGTTGATATTACTCTATCAGTTCCACTACAGGCCTTGCACTTTGGTGCTCACAGCCCATCCCTAACACACCTGGTGGACAGCTGGATGGCAAATGGATGACAGCCTGTCCATGCAAACTTTAAAGAGCAGCAGCAGATTTCAACCAGAATGCAAGTATTGGCTTTTATTATTACAGAAAGCACACATATACTTGGAATACTTAAAGATCATCAAAACATCATTGAAACGTGAAGTATACTACTGCAAAAAGACTGATAACCAAAAATCTTGGTAGTTCAGAATGCAAAGATTCTCTCTCTCAAAGCCTGTGCTTCCTTAGTTGACAAATACCCTCTGCAAAGAGTGGGTGTCAGGCTTCTTACACGGTGCCTCTGCCTTGCCCCTCCCCACCACACACACACGTGTACAACTAAAACTGCAGGTTAGTGAGCGTCAGAGGATACACAGGAACAGAGTGTACAGCTCTCAAAGGGCTCCGCCACTCAAGAATAGTGAAGATCACCTAATTTGGGGGACCAACACAGAACTGTTGCGTTTTTATTTAACAAACTAAGGACATTAAAGAGGACACACACACATGTACCTTCCACAATCACGAATGTTCCATAAGAGAAAGGATATTTGAAGTTAAAAAGGAGTAAGCTCAGAAGAAAGAACTTAGCTCTTGAACAGAGTGAGTTTCCCAGCATGAATGCCTCCCTGCATTGTCCTTATTTCTCTTCTGGCAGCGGAGACCAGAGGAAATAAATTTCTCACCCAGGGCACTACGGTGATTTTGTGAGCCAGTGACTTTGGAAATTCTGTGTGTAAGCCTCTTCTAAGAACTGAGGCTGAGTGACCAATGAAAAAGTAAAGAATGCATGGCCCCACCTCCCACCCTCACCACCTCTGTTCACTTGGAAAAGAGGGCATTTCCTGGGTAATGCATGGCAAACCCAGACAACAAAGACAAGCTAGATCTTGTCTTCTACAATCAAAAGGCCAAGCCCACCTGTGCATAATAATTTTAACAGGGAATGGGGGGACTGGATCACAGTCAAAAGGTACAAAGTTTCAGTCGGGATGAACAAATTCTGGAGATCTATTGCACAGAATAGCCACTACAGTTAATAATACTGTATTGTATGCTTGAAAACCCCTAAAACAGTAGCTCTTAAATGTTCTCACCACAAAAAATGAGAATTATGTGAGGTGATGGAGATGTGAATGGGCTTACTTTAATCATTTCTATTTAATCTAATGTATACACAGATTAATCAAAACATCACATTGTATACCATAAATATATATAATTTTGTCAATTATACCTTAATAAAGCTGGAGGTGGGATATTTGAATGGAGACAAAGTGGGGACAGAACTTTTCTCTCTCTCCTCAACCCAAGGGGCCCTAGGCTCCCATGGCTACCCTCCTGAGAAGCAGACGTCCACTAGGAGAGTGTGGACAACAGGGCCTGCGGGGGGACAGATGAGGTCACAGCCACATCTCAGCTCACTGATGCCTGGAAGATGTCGTATCTGAGGACTCCTACTCTGGGGTATTGTGCTGTATTCAGGACTCTCTTCTCCTATCAGCCTTACTGAAAAGACTCCAGCCAAAGGGAGGAAGACTTGGGTATTGTATCTCAGCCCTTGCTGTGCTCAACCTCTGAGCTCCAAATGGTAAGAACCATGGTGAGCCAGGCACGTGGCTCACGCCTGTAATCCCAGAACTTTGGGAGGCCAAGGTGGGTGGATCACCTGAGGTCAGGAATTCAAGGCCAGCCTGACTAACATGGAGAAACTCCGTCTCTACTAAAAATACAAAATTAGCCAGGTGTGGTGGCACATGCCTGTAATCCCAGCTACTCAGGGGGCTGAGGACAATAGGGCCTGGAAGGGGACAGGATGAGGTCACAGCCACATCTCAGCTGACTGATGCCTGGAAGATGTTGCATCTGAGGACTCCTACTCTGGGATATTTTGCTTTATTCAGGACTATCTTCCCCTATCAGGCTTACTGGAAAGACTCCAGCCAAAGGGCAAAGGCTTGGGAGGTGGAGGTTGTGATGAGTCGAGATCACGCCATTGCACTCCAGCCTGAGCAATAAGAGCAAAACTCTGTCTCAAAAACAAAACAAAACAAAACAAAATCGATGGTGAGCACCTCTCACTCTGTCCTTACTACCAGTATTTTGGTGTGATGAGACATAAAAACACCAGTGTCGTCATGTCGAGTGCTGTCACCTCTAGACACTGGCATGGGACAGGGATATATCAGAGCTGCCTCTTCCTGACTGTGCTGCGGCATCCTCTCCATACCCTGGTACAATGCCTGAGCACCTAGCCAAGCTGTTTAACACACTAACCACGCCTCTCTGTCAGCTCTCATGCAGATGTCTTGAGTAGCTTCCTCATGTGACCTGCAGCAAAAAGCACTGGCTCGCAGTAATGAGGGCCACAGCAGATAAAATCTATTCACTTCTTCAACCTACCTTTAGGAACAGCCCACTGTGTAATGACCAGGTCCTGCCTTTTCACTCCAGATCCTATCCCTTAGGGACCAGGGAGAAGGGGCCTCTGCTTATCTTCCCTGAAGGTTGTGATACAAAGGTCAATTTTAGAGGTCCTCTGTGTGTTTACCAATCAAATGAAAGGTCTGGAAAATATTAAGAATGTGGCATGTGGAAATACTTGTAATTGACAAAACGTAAATGCTGGATGTTTGAGGCATGGTAAGTGACAGGTATAATAAACTGATTAATTCGGTGAGAGTCTTCTGGAACATGAGAATTTGCCAGCTTTGTTCCTGTCAGAGGCATCTGTGGTCTTTGAGTCTCCATGAGATTCTCTGAAGGTCCCATGCCAACAAGACCTGACCTCCAGCATCCAAGCAGTCCCAGCAAATGCCTTCATCCCCATATTTCCACTTAAAATGCCAAGGCTCAGGGCATCCCCACTATGGTAGGGTCGACCCAGTGGTAGAGAGCCATTCAACTGATTCCTGGGCCTCTCTCCTCTCTGTATTTTCCTACTGAATGGGCTCTATCAGCAAAGTGTTCAAGAGGGACTCCAGGCTGGAGGTATCAGTGCCATAAGCTTTCTGCCCAACAATCTAAGTGAACATAAATAATTTCCCTCATTTGATTCATTTTTACTTCCATCCTCCTGCCGTTCTGCACTATGAGTCTCCATATCTATCTTCTCCCATTACTAGAAGAAAACCTGACAATTGCACAGTATGCTATTTTACTCTGTTCCCCGTGATGTCAAATGAGACTGGCGGATCCACATCTCATCCCTGCATTCAGCAGCCTGAAGGTGGCAGGTCACAAGGAATTCCGTAATTCAGCCACCATCCCTTGAGCAATGCGAGGAAATGCATGCCCCTCTCCTTGGGTGAGAACTACAGGAAGAAAGAAGGAACTGTTATCTTCTACAGACAGATACTGATGGAGACATCCAGTAAGGACAATGAACCTGCAATCAAGGAAGAATACTGAGGGAGTAATTGCTCCTGTACTACCAATGTTCCCTGGGGGTTGAGGCAGGAGGCGTGGCTTTTAACGGCTCAAAGCCACACTGGTGAATAGCCACATTAACATTATAGAAATATACTAATTAAAACAACCAGAGAAGGCCTGCAGAAAAGAGGTTTTACTATTTCTATTTAAACTATCCCATTAACAGCCTTCCAAAAAGGTAAAAAAAAAAAATAAAAATAAATAAAATAAGGTTTTCAGGAAGGAAATTATCTGGGCATTTTCCTAAAGGAAGGAAATTTGACCCAGTTTCAGTGATTAAGAGCCATTTGTGGAAGCATTCGTTAGCTCCAGGCCCCCTTCCCAGCCACTGAAGCGGTCGTCTGGAGGCTTCACAATAAACAATTGACAGTGCAGATTCTGACCTTGGCTCATCAGCTCAGAAGCCCACCTGATGTGCACAGATTAAAGGCTGCTTGTGAGGAACCATGGAAATATATGAGCTCACACATGGAGAAGGGCAATTGTGCACCATGCTCTCCATTTTTTAAACCAATCTAATACCTAAAACCTAAAAGGTAACAAACTAGGGAAAGAAAAATAAGTTACATTTTATAATATATCTTTTATAAAATAACTTACACATCTCTTTAACAGTTCCCCTTTCACAAAGCATTAATTCATAAATATCTATGTATACTGGTAAAGAAGCAAATAACAGAGAACAATAAAAGTATTGAATCCTTGTCTACTAGGACAGCAATTAAGAACAGTAGGAAGAAAGTATTCCGTTTATTAAAAAAATGTGAGTCTAATTCATTCTTGCATTAAAGAATACATATAGTAAGGAGCAGGTAATGGTGTCATTCAGGGGTAAGGTTCCAACGTAGGGGTATTAACTCGTGCAACCCGTTTAAAATTTTATCAAAAATTTTATCAAAAATTTTGATAAATTACCAACACACACAGCCTTTATCCCTACATTTCCACCTCCAGGAATCTAGCCTAAAAGTGCCCACAGGTGAAACGATGTATGTGCAGGGCATTCATGGTGGCACTGTGGATAACAACACAAGACAGGTCTCTCAAAGGGACCTGGTTAAAATTATAACAACCATTCAAACAATGTCCTACTGTGCAGCTATAAAAAGAACCAAGGAAGTGTTTGCTTTGATATTGGAAAACTTCCAAAATGTATTCTTTTTTTTTTTTTTTTTTTGAGACGGAGTTTCGCTGTTGTTACCCAGGCTGGAGTGCAATGGCGCGATCTCGGCTCACCGCAACCTCCGCCTCCTGGGTTCAGGCAATTCTCCTGCCTCAGCCTCCTGAGTAGCTGGGATTACAGGCACGTGCCACCATGGCCAGCTAATTTTTTGTATTTTTAGTAGAGACGGGGTTTCACCATGTTGACCAGGATGGTCTCGATCTCTGGACCTCGTGATCCACCCGCCTCGGCCTCCCAAAGTGCTGGGATTACAGGCTTGAGCCACCGCGCCCGGCCACCAAAATGTATTCTTAAAGGAAAAAAAAACAAAGCTTCTAGCAACATGTATAGTGTGCTACTACATGTAAAAAATAAAAAAAGAGTGGAAATAAGAATATATATTAGTAGTGGCTTCTGTTTCTATACACATATCTCCAGAGGAATAAATATATAAATATCAATTATTACCTATCTGGATGGAGAGTGAGAACTGGACAAAGGGAAAAGAGGTGAGAGATGAGGTTTCTGTGTTCCTTTTCATACCTGTTTGATGCTTAAGACATATATATACACTACCTCTTCTAAAAGTTAGATAGTATTCATGTATGCCCTGTCAGTATATATTCAGTTCAGTTAACATCTCCTTCCATTAAAACATGGGTACCCAGTCCCCCTTCTCAGGATGCAGCCTGGCAGTGTTTTACGCATTACCAAGGACTACCAGAACTCAGCACCTCTCTCTGCCTGACTCTCAGTCTCAGCACAGGTCAGGAAGGCACAAGGGTAAACCTGGATGGCAGACCCTTCAGGAGAACAACAAACAGAAGGCTGAGGAGACTAAATCCCCAGACGCTTACCAAACTCTCCAGGGGTCTGTGTGAATTATTGCCAATCCCAGGACACTTTTCTCCAGGACATGATGAGCTGCATTTCACTATCTTTCCAAGTCCATTACCTCATCTACTCTTCCATCACCCAATCCCTGTCCAACAGATGAGGAAACTAAGTCTGTAGAAGTCCAGTAATCTTACCAAGTTCACATATAATCCAAGATTTTCTTACAACAGTATGACCTATCTTACACGCACACAAACACACACACAAATTTTGCATGGTGTATAGATTTTTTAAGTAGATTTGCTAATTTCCTACAAAGAGGTACACTGGGCAGTCTTATTACCTAAGAATTGATTAAACTTACCGTACAGCTTTTTAAAAAGAAGGCCACCTTACTGTTCCCAATCCTTAGATATAATTTCTCAACATCCTAGCTTGACGTGATAGAAAGTCATGGCCGACAGGCTGGGCCATAGGTGCCACCTCTGGGCTCATACACACCTCTGCCCACTGCCCCTCATCCTCCTTACTGCTCTATTTTTTTTCCACAACACTTATCACCTTTCTAACAAACACTGTATTTTTCTTATTTATCATGCTTGTCTTTACTATCTGCCTTCCCCTCACTGAATATAAGCCCCATCAAGGTATGGATCTTCTTTTCTGTTCTCTGAGAGATCCTAAAGGCTTGGAACAGTACATAGTAGATGCCCTATAAACATGTGTAAAATCTACCTGAAATCCATTCTCCAAAATCCCCATAAATTAAAAGAGATACACATGCAACATTCATCTCTAAAGGGATTCTGATTTTTAAACAAACTGCTTAGATATCTGATGACATGGTAGTGGCAAAAAGAACCCAGAAAATTTACACAGCAAAGTAATAAAAAGTTTAAGATCAAAGACATTTTGAGAGAGCTAACATATACTTTAGAACATCCTCCAGAGGAGACTATTAAGGTTCTGTTCCATTAATATAATCCAAGGCAACTGCTTGAGTCCAGGTTTTGAAAAATCTTTGTTCTTGGAGCAGACAATGAGATGAGAGATTCTACCATTACCGACTGCGGCTCCTGTCTTTCTTCCATCAGAGTTAAAAGCCTTTCACATTATGCTTTCTTTAAATAAAGTTGTAAAGGAGCATACCTTCAGAACAGAACACTGAAAATGTAATTTAATGCGTGAACTCCCTTCAGCCTTACTCCGTACAGAATCGGTACAGGGATAATTACTTTTGACCTCTATTTTCATTAGCTAAAAGTTCTGTGGAAAGTTCTCTCACATCTAGGAGACCCAGCCCCAGTTAGAACATGAGTCTACAGCAAAATTATCAGACACAAAGGGCTGGGAAGGTGAGGCGGGCTGGACAACTGACTTTATTGAAAGACAATTCTAAGGACCCAAATGAACTCCCAATCTTGTTTTGTTACATCCTCAGGGTCTCCAATTATTTCAATGCATATTTTGAAATCTTCTAAAAATTGTATGAGTCCTTGGTTTCAGACAGTGAACTGACCACATTCTGAGACTTCCCTTCTGATATGGTTTGGCTGTGTCCCCACCCAAATCTCATTTTGAATTGTAGCTCCCATAATTCCCACAGGTTGTGGGAGGGACCTGGTGGGAGATAATTGGATCATGGGGGTGGTTCCCCCATACTGTTCTCATACTAGCGAATAAGTCTTGCACGAAGTGATGGATTTATAAGGGAAAATTCCTTTCATCTTGTTCTCATTCTTTCTTGTCTGCCACCATGTAAGATGTGCCTTTCACCTTCTGCCATGTTTGTGAGGCCTCCCCAGCCACATGGAACTGTGAGTCCATTAAATCTCTTTTTCTTTATAAATTACCTAGTCTCAGGTAAGTCTTCATCAGCAGCATGAAAGCAGATTAATGTACCTCCTCACTACATGCTCAATGACAAATACATTGTGATAATTGAAAAAAAAAAGTTTTTAAATGACCACCTACACAGTGATGCTCTAAAACAAGGAAAGGAGACCTGTATAGGCCAGAACTGGATGTGCCTGTCCAAAATGAAAGAAACATGGCTATACTCCATTAAGAAGCGAGACACCTGAGAGTGACAAGGGGCTGGTACCCGCAAGGCCACACAGGGACTAGGCCTGGACATCCACTAACTGGTGAAAATGGGGTGGGGAGTGGAAGAGGTGCCTTCCTAGTCACTGGTCAGAACTGCAAGCTCTCCACGGCCAAAGCAGTGGCCACTCAGATCCTGGCAATTCCGTATCATAAGAGCCTCCCAGCCCAGGGCTATTGGAAACCAGCTCTACCAGGGAGATGCCTGAAGCAAACCCACATCTTGAAAGGCAGTTCCGGCTGGGCATGGTGGCTCATGCCTGTAATCTCAGCTCTTTGGGAGGCCGAGGCAGGCAGATCAGCTGAGGTCAGGAGTTCGAGACCAGCCTGACCAACATGGTGAAATCCCATCTCTACTAAAAATACCCAAAAAATTAGCTGGGCCTAGTGGTGGGCACCCATAATTCTAGCTACTCAGGAGGCTGAGGCATGAGAATCACTTGAACGCAGTAGGCGGACACTGCAGTGAGCTGAGATCACGCCATTGCACTCCAGCCTGGGCAACAAGAGCGAAACTCCATCTCAAAAAAGAAAAAAAAAAAAACGAAAAACAAAAGGCAGTTCCATAAACAAGATCAAATAACAAACAGAGCACCAGAACCCACTCACTACTCACCATTTTAGAAAAAAGTAAGAAACATATCACAAAATCAAATCGACAACACTGAGCTGTGTGAACTTCCAAAGGGGCCATGAATCACTAGAGTAGCAGGGAATGTGGGAAGTAGGATTCACACCGAGACAGTCACTCAGCCAGCTGGGCTGTAGATCACTTTTCTGGATAATGGATAATTGTCATGAGAACAGATACACCGGGAAAGCTAATCCAAGGTAATCTTGTGGAAATGCTTGCTGACAAGTGGCCCTATGTCCCGTGATGAAGTGACAGAGAGAAGAAATTCATCACCTTCCCCTCCTGCCATAAGCACCCTCCTCACTCCCTAGTGACCATGCTCCATGGCCTGCTCCCCATATGGTAGAATATGCACAGAGCCCGGTCCCTGACATTCCCGAGGTAACTCAGACAAATGCACATTTCTCCTCTCTGCTGGCTTGGAAGACTGCTGCCGGGAATCTTAGACCAACTTGCATTCATCCAGAAAGGTTAGCAGCAGGTTTGTGCAAGGAAGAGAAACGTATTACTCCAAGCCTCAGGTACAAGATGAAAAAAAATCTACCAACAGGTCCAAGAAAGATTTTCAACTTGGTCTTCAATGCTCTTAAAAGCATAATATATCCACCCAGGTTACACTGGTGTCAAATCACACAAAGGACGCAGTAGTTCCAGGTGACGGGCAAGCCTAGCTGTGCCACTTGCTAGCTGTGTGACTTGGCCAGTGGCAATATCTCTGAGCTTCACTTTTCTGGTGAAGAAGATGAAGACCCTAGCACACATCTCCAAGCATTAGTGAGACTGTACATGTAAACTAGTTTGTTGCCATGCATACAAAGAGCATTCAGCACATACCAACTCTTGTGGCAGACACTGCCTAGAAGCCCTATTCTTCCTGAGCACCCCAGAAGACTACATTTCCCAGCCTCCTTTGCAGTGAAGTTAGGGCCACATGAATGGATTCTGGCCAGTGAATGGCAGCGGAAGCAGGTCTGGCTCCTACCACATTATTACCTACCCTGTGTCTGTCACTGTTCATGGCTGACTGGCAGCGCATGCCCTGCCAGGGGCTATAGGAAGTCTCTAGGGAAGAATGGTGCCTCCAGCTAAGAGGGACCCAGCTCCCCAAGTCACTCCTTGGAAGGAAACTGCATCAGATGGTCATGAGCAAGAAATAAATTTGAATTATGATAAGTTCCTGAAATTTAGGGGTTACTTGTTTCAACAGCCAGAGTTACTTACCCTGACTAATTCAGCTATTATATGAATCTTCATTTATCAGAAGTAGCCAAATCCCTAAATAAAGAAAAAAGGAAAAGAAAATGTAGGAAGGAAATAAAAACCCCAAGCTTATTGGTATAGCTTACTGGTATAAAAGTAAGCTTACTAGCATAGCTTACTGGTATACCAAACTAAGCTTACTAGTACAGCTTAGTGCAACATGGCTGCTGCATAGCTTAGCATTAGCCTCACCTTCTCAAGGCTGGGTCATGGCAGGATTTCACTGTTTGTGTTTTCAAGGCTGAGCAATATACCTCAGGAGAATGTGTGTGAGGGAAAGAACCATTACTATTTTGGAAAAGCCAGCAGTAACAAGATCTTCTGCCCAGGACACAGAGTCTCTAGTACTCTTTTAAACACCATCTCAATAGAGTTTTAGTCTTCTAACCTCATAGCAATCTGAGCTCAGCTCAAAATGTTCCTCTGGGTTAAACCTGTTTGACCTCTCCTCCCAGCACACAGAGAAAGCCACCCCTTCTCAACGTCTCATGGCCTCAGCACCCCCAGAACTGTCACTGTTCAGAATTTCTAGGACTCTTGATTTACTTTTACATTAATATATGCTTGCAGCAGAACATTTCTAGAAATGCGAAAAGGGAATTTGACACCACTCCCCTTTCCCAATGACATACCCCAGAAATGCCCACAGCTTACTTGTGGGTATCACCTTCGAAACTTTTCTATGTATAAATAATTATACATTCTATTTCTTTTCATCAAGGTAATACATACATATAACCCAGATTTGCCAAATCAATTAAGCAACCAATACAGGGTGCCCAGTTATATTTAAACTCCAAATAAACAACAGATATATTTTAAATGTAAGTACATCCCAAATATCACATAAGCATAGTAAAATTTTTAAAATATTCAGTTTATCTTAAGTTCAAATTTAGATGAGCATCCTGCATCTTACCTGGCATCCCTAACATAACTCCATTGACTACTTAGTATAAAATGACATCCTCCTCCCCACCCCTTTCTTACCTCCCTTTCTGTGCCCTCCTCCTCTGACTCAGTACCAACCACATTCCAGCCCCAGAGGAGTGACTTTCAACTCTTTCAGCTCTTTACCTTGGTGTTTGCCTCCAAGCTGCTAAATATAAAGAATATTAATATAGCATATCATCAATTATAGGCATTATCAAGTGATGACTGCTGTGATAAATGAAAGTTTAGCTCTCACGATAATGTCCTACCTCCTCTCCCTTCATTTCCCTAACAGAGGTATCATAATTTTCAAAACATTCAATAATGCTAACACTGGCCATAAACACATTTTCGTTGCAAAGCCAGGGAGTATGCCATGTATTTCCTTTCTTTTACTACTTTGGTTTTCCTAGTGTTATGAACTGCTTTATATCTTCACTTGCGGCTGGGTGCAGTGGCTCACACTTGGAATCCCAGCACCTTGGGAGGCCAAGCCAGGTGGATCACCTGAGGTCAGGCATTCGAGACCAGCCTGGCCAACATGACGAAACCCTGTCCCTACTAAAGATACAAAAAATTAACCACATGGTGGTGCATGCCTGTAATCCCAGCTACCAAGGCAGAAGAATCGCTTCAACTTGGGAGGCAGAGGCTGTAGTGAACCAAGCCACTGCACTCCAGCCGGGGCAACACAGCAAGACTCCATCTCAAAAAAGCATACATACACATATTTTTTCACTTGTTAAATTATGCTCTTATCACTAATTTTTCTGTAACAAATCTATTTAAAACCTAGAAATGTCATTGTCCAAATATATCAGATTATTTACCAGCTACACTTCCTCTTTGCTGGAGACTTCACCCTAGTTCCCTCCTTCCTCCTGTTCTAGCCAGACTGGGGTCCACTGCCCAGCTGTCTTTCTGGTGGCCTCCCAAGGCATACACTGGATTATCTGTGTTCTAGATCCAATGTCCTCCGCTTGATGAAAAAGAAAAAGGAGGAAGATCCCATGCTCCAGTTGGCTCATTACTCTTCCCCTGCTCTTGACTGAAAGTCTCAGGATGCAGAAGTCTAGATTGGACGATACCCTACTAGATTTTCTCTTAGCTCCAGTGTACTGTCGAAAACTTTAATGCCAATCCAATTCCTGATTCTTTATCTGCAAGCTTCAAGACTGTCTTCCTATCGCTCCTGTTCTGAATCTCACTACTAAGTGCCTTTACAGAGACTCCCCATCCAATCCCATCCCCCATTACACTGAGTGAGCACTCTCCATCTTGACATTCCATCTGTCCTGGAAGGCTGTTTTTTAAATCTGTGATAACATTCCCCCTCTACCCTGTCCTCACGTAGCCGTGGTTAGTCAGGTGTCATGCCACCTGCATCAATCTCCTGGCTTCCTATTCACCTTTTACCTAACTCCATGTCTTCATTATTTTATTGTACTTACGGGGAACATTCTTAACTTTATCTCCAGGCCATCTATTGGATTTTTGATTTTGGCAATTACTTTTCATTTCCAAGTACTTGTTCTTATTCTCTAGTTTTTAAAAATAGCTTCCTGTTCTTGTTTTTTTTTTTTTTTTTACCTGCAATATATTCTTTCACCTTTGAAGGTATGGTAAGTTTTTCTTGTCTTCCATGTCTCCATTTTTTTTTCTTTTTTTTTCCAAAACAAAGTTTCACTCTGTCACCAAGGCTGAAGTGCAATGGTGTGATCTCAGCTCACTGCGACCTCCATCTCCCAGGTTCAAGCGATTCTCCTGCCTCAGCCTCCCAAGTATCTGGGATTACAGGCACGTGCCACCACACCCATATTTTTTTTTTTTTGTCTTTTTAATAGAGACAGGATTTTACCATGTTGGCCAGGCTAATCTTGAACTCCTGACCTCATGATCTGCCCACCTTCGCCTCCCAAAGTGCTCGGATTACAGGTGTGAGCCACCATGCCCGGCCCCATGTCTCCATTTTCTTTTTTCTGGTTATTTTGACCTCTCTCTTTCACACTGGTGACTTTCCTCAAGGTCTGGTTATCTTTGATGTTTGTGCACATACGACTGGGTACTTATATTAGCCTAGGTTCTCCAAAAACAAAAACAGAGCTACATACATATAGTTATCTATATGGTATACACACACACACGCACACACACACACACAAGATTTACATACATGTGTATATGTATGTGTACGTATATGGAGATTTGTTATGAGGGATTGGCTCATGTGATTATGGAGGCTGAGAAGTTCCACAGTCTGCCATCTATAAAGCACAGACCCAGAAGAGCTGGCGTTGTAATTCAGACCAAGTCCGGAAGCCTGAGAACCAGGGTACCCAGTGATAGAAATCCCGATCCAAGGGTCAAAGAAAATGATATGAGATGTCTCAGCTCAAACAGTGAGGCAAAAAAAAAAGGGGTGAGTTCTTCCTTATTCTGTGTTTTTGATATGGGAGAGGGGCAGGGAAGTGCTGTATAGAGAAAGGCAGGTCCCTAGCTAGGGACCAATTTCCTATCCCTTGGCTAGGAACCAATTTCCTATCCCCTAGCTAGGGACCTGCCTTTCTCTACCAACCCCAACAGACCTAGGTGAGGATAGGCACTACTGCTTTCATGCCCAAATGTTGCATTTTCCAAGACATGAAACCCTAGTAGGGAGACATGAAGGCAGCCAGACATGGAGAGAGGCACATCGGCGAAAGAAGACACAAGTGGCTGGACAGCAAGAGGACGTGGAGGGAGCACGCCAGTGGAAGAGCACACAGACAGATGTCAGCAGCCCAGCACGCCAGCAGGATGGGCCACTGACCCTCAGGATGAGGCAGAGTTTGGCTGGGGCAATTGAAGGAGAGCTGGGTGCCCAACTCCAGGAGAAAACTATCTCCTTCTGGCTCCTGCATCAGCAGAGAGCTACTTTCACTCAATAAAACTTTGCACTAATTCTTCAAGCCCACATGTGATCCAATTCCTCTAGTACACCAAGGCGACAAGGTAGAGGGTCTAATTGAGCTAAGACAAGCTGCCTATAGATGGCTAAGTAAAAGAGCACCCTGTAACACATGCCCACTCAGGTTTCAGGAGCTGTAAACATTCACCCCTAGACACTGCCATGGGGTCAGAGCCCCACAGCCGGCCCGTCTATAGGTTTGAGCAGCAAGGCACTGAAGAAGCCAGCCACACCCACATCGCAGGCCCTGCAAGGGGGACAAGGGAACCTTCCACATTTCATTTTGTTCTACTCAGGCCTTCAAAGGATTAGATGGTGCCCACCCACAATGGGGAGAGCCATCTGCTTTACTGATTCCACTGATACAAATGCTAATCCCATCCAAAAACCCCATCAAAGACACATGCGGAAACAATGCTTAATCTGGGTACTGCGTGGCCAATCGAGCTGACAGGCAGGATTGGCCATCACAGCACCCAAGGCTGACTAGAAGCTCTACATGTGTGTTGGCGGCGGGGATCCCCAGATGCAGTTGTTTGCTCCAGAGAAAAATCCTCCCACCCCCGACCTGGTGATTCACTCTGTACTCAACATCCACTCTCCCCGAAGCCCAGCTTGATGGCAGAATTTCCTATCCAAACACAGACTCTTTGGAGAGCTGAGTAGTGGGGAGAGAAGGGACGCTACTGATAATTACAATTAATAACCATTAATAACTTTCAGACATAAACTGGGATTCTCCTGGGACATACGGTCTTCTTACCTATATCTATTATCTCTAGTTTCCTGGTTTTTTGCCAGGATCTGGGGAATCAACGGAACTCTCACTTTGTATATACTGTTTCTCTTTTAACCAAAATGAATCCATGCATTACCTAGATAATTAAAATATGTGTCCTGATTAAGCTGTCTTCCTATTAATCACAGTAAATAGACCACAAGCACTTTTGTCCTCTCCCTAAAAAAAAAAAAAAAAAAAAAAAAAAAACAGTGAAGGAATAAAGTGGGTATATCAACAGAACAAAAGGAATGGGGAAGCAACCGCAACGAATGAGATTCATGCATTTTAGAAGACGGCATGAAGAAGATGTGGTAACTGGGACTTGGGGCTGGATTCTTCTAGTCTAATTGCCTACAGCGTGAGACAGCCAGATGATCTCACAGAATTCTGAACAGGCTTAGGACACAGAGGTGCCCCATATTTCAGAAGCCAGCAGTGAGTTGCATGGTCAAAGGGTGGCAATTGGTTGAAAGCCTATTTTCAGGGCACCTGGTCCCCAGGTTTCTTCTGCACCAAGTGCAGTCACATGACTACTCAACTCCCACACTTCCCTTCCCATTCTGCACATTGTGAGGTGTATTCCCAGGCTTTGGGGTGCCAGATAAAACAAAGGAGCTCAAATACATGTGAATTCATATAAACAACAGTATTTTCTAGTAATAGTATGTCTCAAATATTGCACGGCACATTTTATATCCTCAATTAATTGTTGTTTATCTGAAATTCAAATTTAACTGGGTGCCCCATAGTTTAATTTGTTAAATCTGGCAACCCCAATAATGAACAGAAAACCATCAGGAATAAGTCCATTTGAATTCACAGAGTTCTGATGTGCATTAAATGTCATTTTCTGAACTGTATATGGTCAAGGGGTCAGGAATTGCTGAGATGAGTTCCCTGTTTTTATACTTTTGTCCAACTTATCAGATTTCTTTTAAAGAATGAAACTGGATTTCTCTGTTGTCGATTCAATGTTTCCCTTTATAATTTCTTCTATTGCTTGTATTAGAAAATCAAATACACATTTGGCTAGATGATGATACAGACTTTCAATAGTTTAATTCCTTACATTTATTTTCTTAATCTGGAATTCATTCGGGGTATAATATAAAATGAAGCTCAAACTCAAATCTTCCACCAAATCATCAGTTGTAGATGATTTACTAAACAATCTTACAATTCCCTGTAAGTGATTTGAGGACACCTAACAGTGTAAACATTTACTGAACACAACCTAGAAGGGTTGGAGTCTATGTTAAATACTATTTCCATCAATCAATAATTCTTGAGGTAATGTTATACTTCTTTTGTTATTGTAAATTCCAACATTAGAGCAATATTCTTAAATAAGCCAAGCTTTCCCATCATGGCTCTAATTATTTAAAATCTCTTTAATTATCTCATCTTAATATTCAGCACTTTTCAAAGTATATATAATGCGAACTATAATGTATAATTTTAAATTTTCCGGTAGCTGCCTTAAAAAAGGAAACAGGTGAAATTAATTTCAATGATGATGTGTGGTTTAATCCAATATATACAAAATGTGATCATTTTAACATATAATCAGCATTTTGAAATTATGAAAGATTTCACCTTCATTTTGCTGTACTACATCACTGAAACCCAGTGTTTACTTCACGTTTACAGAGCCTCTCACTTCAGAGAAGCCACACATACTTCGGGTGTGCAGTAGCATTCTGTGTGGCTCAGTGGCTATCACATTGGACACTGCAGTTCTAAGTAAACCACGGAATCACTTTAGCAAGTTGCTTCTCCCAAAAAATACAATAATAACAATTTTGTGCCATAAATGAATGTTTTCATCGTAACATCTCAACAATAACAGAAAACTTCCTATTTTCCTAAGCACTTGTCTAAAATGTTTAGAAAATGAGGAAACAGGAGACAAGTCTATGGGGTCAATATAATCTCAGAGCTATTCAATCCTAAGTAATGAAATGCTATGAAACAGAATACCCTAGAACAGTTCTCCCTGTAGCTTTGCTCCTACTCTGGCAATTACAGCAGGAATGGATACTGAAATGAGAAAAACCACAAATATATGCTAGAGATCATTTGCATTTTATTTTACCTTGATACTTTCCTCCCAGCTGGATATCCACCACTAAAGCCGGAGATGGAATTGATACCACAGAGAAAAATCAGCTCAGCATTCTATGTTAGGAGGCGCTCAGTGTATTTTATTTGGTAGTAAATTATTCCACTTCACAAATATCCTTCTTACTTCTTTGAAATTACTTTTCTCCTAGTTGGTGTAATAATTTAAGGGGCTGGGGCAACAGAAACTTAATACAGAGCATTTTGTGAGAAATTACCGAAAACCACAAATTATTTCTGCTCTGGAACAGCTACCCAGCATGAAGTCTAAACCCAATCTGCAACACTCAGAGATGTTAGCACAGAGCCTGGGGCATGGCACTAGGGACTTCAGGAAGGTCTTCCCACCCAGCCACCAACTGCCTGTGTAACCAGGGGCCACTTCCTCCCTTGCATGGATCTCAGCTACATCAGCTACAAAGCAAGAGGTTGGGTCTGATTGGCATTTTCCAGACTTCAGCCACTGATGTGCCAAAGTCATGGTATCTCCTCTGTCCACATACCTCCTATGCCACAGGCAAACCTTTTTCTATAAAGGGCCAGACAGTAAATAGTTTCCACTTGGTAGGCCCATCTCTATCCCAATGCTCAGCTCTGCCAGTATAGCACAAAAGCAGTCATAGACAATGCACACACAAATGAGACGCTGCGTTCCAATAAAACTTTATTTACTAAAACAGAGGCTGGATCAGTGTTATAACCCCTGTAAATATTGTATTTATCAAATATTTTTATTTTAAAATTGATTCCCTTTCTTTACCTAGTGTTAGTATCCTAAATGGAATACCAATATAACTTGCCATCAAATAGAGTGTATTCAGGGCAACGAATACAAAATACTATTTTTAACTATTGCATGCTTCCACCTCATGTGCTACACATGGATAAATGTTTTTTCAATAACCTTTAAGGGCCTCTAAAGAGCAAAGGCTCTAGGATGTTCTCCCTTAAGATTCTCTGATCTAAAAAAGAAGAAAGCAGGAGTTGCAGACCAGCCTGGGGAACATGGCAAAACCCCGTCTTTACAAAAAAATACAAAAATTAGCTGGGGGAGGTGGGGGCTGGCACTCACACACCTGTGGTCTCAGCTACTAAGGCAGCTGAGGATCACCTGAGCCTGGGAGGCAGGGGTTGCCCTGATCCAAGACCATGCCACTGCACTCCAGCCTGAGTGACAGTGACACCCGGTCTCAAAAATAAATAAATAAACATTTTAAAAAGAGAAAGCAAGAAAGAGTTCTTCTCTTTCAGAGAGGTGGACTGAAATATTGAGAGAGACGATGACATGATGCCTTAGAACTGCTTCAAAACAATACAGGGACAGGGTAGGAGGACAGTGGGGATACTGATGAAACCAGATTTGCCGAAGAGTTAGCAACTATCAAATTTGGGTGTTCTATGACTCTATATTTTGTATGTGTTTAAAGATATACTAAAATAAAAATTTTTGAAAGAGAACTATACTAAAATAGGGCATACAATCATTAGCCTTGGAAGAAGGAGAGTCAAGGAGAAGGTGAAGAAGGAAAACAAGAAGTGAAGGCCAGAAATAAGGGATTTATAAGGGAGAAATGAATAGAGACAGGGACAGGAACAGAATAAATGTCCTCAGGCCAGCAGCCTTCTTTTCCACAACAAACACAAGGAGCAAAACGTCTAGGAGCTCCGGGCATAGCCATCAGCAGCACAGAAAAATGCGTGGAAGAACAAAGGCTTTTGAGAAAGGCCTGTGCTGCCCAGACCAGTGCACTCAGCATCCAACTGCAGGGAGGCCTGGCTAAAGCCTGGGGCTGCAAGGACACCACCAGGCAAACCCCGAGAGGAAGTAACCCCCCAGGGCCTGAGGGACAGTGGCACGGCCTAGAATCCACAGATATGAAACCTTGAATCCTGCTGTGCTCCCAAGCGGAGCGTCTTCCTTTTAAACAATTCCACATGAGGCTCAGTGCCAAAGCAGGAGAACAAAGCCGTTTAATGTGCTAAAAATTGACCAATTTAATTTCATTGTCCAAACACACTGGAACTGAAGCATAAAAAGTGAGCAAATGGCATAAATTAAGAGCCCCACAGAGCGGCTGGCCCATCAATGCTCTATTGAGGTAGCCTGGCCAGAAGATCCCAACTGGTTTATAGAACTATTCAGGGCCACAGGAAGCCAGAGGCTCTGGCCTCACACCAGGTTGTTGTCCCTAGGTGGCCCCCAGGAAGAGGGTTCAAGACACATGAAACTGCCCTTGGAAAGCCTAAGCTGGCACACAGGAGTCAGGCCTTGCAGGCAATGGCGGGTTCACTACGTCAGGCCTCTTGTCCTCAGATTGGCAGAGCCACAAGGAGCCTATTAGAGTAAGGGGGCTCTTTTAGGTATTACAAAGACAAAAGACGCAAAGACAGTGGTTTGCTCCCATCCTTGTTATGCACAAGTAAAGAACAGAACCAGCCTTTTAGATCTTTTAAGGTTAAAAAAAAGAAAAGTCTGATAAGAACAAGGCAGCAATCTACCCTCTGACTCTCACTTTCCTTGGAACTTCACTCATGCTGTTCTCACTTTCATCACGTCCAAAGACACATACAACATCACCTTCCTAATCAAAGTCCCAGCAGAGAGGCTTCACCTCACAGAGAAAGCAGCTCCCAAGTGGTTTCCAACACCCAAAGGCTAGAAACTTTCAACTTCAGGTTGGAGGTAGGAAACGGGGAAGGAGAAATTTCAGACACAGCCTTCAAAAATGTGCAGAAAACCAAAAAATGGAGGGAAGAATATGGAAAGGATCAGCGACTGTTCCACTCTGTTCCCCTCACAGCCTGTGACAGCTCACAGGACAGCAGCTCCCAGCCACCTGCAGATCAAAGGCACTCATACACATGAGCAGTTCCCCAAAGGTGCCAAGTTCCTAAACAAGCACGAGATACTAGGATGACTCGCCGTGAGAAACCAACACACACGGCTCAGGAAAGAGATCTTACCTATGAGTGTATCCTGCCGGCTTCCCTCAAGAGATCAGCACCAAACCAGAGAAAGAAGATGGTACCAAAAATAAAAATAAAAACACATTTCGGGTAAGTGTTGCTACTGTAAAGATGGTAGAGGTGGACCCACAGTGAAATCAGGCATTACACAGTTTCCTGAGCACTGAAAGGAAAGGAGGACTTGCAGCAGGCATCAGCATCTTCCTGCAGATGATCAAATAACCATGGCAGCAGATTTGAGGTCCCGAGGAAGACATTTCCTGCCACCTCCCATGCCTCCACTTCTCCAAGGCCCTTCTCAGGCCCACCCAATAGATGTCCCGTGACATTTTCCATAGTTCTGCTTTTCTGCTTGAAGAGCTGATAGAAGGAGAGAGGGACAACTTAGACTAGAACAGCTTTTAAAACTTGGCCCTTTCCTGCTCAAGAGGATGAAGCAGGAGCATTGTATTAATTGGGCTCAGGAGCTCAAAACCAGCCTGGGCAACAAAGGGAGATGCCATCTCTAAAAAAAATTGAAAATTTTGAAGATAAAATTTAACAACAACTTTGTCCCCTTGTGTAATAAATTTTCAAATTATTTACTAAAAATCCTGTTACAACTTTTATGTAAACATTAGCGGGGAAAAGTAAAACACATTTTACATTGGAGCTCATAAATAATGCAAAAGGTCTAATTTACCATAATCATGTCTGGCATTTATCTTCTGTCGATAATGTATTGGACGCATGCATTATTTTACAGAGAAGCAACTGCAGGGCAGCAGGACTGCATCTGTGTTCGGAATTCAGTAAATTCCAATGCCCCTTGAGCCCATGTGCAAAAATTGCCATCTCTGAAGACATTCACCTAGGCAAAGGCTGGAAATGTCATTATTTTCTATGTGAAATTAAGTGGGAAATTACAGAAAATGCAATTTAAATGAGGAATTTTTTCTGAAACATAAATATTCATAACTTGCAAACTGACAAAGCCCTGCAGATACCATAGGAACCACTTTATAAGAAGAGCTGATTCTTCCAGATTCCGTTTGTCAGTGACAAGATAATTTTCATAGCAACAAATTAACATCTCAAAGAGAATTGGGAGGGCTGTAACATGTGGGCAGGAGGCAAGCTGGGGTCTAGCAGAGGCATTCCGGCCTCGAGTTTTAACTTAACACCTTCTCTGTGAAGACCCACCCATCAGGTGTCTCTTCCCAGAACTCAATGCCCTCCTGCCCCTTCAGAGGCCTTATTTTGTACAGAGTGGTTCTTCATCTGACGAAACTCAAGACTGCCTTTTTAACCAATCACTTTGTGACATCTTCTTTACTATCCTGAAATGAAAGTCAGATAAATCAACATATAATATTTCTTTTAAATCAAAAGTATGTCCAACCTATAATATAAAAAAGAATGACAGGCAAATGGTTTAGAATAAAGTAGTATGTATTTCAGCAGACAAATGCTTAGGCATAACTATATTGAAAGGCATGGCAAAACAGTCAGATGCTTCTACCTCTGCAGAGCATCAGGAAAATTCAACAGCTACAAATGCAAACCACACAAGCATATATTGATGGCCATCAACATTGTCCCTGGTGATGTGAATCCTCCAACACACTAGCTCAGTGAGCAACGGCAGTCATGCTCCTGGAAACTTCAGTGTTTATTAAAATTATGACATTTTAAAATGTATGTTTAGATTAGGTTCTAGGTTCAAACAATTATGAGCAGGATTTTCACTTGCATAAATGTCCAGCAGGATCTCTGCTGCTCATGAGGGGTATGAGACAATTCTCTACAAGCAGAGCTAGTGTACACACTGAAGGATGCTTGGCATCCCTGAGCATGGGCACTAAATGCCAACAGTGTCCACCAAACCTGTGAAAACCCAAGGCTGCACCACAAAAGTCCAAAGAAAGGTTGCCACCATCACCATTCCTACCTCTCACTAGACCTGGACTACCTGAGCAGCTTCTGCTCACTAGCTCCACAGGACCCTGGGCAACTTACTCAACCTCCTTGTACCCCACTTTCCACAGGTACAAAAGTGGAGACTCTAACTGCATCAACTTCACAGGGCTATGAGAAGGTAATGCTTTCATACTTATAGAAGTTTCAACCAGCACACCATATGCCTTCAGTAAATATTGGACTATATGATGCTGTGTCTATGATTGCTTCTCTGCATCAGTCTCTCTTTGAGCTGAAGCTTAATGCAGAGAAGGCAGGTGTAAAGGAAAGCAGAGATGGGTGGGAGTGAGCTTAGGACAGAGCTGGTGGTCTAGCGAAGGCACAGATGCAGAATTAAGACAGGGTGGGGACGCATGGTAAGGAAGTTGGACTTGATTCTCATGAGTCAGAGTTATGCTCCAGATCACATGTATCAGAATGCCCTGGGACAATGGCCAGATGGCTCATTCCTGGGCTTAACCCAGACCAAATGATTTGGGCCTCTGGGAAGTGGGACTCCGTAATGTACACATTAGAAAACTTCCCTCAAATAATTCAGATGCCCTCCAAGGTTCAAGGGCTGGCTGTAACTGACGGGGTATCATGTAAGACTTAGCATGGGAGTGACCAAGTTGGAGGGGTGGCCATGTGAGAAACAGATCAGAGGAGGTACACCGACGACAAGGGGCCAGGCAGGAGGCCCTTTCACAGAAGACCTAAGTGTTGAGGGCACTACTATGGTCTAAATGTGTCCCTTCAAATCCATGTGTTGGAATGTAGTGACCATTGTGATAGTATTGAGGTGGGCACTTTAGGAGGTGATTGAATCATGAGGGCTTTGTCCTCATAGGATAAAATGAGAGCCCTTATAAAAGGGCTTGAGTGAGTGGGTTCACTCTCTTCCACATTTCCACCATGTGAGGACGCCTAGACAGCGCCATCTATGAGGAATGTGTCTTCACCAAAAATGAAATCTGTCAGTGCCTTAATCTTGGACTTCCCAGCCTCCAGAACTATGAGAAAATAAATTTCTGTTCTTCATAATACCCAGTGTCTCAGGTATTTTGTTATAGCAGCTGAGCCAGACTAAGACAAGCCCCATCCACATGGTAATCAAGAGGAAAGGGAGCAATAGCCAGGAGGAAGAGTCCAGAGGGAATTTTAGAAAGATAAGGAGGTGGGAGACAGGCAGGAGGGAGAAGGGAGGCTAGTTTCTGACTTTGGCCTTTAGGAAATGGTCCCATCATCATGTCCCTGCTTCTCAATTATGACTTTTTTTTTACTATTTTTAATTTATGTGTCATATTTATACATTTTATGGGATACATGTGATATTTTGTTCCACACATAAAATGTGTAGGGATCAAGTCAGGGTATTTGGGGTATCCATCATCTTGTGTATTTATTATTTCTATGTGTTGGGAACATTTTAAGCCCTATGTTCTAGCTATTCTGAAATACACAACACATTGTTGTTAACTATAGTCACCCTACTCTCCTAACATTAGAACATATTCCCTTTAACTATTATGTTTGTATCCATTAACCAACCTCTCTTTATCCCCCCACCACCACCACTCACATACTCTTCCCACCCCCTAGTATCTACCACTCTACTCTCTACCTCCACGAGGTCAGTTTTTTTTAGCTTCCACATATGATTGAGAACATGCAATATTTGTCTGATAGTTTTCATGTTTGAGAACCAATTATGGGCCAGACCCTGAGCTCTCAACATCCCAGTGAAGTAGACAGCATTCTCCCCATTTGCAGGTGAAGACATTGAGCCACAGAGAAGCAATGCCTTTCCCACTGCCACATGGTCCATAAGTGAAGGAAATGAATTAGAATCTAGGCCTCTCAGGCCATGGAGCTGATACGCCCAACAACACATTGTAATTCACCCTCAAAGGAGAATATTCTTCCTGCAACAAGCTTATCCAGGCCAGGGGTCCCTCCTGAGACTGGCACAGCCTAGTGGTCATCAGTGAGAGCTGTATGGATAGGCTGCCCAGGTTAGACGGCCACCCACTGATCCCAAGACCTCAGGCAGGTGACTCTGTTTACTCATCTAGAAATTAGGAATAACCATAGTACCTGCTTAATAAGGCAGTTATGAAGATTAAAGGAGATAATGTTTGAAAATATTTTAGCAAGCACCTAGAAATTAGGACGCAAAGGTTTACTATTATTATGTTATCCAATGCCACTGTCAGAGACAGAGGAGAAGCCCTAGCTAATTCCAGAAAAACTGAACCCTGGGAAAGAAACTGGCTACAACATTCAATTAGCAAGAAAATAAGCAAAAAGTTCTTCTGCCTGCTTTTGCTCACTGAGTAATTGGTCACAGCATGACTCTGCAGCTGGGTCAACTGGAGAAACCTCAATCGCCCTACAGCCATAGCCATGGACTCTAAGGGCAAGGGACATAAAGTCCCAGCACCTGGGCTGAAACCAGGCTCCAACTCACCACACATCCGGGGAATGTCACTTCACCACTAGAGCCTTACGCCTTCACCCGTAAAAGGGGTTCGATAACAAAAGTTCCCTTTCTCCAAGGGTTCTTGTGAGTATTCAATGTGAATCACTTAGCAGAGTGCCTGGCCAAGGTTGCATGCTGAAAAACTTTAATTGTGAACCGCCTCCTCATCCCAGGCATGGGGGAAAAAGACATTTGAAGGATAGTCTGTGCAGTCTAACAGGGCTGCAGTTATTATTATTTCACCGCCATCGTAATTCTTAAATTCTTCCTCCCGTCATGGGTCTCCTGCATGATCTGATTCTCCCTGAGGAATGAGCAGCTCTGCTAGCTCCATAATACCTACTCCATTTGAAGTCGCTTTCCTTCGCACCAACTGTAGTACCAACGACCTCTGGTCCATTTCTTGGGCTGAATTACCTGGAGGGCAGCATCAGTTGTCCCCAGAGAACAATCTACAGCCAGTATGGCGTGAATACACACACACACACACACACACACACACACACACACCCCTCACATAGGGGAAAAGCATGTAGGGAGTTGAGACTGCTTCATGGCTCTTGTGCTCATTCCTTGCTTTACAGGGAAAAAACAGACTCGGAGAAGAGTCATCTGCCCAGCACCCTGAAGCTCCAGCCCTCTAAAGCATGTGCCCTCTGTGGACTCCTACCTTCTCCCTAGGTGTCTGGGTTTTCAATAACCGAAGAGTCTGTTTGGCTACTGCTATGGTTTCCACATTTGTACCAAAGAATACTGTGCATGTCACACCATTCCTGCCTCAAATATATGTTGTCACCTGCATGTTGCATGGTGAATCTCAAGTATCATTGCCCCTGTTTGCAGAAGGAAAGACAAGCTCCATTTGTAACTGCAAGCACTTCCCCTTTAGCATAAACTCTCCACAGCGATATATTCTTGTCAAAACACATCACTTGTGTTAAAAATAAAAGTCTTCTCCTCCACCTCCAAGCAGTCATTAAAAGAACTTTCTGGAAGTGGGAGGATGAAGGGCCACCCACTCTTGATTCACTTGGCACTGCTGACTGACAGGGAATTAAAAAGAAAAAAAAAAAGCACTGCATCCCGGGTTTTGTCATTATTGATGGCAGAAGACATTCTAAAGAAAACTTGCAGGGAGACCATGAATGTGCTATAAGGCAGCTGGCAGGTCTCAAATAAACCCAAACCTCCTCCAAACAAACCACCTCAATGCCAATGCATCCTCAGAACCTCCCACTTCCCAGTTCAGGGGAGACACAGTGGTGTTGCTATGCAATATAATCAGCAACAGCAACAGCTAACATTTATGGGGCCCTTCATGGACTGCTGGATCTGAGTTCTGCGTACATTCTCTCTTCACAGCAGTGCTGTGGAGGTAGGGACCATTATCTACCATTATTCCCAAATATCTGAAGGGAAAGGCCAGAAGAAGTTACAGAACTTGGCACAATTGTATGGCCCTGACACCCAAACCCAGCCCGGCCTAACACCAAGCTGTGCTCTTAAAAGCCAAACTGTGGCTTTGAATTCAGCACAAGGGAGGCTGAATTTGCCACTCCCCAGCATTAAGCACAAGCACGAGAAGAGACCGTGTCAGTGATTTCCATGTACTTGGTCGGTTCGACTTGAAAACACAGACAAAAAAACAGCCCATTGCCTTCTAAGGCACTGCCTGGGTACCAGATTACAAAACCATTTAAGGGTTTGGACTGCTCAGCATGGATATGAAACTGAAAACACTAAATTGGGGATGATGATGATGATGATGATGATGATGATGATGATGATGATGCTGTTGATGATGTTTTAAAAGAAAAGGCATTAGAACATTCAATATAGCCAGAAGGCAGAAAAACACTCATTTTAAAATCATTAATATGATGTGATCTGCCAACACAAAAGTCACTGAAGATTACATCTTTGTCCCAGAGCATTGTCCCTGCTTGTAGAGGCCCCTCCAGCTCTGCTTCTCATTTAGTGAATGGAAAAGGCTACTGCATCTAAGCTTCAGGGTTATCCTCCATTTCCCCAGAGCAGGAATGTGTTTTGGCCTCACATGAGTTCTTCAAAACTTTCTTTGAGTGGGTTCATCGTGACTGATTAAAACAAATCCAACTCAAGAAAGGCACTTTTATTTTATTATTTTTTTTTTTTGGCTTCCACCTACATTGATCAAGCAGCAACTCAACACCATATATAACAGCAAGTTCTGATATTATCCCATTTGATCTTTATGACAGTTATTGGGGAGGGAGGGGGGGTTCTTTCTTTTTTTGTTTCCAGACGGACATCCTCATTTTACAGATGAAAAGACAGAGACCCAAAGAGGTTAAGTCTTTAGTCCAAGATCATATGGCCACTAGAGAGGAGAGTCAGAATTAGAATCCAGCTCTACAGACCCTGTGTTCCGTCCAATGGATCTCAACATTTCTGCAGCTGCAACTAATGCTTGTAAAATGTATCTAGAACATTTTACTTATAATCTTATAAAGAGAGATTGCAAAAAGAGATTTGCTTTCTCTGAGCAAAATGGCTCACTGCCAATGGTGTCACTGTGAAAGAGATGGGAAGGCACAACAGGAGGAGTACTTTAAGATTCACATTCAAAGGTCTCTTTAGACAGAAACTCTGATAGTGACATGCTTAGAGATTTCAGCTGGGGCTAAAAATAAAAGGTACAATAATGTGAGGTTTCAAAACTCTCAACTTCGGGAAGGTGGAAAGTGGTGTGTGCACTGGTGGCAGGGCAGGACATCACTCACCTAGAGCACAACCTTTTAGCCACCATCAGTAGGTCCTAAACTTGTATTCTTCCATTGTCTCTCCCTTCTAAAGCAGTTTTAAGAAACATTCACCTTTTCCAGGTACCTCACCTCACCTGCCACTGACACTTCCTAATAACCCTGCTTCCAGTGAGGAATACTGTGGCATGGCCTAAACGTCCGTGTGCCCCCCAAAATTTATATGTCAATTCCCTTATTCCCAAGGTGATGGTATTGGGAGGTAGGGCCTTTGGAGGATGATTAGATAATGAGGGCTCCACCCACAGAAGTGAAATCAGTGCCCTTATAAAAGAGGTCCCAAAGAGCTAGCTCATTCCTTCCACAGTATGAGGACACAACTAGGAAGCTCCATCAACGAACTAGGAAACAGGCCCTCACCAGACACCAAATGTGCCAATGCCTTGATCTTTCAAAACTGGGACAAATAAATTTCTGTTGTTTATAAGCTACTCAGTCTGTGGCATTTTGTTATAGCAGCCCAAATAGACTAAGACAACTGGGGAAACCACATTTATGAGGATGGGTTGTGACACTTAAAAATCAAAAAGTAGAAAATTATGTGTACTCGTTAACTTTAATGACATAAGAAAAAATCCTTTTGTAAATAATCTAAGGTGAAGGCACAAAAGGTTTGAATTGTAGCTGATGGGGAAGATAGCCCTGCATGTGGGATCTGACTGCTGGGACAAGGCCTCTGGTAAATGGTGCCCAATGGAGTGGGAAGGGACTTCCAGCAGACCTCTCCAAACTCTCAGGACTCCAGATAACTTCCTCCTGAAGCTAGGCAATCTGCCAATCCTACGTCCAGAGAAGCCCAGCCTGCCAGCTTGTTCCACTTCTCCCAGCATATTCAACTCGTACCACATGGTGATGATCCCACCATCCTACCTCCTGGCCTCTAGATATCAAAGGACAGGGAAGGAAGGATAGCAAAGAGTAAGACTTGTCAGGAGAGTCACAAGGCCACTTACTGCCTTTGTGCTCGACTTTGTTCCTGTCCCTAAATGGCCTTAAGACTATCTACCATGGAGGAGAGGTATGCACCTTAATTAATGAATGGAATGCCTATTAAAACCATGGTACCCTCTGTGGAGTCGCACCAAACCCTCAAACTTATTCAGGGTCCTTGTCTTCTGGCCATACGCTCTATCCACATTAGATTAAGCCCAGAATTGGCTACATTATTTACAGCACTGAGTGCAAAATGAGAACGTGGGGCCTCTTATTCAAAAATTATTAGGAATTTCAAGGTAGTGACAGCAGAGCATTAAACCTAATGTGGGTCCTTCTATAAGTAGGGCCCTGTGTGACAGGAACCTGGCCCTGATTACCCCAAACCCAGCAGAGACCCATAAAGGCCCAGGAGCACAATTAACTCTAGTGAATTTGTTTTAAAATAGTCATACAAAAAAAAAAATCTTTTTCAACACCCAAGCCCTTTCACAATCAGAGATGCCACACACAGTATCAGTGAGCTGGTTTCATGGGAAGCCTCTTCTTAATCCTTCTAGCTATGACTATCCAAGCAAATATGACTCCCTGCACTGGGTCCCACTAGGAACTAAGTTCTTACATAAAGCTTCCTGGTCAACACCCTGGCCAAATAGAAATAAAAAGATTGGGATTTACAACCACAAAGTCCAAGAATTGATTCAATAAATTTTAGCCCTCATTTCTCTCAAGCAGGGGTTAGTTTAGCTCATGCTTGCAATAAAATATGCAGAGTTGTGCCTGAGGCTTAGATGCCATGGCCTCACTTTTGACTCAGGCTGGATGTATTGCAGGAGTGAGGTAGGGAAAATTCCATCAACTTGTCAAAGTCAGTCAAAGGCCAAATCCATTATCCTGAGTTGCTGGGGACAAACACCACAAATGGTATCAGAGGGGTCTGCCAAGTACTAAATGAGTGATGCTCTATATTCCACAGAATTTGGCAGCTAATATCACCACTAATGCCATTCTAATGATAAACAAACAAATACCAGTCATTTTGGAAGTTTGGAGTTTGTGGATCTATTAGAGAAGGGATCCTGTGCTTATTATCTTTGACCTGAAAAAGGCATTAAAATCTCTCCTATACAAAGAAGCTAAGAGTAAACTCTAGCCATGAAGCAACTCTCTGGCAGGAAACTCAGCAAATATGGTCTTCCATTTGCTCCAGCAGCAGGAGCAACCCTATGGTCGGATTCCAACCCCAAGTAATCTACCACAGGAATACATGGACTCTCAGGCACTTGGCCACCAGCCAAGAGGCATCATAGCCTAGGCTGGTCAAGCGTGGCATGGGTGCAGTCCTGAGGACATCATGAACACAAACTCTGCTGAGAACGCCATTCCTTACCACATTCAGCACCTGTGAACTACCATGGAAGGATTTACCAGATCCTGACACTGGGTAGGTTGCATGTCACTGTCCTTGGTGCTGAATGATCATAACTCTCTTGAGCAGTGCTATGCCCTACAGGGTAATTCCTGCACAGCCTCTCCCGCTACTCGATTTTTTTTTTTCAGTTCATCTTTTCTAAATTGATAACAATGAGTTGCAATAGAAAAGATGGAAAAAGCACAATCGTGACCTACATTTAACAGTCTATACAATGAGTTCTGTGTACGTGTGTTCCACAGCTAGATTGGAGTGTTCTGAGCAGCTGGTTGAGGGAGCACATACTCCTGTTGTCCCCCTGATGCTCTCTCTGTGGACCTGACAGTTATTTGCGAGTTCAACTCTCTTTGATCAGAGTGCCTGGTACCCTCCCTCCCTTTATGATAAACATCCGGTCATCCTTAAACACCATAGTCCAGTGGCCCCCAGCCCCTGGGTTGTGGCCCATTACTGGTCTGTGGCCTGTTAGGAACCAAGCCACACAGCAGAAGTGAGTGTGCATTACCACTTGAGCCCCACATCTGTCACATCAGTGGCAGCAGCGGCATTAGATTCTCAGAGGAGCACAAACCCTATTGTGAACTGTGCATGCAAGGGATCCAGGTTGGGCACCCTTATGAGAATCTAGGTAATGCCTGATGATCTGAGGTGGAACAGTTTCATCCTGAAACCATCCATGCATTCCTCCTATCCATGGAAAACTTGTCTTCCACAACACTGGTTCCTGGTGCCAAAAAGGTTGTGGACTGCTGCCCCGGTCAATCATGGCCTCATCTGGGAAGCCCTTCCTGACTTCCAGCCCCATTCCAGTTGGACAACTAGTGATGCCTTCCTCCACACCCCACAGGGCTTCATAGATCCCATCACCCGCCAACCCTGCATTTCTGGGTTTGTGTGTCTACTTCTTCTATTCAGGTGTACCCTTCTTGAAGAAAGGGCCTGTATTTTAACAAAATTAATAATACAAGTGTGGTGTTCAATTATTTCAATTATCAAGTCTTTAAAATCTCTGTAGTTTCTGTCTACCCAGTTCCTACAAGATCAAAGCAAGAGACAGACATGGTGGTATTCAACCAAGTATATGAAGTTTTATTTGCTAACATCTAAGACAGTCCAGGAGGTCTATCAATCCCTCCAGACACAGACAGAGCTATCTGGAGGCTGAAGACCAAAATGTCAAGTGACTCTTCCAAGGTCACCCCATTCATCAGCAGTGGCATCAAGATAGGACCTGCTCTCCTTTCAGGACTCTGAAAGTCACCATGTCCTGCAGGACTCCCAGGGGCAGCAGCAGAAGGGGCCCAAAATGCTGAGAGATATCCAATTCCCAGCAGCAGGCTCAGAAAAAGTGGTCACAGTGTCTCTTGTAGATGAATGGCATTCAGACCTTTGGGAACATCAGGCCTGTCTTTCCTTTCCCTCCTCACTAGGCCAACTCGGGGTCATGTCCACTCCTGGAGCTCAGCAGGGCTTCCCATCAGGGAGGAAGGCAGGAGCAAGGCCATCTCGGCCTCAGAGATAGAGAGGCCTGCCACTGGTGAGCATTTGGGTTGGATCAGAGATTTTAAAGGCTCATTCCCTTTTAATTCACCTACTTTATTTTAATATTAACTCACTTAAGCTTTTTCTCAGAAGACATAAGGAAGGAGAGATATCATAAATCCAGATACAGCAGAGAGCACATTAAAAATGCAGTTTTATTATCTTAAAACTAGAGATGTAATTAGAGCAGTCATGTAGTATGAAGAGAAATTACCAGAAAAAATATTTTAAAGGCCTGGGTGAAAAGAGAAAAAGGTCTATATCATTTAATCTCTAATACATAAAGAAAGAAGGAGAAAAATACGCCTTCAGATCTTTCAAATACTTCCCCAATGCCCCCCTAAATTATCATTTTCACTTGGCTTTTCTGTTTTACATGCATAATTTACCACAGTGCACAGCAGCCTCATTTCTTCCTTTCTTCACCCAAGAAGCATGTATCTTGGGAGGATGTGGAATCTTTCCCTAGATTCACCCAACCAATCTGTGTCGTTGGGGATACTTAATATTTGAAAAGAACATTTCCTCCCGCTATACTTACTGTTAACTCTAAAATTTCATCCAAACACAACACAACACAACACTGTATCAAGTTACTGCAACATCATATTCATTCACCAAGCTTAGAGTGAGTGCCTACAACTTGCTGGGTACACAATCCTCACCATTCCCATCCTCAGGGATGGAGATACAGACTGGTAACAAGGTCTCTTCCCTCCAAGAGCTGTAAGTTGGTGCCAGGGCTGGGAAGAAAAGGAGAGATGGCACCACAGTTGCTTAGGGCTGGAACAGAGGACACATTAGAGACCTGGAGGTGGATGGGACAACAAACCACATGTTGTCCTAGAATACAAGAAGACCTCTGAGGGAGGAATGCTTGAGGCAAGTTAGGGAGGGTGAGTAGGGGTTATTGAATCAAAGGAGGAGGTGTGTGTTACAACCAGAGGGAACAGCATGGAATATGCAGCAGTGTGATCAGCAGACCAGGTCATCAGGTCTAACATAGGACTGGCAAACTATGACCTGCAAGCCAAATCCAACTGCTTTTTGTTTTTGTAAATAAAGTTTTATTAGAACACGGCCATGTCCATCATTTAGTATTGTCTAGGGCTGCTTTCACAGGACAACAGCAGAGTCAGGTAGTTGCAACAGAGACCTTGTGACCTACAGAGCCCCAAATATTTACTATCCAGCCCTTTAAAGAAAAAGTATGTTGATCCCTTGGTCTACAGGATTTAGTATTGAATCTATAAAATAATATGCTCATAAATAAACATAATTTAACCTGTAGATATCATGTTACTGAACTCTAAAAATCTAAAGCCCCATTCTAGAAGTGTGCTGCAGACACATTAAAATTTTGGATCTTAAATAAGTTTGGGGAATGCCAGGGTAAAATTAAGCAGGTTTCTTTTTAAGGATTTCTAAGACCCCTTAAATGTGCAAATGCTTGGGGAAAAAATTAAAGTAGAATTTCCCAAAATTCTTTGCTCCAAAACATTTTGTGAAGAACTCCTCTCTGCCAGAAAAAAAAAACACATTCAATTCTGACATAAGTATTTCTTTTTGTCCTTAAAGAGCTTATGCGTAAGGGCAAAGCAGAGCTTGGAAACTTCTGTAAGCTGTTTAGAAGAACTGCAATCTGAAAAGTACAACAATCACAACTTAAGATATTGAAACAGGTTTTTCCCTTACTTCACCTTCTAACCAACAGGTTCATCTCCTGTTAACATAAGAATTTCAATATTTATGAACAGAACCTACAGGAAACATCCACAAATCCCTCCCACTTCTAAGGCACGGGCCCTTTGACTCAGGCCCTTGGAGTAGTCACAATGCCAAGTGAATCCTCCCATGAGGGCTTCCCTACCTAACCTAAGTCCCTGGTCACTGAGACATCATTGTCTTTGCTACTACTAGAAGTGGCTGGGGCTCTCACCTCAGAATGTTTCTGACAGAGATAAACACTGCAACATTTCACTGTTCGCTCCAGAAAGACTCCAGAATTTCAGTTCCAAAGGAAACTTCCCTCCATTTCACCCACATTCACTACTCGAATCAAAGAAAAAAACAGAGAAATGCGAACCAAGAAGAGATGAGAATTCAGAAGCTCATGTCCCTAAATGGATTTAATAACATCAAGTATGATAATAACCCACATAAACCATTAAGTGCTTCCCTATGGGATGGCCCATTTCACATGTCAACCAGCCATGAAGGCAACAGAAACATGAAGTAGGGGCTGCACTAAGGCCTATGTGTGCTCTGGGGTTGGGGGAGACAAATGTCCTTTTCCCCTATAGCCAGTGCTAAGCACAGCCTGGGTTCAAACCCAGACTCCGGGACTCTAAGCTCATGATCTTGTGCAAGTGACCCAAACTCTCTAAGATTTCATTTCTATGCCTCTAAAATTGGTGACGGGGGAAAGGGAGAGGGCTTAAGGCCTTCGCACAGAGCTAAGCGAACAAATATAGGAAGCAGCTACTATTTGCTCAATTATATAAACATTGCCTACCTGTAGTCTGGGGCTGCAGCCATGACCAGAGGCAGCGCACACCCTGAAGTGTTTGTCAAGTGCTCACCAAATGTTCAGACAGAACCTCTAGGGCTCCAGCTTTCCCCAATCAACCTGAATCTCTGAACACTGTTTTCCCAGCTCTGCAAGAGCACTTACTTCCTGCACTCAAAGAGATAGAAAACAACATGTTCTTGTGCTCATGAAAATTACCCTGCCTTCAAGCTTGACCTGGGACAGCTGTGTCTCATTGAAAAAGACCATCACAAATGCAGAGGAATGCATGCCCTAGGAGAAAAAGCAGGTGATTCCTGCTATTTGATTCCACAGTCAAGGCAATTCCACTTTCCTTCAAATGAAAGGAAGTAAGGCTCTGCTTCTTTTTTTTTTTTTTTTTTTTTTTTTTTGGAGACAGAGTTTTGCTTTTGTTGCCAAGGCTGGAGTGCAATAGCACGATCTCAGCTCACTGCAACCTCCACCCCTACCAGGTTCAAGTGATTCTCCTGCCTCAGCCTCCCAAGTTGCTGGAATTATAGGGGCACACCATCGTGTCTGGCTAATTTTTGCATAATTAGTAGAGACAGGGTTTCACCATGATGGCCAGACTGGTCTCGAACTACTGACCTCAGGTGATCCGTCTGCCTCGGCCTCCCAAAGTGCTGGGATTACAGGTGTGAGCCACCGCACCCGGCCTGGCTCTTCTTAAACTCAGGCAAATGTGAACCTAGAAATTGAGAGAACACAATACACAGATTTTTTTTTTTTTAATCTATGGACTTCCTGAAAGTAAAAGTTTTAGAGAGGAAAAAGGCACATTGGCAGAAAGCACCCAAGTATATGGACCAGGATTTAGATCTAACCCTGACACCAATCAGCTATGTAACACTATAAACAGGTCACCTCTTCTTCACAGGCCCCGGTTCCCTGTCAGCCTGCAAGGGGGCAAACCGTCACAAACCCACAGCCGCCTACCACTGCAAATGCTGAAACCCTATCAACCAGAAAGAGGTGCAAACTACTCTGGAATTTCCAAGTCCCTCTCCATTTCTTTCAATATATTTTCTAAATAGCACATATGTATATGTTTTCTTTATGTCCTGATTCTCCCAAACTCAATTCTACTTTCTTACCCACTGGTAATTGTGATAGTTTTTATTCCAATTTTGTTGGGGTCAAGTAAATTACATTTCACAGCATGAAAAATATTTTGGGGGAAAACGAGGTCAACTTCAGAGAAGACAAATACAGCAAAGCTTTGTCTCTATTTCCCATAAGAATATGTAGATTGTATCTTTTACATGGGGACGAGTTGTGATTTAAAGAAACGTTGTCATAATGTGCTGTGAAATCAACTCAGAAATAGGCTTTCCACCCAAAGCCTGATAGATTAGTTCCTCTGCTTGTTAACTGAATTTGTGCATCGGCTTCTATTCATGGCTCTGATTGTCATTTTCAAATTGTTACTTGAGCTATATGGCGCTTCCAGGATTCATTTTCCAGCCTGTGGCATGATAAGCAGTTTCTGCCGTCCCAGTGGAAATCCACAGCAAGGAAGTAATCGCCCAGGGCCCACTTTCCCAACCACCAACCACAGCAAGTGTGGAGCACTCAGCCACAGCAAAGTAAAACCCAACCAAATTAACTGGTAGAGTTATCTAGCATAGCCACTCTAAATCAAATAACGTAGTAACATTTGTTTCAGACTACAGTTTCCATCCACAGAAGAAATATTAGATGTGAAAATAAAGCCATTTGTTGGATTTTTCAAAGGAATGGAAATGAAAGTTCTATAAACTTAGAATCAACATCCTGTTCCCGTCTGCCCAAAAAGAAGGAATGCATTTATTTACGCCAGTGATGAGTGGACTCCTAGCATCTGATTTTATTTATTACATTATCACACTGCAGAAAACCATTTGTTACCTCTTCTTTATGCTTACAACAAAGAGTGATGGCATTTATCAAAAAACTCATTATCAAGTGAGACAAAAAGCTAAAACTGGATTTCCAAAATAAAAATACCAATCAAGCAAAATCTCATTTAAAGCAAAAAGATTTTTCCATTCCGACGGAATTACAGAATGCTGATGAGTTCTCTGTGAGTACTGGACAAGGTTGTACTGCTAAGTGGCTTACCCAAAACAACATCATTTTTCACGAGTCCTAGCATAGAAAACACAAGTATTTGCATTAAAATTACTTTATAACTTCAGCTCTGGGGCAATCTAAACCTAACTTTGATAAATACTGTTGCCTGTAAATACATTTCCAGAAGTGTATATTTATCAACATTTCAAGCCCACCAGATTATTAAAGGTATCAAAAATCAGCTTCCAAATTTAGGTATTTGCTTCAAACCATTATGAATATAATTTTTAAAACAGCTCATGTGTTCTGACAGCTTATTATGTGTCAGGCCCTCCCAGGACACCCATGGTTTCATTTCTCCCCTACAATCATGCCATGAGGGGGTCCTATCACAAGAAAACTGGACCAAAACAGGGAATCAACTCCAAAGCCTTTATCATCCAGTGACCCATGACTTCTTCAATAAGAAGCATGTGCAACCTGGGCCAGCTCATAAGACTTGTTTAAAAAGTAAGTGGGTGTTGAACAATGAGAACACATGGACACAGGGAGGGGAACATCACACACCAGGGCCTGCCAGGGGGTGGGGTGTTAGGGGAGGGATAGCAGGGGATGGGGGTTTGGGGAGGGATAGCATTAGGAGAAATACCTAATGTAGATGACAGAGTGATGGATACAGCAAACCCCTATGGCACATGCATGCCTATGTAACAAACCTGCACATTCTGCACATGCACCCAGAAGTTCAAGTATAATAAAATAAATAAATTTTTAAAAGTAAATGAAATAATTTATGTGAAAGCACCTCAAAAAAATTTCGAAGTATAGGTGATGGGCTCAAATCCTTACTCTGCTCCTGTCAGCTGTGAAAATGAAGCAAGTCACATAACTCTTTTTTTCTTCCTCAGAGCTCTTAGAAAAAAAAAATCTTTAAATTGTCTAATGGAGGTCTACGTTAGGACAGATTTTACTAGGCATATACATTTTAAACCCAAGAATATGTTTGGAATTAATTGAAAATAATTAGTAATGCCTCCTTATGTTATGCCTACCCATAACTATTGCCTGAATGCAGGATATTGCTAACTTTTCTACACATCTAATTTGTAAGTAGCCAATGTTCTTAATGAGAGGTTAATCACTGAATGGTACAATTCATCCTTGGGGGAGTTTATTTACTCACATTTGTTGTTACTGCTAAATATGAGCATCTTGATTAATAGCAGCAACATAATTGGTGTCCAATATCTATTCATCACCATAGCTCAATTTCTTTATAAAGTACCTCCTTATACAATAAATAAGACCTTCATGTTCTACCTGACAGCTTGATGAATGACCCTGCAACTAAACCCTTTTTCACAGTAAGTGAAGGGTGAATACTCTTAGTGTCAGCTGTTTCCACTCAGGTTAGAACCATCCACCAGTCACAGAGAAGAGGGAAGACTCCCGTTATGTATGGTGGCGGGGGAGCAGGAACCCTAAGAAGCCTTTGTTATTCATCATGACAAGGGCAATGAGATGGTCTACCAGCTCAGAGATATCTACTGAAAGTTAGCATCTATCAGGTAGCCTTCTTCTGCAAATGCTTACTGAGCACCTGCTGGATATAGAGAGGAAGACACAGCCCTTACCCTCAACAGCTGCCCAGGGTGGAAGATTGAGCAGACAAGTACAGGCTTAGTGCATGCAAGATGTCCACCTCTAGGGTCACTGACCAAGTACATCCCAGGACATCAGCAGGAGGCAGCCAGGCCTGTTAGGGCAGGAGACAAGTATGGTACTTAAAAGACTCAGAAGAAGAAGCAACATATGACCTGGGCCTCCAAGGAAGCCAAGAGAGAAACTACATATACAGCTACTAACAATGATTGGGGCTGGGGCCAGTGGCTGGCAGCTGGGAGAACTGACTAATTCCAGCTCTGCAGCCTGGGCCTCCTTGGACTAAGGGCAGTCCAGGTGGGACTTTAGCTTCAGCAGGAGGTTCATGTATCTTAGTGACATTGGGTATGGGCTTTGGGTTTCACCGAGCCTGGCTGACATCAATCATGAGCCTCAGATTCCCGTCTGTGAAACGCAGATGGTAGCACTCATTCACTCAGTCGACAGATCTTTGTTGTGTGCCCACTGTCTCCTTGGGCTGTCGTGAGGACTGAGCAAGGTCATACACTTGACGTCACACATGGCACAAAGCAAGTGGCCAGCAGATGGGCCTGAGCGTGGTCCCCACCTGGTCAACTCAGAGTCTCATGTACTTCACTTACCTCCTGGCACTGTTAGGCAAGGGTTTCAGAAATGTAGAGTCACTACATCAAGCTGAGGTCATTCATCATGTTACACTAACATTTCTGGAAGATTTTACTTTTCTTCCCAAATAGGGTTTAACAAAAAAGGCAAAAGACAAAAGAAACCCAAAAAAAGAACATTAGCTGAGGCATACAATGCAAAATTTAAAAAAAGATGAAGAAGAAGAAAAAGAAAAAAAAAAAGAAATCTTCGCAGAAACTAAGGCTGAGAAATTCCAAGGCACAGATACTGATGGCCCTGGTCACAAAGGGGTTCAACCCACAGATTCTGCTGAAGAATTCTGGGAAATGTCTTAGTCAGTTCTTACTGCTATAACAAAATACCATAGACTAGGTGGCTTAAAAACAGACATGTATTTCTCCATTCTGGAGGCTCAGCGTCCAAGACCAAGTGGTCAATTCTGTTCCTGGTGAGGGCTCACTTCTGGGTTTGCAGACAGCCCCCTTCTCACTGTGTCCTCACAGATCTCTCTTCTTATAAGGGCACTCATCCCACCATGAAGGCCCCACCTTCCTGACCTAATTAACTCCCAAAGGCCTCATCTCCAACTACCATTACGCCAAGGATTAGGCTTCGACATAAGAATACAAATTTGGTTTCAACATATAAATATGAATTAAGCTTCAATATATGAATTTTGAGGGAACATAAGCATTCAGTTCATAGCAGAGGATACCAGGAAAATTCCTCCAAAATGTGTTTTCTCCACCATTGGGCATGAGGCAGGAAAGCATAGATGGGTGCCTTAGAACATCTCAGCCAAACACCTACAGACCCAAGAATCTAGCTGGGTCATGGGAGAAAGGTTTCCCAAGAGTAGCAACAGAGTTTCTGTGGAAGGAGCTTCTTCTGGGAGAGCCAGAAGAAAGCAAGGCCGCCCAAAGACCCAGCCTTCCAAATCTTCCAGCGTGTCAGTAATCCACAGACAACTTCTGAGGTACTGACAGATGATGCAAGCAGTCACATTCCTACTTTGAGTCAAATACTTTAATCTTCAATGAAGTCATGGCTGTTTCTCTTTCCCTTTTTTCCTCTTTCAAAATCAAAAAGGTGCTGGGCCTCTGTTGAGGGTCACAGGACCTTCTCAGGATGAACTGTGTACAGCCTCTCAAGGTAGAGCTTCAAGCCGCTACTAATCCCTCCCCTCCCGAAAAGGTTGACGGTGTGGGAAGAGGCAGTACTGGGTACCGTCAGCTACCAACTCAAATCAATATAGACGCTAAATTTAAAGAAACATGTTTGCTATGCAAATGCAGCTTCAAGGCTGTCACCTATAGTGCCTTCCAAACAGAGGCTTTCCAGAGATCTGGAAACCAACCCCTCACTAGGCGGCCTCACCTGTCTGTGTCCCAGACTCTGCCCCTCTGTAGCCCAGAACCAAATGCCCTGGATCCAAAGGAAGAAAATCCCACTCACCCATCCCATTTCATCCTTATTTATTTTAAAACTGCTTTCTTCAAAGGACATCAGTTTTATTTTGACACATTATTTCTGTTAATGGTATCAATTAGTCGGCATATGACCAACTGTTCTGTTAAAGATGCAAACTGGCTGGATTTAAGTAAAAGCATAAAGCCAATTTCATAATTTCCAGGCAAACAACCAAGACAGCCTTCAGAAACAGCAAAGCACAGTTCAGTTGGTGATGCTGCCACTCAACCTCACCTTTTTCTTCGTGTGTCAGCTTACCAAAGCAGACAGAAAATCTGAAGGCTCCTGCCAGTGTGGGGACTCAGGGAGGCTGACTCCTGGGTAGGGAAAAGCTGGCTTCTCTCTTCCTGTCCACCTTGGGAGACCAGAGTTACCAAAACTGCTAGGCAATCAATACTTGATTGTCTCAACTGCCTTGGAGACAACTCCAGAAAGGAGGCCAGGGTAGGTGCCCAGGAAGGCTGAAGCTGTATCTGAAGCCAAGTCTAAAAGACAAAAAGAAGGGTGGAGAACAGCAGAGCTTCTCATCTTAGGGCAAAGGGCATTTGCTGAGTGTTAACCCCAGAGTTTTCAGCAAGTTTTAGCATCACTGAGGGTTCATGACCAAACTGACCACAAAGTAACCTCCAGAGAAGGATCTGGACAGCTCTCCTCTGCAGGGCAGCTCTCCAGCTTACTGCTTTATGGACTTCTTTTTACCTTGTCTTCTGCTAGTTTTGCTTCCATCTCTATGGAAACTGGAGTGGGGATCAGAAGCCAGCCTTGAAAATGATCGGCAGAAACCATCTCCTAATTCTATTTCCATGGAAACAGATGACAGATCCGTGGAAATAAGGTAATATTTTTGAATAAGGTAATCCTTTTTTTAAAAAAAAAAAATATCCTTACCTCATTTTCTACCTATTTCACAGAGCTGGAATTGGAGAAGTACATTGCTCATAAACTACAAAAGCAGCAACATTCACTTGAGGTTAAAGATAAATATAGGGGACAAAGAAGTAGGAATCCAACCACACAGAAACCAGTGAAATTAAGAAAATGTCGCCTCAGCAGCAATCAGAAGAGCGTGAAGTAGAGCACTCCACAGCCATCACACAGCATTTGTCTTAGGCCCTTGATCAACTTTTGAAATAGCATCATCTCCATACATGATGGTTTTCACTAAAGAAGTAAAGACATTTCCTAAAAATGAAACCCATAAGGAAGCTTTATAACAGCAGGATCAAGTGTGGGGGCAGGATAATTCACCAAAGCCAATAGTCTTCCAAAGTGAACCATTCCATTTTAAAAAGCACGAGGAGTTGGCTTTTTGAGAGGATAAAACCCCTCCTGGACGGGAAGCAACCTAGTCCTGAAGTGTGACTGTTCCACCTACCATTTCTGTTACTAGGAGTGAAACAGAGGAAACCGAACATGTCCTGCCAAATTCTTCTTGTAAAATAATGTCGGTCCAAGACCGAAAATAACGAGCCACAGATTCAAAAACCTGAATTTGAAGGCTGAAATCGTAACGAGTCACAGCATCTTAGGTCAAAAATAGCCTGGGCTCGTGAGAACTGGCATAGTTAGATAGATGGTATTTATGCTTGAAGAGATGGAAGAGGTGGAATTTGTAGGAAGAGACTCACACTGTGGAGCAGATACAATGGATTTACCGACCTTTTCTTTGGCATCACGTTAACAGCTAACGTTTATGGAGGACTCACTCTTCAGAAGGCATAAGCTCAACATTTCACACGACTGCCACCCAATAAACTACTATCATCCCCAAGTTGCAGAAAAGGAGCCTCAGGCTCTGGGTCACCCCAGCCAAGATGTTTGGGGCGATATTGGAAACCCAGACGCTTCTAACTTTTGACTCCAGCTCCCTAATCTCACACTGGGGCTGCCTGAAATCACCACCACCAACACCTCCAGAGCACTCCCCCAACCCCAACCAAAAGAGCAAGCAACACTTCCTGGGAGCAGGTTAGGCAAAATCCATGGACTGCTAAAAGCCATGTTTTAAAGAAAAATCAAGAAGGGAAGGCTTTAAATCACCTGGTAATGAATAAATATAGGGTAGTTTTTAAACTGGATATAAATATGTCAAAAGAAAACGTTTTTGTATTGATAACAGTGAGGTGACAATGGTGTCAAAAAGCTACACAAGCTAATGACACCACAATACAGACTCATACGGGAACAGACTGTAAGGCAGAATCAGAACAAACCAGGTGAGCATACCATTTGTTTCCAGCATCAGCTTCAGTAGGAGCATACATGAATTAAAACATTATGAAATGCACAAATTGGCCACCGTCATTATCCCTTCGAAAGAAATCAGAAAATAAGATAATAGCAAAGAATTGCTGCCACACAAAAAGAAAAGCTTCCAGGACGTGAAAAGAAATATATCGAAGGCAGAATGAGTTAGGGCATTCGTGGCTGTGGTCCAGGAGAACTGTTCCTTCCTTAAACACATAAAAGGGAAATTGGAAACTAAGCAAACCATTTGGAAAAACAGAATCCTGGAGCAAGCAAAGAAGAAAAGCCAATAATCTGGTTGGATGTACGCACTGAGGACAAGAACTCCACAGCTGGTGTAACAATAATAAAACATGAAAATGTGTGTTGGGGCTCAGAAACTGACACCCCAAAATACAGTGCTTTGTGCAGGCTGATTGAAAAGGAGCTCCAAAGTTAGGCAATACACAGTATTCTCTGAAGTTCCTTGTTGGCCTAAAGTCTGGATATACCAAAGGAGAAAACAATTCCCTCCGGTCCCTTCCCTGAGCTTTCATTAACTGAACCCATATCTCAGGAAGGAAAACTAAAGTCTGCCAACACACCTGGACAGACTTTTACATCAAACAACTGTCCACTCTGTGGACCCAAAAGACTTTTTCCCAGACGCTGTATGCTCTTCAGGTCCATTGACTTCTCCCTAGTAATCATTTACTGCACCACAACAAAATTCCTCTTCTCCCCCTCTAACGACCTGTTTTGCCAAGACCCTATTCTTTCTGTAACCCCAAGATGGTATATCAGCTTCTGCACCCCACTGGGGACTGGGTCTTCATTCTAAGGGCTCCTGTATGACATAAAACAATGATTAAATCAATGTGTATGCTCTTTCTCCAATTAACCTGCCTCTTGAGAATTGATTCCTCAGCAAACCTTCAGAGGGTCACAGGAAACTTCTTTCGTGGCCCCTACGAGTCCATTTGCTAATGCCAACTGTGAACACTTACACAACGAGGCCCCCTTTCACTTCAAAAGCATTTTAAAAGCATTGAAAAACCAGGTACAATGTGTGTGATACAGTCTGTGCTATGGTGGCACTTGAAAATGGCAAGGAAACCTTAAGTCACTGAATTGTCTGGACTCTCAAAGAAGAGTTTCAGTGTCCTGGGAAGTCAGGGCATAGGTACAAATCCAGCTGTACAGATGGGGCTGGGATTCCTCACTTCAGTGCCCCCATCCCAAGACACAGCAGAAGCTCAACCAAAAGGGCCTATAGCAGCGAATAAGGCAGAAACCAAGCGGGGAAACAGTATCTCGAAAACCAGTGCCTCCTCCAACACTGCCACTATCAAACGTCCATCTCCTCCTTTCAGAAAAACCTGAGATTTTTCTTCAAAACAGTTCAAGTTCATCATTCCACTTTTGTAACAGCCCCCAAGCCAAGAAATCACCTCATCCAAAAATGAGAAAGGTGGCAAGAAGATCCCAAATTTGCCATCAAATCGTTCAAACCTGTCTCCTCTCACCCAGCAAAGGCATCTTCTCTTTTTGCCTGTCTTCGAGTAGGACTGAAGGGGGGTTCTGCACAGACGGCTGGCTTTTAACACAAATTTGTGAAAATTTAAGTCTCAACAACTGAGCAGCACTTAGCACATCCTATAGCAGGGGTCAGCAAACTGCGGCCAACTTCCTCCGTTTGGCCATAGTTTCCCACAATCGCCTGTTTTTGTACGTGAAGTTTTACTGGAACACAGGCATGCCCCTGCCTTTATGTATTGTCTCTGGCTGCTTTCATGCTACAGAGATGTAGAGTTGCAAAGCCTAAACTATTCATTATCTATCTCTTTACAGAAAAAGTTTAGTGATAGCTAACCTAGAGCAAAGACCAGCTCCAATGAACTAGCATCAAATGCATCTGGACAGTTTGTTAAGCAATCAAATTCCAAAAGCATCCACCAGGTATTCTGACTCAGTGAGTCCAGGGAGAGGCCCAGGAATCTGAATTTTAACAAGCTCGCAGGGTTTACAAACCATGTTGACGCTCGATAAGCTTAGAAGAGCACTTTAAAATTTTAAATTAGCCAATTACCATTATATTAAAGGATGACTTTCTTTTGAAAAATAGGACTCAAAGCCTGTGCTTCCTCAGCTCTTTCTAAATTACAATTTTCTGGGGCTAGAAAGTGCAAAGGTTAAACAACACCTGTTCCATCTTTTAGACGTACCTGTGCTTTGTTAAGATTAATCATCTCCACTAAAGTTTGCTCAGGCATGCTCTCTAATTATCAGCAAAGTGCTGCTCTCAGATGGAGAGACAGTTTCCGTTTCTATAACAACTTGCTTCAGCCTTTGGTGCAAAAAATGCACTTGCAGAAAGAGTGAGCAACCAGCCTGGTTCTGTGTGTGTCAGAAAAATACAGCCTTATGGTAACTCATAACCCTTCACAGCACATTAGCAACCTTCTGAAAACCTTTTAAAATTACATTCTTATTAAATTCTCTTGTGATGGGCTATTTTAATACTAATTGTTGCCCAAATCATGGATAAGGCTAATAATATAAGGTAATAATGCGCACTTTAGGATAGAGAATGATGGAATGTTTCCCCAAAGGACAAAGAGGGGAGGCCCCAAAGACGTCTGCGGGACGTTAAGCACAAAAAATGTTCCAAGATGAAATAAGTCAGAGAAATTCTGGTTAAACATATTAAACAGTTTTCTCCACTCTGAGGCTTTACAGACTTTTTATACTGCTGATGTACTTGCATCTTCCAAGGCGGAGGAATGGGCTTCATCTCAGGTCACAGAGTTGTTAGTTTTGCAAAGAGCCATAAATGTCCCCACCCCTTAGTGTGAACTGATCCCAGTTCTTTTATTGCCCAGGACTTTCAGTAATAAAAGTGGGACAGTTCTGGGTAAATCAGGATAGCTGGTCACCCTATCCTGCACTCAGCACTCCCCAAGAGACCCTTCTTGAAACATATGACATGTTTTGGAGTTGGCTGAGTGTTGGTCTTCCTGGCTAGAGAGCAGGAAAAAAACTTGATTTCTCTTTGTAATCCGAAAACCTACTAAAAAGTTCAGCATAGAAAATATGATCAATAGATGTGCCTTGAATAAATGAATCAATGAAATAGAAAGCAAAGAGTTATTGTAAACAACATCCACCCTGCCTTCTAGTCTTCAGTACTAGTAGGTTGAATCATATGAAATGGCCAGTTTTGTTAAGTCAAAAATGGCCAAATATCAAGAATTTTATTCTTCAATCTAATTCACATACTTTTACTCTAGAATTAAGGTTTTACTGTACAAAACATGTTATATAGAATTCGTAGCCATGTACTCAGCATTAGATTCTAGGCCCACACTTGCCCAACTGGGTTTACATCATCCCCACCTATATGTGGTGGGCTATTCAGGAAGCAAGACCATCCTTTAATGTACAACAAAAGGGGAGGGAACCTTTACATTTAGAGAGACTTTACATTTCCAGAGGGGGAAAAACCCCACAACACTGTCACATCCAAGCAGCTTGCAGCAGTGCTGAGTGTAGCAACCTGGGCTTGCCAAAGACTACACGTCAAAGGCTCAACCGAAAACAAGTGCACAGGCCTAATATGAATAACACGTTTTCTGCCAAATCAAATGAACACCTTTCAATGTGGATTTACATTGGCAGCCCAGGGAGAGTAAACAGCATTGTTGGGTTTGGAAGGGGAGAGTGGAGGGGTGGATGCCTGAGGAAGGCACTGGCAGGGCAGACCTGCAGGGCAAACATTGCAAAGGCTGTGCAAAGAAGCGCTGGCAAAGAAAATGTTTGACAGCTCCGTGGTAAGGCTATCTGTGGAAATGTGAGAGAGCTTTCTCTTTGGCCATTGAGAGAAGACAGCCAGAGGTCAGAAGGAGAGGAAGTAGAGAGTGAGAACTTCGTAGGCTCCAGCTGAGGACAGAATGACATCCAGAGACAGGAATGAATGCTGGAGACACAGACAGACAGGAAGGACAGAAGAGAGAGGGAAATGGTCAGAAAGAGCAGGCAGACAGACACAGGGAGAGAGACAGGGACCGACGAGTTCGGCCTCGAATAATCCAAAGTTCAGTGGGAAGATATCCCATGGAAGTGGCATGCCATTTGAGCAACAGACTACAGTCCTGGAGGAGCAGACCTTGGGCTACTAAACATTCTGAACTGAAGAGCCAGAACGCTGCTCCTCACAATGTGGCTGGTGCCTTGAACAGTTTAAGCCTTTAAGCTTTTTGTAAGTCCCACCTTACCTAATCATGTGCTTCTGTCAAGAGACATCTGAGTTGTTTTAATTAATCATCATTTTAGATAATTCTTTTCAATAGTGTTGGAGATTAAACACTTCATACCGGAATCTGGGTGTCTGTAAACAACCTGCTCTTCCTCAGCAACAACGATTTACTTAACGGCAGGATGTCCTTCGACGGCTCTGAATGCATTCCAGAGTGAATCGTGCCACTGCCAGGCATCAGCCCTGCCACCCAAGGGAAACTACAACCACAAAGACTGCAGGACCTGTAAGTGTTCGGTGTAAGAATCATCAAAGCTCTTCCTTGGGCTCCTCTCACAGTAACCCATGAAGATCACTTTGGCACAGCAAAGTTACTGATGCCTCATGACAAAGCCTCAGAAAGCAACTTCCCTGATCATGTAGCTATTCCTAAAAAATAGTCATCATCTTTAAAATGCAGACGAAAGGCTCATGAAACTTCCATCAAAGTACCTAATATAGAGAATCCTCAAAGTTCCAGATGTGTAAGGTCCTTCAGGAACATTTGGTCCACACGTTCTCTCCTCCTCCAGGTGGACGGTCAGGCCCCCTGTCCAGGCTCTCTCCATCAATACATTAAGGCCTCTGATGATTCAGTGTAATGTTCACAAAAATTACTCCATCTGTGATTTTTTTAGTTTAAAACATCTGACAAAGCCTAGAGAATGACTGGAATCTACTTGCATGGCAAAATAATAAAATCTACTCATCTTTCCAGCTGAGTTCAAGTTTGATGAAAATTTGGTTTCTTAAACAAAATAGAAGCTTTAAAATATACACTTACCAGACTTCATATAAAAAGCTTTCACTGACAAAATTGATTCCAATAGAAGAAAGGTTTACTCACTGATCTGCCCTTGGCTGATGCTACTGAACTGAAAAGATGAAGGACGGAAGGAGGGAGGCAGGCAGGGAGGAAAGGAGACTTCTTGGTCCTCCTAGGGCAAAAGGATCAACACAGAGGAGGTCCACAGCAGCAATATTGTGGCATTCCAAACCACGTCTCCAAGCGGCCCTAAATCTGGCCATTAAGACTTGTCTGAATCAGGAATATGTTTATCATACACATTGATTGTTAATTATAATTTGACATTTACTCAGTAATTTATTTTATGCTGGGAATCAACAACTTCTGCTCCTATTGGGTCTGATGTGGAAACCTCTCTATGAAGGTCAACTGGACCCAGGGGCAAACTCTCCTAGTCGTCTTGTCTGGGTCTCTTGGTAGAGCTGCTTGGGTACCTGCTGATGGACTGGTCTATTCCCAAGCCATCCTTTCCCCCTCTGTTTTTTTTTTTTTTTTTAATTTTGAGACAGAATCTTACTCTGTTGCCCAGGCTAGAGTGCAGTGGCACGATCTCGACTCACTGCAATCTCTGTGCCTCCCAGGCTCAAGCGATTCTCCTGCCTCAGCCTCCCAAGTAGCTGGGATTATAGGGACCCACCATCACACCCAGCTAATTTTTGCATTTTTAGTAGAGATGGGGTTTCACCATGTTGGCCAGGTTGGTCTTGAACTCCTGACCTCAGATGATCCGTCCACCTTGGCCTCTCAAAGTGCTGGGATTACAGGCATGAGCCACCACACCCGGCCCTTTCCCCCTCACTCTTGACTCAGAAAAATCATTATCATTCAGATCTTGGCTGAAATGTGTCCTCTTCAGAGAGAGGCCTTTCTTTACCTCATAAAGGAAATGTTCCTCTAATCTATCATCACCACCTATGCACACACACACACACGCACACACATACATGTACATGCACGCATACACACACATGCACATTTGCACACAGGCATACTATTCTCTATCACTGTTCTCTGTTTTCTTTATCGCATAAGTCACCGTTTAATTTTTATTTATTTATTTATTTTCTGTTTTTCCTACTAGACTACGAGCTCCATGAAGACAAGTGTCTGCACACAGTTGAACTGTAGTAATAAATTATAAAATAAATGCATGAAACAGAATCAAAATGAGAGTCCGTGGCCCACTGAGCAAAATGTAACTTGGTTCCCAATCCCTTTCCATGAACCATGAAGCTTTATCTTCAACCTCTGGAGTCCAGAAAAAATGACTATATCCAAAAAAATCCCTTTACATGAGCTGAGTGGCTCTGTGGGCACAGGCCACAGCTCCGTGGTAGGCACGGGCCCTACTCAAACAGGCTGCTACTGTCTTTGCAGGTTCAAGACCAGACACTGAATCTACTTCAGCCTTGATGCTTATGAAGAAATCTGAAAAGCTGCTTGTTTGTTTTGTTCTGTACTTTTTCAGTTTTGTGCTTTTAAAACCAATGACCCCTTGAGTCTCTCTTGCCACAACTAACTGACATCTCACAAGCAGTCTCAGGATAAACCAATTCCCTGCCAGTTTTGATGGCATGTTTCATATTCTCAGTGTCCTCAAACATCCATTTCAATCTCACCGTTTTGATCACCATGCAACACATACTAAAACCGAGAAAGATAAAACAGCGCAGCAAGGGAATTTCAAGCCAGTGCACAGATCTTCCACGTAGTACTGTGAGAGGTCAGAACGGAACCCTTGGGATGCAGCACTTACATGTCAGCTTTCCTGGCACTGAACATTGAAACAGATGAGACTCTGCAAATTGGCTCTTCTGAGCCTTTGGATTCGGTGGGAATGCTGGCTGAGACCACCTAAAGAGGCCTTTCATCTCTGCCATTTGCATCAGTCATGAATTTATTTGCATAAATAAACTTCAGAGAGTCAACAAGTCTACCGTAATTCTGTGGCCTGGTCCCATGCTCCTAGGCCAGCCACAGTAACAATGGCAGGAATGCTGAGAAGTCTGCTGACCTTGACAAACACTCCAGGAGTCTCATTTGGCCTGTAAATAGAATTAATCCAGGCCTCCTAAGGTGGCTCCTCAGCACCCATAGCCTCATGGGAGGTGAATTCCAAATCCGGGCTCTCCATTTGACACTGCAAACAACCCGCATCCCAAAATCACCCTAACTTATTCAACATCACTGCTAAAAGATAAGCACTCCAATCAGGTAGAAAATTCAAAGGATATTTTTGCAGAAATTACCAAACACAACCTACTGGCCATTATGCAAATGTAAAATCATGTTAGCCCAAGTGAATGGATGTTACAAACTCATTCATTCCATAAGCATTTCTGGAGAACGTAGTGTCCCAGATTCTGTGCAGAGGCTCCCACTGACCTCATTTCCACCAGTCACTGTACTCTTCCTCTTCTCAAGATCCCTTCCTTCAGTCGTAAGAAGTCAAACAGAATAGCCCTGTGCTGGCTCTACTGAAGGGCTCACTAACAAGTCAAATATTGGAAAGGAGAGAAAAGAAGAAAAATGTAGACCAAAACAGAGCAGAAAGGAGTGAAGAAAAGTTCTTAGGGCAAAAATGAGAAGACAGTGGACTGAAAAAGAGGAACCTATGGGGGAAAAAAATGACAAGGAAGGGACTGTCATTTACAGAGAAGAAAAGCAAAAGCAAAGAATAATCTGTAAACACTGCACTCACCCTTGCATTAGACAAGATAAGACTCTAAAGGGAGTCGTTTAAGGTCTTCTGCTCCAGTGCTCCCTTCAGACTGCCTTGTCCCAAGACTTAAGGCTTCCTGTAATAGTCATAACCAGATGGACTTCCATTCCACTTCTGCTGCAGCCTCTCCAGTGACAGGGACCTCACTTTCCCTCCATCTTAACTACATTGGGTATCCATTCCTCTGCACCCCAAGTAATAAAGTAGTAAACAAGATGACCTCTAGACCACAACCCCTCCTCCCACACTCTCTGATTCTAAAAGTTGGCTTTGCACTAAATCAAAGACCCAAAAATCTACACGTGGTTCCCCTTGACCTCACCAAGATTCCATGGGAGCCAGTCAAGTTGAACACATTATCTCCCAAGCCTGAGCTTAGTCGTTACAAGTCCCCAGACTCTGTGGTGTATGTCAATGACAAACAGTAGAGAGGTATAAGGAAGCCACTGAAAGATGCTATGTCACGGCGAGAAGAAAGCAGAAGGCTGGGGAGGCATTAATCAGAGTTGGAGGGTATCAGGTCCAATCAGTGCCTTTGCAGGGCTAACAAAATCACACAGTTTTCTATTGAACACAGCTTGACTGAGTACAATTTACTGCGGATCAACTATATACCTGGTTTGGGAATATCTGAACACCCCAGGAGAGCTTATGACCTAGTGGGGAACACATCTGCCTCAATAACTCGACAGAATAACTCAATAACTCAATCAGAATGCAAGATAGAGAGAATTAAGTGCAAGCAGAGGAACCAGCAGGACACACTGTACGTAGAAATTCTTATTTCCACAAAGAAAGTAAGATGCTTCCCCCAAGACCTGAAGACTGAAGTGGAATCCTTTTCCCTAAAACAATCTCAGGGGACTTTTCTATTTAATTCAAGAAAATTGTAACCCAGGCAATATTATAACTTATAAAATCTTTCCTCAAATTATTAACTGTCATCAGGATATCTTTGATAGGAAAAATGACCTGAAATCTATCATCAGTTCAATGTAAATAAATACGTTGTAATTTTTTAGACCATTAAGTCTGCAATCTCCAATTCTCCACATCAAAGAGATACACAGAATGCTGTTATGAAAGTCTCATAAAAACTCATTTTAAATGTTTCAAAAGGTTCATAAAATTATCTGATAAGTACAACAAACTCTTCAAAATTCATCTCCTATAAATTAAGCACCACATAGGCAATAGCATCACTAACACCTTTTTAACTAAGATGATTGGGATTAAAGGTACTGCAGAAGAAAAGAAAACCTTCCCCACATTACCAAATTTACATAATTTAATTAAATGAACATCCAAGAATAAAATAAAAATAAAAAGGGGGCAACAAACTCCTATATCTTGAAATTAATGACACTCTCTTAATTCTTCTATCACATATTCAATTAACAAGGGGCTCTGGACAGGAGGGTAATTTTCTTCTCTATTCACAAGATTTCAAGGTGAGCAGCTAATAACTTGCAGTAAGTTGCTTGCTTAAGATTAATGGTATTCAGCAAGGAGCATTATAATTTAGAGCTGTCAGCCTCGGGAGAATAAATGGGAAAGGGACACGAGGGACTTAGGTTGCCAGTGGTCCAGAGGATCACAGAGCATCTGCTGGAAAAGAAAAGTTCCCAACAGTCACATCTTCAACCTTGGACTTCCTCTTCGAAATGCTGAGACAGTGTGAAAGGGAACACGGCCAACTCGTCATGGAACCTCACAGCAAAGCCCAAGCATCTCGACAAAGCCTCCACCCACCTCGTGGGTTCCTGGCACACAGGGAAACAAGTATTTCAGGCACTCAGCTGAACTCTTGCCATGTCTGGGTGCCTCTCTTATTGGCATGCACGAGGCACCTCCCTTCGTGACTCCTTTCTCTGGATGACGTACTTCAGGTCACACCCATTGGAGGTTAAATGTATATTGCTGGTGACCAGATGGTCGCCTCTACATCATCCCATATAGGAATAGTAAGATGTGACTAGGGGACAAAGAGGGAACCAGAGCACAAAATTAGCTTTGTTTCTTCATTTGTTGTTTTTGTTGTTGTTTTTAGAGATAGCATCTCACTCTGTCACCCCAGCTGGAGTGCAGTATACGTGCACACTCATTGCAGCCTCAAACTCCTGGGCTCAAGCAATCCTCCCACCTCAGCCTCCAGGGTAGCTGGGACTACAGGTGTGCACCATCATACCTGGATAATTTTTTTTTTTTTAGAGATGGGGTCTCACTACGTTGCCTGGCTGGTCTCAAACTCCTGGCCTCAAGCAATCCTCCCAACTGGGCTTCCCAAAGTAGGGATTACAGGCATGAGCCACCATGCCCAGCCTGTTTCTTCATTTGTTAGAAATCCCTGCCTTTCTTAGTATATGGAGGTCAAGAAGGTTCTAATTCAGAGGACGTGAAGCTGTCCCAGCATCACAGGAGCAGAGGGCCCTGTTGAACTGATCCCAGTCTACCTGCTCCACTGGGTCCTCACTCTTCCACCCACACAGGACATCAGAGCAGGAGTGAAGTGTAGGGTGAGCTAGTTCAGTGGTTCTCAGTCAGGGACAGTTCCACCACCAACTTATAGGGACATGGAGAAATACTTGGTGGAGTGTGACATTTGGAACTGTAACACTGGGTGGGGGATAACTGGCATTTAGTATCGACAGTCCCACTCAAGAAACTGTCCCTCCCCACACACCATTTGAGTCCCCATTAAAAAAAAAAGACCAATCTCATTCATTCACCTTGTTTGACAAAAAAGAAAACTGAGATTCAGAGAAGTCAAGCATCCTGCCTGTGTTTACTGAGCTAGTTACGAGGCAGAGCTGGGACTAAGACTCAGGTTTTCTGGCTTCTTCTCTCTTTTCTACAAGGAAAGGTGAAAGCAGCAGTAACAGAGGTGGCAGAAACTGCTTACTGATCCCCTAGCATGGCCCAGGCCCTGGGTTAAGAGCTTTGCAGACTTTCTTACGTAGAGTCTGCACAAGGAGCCTGAGGGGAATCTAAATCATAGAAAGGGAAGCTAACTAGATTAAGGCCACACAGCCTGGAAGTGTCAGGCCTGGGGCTCTCATTGGGGAGTGTCCTGCTCGGGGTGCAGGGGGCCAGTACTGTATATGCCACACAGAGGAATGGCAGGCAGAGGTGGGCAGAGGGTAGTGGGTGAGGATAGACGTGCCAAGCCACCCTTGTTCGAAGGCCTTTAGGGATGCAGTAAGGCCTGGAAAAACAGTGACTCTACCCTCCCACCCTGAACTTGATAATGGCCTAAAAAGGGACCAGAGAAAAGTTTCCTCCCAAGGCTTAAGATCTGCCTGGGCAAAAAGACCAGAGAGAAGATGTCAGAGGAAACACCAGGGTTGAGAAAGTAAAAGGACAAAGGTAATTCCAGGGGAGTCCCCCAAGGAGGAGGGTGTGGAGCTCAGGGCAGCTGTGACTGCTCGCTCTGTGTGTGAACAGCTCCCTTGCCGCCACAGGCAACTGCTGGTCCCACCCTGCAGCAGCAGGGGGAGGATTCTCAAGGTGACACAGATTTCATGCCAATTGAATCAAGATGCAAGTAGAGACTTAGAACTCCTGGGGGGTTTGTGGAGAGGGGGCATGGGCAACCAGGCCCCACAGGAAAGGCAGGCAACAGCTGGGCCTCCCCTCTGATTTCCCTCACACACAGAAACGGTGACAGAAAGCTATCCTCCTCCCCTGAGAATCTCTGCAGGTGCAGGTAACTCAGCCAGGAGGTCCTTTTCCTGTCTCCCAGCATGTCCTCTTCACCTGGCAAACTGCTATTTGATGTTCAATCTCCAGTGAGGGACCAGCCATCTCCTTGTGACCTTCCTGATTGGGTTAGGACCCTCTGAAGCAGATTCCACCCACAGTGGGCTACCCAGCCCCTGGGCTGATCCCTTTCCCTCTCCAGGAACCAACCAACCACACTGTACTGAAGTCAGCTGTTCCCTAGTCTTGTCCCCAACAAGACCACGTGGTCTGTGTGAGAAGAGGCCAGGCACCTCCAGTCTTGTTCCCAATAAGACCATGTGGTCTGTGTGAGAAGGGGTGAGGCACCTCCCACAGCACCTGACATCATACCTGGTGTGCTGGAGGCACAGATGCATTGATGCCTCGGCATGCCATCACTCTGGGGACCAAGGCACCATGGCCCTCTCCCTCCTCACTGTTCATTCAGCTGCAGTGTGACATTTGTTTCTGCATGGGATCTTTTGAGTGCAAACTAGAGCATGTCATTACCCACTCAAAAGCCTCCAATGGCTCTCAGGTAGAGGGTGCTGCTTGTGCATAACTGATTTCTACCCCTCCCTGTGAGAGAATTATCACCCCCACTGCACCGCTATCAGGCTTGGCCGTGTGACTTATTTTCACCAATGAAATGTGAGTAGGAAGTGAAACATGCACTTCGAAACAGCAGCTTTAGGAGCCATCATGGATTCCACCATCACCCTTTCCTTCTGCTGCAAGGACAGCAGTCTCCCTGAGAATGGCGTGTCCTTCAGCCTGGGTCCTGGGATGAAAGGAATGTGGAAAAGAACCATGGCCAACTGATGACGGTCATGCCACCATGTGGGTCTTGGTTAAAAGGGGGACTGTAGGTAGCCAGTCCTTAAAGTTTCTCTTGAGATTTTCCTTCATGGTACTTATCACAGTCAGCTGTTGTTGCGGGATACTGAGATTTGGTTGTCACCACAGTATAACTCAGCAAAAGCTGGCTCTTATAAGCACTTTGTGTCAAATCCAAAGTCATCACCACAACCTGCACAGCCCTACATCTTCTGACCCCTTGATACTTCTCCAACCTCATTTTCAACAACTCCTCCTCCCTGGCTCTGCTGCAGTCACACTGGTCTCTTGACCATTTCTCAAACATGCCAAGAATATGTCTGCCTCTGGACCTCACACTTGTTTCTCCCTTTGCCTAGAATGTAGCCAATCAGTGAGGCTTCTCTAACTGCCCCGAGGCAGCACCTCCTACCATTCTCTATCCTCTTACCCTATTTATTGTTCTTCATAGGGCTTACTACCTGAAATTACGTTACATATTACTTTCCTTGTTCCTTGTCCATTTCTGCACCAGCAGGCAAGCTCCATGGTCAGGGAGTCCATCTGTCTTACCTATCTCTGAATCCTTAGGACAGAATCTGGCACACTACAGGTGCTCTATAGATACCTGTTGAGTGATCTGGGGCAGACTGTCTCCATAAAGGCAGAATATGGGACCCTCTGAGGCAGATTCCATTTTTTTCCTAAATGGCCATAATATTTTCCATTCTACATATTGTCTTTAAACTCATACCACTTCCCTATCTTAAATTTTTGTGGAATTTTACAGAACTCAACCAGGACAGCAGAAGTGATGCCATGTAATCTTTGAAGTGAGCTCTTCTTCCTTGTTCTCTTGGATTGCTTGCTCTTAGATCCCACCTCTCACATTATGAGGAAGCCCAAACCATCCAAGACAGAGACTACATGGAGGCCCCACGTAGGGTTCCAGATGACAGCCCAGCTGAGGTTCCAATACACACCTGTGAGCAAAGCTGTCTCCAGATGATTCCCATCCCCAGCCATCAAGTCATCCTCAGTCTTCACCTTCCCAGATGAGGTCCCAGCAGACTTAGATCACCCCTCCCGGGTCCAGATTCCTGACCCTGAAACCCATGAGCACAACAAAATGGCTATTTTTCGCCATGATATTTTGGGGTACGTTGTCACTCAGCAAGAGTAACTGAAATATCTCTATCCCCAGCACATAACCCAAACCTGGCACAAAGCAGGCACTCAATAAATATCCCTGAGTGAAAGACAGGCTCTGGCCCAGAGTCTTGACCTTCAGACTGAGGCTAAATTCCACCTCTTGCCTTGTCTCAAACAAGTCCTGGGAAAGAGCACTGCACGTGGCCTGAGCCCCTCCAGGATCCACGGGGCTCCATATATCTCAGAAATGGCCAAGACCAGGAATGTGAAACCAGATTATGAGCTGCTCAACCTTGACACCTATGGCTGGGAAGGTGTAAATGCACACAGTGGTCACTTTCCAAGGAATCATCGTTGCGCGGAAGTACGCGGTCAAGGCCTGAGTGGTGCGCTGTCAATAAAGCACAGCTAGCTTGAAAAAAAAAAAAAAGAAGTGACGAGACTCAGAACCCCTAACTAGGCTGGCTTCTGTTCAGCTTCTGCTATATTTCCTCAAGGACCTCTCTTGTCAAGATACACAATGGCAAGAAGACGGCAACCTGAGTGATGCTTTTCATATCATGATATTGAACAGGCTGTGAAGCTGCTACCTAAAAAAGCAACAGTCATTTCAAATACAATGAACATGCTGGGAAGGGCACACAAGTTTCCACTGTTTTTTTTAAGGTCTTTGGGCTAGAGCTTTGTCATCAGCAACTCTTTTGTTGCCACTTAAGCCTGAGCTTTGCCAGCACACATGCCATTCAGTTACTAATTCATATGCAGAAGCAAAGGTGGGTTACCTGTGATGCTAAAGACACTCACAGTTCAGGGATCCTCCCCGGCAGGCATGTTCACAGGCATACGTTTTCGTAACATTAGCAAAAGTAAGATATTTTAATCTCAACTAGTTAAGACTGCTGTCTCCTTTACCCCAACCTGCCTTGTCATGCTTCTCTTCTGAGCAGGTGGCACTGGTATGGCCATGGCAGTGTAAGGCCTGGTGAAGAGGGAGTTGAGTGGAGATGGATTGGGATTGGGTGCAGAGGGCTATCTGTATGTTTTATTTCCATGTATGGTCATTACTGGTTAGTAACTTTGGCGTAGCTGGGATTCACAAAGTGTCCATGAAGGGAATAATCTCAATATGGTATGACATTGTCTTTCATGAACTTACTGCTCCCTTACTAAACACTTGCCAGCACATGGCACCTTCCCACCTGCACACAGGCGCCCCCTCCCACTTCGATGGCATCCCCGCAGCTGCAAACGTGGCACTGGGCTGCCTCCCCACACTGGACTCGCCTGCTGGACGTTGCCTTTGCTCACGCTCTTCTTTTGGCAAAACTATCTTGTTAATCCCATTTCTTCAGGCAGTTTAATTTCTTACTTCTTTGACACAAAATACTGATCTCAATGAAAAATATAACATGAAACTCATAAAATATCCAGAAAATGAGGAAACATTACAAATTGGTTAATGAGTATTTTCCATTCAAAGAACATTTACGATTAATTACTGCACAGAAAACTTGAAACAATGTAAAGACTCCCAGCTCACTTCTGAAAGAAATTGGAGAGAGGTTTTCCCAGATTTGACAATAAGCCTAACAACGTATATCACAATGCTGGTAACAAGTAGTGAAGCTAAAACTTTTCTAAACCATCAATAGTAAAAATCAAACTTCCATTACCCATTCTAGAGCTGGGGCTTTGACCTGGGGCTTTTACAAAGTACTGATGCCAGAGTCTCGCTGGTTGGAGCAAAATTGCGCAATCTCGGCTCACTGCAACCTCCGCCTCCCAGGTTCAAGCAATTCTCCTGCCTCAGCCTCCTGAGTGGCGCCTGCCACCACACTCAGCTAATTTTTTGTACTTTTAGTAGAGATGGGGTTTCACCATGATGGACAGGCTGGTCTTGAACTCCTGACCTCAGATGATCAACTCACCTCGACCTCCCAAAGTGCTGGAATTACAGGCATGAGCCAGTGTGCCCAGCCCCAGCAATTCTGATTTAATGGTCCTAGGGAGCATCCGAACATTAGGATTCTTAAAAGTTCCCAAAATATTTTCCTGCGCAGGCCATGTGGAAAACCACTGCCAGAAGACAATGAATCATCTTCCTATTAACTCCATAGAAAACGATATTATAAAATCATCATCATATGAAGAGTAGATCAACAAGCATTCAGCCAAAAACTAGAAGAAAGAAACAAGATTATAGAGCTTGCCAGGCAGTTAATTAAAACAATTTATAAAATAATAACAATTTTATGTTATTTTCTGGATGTTTGTGGTATGTTTGTTATATAAACGATACTTTCATATTTTAGATTAAATAATGTGTTGTGATTTCTTTCCCATTCATAATCTTGTCTTCTTCTTTATAAAGTCTATCTCCCACAAATTTCAAAAGCTTGAATTCTTTCCATGGAAATGAGCAATTTTTTGTGTATTATTTTTCAAAAGAGGTAAATTTCCTTAGTTAAATTAGATTTTTTTTTTAATTTTATGGGTAACAAATTCAACCTAGTCCCAAGATGATTAGATATAGAATCAACATTTACTGGTGTTAAGCCCATGGGAATTTGATGATTCTGTAATAACTGTTTCCTTATCTAGCACTCAACACAAACCTGGCACAGGGCAGGCACTGGAGAAAAGTTCACTGAATTTATTTTTCTTGATTTACCCCCTCCTTTACTACAGGATATATTTCAGCTATGCAGAATATAATTTTTTATGCTACTAAAATTTAGAATTTTTTCCTTTAACTGCATCACTTATAATAGGTTATTAAAAGGGACCCTTATGATGAATGTGTAATAACACCATGTGAAACATAATGCTCATGAGAAAGCACCTAAAATTGTATATACCAAATGACTGTAACAAAATTAAAGCCCAATACACTGAGCGAGGAAAAGTCTAGAAGGAAAAAAAATGACTGCATGTTAATATCAGTGATGTCTGGGTATAAAACTACAGGTTTTTTTTTTCTTTAAACTTATTTCTACATCCCCACTTTCCAAATTATCTTGAATGATCATGTTCTGTTTTTAGGATGACTGAATCAATCAAAATCCCAACAGAAAACAAATGATACAGGCAAACAAGAATAATTTAAAGAGGGTTTGATTCAAAAGGATGATTTAAACTGGAGAGGAGGCAAAGTTTCCAGCACTTGAAACAATGCAATTGCTGGGCAGGGTAAACAGACGCATGATTCTTAGAGGCTTCTTCCATAAGGTAAAACAGATCACCCCCACTCATATTCTACTGGCCAAAGTAAGTCATACAACAATACTTATTTCAGCAGGGTAGAGACTTGGATTTCATGTGCGCAGAGGTAGGACAAATGGAATATTTGTGAACTAATGACTAACACATGAGAAGGCCCAGAGAGCCTATTTGTTTTGCATGCATGCAGATGGGCAGGTCTGACATGAAGCTTCAAGAAAAACAGGTTCAAGAAGTACTTGCTAAGTGAACAAAGGAAAATCATTTCCCCAAGAGGGAGTGCTCTCTATCCATGACCTCAAACAACACAGAAACAAGCACTGTGGGTGAAGCCCATGTAGGAACTTGAACATGGGAAAAAATAATTATTAGCCCTGAAAAACTGAGGGCGTCCATCTGGTCCCAAGAAGCCAGTTCAATATCTGTGGTACTTTTTGATATTCAAGAGATTCGATTTTATGTAAAATGGAAAAGATGATTTATCCTTGAGAGAATACACATGGCATAATTCTGACTGGGGTGGGCTGGACACTGGAAGCCCACCTCATACTGTTCTTAAAGCTCAAGATGAGCTCCTTTTTTTCCCACAAGTGGCAAACCCTGGTTATATTGTTCAGAGAGAATCAATACTGAAAACATTTTCAAGTCAGTCTGGAACAAAATTTCCACGGAAGGTGTCTGAAATAAAATAGCTCACAAAAGGACCTAAATTAGCAGGTATGGGGATCTGGCTGCCCCCAGGATGACCTCATAGTTGCTGCTCAAAAATACAACCCCTAGAGAGGCTAAATAAAATGCCACAGAAATACAGGGCCAGGGGCTCCTAATACCTCTCAGCCTCTGCTAAAGAATCACAAAGCTCTAAGTAGCCCGGCTGCAGGAACCAAGGCCAGAGATTACAGGCAACACAGGAGACAGGGCAATCTTCAGTGCTTCCAGCACCAGGAAGCTTCAATGCCTCCCACCTTAGGTGGCAATTTCCTTCTGAAATAGTGCAGCTCCTTTTAAAATTACATCTTGCTTCTTGCCTCTCCCACCTTCTCCAAAGAACTTCTGAATGCAATCATTATAAGGAAGCTGCTCACTAAAAGAGTCTTTGCACAGAAAATTTATCCTGTTTCTTCTTTATATCTCCCCCCACCACACCAAAGTTACATCTTTGTTTGACTTGTTATCCCTCACTTAAAGAGGAAGTCACCCAAGCACAGGGACTGGGGACCTCTGCTGACTTGCAAAACATGCAAGATTTTGGTGAGTGTTATGGGATATATTTGGTCTCCCTACACACACTCCAAAATTCATAAACTAACATCCTGACCCCCAGTGGTAAGGGAGGTGGGATCTTTGAGAATTTATTAAGTTTAAATGGAGTCATAAAGTTGGAGCCCTAAGCTATCTGATGTCACTGGTATCTTTATAAAAACAGGAAGAGATACCAGAGAGCTCTCACTTTCTACATGCACACAGAGGAAAGACCATGTGAAGACACAAAAAGAAGGTGGCTGTCTGCAGGCCAGAAGGAGAGCCCTCACCAGAAACAAATCCTGACGGCCCCCTGACCTTGGACTTGCAGCCTCCAGAACTGTAAGAGAAATTTCTAGTTGCTTAAACCACCCAGTCCATGGTATTTTGTTATAGTAGTTCTAGCAAACTAATACAGTTAATGTATTATCTGTTGCTGTATAGCAAGTCACTCTAAAACCTAGTAGCTTAAAAAAAATAATGGTCATTTCTCATCTCACATGGTTTCTGCGGGTCAGGAATTGGGGAAGGGCTCAGCTGAGCAGTTCTCGTGTTGAGTATCTCATGTGGTGGCCTCAGCTAGGAATGCCACCACCTAAAGGCTAAATGGGGTTGGAGGATCCACTTCCAAAGTGGCTCCCTCATGTGGCTAGTGGTTAGTGCTGACGGCTTGCCAGGGCCTCAGCTTCTACCCACAGGAGCCTCTCATGACATGGTGGCTGGCTCCACCAAGGCAAAGACAAAGACTGAGAGGTCACACTTCATCACTTCTGCCAGGAAGAGCCAGCCCTGATTCAGAGTGGGAGAGGACAATATAAGAACATGAAGACATACAGGAGGCCAACAAACATATGAGAAAATGCTTATCATCACTGGTCATTAGAGAAATGCAAATCAAAACCACATTGAGATACCATCTCACACCAGTTAGAATGGCGATCATTAAAAAAATCTGGAGACAACAGATGCTGGAGAGGGTGTGGAGAAATAGGAACACTTTTACACTGTTGGTGGGAGTGTAAATTAGTTCAACCATTGTCGAAGACAGTGTGGCGATTCCTCAATGACCTAAAAATAGAAATCCCATTTGACCCAGCAATCCCATTACTGGGTATATATCCAAAGGATTATAAATCATTCTACTATAAGGACACACACACACAAATGTTCACTGCAGCACTGTTTGCAATAGCAAAGACCTGGAACCAACCCAAATGCCCATCGATGATAGAATGGACAGGGAAAATGTGGTACATATACACCACGGAATACCATGCAACCATCAAAAACGATGAGTTCGTGTCCTTTGTAGGGACATGGATGAACCTGGAAACCATCATTCTCAGCAAACTGACACAAGAGCAGAAAAGCAAACACCGCATGTTCTCACTCATAGGTGGGTGTTGAACAATGAGAACACATGGACACAGGGAGGGGAACACTACACACTGGGGTCCGTTGGGGGGAAATGAGGGAGGGACGGAGGGTGGGGAGGTGGGGAGAGATAACATGGGGAGAAATGACAGATACAGGTGAGGGGAAGGAAGGCAGCAAATCACACTGCCATGTGTGTCCCTATGCAACAATCTTGCATGTTCTTTACATGTACCCCAAAACCTAAAATGCGATTAAAAAAAAAAAAGAAAGAAAAAGTGGGGGAACAAAAAAAAAAAAGAACATGAAGACCAGGAGGGAATAGGGACCATTGTGGAGTCTGGCTCCCAGAGGGTCAAAAACACTGACCAATAGGCACTATGAGTGTCGCAGATGTAACTGGTGCCCCACCTCACATCCACTCACCTTCCAGCTGGGCATGAAGTTCTGAGGAACATCCCCCCAGGTGCAGCTCTCATCCAGTGACTGATGGGCATTAGTGTATAAAGACTCCAGCTCCCTCCTCTGTGGGTGGGACAATTCCGTGATGTATATACTACAGTAGCTCCCAGAGTTCCCTAGAAAATTACACTCCAGTTGTCCACAATGGTAACTGGCTTGATAACACACCCTTTATCGACTTCCTTCTTGTCCCTGTCTCACTTCCCTACTTCCCTGCTGGTGTCTCCTGGGTTCACCTTGTAAATAAACTATTTGCACTCAGATCACCAATTCAGGATCTACTGCTGGTGACTGAATCCCTGGGCAATTTAAAGATGGAAGGGTTTCCTATACTCACGAAGCTTTCTCTAGCTGGGGAGATCTAACATTTGCACATAAACCAGGCTATAGCTCAAAAAACAGAATTAGCATATTCCTAAAGAGAATAATGTGTTTGGTAAAACCTCAGTTGGCAAGGCCAAGATCACATGAAAACAATAAAAGTGACATTCTATGCATCTTTCAACTATGATAAATCAAAGTTTTGGGAGGTATCCCTAACCAAAACAAACAAAACTAGTTCAGGTTGAAGCTCTGTTCTGGGAAGTTGCCCTGCTCCTGAATGCAGTGGCCCCATGGTCACAGGTTTGGTGCTGGGACCTGCTAAAGCAGGGATTCCTGCAGACTGAACATGAGAGCTAACGGCAAAGAGTCCTCAGACCCGACATTAGAGAACATACATCCACACCATGAGGGAGTTTCCTCTTTACAACGTATTTTCGATGTTTTTGCCTGTGTTAAGAGAAAAAAGCAAATAAAACCAATCAAAACAAAACCTCAATGTTGTATTTAAGGTTACCTTTAACAAAATCCTCACTTATGCCTCTACATTTCCCAGTGTCGTCCCTTCCCATTAGACCTAGGCCATATAACTGGCTCTGACCAATGGACATGAGCAGAAGTTACGTGGAACCTTCTGAGCCAAGGCAGGTAAAGATGATGCATCCTCACCCTCTCTTCCCTTTCTGCAGCCACAAGACAAGCTGTATGATGTAGTGATAGAATCAGAATAAATGTAACCTACAGCCTTGAGTGCAGATTCAGGATAGGTATGGCCCTGGAAAGTACTCTGACCCCAGCAGGCTTTGTGTGACCCACAGATAAAGCTTTGCTGGGGTGTCACAAGATTTCAATGTTGTATTTATTACCGCAGCATAGCCTAGCATACTGACCACTAAACCATGGACCACTAAACCCTGACCACTATAACCACCTCTCCAGTGTTCCGTTTTACAGGCAGAAGACGGGCCTCAAGCTAATGGCCATCAGCAGGCAAACATAACCAGCTAGGATTTAATGCTCTTGCTTTGTTTTCATAGCATTTACTTCTACCATGGAAGGTGATAATGGTTCATTATTTATTTATAGTACTGATTCAAGGTTTTCATTTAAATAATTTCATTGAAGTTTTTTTTTTTTTTTTTTTTTTAAAGTAAGCCAATTTATAGAAAAGCAGTATCAGGTAAAGCCATGCAGATAAAACTGAATGACTGAAATGTAAGAAATGTGACATTGACCTCACTGAAGGAGAAAGAAGGAATCGCAGCTGGCAGGGTTTTTTGTTTGTTTGTTTGATGGAAGAGAATCGTACATCTGCAACAACATCACAGATTTTTAAAATGTGGTTGTACAATATCATACCATGTTATCTCACAATCTGGTGGACAAAACCTCACTTGGCCAGACTCTACACAGGCAGAGAGGGTAAACCGAGCCGGAGAATGGATCAAAGCAGAGGTGCTTAGACACTGATGACTGTCCTTGGGACAAGCTACCCACAAAAGAAAAAATTAAACAGGTATATTATGGCTACAGTTATGGAAATAATAATCATTCGGGGGGGGGAAAGAGTAAGGGGTGATTGCAGCAAAGAAAAGACTGTTTTAACACGTGCTAGTAAAGCCCACAATTTAAAAATGCAGCTTCCTAAGTCTAAGACCTCTGGGTTCAAACGTAACTCCATCACTTGACCTTGGGTCTATTAATTAACCTCCATGAACCTTAGTTCTCGTTTGTAAAATGGAAATAATAAGAAAACACCCCCTAATCAGGTTACTGTGAGTATTTAATGAGATATTACATTTAAGTGCTGAGATTAGAACTTTGAATATAACAAATGCTGGACAAGGATGGGCTAAGTTTTTTCTTTTTTAAAAAAAAAAAAAAAAAAACTTGACACATAGTAGGACCTTAGTAAAAGATGTTTGAGTTTGAATGAGAGAAATTAAGTATCTGGATGTAAAAGAGCATTAAAATTAGCTAGAGAGAGTCATTTTGTCCACTTATTATAGGGAATTAAAAATATGCATATAAATCCTAGCAATCAGGCCAATACAAATGCCTATATTTTATAGCTAAAAAGCTAGGACTAGGTCTAGAATTCAACTATTGGTTATAGTCTACCACCTTATTTAGACTCTAACTCTTCAAGGGGTGAATGCTACCCAAAATGAAAGCTCTGAAGGGTTTTCTATTGCATTTCACTGTATCAGAAGTGCACCAATGGAACTACGGCAGAAAAGGTTAAGAATTGTTCTTCAGAAGTTTTATAGACTGCAAGTGGCAACCCAATATTAGTCAATAGAATTAATTTAGTGGATTGGAACCTCCATTTAAAAAGTAATAAAATAAAAACACCAGTGCAATGTCCATATAAGGAAAAACTATTGCTACACACACACACACACACACACACACACACACACACACACACCAGTGTTCTATGTAAATATACTTCTTGTGAGTCATGTTTAAAACTTCATGAGATGGGCCACAGCTCCTTTAACGTTTCTCTTCATCAGCCATACATTTATTTGATTATTTCTTTAGCATCTATCCACCAGTCCTCGTCCCAAACTCAATTTCTAGAGGCCACATTAGTCTTGTTCAACATTCATAAACAATAACATGAACACAGCGCCGAACACATGGGAGATACTCAACAATTGTTGACCGAATAAATAAGGTTTGAGTTATCCTACAAGCCCCAAAAGCCCAGAGGCCACCCATTTCTCAGTTAGATATTTATTTTTGCTGCAAAATAAATATGAGTGCATTACTCCTTTCTTTACTGTCTCCTTTCACTGTCTTCAAGTAAAGGATTCAGGCAGGCTGCTGACATTGACTTTTTCCTCTATCAATTGCTGTGGTCAGAGCTTTCAGATATGATCTTACCTTTCCCCAGGAGATCACTGTCCTTTTCTTTTAAAGACATGGACACTCAGACCCAGAACAGTGATTTAACCTGCCCAAAGTCACAAAGCTACCAACTATCTCAATGACCTGATACCCTGTGCCCTGTGTGGTCTATGCCATGGGTCCTCAATACAGAAGAATCTTTCTGCATTCTTCTAAAGAGACTGGGGTCTCAGTGGGCCTGTGGCTCCTTTACACAATACAACGAGGAAACGAGTGTGATAAAGCTCTCCCAAGCCCTGGGTTCCTGCCCACATCAAGAGTGTCACCTATATGCATCCAACCTAGAAAAAGCTCCTTCCCAAGGGACCTCTCTTGCTTTCCAGAAGTTCGTGAAACAAGAGGGGCTGCCCTGGCAATCTTCTCATGAAAAATAAGCCCTGAGTCACACAACCACACAGTTTTTTTCTCACACTTAAATACAAATTCTTCTGGTATTAAAAAGATCAATCATAAGTTATACTTTAAAATATCTATAAATGTCTCTAAAATACTTCCCTCTGTATTACTGTCCCATAAACACTATTAAAAATTAAGAAGGGAAGATAGGACGATTGTATTCTGTGGTTTCATTTTGCCTTTGCCTCTCCCTCTCTGGGGCCTTGACTGATTCGCTTCCCACTCAGTGTGTCCATATCCCAGCCCACTGCTCCCTGGGCCACGGGGTGGACAAACAAACAGCTTCTGAGAAAAATCCATTTATTCCTTTAGAAATATTTGAGGCACCTACTATTTGCTAGACTGTGCAAGACAGGCTCACATGCTTTGAATCAAAGATTTTAAAGAGAAGCCGAAGTCCCTCACGGATTTTTTTTTTAAGTGAGCATCATTTTAAAGTCCTACCAAATAAGAAGATCTGTCCATAGAAATGCAGCTTTTAAAGAAACAGGCACACACCCAACGATCAATATCCACAGGTGTGGCACGTCATATAAACTCAGCCACAGCACAGTGTCCCCCTTCTGAGATGAGAATGTTCTGGGATATTAACCATGACATGTTGGGTGCCAGGCTACATGGGAGATGAGCTGCCCTCTAGGAAGGAGCTCAGTGTCAGAAGAGAGATCCAAGGGCACAGATAACCAAACACAAGTCCATCTTGGATCAACATTCTGGACAGCCTGTGGGAACGGTGTAGACCAGAATCACATTAGCATAAACACGTTTCTAATCCGGACCCCTTCAAGGAGCTTAGCAAAGGCTTCATAGAAAAGGTGGCATTTGAGCAGGGCCTGCAAAAGTGCTTGAAATAGTAACAGCTCTGCAAGGATTTAGCAGGGAACAGTATCATACTGTTGGTGGATCAAGGAGGCAGGAAAGAGGATGGGTGAGAAAACAGGGTTTCTCCCTGAGGGCAGGGAGAGATAAAGGCAGAGGGATGGAAATGGAGCCCAGCAAAGACAGCTGGAGGTAGTATGTATTGTGTGTGACACCTGACTATACAGGAAGGTCTTAAGGAGCAGGCAGCACAGCACAGATCATGGAAGAATAAGTACGCCAAGTGCTGGAGCAAGTATGTCCCTGGTCCATGGACACACCATTCTCTCAGCATTGTTCCAACAAAACATCCCTCTTAATGGGGGTCACACTGCCCCCATATACCCTGGTGACTTTGCTCACTGCCCTAGCACTGGTAAAGCAAGTAGATATATGGGCTTAGGGAAGGAGGTAGAACAACTGCCCAGGAGAACGGCCAATAATTCCAAGGCCCGAGAGCAGAAAAATAGTTATTTGAAGTATCTCCATTTGGAAATTCATTCACTCATCCCTTCCTTCTTCCCTTCCCATCCATCCATTCCCCTACCCACTCATCCATTCACTCATCCACCTATCCATTCCATTCATTTACCCAACTATCTACCCACTCATCTCTCCATCCATCCATGCATCACCCATCCATTAATCCATTCCTACATCCAACCATTCATCTATTCATCCACCTAACCATCCACCCATTCATCCATTAATCCATCCCTACGTCCATTCATTCATCTGTCCACCCACCCATCCATCCATTCACAAGCCATCCACCCATTAATGCATCCGTACATCCATTCATTCAACTATCCACCCACCCATCCATCCATTCACCGTCCATCCCTACATCCATTCATTCATCTATCCACCCACCCACCCATCCATCCAATCCATTCACTTATCTCTCTGCCCTTTCTCTATTCACCCACTTATCCATTCCTCTATCCATCAACTATTAAACATCAATTCTATAGCTACACCAAAAGTTACCTCCTCTTAGAATACATCCCAATCTGGCCAGGCATGGTGGCTCACACCTGTAATCCCAGCACTTTGTGAGGCCGAGGCAGGTGGATCAAGACCAGCCTGGCCAACATAGTGAAACCCCATCTCTACTAAAAATACAAAAATTAGCCAGGCATGGTGGCGCATGCCTGTAGTCCCACCTACTTGGGAGGCTGAGGCAGGAGAATCGCTTGAACCCGGGAAGTGGAGGTTGCAGTGAGCTGAGATCACACCACTGCACTCCAGCTTGGGCAACAAAGTGTGACTTCATCTCAAAAAAAAGTAAAAAATCCCAATCCTCTTGGCTCGATTATAATTATCATTTTGTTTATTCCTCTGCAGTATTTTTGTTTTCATATAAGACTTATGCCTCTCCCAGGGTAATGTGACCATGGTACTATCCCTTAAAGGAGTTAAGTTATAGTAATTATAATAATAGAAGTAATAATGGCATTACCATTTATTGAAGATTTACCATGTCCCAAGTTATTTGGTGAGCCCTCATAAAGGCTCCCAGAGATATCAGTATGCTCCCAAGCATAGACTATACAGGCACACTGTTAAAGAAGCAAGACAGGAATGGGGTGCCCAGGCATGAGGAGCCCCTGCCCTTCTCAGGAGAGGGAAGGGGGCTGAAGAGGGCCACTGGGTTTCATTCATTGCCATACTCCTGCCCATGGAATGAAGACTCCATTGTGCCTTTCATTTTCATTATATTTTTCCTTCAAAATTCCCCAAGTATTTCCCAAACTTCAGACCTTTAACATCTGAAGTAGAAACTGAAAGGGAAAAACTAGAAAATTACAAATTCAGTTCCCAGCAGGCAAACTGCATCCTAAAACTGAAGTTCTAAGGGCTTTTCATCTTTTGTATTTTGTTTTGTCTCCCTAGAGACCACCAGAAGATTTTTGGGACTTTTCTTCTATGGAGAGAAGCAAATCCCCAAAACTGAACTTCCTCAGAGCAGGTCAAATCTGTTACTAGTCCTTCTCTGTGTTTGTATGTGTCTCCATAGGAGACAGAAACAGAGACAGAGACAGAGAGATAAAGTAAAACACAGAGCAGGAGGAGAGGGAGAAACGGAGAAAGAGAGAAAATACCTTCAGAACAGCCCTCTCTGTTACTAAAAACTACACAGTGCAGCACTCACTCAAGAACCAGGCACTGTCCATCTTCCCCCAATCAAACTTCTTTAAATCCCAGGGAACCCAGAGGAACACTGCTGTGGGTCTCCAAAATACATCATGTCGGGGATTGAGCTTGCTGTCCTCACCCTACAAGCTGCTCCTCCTCCCGTGTTCCTTGTTTGGCTCATGAGACCACTCAACCACTGAAGGCCCTGCCCTTGGCTCCAAGCCTCAGAGGATCCCCCTGTCACCCTCCTCCAGCCACATCCTCTCAAAGAGAGAAGAATCTGTGGACCAAGGGGACAAGTCAACCTAGAACCCACACTCCTCCTCATCTACGCCTTACTCTGAGTATTCTCAGGGATCCTGAAAGTCCCTAATCAAATGTTTGCCCTGAGCTTGCTTCCAAGACTTGTGTGAGCCCCTTTCCCAGGTGGTCCTCCTGAGGGCAGACAACACTGCCTACATATGCAACTGTAGGCCCAAGGCAGCAAAAGAAGTGGCTGGTGGAGGTAGCATAGATATATACAGGCTGAGGGCTCCACGTGTGTGTGTGTGTGTGTGTGTGTGCACGCGCACATGGGACCCTTTGCTATGATGATTAGAGCCAGGAGGATAGGCAGAGAAAGGTGCTGGGCCACAGGCTGGGGACATCTCTATTTTTCTCCTTCCTTGAGCCCACAGATGTTAAGGACAAGTCTGGATTTCAAACTCCAGAACATCTCCCCAGTGCCCATTCTGCCAATTCTCACTCTCCTAGTATAAAACCTTCACCACTGAACTGTCTGGCTCCCCTCAGGATCCCTCACTTCTTCCTGGTTGGGGCTTGAGTTGTTCTTTTTTTTTTTTTTTTTTTGAGATGGGGAGTCTCGCTCTGTCACCCAGCATGGACTGTGGTGGTGCAACCTTGACTCACAGCAACCTCTACCTTCCAGGTTCAAGCAACCTTCCTGCCTCAGTCTTCTGAGTAGCTGGGTTTACAGGTGCCCGCCATCACACCCAGCTAATTTTTGTGTTTTTAGTAGAGATGGGGTTTCACCATGTTGGTCAGGCTGGTCTCAAACTCCTGACCTCAAGTGATCTGCCTGCCTCGGCCTCCCAAAGTGCTGGGACTACAGACATGAGCCACTTCACCCAGCTGAGTTGTCTTCTTAAAGCACAAAACTGGTCAAATCCTACCTTTATACTCTACCCAATCCATGGTTAAAGCTTCTTATCTGGCATGGAAACACACCCACCTGTGGGTCCACTGGTTCATGCCCTGCTGGTCAACTCCATCTCCTTTTTCTCTGCACCTCAGTGAGGGCTCAGACCACACTGACTCTGTGACCCTGCAAACTCACACCCCCTGCAACGTTAGTGTCCAAGCTGCCTTCCAGCAGGGAACACGTTCTTCACTTGCCAAGCCCATTCCAGTGCCAAGTTCTGATTCCACAGTCGCCTCCTTTTTGAGGTCTCCTGCACCCCAATGCCTCCCAAAATTTAACCAGGTGGCTCCTCTCTCTGGATTTGCAGTCTATACTGGGAGGTATTTCTGACCATTCTGAAGTCTGATTTTGTCTACCTGTCCCTCCACATTGTGAGCCCTTCAAGGGAGGGACCACAGCTTGGTCTCTGCGTCCCAGCACAGTGTGTAGCATATGGAAGGGTAGCAAGAATGAAGGAGCCATCTGGAGCTAAGAGCCCATGGGCACCTCAAGAGCATGTGCGGGCCGCTGTGGAGGCCAGTGGCATAAAAACCTCCCATCATCACTATTTCTGAAGCCTCTGGAAAAGCCCACCTTGCCTCTCAGACAGAGACCAGCAGGACAGTAAAAGCAAACACTAGTCCCGTGCTCCCCAGGTGCCAGGCTTTCCCTACACTAGCACTGTAATCCTCGCCAAAATCTCACAGCCATCCCCATTTTACAAAGGAGGAAACAGAGGCACAGAGAGGTTACATAACTTGTCCAAGGTCACAGAGAGTGTGGAACAGTCAGACTCTGACCGAGGCAGTCTGGAGCCAAAGTCTGTCATGGGACACCACTGACAACAGCAAAGAAGGAACGAAGGGAGGGAGGGAGGGAGGAGAGAGGGGTCTGTTTTGGTTCCTCTTTTACCAGAGATTAGTGGGAAATTCTCCAAGCGAGGGCTCCTCTGATTCCTTTCATCTGCTAATTCCATGTATGCCAAATACTGGCTTTTAGAGTCAGAAGAGCCAAAGCTTCCTTTGTGCCAAGCTGATGGCCTTAGACACTCAAGGTCCTTACTTCACATCTCAGCCTCACCACTCGGATGTGACCGGTCTCCTCCGTTTACACATGGGGACACTAAGGCCGGGAAGAGCAAAGCCACATGCCCAAGTGACAGCCAGCAGGCAGTGTAGGGGGAGTTTCCAGCTGTCCCCTCACCCCTAGCTCTCACTCTGACTTTTTTTTATATATTTTCTGGTAGGCATGCACTATTCCTCTGAAAAAGTATGGGTTCTGATGCAGAAAAGGCTGATTGGAATGCTAAGGATATTATCAGCCTCATTCACCGAAAGGGGAAAATCTCCCCCTTTGCTGAACCTTCCATGCCGATGAGAAAAGGACTTCAGCCACAGCCTCAGCCGGGACATCTGTCCACAGCTCCAGGAGGGCCGGGCATGCAGCCTGGCAGTGTCCACAGCTGTGACAGAGCCCAGTGCAGCCTCCGTGTCTGCCTCTTGCTGCCACCCTGTGACAAAGTGTGGCAATCGCAGGCAGGAAACAGGGCCCACGAGAAGGTGGGGACGGAGGGGCCCTGACGCTGACAACCCAGACTCCCTCAGGGTCTCCCCCAAGACATTCTGTGCGCATGCGGCTCAGAAAGACCATATTCTATGGTAGCTTCCGTGGGCCCTGCTGGATGCGTGGGGAACTTTGAGGAGCCCGCTCATCAAAGAGACGCTCCACTAGGCCACCCTCCCCTTCGCCACATTCCTGTGTCAGCCCATGGAATGGAAACACGCACCAACCCCTACAGAGGAAGAGGGAGGGACTGGACACACACCGCTCCCCTGCCACTGAACTGCATGGGCAGGGCTGCGCAGACCTAGCTGCTCAGCTGCAGCTAAGCCTCCTGCTCTCCTGGCAGCGGGAAAGAGAGCAGCATCATTCCCAGAAAGCCTGCCTTCGTCCCCACTAGCCCTGGATGTACCAAGCCAGTCTCAGCACCAGGCCCTGTGCTCGGGAACTAGGGGCCAAGGTCACCTCTAGTGTAGTGGAGGTCATAGACTAGAAGGAAGTTAGCCAACAAATTTGTAACACAGTTACACCCGTTACACCCAGGGACCAGCACCCTCAAGAAAGTTCCAGAGGTAGCAGTACTGGACACAAGACTTAGGGCTAGGGTTTAACACCACGTCAAGGGCAGAAGTCAAGGCTGCAGGAATGAGGATAGCAGGGAAGAGGACTGTCCCATCCTGAACAGAGAACCAGGAAAAAAAAAAAAGGCCTGTTTAAATAACAACAACAATAACAACCATCATAGATATTCTAGAACTGAAAAATGTAATAGAGGTTTTAAAAATATATAAACAAGTAAAAATAGTGAGATTAGGCCCAGCTGAAAAGAAACTAGGTGAAGAAAAGACAAATTGATAAAAACCCCTCAAAATGCAGTGCAGAAAGATAAACAGAAAATGTGAAGGTGATATTAAGAGACATGGAGGCAAAAATGAAAAGTTCCCACATCCATCCAGGAGAGAAGAGAGGGAATGATGAAGCAATACTGAAAAAGATAAAAGTAGAGACTCTTCCATAATTGAAAGCAGACAGGGTCTACCTATTGAAAAGTTCTCTGTTGGTCTATTTCACTTGTTGACCTCACGCAGTCTCTGGATGCTGTGCCCTGCACTGGGTGGTGAGGATGCCCAGTGCCAGAGATGGGCACAGGGCAGACCCTACCTGGAGAAACCTAGATCCCGGAACCCCCAGGATGCTGGGATATGCCGTGCAGGGCTAGGCTCTGCTGCTTACAACAAACCTAGCATTCAGAAAACACCTGGAATCCTTCTTCTTTCTTAGACATTTTAGTGATATTAAATGGCTGAGAGGGACACTTCCCTAAATGAAAAAAATTGCAATTCTTTACAGTGTCTAGAGCGCTCCATTTTTCTAGCTAGCAGTAAACAGCTTATAGTTTGGCCACCAGTCTCCAGAAATCCACACACACGCATCCAGGGTGCTTTCATTATCAAAACGCCCTAGTCCCCTAATACTGCACAGCACAGCTTTGCATCTGCAACTATCTCCATTTACTCTGCGGTTTAGACACTGTTACATAATTGGCAACTTACCGCATTTTAATTAGTCATTGTTAATTCCCATTATTACTGTTACCCTTAATTTATTAGACTGCTAAAACAATTGCATTTACGAGCTTAAGGAGACAGCTTGCTCTGTCCCAGCCAATGCTTAGATCTTGGTCAATCTTTTTAATGCCAATCTTCTAGGGTAGGAGCCAATCTAAAATCTTAAACTCTTTTAGGGATTCCATAAGCAGATATTAAAGTGAAGCCTGACACCCTAACACCTCTCTCTAAACCACAGCGAGTAAATACACAATTAATCTCTAGAATATTTTTAAATTCTATTTGTAAAAACAGCGGTAGTTTTTTAAATGAATTGAATTGCTATAGTCCTGAAGGTTAAAATAAAGAGTAAAAATAACAAAAATAAAATTTGCCATTATTGAGCCTTTACTGTGTTCAATTCTCTGCTAAGCACTTGACATACATTATTTCACTTAATCTTCATAACTCCCTAAGTACATATTATTTTTTTCCTTAGCAAACTGAGACTTAAATAAGTTGAGTACTTTGCTCAAACCCACACAGCTAGTAAGCAGCAAAGCCAGTATTTGAACCCAGGTATGCCCAGCCCCAGAGTTTGGCTTTGCACCCTACATTGATTATCTTGTACATATAAGGAAGAGTAAAAGCCTTTTGGTCCAATCAAATCTGTCTGGTCTCCCAGGCAAGCCTGTGCCAGACACAGGCTGGATACTACGGGAGAAACAAAGAGGAGAATTTCAGATACACATACGCAATGCACACACAAAGGGCAGCAAGAATGGAGAGTGCTGATGAAGTTCACATTATGAGGCTGCTCTGAGGGGCATAATCAGGAATCGAATTGACAGAGACAGAAAAGATGTTCATCAGAGCACTGTTTACACAGGGGAAAGCTGGGCAACAACCGTCATGCTCCACACTGTGGAAAACAGGACACAGCCATACAACGTCCCCAGGGGGAAATGTTTTGTAGCCAGAACACAAATCATTTTGGAAAATACTCAGTGATAAGGGATATGTTCATAAGATAAAGTTAGGGAAAAATGCAAAATAACTTTATGTTGACAGTCTGATTTCAGTTTTCAGCAGCCTGAAAGAAATGCTGCAAATTTTTAATGTGAATATTCTTGCATCGTGAGATTTGGAAATTTTCTTCTTTTTGTATTACGTGGTACATTCCAATTTTTCAAAGAAGAGGATGAATTTTATCTATCACATGAAAAAGAATTATTTTATGTGATCCCTACAGTACTGCCTGAATCTGCTCTAAAATATGTTGCCATTATAATATAGCTGATACAATATGATCTCCTTTATGTAAAGTACATATACATATATGGGAATACACATACACATCAGCAAAGGAAGAAAGACTGAAAGAAATACATAAAAATATTAATAATGACGAGGTCAGGATAACGGGATAGCAGTTTGTTGTTACTTGCTTTTTTACTTAGCTATATTTCCAAAATTTTCCAAAGTGAATAGGCAATGCTTTATAATTTTAAAAGCTCCACATTGATCATAGTTATCATTTATTCCCAGCGGTCACCCAGCATTTATACAGAAACACAAGGAAATTCTTGTCTCTAGCACTTCTGAAACTCGTGCCATCACACAAAGAATCCACACTTGCAATAATGAACTCAGCATTTCTGTTGAGAGGAAGCCACATATATGACAATTGGCCTAGGAGCTTCTTCAATCCTGGGAAAAAAAGCAACTAGGACCAAAGACTTTGGCCAGAAGCAAGCAGTTGTTGCTGGTATAACCAGTGTGTGCCTCAGCCTTGCTACCTACTTCCTGTGATGGGAACCAATTCTGGAGCAAAGAAACCTACTCACAGCCTGCTTTCACTGTACTTGGAGGACCAGCGTTAGGTAGCGACTCCTTATCACTCGGGGTTGTTGTACCTGTGCACACTCAGGGAGAGGGATGTCTTATACCTGTCACTAACTAGCACAATCATTTTCACAGATACAACTCCACAAAGGCAGGCCATGAAAGAAAGGAAGTATAGTACAGTGGCTGGAGTCAAAATGCCCAGTGTGGAATCCTGGCTCTATCGCTTCCTAGCCAAGCAGCTGTGGGAAAGTTAATTAACAGACTCTATGCCTCGGCTTCTTCAACTGTTAAATATGGATGGTAATACAGTAGCTTGCTTACAGGGTTGTGAGGATTTAGTGAAGTGATATGTCTTAGGAATCCTGAATGCTGTTAGGCCTTATGTTAAATGTTCAACAAGTAGTAGTGTATCATCATCATCACCGCCACCACCACCACCATCATCAGGCTTTACCCTAAGGAGCCACAAGGAAAACGAAGATGAGAAAAGAGCCTCCCAACACTTGTGGAGCTGAGGAAAGGGCCCAAGGATAATACAACAGTAATTACAAATCAAGGTCAACTATAATGAATAAAGTGACGTACGAAGCGGAGGAGGTTGGAAAGGCTTCCTGAAGGCAGTAGCAACTGAGAGCCCAGCACTGAGTCCCTGGCATAGCAGGAACTGAGAAGCTCTTTGCTGAACGAAAGAATCAGGCCAGGAAGATTGAGAAGTCAACAAGCTGCTATAGGGACAAGGGAGGGGGGTTGGGGCAGGAGAAGCAAGAGAATGAACATACAGGGTAAGTCCCTGAACTCACATGAGGAGGAGCAGTGAGGGTGAGGCCGGGCCAGGACAGAAAAGCATCACGAAGAGTCCAGATACCTATCTTCCACCTTTCTGTCATATTAATTCCTCATCCTTCTGGTCTCAGTAGAGGACCATGCCATGCCCTTGGCAAGCCTCCTCTGACCCCAGACCAGAGCAGGTCCTCAGGTCATGAGCTATCAGCATTCCTTCTTTCATGGCATTGCAAGGAGACTTGCATGCATTAGTGTAATTCTTTGAGATATGACCGATTCTCAAGTTAGATTGTAATCTCCATGAGGGTGCAATCTTACTTTGCTTGTCCTTATAATCTGAGTGGGCATGATACCTGGACAGAGTGCCAAGATGCAAAAATGTTTGCTGAATAAACGAATGAATGAATGGATGGATAAAATCGTCAAATTCAGGTTGTTTTCCCATGCTTCTGCCAGGGACCAAGGCAGTAACATTCTCTCTGGAGATGCTCTCAGGTTCCTCCCTACGCATGAAATGGAGAAATGGAAAAAGAATGTGTTATTGATGTATTTTGACATCCTGGACTAAAAGCTGCTACACCAGAAGCGAAGTATTAATAGCCATCATCTCTCAAATTTATACTGCACCATTCAAGGGCTGAGTTCAAGGACTTTTTATAAAAGAACAGGAAGTGCTCTTTTTCATACTTCAGCCCCTCTGCCTCTCCTTCTCTTCCTCTCTTAACCCAGCAGTCTTGCCCACAAAACAGGACCTGAGAAAGTAGATGAACTGTAAAGTTTCACAGCCCACTGCCTTGGGAAAATGAGGGTTTTGGACAGGTTGGTTGGGAGGTTTAGGTCACTGTTGCAATGAACAAGGCAGAGATGATACATAAATACAGGGAGCTCAATGGAACAATTTCCCTTACCAAGTTCCAGAAAAAAGCACTTTGAATGGAGCCTTGACTGTTTTGACTTCCTAGGGAGACACTGTGGTTAATTCAGAACATAAGAGCTTTTAGGGAGCTTTTCCCCGCAAAGAGAGAAGGGTTATCAGTGTGCCATTTCACCTAAGAATGTGAATTGATCAAATAATTAGTTTCTAAACAACCATGAGTCTACATCTAATATGACACATTTTCACATCTAATATGACACATCTTCTCAGGCATGCGTGCGCGCGCGCGCACACACACACACACACACACACACACACACACACACACAGGTTTTATCTGTAGATCACAGAAGGTGCTTCTCTTGGAAATTTAGGTAACACCACAGAGAGGTGCTAATGAGCCCCCACTAGCGGATGGTCATGGTTGAGAACAAGGCAGTCTTCTGTTCTGTCCCGTTTGATCTCACTGACCTTTCTGAGCCTCAGTTTTCTCAGCTGATAAAGTGTTCATTCATTCTCCACACTCACTCATTCATTTATTCCACAAATATTTTCTGACAGAGACTATTACAAGAGCCAAAAACCTGAAGGCAGTAGCAACTGAGAGGCTAGGACCAACCAGACAAGGGTCTTGCTCCAGGGAGCCGACATTCTGTGGATGAGGCAGTACCACTGACCTCAGAGGGTGGGTGTGCAATTCAGGGAGGTGATATAACTTGCCTAAGAACACACAGCTAATAAGTGGTGATTTGTGAACCCAGGGCTGTCTGAACACGAAGCCTGGATTCTCACCTGCATTTGCATTTGCTTCTTCCTTGGCTAGCAGTCACTCCAGTTGGTCCCAAGTGTTAGCACTGGGCTATGCAATGTGAAAGGCCCAGGTAGAGGAAACTGGGGAGTGGCATGCCAGGCAGCCACTGGGAGGAAATGTGAAAGAAAGCAGGGAGAGGGGAAGAGGGAAGTCTGTGAAGCCCAGGGAGAATGGTGGTCCTCAGAGCATCTGGTATTTTGCTGAGCACCTAGAGAACCTGCAGCATTTTTTGCACCTCTGTTACAGGGGCTGCCTCCTCCTTAGAGCACCCACTGCATCTGGTATTTGCTATTATACCTGCTGGATAAATACTTATTTTCACATCTCCTTCTCTGATCGGAGGTCATCTTTTTGAGGCCAGAAATGATGGCATGCCAGGACCTGGCCCAAGGAGAAGTCTCACCTTTGGTGCCAAGATTAAAATAATGATTGCTGTCATTCACTGAATTCCTACAGCTGTCAGACACTGAGACAGATTTTATATTCATGATCCAATTTAATCCTCATGACAGTCCAATGAAATAGGGATCATTTAAAGAAGAGGAAAATGGGAAGTAGAGAAGCTAAGAAACTGCTTTAGACCCCTGGTGGAGCCAGGATTCGAACCCACAGCCAGCTTCTGGTTCCAGGAACCTCACTCCATTGCTTATAGTGGCCCAAGCAGCCAGTGTTCCTGAGATGTGCATTTCCCCTCTCCTGAGCCTCCCAGGCTACATCTCAGCCTTCCCTCCCCAGAGAGAACTCAGCTGTACTCCTCCCTGCCTCCAGACCGGGCTGTGAACACACCACACTTGTTGAATGAATGCTGGCTTTTTTTTTTTTAATTTGGCAGTTTAAAGCAATTAACGTCATTTAGTCAGGCATGTTATTAAGTCAACATTCAAGGGAGGGTGGATCATGGGAAATGAATATACCAGGTTATATAAATAACAATTTACTCACTGTCTAAAATATCACAGAACTTCATCATATGTCAAATATTTTAGGCCCTTTTATTTTTGCCTTTTACATTCAAAGATGACTCCATTCCCATACACAACTCTAAGAATGAGACTGTGGTATGAGGACTCCTTGGAGATACTGTCAGCAAAAATGCAGAAGAGAATTTGCCAAATGCTGTGTCATTTCTGCCTGCTCTGACACGAATGTGACTCTTGGCCATTCAGCTAAGTCTGCCTTGTCTGAAGTGGGTGTGTGTGAATCTGCTGTGCCTGCTGGACAGCACCCGAGGTGGGGCCAGCAGCCCGTGCATGCCTCCCTCCACTCAGAGACACCCCACGCAGACGGCTGCAGGGTAATAGGTGTGGGTGGGATGGGGGCACACTGGGACTAAGAGAAAAGAAGAAAGTCACAACCAAGTGCTGCCCATCTCATGGTGGAACACCCGGGGAATAAGATTGGATCTTCTGTCCTCTGGAACTGTGCTGACCTTCGAGCTCTACTGCAGGCAAGCCCAGGGAGAAGCAGTGAGCTTCCCAAGATCCCCAAGCTCAGCAGTGTCAGGCCAGAGCTAGAACTTGGATGCCCAGACCCCAGGCCAGACTCCTGCCCCCTTGAGCCTAATGACTCTCTGGTCCAGCTACATTCTGCCCAAACAACACAAAGAAAAGGGACCCAAATACAGAAAACCAGATCCAGATGGTAAGAGGAGAAATCCCCAGGAGGAGGTGGAAGACGACAAAATTAATCTTCAGCAAGCAAAAACCAAACACATGCAAACATAACAGTCACCTTTTCAACTGGGATGGTGGTCCTTCACCTGGCTCTTCCATCACTAGCTTTGTGATCTTGGGCTCAATTTCCCCAAATGCTGAATGAGGATGGAATATGACTCATGGGCTAGTTATGAGGATTAACTTAAAGGATGTCCTCATACACTCACTAGTCACCAAACCCTGGTGACATCTCCTTGGGCCAGGTCCTGGTATGCCAAGAAGTACAAACCATCATTTCTTGCCTCAAAATGATGACCCCCCCACCGCCATCAGAGAAGATGTGAAAACAAATAATTGTCCAGCAGGTACAATAACAAATACCAGATGCAGTGGGTGCTCTAAGGAGGAGCCAGCCCCTGTAACAGAGATGCAAAAACACTGCAGGGTCTCCAGGTGCTCAGCAAAATACCAGATGCTCTGAGGACCACAATTTACCTCAGGCTTCACAGACTGCTCTCTTCCCCTCTCCCCGTCTTCTCTCACATTTCTTCTCCATCGCTTCCCGGCATGCCATCTCCCAATTTCCTCTTTCTGCATCTTTCACATTGCATAGCCCAGTGCTAACACTTGGAACCAACTAAAGTGGCTGCTGGCAAAGGAAGAGGCAAATGCAAGGGCAGGTGAGAGTCCAGGCTTCATGATCAGACAGCCCTGGGTTCACAAACTGATGCCATCATTTATTAGCTGTGTGGCCTTGGGCAAGTCACGTCACCTCCATCATGTACTCATGTACTCCTCAGGAAAAGGACGCCATCAGAGTACCTGTCCCATGGGATTGTTGCAGAGGTGAAATGAAATGCAGACAGCACAGTCATGTGACTGGCTGATAAGCGTTAGCTGTCACCACTGATCATTATTTATCGGCACAACACAGCGTGGATCTCAAAGATCCATGCTGCACCTCCCAGAATAAAACTTAACTAACTCACGGGTTTTAAAAACACATGTATTATGTTGTGAAATAAAGTTACAGGTCAGAGCCAGCCTTCTAAAATGAATTGAACAGAAGAGAAAACAGAGTAGAATAGTGTAGAATAGAGTACAGCAGAGTCCAGTCTAGTCAACTTGCATTGAATAGAATACAACAGAATAAAGTACAAAATACCACTCTGCACTGCAAAGAATAAGGCTAAGTAATGTTTCTTGAAACATGTTTCACATGTGAGGTTGTATGTAACAGGTCGCAATGAAACATGTATTTTTTTCCTGTGGGCCACAGTTTAAGAAGTTTGAAAGGCACTGACTCAGAAAAAAATACAGTTTTGTGCCCAAAAGGCCCCTGAGGGAGCAATTCTTGCACCAGGGAGATTAGGAGCAGGCTTTTATAGGAAGCAGATGGCGTCTTTCAAACTGATGTTCACTAAACAATTTTCTGTTAAAGGGCTAGTAACCACAGGTCCCGGTAACCTATTTGGTAAGAAGAAAAGCCATCGGTGACAGGTCAACAAATTTCTCTCCATCTCACAAATTGGAGAATGGCCATTCAACTGTGCTCAGTGATTTCTAAATAAACTGCTTCAACAAGGAGACGTGTATCTGGATACCTTTGGACTTAAAAGATAAAATGTCTGACTTGTTCCAAAGCCCTCATTTCTATGGCAGGGAAAAATCTCCACTCATGGCACCCACACTAGACCCTGTGCCAGCCCACGCTTCAGACCTGGCTCAGGGGAAGAGCAGCTCCAGCCTCTGGCCCAGAACAACGCAGCCTCCACGCATACTAATTTGCGAAAAATCACTGAAGGAAGATGTGACAGGCCAGGAGAGAAGAGGTGCACAGGCCAGCAAGGGAGATAGGCCAGAATAGAAGGGAGGGAATGACTGACTCTCTTTAGGGAAAGCCAGAAGCCTTCCCAGAGGCAAGATGTAAACACTGTCTCTCAACACGTGGTCCGCGGACCACCAAATGAGAGTCACCTGAGATGTTTGTTCACGTGCAGGTTCTGGGGCTCCGGGCCAAGCTTCCTGGGCCAGGGTCTCTTGGAGGAGGCTCCTGAAATAATGCATCTTAACAAGCTCCCCAGGTGACATTTCTGCAGGCTAAAATCTGACATCCTGTAGAACTGAGGCTCAGCAGCCAGACAAGGACAGCAGGGTCGGCAGTGTAAACAGGGCAATGGCACGGGCATGGGCACAGAGGCGTGACGCAGCCGGATGTGTGCAGGGAACTCAAGCAGTGTGCTGTCACCAAAGCACTCAGGGTGAGGATGGGAAAGGTGGACACAGCAGCACAGGGATTTGGGTGCCCAGCATAGCTCTGCACACCTCATTGAGTATTCAATGGCTGTTTGTTGAAGCAGGAAGGAAAGAAGTGAGAGAAGGAAGAAAGGAAAGGATGTCCAACATTTGGACAAAAGCAAACGTATTCTTGGGAGTCTGTTAAGATAGCTGAAGATTTCCCTAAACCATGATATTCTACCCAAAAGGAAGCATTCGATCATCTGAACCTCAACGGAGGAAAAGGAGAAGGTCGGAGGCTTCCGGCTTCCAGAGAGGTTATCAGTGTTGAATAAACGCTTGCCTAATTGTTCAGTCTCCTACTGGCTTCACTTATACAGATAATGGTAATAATGGTAATGTTCCCTGATGACACACTGGGACAAAATATTTTGGCTGTTAAAAATAGATACACTGGAGAAACATTTTCTCTAGGTGAAATTCAGGCTCAAATGCAATTGAATCTGAGGAGAGTTCGCTAGCAAACACACCCTTCTGCATAAACAACTAGAAGAGATTTCCAGTGGAGACCAGCTGGGTAGTTTAGAAAGGCATGGGACAGGAAGCAGACAAGGCATGGGGCTCAGGGCTACCTCCTCCTGTCCTCCAAGAAGCCCACTGTAGGACATAGAACCTTCTTCCATCTGTGGCCTCAATACACTGGCCTGGGCCCAAGCCTGGTAGTCAGGACTCCAGTGTTGGGGGCCTGGCCCATTCCTGATTCACTATGAGACCTGGGGCATGCCACTGAGCCCCTACACGCACTCACAGCTGGAGAGGTCATTTCCCAAGACCTGCCCTCTCTCCGAAGTCTTCTCATCCCCTGCTAAATGAGCAGGTCAGGCTCAGGACAAAGGTCCAAGGTGGGCATCAGGTCCTGCTCACTCAGGACACACAGTGCTCTGCTGAGCAGAAGTCACAGCTCCACGGAGAAGTCACATCCCAAGGAGGAGCTGGAGGTAAGACTCTTCCAAAAGCCTCAGAACACAACCCTCTATTCAGTCCTGATAGCTGAAGGAAGCAGAGGCTGAGGCCAAATGTCTTTTGGCAAAACTGCCCCCCATTAAATCCATGTAATTCCCACTTCCCAGCAGCTGTCTCCCCTCATCTCAGGGGTGCATTGGTGCAGGCTCTTAGCACATCCACAGGTCAGGCTTGGGGAAGAGGGCAGACTACTGTGCCTGCAGGATGCAAATGTGAATAAAAACAACCCAAACTCGCTTGATGGCCTCTCTTAAAGATTTCCTCCTGTGTGAAGGTGCCTGACACACCCGTGCAGTGTGCAGCAGTGAGACTGCCCAAGCAATGTTCTGTGGATGCTGCAGGTATGTTGCAGTGGGCAGATTATGCAGCTCCCAGTAGCCTCCAATGCACAGACTCAGAAATCCAGCCCTGGTGATGTAAACAACAAATAAACAAATAAAAGAAGCACCTCCCTGAGAAAGTGAGATCACACTCAGCAAACGCCTCGCACACATCTTGATGCTGGCAGGGCCTCAACCCCATGTGACGGCGAAGGGAACAGAAATTAAAATTCACATTTCTCCCTAATATCAGTGGTAATGTGGTGCTCGAGCGCTTTATGGAATTAGCTGCAGCAGCTTCCTAATTGCCTTTGCTGAGTTGCCTCCCCCAGGTTGATGGTGGCGGCTGCGGCGGCCCCATCAGTCTCGCTTGGTGCTCCTCGTGCACCCGCCCGGCACTGCGGTGCTCCCGCAGCAGCTGCTCAGCTTGGTACTGCAGAGGCGCCTGGACCCCTCAGCCCATCTGAATGCTGCCGGGGGAGACTCTGCATGCCTCCGGGGTGCTGACCCAGATGGGCAGAGATGCACCCAGGGGCAAGGAGGGGGTCGGCCAGCTAAGAGAACTGAGGACCAGCTTACTCTGCTGTCTGGCAGTCCCTGCTGGCATGGCAAGGGTTGTGGGCAAGGGACCTGCCTGCAGGACTTCGAGGCTGGATTGTTGTAGCTGGAAGGCAGCCCCCACTTTTTGCAGCACCCGTGCTGATGCTGGGACTCATAAAACCCTGGCATTGGAGCGTAAATGGGGAAAGGGCTATGAAGGACCTGGTGATCTGCCTGTGCTCTACAGTGTTCTTATTTCCATCACCAGCGTGCAAGGACACGGAAAAGGCTAGGCGGCTATCCCTTCCTTTGTGTATCTGTACCTTCATGCTGGCCACACACAAACAACTCCTGAAGCCCTTCCTAATAGATAGCTCCGTGTTAAGTGCCACAGAGGGACCCTCTCCAGGTCAGAAAGAGCAAGCACGTCCTGGGGGAATTTAACGTCTAGTTTCCCAGCTTCCTGCTCACCCCTCCCCTTTCACCACCAAAGGAGATAAGGAATTCACAGGATATCACACATCCCAGACCCGCAGACCTGCAGGGGACACGGAAGGCCATGCAAGACTCTTTCCACACAAAATAAAAATCGCAGTGAGTTCAGGGGTGTGGCTTTCGAGCTAGCTGTCAATGGCACAGAAAAACCAAACTGTGGCTTTATGAAGAGAAAAAATAATAATAAGCACCAATAAGCACCTAAGAAAGATAAAGAATAGGAAGAACAAAAATAGAGGAGCTAAAATTGACGAGGTGCTTCAAGCTCTCCTCTCATTCCAGCTCTTGCCCCTTTTAAGTTCTGCATTATGAAAGCAAATGACAATGCCCAAGCAACAAGACTGAGAATTCCAACAGGGAAAAATTTAAGGGCAGGGGAGAAGTTTCCACCAAACACTCTGATGAGCTAATACCATAGTAAGACCAGTGCAAAGGACAAATGGCTGGTCCTAGAAATCCCCCAAATACCTTTCCTCTGACCCCACGACACCACAAGCACCTGAAGTGGGATTCACATGATGCGGACTCAGCGTCTTAGGTGTCAGAGATGTTTCTGCAACTCTAAAACTGACGCGAATGATAACAGATCTGACCTCAGGAGTTGCTATGAGAAATTAAATGATATATCATAAAGCACAAGTCATAAAATACAAATAAATACCTGCATTATTATTATTACTGCCTAAAATCCCTTGTAGAGCCGAGTCGTAGGCAACTTTGATGGAAGATTCGAAACAAGGCCTCTAGATGTATTGACATTAACAACCCCAAAGTGGACAAACTACTGTCTTTAGCAACCACCACTTGCTGGTGTGTGTGTAGAAGCAACTCTTTGGGAATAACAACAACAACAATCTGCCTTTCCTACACACTTCCCATGAGTCACTTTTTGCCAAGCATCCTGCATGCATCTTCTCACTTGGGCCTCTCAAGTTAGAAGTGAGTACCATTGTGCCCATTTGATAGGTACAAACACTGAGGCCCTACCCCAGAAGTTAGTGCCATTGTGCCCACTTGATGGGTACAAACGCGGAGGCTCGGCAACTGATGTGTCAGGGTCATATGACCAGTCAGCAGTAGCATCTGGATTCAAACCTGATTGTTGTCACTCAGGTTCAGATTCTCAAGTCCACACAGTTCTGCTTTCCCAAGACCAGCCACCTCTCTTAAAAGTAGATTTTCAAAAGTCAATCCTCTGATTTCTTTCTAAGCCTATGTATTCTTCCTATCATTCATAAAGCATTTGTTTCAAGCAAAAAACTGAAAACATTGCCGTTGAAGTAGAAAATCCAGCTACGGCTCTATAATTCTGAAACTCCCGTTCTGGGAAATATGCACTGTTGGCTTTTTCAAAAGATTAGTGAGCTGTGAGCCCTCTCCTGAGAGGATTACATCTTACTTCAGGGCAACCAGGTGGCTCCCGATGTTCTGAAATACCCGAACTTGGCCACACACTCTGGGATTTGAAATTAGTTACCACTATTTACTAACAAAGGGAAACAACCCACGTATATAAAACACACACACGCACGCACACAAACACTCTTTATGGTTGCCAGATAGTGATCTGTCTGAAGTGTGCTGTCTGAGTTGGTGTGCAAATTCTGTATTATAAAAGCAAATGACAATAGCATTCTAACAGGGGCCCAGGCCAAAGTCAAGAAGAAAGAATATCAAACTTAGCATTACCATTCCAGAAGTCAAATGACTATCGTTTATGTCAGTGGGGCAAAAGCCTGTGCCCACTGAGCTGTTTGTACATGATGCAGTAATATTGCACTAACAGACATGTCACTAATAATGAAAACCAGTAGGAGGCTGAGAGTAAAGCTGGATGATACGACTCGCGGCTAAAGATTACCTGCATCCAGTGAATTTACTGTCTCCCACATCTATTGTTCTTTTTACAACGTTGTTCCACCTCTGCCTCAAACAATACAATGGAAAAGGCATTATGGATGGCACATGTACAAAGAGTCAAACGCCTGCCCTATATTTCCAACTTTCACCTTGCTTCGCAAATTACAGCACAATGTTACAACAACAGCAAATTTTACTCTTACAGCTGACCACCTTTGCTGTGCAATGGACAAGATTAGGAGGATTTGGGAAAGAAAGCCCCCCCCCAAAAAAAAAACTCCACCTCCCTGGGGACATCATAAATGTTTTTGTCACTGTGCCCCTGCCACATTAAATGTGCATGACATACACTGCCTTAATTTTATGAATTAATTACGAGATCACAGTGACAAAAATTCCAAGTTTCTCTTGTTCATTAGTAACAAAATGGGACAGTATGAATGAGAGGATGGCCTGAGACCAAGGCTTCCCACATGCCACACATCATTCTAAACAACTGTCCAAGGGGTCATCTGGATTAGAGATTATCTGCAGCTGGCTCCTGAACACTCTCCCACAGCAGGGAGAATGGCTGTGTGTGCTGGCATCTCCGGGGACATAAGGACCTCACTCTGGGCTGTGGGGCAGATGTGGCAACCTCGATTCCTTGGGTGATGGGCTCCTCTGGGCATCTCCCCCTAGGCTCAGGGAGAAGGGAGCTGATCTCAAACAGAAGGGTATACATCTTGACAGAGGCCACAGTCCCTGGAGCCCTCCTTCTGCTCTAATGTACTCTCATCAGGGGCCAGCTGGGGAAATCACCTGCCTACATGCCAATGCCGGCACTCACCCATTCATGCACTTGCTCATTCACCAAGTCCACATGTATGCATGCAGCCAGGCCCCACAAAAGCTCAATGAAGATTACCTGAAGAGCTTGCATTTGTATACAGCAACTAGGAACGAGGACAACTCCAGAAGCCAGTGTGCCAGGCACGGTGCTAAGTGCTTTGCATACTTGATTTCATTTAACCTTCCTCACAGCCTATAAGATAGAAGGTATTTGTCGCCTGTCTCATTTAAGGGTACAGGTTCAGAAATGCTAAACTACAAGGCAAAGCAGAAGAGGAAATGTCAGATCTGGGGCTCAAATCCAGGTCCACCTGACTCCAGGGCTATGTCCTTTCAGCTGTTATCCCAGGCTTTGTTTCCAAATTAATATCCCAGATGTTTGTCATTTAATCCTCCCAAAATCCTCCCAAAAATCCTGAGATCAAAAATACAGGTATTATGCACCTTCTTTTCAATAGGAACTGAGGTCAAAAAGGATCGCACAAAGACAAGAAAATGTAGCACTGTGGACAGATGTGCAGACCCTGGAAGCCCCAGCTCAGTCACCATGGGGAGACTGCTAAGTTCTGCAAGCCTCAGCTTCTCAATCTGTAAAATGGGGTGAATAATAGTCCCTGCCTCATTAGGCTGTTGGGAGAATTTAATGGGACGTCAGATGTAAAGGGCTCCTCACAGCACCTAGAAAGCAGAAACTACAGCATGAGTGCTACTTGTTTATACTATTAGATTAAGTAATTTTCCCAGAGCCACACTGGAAATTCACACAGAAAAAGATAAAAAGAGAGACGCCACTGCTTAAGGTCAATGACCCTTACTTTAACAACACAGCATCTCCAAAGATGTGAATCTTTGAAAATGCTCCAAGCTCTTGACCTGTTACTCATAAAATAAGAAAATGATTTCATTGGAGATGGAACAAAGGTAGGCAAAGGAAGCCTCCTAGACTGAATGGAGCTGAGAGGGTGAGCTACCCAGAAGGAAAGAACGCAAGGCAAAATGAGGACAGCCTGTCCCACAGGAGGCTTAGCCGGGGCCCCGCACTTGATCTAAGGCTCTGCTGCCACATCCTGGAATTCTTAATAATTTTTTTAACAAGGGGTTCTGCATTTTGCACTGGGGATCACAAATGACATAGCCAGTTCTGGTCTCAGCAAGTCCTCAGATTCCAACAAAATCCCAGACGTTGAACAAATCCATGCGTGTTGGACTGAATGACTCAGTTCTGTCCTACTGCCCTGGTTCATTCTCTCAAGTCAGCCTCTCTAGCATCCAAGAGGACAAGAACAGTCTTCCCCATCAGCAAGCATTATCCAGCACGTTCCGTGTTGAGCAGTATCCATTTTTATTGGCACCGGCGCGCGCACACACACACACACACACACACACACACACTTTATAATGGTAATGGCATGGGCAGGCCCCGATTATCGACTGGGTTGTTTCATCTAAAATGGAAAACTCAAGGTCTGTTTTGTGAACCTACAGCATTTATAGCCTTGCCCACCTTGCCTGTCCAGATCATTTACATGCATAACAGCCCTTTTAACCTTGGGAGGGTACTGTTTTCCAATAACAGGTGCAAAGATAAATACTCTGAAGTATACAAAGTGAAGGAACAGCCAACCATTTCTTGTGAAAAGATAATGCTTTCCTTTCCAATACGGCCTTGAAATGTGCACTAACAGTTTGGCTTCTGAGTTGTTTATTTCCATAATCTCGATTTGGGGTAACTGGGAAGCTATGTAACATATAAATTTAATAATCTTTATAAATGTAGTGCCTTAAACAGCCTGGGAATAAGCACCCAATGAGTGCTGTTCAAAGCAAATGGAAGTTGAAATCTTTACCATTTATTAGAAAGGAGCTGGACTCTTTTCAAAGATGTATTTGTAAAAAACAAAAATTCCCTTCTAAAAAGTAGATGTGCTGACTAGGCATGTAGAAATCCCCTAAAACACACCAGCTGTACAAATGCCTAATCTGCCAAGGGTGGGTTGTTTAAGCACTGGCCAAATGTCTGGGCTGTCGAGGGGTCTCAGGGCCCGGCTTTACACTACAGAACCACCACTTCGGGCAAGTCTGCAGGTCACTAAATACTCAGTAAAATCACAAAAAGTCAAGCATCCTCCTCTTCCTCATATCATTTTCTTCCTTTGAAGGAGAAGCAAAATTTTGTTTGATGTACCAGTGATGGCTGATAAGGATTCTGTAGGTTGTACCAGAAGCCTGACATTAGGAACTTTTCCTTTCACTAAGTGATACACAACAGCTTCACCGCAGTCCCTTCAGAGGAAACCTAGGCTGTTATGTCTCTCGTATAAAAATTACATTAAAAAGGGAAAAAAACCTCATATGCTAATTCATTGGCTGGCATTTTATAACATCTATTTTATTTTTTTCTCAGTCTTGGCCACAGCAAACCTCTAAGTCAAATCAGTGTCCCAGGGAACACGCAGTCTGCTAATATTCCCTGTGTAGAAGATGCGGTGGTCTCAACCGGAAGGTTGTGCCAACAAGCACTGTGACTACGAAAGATGGAGGCCCCTCAAATAGCTGCTGCTCACGTCCCACAGAGGAGATGTGCTGGAGAGAAGAAAAGGCCCATTTGCTGGCATCATAGGCATCTACAGTGGTAAATCAGGATTCATGTCAGGCCGGAAACAAAGGCTCCTCAGTGAAAACGTACACTTCTTTAAGTAGGCCCAGCGTACCAGACCACGAATTGATCAGCGTAAGTGGGAACACTGAACACCAAGTGGAGATCAATCCACAGCTGATAAAGGCTATAATCGCAAAGCTGTACTTCCAAGAACATGTGCTTCAAACTGTAGGGAAATGAAACACCTGGAAGGGCCACAGGTGCCGGGCGTGATGGTTTCACATCTCTTTCACTTTTGCTCATGCTGACATATGGCTACGTCTTCATCAAAAACTGGAAGCACTAACTGTGCCAGCTCAGGCCCAGTGGATTTCAGAATTATCGGGAGGTTTGGTATTTACCTGTTTGCCTAAAATTTGCACTAGTGTTAAATTAATTAATTAAAATCAGCATGAGATCACCAAGCTAATCAATCAAAATTATAACCACATGGGAATAAAAATTTGCAGTTTGCCTCCAACCAGAAAACCATGCCTAGGTTTTCATTTTCCCTTAATTCGGACTAGCATCTGTCAATCTCCGGAACAACACAGGCTGTAGAAGCTCCTACTGGGAGAAAAGGCAAAGTAGAAATGTACCTGCCAGAAAAGAAATTTTAAGGAAGAAGAAAACAAGGAAAGTAAGAAAAAGAAAAAAAAAATGAACAAAAGGGCTCAGACATAAAGTTAGCAGGTGGCTATGAGTGACTCCACAAGTGCAATAAGATGTCCGCATAAGAGGCACAAACTGAATGCTCATGGGTTCGCCCTGCTCTGGTACTGTCTGGGTGATTGTGTCAATGATACCAATAAACTGCCCCGAATGATTAAAAACTATTATTTCAGAGATTTCAAGACTTTTAAAAATATCTTCCTACGGACAAGTCCAGCATTTGAAGTCACGCTATGAATTAAAGCATCAGCAGCATAGGTTGAATGCATTTATCATTCGGGATGGCAAGTAGCTGTGTTTATTCAACAAAAAATGTTAGCAAAACAGCGCCTCCCCCACAAGAGCAATCTGAAGAGTGCTGGGCTTCCCAGGAATAGCACAGCGCTGCTACCTAATTCCTGATAAGTGAATACACCTATTTAATTATTTAAACATCCATCGATTTCCACATTGATGAAAAGTCATAATTATAAAAATGGCTTAAAGCATCAACCTTTTACTTTGCTGACTCTGTCCTGTGGAAACGGACATCAACTTTATATATTAAAGCTGCTCTCTCAATAAATAGTTGATAATGCAAAAAAACACGTTGTGCATTCCAAGACGTGCGTGTTTGGTAAGTGCTGCATGAGGCGTCCAAGGTAAATGTCAGTTCTTTTCTAGTATTACTGGCAGAAACACACATAACCTGTATTTCCATTGTGTATTTATCATCATGATTCTGGAAAACGTAACTGGAACACTTCCTTCATTCTTATGAACACTGGTTCCCCCAAAACAGGTCTCAATAGAGTGAAAAACCCAGCTCCTATCAAACTCTCCCTGAGGAGGATGAAATGAGAATCAGCTAAGTTTAATGCCTTTGATTGTGATTGTTAGAGGTGTGGAGACTGAGTTTAACAGCCTAGGTTGCCGGACCTACTAGAATGCTTCTCACTGAATCCCAAAATATACAGGTAATGAAACTCTGCCTCCTCAAAAGAACCAAACAAAGTGCATTCTTTGGGGAAAATGAAGCAATGTAGAGGCAGCTGAACACTGACGGGCATGGATATGTCAAATCGGAAACTTAATTAAAAGTCGAAGTGAATGGAAACCCCTGCAGTATCTGCCAGCTTAGCAAGGCAGCACACAGGCACACAGTGGCGCACCAGCACTGTCCCTCCAGAGGCCGGCTCTTCTCTCACAGCATCTAAAACCCCTCAAGATGAACATACAAGTCCCACATACCAGTCCCACAATCTTCCATTCTATACTGAAAACAGACAAATTTGCTAAAAGATGGCTTACTGCATTTTATAAAATCAAATCTATCCTATTTCCAAGGACCTAACAGGTTGCTATTCCTGTGCTCAGTAAAGACAAACAGAAGGAAGAAGAAAAAAAAAAAAAAAAAAAAACACGAGAAATGTGGCACTGAATATCTAACATATTATAATAGGCTAAAGTAGTGAAAGCCATGGTATTCAACACAGAAACAACTGATAAAACACTCTTATTTCTGAAGCCATGACAACAAGGCACATTGCTAAATGTCTGTGTTTACACTGATGAAGTCAGTAACAATACTGCTACCTCAAATTATACCACCTAATAAAAACATGTTACCAAAACGGCAGTTTTCCCAGTCTCTAAACACCTTAAAATAGATGCATGGCCAACTATTACTTAACGTATATTTACAATAACTACTTTGTAAAGTGTATGCCTTAGTGCAAAAATGACTAAACTTCCATTCTGAAAATGAACATACTACATTGATTCACAACATGAAGTGTCAATTAGAGACTACATAAAACACATAAAATTATATGGTGGTATACAGTACACCTTACTTAACTGAACAGCAAGTTTAAAACATCCTTGCCTTAAAAGTGCAATTACACTCTATTATACAACATAGTATTGTCACCTTTGAGTCCCCTTAATACAGCGTTAATGCATTTTCCAACCAAATTTTCTAACTCATTTTGAAAGCACCTTAATTGTTAAGGACACAGTGATATGACGGCAGGGTGCACAGAGTTCTGACTTAGAGGAGAAACTCCTCATGCAAATGGCCAGAAACTTGAGACTTAGCAAAAGAGAAGCAATTATCCCCTTGTTTTTCCAAATGATGTTACGTCTCCTACATGCTGAGCACTCAAGTCTATTCCCATTCATACTCTGAACTCTCTAAACCAATGTCCTTTGCTAATTTTAAGAATACAGAAACATTTGCGGGGATAGTGGACCAAGAAGGCCAAAAGACGGCTGAAAAATGCTCCCCAAGTGGTCTAACATGCCCTTCCCACCACTCACAAAAGTCCCTGCCAAATAACCCAAAGCCATGAGTATTTCAGGACCCCCAGAGCAGACAATTGCAAACCAAGGGCTAGGGTGGACACCCACCCTGGAACTCAATGCCAAGCAACACCTCACCTTTCCCTAGCATCAGATTACAAAATGCCAGGCAGCAGCAAGAAATGATAACAAAGCCATAAACAGCTGGAAATAATTACACAATTGTCAAGCTGCAAACATGACAAAAGCAAAGCAAGGCTAGTGAATTCAATATCAGAAAGGATGCTGATGAGAAGGTAAGAGAAGCATTTTAGCTGTTTCCAATTTACTGTTATAGAGTAGCAAATAATAGGGTTGATGGAGTTTTGTGCAGTGTGTGTGCGTGCGTGTGCGTGTGTGTGTTTGCGCGCGCGCATATGTGTGTAACTTCACAGAGAAAGGAAAAAACATATTTTATGTGTTCCTAGAAAATGTGAGATAAAAGATGTGAAAGCACAACCAAAAAAATATTAACAGGCTCTGAAGGGATTCTTCATGCAGATGAGAAATATTTCTTTAAAGTTATACAAAATGTTATCTTCTTTAAACTCGTAAGAAAAATACACAGGCAATGCCACAGTCCAGAATTCATCACATAAAACACCTGACAAGTGGGCAAAATGCCAAAGCAGAAGACAGACTGGTCCGGATTCAAAGAACACTAGGGAAAGAGGCAATTCCTTTAAGTGCAGAGGTGGGTCACAGGTATGTAAATTCTCATCTTCCAGAAGGGCATTTCATAGCCTCAAGTGTTTACCAATTGCCTATAATTCAGGAATGCCTTCCGAGACAACAGAGTTGAGCATACAATCTTTCCATGGTTTCAGTGAATAAGGCTATCGGCGATTTTTAAACCAGAATAACTTCGGTCATTCCATGGTGGGCCAACGCTTTATTACAATATTTGGATTTCATGTGGCAAACTGTTTCATACGATGTCCTCAAAAATGCTACTCTCTGAAGTGGAATGCCATAAATAAAATACGTACTTGGTTACCAGGCAGCATGCATAACACATATGGTACACTGGCCCAAAAATCATATTTTAAAAATGCTTAAAAGTTAACGTAACAATTTAAGCTGTTTCTACCCATTTTCAGAGAATTTTTCCCTGAAGGCCAATTTTATTTCCTATCGAGAGAATGTTTGGATTAATCCTGTTGATCTGCTCACTTGAAATTCTTTGAACCCCTCTAATCTCTCCTCCCCGGCCCCCATTTTTTTTTTTTTACTTTATTTCCTGAAGGGGAGAATGAAGGACCATGTATTTCACAATGTAATTTTAAGCTTATGCTTAAAATGCTGCCTGTTTGAATTAAAATTGATGCAGCTTCTGATAAAAGCCTAATAATCAATTCTCCATTCTCATTACTCTTCAGAATTACATGGATGCAGACCCATTTCTTAAGTTTGTGGACTACTCTCATAGGTTATTACCCGGCAGTGCAGCTGAGTGGAAAGATAAACACATTCATTCTCCTTATCTGTAATGATGTAATGCATCCCGGCCCTGGGTCTAGATGATTGGGGAATAATGGGATTGTACAACTGCAGGGATGACAAACAATAGTGCAGCGTTTCTCTGGTACACTGAACCCCACGCCTCCAATGCAAGGTGAAAGGCATCAAAAATAGGCACCGAGTCTGCCCCTTGGATGAAGTTAGCATTTTTTGGCCCGAGGAGCATCTGCTCTGGCATTGAAACAGCAATACCAACACGGAGACGAGAGCCATGCAAAAACACTCAGTTTCCGAGCCCCAGCCAGGACAGTGCGAGTGAGTATCCTGCTTTTCTTTGTGTTTAGAATCAAGTGTCATCTAAAAATAACCAGTTGGTAGGAAGAAGTCACTGCACAGTACCATGCCAAGAAACCCGGGGATCAGAGACTCCTCTGGTAACTGATGCTGCTCGGGGCTCACGTTTGTTTGGAAAACTAAATCTGCCTCCATTTTCTGTGCCGGAAAAAAATCATCGCTTCCTGCTACCACAGAAACCTTACCTTTTGCAGAAGCTGGGAGCCGGAGTACTTAGCAGCTATGGATTTTATCTCCCCACCAAAAGCCGAGGCCCAGAGCTTCACCCTACAGAGAGAAGGGGCACAAGAAGAAATGTAACACCCGTGTCACAGTCAACACGCACGCACACGCACACGCACACATGGGGCTATGGCTGAAGGAGCAGGGCGATGTAACACGTTTTAAAAGAAGAAAAGATAGAAAAAGCGCCTGGGTGGAAACTGCCGGCACCAAACTGCAGAGCGCAGCGCGGGAGGGGGCCCGAGGGGGGTCTCGGAGTTGAGAATGGCGCAAAGTCTCCCAGGCTCTCTAAAAAGACCAATGAGTTTCATTTGAATCGTTGCCTGAGGACTCAATCCCCCAAACTGGGCATCACCTGGCAAATAGCAGCCAGAAGAAATCCACCCATCCCCCTCCCAAAAAAGAAGTGGGGCGGCAGGGGACCAAAGAGGGGGGTAATTCAGCGGCCCATGGAAGTTGGATTCTGTAAACAGGCTCCAAAGTTGTGCCGTAACTTGAGGTGAGCCTCTCCAGATCACACTCGCCAACCTGCCGGCAGGGGCCAGAGCATCCCACCCCGGCCTCGCAGCCCGCCGCGGGTCCCGAAAGGCAGGTGCCAGCGGTGAGGCCGCCCGCGGCGGGTCCTGTCCAGCCGCACCTGCAGGCGCTCAAACTTGGGCACAGCGGGTCGCGGGCGGCCGGGTCCCCTCCCCGGGCGGCGCAGGAGCCGGCACTTACACGGAGAGCGGTATCTGCTGCTCCGAGCGCACCACGTCCCCCAGCGCGGCGTAGAGAAGCGCGGCGGCGAGGAGCGCCGAGGCCCCCCGAGACGCGCGGCGCTGCGAGCCCGGCCCGGCCATGCTGGGCTCCCTCCGACGCGCCCGCTGCGACGGCGACGAGAGCGGCCGCGGGGAGCTGCGCGGAGCGGGCGGTGGGCGAGCGCGCGGGGCTGCCTACTCCGCTCCGCGCCGCCCCGCCTGCCTCTCGCGCGCCCGGCTCACTTGGGGAGCAGAAAAAGGAGCGGGTGGGGGGCGGGCAGGGCGGAGAGGAGGAGGGAGGGAAGAGAGGTGGGGAGGGAGGCGGGCGGGGGAGGAGGCAGCGAGACGCGCCTCTAGCAGCGGCGGCCGCCCAGCCCCGCCTCGGCGGCCCCGGGGAGTCCGGCGGGCCGCGGCGGGAGGGCGGTGGGGCGGGAGGCGCCGCGCGGGCGGGGACTCGCAAACTCCAGTGTCCTTGGCCGCGGCGGAGCGCGCCCTGCCCCGCCCGGGCCACTGCGGCCCCTGAGTTCTTTACAACTCCGCAGTCCGCCACCGCGGGCGCGACACTCGGGCTGGCCGAGGGCCGGAGCGACCCGAGCCGGGGTGGGGGTTGGGGGCGCGGGAGGGAGGCCGAGGACAGGGCGCGGCACTCCTCACTTCGCGGGCGGTGGCTCGGATCCGGCGTCACGCGCGGGGTCCAACCCTGGGCCGGGCGGGGTCGGGGGCCACGGGGTCGGCGGCCGCGGACCTCCAGGGGGCGCGCCCTCCACCCGCGCCGCGCGATTCTCCTGCCCGAGGGGAGCCTGGGAAGAAGCCGAACGAAGTCTGAGGGGAAAAGCACGGGCTCGCGGCGGCAGGCGGGGTCGCACGCGGGGCGGAGCGGGCCGGGGATGGGACTGGGTGGGAGCTCGGGGACTCTGGCGAGGGCAGCGCTGCGTGACCGCCCGCGGCTGCTGGCGCCCGACAGGGGGAAGGCGCGGAGGGCGGTGCTGCCACCGCGGCGCGGGCGCACCAGCGCGGGGCTCCCAGCATCCGGCCGCAGCGCAGCCGCCCCCGGTGCGCCCGACCCAGGCCCCGGGGCTCCCCAGCGGCCCGCGCTCTGGCTCCCTGCGCTCGGAGTCTGCCCGGCTGCGGCGACTGGCGGGGACCGGGTTGTCAGGGCTGGGAGAGAAAGCCAACAAGGCGCCCAGTCGATCCTGACCCGGGAACATCCTGGATTTACGTATAAAAGATTTCTCCGATCCTAGGGATTGCCTGCTTGCCACTCCAGCGCCCACTGCACTGGGCAGGAGGCAGTGAGCGCAGGAGGTGGCACCTTCCGACCGCCCGCAGAGGCAGGGGCGAAAGAAAGGAAGTCGGGGAAGCCCCTGCGTGTCCGGGGAACCAGCCTTCCCCACCCCCACCCCACCCCCGCCTCCTTGGCCGCTGCCCCCACCCCGCGGTCCAGCTTGCAGAGCCCCTCTCCCCCGTGCGAGGTCTGGGGTGTGACTGGGAACTTTGTGGAGCCCTTGCGCAGGCTGGCGGTAAAGACCGACCTGAGTGAGGCTGAGTCATCCTTGCCCGGTGGAGCGCAACTCCTGCGACCCTAGAGAGGGGCGTGCTCCTAATGTCGCCTGGGGCTCCCGGCGCACCGGACGCCTGGGTTCTCATTTGCATGCCTTTCTGCGACTGGGGGCTTTGCTTTCTGCCCTGTCACCCGCCCTCGGCCTCAGCACCCTCAGGTTGCAGGGAAGTGGGTAAGGGTGGGCTCCAGCTTCCACCAGGTGGTATCCGGCTAGGATCCAGGCCGGCTCTCCTGCCCAGCAGTCCCTGGAAAAAGTTACCCCTGCAGATGTTGGGCTTGATCTCAGAGTTGGCAGCGAGGGAGAACGACTGCTACCGAGGGGCTCTTGGTGCTTTTTCCGAGTGCGGGCAGACGTCGAGCTCCCTTGGGCTCTGGCGGGTCGCGCTCCCACCTTGGAGGGCAGCGCAAGGAACAGGCCCCACTCCAGGAGCCCCAGGTGCGCCTCACCCATGGGCAGTGTCTACCGTCTCTACGGATGACTAACTGGTTATAACGAATTCTCCGCTTCTGTGCATACCCTCCGCCTGAGGAAGCGTGCCCGCCCTTTCCAAACCCAGCCAAGCGCGGCCTGAACACCGAGGCAAGGGGTCCCAGGGCTTGGATCAGGGGGTTAGGAGAAAATTTGTTTCCTGTCAGGAACGCGAGATGGTTCTTCCTAAATGAAAGCATTTAAGTGAATGAACCAGTGAGTGAGTGCATACTAGCTCTTAATAAGACTACCCGTTTCGTGTATGGTATCTATATGATAACAGCCCTTCATAGCTTCACTCATTCATGCAGTCAATAACTGTCAATCATCTTCTAGTGATAGGTACTGTAGGACATGCTGGGCAGCCAGTAGTGAACAAATCAGGCGGCCTGTCCTCACAGAGTTTACACACTACAAGAAGGACAGGCTTTACTACAAAAAACATAATGGTAAATACACAGTTATACACTTTCACAAGGGAAAGACAATACTGTGTATGAAGAAAAAGTACCTGTGACAGCCATACTGTTGTTATGTCTACTGACTGATGAGAACATCGAGGCACAGCAAAATCTTAGAGCTTAGTCATATTTAAGCAACCGCTTGACTTCTGGACTATACTGAAGGCCACTTGGACATTAAGGTCATGAAGACATTTCATAATAAAGTCACTGTGCGTTGCCAGCCTGACACAGGTGAATTTTGCAGTTGTTTCAGGGCAACTAGAGAGCAGGGATGAGAAAGGCCAGGCATCCAGGAAGCCATAGTCTCAGGTGGACAGTGTTTTGAGCATTTGTAACACATGCAGACCATCCTGGGCAGAACATTATGCACACACATTTCAGATGGATCCTACTAATCATTTCCTAGTATCTCAAAAAGAAAAAATATGTAAACTATCTGATATTAATAAACTCAGAACTCAAGGTGTCCAAAGATTTGGAGTCTTACTTACCACTTACGTATTGTAATATTCTTTCCAGAACCACAAAAATCAGTGCTGGAAGGGGTCTATAAGCTATCTAATCCCACAGTCTTATTTTAACAGAGAGGAAAATGAGGCCCAGAAGGATTTAGCCACTGGTCCAAAGACACATACCCCTTAAAGAGAATGTACTCACTTTGAACCAGGGAGTTCCTGCAGCTACATGAGGATTAGGGACCAGGAGCACCTTCCAGTAAGCCAAATGTAGTGCCAGGGCATTGGGTACTACTTGCCATTGTCACCCAAAAGCTTGTATTTCAACACCCAATTCAGCTGAAGCGTGGAGTCCAGCCATGTAAAACTTTCCTTGGTAGACCTGCGCACTCCATCCCACCCAGCTGAGGATGTCCCACTTTGTCCTGCAACAATGAGGAGTTGCTGGAGGAGTTTGAACAGAAGTGAAAGGTGATGAAACAGAAATGACTGTTTTGGAAGCATTCACCTGATCCTGGCATATGGAAGGGATTCTGGAGGAGCCCCTAAAGCAGTAGTTCTCATCACTGTGTGAGAGGGCTGGCAGCTCTCTGGCAGCATTTTGGACAGCTGGAAATTTTTTTTAAGACTGAGTCTTGCTCTGTTGCCCAGGCTGATGTGCAGTGGCACATCTCAGCTAACTGCAACCTCCACCTCCTGGGTTGAAATGATTCTCTTGCCTCAGCCTCCCAAGTAGTTGGGATTACAGGGGCTCATCACCATGCCTGGCTAACTTTTGTATTTTTAGTAGAGACAGGGTTTCACCATGTTGGCCAGGCTGATCTTGAACTCTTGACTTCAAGTTATGTGCCTGCCTCAGCCTCCCAAAGTGCTGAGATTACAGGTGTGAGCCACTATGCCCAGCATAGTTGGGATATTTTTTCTGTTTGTCAGAATAACTTGGGGTCCTACTGGCATTTAGTGGATAGGGACAGAATAGGCCCATAAAAGGACTTTCAAATGCCCCACCGTACATTCAGGTAAGAGAAAAACCCCACTTACAACCAAGTGAATCTAGAACTAAAAGCCATTTTACACATAAATTCAGAGGAGTTTTTGCATGGCTTTATTTAATAAAGACTAAATATTCCAGGAATGCAATCATGATGTCAATAAAGGCATGGGTGTCTTCTGTTTTGTTCTGAATCTTACCAAGAAGTTGTTTAGTTGCTTCTTGATTTGTTTGATTTGTTGTTTTTCATTTTGGAAAATCTCCAACACCAACTGTGCTCACAGATCCTGAGTCACCAACACACACACCTGTATCAGTCTGCATTTGGAGTGTGGCATTCAAAGTTAGTCTGCATATAGGCACAGACAGCTAATAACATCATTAGATATTGTAGTTCAATCTTGTGCAAGCATTTCACATAGTTAAATACTTCTTATTTTATTATAAATTACTTTTATTTTACTTCTCTTTGCTATTACCAAATAAGGCATCATACTGTCTTTTTAAAATTCTGACTTTGATTAAGTTGTACTGTCTCAGAATTTCACGTCAGGATAGTAAAGTGCGTGTTGAATCTATCTGGGTGAATATCTACTGTGAAAGGAATACCAGCTAAAAGGTTGAGATGTTGCTGATGAGGAAGCAAAATGGTTCAATCAAATGCTTTCATGTTTAACCCAGCAATTTCTCTGCTGGAAATTTATCTTACAGGTACTGTATTAGTCCATTCTCATGCTGCTAAGAAGAAATATCCAAGACTGGTTAATTGGTAAAGAAAAGAGGTTTAATTGATTCACAGTTCCCCATGGCTGGGGAGACCTCAGGAAACTTACAATCATGGCAGAAGGCACCTCTTCACAGGGCAGCAGGAGAGAGAATGAGTGCAAGCAGGTCAAATGCCAGATGTTTATAAAACCATAGGGTCCTGTGAGACTCACTCATTATCACAAGAACAGCATGGGGAAACTACCTCCATGATCTAATTACGTCCACCTCGTCCTGCCCTTGACAAGTGGGGATTACTACAATTCAAAGTAAGATCTGGGTGAGGACATAAGAACAAACCACATCATTCTGCCCCCTGGCCCCTCCGAAATCTCATGTCTTCACACTTCAAAATGCAATCACGCCTTTCCAACATTCCCCTAAAGTCTTAACTCATTCCAGCATTAGCCCAAAAGTTCAAGTCCAAAGTCTCATCTGAGACAAGGCAAGTTCCTTCTGCCTATAAGCCTGTAAAATCAAAAGCGAGTTAGCTACTTCCTAGATACAATGGGGGTACAGTCATTGGGTAAATACACGTGCTCCAAATTAGAGAAATTGGCCAAAACAAAGAGGTTGCAGGCCCCATGCAAGTTTGAAATCCAATAGGGCAGTCATTAAACCTTAAAGTTGCAAAATGATATCCTTTGACTCCATGTCCCACATCCAAGTCTTGCTGATGCAAGAAGTGGGGTCTCACAGCCTTGAGCAGCTTCACCCCTGTGGCTTTGCAGGGCATATCCCCCCTCCTGGCTGCTTTCATGGGCTGGCATTGAGTGTCTGCAGCTTTTCCAGGTGCACAGTGCAAGCTGTCAATGGATCTACCATTCTGGAGTCTGGAAGACAGTGGACCTCTTCTGACAGCTCCACTAGGCAGTGCCCCAGTGGGAACTCTGTGTGGGGGCTCCCATCCTGCATTTCCCTTCCACACTGCCCAAGCAGAGATTCTCTATGAGGGCTCTGCCCCTGCAGCAAACTTCTGCCTGCACATCCAGGCATTTCTTCTGAAATCTAGGCAGAGGTTCCGAAACTTCAATTCTTGACTTCTGTGTACCCACAGGCCCAATACCACATGGAGGCTGCCAAAGGCTGGCGCTTGAACCCTCTGAAGCAATGGCCCCAAGCTATACATTGGCTCCTTTTAGCCATGGCTGGAGCTGAAGCAGCTGAGACACAGGGCACCATGTCCTGAGACTACATAGAGCAGGGGGTCTCTAGGCCTGGCCCGCAAAACCATTTTTCCCTCCTTGGCCTCTGGGACTGTGAAGAGAGGAACTGCAGTGAAGGTCTGTGATATGCTCTGGAGATATTTTCCCCATTGTCTCGACAATTAACATCCAGCTCCTCATTACTTACACAAATTTCTGCAGCTGGCTTGAATTTCTCCTCAGAAAATGGGTTTTTCTTTTTTATCACATTCTCAGGCTGCAAATTTTCCAAACTTTATGCTCTGCTTCCTCTTAAATGCTTTGCCATTTAGAAATTTCTTCTTCCAGATACCCTAAATTATCTCTCTCATGTTCAAAGTTCCACAGATCTCTAGGTCAGGGGCAAAATGCTGCCAGTCTCTTTGCAAAAGCATACCAAGAGCGACCTTTACTCCAGTTCCAAACAAGTTCCTCATCTCCATCTGATACCACCTCAGCCTAGACTTCATTGTCCATATCACTGTCAACATTTTGGTCAACACAATTCAACAAGTCTCTAGGACATTCCAAACTTTCCTGCATTTTCCTGTCTTCTTCTGAGCCCCCCAAAACTGTTCCAACCTCTGCCCGTTACCCAGTTCCAAAGTCACTTTCACATTTTTGGGTATCCTTATAGGAGCACCCCACTCCTGCTACCAATTTACTGTATTAGTCTGTTCTCACACTGCTATGAAGAAATAGCCAAGACTGGGTAATTTATAAAGAAAAGAGGTTGAATTGACTTACAGTTCTGCATGGCAAAGAAGGCCTCAGGAAACTTACCATCACAGCAGAAGTCATCTCTTCACAGGGTGGCAGGAGACAGAATAAGTGTAAGCAGGGGAAATGCCAGATGCTTCTAAAACCATCAGATCTTGTAAGACTCACCCATTATCATGAGAACATCATGGGGAAACTGCCCCCATGATCCAATTACCTCCACCTACTCCTGCCCTTGGCACATGGAGATTATTATAATTCAAGGTGAAATCTGGGTGGGGACACAGAGCCAGGTCTCCCAAAGAGCAGAAGACGGGAAACAGCCCAACTGACTGCCAACATATGATTGGTTAAAGAAACTGATACATCCAGACAATCCAATATTATGCAGCTGTTTTTGAAAACTGAGGAGGATTTCTACATATGGAGGTGAAAATATCTGTAGGATATACTAATATTTTTAGAAGCAGGGCACATAACAGTGTATATGGTGTGCTACTTTTGTGTAAGGGGCAAAAAATAGAATACATGTCAGTATTTGCTTAAAGAAACAAAGGAAGATACAGAAGAAACTGCTAATATTTATTCCCTGTTGAGAGACTGGGGAACAGAGGAGAAGGAGACAGGAGTGAGAGTGAAATTTTACAATGTTCATCATTTTAAATCATTTATTTTATTTTATTTTTATTTTTGAGATTGAGTCTTGCTCTGTCACCCAGGTTGGAGTGCAGTGGCACCATCTCAGCTCACTGCAACCTTCCTCCTCCAGGGTTCAGGCGATTCTCCTGCCTCAGCCTCCTGAGTAGCTGGGATTACAGTTGTATGTCACCACACCTGGCTAATTTTTGTATTTTTAGTAGAGACGGGTTTTCACCATGTTGGTCAGGCTGGTATCACATTCCTGACCTCATGGTCCACCTGCCTCGGCATCCTAAAGTGCTGGGATTACAGGCGTGAGCCGTCGCACTGGACTCATTTTGATTTTTGAGCCATGTGAATCTATGACTTAGTGAAAGCAGTAAGAATACAGCTTTACATAGTATTTGTAACAGTTTAGCTAGTGGGGTAGAGTGGAGGGAGCAGACATTAGAGTGAAATGTGAAGGACATTTAAAATCCTTGATCTCCTGCAGAGTGTTTCTCAAACCCTGAGAGGTCTTGATTCAGGAAGTCCAAGTTGGGTCGTGAGGTGGAGGGACATCTATATTTTTAATCAGTTTCTGAGAGGATTCTGATGCCCATACTCATGGAGCACAAGGCTTCCTTTACAGGTGTAGAGCCTATAGCAGTATGAACTTTGGGGTCACACAAACCTAGGTTCAAATTGTGGCTTACCCTCATCGTAGCTGTGTGATGTTGCTCAAGTTACCTAACCTCTCTGAACACCCTTTTCTCAACTGCAAAGGATGGATAACAAAGAACTGACTTCACATGAACATGAGGAGGATGAAATGGGATAATGCAACTAAGTAGTCAACAAGCATTACTGATTACCTTCCTCCTGCAAACACAGCAAGCCTTTCAGCACTCAGGTCCCGCTCGGGGTATCACTCTGCCTGGGCATGCCAAAGCCACAGGGAACCCTTCCCTCCATCCCCCCACTGCCGCCTGGCCCAGACCTTTATCATTTTATTCCTATATTCCTGCAACTGACTCCTACTGGGTCACCCCTCTTCCTTTTGTCCCCTTTAAATACATCTTTCTTCCCACAGGAACCAGAGCCATCTTTTCAAAAATCAGACCCTGAGAATTCCCTGCTCAAAATCCTCCAGTGGCTTCTGTTGCAAATTCAAATGCAGACTCGTAACCCAAGGTTCTTAGCTACCCTGCAGCCTCCCTCTCCCTCCCTCTCTCCCTTGCCTGCTGTGCTCTGGCCTCCTTCTCCTTGGGAAGCTTGTTCCCACCTTGGGTCTGCCTGTGCTGTGCTCTCTGCCTGGATTGCTCTTCCTCCGTGTTGCCCCACGGCTATTTCTCACTGAATTTGGCTATCTGCTCAGAAGTCCCCTGTGTGGGAAGAACGTCCCTGAACACCCTAGGTTAAAAAGAAACACACACACACACACACACACACACACACACACACACACACCCCTCTGAACTGTTACCTTACTTTATTTTTCTTCCTAGCAATTCTCACTACTGATTTATTTGTAATTTGCTTACACTGTGCCTCCCCCGCTGGCTGGGATGTGTCCACCTTCTTCATCACATGACCATAATGGCTTAGCAAGCCCTTAAATGTTGTGGGAGCTCAATAAATATCAACTGCATGCCAGGTCCGAGTGGGGGAGGATGCCAGCTTGGAATTCCCTTCTGCTCAGGTCCTGCCTCTTCCTATTCTTCCTAGGCTGTGGCTCACCCTAGACACAGGCCCTTTACAAAAAGCACTTGATTTGCCAAGAAAAAGAGAACCGTTTCTCTGAAGAGAATTCTCAGTTACATCCCTGTGGGAGGATGCCGGTTGAAGGAAGAGGAGAAGGAGGGATAAGGAAGACGCTATAAAAACGCCACATCAAATGCTGTTTTTGAAGCTGTCAGAGGAATCTTTACAAAAAGACAAAAAGCATGTAGAGTGGAAGATCGTATGTCTGCAGGTATTGACGTGAAACGTTCAAACAACACAGATGTTTCAAAAGGACGATTTGTATGTGATCACCTGTTTCTAAAATCATAACCTGGTAGGAAAGGAAGACCTATGGAAGCTGAAGAGCAAGGCCGTGGGAGAGGTCGCTCCTCAGGGCTGGAATGGATGTCCCATCAGCAGGAAGTGATGTGTGTCTCTTAAATTGAGAAACATGACCACATTCGCAGGCCCAAACCAGGTAACGAGGCCCAGGCAGTGGCCTCTGACCTCCTTACAATGCGTGCATTTGCAGCTTTTCCTTCATGGAGTTGTTTTCACTGATAACAACTATTTTTTAAATGCTGAATTTCGGCCAGGTGTGGTGGCTCATGCTTGTAGTCCCAGAACTTTAGGAGGCCAAGCCAGGAGAATCCCTCGAGCCCAGGAGTTCAAGAACAGCCTGGGCAACATGGCGAAACCCTGTCTCTATAAAAAATTCAGAAATTAGCCGGGCACAGTTGTGCATGGCTGTAGTCCCAGCTGCTCAAGAGGCTGAGGTGGGAGAATCCTCTGAGCCTGGGAGGTGGAGGCTGCAGTGAGCTGCGATGAGGCACCGCACTTTAGCAGGGGTGAATAAATAAATTTATTCTCTAAATAAATTCGTTTATTTAGAGACTGAGAGCCTGTCTCTAAATAAATGAATGATGAATTCCAATAGTGTAAATATCTCTTACTCATTAAAACATTTTTTAATGGCTGTGTTTGGGAATATACAGTATTTAAACTCCAGGAATATCTATAATTTTAAAACATTGCCTTCTGCTGTATTACTTTTATAATAAAGATAAGTATAGTACTTAAAATCTTATACAAAATAAGGAGATTTAAAATATATATGAAGACTCTCTGTTTGAAGTCAACTTTTGGACTCAATCTTTCATCCCACAACAGGTTCTCCAATGCTATTTAGCAATCCCTCATGCTATTCCATAAGCTACACATCAGAAAACAAACCACTTTTAAAATAAGACAAATAAAGTTATTTAGGGTGGTAAATGATCTATTTAAATGCACACACATTCCAAAGGTGAACAGAAGTTTGCCACTGTTTTCAAGTACTAGTCAATCATTCTCTGTCTCAGTCTTTCTGTCTCTCTGCCTCTCAGCATAGACTGAGGTTGGCAGTAAGAACTGAGTATAACTTGCTGTTCTGGAAAGAGAACTTTAAATCTTCAGCTTATTTAGAGAGCATGGGTTCCCCTAATTGTGTGACCATTTCATTCCATCATGGTTTTGTCTCTATACCGTTTCCTGTTGCATGAGCTGGTGAGAAGTTGACCCATCGTCATGTAATAGCCTAGTTATTAAAAAATATTCTAAGTGGTCAAATAAACATGGACATTTTTTTTTATGGTAGATCTTTAGTAATCACATATTTAAGAAGAAATGTTTGAAGTTAAGGAGTACACAGCCTAATCCAAACTCACTGGAATAATTAAAGTTCATTTGACAGGCTTGTTCTTTAGAATGTGAATCAAAATGACAATATCATCTAATCAAAAATTTTCTAACCCTTGCAAATTCTTTCTCTCTTGTTTTCTTTCAAGGAATGAAATGCAAGTTCTAATTTTAAGAATTTTACTTAGGGCAATAGAGTGAGCATAAAATATTTAGCCGTAATAATATTTATCATAGTATTGTCTATAATAGAATAATAAACCACTTAACTGCCTTAAAAATGGGTATCGTTTAAATTAATCATAGTTGAGTAATGTAATATTGTGCTGCTATAAAAATGATGTTGATGATACCTTAACTACAAAAAAAACACAGATTTTTAAAATGTATTGATATGTAATATAAATTTATATAATACTAACCCAAAACATTAAAATAGTTATTACCAATGAATACATATGAACCATATAAATATCTCAAATGTCTTTATAATCAGTGAGATTATGTTTTTTGTTATCTCTCTTTTTATTATTTCTTTTAAATTACATAATTTTTAAAATAGTTCAGCTGGGCATGGTGCCTCACACTTGTAATGCCAGCACTTTGTGGGGGCTGAGGCGGGTGGATCACTTGAGGTCAGGAGTTCAAGACCAGGCTGGCCAACATGGTGAAACCCTGTCTCTACTAAAAATACCAAAAGATTAGCTGGGCCTGGTGGCATATTCCTGCAGTCCTAGCTACCTGGAAAGCTGAGACAGGAGAATTGCTTAAGCCCTGGAGGCGGAGGTTGCAGTAGGCGGAGATCATGCCACTGCATGCCAGCTTGGGCTATAGAGTAAGATTCCATCTCCAAAAAAAGAAAAAAAAATTGAGGCCCAAAAGCCACATTTACAATAAGGAACAGGAATGTGCTTATGACGGCCAGTCTCGCGAAGCAGTAAAGGGTGACTGCAACCACAGAGAACACACAGACTCTTGGCATGTACATGGCTCTATCCAATCAGCCTTTTTCCTCTCTCAGAAAAATAACTAAAAAGCAACAAAGATTATTTTTTTAAAAGCCACAAACTCCATTATCATCAAAACTTGAAGGCAGGTATAGTCTGCAGACTACCAAATGTAAGTAAAGACTCCCGAAAGGAGCAGGTGATGCAGAAGCTGCCCTGAGGATGTGGGGGGAAATGGGACAGAGAGCTGTGAGGGGTCTCAGCATTGGCAGCCTCCAGAAATCACAGCGGCTCCAGCGAAGGCTTCTTCTTAAGTGCAGATGCTCTGTCTTTTGTGGCAACAATAGGTACAGGACTGAAGTTAAACAAAACTGGAGGCAGAGGCCCTCCAGGACTCAGGGTGGTTCCTTGAAGCAAAAGAGATGGTGCCACACAAGGAATCTCATGGCCATATTAAATTGAAGAGCCTGTCATGACAGCAGAAAAGGAGAAAGTCTGTGGGTTATGAAGGAAGGCTAGCTCAGCTTGTTCCCCAGTGTGTGGTTCCTGTCCATATGCACATACTTAAAGCTCCTGCAAAGTTCGTAACCTAGGAACTCAAGAAGTTCAATGATGAGTAAGAAGAGGGAAGGAGGGGAAGAGGAAGGAGGAAGAAAAGAAGACAGAGGAGGAAGACAAGAATGAACAACTGGCCCAACATCAGTACAGTCAATTTTTTAATGGAAAAAGAATAGCAACACTTACCAAAGAACAAAGAACACTCATCAGAAAAAATGTTACTATGGAGCAGACAAAAACTGTAACAATTTATTTCACCAACTTTAAGAGCATAAGAAGCCATCCTCCTCACTGATGAAAGATCACAACACAGAAATGCAGGACCTCAAAGATGGCAACACAGGAGGGAATGACACAGAAGCTGGTGGAATTCTGGGAAGAACTACACAAAACTGATAAAACCAGCAAAGAAACAGAGATAACATTGGAAAGGATGAAAGGGAGAATAACGACAAGGAAAAACAAAAAACTGAGGGAAGTAGAGAATGGAAACTATAAAGCAAGCAAAATAAAACAGAAATAAAGGAAAAGTTAAAATGTTAGCTAGAAAATGAGATACTGAGAACAGGCCAGGCTGATCTGACATACGCATGATAGTCTTCAAAGAAGGAAACCAAGATAATGAGAATATAGCAAATATTTAAAGATAAAATTCAAGAAAATTTCATGGAAATATAAGAAAACGGGAATCTGCATACAGAAAAGACATGCCATATATTAACGAAAGGTTATCCTGAATGGTCAGCCTTGAGAAAGAAATTGGATTTTAAAGATAAAGAAAGAATCCTTTGGATAGCTTAGCAAAAGTTAGCAAAAGTATCAAGTTGTTCATAAGGGGAAGATCAGTCTGGCCTTCAGATATCTCCATAACAACACTGCAGGCCAAAAGATAATGGAGCAATTCCTGTAGCATTCTTAAAGGAAAAAAAAAGTGTGAAATAGGTATTTTATATCCAAGCAAACTGACTTTCTACTGTAAAGACTTCGTACAAATAGTGGTAAACAAGGAAAATCTCAAAGAGTGCTCTATATATGAGATCTTGCAAAAGCTATCAAAATATAAATTTTAGCTCAACAAGAGATGCCTGGTGAACAATAGCAAAAGGACTGTAGGTGAGTGATGAATATATTTCACTATACAATTAAGATCAAACGAATGTGAATTATGGGAACACAATAGAATGTAACTATTCAACAATGTAGCAAGCTAAGGTATCTAAAATACAGAAAAGTAAAAGAGGAAAAGAAAGTAGGAGCAACAGAAGTTGCTGATTGTCACATCTGAAGTAGCTAAGTGACAAAAGATATCATTTAAAGTCTATAAAGCTTATATTTCGCAGCACAATGCTAAAAAAGATGGCATTATTGCCTAAAGTCAGGTACAGGATAGAGAAAAGGAGGAAGAGAGAGAGAATTTTAATTTTATCATAGTTCATTATATATTATTAAATAGATACTGCTCAAAGAAATAAAGAACCAAGATTGTTATAGAAATTAAAAGTAATTATCTGAACAAAAATACATACCTTCCTAAATATTGAAAGAATTACAGAGTGGAAAAAAAGCAAAAAGAAACATAAAATAGCCCAGAGACTGAAAGATTTATTTGGAAAAAAATACCACATAGACCAAAAAGATGAAAATTTTTTGATGGGTTACTTCTTTGTGTTTTGTTTTGCGACAGTCTCACTGCACCGCCCAGGCTGGAGTGCAGTGGCAAGATCACAGCTCACTGCAGTCTTGACTTCCCAGGCTCAAGCGATCTTCTCCCCTCAGCCTCCTGACTAGCTGAGACTATAGGTGCACACCACTAGGCCTGACTAATTATTTTATTCTTTATTTTTAAGAGACAGATCTCACTTAATTCTCCTTTTTACAAAGAATTTCAAATTGAAAACCAAAAAGTCAAGCCTTATTCTATGTTCTATGATGAAGGGCATATTTTCAACAAGATCATTTACAGAGCTTTAATAAAAAGGCGGGCGGAGGGGGTAGTGTGTGACAAAGAAAAGCCAAATAAATGCAAACAAAAAGAAAGCAGGAATTATAAGTTTAAATAAGAAACAAGGTAAAGTTACTGCCAAAAAGCACTTAAAAGGCAAAGAAAATCATTCTAAGAAACTAAAATGGTGGCTAAAACCTAGGTAAGCTTAGCTTAGAAAATAAAAATGAACTAAAATGATGGAGTTTACAATGAAGATATAATATTTATAAATATTTATTTATCAAATACTGTAGAACAACAGATATAAAAACTAGAGAAATAGAAACACTATTACTGGAAAAGATGAACTTACCATGATAGGCCCAGTGGACAAAAAATATAATATAGAAGTTCTAAGTAACACAATTAGTGAGGTACATCTGAATGATATATTTTTCATACTCTGCCCCCATAATAGAGAGCACTTCTTCTGTAACACTCACAGAAATTGACCATAAAGAAAACTTCAATAAAGCTCCAAAATGAACGCTATTAGACCAAAAGACAAAAACAATCAAAAACAGCACAGAAAATCCTGAAATAAACCCAATAAATACTAAAGAGGCCTTTAATATATGATCAAAGGAGAATCTCAATAAAAATAAAACTGTACTTGGTATTGAGACAATTAGACAGCTATCTGGAAAAGTTAAATTTGGGCTTATACCACACCCATGTCAGGGTAAATTTCATTTGGATATAAGATTTAAATATATAGAAACAATTCCCCTTTCCTAATACACATATCAAAAATATACTAGAAGAAAACATGAGAGAATTCCTTTTAAAACTTGGAATGAGAAAGACCTACTTAACTATGACCTCAAATCTAGAAGTCATAAAAAAGCTAAATTACATAGAGAAGTTTAAATCACATAGCTAAAGGCTTGGGATAAGGCAAAGCTGTTGACAAACATCCCTCCATTGCAAACAGGGTCTTCCTCTATGTGCAAGGCAGAGATTTGCCCCAACTACAAGGCAGCGGTCCACCAAAGGCTGGTGTCAGAGCAGCTAACTCTGAGAAATACCTTTAAAGCAGTGGCCCCCAACCATTTTGTCACCAGGGACCAGTTTCATGAAAGACAATTCTTTTTCCCAGACTGACGGTTAGTGGGGTGGTTTTGGGATGAAACTTTTCCACCTTAGATAATCAGGCATTAGTTAGATTCTCATAAGGAGCACAGAACCTAGATTTCTTGCATGTACAGTTCCCAATAGGGGTCATACTCCTGTGAGAATCTAATGCCACCACTCATCTGACAGGAGGTGGAGCTCAAGCAGTAATGCTCACTCACCCACAACTCACCTCCTGCGGTGTGGCCTGGTTCCTAATAGGCCATAGAGGGGGACCAGTCCATGGCCTGGGGGTTGGAGACCCCTGTTTTAAAGGACTCCAGGCCTTTCATCATGAAAACTTTAGCTACTCTCCTAAGTCTAAGGGTAGGTTAGAAGGGCTGAGAGAGCTGAGAGAAATCCCTATGAAGCCTATGGACATTGAAAGAATGGCAAGTGGATATTATGAACAACTTTATGCCGCCAAATTTGACAACATAATTTAAATGGACAAATTCCTTGAAAAACACAACTCCATACAAAATAGAAACAAGAAGAAAAAGAAAACATAAAAACCCATCTGTGAAATAAATTTTAATAAAACAGACCAAAAAAACCTCTAAGTTAATGTAGCTTCACAGTAAATTTTATCAAAGATTGAAGAAATACACAATTATAGACACAAACACTTCAAGAAAATGGAGGAAGGAACAATTCCAGCCTCAATTGATGAGACTAGCATAACTCTGTCTGATACAAAAACTTGACAAGATCATTAAAAGAAAAAAAATTACAAATCAATATCCCTTATGAACATACATGTAAAAACTCTAAATAAAATATTAACAAGTTGAATCAGCAATATATAAAAATGATAATACATGATGACCAAGGATGGTTTTGTCTTTTGAAAAATAACAGAAACATAAATTGTTTAATCCTATTAAAAAATCCGTGTAATTTACCACATTAACAGAATAAAGGAGAGAGGAGAAAAGAGCATGTTCCCCTTAATGTATGCAAAATAAAATTGAAAAATTCAATGCAAATTTAAGATTTTTAAAAATAGCTTAAAACTAGGAATAGAAGCGAACTTCCTCAGTCTGATAAAGATCATCTGCCAAAAGCACCTACAAATAGCATCATATTAATGGTGAAGCATTGAATAATTTCCCTTACAACTGGGAATAAGGCAATATTCTCACATGTATTGAACCCTGAACTGGAAATCTTAACCAGTTCAGTATGGCAAGGAAAAGACTGGAAAGGAAGAAGCACAATTTTCATTATTGGCAGAGGACATGATTGTGTACATAGAAAACCCTGTAGAATCTACAAAAAGTAAAATTTTAAAAAAATCTAGTAAAACTAGTAAGTGAACTTAAAAAGGTCACAGATACAAAGTCAATATATTAAAAGCAATGAACTTCTATATATTTGTAACCAATAAAAGTGTATTAGCCTGTTCTCACATTGCTATAAAGAACTACCTGAAACTGGGTAATTTATAAAGAAAAGAGATTTAATTGACTCACAGTTCTGCAGGCTACACAGGAAGCATGGTTGGGAAGGCCTCAAGAAGCTTACAATCATGGCAGAGGGTGAAGGGGAAGCAGGTGTGTTTTACATGGCCAGAGAAGGTGGAGGACAAAAGGGCAGGTGTCGGGGACCATCCGGGACGGGTAGGCATGTCTGCCGGGGGTCTCTCGACCTTCAAGAGGGTCCCAATACCCGGAAGAGAGAGTGCGCTTGGAAAAATAATAAAGACAGAGAGAAAGCGAGGCGTCTGGAGGGCTGAATAGGCTGTGCCTAAACAGCAAATTTTATTTTTCAAAGGCCAGGAATAAATACACTTTCTTCTGCTCTGGTTTACGTCATAGCAAGAGGAAATGCAAATGTATACCTTACATGGCCTATACAATTGAAAAGTCAGATACACAATCAGTGGTTGTAAAAAGTAACAGAATTGCCTGTGATCACAAAGCTTGTTTACATCCAGACATTATTCCTCCTGGCTGCAGGTATCTCTGGTTTGATCTTGTTTTAGAACTGAGATATGAAAAGGTTTTCTGGTTTTGCTCATCAGAATATCTTTTAACCGGATTCTCCTTTGTCTACTCCTGACTCAACTTATCTCAACTTCCCCATTCAAGAGTCTCAGAATCAGAAATCAAAGCCATCCCTTATGGTGGCATTTGCTTTGCAAATATCCCGACAGTTAAACCATTATCTAGGGTACAAGGCAGTCAGGTAAGTAAAGAAAAGGTTAAAACTTATTCTTAAAGAGTCATAAAAATGTTAAAAGCAGGAACAAGTTACTGGCAGGGGGTCACTTGGTCTAGCAGCACTGCATAGTTTCAGGCCCAAACGATATTGTGGTTGATATTAGAAACTGATCATCCATCTATAAGTTCCTTTTTCCGGATAGCTCGACTGCCTCCAGTAGGAAACTGTGTTTGGGATCAAACTCACCGTATAGTGAGACTCACGCCTTTTGGGGGTCTCACACGGGACTGTTCCCCACAGGCAGGTGCCACACACTTTTAAACAACCAGATCTCATGATAATTCACTCACTATCATGAGAACAGCAAGGGGGAAATCCACCCCCATGATCTAATCACGTCCCACTCAACCCCTCCTCCAACACTGCAGGTTTGGGCATAGATACAAATCCAAATCATATTAAAAAGCAAAATTTAAAAATAGCATAATATTAGCAACAGAGAGCAAACAGATAGGAATAAATCTAAGATGTACAAAACTTCTATACCAAAAACAACAAAACATTCTTGAGAGAAATTAAATAAAACCTAATAAATAGAGGTATATCATCAATATTGTTAAGATGCCCAATTTTCCAAAACTAAACAATTTAATTCACCATAGGCACAAGCAAAATCCCAGAAGACATTTATGTGCAAGTTGACATGATTCTAAAATGCATAGGGAAATACAAAAAAACCTAGAGTAGACAAATTTATTTTGAAAAAGAACAAAGTTGGAAGACTTACATCAGTCAATTCTATAAAGCTACAATAATCAAGACAATGTATTGATTTAGGTATAGATATGAAGATAAATAAAATGAATAGAGACCCCAGAAATAGACCCACGCTTAAATGGTTAATTGATTTTGAACAAAGAGTCCAAGGTAATTCAATGGAGAAGGACTAGTCTTTGTACAATTGTATATCCGTATATTTTTTTAAGAAAAAGGTGAACCTCAATCCTTGCATGACACTGTCCACAAAAAGTAAATGAAATGGATTATAGATATTAGCTTAAAAGCTAAAACTATAAAACCTGTAGAAGAAAACATAAGAGAAATATCTTCATTATCCTTGTATAGGCAAAGATTTCTCAGATTAGATACAATAAAAACTAACCAAAAAAGAAGGTACTGATAATTTGGACTTCATCAAAATTAAAAACATCTGTTCTTTGAAAAACATTTTTTTCAAAGAAAATAAAAATAAAACAATATTCAATAAAAGACTTGTATCTAGAATATATAAAGAACTCCTACAACTCAAGAGTAAGAAAATACACAATTTACAAATAGACAAATATTTGAACAAACACTTAAATGAAGATCTATGGCCAAAAAACGTGCATGAAATGATGCTCATCATCATTACTTAAGAGGAAAATGTGGATTTACATTCACAATGAGTTATCATTACATACCCCTAGAATAGTTAAAATTAAAAAACTGGACAATATCAAGTGTTGTGAGGATATACAGCAACTAGAACTCTCATGTACCACCAATGGGAGTATAAAAGAGTACAGCCATCTTGAGGAACACTAGAGCAATTTCTTATACTCAAATATCTACCCTATAATCCAGAAATTTCTGGGTATTTACTCAGGAAAGATGAAAACACATGCTTATAAATTATACATAAATGCTCCTAGTTCCTAACTGAAAACATCCAACTGTCTTTGGATAAACAAATTTGACAAGTCTTTGAATAAACAAATAGTGGTATATTCATGTAATGAAATACTATTAAGCACTAAAAATGAACTGTTAACACAGGAATGAATGCAACAAACAACAAGAATGATTTCAAAAACATTATGCTTGAATGAAAGAAGCTGGGTACAAAACAGTATATGCTATAATGATTCTAAAATATGTGAAGTCCAAAAACAAAAACTAATCATGGCAAATTAGAAAATGCTTGCCCAGTTGGGAGTCATTGGGTAACTGACTAGAAAGGACACTTTCTGGGATTACACAAATGCTCCAAATTTTGTTTTAGGTGGTTTTTGCATAGGTGAATACTCCTGCCAACCAAAAACTGAATACTTTAGATATGTGCATTTTATTATGTGAAAATTATGCCTTGATTTTTAAAAATTATGATTAGATTTATCTCTATATATTTCTGTCCAGCAATAATAATATCATTTTCAATACAAGCTGGTAGATTCCTTTGCATTGTGATAATTGTCTTATTATAACTATTTGTAATTATATGAAGTCTTCGTAAATGTGACCAACTGCAATAATAAAGTTGTGAAACACTTAAAAATGATAACTGGCAGACTGGGGAAAATATTTGCATCTCATCTCTCAAAGGGCTAATGACCCTCATATATAAGAATTCACAAAAATATATCTTTAAAATGACATAAATTCAACATCCCTTCATGATAAAATTTTTCAATAAGTTAGGAAGAAATGTACCTCAACATAATAAAGGTCATAGATAACAAATGCACAACTAACGTCATAGTGAATAGTATCAGCTTTCTTTCTAAGATGTAGAACAAGACAAGGATGCCTGCTTTCACTGCTGTCACTCAATGTAGTACTGAAAGTCCTAGCCAGAGCAATCAGGCAAGAGAAATAAATGAAGGCCATCCAAATTAGAAAAGAGGAAGTCAAATCATCCCTTTTTGTGGAGACATAATCTCACATATAGAAAACCCTGGCCGGGCGCGGTGGCTCAAGCCTGTAATCCCAGCACTTTGGGAGGCCGAGGCGGGTGGATCACGAGGTCAAGAGATCGAGACCATCCTGGTCAACATGGCGAAACCCCGTCTCTACTAAAAAATACAAAAAATTAGCTGGGCATGATGGCGCGTGCCTGTAATCCCAGCTACTCAGGAGACTGAGGCAGGAGAATTGCCTGAACCCAGGAGGCGGAGGTTGCGGTGAGCCGAGATTGCGCCATTGCACTCCAGCCTGGGTAACAAGAGTGAAACTCCATCTCAAAAAAAAAAAAAGAAAACCCTAAAGATTACACACACACACACACACACACACACACACACACACACACACACAAACACTAAACCAATAAACAAATTTAGTAGTTACAGGATGCAAAATCAATATTAAAAAATCAGTAGCATTCCTATAAACCAATAACAAATTATCTGAAAATCAAGAAAGTAATACCTTTTACAACAGCTATCAAAAAAATAAAATACCTAGGAACAAATTTAACCAAGGAGGTGAAAGAGCTCTACAATAAAAACTAGAAAATATTAATGACAAAAATTGAAGAAGACACAAGAAAGTGAAAAATATCTTCTGTTCATAGATGGGAAGAATTAATATGGTTGAAGTTTCCATACTATCCAAAGCAATCCCTGTCAAATGCAATCCCTATTGAAATACCTATGACATTCTTTACAGTTACAGAAAAAAAAGTCCTAAAATTCATATGAAACCACAAAAGATCCCAAAATAGTCAAAGCAATCTTGAGCAAAAAGAACAAACCTAGAGGCACAACAGTATCTGACTTTAAAACATACTACAAAGCTGTAGTAACCAAAACAACATGGTACTGGCATAAAAACAGATACATAGACCAATGAACCAGAACAGAAAGTCCAGAAATAAACCCATGCATCTACAACCAATCAATTTTCAACAATGGTACCAAGTACACACAATGGAGAAAGGACAACCTCTTTAATAAATGGTGCTGGGAAAACTAGATATGTAGAAGAATAACACTAGACTCTTACCTCTCACCATATGTGAAAATTAACTCAAAATGGATTAAAGACTTAAGTGTAAGGCCCAGCACTGTGAAACTACTGGAAGAAAACATAGGGGAAAAGCTCCATGACATTTGTGTAGGCCAGGATTCTTTGATCAAAACATCAAAAACGCAGGGAAGAAAAACAAATATAGACAAATGGGATTACCTCAAACTAAAAAGCTTCTGCACAGCAAAGAAAACAACAGAGCAAAAAGACAATCTATAGAACGGGAGACTATATTTCTAAACTACACATCTGATAATGAGATCATATTCAAAATATATAAGAAACTCAAATAACTCAACAACAAAAAAACAGATAAACCAATTTAAAAATGGGTAAAAGACCTCAATAGACATTTCTCCAAAAAAAAAAGACATACAGATGGCCAATAGGTATATGAAAAATTGCTCAACATCACTAGTCAATAGGGAACTGCAAATCTAAACTATAATGAGACATCACCTTACTCCAATCAGAATGGCTACTATCAAAAAATCAAAAGATAGCAAGGATGTGGAGAAAAGGAACCCCTTATACACTGCTAGTAGGATCCAGTGTGGAAAGCAATATGGAGGTTCCTCAAAAAATTAAAAATAACAGCAGGGCACAGTGGCATGGGCCTGTAATTCTAGCTACTCCGGTGGCTGAGGCAGGAGAATAGCTTGAACCTAGGAGTTCAAAGCTGTAGTGTACTATGATAGTGACTGTGAATAGCCACTGCACTCCAGACTGGGCAATAGAGTAAAACTATGTCTCTAAGAAAAAAGAAATTAAAAATAGAACTACCACATGATCCAGCAATCCCACTACAGGGTATATATCCAGAGGTAATGAAATCAACACGTTGAAGAGATATCTGAACTCCTTTGTTCATTGCAGCACTATTCATAGTGGTTGAGATATGGAATCTACTTAAATGTTCATCAACAGAAGAATAGGTAAAGAAACTGTAGTACCTATATACATATTATAGTTTACACACACACACACACACACACACACACACACACACACACACACACACACAATGGAATACTATTCAGTTATAATAATAAAATGAAATTCTGTCATTTGTGGCAACATAGATGAACCTGGAAAACATGTTTAAATTAAATAAGCTAGGCATAGAAAACAAGTCCCACAAGGTCTCACTTAAATGCAGAGTCTAAAAAGTTGTTCTTATAGAAGTAGAAGGCAGAATAGTGGTTAGCAGAGGATGGGAAGGATGGGGAGAAGTGGGGGAAGGTGAGAGATTGGTCAGTGGGTACAAAGCTCTAATTACAATGGAGGAATAAGTTGCAGTGGTCTGTTGCATAGAAAGATCACTAGTGTTAACAACATTCATTGTGCATTTCAAAATAGCTAGAAGACAGGTTTTTGAATTTCTAACCACAAAGAAATAACACATGTTTAAGACAATGGATATTTTAATTAAACTGTGATCATTATACAGTTATGCATGTATCAAAACATCACATTTTACCCCATAAATATGTACATTTATGTGTTAATCATAAATAAAAATAATACAAATGAAAGTCATAGGACTGTTAAAAGAAAACATAAATTACCAAAGTAAAGACTGCTTTACTCTGGGAGTGGAGTGCTTTCATCACAAATGGATTTCACTTTTAGGTGTAGTCACTGTTTTCTATTTCTGGTTTGTTTTCACATTTAATGGTGGTGTGAGAAAAGGGAACAGAGGAAGAAGGGAGAAAGGAGGAAAAACGACAGATACATACCTATGCACAAAGAAAGTACTGGATAGAACTATACAAACATATTAATAATGCGCTGGAATTATGGGAGTATTTTTCTTCTAATGGATTATGTTTTGTTTGTTTGTTTGTTGAGATGAGTCTCCCTCTGTCAACAGGCTGGTGAGCAGTGATGCTATCTCAGCTCACTGCAACTTCTGCCTCCCGGGTTCAAGCGATTCTCCTGCCTCAGCCTCCCAAGTAGCTGGGACTATAGGTGCGTGCCACCATGCCCAGCTAATTTTAGTATTTTTAGTAAAGATAGGGTTTCACCGTGTTGGCCAAAACGGTCTGGATCTTTTGACCTCATGACCCTCCTGCCTCAGCCTCCCAAAGTGCTGGGATTATAAGTGTGAGCCACCACACCCGGTTGGATTACCTGTATTTTTTATTTTTTTATTTTTGCAATGGACATATTACCTTCTGCTCATTTATTGGAAATGCTATCATGCAAATAAGAACTATTTCTGGGGAACCTATTACATCTAGAAGTACTTTTAATCATTTTCATGAAGTTCAATTGATGAGTCAAAATTTTATTCCTTCAATAGGCAATGCTTTTATTATTCTTTTATGCCCACCCGCAGAACATAGGTGGGGATAAATGAATTAAGAAGCTTCATGAACTTTTTACTTATAAATGCTGCATAATTTTATATTCTATTAGCAGATAATATTTTTTAAAGTTCATCTAAATCTACCTAACTTATATTTGGAGTTTTGTTCCACAGTTTCCATCAGAGATGGTGCCCACATTGGTTCCTTAAAATAGATGTAGAAGCTGGGGAGTTGGTGCACGCCTATAATCCCAGTTACTTCAGTGGCTAAGGCAGGAGGATTGCTTGAGCCCAGGACAACAAGTTCAAGTTCAGCCTGGACAACATAGCAAAGCTCTGCCTCTAAAAAAAATAAAAAACAAAAACAGAAGTAGTAAAGGAATCCACTGGCAATTTATATGTCCTTTTCAAAAAGTCTTTGTATTATAAAATCTTTAAATGTGTATCAAAATAGAGGATTGTCTATTTAACCCTGTATAACCATCCTGTAGACTTACATTTTGCAATATTTGTTTAGTCTTTTAAAAAACATACAGATTATAACATTTCATCCTAAATACTTTAGTAAGGATTTCCAAAATATGAAGACATCTTATAACCACAAAACCATTTTTACACCTAAAAAAATTAACAATAATTTCTTAGTATCATCTAATTCATAGACCATATTCAAATTTCCCCCACATATCCCCAAAATGTATTTTACAGTTATTTGTTTGACCTAGGATCCATATAAAGTCTGAGTGATCATTTCATTTCTAAAATCTAGTCTTTGAAAAATCTAGAATAGTTTCCATCATTACCACTATTTTTTTCTTTCTTCTTCTTCATTTCTTTTTTAATGTTATTGACTTGTACTTGGTTAACTGTTTCATAAAGTGTTTCCTGGAAACTTAAAGAATAATTTGACACCACCACCAAAGAACTCATTGTAAAAACAATTGTCTCAAAAGAGAAAATCAGACTCATTTTTTAACATCAAAATCTTGTAAATCTTCATCTTGAACATCAATACTATAGTATGGAAGGGTGGGGCAAATAGGAATATTAGAAAAATTCCATAAAACTTGCATATTTTAAGAGCTGGGTGCAGTGGCTCATGCCTGTAATCACAGCTCCTCTGGAGACTAAGATGAGAGAATCACTTAAACTCGGGAGTTCGGCTGCAGTGAGCTATGATTATACCACTGTACTCTAGCCTGGGTGACAGAGGGAAACCCCACTGAAAGAAAGGAAAGGAAAGGAAAGGAAAGAGAAAAGGTCCTAATTTTAGAAAGCTGCCTTGCCTTTGGAGCCTCTCAACCTGGAAGAGACATCACAATTTCCCTTCTGCCCTGGAGGAACACATGCTTAATGTAGCTTGCAGGAAGCCTGACTTCAGCTAGCTTTAACACCCTCAGGAGGAGTTAAAACGTGAAAGAACCGCACTTCCCCTTTTAGAAGGCTCATCTTATCACAGACAACAGAGGTAAGAGAAAACATTTTAAGCTAATGACATTTACTGCTAACCAGATCTGGTTGAAGCAATCCACTGGACTCCAGTTTGCAAGTCTCATTTCTTAGAAGATTCATTTATCTTAGAATGCTCAACCAAAATCACCCCACCTTCACATTTCTCTGAGTATTGTGCTAGACAATGAATTATTCTCCCAGCTGCTTAACTATCTTTAACCCCCCAGGCTGCTACAATATTGTGTGTATGTTAATTCAACTGCATTGCAAATTCTCTGACATTGAACAACAATAATAAAAGAGACAAATATTAAGCCTAATGGAAGGAATGTTGCTAGGGAGATTTTTATAAGAGAGAACCAAAAAAAATCCTTCAAGTATAGAAGGAAAATTTCTGAAATCATCCAACATGCAAGAATTGAGCATCCGCCAACTGGGTCAGCTGGTGACCCATTTCTATACTGGTCAGTGGGGTCTAGAAAGGCTGAGGCTTTCCTCGACAGGTTTGGGCCACATACCCACTCCTGAGGTCAGAGGAAAAGTCAACCTCCTCCAAACCTAAATCTAAGAGTCGTGAAGAAAGCCTTCTCCAAGGAAAATCAAAAGCAGTTAGCAGCAGAAAGGGGAATGAATCCTGAGCAGCAAAGCCAGTAGATAAATGGGCATCTATAGAGCCAGAGCTAAGTGAAGTCAGAAATAAAGAAAAGAGGCCATGAGTGTGTGTGTCCCCTGTCTATTAGAATGCCTGGGTCCCTAATGTTTTTCACTAGCTTTGGTCCTTCCCTTGTCGTATCCCAGTCTCTCAGGTCTCTAGGTCCATTGAGTTTGTTGGTCTCTTGGGTAAGCTTCCTAATTAATATATTTCCTCTCTTGTACAGGAAAGTTTTGTCTTCAATTAGATGCATTTTTCTAAAATCCTTAATGGAATGACCTTAATGGAAAGAGATTTTTTAGTCCCAATCCCTGAAAACATATCACAGTTCAGCGATGTAGGCTGTTGAATCCAGCTTTAGTGGGAGAAATTACGCATTTCTTGATTTGGCTCTTCCAGATGTTGAAAGGCAGCATAAAAAGCAGTCATTTAATATTTCAGTGAAAGATGAAATGAAGGTAGGGAGTTTTCAAAGCACTAAACAGATTCACCTTTCTAGTAAAAAGAGATCCCTCTCAGAGCTTTCCTAGCCCAGAGAGGTTGCTTGATCCTGCCTTGTGGTTCTTCCCTTCTCCTCCCCTCCTGCAAGCAACTCAGAAACAAGAGGGAAAATGTAAACATGGGCATAGGACAACACCAATCTTCCTCTGGCCCTGCTAGAATCACTCACCAGAGCCTTCCAGAGAGGGCCACATGTGTGCTAAAAGATGCATGGCAAATATTATGGATAATACATTAAAAAATAAAAGGGAAACGAGTCATGTTTGCAAGTGAATTTGTTTATACAAAATATTTGTGGAAACATGCCTTTCCACTTTGGAGATTCTCCTAATCCATCACCATGACACTAATGTTGCAAGAAGCAAATCCGTCAGACGGTGACCATTACTTTTTAATAGACCACTCCATTTTCAGCAATCACACTAACAAAATCAGGACATAGCCCAGTCTGCTTGCAGGAGATGAAAAATACTTGCAAACACTTCACAAATGCTCCCCTACACAATGAGGAGGCTTGCTCACAGGTAGTCCAGATGCAGAACAGGAGGGAAGTGTCAAGGGAACTCTGCTATGCAGATTCTTCTAGGGCCTGACCAACATTTGTGTGGTAACTGCACACCCACTGCTGAGTTTGTTTTTCAGAAAGCTGTTCTCATTTTGCCCAGAAAGGCTCTGCTTGAGGGCTAGGTGTATGGCCTTTGCTTTGAGACTATATAAGATGCAAAAACACATGATCTGGATCACATAGACCAAAGTATGATTTTTTTAAACTGCTTTCCAAAGGACACTAAGAAAGAGCCTTAATACACACACACACACACACACACACACACACCCCTCTGATATATTTGGGACTGCACTACACCAGAGCACAATTCATTCATTCACTCTTTTGACAATTATTTCCTAAATGGTGGGAACTGTGCTTGGTGTGATGAAATATGAATATTTATAAGTCATGGTCCCTGCTCTCAAATGAAAGGGAAAGACACAGTGGGCCATGCTACATATTAGAACTAATTAAGTACAAATAAGGAGCTATGGGAGCATAAAGAAATAAGTGATTTATGAAACTTGATGTGAATTGAGAAAAACTTCAGGGAGGGAATTTTTGGACCCTGACCTTGAAGGATAGCTAGCAGTTATTCTTTTATGATGATGATTTTCTTTTGTTGCCTTATTTCGAAAACAATATATATGCATTATAGAAAATATACATAAGCTGCCTACTCAAATATAACTACTATTGATATTCTCAATTTTTTTCTAGGAATATGCACTTGTTACAAAAATTGTTCATATTTCATGATTAGACTTGTAGCCTGCTTCCCCCAGCACGCATGTGTGTGTGTGTGAGTGCATGCACATATCTAATATTGTAACAGAATCACTCTTATCTGATAGAATTGGATGCACTAGATCAGTTAAAAAAAATACAGTCAATGCAAGGAATCCTCACATAGGATAAAAACCAACCCCTGAAATATCTTATTTTAATTTAATGCAAAGTCCTGTGCCTTCGTTCACCACTCTTCTGCTTTCAGGATAACACCCTTTCTCTGGGCACAGCACTGTTGAGCGCTGCAGTCTTCAGTAAGCCTAGTAAGTCTAGTTTTGACGTCTTTAACACAGAGGAAGAACTGAGACAGACTGGCAGAGTCATGTGACTCCAGAAACCTTCTAAATCTTTACAATTCTTCTCTGCTCGTTAGTTGCCTCACCCACCTCATTCCATAGCATTTTTCAGTGATTACTGTTTATCCAGTGTTTCCAAAGTGTTCAGCTCTTGGTAGAAAGATCAGCTCTCTTCATATTCACTGTCTTACGTCCCCTGTTGACATAGTACCAAAATACATATAAATGGATAATTATGGTAAGTAACAGAATTAGCACCAGCAGGTTTGGAAGCATACCACTCAGCCCACCAAAGCGGAGAAGACAGGAGTATGAGTCCCTGGCAACCATAGCATTCAGGCTGCCCTCGGCTTTCATCAGCAGGTGTTACCTGTGAACTCTCTCTTGAGTCCAGCAGGTTGGCTAAAATTAATGTTTATTATATAAGACAAATCTCTTTCTGTATCATTGTATCTGTTTTCTGTTGTTGCTCTAACAAATTGCCACCAATTTAGCAGCTTAAAACAACATCCTCATTTACTTCACAGTTGTGTGGGTCAGAAGTCCAGGTGGGCTCAGCTGGGTTCTCTGCGTAAGGTCTCCAAAGGTCTAAGACAAGATGTTGGCCAGCTCAGCTCTTAACTGAAAGCTCCAGGGAAGAATCTGTTTCCACGTTCATTCAGGTTGCTGGCTGACTGCAGCAATAGGTCTGAAGTCGCCATTTCCTTGCTGGCTGTCAGCTGGGGCTACTCACAGGTCCTGAAGGCTGGCCACACTCCTCGGCATGTGGCTGCCTCCATCTTTGAGTCAGCAGTGGCATGCAAAATCCCTCCAAGAGCTTCAAATCTATGACTTCCCCTCTGAGATCAGAAAAGAAAACTCTGGGCTTTTAAAAGAACTCATGTGGTGAGGTCAAGCCCACACAGATAAGCCTATTTTTAAGTCAACTATGCCATATAACAAAACATAATTATGGGAGTGATAGCTTATCAATCGATGAGTTCTCGGGAGTAGAGCTGGGAATCTCGATTTTAGAATTCTGCCTACCACAGTCATTAAAATGGGGACCAAAGGAAAGGGTTTTCCAGGCTGAATGGAGAGCATAAGCAAAGACATAGGGACCGACAAGGCACTGGGTGAACTATCTGCGGAACAGTAACAACCATATCCCCCTTTCATCGCAGCTGGGACCCCTTCTGCATCTAACATCCCAACTAAAAGCAGATAAAAGAAAGTGAGAAGATGAGAAAATAGAAATTAAATCATGCTAAGATTTCTATATAATATTTCCTTGGGTTGTGACCTAATTATTAGCTTATGAAATGATGAGTTAAGGATCTAAAGAAGGGCCCTCACGTTCTTTCCCAAGGGAGCAAGAGATAACATTCACTCATCTACTGACAATGGTATAATGATGTCAAAATATACCCACTTTCTAGCTGTTCAAGTAGAAAAAAATTCAAATGAGAATTCCCAATGCTAACAGATAAAACTGATATTGTCAAAAATTACAGTGTAAATGAGTACAACTCATTAAGAATACCATTTTGTAATATGCTAAAAAGAATAAAAATATTCATACCCTTTGACCTCACTTTGAGGACTTTATACCAAGGAGGTAACCCAAAAGAATTTTTTGAATTATACAATAAAAGTACACTTCACAGCAACTTTTATATACTATGATTTTTAATCTAAATGTTCATAAATGAAAAAATAGTTAAATTAGAGTCTCACCATTTAATCAAATATTACACAGATATAAGCATTTTAATTGTGAGGAATATAATGTAACGCTGAAAATGTGTATGGTACCTTACATTTAAAAGTGAAATACAAAATCTTACCTATCTTACAATTACAACTGTGTAGAAAATTCTCCTGTTCATAAAAAAGATCTGGGAGAAAACTTGGAAAATAAAAACAATTTGATTTTTCACTTTGATTTATATTAATAGTACCTTACAGTTGTTTGTGCAATAAATAATAATGGTAGTAAGCTTTAGAAAAGTCATATATGAACTCCTAAAGACTCTGACTACTGTGAATGTCACTGCACTCTCACCAGTTTTAAAAGGACCAGGGATAGTTAAACAAAATATAGATTACAAGTCAAGGCCACTGTAAAATGAGCCCTCAACCTCTGAGCTCAGTGCTCAAAGCAGCCCTACAAAAGGGAATCACACATACATTTCCCTTCTATGTTGTTTTCATTTTATCTTAAGTAAATAAGCACATGTGATATTGAAAATTGTATCCTCTGCGGCTTGAAGCATTCAGGAATGTGAAAAGGTAAAGAGAATTGCACCAATTCACAATTCCTGGAAAGAGAAAAAAAGTGGCTATTTGTAAGAGTGTGTCACAATGAAGAGAGACCAAGGACTCCTTAATCAATCCTATTATCTAGAGAGTTATTAATTTAAAAGGGCTTTGTTTTTCACTCATTATTTGGTAATTCTGATTGTAAATAGCTCTGAAAAGAATTCACATTCTGAACCTGAACTGGGCAGATATCATACTCAACTGCTGGAAAGTGACTTAAAAAGCAAACAAAACAAAAATCACAGCTTTTAGCCAAAAGAGGAGTTGAGCTAAGCTGTCCCTCCTATTGCATGGATTTCATTATTTGCAAATACACAATAGCATCTACCTCTTCTAAGAGGAAAATTGTTTTAATTCTGTTTCACTGAGAATTGGCTCATTTTTATAATGCATTGTGGTGCTCTGAATCTCAAGTCCAGAAATCCGCTGGAGGACCTGTTACGGTGGCGAAAAGATCACAGTCCCCATTAAGGGCTGTGATTGATCAGGTAGCATCGACCTGCCTCACCTCTGCTGGCTTCTAATTCCCTCTGGTTTTATTTTCATCAAAGAAGCAAACATTGTGAGGAAGCAGTTCTATTATCATACTTAAAATTCCTACACTAGTCAGCAGTACTCAAAAAATTCATGTCTCCTTCAGCTCTAGGGGATCTACTGCAAATTCTTTAAATTGTCATATTATCCTCTCATTTGTTCTATTTTAGCAAAGCAAATGATTAAAAATTAAACTTTCATTTAGAAGCGTAATTATTTTAAAGGGTGTCAGAGCTTCATGTTAAACAAATTTACCTCAGCAAATAGAATGAGGCTTTGGAATTTCGATTGGAGAGTTAATGAAATAACCATAATTTGGTTAGGTGAATCAACCTACATCATCTTATTTAAAGAGATTTCTCTCCTTATTTATTCAGTTGTCATGTATGTAGCTGCTACTTACTCTTTCAGTAAATATCTTAGCTGTGATTCTGACTGAATCAGAGAAACATTTTTGTTTTAAAACAGGAAGAGAATTTTCTAGATACATGAAAACGAAAATTAATTGCTGTGATTTCCCTCAAGAGAGTGGGAATTTATAAGTTTAAAAAGTAGCAATAGTACTAATCTGAATTTCTAAATCCTTAAAAATTCCCCACATAACATAAAAATCTGTTCTGAATACTTGAGATAAATTGGTTTAGTGTTAGGAATTGGAAAACCAATGCCTGGCCCAGTGCCTGAAAATCTTTAGGTTGAGTGAATGAACGCGTGAACTGTCAACCTAAATAACAGAGGGAGGCTCTCTAAAAGAAAATGATATTTATTCAAGAATAACTTTGGGAATAGAAGGGCTCTGAGAGAGTCTCTCTGTTTGATATTCAGGTTGACAATATGGCAATCCAGTCAAACTGTCTAAGCAGTTGGGCCCCACAGAGCTCACGGAGTCCAGGAGCTTGTGTGGAGGGAGGCCACTGGACGTGGCCATGATAAATATACAATGGAAGTGCCACCTCTTTGTCTCTTTCACCTTAAGATTGTACCCCCACCACCAGCACAATAGGCCTACCAGATTTCATTGCCGGGAGGGAAGGATAAGGAAATGGTGGTAAGTCTCTCCCTAAATGTATGGGTATGGACCAAGAGTGCCGATGGAAGCCCATACATGTTTACATATTTACACGTGATAACCAAGCTAGAGGAAGGCACGTGTTTTCATGGAGAGCTCTCCACTCACCCGCACAGCCCTCTTCCTACAAGGCCAAAGGAGTCCACTCTGTGCTCCAGCGCCAGCCCTTTGTCCTGTAAGCCCCCGCAGGAGCAAAAGTACTCTGGGGCAGGGCAGGTGGGAGCCATGCTGACTTAGTTGTTCCTAGACCGGCCCCAGAGGGGAACAACCTAGTCAAGTTCCCCAGGCAGCTAGCCTGGCAAGGCAACTGGCAATAACTCTTACGCTGAAAGACCAGCCAACCGACGGCTGTCCCACCTTCCTCTCAGGGAGAGAACCATGCAAAACCTCCAGCAGCCCTCAGCTTAGTAAGGCAGGTTAGAGGAGCTCCGCTCATCCCATGCAATCACCTTGCAGCCACCATCAGAATGAGGTTCTCCCATCCAAACTGCGTGGCCTGGAGTGAGGGAAGCAAAGACCCCAGGGAAAAACCCAAGGGATGATCGCTGGGGAAGCCACAAGCACCACCATCACACCAGGTGTGCCCTGGGGCTACTCTTGAGCCCCTGAGCCTCAGCCTCTTCACTCTGGCCCCAGGGGGTGATGGCCTCACCTCTAAGAGGTTTGGGCAGGACTCCATGAGACGCCTTCAAGTCAACACGCCCAAGGCCAGCACAGAGTGAGAGCTCAGCAGCCCTGAGCCTGGCGCGCTGTCCGTGCCTGGAAAGAATGCGTTCTGTCCCAGAAGGCACGAATAGTTTGAGGCTGGCGGAGGCCCCTGGCGGAAGCCCCCGACGTAGGGGTAGCCCTGGGGACACCCACAGGAAGGCTCCATGCTGCAGCCCGGGGGCCCCGGTGCGTCAGGTCTCCTCCGACCTCGGGCGAGCTCGGCGGGCGGCGGCCTGGCCAGTGGTCGCTCCCCCACGCATCTGAACCGCGCCGGGCTCTGCTGGCTGGCCAGGGTGACAGAGAGACAGTCGGGCGGTGCCCTCGGGGAGGGGCGGGACTCTCCTGCCGGGCTCCCAGATGGCTCGGGAAGAAAAGCCATCAACCAGGAAATGAAAAAAAAAAAAAAAAAAAAAAAAAAACAGGTCAGTTAGTGGTGGGCCTGTGATGCGAGAGGCCACCGAGGTGGCGGGAGCTCCGTGGGGCCACCCACGCTCGGAGCGTAGCCCGTAGAGGGCGCCGCCCGTTCCGCGATCCCAGGACCCCAGCCCCGTGTCCCGGGGACTGGGAGCCGCGCGCGGACACACAGACTCTGGGCTGCAAAGGCACGCCTCCCCTCTGAGCTGCCTGCCCGGAGGTCACGGGCAAAGTGGCTAGGGATCTGGCTCTCTCTCTCTCTCTCTCTATTTTTTTTTTTTTTTTTGAGAACTCAGCAATGTGGAGCTGGTCAGCCTGGTGCACAGCTCTTTTTCCCCTTTCTTTTCAATGTTTTTCTCATTGTAGCCTCCTTCACCCCTGCCCCCTTGCTCTCTTAAGTGCTTTTAGTTGGAGGGAAAATTGACCCGCAGAAATCACTGCATTGTACCCAAGACACTGTTTGAACTTCCTAATAGCCCTAGAAATCCCCTCAGGGCTCTGTTTCTAATAAACCAAACCTCCAATGTGGAAGAAAACAGTTTTCTCACCCTGCCAGCCTTCTTTATAATTAGCCTCGACTAGAGGGCCCCACTTGGAAAGTCTGGCTGACAGCTGTGCCGCCCAGGCCTGGAAACTGGGCCCTCCGCAACTGCGCAGAGAGAACAAAAGCAGAAACCGGCTGCCACCACGGAGGTGGCTGGGGGTTCTACAAAGCCATCCGGTGCCTATGGACTAGTAAACCCATTTTACAGGAAGGGAAGGGAAGCTCATGGGGATGACGGATTCTCCCCAGGCCCCTTCCTTCGCAAGCCGTAGAGTTAGGTCTGGAATCCTGGCCTAGGGGTCTCTAAATGTTCTTGGACCTCTTCCTGTACCACACAAGATTCTCACTGGGTCATCAGCTATTTTAGTCACTGCTTGATTTAGTGAAATCAGCTACAGAGCGTCTATGATTTTCACTCAGGGGCTGTGTTAATCATTCACCCTTTATAGGCCACTTGCAGGCGCTTACAGTTTCTGAAAGGCCACGGTAAAGACCATACTTTATTTAGTTGGCTCTCTGTAGTAGATGCTAGAGCACTGGTAAATTTTCCTCAAACTAATAAATATGGGTGCTGTCCGGCACTCAAGGGGGTGCAACTCTATACAGAAACGCATCTGCCCACCCTGACATCACACCGCAGAGAGTTTAGCATCATAAAAGCAGGTTTCCTTGCCTACATTTTCTAGTGCAGATCTCCTTTTCAATGTCCTTGGGTTTAAAGCCTTCATAGAGTATAGTAATCTAAAGTCACAATGAAAATGTATATTTCATTTTCAAATGTGAGAAATGAGAAAAGCCATGATCATAGATTAACACTACAGAGTTTAAACCGGCATGCTCTGTCCAAGTGAGATTTACAGCAACATCTTTACCAGTGCTCCAGCCTTTCCCTTGAAGAAAATGTTCCATTCTCCCAGGACCTGCTTATTAAGTCAGAAAAAAAAAATATCGCTTATTTCTTCAGCCACATTTCTCCTTTGTTTTGCCTTGATGGTGTGTGTAAAAACGAAATATACTAATAAAGAAATACCAAGGTGTCACAGAAACAAAGGGAAAAAAAGGACTGACAATCCAAGGTTAAAAATTCCATTAAATTAAGACCCATAACTTCTGGGCTGTAAGGAACAGAGCGTTCACCTCCCCAATGTTTAACAAGCACCTCTCACGCGCCAGGCCCTGTGCTAGATACTGGTGAACAAACCAGTCTGCGACTTCACAAATCACAGAGAAGCGGGAAAGGCAGGCCTGCAGCCAGTGGTTACGGGTATTAATTAAGCCATACAGGGAACTGTGAGGACATCTAACAGGAGGCTCTAAGGTAGCCTGGAGTGAGGGAGTTCCCCGAAAGAAGACCAAGTCTTTGCTGAATTGAAAAGGAGATTGCCAGGTAAGACAAGTGTTTTAATCTGGTTTATGTTGCTTATAACAGGAAGCCTGAAACTGGGTAATTTATAAAGAAAAGGAACTTATTTCTCACAGTTATAAAGCCTGAGAAGTCCTAGGTGCAGAGGCTGTATCTGGTGAGGGTCTTCTTGCTGGTGGAGACTCTCTGCAGTGTCTCGAGGCAGTGTGGGGCACCGCACAGTGAGGAACTGAGGTTCCTAGCTAAGGTATCTTCTCCTTCTCTTATAAAGCCACTAGTCCTAATCTCAGGATAACTCATTAATCCACTAACCCATTAATGCACTCATTATGAGCGGATTAATCCATTTATGAGGGGATAGCCCTTATAAACCAATCACCTTTTAAATGTCCCACCCCAAAATACTGCCACCTTGGGGATTAAATTTTAACATGAGTTTTGGAGGAGACAAATATTCAAACCAAACTACCGGGCACCGTGGCTCACATTTATAATCTCAGCACTTTGGGAGGTTGAGGTGGGAGGATCACTTGAGCCTAGGAGCCTGAGACCAGCCTGAGCAACATGGCAAAACACCATCTCTACAAAAAATACAAAATTAGCTGGGCGTGGTGGTGCACACCTGTGATCCCAGCTACTCGAGAGGCTAAGGTGGGAGGATCACCTGAGCCCTGGGAGGTCAAGGCTGCAATGAACCATGATTGTACCACTGCACACCAGCCTAGGTGAGAGAGTAAGACCCTATCTCAGAAAAAACAAAACAAAACAAAACAAAACAAAACAAAACCATAGCAAAGGGGCAAAGAGCTCTTAGGCAATAAAGAGTATGTGGGAGTATGTGGGCAGCAGGAGACCCTGGCAGGCTGGAAGAACTGAGAAGATTCCAGAATGACTGATGAGAAAAGATAAGAGAACAGAGTGGTGCGAGGTGAGTTTGGAGAGGTCTCAGCCTATCAGTGGACGTGACCTCTGCCTCAGAAACCTAGTCCAGTAGTGTAGACTGCAGAGGGTAAGCTCCATGAGAACAAGGACCAAGTCTGCTTTTACTTGTTGTACTTGGTACACTTGTTAGGCCAGCATTAGCACGTAGTAGGTGCTCATTAAACAGGGACTATTTCTGTATTATTGTCACATCTTCATTCATTTCTCCCACTTTCTCTCTATTTCTTTCCCTACCCTCTAACTAAATGTTGCACCTGTTTCTCTCATTGTCCTTTTCCTTACTTAAAGGTTATGGATTAATCAGGCTTCTCTTCCTTCCATGTTCTTTCCTGTTCTTTCCATTTTGCCATATAATGTATTCAGCAATTCCTTGCAATGCCAAAGAGAAGGGAGAAATCAGCCAGCCAGATCACTAAGTGGGGGAAAAAAAACAAGGACACTTGTATCTTAAACCTTAATCCATTCACTCTAGGGTGGATCAAATCTGAACAGGGCCGGTGGGTATTTACACAGCCAACTAACAAAGTGAGGAGGACTTTCTGCTTTAAATGGCAGATAATTTATACCAAAGGGAGTATTTTAACTCATCATTAAGCTCCTCTTCATTGATTATGATGCCAAATCTTGAGATGGCACATGGGAATGTGTGCCCTGAGTGCCAAATTGGTCCCTCTGGGACTGGAAAAGCATTTTAGAAACCATGCTTGAGGCTGATGTACATACTATTTTGAGTTGTCAAAGCTTGTCTCTCTACTGTGGCAGGATCACCAATAGTCTTGCCTTCTAAAAAAAAAAAATGGCATTCTTAACTCTCCAGACACTCATGCGTATGCTGTATTTTGTTTTGTTTTGTTTTCAAGTAGTTTGGATCCCAAGAGACCTTCCTGGAAACCCAATTAATAAGCAAATCATCCTGAGGGTTTATTTCAATTTCTTTATTTGCATTCCTCAGCCTTCTGGGACAGTCACCCTCTGTTTTAATACCCAACTAAAATGACTCACCTCATTGTCCCATGGTTGTTCCCAAGAGGTGAAGATGCAGCTTCTGTTCCCTCTTGCTCTAAGTTTGTGCTCAGAGTTCATCTCCAGCCCTTTTTCCTTAAGCATGAGCAAAGTCTCTCCTGTTTCCTTGCCCAAGCACCACCAATCCAAGATTCTGTGTATAAAAGACATTTATGAATTCTGGAGTGAACAGAGGGTAATTACAGCTCGGAGCTGGGGGGAATACTTTAAACTTAAAGCTTGACACAACTAGTTACTGAAAATTCATCACCTATCCTCTGACCAAGAGTATCTATGACCGTTGTAGTCTCCTTGGGCCCTTGGGTCACCAGCCCTATGTCTCTCCTTTTCCAAGAGCTTTTCTCTCTCTCTCTTATTTCAATTCTACTATTCTCCTATAATTTACTAAGCAATGACAGACACTTCATATTCTCAAATAGCAGAAATAATTGTTTCTTTCCTTTGCACATTTGGTGGAGATGCTTCAAGAAGAAGAGCCTCTTGGCTGGGCACTGTGACTCATGCCTATAATCCCAGGACTTTGGGAGGCCGAGGTGGGCAGATCACTTGAGGTCAGGAATTTGAGATCAGCCTGATCAAGACCAGCCTGGCCAACATGGTGAAACCCCTTCTCTACTAAAAATACAAAAAAGTTAGCCAGGCATGGTGGTGGGTGCTTGTAATCCCAGCTGCATGGGAGGCTGAGGCAGGAAAATTATTTGAACCTGGGAGGTGAGGTTGCAGTGAGCCGAGATTGTGCCACTGCACTCCAGTCTGGGCAACAGAGGGAAACTCTGTCTCAAAAAACAAACAAACAAACAAAAAAGAGCCTGTCTTTAAAGGTCAAAACTACTATTTGTTCAGAAATTCATCTCCTTAGACCTCAGAGTCTTTCTGTCTCTTGCCCAGGCTGGACTGCAGTGGTGCCATCATAGATCACTGCAACCTCCACCTCCTGGGCTCAAGTGCTCCTCCCACCTTAGCCTGGGACAACAGGTATGCACCATCATATGCAAGTAATATTTTGGGTAGAGATGGGATCTTGCTATGTTGCCCAAACTGGTCTTGAACTCCTGCGCTCAAGCTGTCCTCCTGCCTTGACCTCCCAAAGTGCTGGGATGACAGGCATGAGCCACCACACCTGTCTGATACTTCTAACATAAAGAAATAGCCCTTAAACTACCTTTTTATGAGTGCTTTCTAGGTACCAGCTATGTAACAAGCCTTATTTCATTTAATCTTTGTAACAGCTATATATGATTAGCATTATTCTCTTCATTTTACAGATTTTCATCATCGCATTGAGTGCTGACTGTGCATCAAGGTCTATGTGAAGCACTTTACATGGCCACCCTGCTGAATCCTCATAATTCTGTGTAAAGTTACTATTGCCATGCTGTTTCACAGAGAAAGAAACTGAGGTTGAGAGGAGCAATGAGAGGTTAGCAGCATTCAAACAAGAATGGAGCACAGGTCCCCATGATCCCAAGGCCTGTTCATTTCATCCACCATAGAACTTCAGTACGACTGAGCTCCTGAAATTTTAGGAACTTCCCCTTAGAAGACCACAAGCAATGGTCTTCACAGTCTATCTCTGAGCTAACCCAGGGATGGTCTCAGAAAAAGACCTCAGTAATTAGATGTTGAATGAATGAGGGATACTGGTTCTGGATTCTTCTGCAAAGACTTTCAGGAGCACCAGTCCTGGTTGAGGGAGCTTGTTCTTCCCACTGGGTCTTCTGTTGGTTATCATTCCGCATCCCCTGCTGTGATTCAGCTGACGAAGTGCCCATCAATTAAGGAAAAGTATCCTTGCTGAGAGTGCAGCATTAAACTTTAATGGGGAGAAAGAAGGAAGAATAATAATTGTGACAAGAATAAAACTAGGCTTTTTTCTTTCTTTTCGTTTCTTTTTTTATTGTGCTTTGGGCTCTGGGGTACGTGTGCACATCCTGCATCCTGCAGGATTGTTGCCTAAGTACACACATGCCATGGTAGTATGCTATCTCCATCCCCCTGCCCCACCCCGTTGCCTACATCAGGCATTTCTCCTGGTGTTATCCCTCCCTATCCTCCCCTCCCCATGATGTCCCTCCCCTCCTCTCCAGCCCCCCACCTACCCCAGTGAGTGTTGTCCCCTTGTTCGTCACCCACCTATGAGTCAAAACACGCAGTGTTGGATTTGGTTTTCTGTTTTTGTATCAGTTTGCTGGGAATGATGGTTTCTAGATTCATCCATGTCTCTACAAAGGACACGAACTTGTCATTTTTTATGGCTGCATAGTATTCCATGGTATATATATGCCACATTTTCCTTGTCCAGTCTATCATGGATGGGCATCTGGGTTGGTTCCAGGTCTTTGCTATCATAAACAGTGCAGTAATGAACATGCATGTGCATGTGTCTTGATAACAGAATGATTTATAATCCTTTGGGTATATACCCAGTAATGGGATTGCTGGGTCAAATGGAATTTCTATTTCTAGACCCTTGAGGAATTGCCCCACTGTCTTCCATAATGGTTAACTAATGTACACTCCCACCAACAGTGTAAAAGTGTTCCTATTTCTCCACATCCTCTCCAGCATCTGTTGTCTCCAGATTTTTTAATGACCGCCATTCTGACTGGCGTGAGATGGTATCTCAGTGTGGTTTTGATTTGCATTTCTCTAATGACCAGTGATGATGAGCCTTTTCTCATTTGTTTGTTGGAAAACTAGACTTTTCTCTAACAAAACCCCTGCCAGTATCATCCCTGATTTCCTAGGACTGTGGCATGATAAAATGACCCTACTATCATGGAGAGACATAGGAGCTCCCATTTCTTTCCTAAATCAGCTGACAGGACCTGCTGATTTTGATTTTGATCAGTTTGATTTTCTCTCTTTTTCTCCATTATGTCAAGAACCTGGTGTCCTAAGCACTCAGAGGAACACTTGCCTGGGACTAAAGGGAAAAGGAGGTAATTCTCCTGAAAGAGCAGACTGGCAAAGTCATGTTCCTAGCCCCTTCAAACTTAGAGGCAAGGTTCATAGAGGGGGTGCCTGTTATTCTGCTCAGATCCATGTCCAGGAGAAAGGTTTCTTTGTCAGGGAGTCTCTCTGGGAAGGCAACAGGAGAAACCAGCATGACTCCTCATCTGACACTCTTAACACAAGTCTGTATGTCCCCATCCTTCAGATGGCCAAAAAAAAAAAAAAAAAAAGAAAGAAAAAAAGAAAGAAAGAAAAATGATAACACCCAGTATCGGGGAGAGAAAATAGCAAGAGTCAATCTGGCCACATGTGCCACAGAGCTTTAGAAACATGCATCTCATTTGACCCAGCAATTGCACTTCTAGGAATTTATCTGAAGAAAATGATTTAGAATGTGGACTATTTTAGCTATAAGGATGTTCGTTCACAGCAGTGGTATTATAATAGCATGAAACTGGAATAACTCTAAACGCCCAACAACAGAAAATTGGTTCCATTAATTTTAGTTCCTCTCTACAATAGAATATTCAGCAGTCATTAAAACAATAACGTACATCTCTATTTGTTGACATGCAAAGACATGACATAATGTTAAAGTGGATTAACTTTAACATCAGAATGTTTTCCTTTTTGTGTATGCGTGCATGTGTGTGTGTGTGTGTATGTGTATGTGTATGTGGGCATCCTCATTAGAAGTGGTTATTTCTTGGTAATATAATTATAGAGTTTGTTTCTTCTTTATACTTGAATGCATTCCATGAAAATTTTATAAGCATAGAAAAATTATAATCAGAAAATAATTAACAATCATATTTCTGTTTCTTCAAAAAGGACTATTTGTCAAGAAACCTAAAGACAAAGACAGATCCTAGGAGGTTCCCATTTAACCAAATGGAGAGAAATCAGATCACTGCTGAGCATCTAGTTGGAACTGATTTTGCTGCTCTGCTCAAATGGTGAAGCCTTCCTTCTTCCAACAGACTGTGTGGCAGCATGAATTCTGGGCAGGGATCTGTGATTGCTCACCTTTTGCCTGGAGGCATGGCTCAGGGGTTCAGCTGTCCTGCTCCTCAGTGCCACATCTTCCACAAAGCCATTCACCCTTTAAGGATTCACTGAGCACTCATCCTGTGCCAGGCGCTGAGCTGAGCCCCTGGGATTTGGAGGACAGAAGATGCAGTCCCACATCAGAAAAGAAGCCTTTCCCAAGCCTTTTCTCAGAGTGTGCGCTCCCCTGGAACGCTTTAGCCTATGAGTTGCATCTTTTGGGCACCTTTCCTTTCCACCTGGTTTTACCTTTGTCTTCTTCTTCCAGTCCTCTTCCCAGCAGGCCATCTGTCCCTTGAAGGCTGCCTCAGAATCTCCCGTAGCAATACAGCAGAATGAGTGGCACACAGCAAAAGCTCCATAAATATTTACGGAACGACTGGCTAAATGTAATTACTACCAGAGAAGCATATTTCCTTTATTTAGATTGACGTGAATGTGGTGCCTGATATCCTACATCAGTTGGAACTCTTTTCAGATGTAAGTGACAGAAAATGCAACCCTAACCATCTTAAGCAAAAAGGAAGATTTTCTGTCTTCCATAACTGTGACGTTTATGAGCAAGCCTCAGCGGGATCCAGGGGCTTAAGCAATGCAGAATGTGGTCTCCCTCTATCTCTCGGCTTGACTTTTCTGTGCCAGCTCCATTCTCAGCTGGCTCTTTCCTTGTGAAACCAAGATGCTCACCATAGCTCAAAGCTTTCACAGACCCAAGGCTTGTCAGGGGGAGTGGGGGAGAGAAGAAGGAGTGGAGTGCATCTCTTTTGAAATCCAAGCAAAGATCCCCAGATTGGCAAATTGGGCCTGACTGCTTGGCATGGGTTTTGTGAGCATCCTAAACGAATCAGAGAGCTGGGAGATACTGTGTCCTGACTGGCCAGGGCTGGGTTGTGTGCCTAAGTCTGCAGCAGCTGCTGCACTCATAGTGAGGGAGGGGAGAAGGCTGGCTGCCCCAAACACAATCAATGTGCTATTACCAGAGAGAGAGAGAGTGAGGATCCAGGGATGTTGAGCTTCCCTGAACAGTCACTTCCCTCACAGCAAGCATATCTTGCCTACATTTCTTGGGCTAAAACTCAACCGATTCCCTTTAAGCAGAAACATCTTGGTTTCTCCCCTTACTTAGACAGCAGAACTGCACCCAAGTCCACTGTGGGGAAGATAGAACTGCCTCATACTAAACCTCCTCACTTTAGCCAAGTGTGGCCCATGGATGTGTGTTTGCATCTCCCAGGGAAGTCATCCTCCACCAACCCCAGCTGCACATGGAGATCATGTGGAAGGAAGAGGGCATTTTAAAAACAGGTGCCTGGGTGTGCCTCCCCCCTTCTTATTCAGTGGCAGTCTAGGTGGGAAGCCCCAGGTCACACAATCACCTCTGCTGTGATTGTAGAGCAGCAAAGGGGACACAGCCTTGGTTTGCATTCTGAAAATGCTGAGAGCCAGACCCTAATCTGCCAGCCATTAACCCTAAGACAGTGGGCAAGTTAACTGCCTCACTGAGCCTCACTTTCCTGTCTATGAAATGGAAGTGATACCCTCTAGGTTGCAGGGATGCTAAGAGGATTAGATGAGATGGGGCAGACAAAATTCTAGTCCCAGTAGGTGCTTAAAGATTCATAGATGCAGCCTCCAAACAAGATTGCCAAGGGGTATCTATCACTTCTCCCTGCAGAAGCAAAGCTTGCTTTGTTCTTAACTAACTTGTTTTTCAAATGCCAGCTACTCATTCCACGCTTTACCGAGGAAGAGCAGTTTGTCAGGATACTTAAATTAAGAAATTCCTCTTAATATTTTTATAATGTGAAAGGATATTTTTAAAAATGTTAGTGTGTGCCATGCTCAGATAGCATGAAGTACAAAAGAGACATGCATATGCAAATTAACCTTATTAGAAAGGTTCTCTAAAGACACTTCCTGAATAATGAATGTGAATAATGGCGAGAACATTGGTTAGCCAAGCACCAAAACCTGTCTCAGAAACTTCAAACATTTGTTTCTATATTGTTGACATTATATGAAAGAAAAGGTCACAGGTGAAATGTAAAGAGATTTTACTACTTGAAACTGTGTTGCAAGAACAGCCTCCCCCTAGGATAGGAATATCTAGAAGGGTTTAAATGTCACTAACAGTCTCAAAATTATTGCAGTAGATTTGCCGAAAAAAGAGATATAAAGGGCCTTTTTCATTAAAAATGTTCTTTGATTTTCAGTTGTAGCTTTGGCGGTGTTATTGGCAAGGGAGCAATTGTAGGAGAATATGGCTCAGATGGCGGTGGGGGCCCAGTGGAGAAGGCACTTGGGGCAGTTTACACATGAAGAGTTTCCCCTCAAAGAGGACATGCAGACCAGTCAGCTGAGCTCAAAAGAAGCCATTTCATTAATTTCCAGAAAGAAAGGGGATTGAGAATACACTAGAGCACTCTCTCATGCAAGGAAACCAGCTTCGAAACCATCCACATCGGGACTGCACACGCCAGTCTGCTCCTTCATCCCACAGACATTGAGAGATGCTTGTGTGAGTCACACTTAGGCTGGACTCAGGGCTTATAACCCCTGCAGGCGATGACGCAGGGCACACTGTGGGATCTCAAAGTCTGGAGGGGTCTATGAAGCCACGGGATATGCCTCACAGACCCTCAACTACAGTAAGAGTGAAGGACGCAGGAAACCCATCCTGGCATTTGCACTGAGTTTACTCCTTCTGCAGGCAGTGCCAGCCAACTCAGTGCATCAGGGGTATTGCTTACGCAGGCCCATTCCAGGGAAACCCTGGGAGTCCTCTGTTGCTCTTGATGCTGTTGTTTAAAAGGCAGGGTCTCCCTGTTACCCAGGCTGGCCTCAAGCGATCTTCCTGTGATGGCCTGCTTTGATTTGAGGTCTCTCCTATGGGATGGGGGTCTAAGGGCTTCCACTCAACCTTCCTTCCCTCTTCTTCACTGGCATTGTGGTCCGATATGTCTCCCGGCCTCCCCCACTTCTCTGATAATGTTTTCTCACTGATGTCTCCCCTGATAAAATCCCATCTCAACATCTTTTTCTTGGAAAACCCAGAGCAGTACAGACCCCCACAATCAAGAAACATGATAAAGTAGAGAAGAAAACATGGGTGTAAGGAAAGCTTTCTGTGTTCCAGGCCCTGCTGAGTGCCCTGCGGCAACCTTTAAACATTCCCACACCTCTAAGGTGGGTCCTGCTGCCATTTCTGTTTGATGCAGGAGACACAACAAGGCATGGGGAGGGCAAGTCACAGCCCAGCTGATAAGCAGTGGCACCAAGGTTTGCCTGCATGGTCAGCTAGTACACCTAGCACAGCCTTCAGGAGCACTGCACTGCCATGGCCTTCCGAAGCTCTGCCATCTCCAAAGTGTCCCCGAGGAAACAGACACAAGTCCTCATGACACATAACAAAGACTAGCAAGGACATGCCAGCAGGACAGGGAGGTTTCTAGCTGCCTAGACAGGGTGGACAAAGGTAGTGCTTACGCCTGGGGCCAACCCTGAAGCTAAAAGCTAAACCAAAGCCTCCTGATCAAAGAACAACAGACGGAAAGCCCAGGAGGCTCTGGGAATTGATGAGAGAAAAGGGGCAGCACTCACTGTTAACTCCTGACTTTCTGGGCTGGCCTGTGCAGTGGATGCTGCCATGTTATCATCTGTTTATCCTTCTCCTGTTGGTAGTACCTCAGTTTCCTTCTGGGAAAGTCTCCCCTCTCCCACTGCAGCCCACATGGTTTTGGGCGGAGTTCAGTCAACCACTGATCAGGCTAACCTGGCATCACATTCTCCTTGGAGAGTTGATTGGTGCAGGAATGGGCTTGGGACCCAATCAAGACAAAGAGATGTGGTGGGGCCAGCCAGGCACGGTGGCTCTCGCCTGTCATCCCAGCACTTTGGGAGGCTGAAGTGGGCGGATCACTTTAGGTCAGGAGTTGGAGACCAGCCTTGCCAGCATGGTGAAACCCCATCTCTACTAATAATACAAAAACTAGCTGGGCATGATGGTGCATGCCTGTAATCCCACCTACTCAGGAGGCTGAGGCAGGAAAATCACTTTAACCCTGGAGGCAGAGGCTGCAGTGATTGAGATAGTGCCACTGTACTCCAGCCTGGGTGACAAAGCAAGATTCTGTCTCAAAAAAAAAAAACAAGAGAGAGAGACAGAGGGAGAGAGGAAGAGAGAGAGGGAGAGAGGGAGGGAGTGAGGGAGAAAGGAAAGGAAAGGGGAAAGGGGAAAGGAAAGAAGGAAGGAAGGAAGGAAGGAAGGAAGAAAGGAAGGAAGGAAGGAAGGGAGGGAGGGAGGGAACCAGGCCCTCCTTGCCCAGTGTGTTTGAACCTCCCAGGGTGTAGCCCTAGAGCCATGGGCCATCAGTCATCTTCCCTGAGAAGGAAGCTAACCCACGGAACAGAACTAAGAAATGTTAACATTGCTTGACGCCCTGCATTCAACTAAGCCTGAAACCAGCGTGTCTCTGGATTTTTCAGTTACCTAAGTAGACAATAATAGCCCATATATGCTTCAGGCAGGTTGAGAGGGGTTTGCTATAACATGCAGTGGAAAGCCTTTTACCTGTCTAAGCCCGCCCTCCCACACTTTATCTGTGCTTCAAACTTTCCTGCCTCACAGAACTCCCAGAGCTCCCTTTTGTCTTCCTATAGCCCTGCATGCTTCACTGCAGATAACCAGAGTCAGGACCAGCTGCAGCTCTGGAGCTTGCCTGCTGACCACCTTCCAGGAACTGGGAGCCCTGGAGGCATTGGCCATCCCGCCAAAGGGCCTAGATTCAGCACCAAGCCCAGAGGTTCCCACCAGGACCAGTTGCAGGGGTTCCCCTGCTGAAGACTGGCCCCCTTCTATAGAAACCCCCTCTGTACTGGGCTTGAGAAGGGCAAACCTAAGGCTAGAAGAGCAGGCTATCTGCAGGGCTCAAGGTCGTGAGCTGGTCACTAATAAGGGGCAGATATACTTCAGAGCAATGACCATATCCCCGGCATGGGGCTGAGCCCTTATCCTCACAAACACCTCAGGACGTTGGCACCATCATTACTCCATGTTATAAAAGAAGACATGACACATAGGAAGATTTGTGGACTTTTCTTGTCCTTTTCACAGTCCATTAAAACTGTCTGTGAAGCATTGTTATTTTTCTCACATTTAAAAATGTAGGTAGGAAGTTAAACATTGCATGCTCTCACTCACATGTGAAAGCTAAAAAACTTGATCTCACAGAAGTAAAAAGTAGAAGCCCAGACACAGTGGCTCCTGCCCATAATCCCAGCACTTTGGGAGACTGAGGCAGGTAGACTGCATGAGCTCAGGAGTTTGAGACCAGCTTGGCCAACATAGCAAAATCCTGTCTCTATTAAAAATCCAAAAAAGAAAAATAAATTATCTGGGCAAGGTGACGGGCACCTGTAATCCCAGCTACTCGGGAGGCTGAGGCAGGAGAATTGCTTGAACCCGAGAGGATGCAAAATGACAGCTAGATAGGCGGGTAAATTTCAGTGCTCTGTACACTATAGGATGACTGGCTACCAAAATTACATACTAATAGTTTCAAACAGCTAGGATATTAAATGCTCCCAACACAAAGAAAGATGCACATTTAAGATGATGAATGTGCTAATGACCCTGATCTGATCACCACCATACATTATATGTATAAAAACATCACTGTGTATCCCATGAATATATACAATCGTTATTTGTCAATTAAAAAGGTATTGACTTCTTAAATTAAAAAGTTTAAAATAGGTGATATAATCACTTTATCTGAAAATTTCAAGCTGGGTGTGGTGGCTCATACCTGTAATCCCAGCACTTTGAGAGGCCAAGTTGGGAAGATCACTTGAGCCCAGGAGTTCAAGACCAGCCCTGGCAACACAGAGAGACCTTGTCCCTACAAACAAATTTTTAAAACTTATCTGGATGTGGTGGCACATGCCTGTACAGTAGTCCCAGCTACTCTGGAGGCTGAGGTGGGGGGTCACTTGAGCCAGGGGGGTCAAGGCTGCAGTGAGTCATGATTGTGCCACTGCATTCCAGCCTGAGTGACAGAGTGAGATCCTGTCTGAAAAAATAATAATAATGACATAAAATGAAATAAAATTTCAAGCAGTATGACAAAGCTTAGAGAGAAATGTCTCTCTCACATTCCTGTCCCGGAGCCCAAGGATTTACTGAGTGTTTGCTAGACCCCAGGCCCTGTGCTAAACTTTTACATTCTTCGTGTAATTCTCAAAACGACTCTATGTGGCAAGTGTTACTGTTATTATTCCCAGTTTAAGATGATGGAATTTAGGCAGGGTGAGACATTAAAGACAGAGCTGGGATGCTAGCTCCACTGTCAGGCCCCAAAGCCCATGCCCTTGACCTCACCTGCACACTGCAGCCCCTCTCATGTGGGCCAGGACTTTTGTACCACAGATCGTTTGCAAAAGACACTCTCAAGCCTTAAGGTCACTTGAGGGCTTATTTCAGAAATAAAAGCAAATTGTTCACTGCAGAAGGAAGATCCCTGTGTAGCTCATGTCATTTCCAGTGCTTCAGTCGAGCAAAGTCTGCCCTCTTTCTCTGACCCAGGTCAGCTGACCCAGCTCAGGGTCATGGACTGGCAGCAGCATCCTGAGGCTCCCCTTGTTTGTTCCTCATGAGAGATAAGGCTCTGCAATGACAATCAGGGCCTTATTTTAAGGCTGCTGGGCACTTTCCTCTCTCTACCCGCTCTGCAGCACAGGTATGCCTCTGGAAGATTGGAACAAGCCAGCTCCTTAACGTCCCCCATGACATTGGGCATACTTCCATCCTCTCCCTCTGGGCAGAGGGGCCAGCAGGTGGAATCCTGCCACCCCTCCACTTCACAGTCGGTAGTGCAGAGAAGGGACCTTGGCATTGTCTTCCCAGTGGGGTGAAAAGAAGTGTGGAATTGCTACCCCACAAACCCCAGTTTGGTCCACACGCCAGTGGCACTTAGCAGCAGGTGGCCCGGGCACTGAAGACTTACGCAAGTGAGAGGAGAGGAGGAAGGAGTATCCTGGCTGCTCTGTATTCATTACATTGTAGAGTCGAATGAGAATGCAGTGATGATAATAGGCCTGTGGGTGGTGGATCAAGAGTCTTTGCTTCTTAGGAACAGGCTGAGAAACCTTTGCTGTGAGAAAACTATATTAATAAACGGGTGACAAATACAGAACAGTTTCCAGCCTTTAGCCGTGCTGAGTTGCTGGTGGAATTGAGCACGGCATGCTGTTCTCCAAAACGCACATGCAGGAAGCCCGGCTTCCCCCAGTGCCTAAGGGCAGGGGTATGCTGCTAAATGTGCAACCAAGGCTTTCAGAGGGAAAGGAAAGCCTTGGTTTGCAACATTTGCTGGTTTCTGAGATGTAAATATTCCTACCATGCCTGATTTTGAGCTATCTACATGAAGTCACTAAAACTTCTAGCACAGCATTATATAGATAAAAAAGATGTAAATAACCCCAAAGCATAGAGAAGAGTAAAATATATAAATTTTACATTTATACATGAGGTGAGTTTCAAGTATTTATTAGCTTTGGATGTGACATGTGTCGCCCCACTGATCACCATGGTTGATTCAGCTGCCCTTGCGGACTAGGAAGGTGTCCCTTTCCTCCCTCACCACTCAATGTCTTTCCCGAAGCTGCCAGAACCTCTAAACAAGCTCTCAAGTATTTACCTTTGATTTTAATATAATTTACTTAATTGCAGGCATATACATAATTTAATGTGTAGTAATGGCTGTTCTTAACGACCACCTCACAGAACTCCCCAAAATCTCCCAATTAGTACCTGTTAGCCAGTGCGAGCCAGTCTGGCTCATCACTAACGGGTCAGGAAAGGCTATTGTATCTGAGTTGTTGTGATTTAAAAGAGTCAGGGCCAGGCGCGGTGGCTCACTCCTGTAATCCCAGCACTTTGGGAGGCCGAGACGGGTGGATCACGAGGTCAAGAGATTGAGACCATCCTGGTCAACATGGTGAAACCCCGTCTCTACTAAAAATACAAAAAAAAAAAAAAAAAAAATTAGCTGGGCATGGTAGTGCCTGTAATCCTAGCTACTCAGGAGGCTGAGGCAGGAGAATTGCCTGAACCCAGGAGGCGGAGGTTGCAGTGAGCCGAGATTGCGCCATTTCACTCCAGCCTGGGTAACAAGAGTGAAACTCCGTATCAAAAAAAAAAAAAAAAAAAAGAGTCAGATGTGGATTATCCTGGTGATGGGAGTTTAGCATAATGATATACTAGGAAGTAAGGCTGCACCAGACACTACCTCATCTGCCACAGTCTTGCTGGGGTTTCTAGCATCATCAGGACTGGTATAGGATTGCAGCAATCAGCTTGGCATGGTCATGGCGACGACTGGAGCTCTCACAGCGCAGCTCCAAACCTCTGACATCAAGGAGCACCCATGTTGGAAAGCTATGCACCAAGACACCTCAGGGATGAGCTGACCTCCCACAGGACCAACCTGCATCAGATGCTCATGCATCAGGCCATAGTCACTGGCCCAACAGACCGTGCCTGGAATCACAGGGTGGGTTCTCAGGTTTGCATACAGCCTGAGTGCTAACAACAGGAAGCAGAGAGGGTCTCTTTGAGCCCCTTCGCTCAGAACGTGCTGTGTGCAAGGCAGGCCATTGGAGCATCACAGATCCCTTCTGCAGTGAGGCTCCTTCGTTTCATCCCCCTTGGGAAGAGTTATGGGGTCAGTGAAAGATTCTGGCTTGTTTAGTTTCAGAACTAAGCCCTTCTTTATGGATGAGTAAATAGCAAGCCAGTTGCTGCTAGACAGACTACTACACCTTGAAGCACAAGACACATGAAAGTGAATATGCTGTTTTACCTCCACATTCATTATATGAACAGTAGTGACTCTTTCCAGTCTCTGTGCTGCTGTGTTTAGGAAAAAAATGTACCCTCTTTCCAGTAGAAAGCAGCTGCTGCTTCTCATGCTGTCACTGCTGCTTGGAATGTTGCCCTCTCCATCGCTCCTCCTTTCCCGGCTTGCCTCCACGCAGACTCCTCTTCTCTTTCAGGGTACTTGGCTAAAGCTGAAAAACAAGTGACGACACACTATGCAAACCAAGATTTTCATATTGGACATGTACTCACATATACCGTACAAAGGACACACACGCATCAAAGGATGAGAACATACATACATGCGTCAAAGTGGGATGTTTTTCTATGTACTTTTCTACGTTTTGCGTATTTCTTCCACTGAATATATTTAATTTTATAAACATGGAAGGGAGCGGCCCTCATTTTCTCCATGAAGGCTTCTCCAACCCCCAAAGCCGGCAAATCAGTCCATCTTCTGGTCTCTAATTTGTGCATGTACCCTAGTAGGTTGTAATTGCCTTTGTATTTCTTCCTGTTTTCCCATGAGACATGAGTCGTCCCTCAAAGGCAGGGGCTTGGCTTGGCTTCTCCCAGGCACACTCACCCTCAGCTTCTCACCGTGTGCCTGGCACAAAGAGGCCCTCAGTGAATTAAGAAATTAAACTAGGTCACTGGAAAGCCCAACCTGAAGACTGCTTCAACCTGAATGGAAGGAAATGGTGGACTGTCATCTTCCAAGAATATCCCTGCCAGAATATTAATTACACAATCCTGTCACAGACAGACCTCGTTAATTTCAACCCTTTCATCGTTCAGCCATTTAGAGATGAGAACACTGAGACCCAGAGAGGTGTGGGGATTTGTTTAAATCACGCATCGAGTAAGTGGTGGAGCCAAAGAGGAATCCAAGTTCTTCAAGTCTTAACATTTTCTATCTCACTAGGTAAGAGTGCAAGAGAGGAAGTATAAGGCGCCAAAGAATGATAATAAGAGTTAGCATTTACTGCATTGAGAACTTTCTGTGTTCCAAGCCCGTTTCTTGGCTTTTCTTGTATTTTATCTCATTTAAGGTATTTAACAGGTGCTGTCATCATTCACATTTTACTGGTGGGGAAACTGAGGTTCGGAGTGGTTGGGTAACTCTTCCAAGATTGCAAGTCTGTTTCAGCCTCATTTATCCTCAGCCCAAGCCCCTGCGCTACTGGCAGCTAATGAAACCAAAGAGCCAGATCTGAGCCACACAGAAGCTGTGCCTGCAAGGGCTGCACAGGACCTGGAGGCTGTTAGGATTAGGCTGAGGACGATCAGATCCAGGGATCGTTGGGGAGCAAAAGGCTATGGCACCAAAACAGGTGGGTCAGAATCATTTGTTTGCCTGACAGAAAAAAAGCTGAGGGGAGCCAATTAAAGCTCAACCACATCTCACATGCCTTTCTTCTTGGTGTCTCTCTCTGCTTCGTTATTTTGCTTAACTTTCCTTACAGCTTCTCCGTTGGCCTCTCTCCTCCTCTCCCACTAACGCCACAGCAGGTCCTGAGATCTGCAGGACTCTCCTTGCTTCTGTACTGGGACGCTGGCCTCTTGTATAGTATACCTTCTTAGGGACGAGGCTCTTCTGCCCTGCATCGCTCACGTCTTTGCTTAGCCACGGTTCCTTTGTTCTTTTTCTGCTTCTGACTTAAATCCTGACCTGAGGATGCATCACATCACCCCTCGGTATATCCAAGCTCAGCCCCTTTGATGGCAGCTCCCAAGTTCTTCTCTCTTTTGCTAAAATGACCCTTTTTATCTGTATCATTGGGAGCTCAGGATTCCAATAGCCCTTCTCATCTTGCCTTCAAATCCTTACCATGTAGGAATCTGTGATTTGTTATGATGGTCAAAACGGAAGCATGTCTAACCTTCCACATACTAAAATTACTCCAATTTTACTAAAGTTTTAAGAGGGAGAACTATCCCTAGAGATACTTCCTAGCACAAAAAGAAAACACTTTTCTGTACTTAGGAACTTGTGCAGATCTTGTGTCCTGGACAGAGCAGTCCCTACCCAATAAGGCAGCATGGTGGACTGGCCATCTAACAGATCTGGTTCAAAACCTGGTTCTACTGCTTTCCAGGTATGTGGCCTTAAAAAAGAAACAGCTTCTCTGTGCTGTAATTTCCTTGTCTATGCAGTGGGGACAATCATAACTACTCTGTATGTGAGGACTTGAGACGATGCCTGGTACACTGCGAGGACTTAAGAAGAGCTGCGCTTGGACTATTCTTTTTCCCTAGTGAACCAGAGGCTTATGCCGAGGGTGCTGTTTTGTGTTTACAGAGCATCTTCACTTCCACTATCTCAAGTAGGCCCGTAAGAGTTCAGTTGTAAAGTATAGAATATACTCTTGCAACTTGAAGCAGAAGGGGCTTATTTCAGGGTAATAGGTGGCTTCCAGAATTATCAGAAAATGATTCTACCTTAAGTTTTCTAGAATGGCAAAAATGGGCCACCAAAAGACTGCTGCCCCTTCTATGACAAGGAAGGGGACCACCCTTGTGGACCACCAAAAGATAGCTAGCTGCCCCTCCTCTGTCTGATCTGAAAACCTGCATTATAACTGTTGGCCTCATGTCCATGCAACCACTACCATGATCAGAAAGCCACCATGATCAGAAAGTCTCCAGGACTGCTGCCAACTGTACGACCTCACTGCCATTATCCTCTATGTAACTCATTCCAGCCAGAGTGCATTGCACTGAATCCAGTGATCTCCCCCTTAATAAAGCCAAAGATCCATTAGCTGCACTCATCTGACCTGCTCTAGACATGGAATACCTACCCCCTACCCCACCCAAACACTAACTTCCCTGCTCTGGAGGATGCTGCCCTCACCACCTAACCGTAGGGAATACTCCAGCCCATTGAGTCACACACACGCGCACACACACAAGCCCCAGTGGACTCCAGTCCCTTCAGGAGTCCCGGTGATAGGGATAGAGAGAGGGGAGAAAAGTTAAGTTCACACTCTCTGGGAACCTTCCTACCCGGGACACACTACCAAGCCAAATGTCCCTTTTTTTGGCACAGCCGCAAAACCATGGATTTTAGAGAATGGAGACTTCAACAGATTCAATGACTAAAAGCCTAAGGACCATCCAATCTAGCTTTCTCATATTGCAGAGAAGACACGTACGGCTCTAAAATGTAGGATGTACCCAAAGTCATAGAGACAAGGCAAGGTAACACTGCTTCAGTGGGAATGATTCCTTCAGTAAATCAGGCAACATCCCGGGAACTCACTTGGTATAGTGGTTATCTTCGGTCAGGTTCCCTAGAAGTAGAGCAGGAGAGGGGATTTGTCACTTAACTAAGGGAGTGATCTCAGGAGAAACCCTATGGGAGGGAGAAAGTAGGCTAGGGGAGAAGAAGTTAAGCAAGGATGTAGTTTAGGGGACATGTGGCTGCAGCGTGATCCTGCAGGGAGCTCTAGAGCCACACTGTATCACAGAACTTAAGGCACCTTAAACAAGGGAGCTGGCCTTGTATGCTTCTGCATCATCTGTTTATTAGCTACATGCTGTTCCAGGACAGAGGTTGACAGTTACCCTGAGGCACTTCCAGGTAAAGTTGCTCTAACCTCTGAAGGGCAATAGAAAAGGTTTCAGGTGTGAGCTATTAACAGCAACACTTCTAGCGGTTGGGGGATGGGCACATTGAATGGTAAAAGGGGTCCTGCTTGAATCTCCTACCGAGGTGGGGCACCAGCATTGTCTGCTACAGTGGCTAAGAGAAATCTCTGGACCCTAGCAAAACAACTAGGATTCAATATCAGCTGTGTGACCTTGGACAAGTCACTTAATCTCTCTAAGCTTCAGTTCACAAATCTGAAAATCACAAAAGTACAGCCTGGCATGGTGGCTCACAGCTGTAATCCCAGCATTTTGGGAGGCTGAGGTGGATGGATCTCTTCAGGTCCAGAGTTCGAGACCAGCCTGGCCTAAACGGTGAAATCCCGTCTCTACTAAAAATACAAAAATTTGCCAGGCATGGTGGTGCACTCCTGTAATCCCAGCCACTCAGGAAGCTGAGGCAAGAGAATCACTTGAACCCAGAAGGTGGAGGTTGCAGTGAGCCAAAATTGCACCATTGCACTCCAGCCTGGGTGACAGAGTGAGACTCCATCTCAAAAAAGAAAAAAACAACAAAAAAGAAAATCATAAAAGTAATACTGCCTCTTAGGGTCATTATGGGCATCCAGTGAGTTAAGGCATGGGAGATGCTTAGCCCAGTGACTGAATTCAGTATTATTGTAATTATTAGTGGTTATGATTAAGAATTATATTACTTAAAAAAAAAAAAAAAAGAATTGGCCGGGCGCAGTGGCTCAAGCCCGTAATCCCAGCACTTTGGGAGGCCGAGGCGGGTGGATCACAAGGTCGAGAGATTGAGACCAACCTGGTCAACATGGTGAAACCCCGTCTCTACTAAAAATACAAAACATTAGCTGGGCATGGTGGCACGTGCCTATAATCCCAGCTACTCAGGAGGCTGAGGCAGGAGAATTGCCTGAGCCCAGGAGGCGGAGGTTGCGGTGAGCCGAGATCGCGCCATTGCACTCCAGCCTGGGTAACAAGAGCGAAACTCCGTCTCAAAAAAAAAAAAAAAAAAAAAAAAAAAAAAAAAGAATTATATTACTTTATTATTATTATTTTTGTTTGTTTGTTTGTTTGTTTTGTTTTTTCGAGATGGAGTTTCGCTCTTTGTTACCCAGGCTGGAGTGCAATGGCGCGATCTCGGCTCACCGCAACCTCCGCCTCCTGGGTTCAGGCAATTCTCCTGCCTCAGCCTCCTGAGTAGCTGGGATTATAGGCACGTGCCACCATGCCCAGCTAATGTTTTGTATTTTTAGTAGAGACGGGGTTTCACCATGTTGACCGGGATGGTCTCGATCTCTTGACCTTGTGATCCACCCTCCTCGGCCTCCCAAAGTGCTGGGATTACAGGCTTGAGCCACCGCGCCCGGCCTCTTATTATTATAAGTAATTATATGATGATAAAAATTGACGATCCCAAAACTGAAGCTATCCAAAGTCACTATCCATCTCTTACTATCCAAAGGAAGTGGATGCTCATTGTCCACATCTTGACAGCCGAAATTAGGATCATCCAAGAAATGACATTATTTTTATCCACAATGTGGATGTAAGTGTTTGCCTTTGGTGCTCCCAGCTCACCACCGAGATAATTAACCAGAAGCAATTATAGTGTACCTGGCAAATTGCAGCTTTGCCCTCTTTGCAAGGCACATGTTTTATTTATACTTCCTCCCTTGTGGCTTGCTGATTGTTCACATTCCAAGTCTAATATTTAAAGGTGAGCTGCTGACATGGACTTCACCTGGGTTCCCCTCAGGGTTCTCACACTCTGGGGTCTGAGCAAGACACTTGCCCATGAATGCAGCCATCTCTCTGACAATCTGCATGTCTGGGCAGATCACAATGCCCACATCCCTGGCACATCTGCAGAGTACTCCTTGTTGCCAGTGAGCCAGTGCAATGCCCTGAGCTGGACAACTCATCTCCTCTGCCTAGTCTTCTCCAATTTCAGGATCATGGTAAGCCAACACACTTTTCAAATACTGAATGCACAGAAGGCTCTTGAAGCTGGACATTAGAAATGGACATCCCAGTAATTCTATTTCTGGAAATCTGTCTGGAGGACATAACCTGGAATAAGGATTTATGCTGAGATTTATGAGTGAGATGGTCATCTAAGCATTATTCATAGTAGCAAGAGGTGGGGAGAATGAAATGTCAGTTTCAGTATGCTCAGACAATGAGATAGTAGTTAGACATTAACATAATATGAACAAAAACTGTTTTCTACATCCTTAGGCTTAGGGGTATAGGAAAATATTAACCAATGGTTTTTCTGTACAAAATAGATGTTCTCTATATTCCCTCTCCATGACCATTTGTATTAATGTCTTTTTTTTTTTTTTTTTTGAGATGGAATCTTGTCACACAAGCTGGAATACAGCAGCACAGTCAGCTCACTGCAACCTCTGCCTCCCAGGTTCAAGCAATTCTCCTGCTTCAGCCTTCCAAATAGCTGGAATTAGAGGCATTTGCCACCATGCCTGCTAATTTTTGTATTTTTAGTAGAAATGACATTTCTCTATATTGGCCAGGCTGGTCTCGAACTTCTGACCTTAAATGATCCGCCTGCCTCAGCCTCCCCAGTGCTGGGATTACAGGTATGAGCCACTGTGCCTGGCCTGTCTTAGTATCTTTATTGGCAGAAGTTTAATATCAATTCTGCAATGCCTCATGAGTTATTAGCATTTTAATAAATAATATTCTTCAATAAATCTTCAAAATATGGAAGGTTTAAAATATATAAACTATTTAATTTCTTAACAGAATGTCTATATGTTCTCATTAAATGAAACAGAAAAGTATTACTCAGGAGAAACTCCGCACCTTGACTATATTCTCATTTCTCATAATCTGCACCCATAATTATCCTTTGCTCATAAAGAAAAAGGAGATTCACCTTCTTAAGGTGACAAAATAAGAAAAGGGGCCGGGCACAGTGGCTCACATCTATAATCTCAGCACTTTGGGAGGCTGAGGCGGGCGAATCACCTGAGGTCAGGAGTTTGAGACCAGCCTGGCTAACATGGTGAAACCCTGTCTCCACTAAAAATACAAAAATAAAAATAAAAATAAAAATAGCCGGATGTGGTGGTACATGGCTGTAATCCCAGCTACGCAGGAGGCTGAGGCTGGAGACTCTCTCAAACCTGAGAGGCAGAGGTTGCAGTGAGCCAAGAATCCACCATTGCACTTCAGCCTGGGCAGCTGAGCAAGACTCCATCTCAAAAAAGAAAAGAAAAGGAGCGGGGCACCGGGCCATTATTTGTCCCAATAAACAAGCAATCAGTCTTACAAGATCTGGCACAATAGGGTGGCACGTTACCACTTAACCACATGGTATGGCAAACCTACAATTACCACATCCTCTCCTCCCCTGGCCTCCACATTCTCAGGGCCTCTCTATAGAGTCAGCTTTGAAATGCCGTCACTTTCCCCTGCAGGATAATACTTGAAATAAACAGGGATAAATACTTAATGTAAATTTCAAACATTAAATTTCATCTTTATACGCTGGCGATTAACTTCTGCCTAAAATCAATTTCAGTCATATTTTATTCACCAGTTACTTGTTGCACACCTTACATATTTCAGGCACTGTGTTAGACACAGGAAATAAAATGGTGAGGTAATCTCTGTCCTAAGGGAGGCTAGAATTAATGGGAAACGAAGAAACCTTAGTTAAGAGAGACACAATTAAGTAAAGACTGAACACTACCAAGTGCCAGAAAGGAGGAGGAATAGGGGATTTGACCTCATCAGGGAACAGGTTGCTCAGCTGACATTTGAAGAATGGGTAGGAATTAACTAGGAAATGAGAGGAGAGGAGTCAAAAGCATCCCAGAAAGAGGAAGTAGCATGGACAGAGGCACTGAGGTTAAGAACACGACTGTAGAGGCTGGAGTCAAAGAGGTGGGGGACCGCAGTGCAAGGTGAGACTGGAGAAGTGGAGAGGGTGGGCAGGAGAGACATTGTAAGGGGTCCTTTCACTGGATGATGTTAGATACCCATTCAGCATCACATCCATTCCCACCTTTCCCAGAAGAATTCCAACTTTGTGGAGGTAGTCAGCCATTCCCCATACAGCTTTGTGATGCAGAAAAAGATGATGCCACCCTCAGCTCTGGGGAGGATTCCAAACGATCAAAGTCAGTCCTTCTGGATCACAGGTTTAAGCACTGCATGAGACAGCTGCTAATGGTGCCTAGGTAGGAATGTAACCTAAACTAGACCAATGGGGCCTCCAAGTGACAGGAGGACTTCCATACTATACTTGAGGGACATATCTTTCTGCCTCCCTCTAGGCATCCATAAGGAAGCCCATTGACCTAATTGCTGCCATCAGCCCAGGGACAAAGCCAATTGGGTGGACAGCAGAGAGGCAATATGGGAGAAACCTTGGTCCTTGAAGATACTGTGCCACTATACCAAGCAACGCTGAAGCCTGAATTACCTCTGGATGCCTAATAATGTGAATAATACATTTCCTTATTGTTTAATTTGAGTCAGGTTTTATGATACTTGCTTCCAAAAGCATCCCACGGGGGACGTCCTCGTGAGTAAGGGTTATTGTTGTTTTTATCCCAAGTAAAACAATGTTCTGAAATTTGGGAGGAGGTTGCATAATTCTAAGAAAAAGATTATAAAACAGGAACTGGTACATTCTTCACCACCACCACTCAAAATATTCTAATGTTAAATGAAAAATGTAGAAAATGAAATTCCCTACATAGGATCCCAACACGCGCACGCGCGAGCACGCGCGCGCGCGCGCACACACACACACATTTTTCAAAGGACTGGTAAGAAAAACACTATGCTAAGTGATTGCTCTTAGGTAGTAAGATTATTACTTGTTATTATTTTTTAACCTCTGCTTTATTTGGTTTGGTTCTTTATGTTCTCCAGTACTTCCTGACTTTCCTACAGTGAACATGCCTTCCTTCTTTAATTAGACATCAAAGACAATAATTGTTTTCTATCTAAATTTATACTACCTATCACAAAAGAAGTCACTTTGACTTTTGACAAACATAATGGCCAAATGAAAATGAAAAAGTGGCATATTCGATGCAATCTATTGGCAAAAGAAAAATATTTCCAGTTTTTATGTATTGTATCCAGAGACTTAAAGATTTATCATTGGTCATATAGTAGAATAAAATATCTTGAGAGAATGAGTATGTCTAATTTTCATTATAAATCCTCAACTTATAAAAGTTACTATTGCTCATTTAAAATTTCTGTCATGTAAAACAGAGGAACTTGCAAATGTTGAGACCCTCAGGAGATATCATTTAGCATCTTTGGGAAACATAACATTTAATTATCATAGCATGAGGTACTTTTAATGCACATTTCAACATCCCGATTGAGGACTGATTTTTGAGAGGCAAATTCAGTGATATTTCCACTCACATGCCTTATTTAAACACAAGCTACATGCATAATTATCATTGATCCCACTGCCACTTAAAATACAAAAGTGAAAATACAAGATACCCATGGAGGTTTTTTCCCTCAATAACTACAGTCACCAAAAGAGTAATAATTACCAAATACCCCTAAAAGGTTTGGGAGCCCTGTTTGCTAACCAGTATCAACCACGGGATTCAAATTCCAAAGCTAACCTTTTTGCTATCAGAGCCATTTCAGATGAGTTTTGTTCCAGGAAGGAAGATGATATTATTTTTATTAATTACCTCTAAACATAAAATTTGCATTTTTTAAATTCAACCTTTGCTCAACCACATACTTCTTCCTTTTGTTTTCTAAAAGTAATAAATAGACCTTCCTATTTTGTATTGCCCATTTGCTCTCTAAGATGGCAGGAGTATTTTTAGAGAGATAAGGCAGGCAGACAACCCAACAGAGACTTCAGAGAGCATCTTTCCCTGAGGGTCCTGCTACTGTACCGAATGAGGGAGGATTAAGGCAGGGCTGGTGGGCACTTGGACTGTTCACAAATACTTACAGTTCTCCCCTCTGTGAGCACATGATGGGATTGGACTTCTCTCTTTTGAAATCAGGGTGGCCATATAACTGTCTGTGGCCAGTGGTTTGTGCATAGAAGGTTAAACTTTAGAGAGCCAAGCCATGAGTCATCACACCTTCTTCACTTGCCAGGGAGATGGTGGGAGCACATGTCAAGGCCTCCATCAGCTTGAGTCCTCAGGTGACCACATGAGCAGAAGCCCCCTCCCAACCAGCAGTAGAGAAGCATACTTTTGTTAGGTTGAACCACTAGGATTTGAGGGTTATCTGTCACTGCAGTGTAATCCAGGCAATACTGATTGTATAGAAGAAAAAAAATGGGGGGAAAGTAGACCTTGAATTCCTTCAAACCCTTTTATATTCTTAATGAAATGCCCTTTTAATTTGGTAAGTAATAACTAAGTTAAATGAACTCCTTAGAAATAAAGTACAAAAATCATTCTTATATAAAGTTCACTGTGTTATAATCAAAACATTTTCATTATAAGCTTGAGGTCGAGGGTTTAACACTAAATCCATATTTACTATGTTACTGGAATGAGTTTACAGGTACCTGTGAGCTCTCTAAGGAGAGTTTTTAATTTGCGGTTTTTCCATTGATGATAAAATAAATTGATGTAAGCATATTCTATACCACCTGGATGGCCAACCTATACAAGGCAAAGCCCAAGTTTGCATTTGTGTTTACTTTCTGTTGCTGCCAATGGTACTACTTTGTCAAAGGCTAGTGACTGAAGAATGGAGTTGCCATAACTCTAACGTACTGCATTTGTACCAAAGGAGCTCACAAAAAGCCAAGATGGCCAGCACCTTGTCTCAAGCAGTGATTTAGTTCCAAAAAACCATATCGTTCACAAACCATATCTTTCTAAAGTTAATGCAGTTAACTTTAATTGTATTGGCTTTATTGTTTGCTTTAATCTAACCTATAAATTAGTTTTCTAAGAACTACAAACATAAGACATTTATATCCACTTTTCTGTAATATGTGTTTAAGTAATATTATATTTCAAATAGTAGAAGTCTACGCGTTGGTGGTGGTAGAGTATGGTTCTGGGATGATTTTTCTTTTAAAAGGCCCCAAACATTGTTCATTTCAGATGAGGCTAAAGTAGTTCTGTCTCTTTAAGTGAGTAAATTGTCAAGTTATATGAATTTATTCATTCAAGTTCATCTAAAAGAGTTACCTGAAAACCAGAGAACTAGCTCAAGGGCTCTACGAATCTCCACTTCATGCTTGTGATAGAGGATGCCAGAGAGAGAAAGAAGAGAGACGAAATGCTCTGAAAACAGAGAATCAGAAATGATTTTAAAAACAAACAAAAAAACAGGCATTAGTGGCTCTTTTTGAAAGCAGAACCTGTTGCAGCAAAATATCTCTTTGTGTTGATATCAGTAGGATGAAAAGGCTGCTCGAATCATTCTCATACATAGTCTTTTGTAATTAAGACTAATAAAGAAGTCGTGTGATATTTAAGAATTGGAGCACACTTCACTGAAAACACTGGCCAAAATAAGATCAAAGCAGAATATTTTACGTTACTGAAAGCAATGCAACTTTGCCTTTAGTTCCTTTTTCTTTGTTTGAATTACTGATTTTTGCCAAGTGATTTAACGGATTTCTCTTTACCACAGTAAACACTGGCTTATGTTTCCTCACTGCACCTAAAGCCACCCATTCCTAAAGATGTGCCTGGAGAACCAGGAGAACCAGCAGAATCAGTGGCAGGTGCCCAAGAAGGGCTGATGCTGAGGCTGACCACAAGGAAAATCCTAACCGGGTCAGCCAGAGAGCACAAGTGTATACCGCTGACAGAATCATGACCGCGAAAACACTTAGAAATCAGCACAACACTCTCCTGAGGGAAAGTGAAATCAATGAAGGGGAAGAAAAAGATGATGAAGATAATGAAGGTTGATGATGAAAGGAAAATAATAAAGATGACGACAAAGGTGATGAAGATGATGGTGGTAATGATGGTGATGAAGATGGCAGTGTGGATTCTTTCATGAGTTCACCATCATTTAGCATCTCGTGCCATGCACAAGGTCCTCTAAAACAAGAAAGAACACCAAAACGGTTAAAACAAATGGCTAGGCACAGTGTCCCATGCCTGTAATCCCAGCACCTGGGGAGGCTGAGGCAGGCAGATCACTTGAGGTTAGGAGTTTGAGACCAGCCTGGGCAACATGGTGAAACCTTGTCTCTACTGAAATACAAAAATTAGCTGGGCATGGTAGCACATGTCTGTAATCCCAGCTACATGGGAGGCTGAGGCAGGAGAATCACTTCAACCTGGGAGGCAGAGGTTGCAGTGAGCCAAGATTGCACCACTGCACTCCAGCCTGGGCAACATAGCAAGACTGATCTCAAAAAGAAAAAAAAAAGAGTTAAGATGAGCACTCTGCCCTCAGTGAGCTTCCAGGCCAGGAGGGAGGCAAAGCAAGAAAATACATAAAACTTAAGAAAAGACTGTAGAAAAGACAGGGTTTTCTCCTGCTCAAAACAAAGGTTCTTAGCCTTTGGTTTTCTGGTCGAGTTTGACATTAGATTTCATCCACAGAGCCTAGCCCCTTGGTCACCCTTTGCCACTATGTGACAGTTTCATTCATGCATGCAGGCATTCATTCATTTATAGAACAACGATTTGTGGTTGTCTAGCCCCAGGTGGGGCAATGGGTTCCCAGTGCTGCGGGAACCCTTGGGCTTCCACCTTCATGGAGTTTCCAGCAGAGCCGCGGTATGGGCCTGCTTCCCGCTGTGGCCACACTCTTTCATATGGCCATGAAACAAAACTTTTCATAATTCCCCAAATTATGAAATCTTTCTTTGGTGCCAGCTTACTATTAAATTATGTCTTTTACTTCCTCGTAGCAGGTGGTGACAGTGCCACTCAGTGTCACATTCTGTCTGCTCAGTGTTGCTGTGTTGGGAATTTCCTTACAGTGAAACAAATTAATTTTATACATTCATTAAAATGTGACAGGTCACCTGTGAAGGATTGAGGCCACACACATCAGTTGAGAAATACTGTCCTGAAGTGTAGAAAAGTGAATTCGATCTATACTTTCAGTGTACTGACTGCCTCCCAGTATTCTGTATTTGAAGAGCACGTTTGCAAAAACACTTCCCCATCATCTTAAATCCATTAAACTCTGTATTTTAAAGAGGAAATGTAATTCATCTGATCCCTATTTGTTTGCACTTATCACGGCTTTGTTTTGAAGAAGCTGATACGCAAAAAGCCTTTTTCATCAGCGTCTTCAAGAGCTTTTCTCTTCAAAGGGAAGAAGAGAATCAGTGTTTATCAAGGGTAAACAAACGATGGCCTTAAATAAAAATCCAAGTGTATTTCTAAACCCTGAACTCACCAGAAGCCAAGAAGGTTTGAAACTTAAGGTCCCTGCTCCCTCTCTTGGAAGAGGAATGAGACTCAGAAGCAATGGTGCTGCCTTCTTGGGGGAAGCTAGTGAGGCTTGCTCTCATGCTGTCATTGAGCAATCCTTACTGCGCGCTCCAGAGCTGGGATGTGTGTTTGCAGCAGCCAATAAACACTTCTAATGATGCTCTCAACAAAAGCCCATATTTTGAACCTTGTTTTCCCTTTTCATGTTTTTTTGCTCAGTGAAAGGATCAAAGCAAGGAGGCTACTTTTCCTTTGCTCAATCAGACAGGAGTTCTTTGAAGTAAATGTATTATTTTGCTTTTACTTTTTTTCCTTTTCTCCTTAAGGCAGAGCCTTGATAATCAGAGGCTGACTTTGTAGATTTCATTAATACTACTCCCTTAGCAGGTGCATGTATCTCAGGAAGACGAGTCCGCAATATCTTTTTCCTCGAATTTCCCCATCTTCTCTTCCACTAGATGAGAGCCATCAGATGGGTTTTAATCTGCCCAGGATGGTTGAGAACATCTAAAGACAACACTATCTATTCATCAAGAACATATGAAAATGAAGATACAAGAGTTCAGCTGAACAGAAAAACAAATCAGGGAATTTTGAAAAGGCATTTGTAGTTACAGTTCACGGCTGTCTTGTTTTTTTTTTTTTTTTTTTTTAAAGTATCAAAATAACTCCATTAATGATCATCTCAGAAGCAAAACGAAGCTGAAAGCTTGTTACTATGGTTCTTGCTTCCATAGGGAATTCAAAATATCTTCTAAAAAATAATGGGATGGTGAATAAAAACAGATGCAGAAGTCAAGCTGAGCACGATGTCTTCATGAGCCTTTCAGTGGTATATACTGTACAAAACCGGAGTTTCTCAAAGAATGGGTATTTTTCTAATAAGTGATAACAATAACAGCAGCTAATGTGTACTGAATACTACTATGAGCTAGTCATTGTACTCTTTTCATGTATTATCTCTTTTAATCTTTCTATGAACCCTGTCAAGTGCTAGCATGCTGTCAGCCCATTTCGCAGAAGAGAAAACCGAGCCTCAGAATGCCCAAATGACAGAGAAAGAACCCAACTCCAGATCGGTATGATGCCAAAGCCCAAACTCTTGACCACTGCAAATGTGGTTCACCTGTTATATAAATTCATTCTGGATCTAAGAATTGCTCTTGCTACTCAAAGGCTGAAGTCACTTCCATCCTGGTTAAGCAAATGGAAGCAATCATCTGACTTGGACAAAATTCTTCTTCCACTGTTAATTAGCTCAAAGAAAGAGAAATTGTTTTAGAGACGTTTCCAGGCATTTCTTCAACAACTCCTTTGTATAGAGGTAGTATAGACCTACTTCTCTATACAATTTCCCTATCAAAACTTGAATAAGATTGTCAAAACCTATCAAACTATACCTAAAATGCCATATGTAAACTAGACCTTAAAAAAGTTTTTCCAAAAAAAAGATCCCAGAACATTCAATGGGAGATATTCCCAATATATTCTCAGCTTCACCATTTCCTAGATTTTATGCCAAATTGTTATCAAATTGTTAGTAAGTCAAACCATGCTAAATTGCCATTTGTATACATCTATGTCAGTTTCACACAGATTTAAGTATTTTGTTTGTTTGTTTTTGAGAAAGAGTCTCATTCTGTCACCCAGGATGGAGTGCAGTGGCATAATCTCGGCTCACTGAAGCCTCTGCCTTCTGGGTTCAAGTGATTCTTATGCCTCAGCTTGTCAGGTAGCTGGGATTACAGGTATGTGCCACTATGCCTGGCTAATTTTTGCATTTTTAGTAGAGATGAATTTTTGTATTTTAGTGTCACTATGTTGGCCAGGCTAGACTCAAACTCCTGGCCTCAAGTGATCCACTTTCCTTGGCTTCCCAAAGTGCTGGGATTACAGGCATGAGTCACTGTACCTGGCCTTTTTTAAAGTTTTAAATAGTGGTAACACACTTGTGCAATGTAATCTGCAGTTATTCTCACCTGTTGTCTTAGTAATACATTTTGATTTAGAAAAATGTTTTATTTGCTAGCAAATACACTAGGGGAATGGAATTTCTTTGATTGTGTTCCTTTTTTTTTTTTGAGACAAAGTCTCACTGTGTGCAGTGGCATGATCCCTGCTCATTGCAACCTCTGCCTGCCAGGTTCAAGTAATTCTTCTGCCTTAGCCTCCTGAGTAGCTGGAATTACAGATGTCCGCCACCACACCCAGCTAATTTTGTATTCTTAATAGAGACAGAGTCTCAAACTTCCAACCTTAGGTGATCTGCCCGCCTCGACCTCCCAAAGTGCTGGGATAACAGGCGTAAGTCATCACGCCTGGCTGATTGTGTTCCTTTTTCATAGGTTTTTTGTTTGTTTGTTTGTTTGTTTCTTTTTTCTAAACACTCAGTGGGACTACATTTCCCAGCCTCCCTTGCAGTTAAGTAACAAGTAGTTCTGTGACTGAGTTCTGCCCAATAAAAGGTAAGCAGAAGTGATGTGTATCACTTCTATGTATGGCCCCCAAGAACCTCCTAAAGGTTATGTTCCCCTCTTTTTCCCCATCCATGGCCTGGAAGAGGAATATTATGAGGCTTTTGACTGAGGCACAAGGCAGAAGAAACCTGGGTCTCAGAATCAGTGTGGAAAACCTGGCAGACCAGCATGTGAGAGAACAGTTAAACTTCTGTTGTGTTAAGCCACTGAAATATGAGAACTTGCTAGTGAAACTAGTGTTACTTTTACCAGTAGTCTTTCTTTCTTTACATTTCATCCTTTCAATACCATTCAATGTACCAAAATCAAGCAAATGGCTCTTCAAAGAGGTGCTATGGAAATGTATTCAAGGTTACTGCAGCAAATGCAATTCCTCTTTGTAGAGGACATCTGTTATTTGCTGCTCATTATTGATTCACCCTCTTCCTGGGAACAATCTCCCTATGTTTCCTTTGGGAAACCATCCTTCCTCCCTACCTAGCCATGTGAAGTTGAAACCCCCAACAATGTTTAGGTCCTGATCGCTTTAGCCAACCTGTATCTCCCGGCCACTGGCTCCAGGAATTGGCCAGTGACACACAAAGGATGAGGGGACATCACTGAATCCTGCCAGCAAGGAAAAGATTTCTCATCCTCTGCAAAAGCTAGTGCAAGAAGATCCTCTTTATAAACCCAGAGAATGCATTGCCAGGATGATACAGCCTGAAACTCTCCAGCCACCTTGCTGCTGCTAAAGATAAGCTGGTCCGCCAGGACTGTGTGAAGCTGCAGATGAAGACACTGCCGCATGAGGAAAATCTGCGGGTCCTGGAGAACTTCATCTCACCATGTGGGTCTGACTTCTGGTCTTCTGGACTTCTCAGCTTTATGGGGCTATTACTTCCTTATTGTTCAACCCATTAGAGTTGGGTTTTCAGTTGTAAATTATGTAACTTTGTTATTCATTCATTTATTCATTCAATCATTCCTTCTGAATTTGGCTGAGTAAGGAAGGATGCCAATTTGTAGGAACCAAGGAAAACTCAATACTGAAAACTCAATATTGAAATGCACATACTATTTTCTCTTTTATGAAGACTGATTTTCTTCTCTCACAATTACTAAAGCTTCCAAACTGAGCCTAACTATATTGGTACAATGATTCCTGCAATGATAATTGAGCCTCAGCATTCAGGAAGAATTCAAGTTAGACCACTGCTGATTGTCAAAGAAATACGTCAAGTACTTTATGAGTATCACATTTGTTTGTACATCCTGTATTGTGATACATGCTCATTATGTAAGTTAGAGTTACAATAACTTGTTCTAATACATCATGTTTTCAAATATTATACAGAAAATAACATGCAACTTTAGCTCAGGTGGTGTTGTATCCCAAAGACCTTTCGCCAACTACTCTTGTATTTTAGCGGAAGCAGAGCTCACTCTCCTTAAGGCACTGGCCTTCGTGGCTTTTGTCGTTCACTCACTCTGAAATTTGATGGGTAAAGACTGATGACTTATAAAAAACAGAAAATTGGCTCCAAAAGGAGCTCATGATACTGAGCATGCCATTGAAACTGCAACTGCTTTTGTTTTGTTTTTATTCAACCCTTCCTCATCTTTATTGCCTATGTAACTCAATACCCTTTTGGTGACAAGTGACAAAAGAAAAAAACCAACCCAAAAGGACTTAATCAAAAGTAAGAGAGAATGTATTTGCTCTGGTGACTGAAATATCTGGAATAGATCTGCCTTCCGGTGTGATTGAACCTAGGGGCTTCTACAGTGACAACAGACTATCGCAGTCTCACTTTCTGTCTCTTGCCTGTTGTCTTCTGTGGCCACTCTCAGGCAGGCTGTCTTCACGAGGTGGCACTCAGCAGCTGAATTCTCATCATAGCTTCAAAGCCAGCAGAACAGCGCCTTCCCTAATGCTTGGCTCAAATGCCCATTGCTAAGCCAATCTCTGTGGCTAAGGGTAGGGGGTGTGCAATGCTCTGATTGGCCAGGCTCACAATACTCATTCAGTCAGCCCTCCGTATCCGCGGCTCTGCATACATGGATTCAATAAACCACACATCTAAAATATTTGTTTAAAAAATATTCCACAAAGGTTCGAAAAGCAAAACTTGAATTTGCCGCGCAACAAGTACTAGGATGAATCCACACAAATGAAGTGATGTGTAGGCATTGTGTTACATATTATAACTAATCTAGAAATGATTTAAAGTATATGGAGGATGTGCGTAGGTTATGTGCAAATACTACACTAGGTTATATCAGGGACTTGAGCGCCCACGGATTTTGGTATTTGTGAGGGTCCTGGACGAAATCCCCCATGGATACTGAGAGATGATTGTAAATCCTCTGGAGGATATGGACTGAAAACAATGCTGTTTCTTTCAGAAAAGAGAATGAAGGAATGCACACTGGATGCCTGTATTAGGGAACTTAACATTAGCTACTATAACAAGCAATCCCACATATCCATGGCTTGGCTCAACAATCAGTTGTATTTTTCACTCATGCAAAGTCAAATGCAGAGATGTTCTGGTTGGGCAGCTCCCTTGGCAGCTCTCCACCAGCACTGACTCAGGAAACCAAGCCTCTTCCATCTTGGGAATGCTGCTACCCACATCACATAGTATCCAAGGTTGTTGTGGGAGGGGCAAAGTGAACTGGATGCAGCATAACGGCTCTCAGTTGCATTGGCCTTGAAATGACCCAGCAATCTGCCCTTGCATTCACTGGTGAGAACTTAAGTCACATGGCCCACACAGATGCAAGGGGGCTGGGAAATACAATGTAGCCATGTGCCTAGGAAGAGGAAACAGATTTGTGGCCACCTGGCTTATCTCTGATACAAAGACAAACACAATCCATATCAAATACACAGCCAGAACTGCCCACTGGCTCTCCTCTGGTCAAACACTGAGTCAGGGCCAGCAGTGTCCGGAGAGGTGATCTCGTTCCACTCTCTAATTGAACAGATGGAAAACTAAGCAAAGAAGGGCCTTTTCCAGATCATTTGCCACTGATGTAAAGCACATGAATTTAACCAAATGTCTCAAAAAGGAATAAAGAGGCATTCCCTCTCTGCAAAAATGCCAGGAACTCCTTCCAACTACCAACTTGCAGAATCTTGCTCTTATCAAGCATAGGATAGTAGAAATGTGGTGGGTTTTATAGCCAGATAGCCTTGAGTTCAAATCCTAGTTCCATCTCCTTCCAGACTGAATGAATAGTTAAGCTCTCTGCGCCTCAATTTACTCGTCTGCCCAACCAAAACATTCAACAAGCGTTCGATTCCTACTCTCTTCTTATTTCCTACTGTAATACCAAGGATACTGAGAGTTTTCTGGCAGTGACTGATAGTTAACCTTTTGAAGGGCCCAAGAGCGTAATATATTTTCCCAACTTTTTTATGGTCAGCGCACTAAAATCAAATATACTTCCAGAGAAATCTGTAGAAGCTCTAAGGATGAGTAAGTATCTCTTTGTAGAGGTAAATTAACCTTTGTATAGTAAACATTTTACTCCTAGAATGTACTTTGCTGATTCAATTATCACGGTTCCTCCTAGAACTTGGCTAGCTATAGCTGAAAAGCTATAATAGCTTCTCTCCAGCTCTCAAACAAGAATAATCACTTCTTTATAGGAGGAAGTGGCTCCAATCTTGGAGGTGACCAATTCTTGGTCCTTTGAAAGCCTGTGCCTGGTGACTACCATCTAGCAGGAGACCTCAACTCACCATTTGAACAAGACCCCAACTCTCACTCCACAGGCCAAAAATACATACCATGACTAAACCGTTAAACAAACTATCTGACTCGATGTTTCCATGTTCTTTCTAAGGAAACCAAGCTGTTTGCAAAGTCAAGGCCTTGACCAGTGTCAGTAAGGCCAGACCAGGAGACTAGCTTGGTTTCCAACACCAATAGCCACCCCAGGGCTGTGCATAGCAGAGACTCCCCTAGCCCAGACGGCCCCCAAACTCAGGATGGTCTTTCTCTTCCTTAACTCATCAAAACTTAAATCTGTTGCATGGCTCATTGCCTCAGATCTTTGCCAAGCTCTCATTCAGCCAACCAAATTGATAAAAATGTGATTCAAGGCTGTTGGTGATAGCGTTTCCCAAAGAAAACACGTTCCTTTAAACAGAGGCCTCTTTGAGACAAACCACCTGCTTCCACCCCAGAAAAGTACATCTGAAAATCCTGCTGGAGTAAGTTTGGTTGAGAAGGCATCTCTCTGTCCTGGGAATTCTATCAGTTTAGTTAGCCTTGTCTAAAAGTATGCTATAGCATAAAAAGTGGCCTCAGGTCTTGAGGCATTCAGTGATTCCTCAAGGAACATGACCACAGATACTGTTTGAATTCCCTTCACATTGAATTAAGTTTCTGGGTAGGGGGGGCATTATAATTGTAACACATTCATCATGTTTAGTATTTGCTTGCCAGGCTATATAAAAGGTCATTATAAAGTTTTAAAAATTTCATTTGGCTATTTCTTAGAGGTCTCCATTGAATCTATCCACACTTTCAGGAACATTGTGGTTTCCTCTTCATAATATCAGCTTTTAAAAAGGCGTTTCTTTATTTCCTTCTGTTTCCTTTCACCGACCTTCAGAGACTGGCCCATAAAATTGTGCCTGAAGTGTGGAAAGCGAAAACTGAGAAAGAAATATATATTCATTCCACTTTGGGTTACTCTATGACTGACTCCTGCTTTTAAAAGGTACATTGTGGTATTACTGGGATGATAGAGATTTCTGTTCAGGATCCTGTCTGATAGGCTATAATTCAGGGCTTACTGGAAAAACAGTTAAGGGAACACTTCCTGTAGGAGCTCACCACCCTCCCATGGGCCCTAAACCTTAATGATTTGCACCCCAAAATAGATCAACACACATACCTCACTCCTGCCTCATTTCAGTTCCAGTCACACCTGGATCTTACTTGCATTTCATAAGCACTCGAATACTGGGGACCTTTCTTCTTAGTAACAGACCTGCTTAAATTTCTATTAGGCAGTCAAGACACTGAGAGCTGAGGTCACTAACTCAGAGAACTGACCTCTAAATAGAAAGAGTCCTTGTTTTCATCTGGGTTAGGGGGATGGAATCAATGTCTGTTCAACGCTCTGCTTCCCTGCACGGTGAGACAGCTCATATAGCTGGGGAGTCAGGAGACCTAAGAATCTGCCAAGAACAAGACGTGGTGTGACCTTCTGCACCTTACTGTCACAGCCTCAGTCTCCTTTCTTGCAAAATGAGGTGGAGTGGGGAGAGTTTGGTCTAGGTCAGACCCAACCTTTCGGCTGCTGGGAAGTGGTGTGGGGGAGGTTTCCCCTTCCAAGAAACAGAAGAGAGGTTGGATCCTCTCCCTAAGAAAACATGCAGGGACCCAAATGTCACATAAATTGATAGCTTGGGAGTATTAGCTTAATCACCCTCCAGGAACATATTCTTAAAACCCTCTCTAGTAAAATGACAACAAAATAGTTGATTCTTCTTTTCAAAAACCTGATGTTCATCCTTGAGTGTTTTTACTCTCACCTCTGCCCACCTCAACATCTAATCCATCTCGATTTCCCCACTGTGCTAATGACACAAGACAGACCCAAAGGCCCAGGCACCCCCGTCCATGCTGCCACAGCATCTCTCACACAGACGCCCCCTCCCTCTCATCTCCTATAGCCCATCCGTGGATCCTCCCTGCCCCCGCAGCTGGAGAGCTGCTCTGCCTGGTGGCTTTCCATGGCCCTGCATGGTTAGGCTCTGGCTTGATCTCCCACCGGATTGCCACCAGCCTCACCCTTCTGCTTTCTGTTTCCTGTATTTGCCAAACTTGTTCCTACCTCAACGTCTCTGTTCCTGGACCACTCTGTCCCCAGAGCTTCACATGGCTTTAAGGTCTCCATTCAAATGCCCCCCTCTGGGAGAAGCCCACCTACAGTTACTGGCTTACCCATCTTTCTGCCATGATGTTGTCACAGCACATATCATTGACAAAAATGATCGCATTTGAATAACCTTTCCTCGTTTATCTTGTCTAGACGTCTCTTCCCTCCTTCTTCCACTCCTGCCACCAAAATGTGAGTTCTACCAGAGGAGGATCCTCCCGTGTTTTGATTGCTCTGTAGTCTGGCCATGGGGGCTATATACTATATATTTGTCAAACTAATTAAATAAATTATAGTCAAATCATTCCTTTTTCTAAAAATATTTTAATTGATTTTCACGAAGATATCAGTAGAATGTCATTAATATCACCCCTAGGATTTATTTCTCCATATTAAATTTCTCTTATTCCTCTAAGCTTACTCACCGGCCTTACTCTTATCCTCTTAATCACTTTCCAGGGCCTTCCCTGGAGGCTCTCCAATTTCTCCTGGTCCTCCTGAGGAGCTGAATAACCTTGTTCTTAGCGGGACCCACAGTGAACCTACAGAGGGGGCGGGGCAACAATTCTGCATGGTAGAGGGCTTAAAAACAGAGATTTTCTAAGCTGGCATAGATTCAGATGCAACCACTGTCTAGCTCAATGACCTTGAGTGTGTGTCACTTCCTCCACCTTGGTTTCCTCCTCTGTGAAATGGGGCTGACAAAAACATCTCAAAGAGCTGCCTGTGGTGAAGCTTCCAGGAGCTTTTTCCAACAAAGCGCTTAGCACAAGGCCTGCGCACACCAACACCTCAGTAAATTACAACTACTTACTAATAAGTAAGCTAAAACTATAGCCGCTTTAACTAAACAGGAGAGCTGTGCAATGACACTCTACATGGTTTCAGATGTTGTAGGTAAAAAGAAAAGGTAAACAAGGAGAAAGATTATTTATAAAACCCTGAATAAAGCAAAGGGAGCATGAAAGACTGTCTAAAGCCTGTTCCTGGAGTGGCAGGCACGAAACAGATTTCACTAATTGTAGTGTGCACAGGGAAAGAGCCAGCTGAGTGTGCAACAGAAACAAGTGTAGGGGGCAAAAGGCTCACCTGCCTGAAAGGGAAGAACACCTCCTTTTTACTCCTGGAAGATGAGCTCACACAGGAATGTCATCCAGGATGTCACAGCACCTGCCTTTTCAAATGCAGAGCACTCCTCAGCCCTAGGAGGAGTGGCAGAGAGTTGACTCCCATTCCTTCGGAGGTCCCAGGACCCGCTCAGAGATCCTTGTTAATGGAAGCCACATTTGGCAGAGATTCACTGAGAGATACATAAGCACCAAACTCAGAAAGACTATTTTTAGGAGGTTTATGTTTACAGCACACACTTCCACAATGACACAGCACAATGGGACAATCTGAGGGCCTGCGAGAACTGATGCACTGCAAAAGCAGTGGGTGGGCCTCAGGGTGCTTAGAGATTAGGATTTGTCAGGACAACAAGGCAGTGGAGTAGTAAGTGGCTACCCAACAGAATGGACTGTATCCCTACGCTCTGACGTAGAGTGATGGCCAAATATATACGGTCTAGCGACAGAAGGAAGGTGCAAAAGTATCTGTACGATAAGGGTCAGGGAGAACTGTGCCTCTGTCCTCTCCAGAAGCAGCCCTGCAGCAAAGCCTCATATCTCCTTCCATTCCTGACTCAGCCTCCTCAGAAGAGCTGGCCATGCCCTGCGCCATGTGTCCTAGAGGGCAGGGGGGTGGGGCGAGTGCACGAGGCCTCCTAGGCCTCACATTGCCTATTCGGGCATAGCAGGGGCTCACACCATCTCTCGGACCCTTTCCTGGGCTTCTCATCTCCAGCAGGGAAGCAGGCATGAGATGAGCAGACCCACACTTTCTCCCTCATGCCTAGCTCCTCCTCTGGCATCAGCATGGGTGGGTCAGACCAGCTGTGCCCTGTGAGCCTGGATGTTTTCAGTTCAAGGTGCCATGTGGCCTTCTCCTTACCAGAAAGCCGTCAAAAACATAAAAGCTGGGTGGGTGCAGTGGTTCATGCCTGTAATCCCAGCACTTTGGGAGTCTAAGGAAGGAAGATCTCTTGAAGTCAGGAATTCGACACCAGCCTGAGCAACATAGAAAGACCCCGGTCTCTACAAAAGATAAAATAGGTTACTGGGTGCAGTGGCTCATGCCTATAATCCTAGCACTTTAGGAGGTCAACACAGGAGGACTGCTTGAGCCCTAGAGTTTGAGGGTTGCAGGAGCTTTTATGGTACAACTGCACTCCAGCCTGAGCAACAAAGTGAGACAACCTTGTCTCTAAAAAGCATAAAAGTTAAAAGGATGAGTAGGGATATAGTGAACAGATCCTAAGAATGATGTTCAATGTGCCCTGGCCCATTTGTATGTAATTTCCTGCCCTGACTGTGGCCTTTGTGGCCTAGTGACTTGCTTTTAACCTACAGAACATGGCAAAGTGGTGGGATCGCACTGCGTGATTGGTTCCTTCAGACGGAGTTTGTACCTTGCTGGCACTCTCTCCCTAGCTGGCCGGGAGCTGCCCTATGAAGTGGCCCACATAAAAAGAAATAGAGGGTGGCCTCTAGCGGACAGTCATAAGGATCTGAAGTCTTCAGTCTAAGAGTCCACAAGAAACCAAATCCTGCCAACAACTGTATGAGCTTGGAAGTGAATCCTTCCTCAATCGGGTCTCAGATGAGGCTCCCGCCCTGGCTGATTCCTTGATTACTGACCTGTGAAACATCCTGAGGCGAAGGATGCCACTAAGTGGTGTCTGGCACCTGAGATAATAGATGTGTATGAGTTCCTCAGTAACTTCATGGTAATTTGTTACATAGCAATAGGCAACAAATAACGGAGCATTACTTGCCATTACTTTCAATGGCAAAAACTGTAATTACTTTTGCACCAGCCTAATAAAATGAGAGTTCATATAGCATGGCGGTTAAGAGCCCAGGCTCAGAGCCTGACTGCTTGGATTCGAATCCTGCCTCTCCCTTCAACTTCTTTGTGTCTAAGCTTCCTTATCCGTAGATAGAAGGGGTACTCGTCCCATGCCATGGCTTGATGGCAAGGATTAAAGGAGTTAATCCTGCCAGAGTGCTTCGAAAAACACTGGCCCCTGGTCAGAGCCTGGGAAAGGCTGGTTCATGCCTGTGTGTGTTCACGCCTTGCTCTCACTCCCAAACTATCAACAGCTATTTTCTCTAAGGAGGATGATTGTGGCCATTTTCACATTCCAAGAAGTACATTTCTACGCTCCTTTTTTTTTGTAGCAGTGAACATTTTTATCATTTTGTATGTGGAAAAAAACAATAAAGTTCTTTTTAAAATTCGTATTAGCTTCCCGTTAGGCCCTTATAAGAAGGAGATCTCTCTCAAGTTCCTATAAAAAAACAAAATTCCATGCAATCCAGCTTAAACAAAATGGGGGTGATGTTGTAGGGTGGACTCTGACGTATGGCACAGAATAGGAAGTTAGGAAATGGTCAGGGGTCTTGGAGGAAGCTGGGCTCAGGGACTGATGGCGTGGCTGAATACAGGTGGACGAGGCCTTTGGCTCTCTCTTTAGCCACATGATCTCTTTTTGCACCTCTCCTGTAGGCTTCTCTGAGCCCATGATAGAAGGTGGCAACCCACACTGTTTCGAATGACCAGACATCTAGCAGAAACTGATTAGCTCCTCCATGTCCCAACTCCAAATTCCCTAAGGAGAGAATCTGAGGGTCAGATGAACATGGCTGGTCCCACTTGCAGTCACTGGGAGTAGGGAGTAGGGTTTTCTAATATAAAATGAACTGCTGTGACGACATCAGGTAGTAGCAGTATAGAAAGAAGAGAGGAAAGAAAATGGCCAGTGTTTGTTCCAAGTCCTTTCCTTCTTTTACCAAATGACAGCAGAAAATTAAGAATTTTGTCCAAGAAGCTTTTAGAGACATTAGATGAGAGATCATGTTTGCCATGAACACCAGAACCCATGAGATCTCTCATTTGCAGAGAAATTAAGCAATTTCTTTTAATCAGATGGATTCACCCTTCTCTCTTTGATATCCTGATCCATACAGGGTTGCTGCTATCCTACTGGGCATAAAACATCAGGGGTATAAGAGGAGGTTCTGCCTAGCTGATACTGTGTCTCAGTGTGGCAAGCCTAACAAGGTTCATGGGACCCCGGAAGTCAGTACTCACTTAGTGGGCCATATGCATGTCACCCATAACCTAACTCAGGGAAGAATGCGTTCCTCCTCACTCTGTCCTTGTAAAAGTCACAGTTATAAACAAGGTACAGTATAGACCCAAGTCCACAGCAAACCCCACATCTCGTACAATGATGCTAAAGATAAAAAATACTGTTCAACTTGAAATTATACCTCACTCAGCAGAAACATTATCTCTAATTAGCATAATTATCTAATGAACATTCAAAGGGGAAAAACTAATTACTAGAATCACGGGCTCTCCTGGTTGGAAGGAAACTCACAGGTCAATGTAAAAGCCTGTTCCCTCCCCTGTCTCTCCTACTCCCCGAAAGGTACAGGAATCCCTTTTACTATGCCCCTGCCAAGGGGGTGCTAATTCTGCTTCACACCTCCATTTCTGGATAACTATGGTTAGGCAGAAATCTTGACTATAGCAGAACCAAAAATTGGCTTCCAGGTAACCTACCAATTGGCACATTTGCCCAAATTTTGCTTCTGAAACATCATAAACAAACCTTCTGCATACTTCCAGACATCTTGTTTTATGAGATCATCAAGTTTTTATCACCTAACCACTGCTGTTTGAGCTCTCCATAAATTATAATGAATCATGTTTTAGCCAATGACAGTTCCCCAGAGCTGTGGGTCTCTGGGCTCCCACTCTAAGATTCATGTGACATTTCGAAACCCCACCTCAGTCCCACCTTTCCGACCTCTCTCCTCTAGTCAATCCGCTGGTCAAATGTGGTGAAGAACACTCAACACAACCCCCAGTGAAAGCTGCCAGAACAGAGCTCTACCACCACCCCAAATTCCACATTCCTGGCAGCCATCTCCCACCTCAAGGCTGCAGTTTACCACGGCACCTGATTCTCTTTCCCAGATTCAGGCTGAGGCCCTTACCTGCCATCCTTGTGCAACTTGCTGTTTGAACTTTGCATTTCTCTGTTACGCTCAAGGTTGCTCTACTTGACCTGGCTTTGCTGACTGTCAGCATTGCTCTGGCTCATTCCTCTTTCATCCAGTCTATTAGCTCTACTTCCGCCCCATGGCGGCCTGGAAATGAGATCAGCATGCCATCCATGTGCTCACCCACACAGCTCAGAAAAAAAAAAAAAAAAACAAACTGAATAAGACACAGCCAGAGATGAAACGCAAACACAATACTAGCAGTTGGCCTGACAATGATAACAGCTCTACCAGTGTCTCCAAAAATACACCACTTGATACCCATTTGGATTGAACTTTTTCTGGTATTAATGCCAGCATCAGAAGAAGGCAGGATTCATCCCACAGGAGCTGAAATGCTGAGGACAGAATGGTGAAGGGAGGTCAACACATCCCATGGGTCATTATTATAGCTGTTATCAGTCTCTCCATTCTGGGTATCCTGTAACTGCAGCTTGTTAGGTCATGTGCAGCAACACACAAGTTGAAAAGAACTCCTGGAGATTTAAGAGCCTTGCTCTGAAAAGTCTGCATTTTTATAGAATAAAGGCATTTTGTTCCATAACAATAGAACATACTCATGATTTATAAAGCAAAGCAAAGATACATGGCCTGCTATTCTAATAATATGTATTTTTATTCTAGACACAATACACAGATCCAAAGGAAAGAGAACTCCTGGATGAAAGCAGGTATCTGTGATATCAAAAATGTAGGGGATAAAGACAGAAAAAAAAATAACCAAAGAAAAATAAATGCCGGAAAAGTAACCAGAAGAACTGCTTTGCATTTCCTAAAACCTGGATTTGATCTTACCCACCATTTCCAGTTCATCTCCAACACTCACCGCTCTTCCACACGACCACATTACCACCACCACTAACCCCCTACTGTCACTACTACCACCACCAAAACCCTATCTGTGCCGTTACTACCACCAAGAACTGCCACAATCTCTACCCATCTGACAAGGGGCTGATATCCAGAATCTACAATGAACTAAAACAGATCTACAAGAAAAAAACAAACAAGCCCATTCAAAAATAGGCGAAGGATATGAACAGATACTTTACAAAAGAAGACATACAGGAGGCCAACAAACATATGAAAAAATGCTCATCATCACTGGTCATTAGAGAAATGCAAATCAAAACCACATTGAGATACCATCTCACACCAGTTAGAATGGCGATCATTAAAAAATCGGGAAACAACACATGCTGGAGAGGATGTGGAGAAATAGGAACACTTTTACACTGTTGGTGGGAGTGTAAACTAATTCAACCATTGTGGAAGACAGTTTGGTGATTCCTCAAGGACCTAAAAATAGAAATCCCATTTAACCCAGCAATCCCATTACTGGGTATATATCCAAAGGATTATAAATCATTCTACTATAAGGACACATGCACACGAATGTTCATAGCAGCACTGTTTACAATAGCAAAGACCTGGAACCAACCCAAATGCCCAACGATGATAGACTGGATAGGGAAAATGTGGTACATATACACCATGGAATATTACGCAGCCATCAAAAACGATGAGTTCACGTCCTTTGTAGGGACATGGATGAACCTGGAAACCATCATTCTCAGCAAACTGACACAAGAGCAGAAAATCAAACACTGCATATTCTCACTCATAGGCAGGTGTTGAACAATGAGAACACATGGACACAGGGAGGGGAGCACTACACACTGGGGTCCATTGGGGGGAAATGGGGGAGGGATGGGGGGTGGGGAGGTGGGAAGAGATAGCATGGGGAGAAATGACAGATACAGGCAAGGGGACGGAAGGCAGAAAACCACACTGCCAAGTGTGTACCTATGCAACAATCTTGCATGTTCTTCACATGTACCTCAAAACGTAAAATGCAATAAAAAATAAATAAAAAAAAAGAACTGCCACAATCAGCACCATCAATACCATGACAACAAATGATTATAATCACCCTGCTATAGCTACTAATACCACCACCATCACCACCACCAACCACATCATCACTGCCATATCATCAACATCAACAATATCGCTATTACCAACGATAACACCATCATTATTGCCACTCCTGTCAACAACACCATCACCCCACTGAACCACCATCCCCACAACAAAACTGATCGGCCCCAGGTATCTAGAGGAAAAGGAGACCTGGGCTATAGTTCTGACTCTGCTAATTAGCTAGTGACATTGGGAAAGTCATTTTACTTCTTTGTATCTCAGATCAATAAATACAAGATGAATGACTGGAAGAATTAATATTATTTTATGTCTGCTCTTAAAGTCAACAAATACATTAAAAATCAACAGAAATATAAAAAGTGCTGTATAGGCAAGTCAGTCTAAACATTTGGTCTCCATCTCCAGGACACGCAGCTGCAACTGAGCTGGAACACTCATTTCTCTCTATCTCTGTATTCCTCTAGGATCAGAGGGCGTGTGTGTGTGTCTGTGTGTGTGTGTGTGTTTTCTTAGAGATAGGGTCTCACTCTGTTGCCTAGGCTGGAGTGCAGTGGTGCAATCATAGCTCACTGCAGTCTTGAACTCCTGGGCTCAAGCGATCCTCCCACCTTCCCCTACCAAGTAGTTGGGACTACAGGCACACACCATCATGCCCAGCTATGTTTTAAATTATTTTTTTGTAGAGACAGGGTATCGCTACCTTGCGCAGGCTGGTCTTGAACTCCTGGCCTCAAGAAATCCTCCTGCCATGGCCTTCCAAAGTGCTGGGATTACAGACATGAGCCACTGTGCCCAGCCTAGGAACTCTCACCCAGAAACAATGAAGCCCTCTAAAACTGTATGCAAAAAAGGGTGTGTCTCAGCAAAGAACTCTCATAACTTTTAGTATGTTTTCAAAGTTATCCCTGTCCCTAAAAACATTAAGAGCCATTTTTCGGTGCTAACCTTAAAAGACCTGGAAGTCAGGAGGAAAAAAGACCTGGAAATCGTTATTAAAAGACCTGGAAGTCGTTATTAAAAGACCTGGAAGTCAGGAGGAAAAAAGAACTGGAAGTCATTATTAAAAGACCTGGAAGTCAGGAGGAAAAATCAAGATGGGGAAAAGAAGTTTGATTTTTGAGTGACCAGTTGGAGGTTACAGAGGACCATCTAAGTCAAAGATATCTTGAATCAGATACCTTCTGACTCAAAGATAGTCAGAAATCTTCATTTCCTTCATGGCACTTGACATTTTGAAGTTGTTTTTCATTTACTTGTTTAATGTCTGTCTTCCCCACTTAGCATGAAGCTCCCTAGAGACAGGGTTTATTTTTGAGTGTTTCTTTCACCCCTGTGTCACCAGGTCCTTTTACAGTTCCTCACAGAAGAAAAACAAAGCTCTTAATATGAATCAATGTCAGCATGATGTGTTGACATTGCTCAGGGTCTTGGTGTTAATTTTTGACACTACTTGAACTTAAAATCTAAATAAATGTTTATTAGTCTCAGATACAACTGGAAACATATTTTTAAATGATGATAAAATTGAGTGTAGGCAGGCAAACTGACTGCCATTACTAAGAGCTTTTCCAGCGCCAGGGACACAGTGAGTGAAGCCTGGTGCTGATGTACTTGCACAGGAAATGCCCCAGATCCGGCTGCTCCTCTTGGGCTAGGGCCTTTGCTGCATGGATGGGTTGCTTCACCTGCTTTCATTCTCTCAGCTACAAGGGAAGCTGGACTTGGTGCAACTCTAACTTAATGTCTGAGAACCTGGCGCAACCAGCCAAACAGCTTGGATAAGCCACTGCCCTTCGTGGCCTTGGCATCCTGCTATGCTGATAGAGAGCTGATGAACTTCCTGGGGTCCTTTGCCTCAAAGGAAGGCCAAACTAGCTGCCAACTACGCCTCTTCTCTCCTCCCTCCATTGGGCATCAATGTCAAGGTCTAACCCAGTGGATTTTAATGCTTTACAGAAGTCAAGTGAAAGTCAAATTTTGCCTCAGTGGCCTTCCTTACTGAGGCCCCAAAATGCACTCTCAACAGGGAAAATTCCTTCTAAACAAGGTGGGTGAAGGCTTCAGTGCCACTCTCATTGGACACTGATGACTTCACAAAGTCTTTACCTAAACTACTCATTCTATCTGAACTAAAATGTTAATGGGCCTAGGTTTCTGGAAGACCTGAGTCACTGGTGGACTGTCAGAGAGAGGAAACCACCCACCTTCCTGGCTCCCACGGAAGCAGGATTCAGCCAGCGGGCAGAGCCAGCTTCCAGCCTGCTGCCCAGGTTTACTGCTGAAGGTGGGTTAGCCATCCTCGCCTCCTCCAGTAGCCAGTGACTCTTTCTTGGGACTTCCGGACCAAGGAACCACCTCTTACCATTTCACACAGTAACTCAGATTCTGTGTCAAAGTCTGCAGAAATGATCATCTTCTTCGAGCTGCTCTCATCCCTCTGTCTTTTCTCTCCATTAACCTGATTTCCTACCAGGCTTTTCTCAGTCATGTGGGAGGATGCAGAATTTAATCCTTATTCATTGTTCCTTGAGGATTTACCACATGACAGACACTGTTCTGAGCATTCTGCATGTATTAAGCTCATTTAACGTGAGGTAGGTAGGGATTGTTATTATGCCAATTTGTGTTAAAGGAAACTGAGGCCCAGCAAGGTCTGGGAGTCAATCGTCTGCGCTCTGTAAACACAAGGAACAGCCCTGAAGGAGTCCCCCCACTGGAGAAGCTGATGTTTCTAGAGTGGGGAGGCAGAAAGTGAAAAAGAGAACAAATGAGATAATTTTAGGAATAAATTAGAAGGACGTATATGAAGGAGACTGGCCCCATCTCGTTCTAGGTCACACAGTAGCTACTAAGTGGAGGCGCACTGGGCCCGGAACCCAGGCTATCTGACGCCAAGGGGCAACCTAACATTGCACCCCACGTGGTTCTTCTCTAAGGAGCCTATCTGGTGTTTCCTACGTGGTTCTTTTGAGGGAATTAAAATGAATTATTACACATAGGACAATGTAGCAAAGAAGCATGTATTAAGAAGTTCCCTCTAAAAAATTCAGCAAATAATAACCAGATGAAGGAAAATCCTCTTAGCTAGGTTATTTGCTTCAGATCTATACCGGATCAAAATGGGCAAACAGCGGGCAGAGAAGTCGGAAGACAAGGGAAAGCAGCGAGCTGAGACTTGACGGCCATTCCAAGGGCAGTGTGGCTCATGTGAGACCAAAAGAAGAGTAGGAATGAACGCAGGGGTCCTGTGAGCAGCGTGTGGCTCTGCTGAGCTCGGTGCTCCTGGAGGACAAGCCATTTTTGTCCCTGCAGCCCCGGGGCCACAGCAGCCCGGGAAGTAAAGGGTGCTCTGTCGCACGTGGGTGGGAGGATCTCCGTTGCCAGGGCTTCCTGGAACCGCCCCCGCACAACTTCCCAGGTGGACGGGAGGCCACTTCCCTGCTCAGCCTAGAACTCGCCAGACCTGAAAGGAAGGACGACCGGCCACCGACGTTTCACAGAACGGCTGAATAAACAACACAGTTGGTTCTGATCAACTTTCCAGTGCTGTCTGGGGTGTGTGGGTGTGTACATCACATTATATAACCTGGGATCCTGAGTCCGTTTAATATATCTGCATATAATACACCTTGTTCTACATATATATAAAAACCCATACTTCCTTAAGATGCAATCCTCCTAGCTTTGTAACTCCTAGGTGTCTGGTTCAAACATCATAGAAAAAAAAAAAATGCCCTTTAAAAAAAAAGAAAAAGTTATTCAAAAGACATTCTTTTTACTAACTGTTCAGTTATTCTCTGCAGAGATTGCACCAATGCAAAATTCTGCCAGCCCTACTGACAACACTATTAATCATTGATATGCATCTCAGACAATTTGGTAGGGGAAAAATGGCATCTTGTTGTTGCCTTAATTTGCATTTCTTTGATTATTAATAGAGTTTTAGAAATCCATATTTTAAGTAATGTTTTTCTGACCTTCACAGAGGATTTGTAAACTTGGTGAGGAGAGCATTTATAAAAGAGTTAAGCACCCCAGATTTCTAACTGAATTACTACACCATTAAAATGAGCTCCACACAACATGTCAGCAAATAGGCTTCTGTCTGAGAGACCGAGAAGGTGTATATGGCTTCTTTGCTAAATCAGAGAACTGAAAACCCAAGCAGAGCTGTGTCCTAGGAGCAGACACTGACTGCCAAAGTCACCTGCCCATCCTGTCAAGCAGCTTTTCCCAACTAATCTGAGTTCCCATCCTAATCCTTTAAAGCACCGGAAAGTTTTTAAAAAGAAAGACATAAGAAATATTTCTCCAGTTTTTTTTCTATGACTAATTTAAGTTGTAGTAACACAACAATGCTTTTCACTTGAATAGTCTTTAAGATTCATTTTGAAAACAGCAGTAGCCACCTTAAGACATATTTATTATGAGTTTTCAGCACTACACCAGTAGGGGTACAAAGAAAAATTCTAAAATAACTACTTAAAAAGCTTAAATGAATTTAATTAGACTGCTAAAAATGAAAAAAATGCTAAATTATAACCACCCTAGACATGATTAATTACATTTACATTATGCAGAAAGCACAGGAATGAAACCACCCCACAGCTTTTTCTTCCCAGATTCAGAGGTATATACTGTTGCCAGCAAGACAGCTCCTGGGGAAGGCAGACCTAGACCCAGTGTCTGCAGTCAAAACAGTGAGGGTTTGAACAGAAAGGGTCTCTGCCTGCTTCCACAGCCTCATGATCACCGAGCCACCCCTCCAACTTGGGGCCAATTCCTGAAATCCCTTCCTGCCTCTTCCCCAGTGAGAATCCATGGAGCCTCCCCATGCCAAGATCCAGCCATCCATCATCCCTTGCCCCAGCCCCGTGGTCCCAGGATGCATCATTTTTTTGTTTTGGTTTGGTTTGGTTTTTGAGACAGCATCTTGCCCTGTCACCCAGGCTAGAGTGCAGTGTCACCATCATGGCTCACTGCAGCCTTGACCTCCTGAACTCAACCGATCCTCCTACCACAGCCTCTCAAGTAGCTGGGACTACAGGCACATGTCACCACACCCAGCTAATTTTTTTTTTTTTTTTTTTTTTTTTTAGAGATGGAGTCTCAGTACATTTCCCAGGCTGATCTCAAACTCCTGGGCTCAAGCAATCTTCCTGTCTTGGCCTCCCAAAGTCCTGGGATTATAGGTGTGAATGACTGTGCCCAGCCTACACCACAGTTTTTTTTTTTTTTAATCTATCTTGCCAATTATCATTACAGTAGGTGCCCAGGAAACAAGTGCAGGATGAATGAATAGAGACTGGCAAAGTGAGCACTCCAATGGGAGAGTAAGAAGGAACAGATAACGCCTGTAATCCCAGCACTTTGGGAGGCCGAGGAGGAAAGATCATGATCAGGAGATCAAGACCATCCTGTCCAACATGGTAAAAACCCATCCCTACTAAAATACAAAAAGTTAGCTGAGTGTGGTGGCTGTGCACTTGAAATCCCAGCTACTTGGGAGGCTGAGGCAGGGGAATTGCTTGAATCTGGGAGGTGGAGGTTACAGTGAGCTGAGATCACACCACTGCACTCCAGCCTGGTGACAGGGCAAGACTCCATCTCAAAAAAAAAAAAAAAAAAAAAAAAAAAAAAGAATTACACATAAGTCAAGTGGTCCATGGCACATTAAGTGGAAAAAAGGAGGTATCAAACAGTGTATAGAGAGGACAATCCCATTTAATTTTATCAAATGGTGTGTACATGAAAAAAAAAAAAGTCCTGGAAAGTTGTCAGCATTCAAAGGTAGGAAGCACCGGGTAGACATAGACAAGACACTAAGAGAGAGGTTAGTGTCTTCGTTCCTCTATCAGGGAAGTAAACATTTTACCAGAATCTCCCTGGCAGCCTTTTTCTGAACTGTCCTAAGGGCTATGGCTGAAGGAAAGTGAGGGCCTGGGTTTTTCCATCTCTATCGTGGCAGGTGAACACAGAAGAAGGGATCTGACCCTTACGTTTCCACATCTGTGTCATGGGAACAATAACAGAACCTACCTTCCCGGGCAGTTGTGAGAATCACAGGAGTGAAGGCCTACCACGTGCTTAGCACAGAGCCTGTTACACAGTAACAGAGTGCTGAATAGGACTGCGTGTCATCAGCATTATCATGATTTGTGTGGTGCTGATTAGCCCAAGGCCACGTAATATACAGGCCCTGGTTGTGTTTGGAGCTTCACTCCCCATGAGATGCTGTCTCCTTTTCCTTTTCTCTCCTTCCTTCTCCTCAACTCCTGCAACAAGTTTATTTATTCATTAAACACTCAAGACCTGTCTCTCTCATCTCTCCCACTGTCTTTAGTATGTCTCTCTATTATACCTTCTTTTCATCTCCCTGCAGATGTTCCAGGTTTGGGGGCACCCATGGGTACTGCTTGGAGGTGGAAGTGAGGACAGCCTCTCAGGTCCATGTGGTTATTTAGATCTGACCTCAAGGGTAGAACCTTACTCCCGTTAGCATCCCTGGGGCATTCTGGAGAGGAGCTAGCCCTTAGGCTGGTCCCCTGCCTGTGTATACCCAGGTGAACCCAGTTAGCAGGACTGATCCGACTCCCGCATCTACTCTTCATCTTCCTCTCTTCTTCCTTTCCTTTCCTCTCGGTACCCAAACACATAACACGTGCAAGTTTGGATGGGCACAAGCTGAGGAGCCTTTTAAACAGCTCATTAAAACTATTAAAAGCTGAAAATTGACCTTGGGAAATGACTGCACCATAGCTTTATTAGATTGCTTGAGGGTGGAGGGGAGAAAGTCTGGCTGTCTTACTACTGATTTCTCAGGGCTCTCCATACAAGCTTCTAAATTTGGATCTCAAGAATTATTGAGCTTCTACTGGAAAAAAGAAAAAAAAATCTGTAGTCTTGCCAAAGCCCAGAGTAATTCTCCAGCTCTTTCTCCCAGAGCCCTTGGAAAGGGAAGAGGCCTGGCTTTTAGATGGAGGGAGGGGAGATAGTTGTTACTGTTGAGTTCTTGTAGGGGAAGAAGTACGTGGGAGGATTGAGGATTTGCTACCAACTGACCTCCCTCTTTACAACCCTGCGCTGAATTTTTGCAGGCATTTATGATTGATGGGAAGTAGGAGGTGGACAAAACACCAAAAACCCACCTAGTTAAGAAAAGCAATCGATTCAAAATGTATTTCAAAGACAAAGGCATAGAAGCAGTTATTTGTTCTGTTTTCAAAAAGGGGTTGTGTGTAGGGGGCGGGGCACTTGTGGAAAGGAAATGGGAGCGAACCGAGAACATGCAAGTACAGAAGCACAGGTGTGTTTGTGGGGCTGAGCGCTGGCCTTGTCCCGTATGGCAACAAGGGCCTGAATCGGAGGTCCAAAGGTTGGGTGCCAGGGCCAGCACTGCCCCAAATCAGAGCAAGGCCCTTCTCCCCACCAGCTTCTCCCACAGATGATGAGAAGAATGAATACTGACCTCCAAGGCCCCTTTGTAACTGCATCACACCAATCTGGTTCAACTTTTATGTAACAAATGGTGAGTTTTCAGTTGCCATGGACCCCCAGGTTCAAAGTCACATCATCTGAGTATGCCCAGGTGAACCAAGTGTGCAACCACAGGAGGAACCTAAGTGCTTGGACTGAGGACCAGGGACTAAATTAAGAAGTGGACACTGCAGAGCAGGATCCAGGATCCAATCAGATCGAGCTCTGGCATCACTCCATGGCAGGATCCAATCAGATCATGCACCCTGGCATCACCTCATTGTAAGATCCAATCAGATCACACCCCATTGCCCTTTGCTTATAAAACCTGACCCAAACCCCAGCTTGTGGAGAGAGATTGGAGTGTTTTCTCCCGTCTTCTTGCCAGTCAACTCACAATGAAGCTTTTCTTTTCTCAGAAGCTCTTGCCATGGTATTGGCTTCCATGCACATCAGGCAGTGAGCCCATTGATTGCTTGGTGACGCCTTCACTTCCTAGCACTCCATGGAGTTTACTGGATCGGAGTCAATCCATGTGTCCCGAGCGACTACTGTATGCCAGGCACTGCACTGACCATGTCATCAGGCCCTTCAACACTCATGCCATGTAGTCCTCACAGCATCCCATGACAGGATCATTGGTCCCATTTTTCAGAGGAGAAGAGGCGACTGAGACTTAAAGGGAGAAACTGACCTGACCCACACCACACAGCTATGCAGTGATGATGCCAGAGCACACACCCACCTTCTCTGAGGCCTGGTCCAGCGTGTTTGCGTTGTGCCATCTGGGCATGCATGTGCACACAAGCAAGTTGACAAGAGGGAGTCACATGCCTCCCTCTTCCCCTCCCTCAGCACCTTGAGGGTCAGCCCTGTGCATCAATTCCTATGAGATCCCCAGTAACCAGCCCAGTGCTGAGGAGTGAAGATAAGAGATGAAAAAATTGGAGTTCCTGCTCTCAAGGTACTAAGGAAAGCAAGTAAGGGCCTCTTTTTCTCTGATATTCAAGTTTGACCAACTCCATCTTGTAGAGGATACTGACTAACCTTCCCTAGAGGGACTGGACCAGCTGCCTTCTTGGTCCAGTCCTCTTCCTTGGGAGGCAAGGGGCCTTGGAGAGCCCCTGAGATGGCCCATGTCTGTTTCCTCCCCTGAAGAATGGCTACAATGACAGTTGGCACACTCCTTAGAGTAATGTTGTAAGGCTAAAACCAGGTCTTTTTTGTGGATAATAAAATGTGCAAAGCAATATCTCAGTAATGAAAAGGTGTTTGACAGAAAGATGTTCATTTAGAAGTCTGGATATGACAGGTTTGTGTTTCTGAGTTGGTTCCTTTTTTCTAAAGTCCATTCTTACCTTATTTTCAATTCTTTTTCAAAGAAAACAAAAGGAAGGAAACCATGTTTTTTTTAATATTATAAAAATAGGGCAATAGATCTGTATTCAGGTGGATTTTGCCATGTATTCAGGCAAAACCCAACCCATACTACTTGGCCCAAGCCCTCCTGCAAGGAAAGGCCTGGGATGTCCCTCCCTTTGCCCTGCAAACCACTAAGGCAGATGACCGGCACTGCCAGGAGTTCAAGAAACTGGCTCCAAGTGGGAAAAGAAAGAAGGGATCTAAGAGATGCTCACACCCCAGGAGTTCAACACCAGCTGGGGCAACATGGTGCAACCTCCTGTCTACAAAAAATAGAAAAATGAGCCAGGCAGGGTGGTGAATGCCTGTGGTCCCAGATACTTGGAAGGCTGAGGTGGGAGGATCACTTGAGCCCAGGAGTTTGAGACCAGCCTGGACAACAGAGGGAGACCCCGTCTTTACCGAAAATAGAAAAAAAAAATTAGCCAGGTGTCATGAGGCACCTGTATGGTCTCACCTACTTTGGAGGCTGAAGTGAGAATATCACTGAGCCCAGGACGCCAAGGTTTCCATGAGCCATGACTGAGCCACTGCACTCCAGCCTGGGTGACAGAGGGAGACCCTGTCTCAAAAATAAAAATAAAAAATAAACAAAAAGGTGATATGACACTATGTTCCTTGTAGGATTAAGTGAAATAATATATGTGCTGAATGGTAACTGGCAATATTATTACTTCTACACAAATTGTTCTTTTTGTCTACAGACTCAGAATTCTCCCTGAGTCTATTTTCTTTTGAAATTTAATTTAAAGAAATGAAAATGAGATACCCCTTCTCATCTGTCAGATGGGAAAAAATCCAAAATTTTGACTATATAGTCTGTTGGTGAAGCTGTGGGGAAATGGGCACTCTCATCCACTGCCAATGGGAATGCAGAATGCTACAGCCCTGTGGAGGGAAATTTGATAGCATCTGGCAAAATTACACATGCCCTTCTCCTTCGACCCAGCAGAGTCACTTAAAGCCCTTCAACTCAACAGAGATACATAGGCAAAAATGCACAAAAGACATAAGAGACACATCAATCGATTACAATCTATGGATCTTATTTGAATCCAGATTTGAGCAAATAAAATGAAATTTTAAGATAGAGAAATAGGAACACTGATTGGGGAGTTGATAATCCTAAGGAATTTTAAGTATTTTTAGTTGTGATCATGGTATTGTGATCATGTTTTTCTTAAAGATTCCTTATCTGTTAGTGAGACTTACTGAAATATTTATGAATGAAATACAATGTCTGGGATGTGCTTAAAAATAATCCAGGAGGAGGGAGTGTGTGGGTGACAGTACTTGGGGGTTTATTACTGTGTCCTATTTTTGCACGTTTGGAAGTTTCCGTAATCTAATTGAGACATTACAGATAAAGCTGAATCCCCCTTGTCACCATTTTAACCCCAGGACTCTTTCCTCTCCCCAGGTAACCACTGCTTTCATTTTGCTCTGAAGTCTTCTACACATTTCTCTGGGCATTCAAGTGTTATATATCTACTCACAAGGGGTGGGGGATAGTATTTTTCTGAGGACAGCTTTTTTTTCCATCTACAGCAATGATATCATCCTGACGTATTATCCTGCCTCATGTTTTCTGCCCAGCCATATGTCTTGGAGAGCTTCCATGTCAGCACACAGAGCAATGGAAGAGTTCTGTTCCTCCATTGCTGCACACGTGTCATGGAAAGGGTGTGACATAGATTATTTACTCATTCTCATAATGATGGGCACTGATGTTGTTTTCAATTTTTTTGCTACAATTATTGCTGCAATGAACATCCTTGGAAGGCTCAACTCATGAATAAAAGTGTTTCTATAGTGTAGATAAGAAATTGAATTGTTAAGCCCTAGGTTATTTTTGGTGCTCTTTGAATATATCCTAACGCTCACCCTGTCTCTCCTTTGCCCTGTCTTCTATCAGTAAGGTCTCAGTCAAACGGGGCACTCAACAAATGGGAGATGCTATTTTTTATTGTCATTACCAGCTGATATGGTTTGGCTGTGTGTCCCAGCCCAAATCTCATGTCGAATTATAATTCCCAGTGTTGGAGGAGGGGCCTGTGGGAGGTGACTGGTTCATGGGGGTGGTTTCTAATGGGTTAGCACCATCCCCCTCCTAAAGTGCTGTTTGTTTAAAAGTGTGTAGCACTTCTCCCTTCTTTCTCTCTCTCTCTCCTGCCGGCCATGTGAAGTGTGCTTGCTTCCCCTTTGCCTTCCATCATGATCGTAAGTATTCTGAGGCCTCCCCAGAAGCAGAAGCCTGTACAGCCCATGGTACCAGGAGCCAACTAAACCTCATTTCATTATAAATTATCCAGTCTTCAGTAGTTCTTTTTAGCAGTGTGAGATGGACTAATGCACCACCATTACTATCATTTTATAATTTCATCTTCTACCCCTTCTTTATCTCTTACAGTTATTGCTCTAGGCTCACACTTCTATACCCTGCTTCGTGATCCAGTCTGCTCAGCTTTTCCCAACCTCCCCACCTCTCCTCCATGCCCTTGTGGAAGAACCCTCACCATGGACCTTCCCTACTCTCCAACCTCATCATGTTTCTTCCTGCTCCCCCTGATTTCTGCTCTTCAGCCACATGGGCCTCTCTCTCTTCAGATGTACCCTGACTACTCCAAAGCATTGCAGGCACTGTTCCTTCTGTCTTTCTTGCCCCACCTGGTGACCTTGACTCTTCCTTCTGTTCTCAGCTTCATTGTCACCTTCTCAAGGCAGCCATCCCTAACATCCTCCTCTGGAAGTGCTGAGTATCTTTCATGACAGCATATAGAGTAGTTCTTAATAACACATTTTTTTGTTGTTTTTTGAGACGGAGTTGTGCTCTGCTGCCCAGGCTGGAGTGCAATGGTGCCATCTCAACTCACTACAACCTCTGCCTCCTGGGTTAAAGCAATTCTCACACCTCAGCCTCTGAGTAGCTGTAATTACAAGTGTGTACCAACACGCCCAGCTAAGTTTTTGTATTTTTAGTAGAGTCAGGGCTTTGCCATGTTGGCCAGGCTAGTCTCAAACTCCTGACCTCAGGTGGTTTGCCTGCCTCTGCCTCCCAAAGTGCTAGGATTACAGGCATGAGCCACCATGCCTGGTCAATAACACACTTTTTTTTTTTTTTTTTTTTGGTGTGGGACGAGGCAGAGTTTCACTCTTGTTGCACAGGCTGGGGTGCAGTGGCACAATTTCAGCTCACTGCAACCTCCACCTCCTGGGTTCAAGGAATTCTCCCGCCTCAGCCTCCCAAGTAGCTGGGATTACAGGTATGCACCATCATGCCCAGCTAATTTTAGTAGAGATGGGGTTTCACCATGTTGGTCAGGCTGGTCTCAAACTCCTGTCCTCAGGGGATCCACTTGCTTCAGCCTCCCAAAGTGCCGAGATTACAGGCTTGAGCCACCATGCCCGGCCTATAACACACTTTTAAAATTAAACTGACTAATGTTTGTCTTTGCTATTAGATTTCAAGTCCTCAAAGGGCAGAAACTGAGTGCATTTTGCTCACCCAAGATCTCCCACAGAGCCAAGTACATAATGAGGCCTCAATAAATATTCACCAAATTAATGAAGGAACTATGGAATGCCTATTCACATATGGCACTCTCTTTGTTTTCATATTTTACTTGACCCCTGCTTCACCACTAGGTCCAGTGGTAGAAGAGAGTCAAGCATCTCCAGGGCCCTCCGGCCAGGATTCCCTTAAATGCCCTTTTGTGATGTGAAGTACCATGTTTTTATAAAACAGTAGCCCTTGCACAAAACACTCCTCTGGGTAGAAGAGATGCTTCGCAGTTGTCTCCCAGTTCCTATAGCACGTCTCAAAGCATGTTGAGTATTTAATCCAGTGTGACATCATACACTGCCATGCTTCCCTGGCTGCTGGACTGGTGGCCAGGTCTGGATCCTGGTGGTATTGCCTCCCCTTTGCCTGGTAGCTAGCTGCACTTCTAGAAGGTATTCCACAATGATCACTGAGTGAGACAGTGAGTGCGTGAGTGCAGGAGTGACTGTGTGGCACTTAAATGACGATTCCCTTCTAACTGTGGGGTCCCAGATGAATGCTGGTCCACAAGCCAGAAAACACCCCAAAGTGCTTTCAAGAAAAAAATCCTGGCCCTGCTGCTTCCTCTCTGCAGCTCAGTGCCTGCAGCTGGTTGGAAGGCCATCCCAGAAAGGCTCTTTATTCCCACAATGCCATGTGAGCCCAGCTCCTTGCCGCTTGCCTGCCTTCGCCAGCAGGTCAGAGTCCCTGAAGGTGATCTGTCGGGCATCTTCTCCCCACACAGTCCCTCCTTTAATTTGGCTGCCAGAATGCTGAATGCTAAATTTTTCTGGGCAAGGCGGCAACTTTTGTGGCTGGCATGTCTGTTTTCCTCCACTTAGTCACCACTTTTCCCCTTTGAAAACTCTTATTTATTAATTTTACTGTATAAATTATTTTGATACTTTGCTTCAAATTCAATTGAAGGAGAAAAAAAAGAATCAGATAAGTAGCCTGAATACAATTTTACATCTGAAGTCTCCAATTTCTGGTTCTACTCCATGAATTTGGAAAGAATCTCAAGATTGAGATGACTTTAGGCAACATGTGCACCTTCAGAAAATCGCACCCTCCTTGGGGGAAATGGTTGACTCCAGGGCTTGGGCACAGAAGGTACAAGAAGAACTTGGCACGTCTTGCTGTGCCAGAAAATAAGGCTCACAGAATGATAGGGACACGTCAAATTATGGGCAGGTTTAAAGGGGCCAAATCTGAGATAATTTGAACACTAAAATAAATAATGATAATAAAATAGTATAACCTATTGAGTAAAATAGGAACGAATAAGCCTATAATCAATTAATTTGTTCATTAATTAGAGGAGAAGTTGCCTTTCTTACAGTAGCAAGATAGACAGTGAATGTAAAAGGAATGATGGAATTAGAAAATCACCACTGGGCAATCACCAGATCTATAACTTTCAGGCAAGAATCACAATGGATAAAAACATGAGAGGGTGAAAAGCTTGAGGACTAAAAGAATATTTACACACTCTCCAAACATCTCCCCACATGAAGCATATAAATTACAAAGAGAAACGACACACTGGAAAAAAAAAAAGAGAGATCAAAGTTATTATCAATGGTAAGAGGACAATTCAAGAGCATGTATTGCCTGCTATGATGCACTGAGAAAAACGCAACATCCCTCCTGTATATTTCTACTAAAGAATCAGTCTGACTCTAATCATGTGGAAACATCGGACAGTCAAACTGGGGCCAATCTACAAGATAACTGGCTAGACAACTGTACATCTAAATAGGATGAATTTTACTGCATATGGATTATACCTCAATACACCTGATTAAAAAAAAAAAAACTGGCCTGCATGTTTTAAAAGTATCAATGTCATGGAAAAGAGAGGCTAAGAACTGTTCCAAATGAAAGGACACGAAATAGACAAAATAAGTGAATGCAACATGTGATACAGGGTTTTCTTTTGCTATAAAGATTATTAAAATAATGGGAGAAATCCAAATAAGATTATTAGATTAGACAATAATAATGCATAAATGTTGATTTTCTGATTTTGATGACTGTACTATGGTTATTTAAGACAATGGTCTTGTTTTTGGGAAATAGATTCTTAAGTGTTTAATAGCTGTTGGAGTCAGTCTGGGCTGGTAAAACAAAAATACCATAGACTGGATTAAACAATAGAAATTTATTTCTCACAGTTCTAGAGGCTGAAAGTCCAAGGTCAGGATGCCAGCATGGTTGGGTTCTGATTAGGGTCCTTTTCCTGGTTCACAGAGTGCTAACTTCTCCATGTATCCTCAGGTGGCAGAGAACAAAGAAGAAGTAAGCTTTCACATGTCTTTTTATAAGGGCACTAATTCCATTCATGAGGACCCCACCCTCATAACCTAATTATCTCCTAAATGCTACAACTTATTTTTTTTTCTTCAACTTTTAAGTTCAGGGGTAATATGGTTTGGTTGTGTCCCCACCCAAATCTCACCTTGAACTGCAGCTCCCATAATCCCCATGTGTCACAAGAGGGACATGGTCGGAGGTAACTGAATCATGGGAGCTGGTTTTTCCTGTGCTGTCCTCATGATAGTGAATAAGTCTCATGAGATCTGGTAGGTTTATAAAGGCCAGCTTCCCTGCACACATGCTCTTGCCTGCCTCCATGTAAGACCTGCCTTTGCTCCTCCTTTGTCTTCTGCCATGATGGTGAGGCCTCTCCAGGCCTGTGGAACTGTGAGTCCATTAAGCCTCTCTTGCTTTATAAATTACCCAGTCACAGGTATTTCTTCATAGCAGTATGAAAATGGACAAATACGAGTGGTATATGTGCAGGATGTGTAGGTTTGTTACATAGGTAAATGTGTGCCATGGTGGTTTTCTGCACAGATCATCCCATCACCTAGGTATTAAGCCAGGCATCCATTAACTATTCTTCCTGATGCTCTTCCCCCTCCTACCCCTACCCCTGACAGGCCTCAGTGTATGTTATTTTCCACCATGTGTCCATGTGTTCATGGTTCAGCTCCCACTTATAAGTGAGAACATGTGGTGCTTGGTTTTTGGTTCCTGGATTAGTTTGCTGAGGTTAATGGCTTCTAGCTCCATTCATGCCCCTGCAAAGAACATGATCTTGTTCCTTTTTATAGCCGCATAGTATTTCATGGTATATAGGTACCACATTTTCTTTATCCAGTCTATGACTGATGGGTTGATTCCATGTTTTTGTTATTGTGAACAGTGCTGCGATAAACACAATCCTTATAATAGAATGATTTATATTTCTCCGGGTACATACCCAGTAATGAGATTGTTGGATCAAATGGTATTTCTCCCTCTAGGTCTTTGAGGAATCGCCACACTGTCTTTCACAATGGTTGAACTAATTTACACTCCCACCAACAGTATAAAGGCGTTTTATTTTATTCTCGGCAACCTCACCAGCATCTGTTGTTTTTTGACTTTTTAGTAATAGCCATTCTGACTGGCATAAGATGGTATCTCATTGCGGTTTTGATTTGTGAATCTCTAACAATCAGTGATGTTGAGCTTTTCTTTTGATATGTTTCTTGGCCACATAAGTGTCTTCTTTTGAGAAGTATGTTCATGTCCTTTGCCTACTTATTAATGGTTTTTTTTTTTCTTGTACAATTTTCATGTGAATTTAAGTTCCTTGTAGACTCTGGATATTAGATCTTTGTTAGATGGATAGACTACAGAAATTTTCTCCCATTCTGTAGGTTGTCTGTTTACTCTAATGATAGTTTCTTTTGCTGTACAGAAGTTCTTTAATTAGATTCTATTTGTCAATTTTTGCTTTTGTTGCAATTGCTTTTGGCATTTTTGTCATGTAATTTTTGCCCATAAAGATCCACATCTTAATAAATCACATTCAGGGTTAGGATTTCAACATAGGAATGGGTGGGGGAGGGGCACAAATGTTCAGTTCATAGCAGCCGTAAAGGGGCATTATATCATGTCTGTAATTAAGATCCAGTGGTCGGTCGGTAGATAGGTATATTGATAGATACACAGATACACATAGGATAACATGGTAAAATGTTATATCTGAGAAATCTGAATAAAGGGCATGTGAGAATATTATTTCAGCTTTTTTGTAAGTCTGCGATTATCAAAGTTAAAAGAAAAAACTCAGAGGGAGGAAGGAAGGGAGAGAGAAAAAGATCTGCACCAAAGCACTTGCCTTGACAGGTGGATATTCACAACCTTGAGAGGGAAATGTTGCCATTCTCTCTCGAAAAGCTGCCTTAGTCTCCCATGGTACTAACTTTTGATAACTAATGCCCACCATAATTTACATCACTTTTACCATAATCTTACTTCACCTCCACTATTCTGAATATAGTTAGGTCAAGCCATAGAGCTGTAAAATGATGGCCTATCTTCTCTCCTGGCATTACATACCTCTACCTCTCCAACATGAAAATGTTGAGCTCACCATTGTAATTCTGTAGTCACTTGCATCATCCTTGGGTTTCTGTCTGTCTCTCTCACTGCACCATAAGATTCAGGGAAGCAGGGATTGGGTCTGGCTTTGCTGAAGGTTTAGTGCAAGACCCAGTGCAACATGAAAATATGGGGCTCCTGTCAAGAACAAGTACAAGATTGCACCAGCAGTTCATTAAACCAAGAGCAAGATCCTTCTGAGCACAGGGCACGTGCATGCCCATGGGTGCACCCAGCACAGCACTAGTACAGAGGAGGAGCTGCTGGTAAATGAGTGCTACATGAATGAAGGAAGTAATGAATAAATGAAACTTTTAAAACACATTTCCAGGCTGTATGTAAAGGTGAGGTCTCCAGTAGTCAAAACTTTTATATTGATAATTGATTTGGGCCTTCCTGAATCAACTCCAGATAGATTCCAGACTGCAGGGGGTGCCAATTCCCGTCATGCAGCAGGAACAATGTTGAGCTCCAACACGCCACACCCACTTCCCCACAGCCACAGCCAGGGACAGGCCATTCTGATTCTCCATGCAGGACAGCTCCTGCCAGCCTCCCGTCATGGTCTTCTTACCTTCTGCTTTCCCCCTTTTCCCCTCCCCTGCCCACACATCTCCTCTTTGGACTCAGTTCCAGTACAGAATGTTCTAACCAAAGAGTGTGAGCCCCTCTGGAGGCTGCAGCATTAATAATCCCAGCTATGCCAAACCGGGCACTGAAGCGAAGCTACCAGACCCCTTTTCACTCATGACCTACATTGTCATTGGTTCCATGGACTGTTCATTCTGCACCTCGAGGAGGAAAATGCTACTATGGCAACAGCTCCTAGAGTTACAGGGATGTAAAACACCTACTTTTAAAAAGGTTCACTTTCCCATATGGCAAATGGACTTCATTAGTTGTTTCTAAATCAAATATCCAAACAAGGTGGGCTGAAAAGAAAATATTTTTAAGGAGGTAATTTAGATTGTAGCACCAGAACTACCCCTTGAGATACTGGAGAGTGAAGAGAGAATACCATAGTTTTTTGGTTTCGTTTTTTAAAGACTGATATTATTAGAAATTATCTGTATGCTCACTGGCTAATGTGAACTTTTCCATATGAGAAGGAAACAGACAGCTGATTCTCTCTTCTTGAGTGGTTTCTATTACATTGTCCTCTTAGCTGTCTGTTTCTAGCTCTTCCCACTCCACCATCCAGCAAATGCTGTGTGTAACAGAAAGAGAATAAGGCTCTTAGGTCTAAAGTCTCACTTTACTGTCTCTCAGTGCTATGACCTCAGGCAAGTTATTTCTTCTCTGAGTCCCGGTTTCTTCACTGGAGGTATGCATTTATTCATTACCCAAACATTCACAAAAGTTTCTTGAGTAATTATGATGGACCTGAATTCACAATACCTCCCTGAGGAGGCGGTGTGGCCTGCGACCAATGTCAGGTTGAAATCAATGCAGAAATCATAATCACTTGTTATCTCTGCTTCCTCTCCCTGACCCATGCCCCAGTCAAAGTCAGCGACAGCCTCCCCTGACTCTCACAGCCCCAGTCTCCCTTCACAGCTCATGTGTCTTTGTTACCCACTTAGACTCTGAGTGGGTTACCCAAGGGCAAGAATTGGCTTCCAACCCACATGATCTCCCAGGATGTGGCAACAAATCAGGCACATCACCAGTCTCTATCAGTGGTACTGCACATTTTCTTGTGTTCCTTGTACAAACAATGAACTCAAATTATAATCACCTTCCAATGGTGGCTCCAGAATCCCTACATGGGAATGCTTAAGAGGGGTGCCCAGGGCCAGGCAAGGTGGCTCATACCTATAATCCCAGCACTTTGGGAGGCTGAGCAGAAGGATTTCTTGAGGCCAGGGGCTTGAGACTAGCCTAGACAATATAGAAAGACCCTTATCTCTGGGGAAAAAAAAAAAAGCTGTTTTTAATTAGCTGGGAGTGGTGGTAAATTAATCAATCCCAGCTAGTTGGGAGGCTGAAGTAGAAGGATCACTTGAGCCCAGGAGGTTGAGGCTGCAATGAGCTATGGTTATATCACCTTTGCTTTAGCCTGAGTAACAGAGCAAGACCACATCTCTACAGAAAAAAAAAAAAAAAAGAGGGGCACCTATTGGAAAGCTGCAGAGATTGTACCAGCATGTCTGTTTTGGGCCCTTGAAGCTGTATTTGCATGGCAAGCAGTCTGTTTTTGCTTGGATTATTTGTACATAGGGTGACTTAGGGTGCGCATGGCAATTATAAATGAGTTTAACCCCCACCCCCTTCCAGCGGAACACCTCTTATCTGATCTCTTGCCTCAGAAGTAGCCTGACATACCTTACTACTTCCTTCAGAAGGACATCTCTCTTCCATTTCCCTTCTTAGCTGAAAGCCTAGTCCCAAGGGAGTGCTACAGAGAAGAGAAAATCATCACAAAACAGGGCATCAAAACCATGGAGACACGAACCTGAAAACACCACATCACCCTTCCTTAATTTCAGAGTCTCCCTCACCAGCCGGGCTTGGACAGAAATGTGGAACATCACTCTGGTAATCCCTTCCAGACATGATTATGTTCTAGTTACTGCCTAGGAGGACCTACTTGGTATTTCTCATCTTATCCTGATTGCATTCAAAACTTGATTAGATTCTATTGATTCTGTCATAAAAAAATAAAGCTGGTCTGCTTTTCCCCTGTAGTCTCTCACTTGCTTAATGTAAAAATCCCACCTGTGCCTCATAGGCTTAAACCTACATTTCTTTGCTTCGCTCCACTTCCAGTTCTTGCTTTTCCCTTCTCACAGCTGACATCTCTCTTCAGTCTTGCACACTGGCTTTAGTTTTTATTGCTGTTATTTGCTGGTCTCTATTAGGACTATTCGCTCTCTTAGCTACCAGAGGGGAAAGCAGAAATATTTCTCTAACTCCCAGATAGTATCATTGGCCAAACTGTTTTTCATTGAATTCATTTATATTTATGACTTACAAGTGTTATTTCTTCCCATTCGAAGTAACTTACCTTATGATGAAAGGAAGGCTCACTGTGACCTAAAGTTGGGGGTCGGCCTCCTGGGAGGGTCCCTGTTCCCACAGATGGCAGGCATAAGCCACCACACCCAGTTCATCCCTCCTCTCTACCCTTCTAATCTAACTAGGTGTTTGCCTGTCCTCTTTTTTCATAGTGTTCCTCACAGACCTCTTAAACTAGAGGGGAAGAAAGGAAAGCAAAAACAAGTCAGCAAAAACCGCTCATGGGGAATCTATGCAGATACTGCTCCCCAGGACAACCAAGCTTCGTATGATGAGATGTTTGAGGGGGTAGACAATGACTCAACTATAACAATGCCCATTATGAGACTCAAACATGGAAACAATCCAGACTCCCAGCAATAAGGTTTTGGTTTCACAAGCCATGGAACACCAATACAATAGAATTCTATGAGGTCATTATGTTTCCGAAAAAATGTTAACTGACATAAGTATTTACACCATAGAAGCAATTCAAGTAATCTAGTATGGCTATGTAGAATAAATATGACCTAAGACTTAAAATTCAGTCAGCTTCCATGGAGCATTGCATTACTTCCTTGAGTTATAGAAAATAAGGTGGTGAGTACAGTGGCTCATGCCTGTAATCCCAGCACTTTGGAAGGCCAAGGAGGGAGGATCACTTAGGGGTAGGAGTTCAAAACCCAGGGCAACATAGCAAGACCCATTCTCTACAAAAAATAAAGGGCATAATGGCATGGACTTGTAGTCCCAGCTACTTGGGAAGCTGAAATGTAGAGGAATCTTTAATCCTAGGACATCGAGGCCTGTGGTCAGCTATGTTCATACCACTGCACTCCAGCCTGGGCAACAGACAGAGACCCTACCTCAAAAAAAAAAAAAAAAAAGCAAAGAAAATAAGAATTTAATGCTCAAGTACACTGGAAAAACTCTAGATTAATAACAGTGAGATGAGCTTCTTGTTTTTTAAATTTCTCAAATCTTTTCATATGCCAATGCACATCATGAATCTCCAAGAGGAGGTACTAGGGTGATTCATTTCTAAACTTACTTTACCCTGAGACTACTGTTCTGGGGACCACACTTTAGAAAAGATGAGTAAATGGATGACTGAATGCATGCCTTGACGGAGCAATACAGAAGACTAGAAGGCAGGCAAAAATGTCAACATCGATTTGGGTTGGCTATTAGAAATATGGGTGATTTTTATGGCTTTACTATTATTATCATGTTGCTGATTCTTCCACAGTGAACAATTCTGCTTATATAATTAAAAATAATAAAGGTTTGTATTGTTTTCTTTTTTAAGATGACTGAAGAGGAGATGGGGAAGGGAGTTCTTGAAGCCAGCTGTGTGACTGCCTTGTAAACCTTGCCAATGCTGATCATTGCTCTTAGGCAGCAATGAAGCCGACTCTCTGGAGGACTTTCCCATGGTTCCTATTGGCAATCACAGAAAGCACTCTGTCTACTACTGGAGCCTAGTCATTACTATCTCATCGTATTAGTAATTTATAAAAAAAAAAAAAAAAAAAAAGAGGTTTAATGGACTCATAGTTCCATGTGACTGGGGGAGGCCTCATAATCATAGTGGAATGTGAAAGGCATGTCTTGCATAGCAGCAGACAAGAGAGAATAAGAGTCAAGTGAAAGAGGTTTCCTCTTATAAAACCATCAGATCTGGTGACACTTATTCACTACCATGAGAACAGTATTGGGGGAACCACCCCCATGATTCAATTATCTCCTGCCAGATTCCTCCCACAACACATGGGAATTATGGGAGCCACAATCCAAGACGAGATTTGGATGGGGACATACCCAAACCATATTAGTTATCATCATCAAAGACAGTTGATGACTAATAGGCTTTGTTTTCAAAACTTTGTGTTGAGGTAAAATTAACCTTACCTAAAATTAGCCATTGTAAAGTGTGGCATTTAGCACATTCAAAATATTATGCATCCCCTTTTTCCCTGCTCTCTAGTTATAACTGATAGATATTTGATGGGGATGTCTGGCACTGTGCCTTGAATTTTTGTCTCCCCTCCCCCACTGTGACCTTTTTCCAAAAATAATTGAGGCAGGCTTTCAAAGGAACAGATACATACTAAGGTTGTAAAGCAGAAAATCAGGGCCATAAAAGGAAAAGAGAGAAATAAAACAATCATGAGTTTAAAATGGTGCTTATGATTGAGCATAAAGAGTATCCCTGAGTTTCCTGGCAGTCAGGGCAAAATGGGAAACACAAGAATAAGTGGTTATTATCAGAAAGGAGAGGGTTTGGTGCAACTCAAGTGAGCTAAAGCATTTTTATGAAACTTAATTCTAAAAGAAATTTTTCACACGGACTTTATACACAGAACATTGATATACATAATAGGCAATGCCCTTGACTATGATTTTATAACAAATGCACATAGAAGGATTGTCATATGATTGTTTTTCAATAAATATTTACTAGATGAATTAATAAATGAATACATGAATGAATAAAAGAAAAATCTCTACCCGCTCAGTTGCATTCACATCACACAAACCCTTCATAAAGTTGTCTGTATAACAGAACTCAACGCCCAAGGAAGACTGCAATCACTCCTAAACTAATAAAGACATTCTTTCTAAATACACTTAATACTTGAATCAAATGAAAATATTAGGAATGTCTGGATTATGTCCTGATACCACTGACAGTGTAGGAAAACCCTAAATCTTTGAGTACTACCTAATTGCTTTATAATTTTATGGAGCTTTTATGATGATGTGGTTTTTATTTTTTATTCCAGATATGCATAAGGTGTTGGAAAGCTCACTTTTTTAGTTAAAGAAGATTTTCAAGTATTCTTATAATCTATCTACTCTCCAAAGCCACTGAAGTGTGAGAATTAGAACAGCCAGTAGAGCACAAAGTTTCCCTTTAGCTTGCCTAATTCTGCTGGTGGGATCAGTGCATTCCATTCAAAACTCCAGTTCCTATCATTCTTATCTCGGGTTTCAAGAGAGAAACTTCTTTCACCCAACAGTAATTTCATGATTTGTCTAGGCTCCAGACTCAAGATTAAGGCTTAAGAATAAGTGGAAGCAGCCAGTTGCAGTGGCTCACACCTGTAATCCCAGCACTTTGGAAGGATGAGGCAGGCGGATCACTTAAGGTCAGGAGTTCAAGACCAGACTGGCCAACATGGTGAAACCCCATCCCTACTAAAATTACAAAGCTGAGCCAGGCTTGATGGCATGTGCCTGTAATCCCAGCTGCTTCAGGAGGCGGAGGCAGGAGAATCACTCAAACCAGGAGGAAGAGGTTGCTGTGAGCCAAGATTATGCCACTGTACTCCAGCCTAGGTGATAGAGCAAGATTCCATCTCAAAAATAAAAAAATAAGTGGAGGTAAATGAGAGAAAATGCCTTGGAAGACATGCGACATTCTGGAAGACATGGCCAAAGGGTTGACAATGGTTCATCTCGGGGGGTAAACATTATGGGCTATTTTGTATTTTAAAGTCTCTAATTTTTCTTACATTTAGATTGCTGGTCCATGAAAAGCTACTTTGTTTCTTTTTAATTTAATTGTATGTATGAATGTATGTATATATTTTGAGACAGAGTCTTGCTCTATTGCTCAGGCTAGAGTGCAATGGCGCGTTCTCGGCTCATTACAACCTCTATTGCCCAGGGTCAAGTAATTCTCCTGCTTCAGTCTCCTGAGTAGCTGGGACTACAGGCACATGCCATCAAGCCTGGCTCAGCTTTGTAATTTTAGTAGGAATAGGGTTTCACCATGTTGGCCAGTCTGGTCTTGAACTCCTGACCTTAAGTGGGCACCTGCCCACCACCAGGAGTGGCTAATTTTTGTATTTTTAGTAGAGACATGGTTTCCCCTGCTTGGCCAGGCTGGTCTCGAATTCATGGTCTCAGATGATCCGCCCGCCTCGGCCTCCCAAAGTGGTGGGATTACAGGTGTGAGCCACTGTACCTGGCCTGGTTTTAATACTCAAGCAGCAATGACTGAGTATAGGTTTAGAGAGGAGGAATCTTAGTGTTGTAGAAGGCCCCTCATGGTTGTGACACTTTCGGTGACTACTCTACTCTCCCATAAACCAGAGGTAAACGTCCCCACCTCACAGTCGTGCTGGAAGATTAAATGAGATAGTACAGAGATCAGTGGCTCAGAAGGAGCATGTGCTTATCATATTATTAATATGATACCATACATGATAACTACTAGTATAATTGATGTTTGTATTTTGCATAATAGCAGTGACATTAACACAACAATAGTAAAAGGAAGAATGAAGTTGTCTATAATCCCATTTCTCCAACAAATCAAGCTATTTTCATTAGTCTATAGCTATTCTATCCTGACCCACATGATTCCTACGGTAATTGTCATACTGTAAATGCAATTTTGCATTCCGATTTTTTCCCTCTAATATTATGTGATACACATTTTCTGCTGTATATGAAACATTAACTGATGATTTTTAAAAGCTATGCGTATTCAGGGACAATAAGATGCAGTGACCCTCTCTACAGCATTCACAGTTGCCTTCATACTTTCTAAATTAAAATTCCTCAAGATGACTGAGGTTGGTCCCTGAAGAAACTAAATTCAGTGTAAAAAAACCGACGTCACAAAGAGGCAAGCAAATTGGGGCACTTTGGACGGCACTGGAACATTAAGCTTCTGTAAGCTACTGGGTTTCATTTTGCTACAACATACAAACGTACCTTGGAATCTGATCCCGGCACTGTGCTGCCTTTCAGAATGTAAGCACAGAGACTGACCTTCAGAACTCAGCTGAGAGTACTAGAAGCCTGCCCGTGGCGAGGGCCCACCCAGCTGCATGCACTTCCCTCCCCCAGGTGCAGAAGCCTGAGCAGGCAGAGGTGGGGGAAGGACAGAGCCTGCCAGAGCTAGGAGGTGAGAGGGCATGGACAGAGTGCCTTTAGGCAAGGACATCAGCTATGGGTAGGGAAGCAGCAGGAAAAATATGTTGTCAAACTTGGCCTGCAAAATGGAAAACCTTGAATTCTGCTAAGGAGCTTGAATGTCATTGCGTGAGAACGCGGGAACCCCTGACAGCTGTTGAATCAGAGAGGGGAGCAACCAGTGCCGAGTTGGAAAGAGATGAGAGCAGAGTAGGGTGGGAGACAAAGGGGAAAACAGAGAAGACAGGGGTGCAGAAGACAAGGGAATTGCAACATAGACAGTGGCCGACAGGCTCTAAGGGCTGTGTTCCAGGCTCTGGTCCATGTACTTTGTGCATATTCACAAATTCAGCCCTTAGAACGACCCTCTGATTTGGGTCCTATTTGTAATTGCTGTTTGCCAGATGAAAAAAATCAAGGTCTGGACTTATTAGGTTACTTGGGTAACTCGCCACAGTCCCAAATGAGAAGTCCTAATCACCTCAGGATGGGGAAATCCAGCCAGGCTGGCCCCTGAGGCTGAGGGCCCAGCTCCACACAGGACTGCCCGTCTAGAGGCGGGAGATCTCTGACTGTGGGCTGAGCGAGAGTCCACCAGATGAGTGGGCAGGTATTCCAGGCAGGGGTGATGACACTTGCAAAGGCTCAGAGATGATGAAACAATCCGGTACTTACAGGAGAAGACAAAAGTGCCAAGGAAGGGAGACACGTGGTAAAGGGTGAAGATGAACGGGCCAGAGAAGGAAATCTCTGCTCTTCAGATCTCAATGACTTGCAGTGTGGAGAGACAAAGACTGAGAAGATCCTGTGTCCCTCCTTGTTCCCTGAGAGAGTTGTCCTCAGCAACTCACATGACAGCTGGGTTTCATGTACTATATAGCTTATGGTCGGTGAAGATTATTTTGGTTGAGGTGACTCCACTCTGGCTGGTCTCAATACAGCCATTCATTCAGTTAACAAACATTGATTATGTGCTTCTCAATGAGGAACACCAGCTAGACAGAGATTAATAAAATTGGCACGATGCTTACAAGAACAAGTACCTAAGCTGAACTTCCTTCCACCAGCTCACAACAACCTTGGGAAAAGGGTCTCCCTGGACTGCCTAGCAAACTCCTGTTCTTTCTTAGGAAAAGCTCATCCTGCAGAGCAATGAGCTTGCATTGCGGGAGCTCCAGCTTCCTGCTGGAGAAGATCAGGTTTTACTCGTCACCGACGAAATAAACAGCCAGGATAAGTGATTTCACCTTGATTATAGCTGCACAGGAATCAGTATTCTGTGATCCAACCTAATGTTTTTCCTGTTACACTCAGCATCTTCAGCCCAACGCATATCCAGGAAGTCAACCTCCTGGCCCACCCAAGGTCACTGAGCTATGGGGTCACTAATGGTGGTTGCCGCATAAGCTCTGAAGAGGAAGATGCTGGACACCAGGCTCCTGTAAGTCTCAAGGGTGTTTACTCTAGGAGAACTTGCGCCTTCTCTCAATGAACTCTAACAGGGTGGACTGTGGACTCTAACAGGGCAAAGATTCAGAACTCAATATGTTCCCTGATGTTGGACCATTTATTCATGCACAACATAAAAACAACTTCTCTGAACCTGTTTTGTTCCCTCCTCCCAATGCCCCATGTTGTAAACACCCACCTACCCATTTTTCAAAACCACGGTTCAGTTATAACTTGGCTTAAAACTCTTCAGATGGCATGCCAGGTGAGGTGGCTCACACCCATAATCTCAGTACTTTGGGAGGTCACAGTGGAAGGACTACCTGAGCCCAGGAGTTTGAGACCAGCCTGGGCAACATAGTGAAACCCCCATCCTTACAAAAAATAAAAAAGTAGCCAGGCATGGTGGCATGTGCCGATAGTCTCAGCAAGTCTGGAGGCTGAGGAGGGAGGTTGCGGCTGCAGTGAGCCATGATTGCACCACTGCTCCTCAGACTGGTTGACAGAGTGAGAGAGTGAGACGTTGTCTCAAAAAAAAAAAAAAAAAAAAAAAAAGCCGGCTGGACACAGTGGTCCTTTCGCCTGTAATCCCAAGGCAGGCGGATCACTTGAAGCCAGAGTTTGAGAACAACCTGACCAATATGATAAAAACCTGTCTCTACTAAAAATACAAAAATTAGCCAGGCATGGTGGTGGGTGTCTGTAATCCCAGATACTCAGGAGGCTGAGGCAGGAGAATCACTTGAACCCACGAGGTGGAGGTTGCAGTGAGCTGAGATGGCGCCACTGCACTCCGGCCTGGGTGACACAGCTAGACTCCATCTCAAAAAAAAAAAAAGCCAACAACTCAAACAAGTCTTCAGATGGCAGCATCAGGACTGGGATGAACTTATACTGAATGAGCAGGCAAATGGCCCAGATAGAACTCGACACACCAAGGAGCAATTCTCATGGAAACAGAGGGGCCTTTAGAAAAGCAGCAGCAGCAAAGATTCGTCTAGCACAGGTCTGCAAAAGGACCTACATCTCCACTCAAGAAAGACTGCCTTTTATGCAATTAAAATGAATCCTCCATCTGTCTAAAAACCACTTACATAAAGCGCCCCCTTCTCCCCCGCCCCCACAGGTTCCTCATCTATGTGCCAGGTCATGCTTTTCGGCCAGCGTACACCAGGCCAACGACGAATGTGTGCAGAGCTGTGTTCTTCCCAGAGCTAACTGCTAAGGAGAGAAGCCCCTTAGTGGATAGCTTGCTTTAAACACACATCAGCGCAATCCTTATGTGGGTAGCATGCTTCCCCCACATCCATTAGCATACTGTTCCATCTGCACCCCCACTGTGAGCTGCTTGGAAGTATGATAAAGTCTGAAAATATTACATATGTGTGTCTCTACACACACTCACCCAGAGCATGTCTCTGGGCAGAATGAATGAAGAGGTGGCTTTCCCGGAAAGGACGCAAATCCTCCCTCTTGCCACCTATACACAGACACACACTCATTTGTCCCTTTCAAAGATGAGAATACTGAGGGGTTGTTTCCCAAGATGGACTTTCAGACTCCACAATAATGTTGATGGCCTGTTTGCCACCCACATCCCACAGGCTCAGGAAGTAGCAAAGCACACTAGTCACAGGAGCGGGAGGGCACGTGTCTCTCACAGAGAACAGCAGAGATGCCCTTCCCAGCTTCTGACGGTCCACTTCTAGGCTGACCTCAAGCTCCCACTATCCTCTGGCTTCTCTGCTTTTCTGTCTGTGAGAGGCCACAGACCAAGGGTGTGAGTGACAGTGGAGCGGCCAACAGCCCGGGCCTAGGCATCAGGCAGATATGAACTCAGTCCTGGCTCTGCTACTTAGGAGCTATTTGACCTCCAGAGAGCTCACTTATTCTCTCCAAACCTCATTTGCAAAGCAGAGATAATGATGCCTACCTAACGGTTTGGTTGTGGGCATTAAGTGAGATGATGCATGCAGGAAGCTTCGTTCAGGAAGTACACACCACAAAGGGCAGCTCTTGAAGCATTTGGCAGGCTTCGTTGTTAGCTGCTTAATTCTCTCTTACTAGTATGTAAGTGCTTTGAAGGCAGGATTGACAGCACTTTTAACTGCTGTACTCGGATGGACAAACATAGTGCCAGGCACAAGTAGGCACTGAATAAATATTTGTTGAATTAGTAATTAATTATAGGGCTGAGCCCATAGTACCTGTGTTGATTAATTTCGTGCATCAACTTGGCTGGGCCACAGTGCCCGGATATTTGATCAAATATTATTCTGAATGTTTGTGTGAGGGGGTTTAATGAAATTAACATGAAATGGGTCCATTTTGAGTAAAGCAGATTGCCCTCCGCAATGTGAGTAGGCCTCATCCAATCAGTTAAAGGCCTGTTAAGAATGAAGGTTTACCTCTATGGAGCAAGGAGGAATTCAGTCAGGAATACTGTCTTTGGTCTTGCATTTCAACTCTTCCTGAGTCACCTGCTGGCCTGCCCTGTGGGATTTTGGACCCACCAACCACATGAGCCAATTCCTTAAAATAAATTTCTCTGTATAAATATACACCCTGTTGATTCTGTCTCCCTGGAGAACCCTAACACAGTATCTAATCTTCGAATGAAGAAACCAAAGGGATATGCATTTACCTCCCTTAGCCTGGAAACATGGTTAATACTAGTTTCAAGCACTTTTATAAGCTTCAACGACCATGAATGATACCCATCTAATCAAATTCTCTTATTTGATCCTCACACACACTTGATGGCTAGAGATCAGGAGACATTTTCCAAGAGAATGGAAAAGTGGAGCTTAGAGCTCAGTTAACTTTCCCAAACCCACACAGTATAATAGATTGAAAAAATGACCCCAGTTCTTTACCCCTCCATGTTTCCAAGCTCTTTCGTGTGTAATGTGTACATCCACTCCAACGCTGGGTTTGGCCATGTGACTTTCTTTGGACACTGGGATGTTAGAAAATGTGCTGCAAACAGAGGCTTGAAAAGTGCTTATGCAGCTGGGCCTATATTCACTCTTAGTTGTGCCATTACATGAGAGCATGCTCCAGCTAGCCTGCTGGAAGATGAGCTGTGTAGCCCAGAGTCCAGACACCCCATCACCCCCAGATATGTGAGGAAGCTCACTCAAGAGTAACAGAGCTGCCTCGCCGCCCCTGAAGTGTGAATAACAAATGCTTTGTATGCTGTGGAGGCTCCGATGAGTTTTGTTCCATGGCCTCATGTTCATAATAAATAACCCATACACAGAACTAATGCGACTCCTAACCAAGCCTGTTTAACTCCACAGTCGGGGCTCTTCCCAATACCTCAGAGAATCTCAGGTGTCACCTGAAGGCAGGCCTCCTGATTGGGATGAAACTTATAAAAGGTTGAGAAAAGCTTCCTCTACAGTGCAGCCATGAGAAACCAGCATGCCTGCTGGTCACTGGACTATCCAATAAATAGGGAGGCTAAACACAGGTGCCAGGCATATCCTAGAAAAGCAGGGGCAGTAACAAAAAAAAAAGAGAAACTTTTTTAAAAACTTGGTATTTCAAAAAATAAGCATTGAAGTAGTCATCACAACTTTTTTAGAATCCCTTATGCTATTTTATGGTTTAGGTTTTTTTATAAGAGTTACATCTTGGGAGGTGGGTGTGTCTCCAGGATCTGTTGCAGGTGGAGGGCCTCTAAAGGGCCTGTGTGCCTCGCTGCTCTACAGTGTTGCTGCCTGGGGGGAGCCCGAGGGCCGCATTTAGCCCCAGTAGCTGCGGGAGGGCATGCAGGGGGCAGCAGATGAAGGAGCCTGGGGGCGGTGGGGGACACCCAAGTAAGAGGAGCCGGGCTTCTGCAATCTGTTTCTAACCGCTCCTGCCTATGAATCATCCACATCCACACTCCCTCACAACCCGCATATTACATAAATAATGTACAAAATGAGCAAAATTGAGCCACCACCATGAGTGAGCTCGACCTTGAATTATCATGGAGGAGCCAGGAGATAGGATTGCGTTAGAGAGTTGTGAGGACGTCTCCAGAAGGGCAGGTTTTCCTTGGCTTCTCTACATTACTGATAGCTTTTAAAACATCAGTCACCTTCAAGGCCCAAGTCCATAGGAAACTGTCTTCGACGTCAACTTCTCACCCAGCCCAGTAAAATCTCTTAAAAGGAAAACAAAAGCGGTTTGTACGCCAAGAAGTAAAAGGAGCACAGAGCAATCCCAGAGGACTCGAAATGCTGGTGAAATTCAACTTAGGGTGAGAGTGGGTATGGGAAGGGGATAGTCATTAATCAAACGAGCAAAATTGTAAGTACTGGACCCTTTTGTAAAACCAGGAGATAAGAATCTTTATGTATTTCCTTTCTGAACAGTCAAAGGCATGCAAAGATGTTAATGCCAGGTTTAGCTGAACGGTGGCCTGCAGAAAGTTCTCCAGTTATTCCCCGACTCTAATTTGCTTCCTGGAGATCAGCTGTGGACATGAGCAAGCGCAATGACCAATTCCCAGATTAATTAGCAGGAGGGAAAAGAGGAAGAACAGGAAGGAAAGGAAGGGGAGGAGGTGGGGAGCAGAAATCCTATTGAGTACTTACTTTGTGCCAAGCATTATCTTATTCAGTCTTTCCAGTAACTCTATGAGGAAGTCACTATTATTATTCCGGTTATATGTATGAGAAAACTCAGGGAGCTCAAGTCGCTTAGCCAAAGCACCCAGCCAGCGTGTGTCAGAGCTGGGTTTGGAGCTCAGGTTCTCTAACTTAAGTCCCATGGGATAAGTCATGGGGCTATGCTGACTCCTAGCAAAAGCTTAGTTTCCTTGACACATATTTAAATATTTCCCATTTTGAGTTATGCATCTAGAGTTGCAAATCACTTTATTCTGTCTCAACACAGGAAAAGGTTTATTCTCAAAGCACAACATTTATTTTTGAAGTAAACTTTATTTAACTGAGTCTTCTTTAGCATGCCTTAAATGAATACCATATGAATTTATTTTGGTAGAAGAGGCCTCCTTCTTCACCTTGGAAACGCTGTTAACTTACATGATCCTTCCTTCCTTCACTCATCTTTTATTCATTCATTCATTCCAAAAAAAATGTTTATTGAGCACCTACTAAGTGCCAGGCACCATGCTGATTTCTAGGACTTAGCAGATAAAGTTTCTGGCCTAAAGGGGCTCACAGTCTATATCTGGAGTTCTTCAGGACAAGTCATTCCAGAACTCACAGTCTATTTATGTGTCAAAAACAGATTCACAGCACAAGAAGATAATAAGTAGATTCACTAGATCTGAGATCTTAATGACTGAATGTAACTGTTCTAAATGGCCAAACGATTATCAGACCTCCAACCAAGTTACCCACACTCAAAAAATATTAAACATTAAAAAATAGCATTGTGCTCACAAATCACTGCTTCCTTATTTGATTCCACCAGTATAGTACACTTCTAAAATAAAATAAAAAGAGTCAAATGTATCAGCTTTCCAAAACTGGACCAAAGCCAGTACACTGGGCTTCTGCTATAGCATAACCAAGACCCTTTCTGTAAACCTATAAATAAATTTCAGCAGATGCTTGGACTCAGAGGGTCTAAGTGGAAAACTAACCCACTGGCCCTCAGAATCATGTGTGCAACCTCCCTTCCTGACTCCTCTCCAGCTTTAAGAAAGCTATGCTTTGAGAAGTTATTCATGCAGAAAATGGTATTTCCAAACTGATAGGTTACCCCAGCAAAACCTATGAGAATAGGTAACCCCACAGAGAAGCGAGTAGTCTCTGTGTCCTGGTTCCACAAGGTCTCTGCTATTCGGAGATTGCCAAGGCCACTAGACAGGCTTCTTTCAAGGTTCTGTGATGAGCTGTGCCACTGACCACTTAGAATGCCAAATTACAAACTGTGAATGCCAACCTTGCTCTACTGCAGGACTCAAATGGACATTGATCCATCAGTTTCCAGCTCTGGCTTTGCAACATCTCAAGGGTGACCACACATCAAAAAGGTGGCACAGAATTTTCAAAACCAATTCATTTTACTCATTTCATTTGGAAAAGGCAGCGCTTTTAGGAGCAGTAGGAGCACAAAGAGAGCCTAAAGTGAGAGTGCTAAACAACCGTAATAATCAGAATAAACCACAACATAAGGTTCTCAAGGGCAGAGACCTCCTCCATCTTGTTCTTTGCTGAAGCTGCAGTGCCTGAATGTTCGAGTGCTTAATCCATGCCTACTGAGTTAATGAATGGATGATACTCACAGGGAGTGTTCCCCACATCTGTGATAAACACTTCCTCTTTATTCTCTCATTTAAACCCCTTAACCCAATAATCAGAAATCTATACCAAGCCCAGTCTGCCATGAAGAAACAGATTCAGAACATGCACATTATTTTTCAGGGTCATGTAGCTACAGGGCAGATCCAGGTTTTGTGAGGTTTAAAACTTTTATAATTTCAGGATGCCTACTTTAAGGAAAAGAATACAAAACTACAGATACAAATTTAGGTATGTAAGTGAATAGCTATTTACGGTGAGGAAAGAAGTTGCAACAAATTACAAATGTAAAAGTATTACAAATGCCATAAAATCTGGGGAAATGACAGTGATAACAGTGATTTTTATCATCTGCCTGACATGTGTCTATCACATTTTTTTCCTACATTTGTTGCCTGCATACTTTCTCTATAAAGAAAACAGAAAAAGAATTTCTTTCCTGTAGTGTGATCAATCAAAATTTGTCTTTATTATTTTCAGCTTCATGAGTCATTACAGATGACAGTAGGTAGATCCTTAAGGTTGTTGTCAAATTTGGGGAAAGCTCTATTAAGTTGCTTTCATATCTGAGCTGCAAGATTTCAAGGTATTTCAAGTTGCCTGTCAATGATGAACCTTAAATCAACATTGCTGAGTTGACAATATTCATTAAGCCGTTTGTTGTCACGACCTCCTTGCTACAGTGATTTAATATGAATTTCATGTTACCTTTATTCTATGTCAAAGAGGCAAGAAATTTGTTTTTTTCCAACGTGTTCATGTGATTCATTCCTCATCACTAACTGGATTATTAAAAACTCCAAGAGCTTCTTCATCATTTTTAGTCACTATTTCTCTCTTGCTATAAATGAATGAATAAAATGTACCTTTCTGTTAATGAATTAGTGAGTTTGGTATGAGCTGAAAAAATTTTGTTATAAACCTCCTCGGTGTCTAGTGATTTTATTGCTCACCTCTATTTTATGTTTCTGTCTTCATATGAATTTTCTTTTAGTTCTTTGGTAAGTTTAAAGATGGCCGTTAAAAATGTACTATTCACCTATGTTCAAATCAGAAGCTGTAATGTTTTCACTTGTTTTATTGACACATTTCAAAATGACTTTCCAAATTGTAGTGAAAGCCACATATTCCCCACTCAACTGCTCTTAAGCCAGGTCCCCAAAATGCCCTTGGGCATTCTAGTGCCACCCTACACAAAGCAGAGAGAGACCAAGAGGAAGTCAGAGTAGAAAGAGACAGCAGTCTCAACTGATTGACTGCACTGGTCACATGGCTAGGGTCCCTCCCACGGCCTTGGAAGGATCCTATGAAGGGAGAGACCCTGGAGTTTAATGGTCATCAGCTTCATGGGAAACTGGCCTCTGCTACAGCGGTATGTGGCAGGACGCTACTCCAAAACTGGTCTGGCTCCACGCCCTAAGCACCTGACCTGTGCTCTGTATGCTCCCTGTCTAAGGAATTGACAAAACAGAATGAGCTAATGCCAAGAAAATTAGGTTTCTCTTCTGCAGCAATTGTCTTCCGTGAAGTGCCAATGGAATGCCCAGAATTCTTTATGTAAAGTCACCTACAAAATAAAATTTTCAGGAAATATTTGGGTTCAAAAGGGCTAAGCTAAAAACCAAGTGAAGAGTCCTCAGACAAATTCAAATTCATCTAATACCAAAAAATAAATAAATAAATAAATACAGAAAGGAAATAGGGACCCTCTCTGCATTCCCTTGAGCTCCCATTTCCAGACGTGCAGCAGGAAGGGCCTGCTGGTCAACGAAGGCCACAGCCGACCTCCCTTCTCCAAGGTGGTTCCAGCCTCTCAGCACCAGCTGGCCGCCGCCACCAACCTCATCCCCTGAGTGCTATGATCCCCAGTCCTCTGGGGATTACAAACCTTTAACTCAGTGCTGGAACTGGAGACGCATCTGTTCCCCTCCCACAAGGGTGCAGCGGGATGAACTCCACCCCTCCAAGGGTGTACGTGTGTGTGTGTGTGTGTGTGCGTGTGTGTGTGTTTTTAAATTTCACATATGCCCCAGGAACAGTCAACAAATATAATGAACTAAGAAAATCATTTCACAGATGAAACATCCATTGTTTTCTCCTACAAATTATTAAAGATATAGACGGAGTCTGTATTCTCCAACTCAGAGTCACCAACACATGCAGTCTGTGTGAAAATTCTCATTATAAAATTATTTTAAAAGTCTGTTTTTAAAATCACGGTCTTAAAATAAGAATTCCACCTACTCATGCCACTGAGGAATTCACTGTTGATAAAGCATATGCAAGTATGTGTCTACTCCCAGTAACTTCACAGCCGAGCAGGGGAGTGAAGATATGGACACAAATACCAATAACATCATGTAGTAAGTGAGGAAGAATAAACCTGATATAGAGCCCCGGGGGTTCCGCTGGAACATGTTTCCAAAAAGGAAATAACAGGAGTTGAAAGGTATTTAAAGGGTTATCAATCTTCTAAATCAGAAATGTATTAAAAACAAATGAAATGAATACAAGAGAACTTGAAAATAGCCTGAAAACTAGAAACAAAAAGGAAAGATGACAAAGCATCATCTTTTTCTTCCCTTGTCTGTGGGTGATTTTCACACAAGAATCGATACTGTATTTATTCCGTGCAATTGTGCTTCACTAATCAGAGATCCTGTTCCATCATCCTCTCGATTATCTTGTTTTCCCGCCTCATTTGCTTTCTGCTTCCAAACTCTGGCAGTATTATCCTACAACATTATCGCAAAGTAAATTTTAACTGAATTTGCAATTTGAAATCATTGATTTTTTTTTCAAGTTTAAACAAACAGAAGTAACTGCCAGATATTTCATAAGGAAAGTCTTCTGAAAGGGAGTGTCAGATTGTTTCGTGGAATTCCAGTCTGGAAGGAGAGATGCTAAAGATAGGAAATGAAATGTTTAAACGGATGTAAAAAAATGAACACCAAGCAGAGGGAACTGTCCCATAGCTGCAGGAATTTGAAAGGACCCTCTTTAATTGTCAATGGGAAGAGAACTTTTTAACGACACACTTTTGCAAAGCCATTCACATGCAACCCTGCTTGGCAGTAACTTGTCCTGAAGTTGTTTAAGTGGGAAGGCTGAAAGAAGATTAGGGAGCAAAAGATATTTCAAGGAACCAAATAAAAGTTTAACTCTGATGGAAAGAGGGCACCCTACCTTGGCAGGGTGGCTTGGGCACCAAGATCTACAATGGTAAGAGAAGCACCAACATCAGTGTGAGAAAGTAGAGTTGATGCCAATGGAAAAGGAGATGGTGGAATCTTAACAGCAACATGAAACAGTGTAGAAAGCAGGGGAACTGCACTGAGAAAGACAGAGCAGCCCTGGAAGGGCCGGCAGATTTTAATGACACTCGGAGAGAATTTGAGAGGCCTGGGAAAGGGAGGTGAGGGAAGGGAAGGGAAGGGAAGGGGGAGGGGGAAGGGAAGAGCTTGAGGGTATTGGATTCCAAAGATGACAGTGGCTGAGACTCAAAGCCAGAGACTGCTACCATTGCCACTGTCCCCCCCCACTTTTTGGTTGCTCTTCCCTGAGTTGGGAAAGGAAAAGATTTCCAATTAGCCCCTCTTCCCCAGGCACTGTGCAAGTGATACTAATAGGACCCAAAAGTCACTGGCTCTTGTTCCACTCAAAGTCCTACCCAGTCACTGCTGAAGGACGCTGGGGTGGCTTACCTGCGCCACAAACAGCCTTCTGATGCTCTTCTACTCAGGTCTTTAGTTGATGTCAACTCTACAAAGTCCAGTTGTCACTGGACTTTGTAGAGTTGACATCAACTAAGGACCTGGCAACCTCCATGGGAATGCTGGTGGCCACACCTGGGGTGTTGGCTACAGATATTCCTAGGGAGATACTCCTCTGGGTACCAAGGCAGGGCAAGGTTCCCTGGAGTCTCTGCCGCATCAGTGCAGCTCTCGGAGACACTCCTCTGTCCAGCTTTGCTGCCCTGAGTCTCCTAGGCCCTGGGGCACTGCCTGCACTGCCACAGGCCACAGTCCTGATGAAAACTACTGTTAAGCTTGGGCTTGCAGCCCTCTCCAAGGGACTTAGATGGATTCCAAGGACCTGCTGGGAGGGCTCACGGTTGAAGCATACAACCTGATATTTTCCTGTTGTCCATTGTCTGCATGTCTTCCTGGGTGCACAACTTCCTCTTGGAGCAAGGCTTTCCTCCCCATGTAAATTACCTCCTACAGAGAGACACAGGCCAGACACTGCCACCCCACCACTGACACATCAGACACACCCTGAACTGTCAGAATCCTATCCACAGGCCCAGCTGGGGACTTCCAGGTCTCAGTTAACAGCCATCAACGTTAAATGAGGGGGGAGTGTTTCAGAGACCCCTCTCTGAAATGTAGTGTGAAGGTGAACTGTGAGCTGTTTCTAAGAGCTGTTTACTTTCTATATTCCAAAGCTAGAGGGGCTAGGGACAGAGTATCTTAGACCATTTGGGCTGCTATATCAAATATCAAAGACTGGTTGGCTTATAAACAACAGAAATTTATTTTTCACAGGTCTAGACACTGGAAAGTCGAAGATGAAGGCACCAGCAGATTTAGTGAGGGGGCCACTTTCTGGTTTGTATTATAGAGGACAGCTTCTTCCTGTGTCTTCACATGGTGGAAGGGGCAAGCCATCTCCGAGGCCATTTTTGGATGAGCACTAATCCTATTCATGAAGGCTCTACTTTCATCACCTAATTACCCCAAAGGCTACCTGTTAGTATCATCACACTGGAGATTAGGTTTCAAGTTACAAATTTTCAGGAGACACAAACATTCCAACCATACAGGGTGGGGGGTTGGGGGGGGTTTAGAGTCAGGATGAACTGAACCAGCTAAACTCCTTGGCCATTCCAAAGAGTTGAAGGGGCCAGAGCAAATTCTGCCAATGCCAAAATAATTTTTGTTCATTCTAAGTTTACTGGGGTCAAATTTTTGTTTTCCAGCATGTGCCACAACTTACCCAGTTGACACACAAACGTGCATTATATGAACTTCCCAGAGAGGAAACAAAAGTGCCAGATCAGTGAATCCCAGAGATGAAATGATTGAAGCTACGTGGCTCATAAACTCATGAAACCTGCCAGGCCCAGATGGATAATTGGTAATTGATGTTTATAAACAATACTCTCCACAGCTGAGGGAACAGGGCTGGCACGTGGTGAGTCACCTACTCATAACAGGTCTCACGTCCATGCTCCCTCCATGCCCATCCCTTCTGTAAGAGCCCTGTGAAAGGTTTTCCTGAGTCTCACAGCTGTTGAACGGCCCATTTGCTTGGAAGCCAAAGGGGACGTTGGGGCCTGAGCCGTTCACCACTAGTTCCTGTTCCACTGCGTATCACCCAGATTCTGTTGATGCTTGTCAAAATCTTAATTCACAGGAACACCCTGCACCAGATTCTTTGGAGTTCTCAGAGATCTGGGATGGAGAGTCAGCTCTGCTGCCAAGACCTCAGAAATAGCACAGAGTGAAATCTGCCAGCTTGAGGCTTAAAGAAGTCAGATCACCTTTTGCAAGAAAAATTAGCACACGGCAAATGAAAATCGCTAATGTTCCCATTCATCCGGCATATTATTCCCTTGGATATAAAATGGCTCTTCTCCAAGCCCCAGCTAATGATCATCTTGACCTCTAATGCTCAAGCTTGTGAGCGACTAACCATGTCGGGTCATCAGCTCTGAAGGACTTGGAGGGCAGGTTGGGAAGCCTGGAGCTGCCACCCTGGTTTCAGCTCGACCTACTGACTGCACTATTTTACTCAAGTCCTTTCTTTCTTTCTCCAAATCTTAGTTTCTCTAGGCCCAGCACAAGCATAAATGAAGACACCTCACCCTCCCCTCCGCAAGGATCTTAAGATTCTATACAGTCTAAGACAGTTTGCATTGTAAAGGGTTTCTTAGTACAAAAGAAACTATCAGACACCATACCCTTAAACTCTTGTTTCTGGGCAGATTGGAGAAACATCTGCTGGTTGCCTCCATCTCCATGAGCTAATTATGGTGCTAGGTGCTTTCATGATTAGTAACTCCTTTAATCCTGCAAATCAACCAGACAAAGTGAGGCCCATCCCGGTCATGTAAGTGACCAAAAGTCCTGTAAGTTATACACACTGGTGGGGTTTAACTCAGGTTGTTTCACCTGAAGGCTCATGCTTGTCTCACAATTCTACATTGCTCCTCAGAGACAAGGAAGCTCGATTTGAATTAATAAATATTTAGGAGTCCAGCTTGTGAAAAATCTCCCTACAGTTAGACATAATGTCAATTAAAGGAAAACAGGATTCTAGGCTTTGTGCAGTGGCTCACACCTGTATTTCCAGTGCTTTGGGAGGCCAAGGCAGGAGGACTGCTTAGGGCCAGGAGTTTGAGACCAGCCTGGTCAACATAGCAAGACCTCATCTTTACAAAAAATAAAATAATAAAAAAAGATAATAATGATAACAAGAAAATAGAATTCTAGTAAAACAAATACTTCGTTTACATACCAGTTGTCAGAAACCTGTTTCAGAAAATGATTCTCACCTGTACTGTTTTCTTGTTGAAATGTGTTGATTTCTTCCTCTCAAATAATCAGCACAAAGCTTTGTGCTATGGGAAAAGAAAGGAGATTACTTCTTCAACAAACTGCCTGTTTTACTACGGCTGGCTCTCAACAAGAAGACTTTAATTCCAAAGCCAACACAGAACTTTTTAATTTTCACCTAGAAAATGGAAATATATATATTTTTTTCTTTTAAGTGTTACCATTCACACCAAATGGGAAGCCTTGAAAGGAAAAGATAGATTTGAGTGCATAAAGTTTAAAATTTTTGCATGATGAAAACACTGTAAAACGGAAAGTATAAACTTGAACAAATATTAGAACATATGGCAATCGGCTGGGTGGTGTGGCTCATGCCTATAATCCAGCACTTTGGGAGGCTGAGGCAGCAGATCACCTGAGGCCAGGAGTTCAAGACCAGCCTGGCCAACATGGTGAAACCTTGTCTCTACAAAAATATAAAATTTAGCTGGGCATGACGGTGGGTGCCTATAATCCCAGCTATTCAAGAGGTTGAGGTGAGAGAATCATTTAAACCTGGGAGGCGGGCCAGGTACTGTGGCTCATGCCTGTAATCCCAGCAATTTGGGAGGCCAAGGTGGTCAGACCACGAGGTCAAAAGATTGAGACCATCCTGGCCAACATGGTGAAACCCCGTCTCTACTAAAACACAAAAAATTAGCCAGGCGTGGTGGTGCACGCCTGTAGTCTCAGCTACTCAGGAGGCTGAGGCAGGGGAATCGCTTGAACCCAGGGAACGGAGGTTGTAGTGAGCAGAGATCATACCACTGCACCGCAGCCTGGATAACAGAGTGAGACTTCGTTTCAAAAAAATAAAAAAGAACATATGGCAATCATCAGGTAAATATCAAATATAGGCTGGGTGTAGAGGCTCACACCTGTAATCCCAGCACTTTGGGAGGCTGAGGCAGGCAAATCACTTGAGGTCTGTTACCCCAGCTACTCAGGGGGCTGAGGCGGGAGAATAACTTGAGCCCAGGAGGTGGGGATTGCAGTGAGCTGAGATTGTGCCACTGCATTCCAGCTTGGGCAACAGAGCAAGGCTTTGTTTCAAAAGAAAGAATTTAAAATATATACATATATATACACACACATATATATTATTTTTAAAAAGTATCCCAATAGAAAAATGGGGAAAGGACCTCAACAGACAACTGGTGAGTATCCAAAGAAATACAAATTAACATATATATTTTTTTTAACTTATCAGACTGGTTAATAAGGCAACAGGGCAAAAGGCAATAGTAAGAATACAGTACAATTGACACCTTTGTGTACTACTGAATAACATGAATTGGCACAATGTTTCAGAGTAGCAAAATGTGTTTTTCATGTTTATAGGTCTGCTATGTTGGAATTGTTTTCAATAGCATACATTACCTTTTCAATAACAAAATAGATAGTATTTTAGATGTTCTCACCCTTGACCTGGCACAATTACTGCCTCAGCATAAACCATAAGGAAATAATCATGAATGCGTAAAAGATTTAGCTAGAAGAGACACATGATAACATTGATCACAAGGGGAAAGACAGGTGTGGCAGAAACCACTAATTGCTACACAATAGCCATTCTTCTCCTTTTCCTTAGCAATAGAACTCTTTTGACATCTCTTTTACCCTCCTTTGCAGATGAGTTTGGTTAACTATAGGTAAGCTGAAGTGTCGTAGGGGACTTCCGGGGAAGCTACTTAAAAGCAGCTGATTTGGCTGGGGAGGAATCCTTTGGACCCTTTCTTACTTTCTCCTCTGCATTCTCTGGAACTTGGATATGATGTCCAGCTATTTAGAGCCAAGAAGTGACCCTGGGGATTGAAACTGCCACGGTTTGCTTAGTCCCCAGCAAAACTCATGTTGAAATTCGATCCCCAATGTGGCAGTGTTGGCAGGTGCAACATGGTGGGAGATCTCTGGGTCTTGAGAGAGGATCCATCATGAATAGATGAATGCCTCCCTCAGGGGTGGGCAAGTTCTCACTCTCATGGCAATAGATTCATTCTCAAGAGAGTAAGTTGTTATGAAGAGCCTGGCTTCCTTGGTTTCTCTCTCTTGCTTCCTTTCTCAACATGTAATCTGTTTGCACACATCCGCTCCTCTGCCACTTTCTGCCATGAGATGAAGCCCCTTGAGGACCTCATTAGATGCAGCTGCCCAGACTTGAACTTGCCAGCCACCAGAATCATGAGTCAAATAAACCTCTTTTCTTTATAAACCACCTAACCTCAGATACTCTGTTACAGCAACACAAGGCCAACTAAGACAGAAGCTATCCAGAAAAATGATGGAACAAAAAGGCAGAAGAATCCCGAGTCCTTGACAGCGGCCATATCAACGCTAGACTGCCCACCTCTGGGCTATCTTACATTCAATATTCATCTTGTTTAAGCCACTATTCTTTGGAGTTTTCTATGAATAAATCTGAACCTAATTCAGGTTTAACTTTTAGAAAGTTAAAACAGTCGAGAACAGCCTGGCCAACATGGCAAAACCCAATCTCTATTAAAAACACAAAAATTTGTCAGGCATGGTGGCCCATGTCCATAATCCCAACTACTCGGGAGGCTGAGGCATGAGAATTGCTTCAATCAGGGGGATGGAGGTTGCAGTGAGCTGAGACTGGGCCACTGCCTGGATGACAAAGTGAGACTCTGTCTCAAAAACTAAAAGGAAAGAAAAAGTCAAACAATAGCAAACTAGTTAAATATTATAAGTTATTTGGAATCCAGATGGTAAGACCTAAGCAGCCATTTACCATATTATATGGAATGATGTTCACAATGTATTGGCATTTGATAAAGGCAGGTTTTAAAACTATATGCCATATGATCCCATTTTTTTAAAAAAAAAAAAAAGAAAATTGATATTCACACATTGAAATAAGTCTGGAGAGTTATATGCCAAAATATAACAAAAATGATCTGTGAGTGGTTGGACTCCCATGAATAGTCTTCTTTCTCATACAAAGCATCTAATTAATTTCAGCAACTGTGATGCATATGATATGTGTGAGACACTAAGTACCACCTGAAAACCTATTTACTTACAGTTCGACGGGAAATTAAGAAAAGGAGAGTTTAGCCACTATTCAAGGCAGTACTGTCCCATGACACACAGGGGACAGGAAGGGCTAAGGCTTACTTTTAGAGGTATATTCACTCTTGCAGCTCAGGGGGGAACCACTAAATAAATTAAAGCTCAGCTCCACCAAATGGTTCCTTTAAAGACCCGAGGGTTACATACGAAATCACATTATTTTTCATGGCCAGATGTGTCTCAAGCAAAGGAAGAAGCCTGCAGAGATGCCTCCAAATGTTCAAAGGACAAATTTCCAGGTCTACAGCTGTGCTTTATTAGGGGACTGCAGCCAAAACCCATGAGAATTTGGCATAACTTATTCAAGAAAATGTTCATGTGTGTTGAAAGCAGATTTAATATACATGGGGTGGGAAAGTTGATCATCCACTCTATGGAGCACAGAAATCAGTCTACTAAGCATATTTAAATTCCTTTTGTGAGTCTTTTGAAACTTGGTAGGTATCTTCCAATTATTTCAACATAGAACTCCATTTCCATCAGGAAATGAGGCAATAGATGACTCTACTCAGCTCAAGGGAATTGTCAGAGAACCGTGTAATTAGCATGCCACCTCAGCAATGCTAGAATTAAAGGCCACTAAAGAGGCTTCTATCACAAGCCTCCTATTTTCAAGGCTTCTGAGTTTTTGCTCTAATATCTTGTCTTTTCCCAAATAGTAGCAATGAACTGGCAGCAAGAACGCATCACATCTCCTCTGTAATGTGGTCAAATCATTTTTCAGTCATGTGAAAATCAACAAGAAAGACCACTGGGGTTTCAAACATTTTTATGCTCCCATCTGGAGTCCAAAAAAGGCTCATTGAACTTAACACAGCCACATTTTTCAAACACCTGGTTCTTCATTGGCATTCCATTGAAAAAAGTTCTTCCAAAACAAGAGCAAAATCTCAGTTATTTAAGCAGTCATCAATGTGTGTGGGGAGACATACTCACTCTCAGTGTGTTTAAACCTTCCTGGTACAGACTTTCAAAACTAACAAGAATAATAATTTACTACCACTACTACCGCCTCCACCATCAGCACTATATGGTGAGAGCTTACACTTTGTGCTCAGTACTGGCTAGATAATTTATGTCCTACAGCAACCTAGCAAACTAGCCATCATCATCTTCATTTTAAAAATGAGAAAACAGATTAAGAGATGCTAAGTTACTTGCTCAATTTATACGGGTAGTAGGAGTCACAACTAATCTGTTTCACTCTTCTCATCATGCCAGGCTTTTAAATAAATTGTGATAAAATATATACAATATGAAGTTCACCATTTCAACCATTTTAAGTGTACAATCTAGGGCCATTTACATTCACAATATTGTGTAAGCATTACCACTATCTATTCTCAAAAGTTTTTTATCACCCAAGACAGAAACTTCCTCACTTCCCTTCCCCCAGGCCCTAGTAACCTCTATTCTATTTTCAATCTCTATGAATTTGCCTTTTCTAGGTACCTCATATAAGTGAAACCATGCAATATTTGTCTTTTTGTGTCTGGATTCTTTCACTGAGCATAATGTTTACAAAGTTCATCCATGCGGCAGCATAAATCAGAATGTCATTCTTTTTTATGGCCATAATATTCCATTGCATATATATGTCACACTTTGTTTATCCATTCATCAGTTGATAGACACTTGGGTTGTTTCCACCTTTGGCTGCAATGAGTATTGGTGTACAAGTATCTGAGTCCCTGTTTGGAATTCCTTGGGGTATATACCTAGGAGAGAAATTGGTGCATCATATGGTAGTTCTATGTTTAACTTTTATGGAACCCAGACTTTCTCCATATATAAAATATGGTCCCAATTTCATGCAGATATAAATACAGACCTCTGTCTCTCTCTCTTTCTCTCTTTCTTTTCTCTTTCTCTCTCTCTCTCTCTCTCTCTCTCACACACACACACACACACACACACCAGTCTCTTGTTGATTCAGAGCAAAAAGAGAATGAATCAGATAGACAAGGGTTTAAACCTTGGCTGTACCATTTACATAATGCTGGGCAGGTCACTTCACCTCTCTGAGGTTTAGTGTCCTAATGTGTAAGATGGAAATAAAATCTGCCATGAGGATGTGAAGATTTGAGTTCAGATGGGCAAAATGACTACTAGCGTATGCCTGGCCAGAATGGGCAGTGGTAACTGCTTTCTTCCATTTTAGGAAACAGAAGGAGATGCCTGTACTTTTGACATGTAAAACATAATGCCTCCTTGGGTCCAATTCCTAGGTGACCAGCAAAAGCAAAGCCACATCAGGACAAGTCTGGGGACTTTGGAGGCCTCTGGGAAAGGGAGACTCATAGCCCACCGGTCTCTGCCCAGGGATTGATGAGTGAAGGGACACACTGGGACCATCATTAGCTCTCCCTTGTGCCTTTTCTACAGCCAAGGGACTATAAATCAATACACTGATTATCCAATAAAGCTCCCTGACTGCACATGGCTCAAAGCACTAAACAATTAAATTCAATTTGCCTGGAACACAAGGACATGCTCCATCTCCCAAATGAGAATAAAAGTCCTTCGATACAGAAATTATTTTTTAATATATTTGTGGGTCCAAATTGGTTGGAGTCAGTGGAGCCACTGATGTCTTGAGCACCATAAATGGAGCAAGTGGAATCCATGGATCCAAGGATCCTCTTCTCTTTCCTTCTCTCCCCTCAGCCCCAACCAAGGTCGAGAGCAGCTTCCTACTCTGAGTCTGTTGCCCTTGAAGAGATGAACAGTCAGCATCCAAAAGCAGTGATAACTTGCACCCAGAGGGCACTTCAAGAAATGTGACCTGATGAGGGTGATTAACTCTTCTGATCAATTTTGCTTTGGGCTCATATGCATATAACAGCTTTTTATTCCATTTATTAATGATAAGGCTGCTTAACGCCATCTCTTGTTCCTCAATGTCAATTTTGTAATTTTGATCTTGCTCTGTCAGTGTCTTTTGAACGTCCTAGAAGAAAGGCTGCTATGGATGGATCTTCACTTTCTTTTGGTAAAATATGAATGCATATTGAGAGATGAAAAATATACTTGGGATGTAAAATTGACTGCAATCCAAAAATATTCAATTCACTAACTACAGCCACAGAGAGGAACCATCTTTGAAGAGTGCAATTCTCACCTGAAACCTAAAGGACTTTTTGATGTTGTTTACATTTGAAATTACAGCACTAACCAGACACTCTGATTGTTAATTGCCTCAGTAACTTCCTCCATACTCAGAATCCCTGTCTTGCCTGCTCCTCCTCAGTGGGGCCAAGACAGGAATGCAGGCATGCTAACTGAAGCTGGATCCCCATATTTTGGATACCATAACAAGGTTCACTGCATCACGTTTTCTTTTCTGCTTTCCACTAGGTCTAAAGATGAAGGCTGACATTTAGAGCTTGTGAATACAACTTCTACCTCCATCTGTAAGCAGAAAATAATTCATTAAATAAATGTCTGTTGGTAGTACAGCTTGAACACAAAGTCTGGTGTTTTATTCGGCCCTGAAGTTTTCTAAAACGATAATGAGCTGGTTCATGAGCACCCTCATTATGTTAATCCAGATTCCTTCAGGAGCAACTAGGATAAAAGCTGGAGCTGACAGAATCTATTGGTGGAGGAAAGGGAGTCCCTGCCCTCACATGTCTGAAGCACATGTTTGTGTGACCAAAATGCTTTGTTCCTAATCTTTTGAGCTATTCCTTCATTAGATATTTAAAGCTCACCGTGTCTTAATTTGGCTGGAAACAGCATGCATATACTTTGTGTTTTTAGGAAGGACGATGAGCACCCACGAAAGTGACTGATATGTTATTGCTGGGCTTCTTAGAAAAGTTACAGAGCTGCCGCCTGTGTCTATATATTAGTTCATTCTTATATTGCTATAAAGAAATACCTGAGACTGGGTAATTTATTTTAAAAAGAGGCTTATTTGGCTTGTGGTTCTGCAGGCTATACAGGACGCATGGCAGCATCTGCTTCTGGGGAGGCCTGAGGGAGTTTTGAATTATACAAAGTGGAAGCAAGTGTCTTACATGGCAGGTGCAGGACCAAGAGAGAAAGAGGAGGTGCCACACACTTTTAAATGATCAGAAGTCATGAAAACTCAGTCACTATCACCAGAACAGCACCAAGCTAGAAATCTGGCCCCATGATTCAATCACCTCCCACAAGACCCATGCTCCAATATTGGGGATTACAATTCGACATGAGATTTGGGCAGGGACATAGACCCAAACCATGTCAGTCTGCTTAGAACATTGTTACATGGTGATCACTCTCCTGCTAGATGCACCATGCAGTCGGTAAGCCTGAAGAAGAGGACTGGAGCATGTCCAGCACCTCGATCATAATGTCCCTACCCAAATAGGCTTTTAAGTACAATGCCAAGTAAATACTGTTATCCGAGCAGGGGTTGAACACCGAAGTTCTGTAAAAACTATAACGTTTTCAAGTTCATCAATTTGATAATTTTATTCTGCAAGTATGTGCAAACCAAACTAATACGTGAGGTCTTTTCATTCATATACTCACTCAGTAAATATTATTTCACTTCAAAAATTAGAAACACTGAAGATGTAGCAAGCACCATGTTGAGTTCTAAGAATAAAACAATAAAAAGGTCACCTCCTCTAGCCACAGAGCAATTAGTTTTGTGGGCGGGAAAGATAAGTAAACACCTACAATAGTCATAAGCACTGTGACAGAGGCGGGTACACATAGGAGGTAATGAGGCACTGAAGATGCACTAACCCAATGTGTGGACTGAGAGACAGAGGTGGAGATAGGGAAAGGCCAGAAAAGGCTTCCAGAACTGGGTGAAAGCTACACGGAATCTTGAGGGAAGAGCATGATTGGCTCTGGACTCTGCAGGGATGGCAGAGGACAACCTGAGAGAGAAGGATATAAGCAGGACCTCGAGGCCTGTGGGCCACAGTGAGTGGTACACAAGGCCAGAGACATAGGAAGACACCTTGATACCTTGTTAGCCACTTGGCCTTCATCATGAAGACTCAGGAGATTCACTGACAAGATCAGCATTCTTGAGAGAGTACCTTGACCATTCTGGGCAGAAGAGCTAAAACCAAAATCTAAGTCTCTGGGCAGCCAAACTGTTAATAGATGCCATAAAATCTATGCAATAATGTTTATCCATTACACCTTAGGAGAGCTCCTGGGGAGTCTTACTTCAGTCTAACTTGCATGGCAATACAATTTTCTATTCCATAGACTATTTTTGATAGAGAAGAGGAGGAAAGGTCAAGCCTCTAGCAACCGTGGCAATAATAGCTACCACATACGGAACAGTGATGGTGTATTCACTACGATCCTTTAGCAGTCACCAAAATCGCACAGAGTAGGTATTATTCTCCCCATCAGAGAGATGAACAAACTGAATTTCTGAGAGGTGAAGTAATCTGTCCAAGGTCAAAGAGCTGGCAAGAGACATCAGTGGGGCTGGAATCCAACAGCTACACCCTCAACTCTTATGTTACATGGTTGAAGGAAATGTACAGCTGGCAATCTGAGAACAATAGGAAGCAGACACCAGGTACTAGGGGACAATGGCAGACTGACATGTATTTAATTTTGCTCCCTTCTGCAACCCCACTAAAATTACTATGAAAAGGCATAAATCCACTGGGGTGGGAGAGGAGGCAATCATGCATCATTTTGGTAGCTAAAAGGGCAGACGACTTAACAGCCTGGAGAATGCTGATTCCTAAGTGAGCAGAGAAGAAAGCGGAGAACCAAATTGTTTACTCAGAGGATCCTTATGTGAGAGACCAATCCAGCGGTCAACCTGTAAACAATAGTACTTCCAGAAAGAGAAAACGAAAGACTGAGAATGAAAAATTATTTAAGAACATTTCTGATAATTAAAAGTGCCCAGAATAAAGGATGAAAAAGAAATCCACGTGACATAAAATATAGAATACCGGTGTCAAAGGAAAAACCTTGTAAGATTCTAAAAATGAAAATAAGTTCTGGAACCAGAATGGCCTTAAACTTCTAAGCAGCAACACTGGAAGCCAGAAGACAATCCAACATTCTGAAGAAAAGTTAGTTCCAACCAAGAATTCTACACTCAGGTAAACAAAGAGACTAAAATAAAGACATTTTCATTTTTTGACATTCAAAAAATTTATTTTCCACACATACTTTTCTAGGAAGCCACTGGCAAAAGAAGCGCTTACTCATGAATGAGGAAGGCATACACTTGAGGAACCAGGATAAGAGGAAAGCAGAAAGAAGCCCAAGGCTGAAGGAAAGGGAAAATCTGACGCATGAAACAGTCATGCACTTGGTTTATTGAAGGCAACCAATCCATATTGGCAGATCAAAAGTCTCCAAAGAGGCTTCCTCAAGAAGACAAAACTGAGAGAACACCCAGTATGTTTAGATGCACTGAAAGAAGACTTTGGCCAGACACGGTGGCTCATGCCTATAATCCCAACACTTTGGGAGGCCGAGGCAGGTGGGCTACAAGGTCAGGAGTTCAAGACCAGCCAGGCCAACCCCGTCTTTACTAAATATACAAAAACTAGCTGGGTGTGGTGGCAGGTGCCTGTAATCCCAGCCATTCAGGAGGCCGAGACAGCAAATTGCTTAAACCTGGGAGGCAGAGGTTGCAGTGAGCCGAGATCATGCCACTGCACTCCAACCTGGGCAACAGAATAAGACTTCATCTCAAAAAAAAAAAAAAAAGAAAAAAAGAAGAAAATTGAACAGGGGTACACAAAGTGTGGCCAGCCAACTGGTGCTGTCAATAGTTTGTTTTAGAAATATATTTTTATTGTATTTAATAAAAGTATCTGCCTGTAACAGAGTAGCAATTTTAAAAACTAGTTTTTTTTCATTCTTTTTTAAATTAAAACTAGTTTTTTTTTTAATCACAGATAGTTTGAGAAGCACTGATTTAGACAGTTGGTTGAATCAGAAATAAATACACAGAACATTAAAACAAATTGAGAAAAAAATCCAACAAACAAGACAATTATTAACTTGAGAGAAGAAAAAAACCAAAAAACTATGCAGGAAAATAAAAGTAATTATAGTTTTCTACATGACTGATCTCTCAGTAGTATATAAAGTCATAATAATGTAAACAATGATGTTGTTTTAACTAAAAAGATAAATTATCTTGGGAGGATGGGAAGTGAGTATGTATGGTAGGGATGGGAAAAGGCAGGAGTTAAATCCTCATCTTCCATAGTAAAAAGTCAATAGATAGAGCCAAAAAGAGAAAAGTAAAAAAGTAGCAATACAACCATGGGGTTGAAAATATGGAAGGCAATTTTTAATTAGGAAAAAAGTATATAAATGTGGTTCCCTGTAGAGAAAGGGAAATAGGTGCAAAGCAGCCTGGGGACTTGTTTTTTAAGAAACCCACGAGACCCTGCTTGTCTCTTTGAACTATGTGCCTGGATAACTCCAACAAAAATCAACATCTGTAGAATGGGGCTAAGTACTGTTGAAGCAGACAATTTTGCATCTACTTAAATAGGAATAAGTTTACTTAGCCCTAAAAGTTGTTAAAGACTACCGCATAACACAATGTAATGATCAATGTCCATAAGGGGACGTTATGTTCCAGATCATCTGTTTCAGAAGGCAGTGATGTGTACAGCACATTTCAGAAATTTCTTTCTCCAAAATAGTTAAAGAAAAAAGAAAAGATTTTGTTCAAGGGGTAAATCCTTGGCCAACCAGAAAACATCTCTAACCAAACTAAACCTTTCTGTCAGGGTTCCAGGTAGTATGTAGAAAGCTAACCTTGAAGATCAGGTAAGAACAGAGGGTCTAGTGATTCATCTTGATAACTTCAAATAATTATTGAAAAAAATATATAAATATATATGCACTGTGAGACATGGATTCTTAGAGATAAACTCCTGGGGGATATTTAATTAATCCTGTATTGTACCACAGAAGCAAAAGTTCCCTTTTATACTCCCTTAAATAATGTCCATCTACTGTTTTGTACAAATTGTTAAAATATTAGTAATCTATCCTATGCTTATCAAGGTTTACAGATGGCATTATAACAATCCACATTATTATAATTAGGTGTTGTTAAACATCCACTGCATATACGCCACTGAAACCAGGACAGAGGCAGCCTTTGCCCCCAGGGACTCCTCTTTAAATAGAAAGGGAGTAAGTAATTCAAAGGTAAAAGAATACAGCAACTAACAAAGGCATCATCATTTTTATGTTGTTTCTTTGGAAGAGATAAGGAGATTTTAAATGATGAAGAGGGCATGTCTTTGTTCCACAGAATCAGGAAATCAGAGAACTTAAGAACATGAAAGAACTTTGAAGGCCATCTAATGCACCAGTGTTGGGGGTGAGAGGAAGAAGGAATGAACCCGGAGAAAGTCTATGCAAATGTTTCCTGCATTCTCCCAGGGAGAGGGTGCTTGGTGTTCATCAAATTATCGAAGAAACTTGCGCACCTTTGCTTAATCCAACCCTCTCATTTGACATGGTTATGCATTTTAGAGTTAACGGAACTCAGCCTTTAGGCAGATGTTTTTATTTACAAGAGAGGGAAGCCCGCAGAGCACAACAGGACAACTAGAAAGTCAGTTGCAAAGCTGGGAGAGTTTCCCTGACTCCCAGTCCTGGGCCTCTTGACCCCATTGCCTCTAGTAGGCTGCAACTGTCTGTTTACAAATTACCACATGTTTGGCTGATTAAATCAGTCTCATATAAGTACTTAGTTTTCAATAAATGGTCAGTGATTTTTATGTAAAACATATTTCTACCCAGTTGTCTGATGCAGAAATCTGGGCAGCATCTCTGACTCTTTACTCTCCTGTCAACATCATTTTCTCCAGCATCTAATCAGTCACTAAATCTTATTTGATCCCTGCCCTAAGTAACACTGGGGTCATCTCCATCCCCCCATCCAGGTGACCACCACATCTGCCTCTGACCATAACAGCCTCCTAACCTGACTCCTTAGACAGGTTGCGCAGCAAAATATGTGAGGAATTTAGAATTCAATTAGATGAAAAAGATTCATGTAATCCAATCAAGTGGTGATGGAATTAGCCACAACACAGGAGACAGCTGAAGCAAGTTCAGGGAAACAGTGGTTAATGGTGAAAAAGAAGTGGAATGCACTGAGCTGCAGTAAACCCCAGGGGAAGGTATAAAGATGGAGATCATCCATTGACGATGGAAGACAGAACCTGCTCTAGAAAAAGACCCAAAACCAGTGTGGCTCATGACTGTAATTTCAGCACTTTGGGCAGCCAAGGTGGAAGGATCACTGGAGCCCAGGAGTTTAAGGCCAGCCTGGACAACACAGTGAAACCTTGTTTAAAAATACAAAAAAATCGGTGAAACCCCATCTCCACTAAAAATACAAAAAATTAGCTGGGCATGGTGGCGCGTGCCTGTAATCCCAGCTACTCAGGAGGCTGAGGCAGGAGAATTGCCTGAACCCAGGAGGCGGAGGTTGCAGTGAGCCGAGATCGCACCATCGCACTCCAGCCTGGGTAACAAGAGCGAAACTCCGTCTCAAAAAAAAAAAAAAATCGGTATCTGGAAAGATGGCCAACTAGGAACAGCTCAGGATTGCAGCTCCCAGTGAAAGTGCAGAGGGTGAGTGGACATCACATTTCCAAATGGATTTTTATTGCCCACAAACCAGGAGATTCTCAGATGGAGGAGCCCCACGGGTCGCCAGCGCGGCTGCTTTGCTGGCGCCCTAGTGCGGCAGCTCTTTGTACAAAATACACTGGTCCAGGTGCCCTCTTAGCTGGTGACTGGAGCCCTAGGAAGGCAGATCGCCCATTCATCTGATTTAAAAGGCGACTGAAATAGGGAGCCGGGCCAAGAGATTCCTGGGCAAAAAAACTGCCAGGAATCTCAGTGCCGCTGTTTCAGCTGGCTCAATGAGTCGCCGCATGGGAAATCACATACATCCTGGTGCTTTTTCAGCAGATGACTGGAACACCTGGGAGAGAGTCAACTGTTCAACTAAAAAAAAAAAAAAAAAAAAGACTCTTGAGTCAGGCAGCCAGGTAATCAGGCTCGGCTGGTCCCACACTCCGACACACAAAAAAAACAGTAACTAAAAACGCTCTGGGTTGAGAGTTTCACAGCAAGCATAGCTGAACCAGGATGGTCCAGCTCTGTGGGGGAGAGGCGTCCACCATTACTGAGGCACTCCACCACTGTGGAGGCAGTCCACCATTGCTGAGGCAGTCCGCCATTGCCGAGGCAACCTGCCACTACAGAGAGAGTCCGCCATTACAGAGGTGGGCCACCATTGCTGAGGCAGTTCTAACTACACCCATATAAACAGGATTGCAGGGACTATCATACGGCAGCTGGGCAGAGCCCACAGCAGCTCAGCAAAGCCTCTGCAGGCAGACAGTGACTAGACTGCCTCCTCGCTGGGCAGGGCAGCCCTGGGGAAAAAAAAAAAAGGCAGTAGCACAACGGAAATTCATAAATAAAGCCCTAACTCCCTGGGACAGAGCACCTGGGGGGGGGGGGGAATGGAATTTATGAGTTCTGCTGCAGCAGACCTAAACGTACCTGCCCAGCAACTCTGAATGAACAACAGAGGTCACAGCTTAGCACGTGGGCTCCAATAAAGGACAGACTGTCTCCTCAAGCAGCTTCCTGACCCCTGTATATCCAAAGAGTCACCTCATAAAGGAGAGAACAGACTGACATTTGGCGGGTAATCTTCTGGGACAAAGATAGCAGAAGAAACTGGTAGCAACCCTTACTGTTCTGCAGCTGCTACAGGTGATCCCCAGGCAAGCAGGGCCTGGAGTGGACCTCAGCAGTCCTACAGCAGAGGGGCCAGACTGTTAGAAGGAAAACTAAGAAACAGAAATAACTTCATCATCCACAAACTGGAAGTTCACTCAGAGACCCAATATGAAAGTCAGCAACTACAAAGACAACAGGTGGATAAATCCATAAAGATGGGAAGAAACAAGTGCAAAAAGGATGAAAACACCTGAAACCAGAACACCTCTCCTCCTACAAGGGATCACAACTCCTCCCCAGCAAGGGAACAAGGCTGGATGGAGAATGAGTGTGATGAAATGACAGAATCAGACTTCAGAAGGTGGGTAATAAGAAACTTCTGTGAGCTAAAAGAACATGTTCTAACCCATGCAAAGAAACTAAGAACCTTGGAAAAAGATTTGACGAAATGCTAATGAGAAGAAGATAGAGAAGAATATAAGTGAATTGATGGAGCTGAAAAACACAACACAAGAACTTTGCAAAGCATGCACAAGTTCTTTTATTTTTTATTTTTTTTAATTGCATTTTATGTTTTGGGGTACATGTGAAGGACATGCAAGATTGTTGCATAGGTACATACATGGTAGTGTGATTTGCTGCCTTCCTCCCCTTCACCTATATCTGACATTTCTCCCCATGCTATCTCTCCCCACCTCCCCAGCCCCATCCCTCCCCTATTTCCCCACAACAGACCCCAGTGTGTAGTGCTCCCCTCCCTGTGTTCATGTGTTCTCATTGTTCAACACCCGCCTATGAGTGAGAATATGCAGTGTTTGATTTTCTGCTCCTGTGTCAGTTTGCTGAGAATGATGGTTTCCAGGTTCATCCATGTCCCTACAAAGGACACAAACTCATTGTTTTTTATGGCTGCATAATATTCCATGGTGTATATGCGCCACATTTTCCCTGTCCAGTCTATCATAGATGGGTATTTGGGTTGGTTCCAGGTCTTTGCTATTGTAAACAGTGCATGCACAAGTTTTAACAGCTGAATTGACCAAGCAGAAGAAAGGATATCAGAGGTCAAAGATCAACTCAACAAAATAAAATGAGAAGGCAAGAATAGAGAAAAAAGGGTAAAAAGGAATTAACAAAGTCTCCAAGAAATATGGGACTACGTGAAAAGACCTAATCTACATTTGATAGGTGTACCTGAATGTGACGAAGAGAATGAATCCAAGCTGGAAAATACTCTTCAGGATATTATCCACAAAAACTTCCCCAACCTAGCAAGGCAGGCCAATATTCAAGTCCAGGAAATACAGAGAACACTACAAAGATATTCCTCACGAAGAGCAACCCCAAGGCACATAATCTTCAGATTCACCAGGGTTGAAATGAAGGAGAAAATGCTAAGGGCAGCCAGAGAGAAAGGTCAGGTTACCCGCAGAGGGAAGCCCATCAGACTCACAGCAGATGTCTCAGCAGAAACCCTACAAGCCAGAAGAGAGTGGGGGCCAATATTCAACATCCTTAAAGAAAAGAACTTTCAACCCAGAATCTCATACCCAGCCAAACTAAGCTTCATAAGTGAAGGAAAAATAAAATCCTTTGCAAACAAGCCAGTACTCGGAGATTTCATCACCACCAGGCCTGCTTTACAAGAGCTCCTGAAAGAGGCTCTACACATATAAAGGAACAACCAGTACCAGCCACTCCAAAAACAAACCAAATGGTAAAGAGCATCAACACAATCAAGAATCTGCATCAACTAATGGGCAAAACAGCCAGCTAGCATCAAAATGGCAGTATCAAATTCACACATAACAATATTAACCCTATATGTAAATGGACTAAATGCCCCATTCAAAAGACACAGACTGGCAAATTGGATAAAAAGCTGAAACCCATCAGTGTGCTGTATCCAGAAAACCCATCTCACATGCAAGGAGGCAAAAAGGCTCAAAATAAAGGGATAGAGGAAGATTTACCAAGCAAATGGAGAGCAAAAAAAAAAAAGCAGGAGTTGCAATTCTCGTCTCTGATAAAATAGACTTTAAAGCAACAAAGATCAAAAGAGACAAAGAAGGACATTACATAATGGTGGATCACCAGGTCAAGAGATCGAGACCATCCTGATCAACATGGTGAAACCCCGTCTCTACTAAAAATACAAAACATTAGCTGGGCATGGTGGCATGTGCCTATAATCCCAGCTACTTAGGAGGCTGAGGCAGGAGAATTGCCTGAACCCAGGAGACGGAGTTTGCGGTGAGCCGAGATCGTGCCATTGCACTCCAGCCCGGGTAACAAGAGCGAAACTCCGTCTCAAAAAAAAAAAGAAAAAAAAAAAAAGGAACAATGCAACAAGAAGAGCTAATGATCCTAAATATATATGCACCCATTACAGGAGCACCCAGATACATAAAGCAAGTTCTTAATGACTTACAAAGAGACTTAGACTCCCACACAATAATAGTGGGAGACTTTAACACCCCATTGTCAATATTAGACAGATCAGCCAGACCAAAAATTAACAAAGATATCCAGGACTTGAACTCAGACCTGGAACAAGCAAACCTAATAGATATTTATAGACCTCTCCACCCCAAATCCACAGAATATACATTCTTCTCAGCACCACATCACACCTACTCTAAAATTGACCACATAATTGGAAGCAAATCACTTCTCAGCAACTGTAAAAGAATGGAAATCATGACAAACAGTCTCTCAGACCACAGTGCAATCGAGTTAGAACTCAGAATGCAGAAACTAACTCAAAACCGCACAGCTTCATGGAAACTGAACAACTGGCTCTTGAATGTTGACTAGATAAACAATGAAATGAAAGGCAGAAATAAAGATGTTCTTCGAAACCAATGAGAATGAAGACACACATATCAGAATCTCTGGGACACATTTAAAGCAGTCTCTAGAGAAAAATATATAGCAATCAGTGCCCACATGAGAAGCAAGGAGATATCTAAAATTGACACCCTAGCATCAAAATTGAAAGAGCTAGAGGAGCAAGATCAAAAAAAGTCAAAACCTAGCAGAAGACAAGAAATAACTAAGATCAGAGCAGAACTGAAGGAGATAGAGACATAAAAAACCCTTCAAAAAATAAATAAATCCAGGAGCTGGTTTTTCGAAAAGATCAACAAAATAGACAGACCATTAGCCAGATTAATAAAAAAGAAAAGAGAGAATAACCAAATTGATGCGATAAAGAATGATAAAGGGGATATCACCACAGACTCCACAGAAATTCAAACCATCATCAGAGATTATTACAAACAACTCTATGCGCATAAACTAGTAAACCTGGAAGAAATGGATAAACTTCTGGACACCTGCATCCTCCCAAGCCTAAACCAGGAGGAAGTCAAAACCCTGAATAGACCAATAATGAAGTCTGAAGTTGAGGAAGCAATTAAGAGCCTACCACCCAAAAAAAGCCCAGGACCAGATGGGTTCACAGCCGAATTCTACCAGACATACAAAGAAGAGCTGGTACCATTTCTTCTGAAACTATTCCAAATAATCCAAAAAGAGGGAATCTTTCCCAAATCATTTTATGAGACAAACATCATCCTGATACCAAAACCTGGAAGAGACTCAACAAGAAAAGAAAACTTCAGGCCAATATCCATGATGAACATAGATGCAAAAATCTGCAATAAAATACTGGCAAGCCGATTGCAACAGCACATCAAAAAGCTTATCCATCATGATCAGGTAGGCTTCATCCCAGGGATGCAAGGCTGGTTCAACATACGCAAGTCTATAAACGTAATTAACCACACAGACAGAACCAAAGACAAAAAACACCTGATTATCTCAATTGATGCAGAGAAGGCCTTTGACAAAATTCAACAGCCATTTATGCTAAAAACCCTCAATAAACTAGGTATTGACGGAACGTATCTCAAAATAATAAAATCTATTTACAACAAACCAATAGCCAATATCATACTGAATGGGCAAAAACTGGAAGCATTCCCTTTGAAATCTGGCACTAGACAAGGATGCCCTCTCTCACCACTCCTATTCAATATAGTACTGGAAGTTCTAGACAGAGCAATCAGGCAAGAAAAAGAAATAAAGGGTATTCAAATAGGAAAGGAGGAAGTCAAATTGTCTCTATTTGCAGATGACATGATTGTATATCTAGAAGACTCCATTGTCTCAGCCCAAAATCTCCTGAAACCGATAAGCAACCTCAGCAAAGACTCAGGATACAAAATCAATGTGCAAAAATCACAAGCATTCCTATACACCAATAACAGACTTAAAGAAAGCCAAATCAAGAACAAACTGCCATTCACAATTGCTACAAAGAGAATAAAATACCTAGGAATACAACTAACAAGGAACATAAAGGACCTCTTCAAGAACTACAAGCCACTGCTCAACGAAATAAGAGAGGATACAAACAGATGGAGAAACATTCCATGTTCATGGTTAGGAAGAATCAACATTGTGAAAATGGCCATACTGCCCAAAGTAATTTACAGATTCAATGCTATCCCCATGAAGCTACCAATGACCTTCTTCACAGAACTGGAAAAAAACACCTTAACCTTCATATGGAACCAAAAGAGAGCCTGCATAGCCAAGTCAATTCTAAGCAAAAAGAACAAAGCAGGAGGCATCACACTACTGGACTTCAAACTATACTACAAATTGGCAACAAAAGCCAAAATAGACAAATAGGACAGTAATCAAAACAGCATGGTACTGGTACCAAAACAGAGATATAGACCAATGGAACAGAACAGAGGCCTCGGAGGCAACACAACATATCTACGACCATCCGATATTTGACAAACCTGACAAAAACAAGCAATGGGGAAAGGATTCCCTGTTTAATAAATAGTGTTGGGAAAACTGGCTAGCCATGTGTAGAAAGCAGAATCTGGATTCCTTCCTGACACCTTACACTAAAATTAACTCCACATGGATTAAAGACTTAAACATAAGACCTAACACCATAAAAACCCTAGAAGAAAATCTAGGCAAAACCATTCAGGACATAGGCATAGGCAAGGACTTCATGTCTAAAATACCAAAAGCAATGGCAACAAAAGCCAAAACAGACAAATAGGACCTAATCAAACTCCACAGCTTCTGCACAGCAAAAGAAACAGTCATTAGAGTGAATTGGCAACCAACAGAACGGGAAAAAATTTTTGCAGTCTACCCATCTGACAAAGGGCTGATATCCAGAATTTACAAAGAACTAAAACAGATTTACAAGAAAAAAACAAACAAGCCCATTCAAAAGTGGGCGAAGGATATGAACAGACACTTTACAAAAGAAGACATACATGAGACTAACAAGCATATGAAAAAATGCTCATCATCACTGGTCATTAGAGAAATGCAAATCAAAACTACATTGAGATACCATCTCACACCAGTTAGAATGGCAATCATTAAAAAATCTGGAGACAACAGATGCTGGAGAGGGTGTGGAGAAATAGGAACACTTTTACACTGTTGGTGGGAGTGTAAATTAGTTCAACTATTGTGGAAGACTGTGGTGATTCCTTAAGGACCTAGAAATAGAAATTCCATTTGACCCAGCAATCCCATTACTGAGTACATATCCAAAGGATTATAAATCGTTCTACTATAAGGACACATGCACATGAATGTTCACTGCAGCACTGTTTACAATAGCAAAGACCTGGAACCAACCCAAATGCCCATCGATGATAGACTGGACAGGGAAAATGTGGCACATATACACCATGGAATATTATGCAGCCATAAAAAACAATGAGTTCGTGTCCTTTGTAGGGACATGGATGAACCTGGAAACCATCATTCTCAGCAAACTGACACAAGAGCAGAAAATCAAACACTGCATATTCTCACTCATAGGCGGGTGTTGAACAATGAGAACACATGGACACAGGGAGGGGAGCACTACACACTGGGGTCTGTTGTGGGGAAATGGGGGAGGGACAGTGGGGGGTGGGGAGTTGGAGAGAGATAGCATGGGGAGAAACGCCAGATATAGGTGAAGGGGAGGAAGGCAGCAAATCACACTACCATGTATGTACCTATGCAACAATCTTGCATGTCCTTCACATGTACCCCAAAACCTAAAATACAATCTAAAAAAAAAGAAAAAAAAATCAAAAAGTTTAGCTTGGCTTGGCATGTGCCCGTAGTCCCAGCTACTCAAGATGCTAAGGCAGGAAGATCACTTAAATTGGGAAAGTAGAGGCTGCAGTAAGCTGAGATCTTGCCACTGTACTCCAGCCTGGGCGATAGATACGAGACCCTGTATAATGGTCCATTTTCACACTACTATAAAGAAATACCTGAGACTAGGTAATTTAAAAAGGAAAGAGGCTTCATTGACTCAGAGTTCTGCATGGCTGGGAGGCCACTATAAAGAAATACCTGAGACTAGGTAATTTAAAAAGGAAAGAGGCTTCATTGACTCAGAGTTCTGCATGGCTAGGAGGCCTCAAAAAACTTACAATTGTGGCAGAAGGGGAAGCAGACACCTTCTTCACAAGGTAGCTGGAGAGAAAGAAAAGCCCAGGGGTAACTGCCATTTATAAAACCATCAGATCTCGTGTGAACCCACTCACTATCAAGAGAACAGCATGATTCCCTACCTCCGTGTTATAATCACCTCCTACCAGGCCCCTACCTCAACACCTGGGGATTATGGGGATTATAATTCAAGATGAGATTTGGAACGGGGCTCAGCCAAACCATATTACCCTATCTAAAATAATAGAATATATATGAAGATTAAATGAGCTAATTCTTATTCTAATTCTTATTAGTAAGACCCTGTCTCAAAAAAATACAGTGATTAATATGCATATTGGTAAATCTATGTGATTTTCAGATTTGAGATTTTTTTTTTTTTTTTTTTTTGAGATGGAGTTTCGCTCTTGTTACCCAGGCTGAAGTGCAATGGCACAATCTCGGCTCACCGCAACCTCCGCCTCCTGAGTTCAGGCAATTCTCCTGCCTCAGCCTCCTGAGTAGCTGGGATTATAGGCACGTGCCACCATGCCCAGCTAATTTTTTGTATTTTTAGTAGAGACGGGGTTTCACCGTGTTGACCAGGATGGTCTCGATCTCTTGACCTCGTGATCCACCCGCCTCGGCCTCCCAAAGTGCTGAGATTACAGGCTTGAGCCACCGCGCCCGGCCGAGATTTTTTTTTTTAAGTTTTAAAGGTATACTAAAATTTGATGAGGTTGGTAATGTTTAAAATAATATGCTTTGCAACATTTAAAATTCTGATTTATGCTTGAACCCAGGAGGCAGAGGTTGCAGTGAGCCAAGATCATGCCTCTGCACTCCAGCCTGGGCAATAGAGTAAGACTCTGTCTCAAAAGAATTTTTTTATTTATTACAGTTACAAGAAGTATTTCAATGCTTAGAAAGCAGTTGCCTTTTAGGGTTGTAAATCGTCCCAATCAGGCACGTGGAGTACTTGAGAAAAGTCAAATATAATGAGTAGAAAAATAAATGCGGTACAATATGTTTAAGATAATTTAATTGGTTAACTTAATGATTAGGAATAATTTTTAGGGATATTTAATATGCGTTAAAGTGCATTAAAGTAATTGCTCTTATTTGTAACACTAATTTAAATATCTACAACTATAAATAAATAATTCTCCTTAATGATAACGAGAGACTGAATATCCAGACAGACAATGGGCAAATCCTATATAAACACAGAACTCTGGTCCACACCTGCAGCAGCAGCCTGCCCAGGAAACCAACCCCTTATCCGCAATAACCAGTCCAGGAAGCCAACCTGCTGTAAGTCAGACTTAGAGGAAGTCAGGCTGCTATCTCCAGTCACAATGCAAGAAGCCAAACAGTAACATCTGTGACAATCAACCCTAAATGGTCAGGACTTTATGAATAACTGACAGCTTTCCTAGTTCTTGTCTCTGCTTCCAACTCAGAACAAACCACAGTAAACCAAATGTGCTCCCCTAAGCAATGCCATAGGATCCCTGCTTCTGGTTAGCTCACCTACAATTTCCCCGGGCCAACTGCCTGCAGGCAAAGAACAGCTAAAACCTTCCCTTTTTCCACTCTAAGGCTTCCCCACTCCCCTGCCTGCCTTTGAGTCTCTGCCAAAACCCAAATGACAGCGACTGACTCCTTTGCTAGAGCAAGCTCTGAATAAACAGCCTTTGCTTGTTCTCATTTGGTTGGTCTTTTTGTTTATCTCCACAATAAAATGCTTCCTTGGACATAAAAAAATCCCAAACTCCAAGTGTTAGTCTCTCTAATACATCCTCCATACTGCAGCCAGAGTCACCATGCACAGTTTCCCTCACCTTCCCTCAGGATCCACTCCACACACTTGTGCACAGGCAACATGGCCTCTCCCAGCCTGCCCTGGCCAACCTTCACTGCTTGTCTCTTCCCTCTCAATGCCTTCCTGTCTGTGCTCTGGCTATGCCAAATTGCCTTCTATTCCTTGCACATGGAATCTCTTTGCCATTCCTACCACATGGCCAGCTCCTCTTTGTTCATCAGTAGACATCATTTCCCCTCTGCCTGTGCACCCCCTCCCTGCACTTACCCACCATTGTTGTCTATTTCTTATTTTTCTGCCATGCCCCTTCACTGCAAGATTCTGGTGCAGAAATCCGATTGCCTCACTCACTGTATCTCCAGCTATAGCTCAGTGCTTGACACATGATAGGCATTCAATAAATGAACCCCTCTGCAGCAAGCCAGAGTTCCTGCAGATGGCCTATGCCTGGGAACATTAAATAATAGTTTTAATGGTCTATCCCAATAAAAAGGCTTCTACAGGTACAAAATTCTACACTACTCTCTAAGAGGAAAAATTATACTTAACTATTTCAATTCAAAAAACATTTTCTTAGTGTTCCTAAATGACAGTCCCTAAGGTAAGTGCTAAGGGTAGTAAGAAAATAAGACACAAACCCTGCTGTCAATGACCCTGCTGGGTACTGAAGAGACAAAGGTGATCCAGATATACTATTCCTTGCCAGCAAGGGACTCACACTATAACGGTAAAAACAGACATGAAAACAAATGATCAAAACACATAGAGTATGAGAGATTGAATCACAGAAATACATACAAGGTTTAGAAGCAGCAGGTACATTGCGCCCACACAAATCAAATCCATCTACCTTCCTCCCTGCACATTATATTTATCTGAAAGGTTGTGTGCAAATTAAGTGTTTATAAATCAAATCATTTGAAATGCCTCCAAGGTACCTTCTGTTTAAAGAACCGTTGTGATGCTTCTTTTTTAAATCAATTTCTAATTTAATTCTTTTGTAAATTTGACAAATAAATAGAATAATCTTGTGAAAAGAAGATCGCAATAGTATTACATTCTGAGGAGCCAGAACAGCCATGTGGGAGGAACACAGTAAATTTTAAGAGGAGGAATTTTCCTTCTGGAGCTTCTTTATCTGTATTTTATTATATTCCATTAGAAGAGGGGTGTGTGTGTGTGTGCGCGCGTGCGAGTGTGCGTGCATGTGCACGTGCATATGTGTGTGCGTGTGGAGAGAGAGAGGGTAGGACCGAGTCTGCAGGCTCAGTGCCTGCCCTCATGATGCCCACTCCAGCCCTGACTCATTAAGTCACCTTGGGCAAAGGACATGCCTGATATCCTCCTCCTTCCCTTGGCTGCTAGGAACACCTCAATGCCTGTGAGTGAGCTCCAAAAGCACAAGGGAGTGCTCCCATTATGCCTTCCAGATAGAATTAAAATTCAAAAGCTGTTTTCAAGGGCAGGTGAGACCCTTTCTGGCATCTTAAGGTACATTGACCAGGATACAAATGGTCTTAGTGTCCAGACTTCTGACATTTTAAATCTCACTGGAACATTTCACAGGAGAAAAGAACAGTACTAGAGGCAAGTTGCCCCTGAGATGTAAGCTCCAGGGGCCACATACAAGCAAGGGAGCTGTGCTCCTAGTTCAGATAAGAGACTGCTGGTATGATTCTTCCTGTTAGGAGTGGCTATAAGCCAAGACAGCTGCTCTCTAAGAGAGCCCAGAAGGGAGGGGTTAGGTTTGGGTGTGCATATCATGTGAGAAAACATCAGAAAGTGAAACCAAAATACATGAACAGAAGAAATTTATTACTCACATGTCCCAGAAAGGCTAGGGGTGCTAATGGAAGTTCAGAGATGACATGAAGCTCAACCATGGGGGGTGGGGGGAGAGGACCTGTGTGACTTTATTCCCATGGGCATCATTCCTTAGGCTTTCCCTTGGGGGTTATGGATTGGCTAGTGTAATGAAAACATGCACAAAGCGGGAAACGTATTTACACAACTGGTGTTGATCCTTAGGTTTGATCATGGTGAGTAGCTGTGGGCTGTGCTGAGTTTTGGGTCAGTAAGATGAAGAATGAACAGGCTATATTCAAAAACAACCACCAAGGGAGGGGAAGTTTTAACCAGGCCAAAGGTGACAGGATACAACAGGTTTCAAATAACTTATACTAGGCCTAAAAATGAATGCTGAAGCAGCAACTATGCTAAACAAATGTGTGACAACTGGGCAGAGTCAGGAGAGCTACTCCTAGCTCCTGGTTTGATGCAGTGCCTTTTGGAGCAGGTGCTCACATTCCCACCGCCAGGTGCCCTGGGCTTCGTTCCACTGGCATGAAGAGCACAAGAAATAAAGCAAAAGCAAAGCCCTCCTCTAATGTGCAAGAAACTGAGGGGCTCTGTAGAGAGATGTGAATGGCTTTCATTCTCTCCCTTCCTCCTGGTGGACGTTTTACAGCAGACCTGACAAACTTACTTAATGCTATCTAGCATTCGAAATAGAAGGTATATTTTAACTTTCCAGTATCCATAGACTGCCAGGAAAGACACTCCATCCATTCATCTGTCCATCCATCCATCCATCCATCCATCCATTCACCCATCCAAACATCCATCTATCCAATCATCCATCCAATCATCCACCTATCTATTCATCCATCCACCCACCTCTCTATTCATGCATCCATCCACCTATCCAACCACCCAGCCATCCATCTATCTAACCATCCATCTATCCAGCCATCCATCTATCTATTCATCCATCCATCTATCCATCCATCCATCCATCCATCCATCCATCCATCCATCCTTTCAGTAAAACTCTTTGAGCACCTCCTGTGTACCAGACTCTACAAGGTGGGTGGTCTGCAGATGGAATGGAACAGATAGACACAGTCACCCAACCCTGGACCTTACATTCTAGAGTGGAAGGCAGACTAAAAACAGGAAGCAAATAAATCATTACCTAATTTAGTCCTGTGATAAAGAATAAGAGGGAAGCCAGGCATGGTGGCTCATGCCTATAATCCCAGCACTTTGGGAGGCCAAGATGGGTGGATCATCTAAGGTCGGGAGTTCAAGACCAGCCTGGCCAAAATGGTGAAATGCTGTTTCTACTAAAAACACAAAACTTATCCAGGCATGGTGGCAGGTGCCTGTCATCCTACCTATTCAGGAGGCTGAGGCAAGAGAATCACTTGAACTCAGGAGGCAGAGGTTGCAGTGAGTTGAGATCATGCCATTGCCCTCCAGTTTGGGCAACCATAGAAAAACTCCACCTCAAAAAAAAAAAAAAAAAAAAGATTAAGACAGAAGACCTTTATTGAGTAAGGTGTTCCAGAAAGATCTCTCTGAGGAAGTCACTCTCAGGAGGGTTCCTGGAGGATGAGAAGGAGCCAGACTTATGAAAAACTGGGGGAAAGGCATTCCAGCAGAAGACAGTCCTGAGGCAGGAAAGTCCCAGCAAGCCATGGGAGCTGACCCGAGACCAACATGGCTGATGCAAAAGGAGCTAGGGCACAACTGGGATTGAGATGGGGTCAGAGACCTGGCAGGAGCCAGATCGGGCAGGGCCTCACAGGCCATGGAGGAGAAACTGAGTTCCCAGGAAGCTGCTAAAGAGCCTCATGCAGGAGAATGACATGTGCCAATTCATGTATCAAGAGGGCTAGTCTGGCTGCAGGAGATAGAAAGGATCAGAGGATGGGATGGCAGGGGTGGCTAACGGTGCCACAGGATCCTGGCTCTCCTCTTCCTTCTGCATGTGAAGTTAGATTACATCAAAGTTAGCTGTGGCCTTTTAACCTGTCTTGCCAATATAATACGAGCAGAAGTGCTCCCAAGAAATCTGGGGTCCATTTGTTAAAGCATTGAGGGTTACCAAGACAACATCAGTCAGGGCAAGTGTGGAAGTAGAAAGACCAATTAAGCACTAAGACTAATTAAACCAAACAGAATGATCAGAGTCAGACCTGACTCTTTTGGAGACAAGCAACCAATAACTTAGATTAACTTAAACAAAAAGAGAATATATTGTCTCACTTATATGAAAAGTCTAGAGATAGGACTAATTTCAAGAAAAGCTTAATCTGGAATTCAAGTAAGGTATATTAGTCTGTTCTCACATGGCTAATAAAGACATACCCAAGATGGGTAATTTATAAAGGAAAGAGGTTTGATTGACTCATGGTTCCACATGGCTGGGGAAGCCTCACAATCATGATGGAAGGTGAATGAGGAGCAAAGTCACGTTTTACATGGTGGCAGGCAAGAAAAAATGTACAGGGGAACTCCCCTTTATAAAACCATCAGATCCCATTAGACTTATTTACATCACGAGAACAGCACAAGAAAGACTTGCTGGCATGGTTCAGTTACCTCCCGCCAAGTCCCTCTCACAACACATGGGAATTATGGGAGTTACAATTCAAGATGAGATTTGGGTGGAAACACAGCCAAACCGTATCATAAAGTCACCAGGACAAACTATCCCTTCTAGATGGCTGCCAACAGCTCCAGCCTCACAACCTCCCATGGTTGAGTCCAGGATTCATTCTGACTGGTCATAAGCCCACTCCTGAAATATACTTATGGCCAGTGGAGTGCATTGCCCTGATTAACTCAAGCCTAGGTCCCAGGTTCCAGCCCCAGAGCCTCAGCTCCACTGAGAGCACATGAAGGGGACAGTAACAGGTTAGGATTAGCTGCATATGTCAGAAAACCCCAAATAAGAGTAAATAAACAAAATAAGTTTATTTTTCTTTCATTTAAGACAAGTTTAAAGGTAGAAAGTCCAAGGTTGGTAGGACAGCTTTAATAGTTCAGGTCATCAGGGAAACAAGGATCCTTAAACTTCCTGCTTTACTACTCTAGTAGGTGTTTTCATCCAAAATAGCTGCTAGAGCTCCAGACATCACATCTGTACTCCAAGCAGGAAGATGAAGGGGAAAAGAGTGAAGAGAAGTTGATTTTTCAGCTGAGTCAGCTTCTTTAGGTTGTCCTTCTGGAGTGTCACATAATACATCTGCTTATGTCACATTGACCAAAACTTAGTCACATGGCCTTGCCTAGCTGCAAAGGAAGCTAGAAAAATACAGTCTTTGTCCCAAAGGCAAAGCACCTAGATAAAAATCAGGATTGTGCCACTAAGGAAGAAAGGGAGAACAGATACTGGATGGACATTTGGAGTTCCTAAAGCAGATGTGCCTCAGAATAAAAAGGGAAAATGGACGCTGGGAAGGGACTACCAATGTATACTCCAGTCCCTTAGGCTCCTGCCTTCCTGAATGACACTGAGATGTAGGGAGCAGTTTTCAGCACCCCTGGAGTGGACAGAGCTAAAGGTATCAACATCTGGGCCATGAAAACCTCAAAGTGAGAATGGCTCAAAATGGCCTGCCCTTGGGCCTAATCTTCTCCCTAAAATGGGCTCAATGGCATCTTCGCCTAACCCAGCTAGTTCCCTGTGTAACAACCCTGAGCTTCACACCTATACTGTGCAGCAAGGTTTTATTTCAGATGGAATATCAAAGCTCTGAATTTGACAAAGAATCTGAGAAAGAAAAGGTTTATATGCCCTTTCTCCTGTGTCACATGTCTAAACACCTACACTGCTAGTACTTAGTGATTTCCACAAGGTGTTGCTTGTGTCTCAATCCACAATTCAGAATCTGACATGGCCCAGAATGAAACCTTTAATGGAAATAAGGGCGATCACAGATTGTGTACAGCCTGACTCAACCAATGAAACCTTTAATGGAAATAAGGGCGATCACAGATTATGTACAGCCTGACTCAACCACCAAGGCTAAGATTTGTGCACCTTGCAATGCCAAGGAAAATCTGTTTGCCAGCAACTTATCTTTATCATTAGACAATATTTGACAACTGCTGATAAAGGGACAAGACAAGTGTCATGTGTTACCGAGTCTGGAAGAGGGAAAGATGTCTGTGACTGGACTGCTCCAGGGAAGATGGGCTAATGCCTGAGCCAAGACTGAAGGGTTTTAATTCACCTTGAAGTTTCAGGTTTAATGAGGAGAGGAGGATGGAGTGGTGGCCCATTTGATTCCAAGGTCCCTTTGTTTATTATTGTCCTTTATTTGATATGCTATATAAGCTGGTACCCTAAGCCACCATTTTGACAGACACTTTTGAACTGAGATTTCTCTGTGTAATGGGCACAGCACATGTTACAAATAAAAATACTTGCTTTTGTCTTGTTAATCTATCTCTTTTTTTTTTTTTTTCAAGACAAGATCTGGCTCTATTGCCCAGGCTGAAGTGTAGTGCTGCAATCTCAGCTCACTGCAACCTCTGCCTCCTAGGCTCAAGCCATCCTCCCACATCAGCCTCCAAGTAGCTGGGACTACAGGCACCCGCCACCACATTCGACTAATTTTTGTATTTTTAGTAGAGACAAGGTTTCACCATATTGCCCAGGCCGGTCTCAAACTCCTGACCTCAAGTTATCTGCCTGCCTTGGGCTCCCAAATTCCTGGGATTACAGGTGCAAGCCACCACGCCTGGTCTTTCATTGCAGAGGTGTCCCAGCTGAGAACTTATGAGAGTTGACAGAATAAATTATGTCTTTTTTTCCCTTCACTTCTCACCAAATATTCCCAGTTGCCCACCTTCTGAGAACATGGTTACTGCTATGATCTGAGTGTCTGTGACCCCCAAAATTCCTATGTTGAAATCCTAACCCGGAAGGTGATACTATTAGGAGGTGGGGCCTCTGGGAGGCAATTAATCAAGAAGGTGGAGCTCTCATGAATGGGATTAGTGCCCTTATGAAACAGGCCTGAGAGAGACCCCTTGCCCTTCCAACCATGTGAGGACACAGCAAGAAGGCACCATCTATGAACCAGGTGAACCAGAAAGCAGGCCCTGACCAGACACCAAATCTGCTGGTGTCTTGATCTCAGACTTTTCAGTCTGCAGAACTACAAGAAATACATTTCTATTATTTATAAGCTGCCTAGTTTGTGGTATTTTGTTATAGCAGCCCAAATGGACTTAGTCAGTATGATTACACTTCCTGGTCCACTGCAGTGGAGTGGAAACACATGACCGTTTCTGGCCAATGAGCTGTAAGCAGAAATGACGCAAGTCACTTTCAGGCCAAGCATTTAGCTGCTGATGTGAGACCCACCAGAGGGCTCTCTACCAGCAAAGTCCCATCAGCCTGGGTCTCAAAAGAAAGCTGGTGGCCGCATGGAGCAGGGTACCTAGTCCACCAATCACAGACATGTAGGATAAGGGAGAAGAACATCTTGTTTTAAGCCACTGATATTTTTGGGTGGTAATATCAGAGAAGAGAGAGCAAGAAAGCAACTAATGGGAAATCCCGAATCAAATGTCACTTAATACTTTTTCTTATGCCAAAGGCAGTATTAGCCACTCTGTATACAGATTGCCTACTGCGGTGGCAGGAGCTGTCCTGGCATCTCAATATGCATGATCTTATTTAATCTCCCTATAAAGAGAGTATCATTACCCCTACTTTACAGGGAAGATTCGTAGTTCACAAAAGCTTAAGATTCACCTAGCGTATAGTTGTTTTTAATGGAAAGGCCAGAATACAAATTCAAGGCTGATACCAAATCCCTCATTCCTTCCTCTGTGTCCTCCCATTGTGCGTCAAACTTGGGCAGCCTTCTTCTCCCATCTAGGACCAATTCAAGTTTGGAAAAGCGACGAAGGCAGAACTATTTTACAAATTGAAACAAGAGTTATTTTAGCCTCTGCCTGAAATATTCAGAAGTTTAGTGCAACTTAAAGATAATACTAGGTGTAGACTGAAAGACGTAACCAGACAACAGGCAGGTTGGTTGGTCCTTAGGGACGTTTGTGAAACCTGTCTCCTCTCCTTTCCAGTCATGACAAACCAAGTATCTGACCAATCGTTCACTAAAAGTACTTGATGCTGTACTGAGCCCCAATCAGGCCCAGGCACTATGCTGAGGCCAGGAGGATGGTGGGAACAGCCAAAGTCATTGCCTTCAGGACAAGACAAAAAATGGATAGACAATATATAAGGGAACACAGAACTATTTAAAATAATTGCAAATACAGAGAAAGGCTAGAAAGAGATACCAAAGCTGCCTCAGTCCAGGTGCAGTGGTTCACACCTGTAATCCCAGCACTTTGGAAGACCAAGACAGGTGGATCACCTGAGGAGTTCAAGACCAGCCTGGCAACATGGTGAAATCCCATTTCTACTAAAAATACAAAAGTTAGCTGGGCAGGTGGTGGACCCTTGTAATCCCAGCTACTTGGGATGCTGAGGCAGGAGAGTCGCTTGAACCTGGGAGGGAGAGGTTGCAGTGAGCCAAGATCACACCATTGCAATCCAGCCTGGGTGACAAGAGCAAGACTCCATCTCAAAAAAAAAAAAAAAAAAAAAAAAAGGTAGGGGGAAGAAAAAGAAAGAAAGATATAGCAAAGCTGTCTCATCAATTTTTTTTTTTCAAGTTTCTTTTGGGAGTATCAGCAGCTTTGGGTTGGCAAAAGCAGGTAGGGGGTTTGCATACCCACACTGCTACAGTCTTGCTGGCAGGTTACTGTGTAATCTCTCAATGGGTTCATCTTGCCCTCTGCCCAGAAAAGTCAGTGCACTGAGAACTGCTGGTTTTGCAGTAGAGAAAGAGTTTAATAAATGCAGAGCTGCTAAATGGAAGACCAGAGTTTTCTCACTCAAATCTGTTTCCCTAAAGGCTCAGAGGTTAGGGTTTTTCAAGTACTGCTTGCTGGATAGGGGACTGGGGAACGGATACTGTTGGTTGGTTGGGGATACAATCACTGCAGTGTGGAAACAGTCCTCATGCACTGAGTCTACCTCTGGGTGGGTAGACACAGGACCAGTTGAGTGATGATGAGTCATTAGTCCAGGTAGGATCAGTTAGTTGTCAGAATGCAAAAGTCTGAAAACAGCTCAAAAAAAACAATCTTTTTTTTTTTTTTTTTTTTTTTTTTTAAGAGAGAGAGAGAGAGTCTCTCTCTGTCACCCAGGCTGGAGTGCAGTGGTGCAGTCTTGGCTCACTGCAACCTCCACCTCCCAGGTTCAAGCAATTCTCCTGCCTCAGCCTCCTAAGTAGCTAGGACTACAGGTGCCTGCCACCACACCAGCTAATTTTTATATTTTTAGTAGAAGCGAGGTTTCACCATTTTGGCCAGGCTGGTCTCTAACTCCTAACCTCAGGTGATCCACCCACCCCAGCCTCCTAAAGTGCTGGGATTACAGGCATGAGCCACTTCACCCTATGGTAATCTTAGGTTCTACAATAGTGATGTTATCAATAAAAACAATTAGCAGAGTCACAAATCTTGTGACCTCTGGCCATATGACTCCTGAGCAGTAAAGGATTATAGAAATTATGTCTGCCTTTTAACAGAATTCAGGCCCCTCCCATAATCCTAATCACATTGTTATCCATTACCTTTACAAAGGCAGTTTCAGTCCCTAAACAAAGAGGGAATGAGTTTTAGGGAGAGATTACTACCTTCCTTCCTTTAAAGTTAAACTAGAAACTAAATTCCTCCCACAGTTAACTTGCTCTACATCCAGGAATGAGCAAGGACAGCCAGCCTGCGAGGCTAGAAGCAAGACGGAGTCAGCCGTGCTGTAACAGATTTCTCTCATAGTCATAATCTTTACAAAGGTAATTTCACAATCACCTTTGGGGCCAGCATCTCAGGCTTCCTGCAACCACTGCGACACGTAGAAAAGGGCTTACACTTGAGGCTTAATGTTCTGCAGTCACCATATCAAAATTCTTAATAATTTTGTCTTTGAATTTGTTTTTCATAAGTGAAGTCAAAAGGGATAATGAAGCATGTGCCAGAGGTGTGGAGTCATAGTCCAGCCTCCTACTGCCTCCTGGGCAAGCTCTAGTTTTCTGCTCCCTCAGCCCCTGGCATCCTGGACTCCATCTGGCCTCCCCATCCACCCCCCTGTGCCACCCATTACTGTTGTCACCCTTTGCCCACATTGGAATCAAGGCATAAGTGTGGGGATTGCTGGGGTCACTGGAGGTCACTATACAGCTTTTGGAAAATCACGGTCTCCGGGAAGGGATGGGATATCCTGAACCTTGTCAGAGGAAAAAACCAAGGTCTCTAGATTCAAAGTCACAGGTGCCTATTAAGGCCTGGAGTGGTCATAACCAAAGCCAAAGGCTAGGGAGGGACAGTGAGATTACAATCAACCTAACCTTGAAGGCCTACAGAACCGGGTCCAGGGAGCTGGCACTTGGGCCAAGAGCAGAGTGGGTATAGAGTCAGACTACTCTGCCCTGCTCTGGTTCGATTAGAGATGAAAACCTCATTGCCTGGGACATGACTGTCTTGCCAGGGAACAGTAACCTGGCTAGCATCTGCTGGGTCTGCAGTCACCCCCGCTGAAGGACCCCTGTGAAGGGAGAAGCGAGGCATGTTCTTTTCCCCCAAACCTTGAGAAAACAGGCAAGACCAGAAACAGTCACTTGTACCTCAACCTTCACAATGTCCATTGCACTGACTGGGGACTGCCCAAGACTGTCAGACTCCCTTTTTTCTGTTGTGACACCAAAGACAATGACAGTAGCAGACAGAAGAAAGTAATGAACACTGGTCCCTTTGGACTCAGTCAGCCCTGAGGTTCTTGGGCTTATTGAAAGAGAGGACTCTTGGGGAGAAGAATGCCAGACTGCCTCTCAATATAGGTTGGTGGGGATGGAGCACTTGACTATTATCATCTGTGTCATTAACTTGGGCCACTTTTAGGGGCTCAAATTGTAAAGCAGAAGACCCAGATTTCACAAATCAACATATTACTGTCCTACCCGAGGATTTTCAGAAATAGAAACACACTGCTTGCAATAGTGAATTATATTTCTCCAATTTTCATAAGTTAATTACACATCATGTCTATTCATTCCTTCTTTTCTATCCAGACAATCTGGTAGGTGATTGCTTTCTTACTATTATACACTCACACCAATACACACACAAAAAACGACTTGTGAAGAGACACTCCAAAGACATAGCCAGCTGATAAAAACAGGGAAAATGCATTCACCACCCACCTTCTTGGACTCAGAGGCAGGTGCCAGATGTGCGATGGAGCTGCAATGCCAGTACTAACAGCAGTACATTTTCTCTCTGCCCCATAAAGTACCAATAACAAGTCTTTAATCAGAAGGCGTCCTCATGCAAGAGGGGTCTCACGCCTTCATAGGCACCTGTGATTATGGAGGCTCTCTGCTCATAATGAATGTCTCTGTCTGTGAAGGGAGTCAATGCTTTTTAGAGGGGCTTGGCTGGCAGCAGTGATAAGGAAAGCTTATCTGCCTGCTGCCTCTCTCTCTCCAACTCTTGCACAGTATAGGAGAAGGAAGAATTGTCCATGTGACCCACTTCCTCCTCCAGCCAAGCACTGACTACTGTTATTCATGGGGTAATCCCTGCACCAATGTGCCAGGCATGGTGCTGGCAAAAGGGATAAAATAGTAGTAATACCCTCACCTTCTTTCTCATGGAGTTCAGAGTCTAGCTGAGTCACAGGAAATTACAATAAGCTGCTTTAGGAGCTTGTCTGCCCACTAAAATGTGTGTTCCTCCTTCTGTATTATAACCTTGTCATTGGACAGCTGTCTCTAGCAACTAGGGGGCACCATGTTGGTGCTAATGGAACAGGAGTGGAAGAAACATGGAATGCCTCTGTGTCAGGGCAGTAAGGGGCAGATGTATCTTCTTGCCCCTCCCTTTTACTCCAGCTGAATGCTGTGCACTCTGAGACCCTAGAGGATGGCAGAGCTACAAGATGGAAAGAACTCAGGGCCTTGAATCACCCTGTGGAAAAACTCACCTAATGGCAGAAGCACCTGCAGGGGATGGTTAGATGAGTGAGAAATACAATTCTATTGCATGGAGCCATGGAGATGCTGGCCTTGTCTCTGCAGCTGGCATTTCCCTAACTACTACAAGGCCACAGTTGGAGAAAACAAAGGATACTATGGGGCATCAAGCAGAGGACCTCATCTTGTCTGAGGGTCTAAGACCACTCCCCAGAAGATTAATTTTTGGGCTATAACTTGAAAGGTACATAGGCATAGGTCGGCCTAATGGATGAAAGAGTAAAAAACAGTTTGTCAAAAAGAAAGAATAGCCTGTGTCTGCGCCTGGAGAAAGAAAGTGGAAAAATGGGAAGCTCAAGGAACTGAAAAGTGTGGCCAGTGGTACAGCCCGGTGGTGAGGGAAGATGAGGGGAGAGGAGGAAGAGAACCGGAGGAATGAGGCTGTGGAAATGGCCTAGGGCCTTGTCGACCATGCTACAGCCCTGCGGCTCACCCTGGGGATCCTGGGAAGCTGCAGATGGGTTTTCATCAGGGAAGTGACAAAACAAGATTGATGTTTTAGAAAGATCACAGAGACTGCCGTGTGCAGAATAAATTGGAATATTCTTGGAAGAAAATATGTTCATTATTTCCTCTTCTTGCCAAAAGTATAGGAGGACAGGGCCACTGGAACAATGTGAGTGGCCGATTGCTGGAGCCTGGAAAGGTTTCCAAACCCCACTGTGGCCTCAGGACTTTGGGGGACACAGTGCTGGGCTGCTGGAGGGCAGTGTGAGTGATCTTTGTTTACAACATGTCAGGATGCCAGGTGAACATCCGGGGTCCCCAGGGGGCCTGCCCATGGGAGGGAGCCTGAAACAGAGACCTCCAATCCTCACTGATAGCTGAAGGACCCCAGCTATCCTAGCTCAAGGGGCCTCCATCAAGATCCTCAGCACACAAAGGGGAACCTCCTTTGCCCACTGACTCACCTGATGCAGGCCCCCTGAAGGCAACAGCATTGGACAGCTACAGTGCTCATGCTGCTGGGAGAAGACTCCCCACTCGGCCGCCACCTGAGAACCTCAACCATCACCATCCCCTGCCATTCCTGGCATATGCTTAGGCCCCCTTCCTTCCTCCAGGCTCTTCTGCTGGGCCTGGCACATTCTCCTTTTAGAGCTCCCAAACCCCCAGAGAGGAACTAAAGCTCTTTCCCAGACCCAAAGCTCACTGCAAATGTCATCCACCTTTCCAGTACCCTTTGACTAAAGCACGGAGAAGCACACACATACAAGTTTAACTTCTGCAGGGACGCAGCTGAGAGAGAACAATGTTTATGGAGGATTGTTCATCCATCTATTCCTGTAGATACTGTTAAGCTATCCCCTCATTAAACCAGCAACACACAGAAACCTGAAATGCATCTTTCTGATCCCCTGTAGAGTACCTTAGCTGAATTCCACTGGGTTATGATGTCACAGGCCTGTACTGAAGGATATGATGAAACATAGCTCTGAGGAATTTGTCATATCTTTAGGGATGCTCTTGAAGCCACTGGTCTCTAAATTACAGAGGGGGTCCTCTTTGCAGAGACTCACCGGGAAAATTTTTCTCTGGTCTAAATCTCAGAATTTACTGTGCTGCTTTTGACCAACTGCAAGGTGACTAGTGGAACTGATCACACTACCACTCCCCTGTTTTTTGAGCTGGTTTTAGAAAGTGAGGGTCAAGCATGTGGTCCACCCTGGCTAGGACTCAGAGCCTGGCAGGACACATTTTGTACTTTCAGTTTCTTACTTTTCCCTCCCTCATTCTCCTCTTGCTCTAATTTCCTCACTTGCTGATTTTGGTTTCATCTTGGGTTGGATGGTTTTTTCGTGTGTGTGTGTGTTTTTTTTGTTTCATTATGTTTTTGCAGCCCACCTTAAATCCTTCTTGGAACAAGGTGGGAGTGAAAATAAATAAATAATAGAACTATTAGCCATCCCTTGCCATCATTATTGTAAAGCTGCTACTAATGATCAAAATACACGACACTCTAGAGTAGAACATGGTTCCTGGCAATGAGGATAGAAGGGGAGGAAAATAATGACAAGTGGAATAGGTTAGCTCAGATGGAAAGGATTTTTAGGGGTATTTTCTAATTCTGTTCAATGCAGAATCTTATCAAACAGAATAGAAAAGGATCCTCATCTGCTGGGAATTGGTAAAATAGAAATAATTGTTGCCACTAGTCTAGTTGGGTGTCTGCCATTGGTGATCTTTGAGAGCTCTCATTGAACAGAGCCTTCAACACTTCTTTATTATGAGCCAAATTCTTGCTTCTCTCTGCTGGTTATTCTAAATAACCACTTTGAGAGAGAGAGAGGCATAATGCAAAGATATTTTTGTAACAGCATACAGTCTTCACTGAAAACTGGAACTTTGCTATTAGCCTTGGCTACACGCTAGATTCAAGACAGAGAGTTTGTCCACATTACCCATAATCCTGATCTTTTTTTCCTAACCAAATAGATCACATACAAAGCCATTTCCTAATATACAAACCCCAGCCCTCACCTACTCCAAAGCCATTCATCAGTTACTCTTCTGAATACTTGCTACATTTTAGCCACAAAATCTTAGTTCTTCTAATGCCCGAAATCAGAAATTCTAATAAAATTTAATTTCTAATGAAATTCTGATAAAATTCAAACTTTGCATTTTCCTCTTCTCCCATTACTCTGCATAAGTTTCTCAAAAGATTGGCAAACCTACTTATGAGTAGAGTAAAAAAGATACATGTTATAGCTTTCCCAGAAAATGTGCCTTTCCAGTTTTCTCTCCTTCCTCCAGAAACTTTGCAGGCTGTTTGGAGGGATATTGACAAGAAAAGAATATAATTTCCTATTAGAGAAGTCATGGGACATATATCAGTTTCCTACAGCTGATGAAACAAATTACCATAAATTTGCTGGCTTAAAACAACACAAGTCTCTTGTCGTACAGTTCTAGAGGTCAGTAGCCCTAAGTGAGTCCCACTGGGCTAATTCAAGGTGTCTGCAGGGCTGTGTTCCTTCTGGAGTCTCCAGAGGAGAAACCATTCCTTTGCCTTTTCCAGCTTCTAGAGGCCTCTCACATTCCTTGGCTTGTGGCCCCTTCCTCCAATTTCAAAGCAAGCAATATCAGGCCAAGTCTTTCTCATTGCAGCCATATTTCTGGTTTTGATCTCCTCTTCCATTGTAAAAGATCCTTGTGATTATATCAGACCCATCCAGATAATCCAGGATCTTATTTTAAGGTCAGCTGATTTGGTTCTAGTTGCAACCTTAATTTCTCCTTGCCATTAAGATAGCATATTCACAGGTTTTGGGGATTAGGACTTGGACATCTTCAGGGTGGGGGGCATCATTCTGCCAACTACAGCACATGAGTCCTTGAAGAAGGGCAAATATAGTCTCCCTTAACCAGTTCATACTTCTGAAGCTACCAAAATATATAAATTATCTTTTGTTACTTTTAATTTTTATGGCACAGCCATTTCCCTAATCTGGAAGCATTTCCCACATTTATTTAATCACCATCAAACTAAAGAAAATGACATTCAGAGACATTTATTCATGTTTTTCCAATTCATTAATTAAAGGAGGGACAAAAGTTCTCCTGGATTTTCTAATGGTCTGATATAGGCCAAAAGACAAGCATCCTGTTCATCAATGCCCAGGTATCCTTTACTTTCAGGCTCATAGAAGAATGGGATCTTACTCCTTTCAAGTTGAACATAGCCAAGTGACTTGCAATCCTTCTTGTGAGCTGGGAAATACACACATCTCCTCTGCTACATCTCATTAGTGGAAACATGTAATTGTCATTGTTCCCCTTTCCAGTCCTGTCTCCCCCTGCTGCAGTGATCACAGAAGAGTATGTTAGCATGGATATGGCATAAGACGGACACGTCCTGGAATGCAAAGTCAACATAGGCAGGATAGGTGCTTTGGAGAGTTGCTCTGACTTACAGCAGACTCAGTATAAGTGAGAAACTTTTGTTGTACTAAGCCACTGGAATTTGGGGCTATTTGTTAACGTAACATAATATTGCCTGCTGTGATTAATACATAGCCTATCTATGAACTAGAAGTATCCTCTTCAACACCACTACCAAAAGAAGAATCATAACTACATCATTCTGTTGGTACAAAACCCAAGTTGGTGTTTATCTAACATACTTTCTAAGCCATCATATTCTATTCTTAAAATATATATGAAGAGACACTTGAATATGGTATGTAACAAAGTTAATCTTTGTATTCCAATATTTGTAAAAATGAGCCTTGGAACCCATTATAGAACAAAACATTCTTTGCTTATTCATAGAGCATGGATGATGAACTTAATCATAGTTGATGATGAAACAAAAATCCAGGGAAAAGACCTTTCAGTTACACGCTCATGCTGGCAAATGTCAAGTGACCAGGGGAGTTCAGAGCACTGACATCGTCTGTGCTTAGAATCTAGAGACCAATTCCATATTAAAGCAGAGTTACATTTCTGTTTCCTTTATTGTATTTCTAATAACCATTATAAGAACCTAACACAGCTGCTCTGGGCACAGTGGTATGTACACAGTAGGAATCTAATAAATATTCATTGAATGATCTCCATGGCACCTGATATCCCAAATAAGTTTGCTATTACAAAGACACCACCAAAAAAAATGGAAATTTTGCTCATGCCGTATGCCTCCAGGACTGGCCATGAGGGCATCAAAGTACTGATACTGACTCAGAAGTATATTCCTTTGCAGCCCAACCTTCTGTGCAAATCAGCATGCCTCCTCCTGTTGGTTTAGGCCTAAATGATCAGACCAACCATATGGAATATTAATTTCATATGCAAATGAAGCATTAGTAATCATTGACTTGTGTATGCAACACTTTTGGTGAGCAGTGAGCCATTCATTATTTATCAAACACAAGATTAAGAGAACTTTACATCAAAAGTCCCATTGTAGAAAATGTACTTTAATAAAAACTTCTTGAATTTTCAAAATAAAAGAGATGAATTAAGCAGTCATCACATGACCTTCATTGCCTGAGGAGTTGAGCAGTCCTGCAAACTGCAAATTGGGGTGTCTGCTTCAAGCCTCAGGCTGCCAAGGCATCTTAGCGGGCAACAAACAAGAGAGAAGGAGCTGACAGCTCTTGCAGAAGGACGTAGACAGCATACTGAGCATGCTCACACACATCTGCTGGGCTGCATTTATACTTGCAGTGTGTCTCAAGTTCATGCACATTCACACAGAAGCCAATCAGAGGCCTAACCAGGAGTTAACATTGAAGTGCCTGAGCCTGGGGTAAGGCCTGACAGGGCCGGGGCCCTGGTGGTTGGTAAGGCAGCAAACATTTAAAATTGGAACCTGTTTTTGACCATCTTCTCTCTGTAATTCCTGTTTGATTTTTTTTAACTTTATTTTTTTAATTAATTAATTTTTTTTTTTTTGAGACAGGGGCTCACTCTGTCCCCAAGGCTGGAGTACAGTGCTGTGATCACGGGTCACTGTAGCCTCAGCCTCCTTGGCTCAAGCAATCCTCCCGCCTCAGCCTCCCAACAAGTGCTGTGAATTACAGGAGTGAGCTGCCATGCCTGGCCTCCTGTGTTGATTTTATACTATCTCTTTTCATGTGTTTTTCTCACAGTCCAAATAATATTATGTCAATACTGTTACCAGAAATTGTCATCACATTTCAAGTCTCAGAGAATGTGTCTGGGGAAAGGAATGTCACCTGCTGCTCCTTCTAGCTCATTTCTGTACCTAATGAAGGAGACTGAGGAGGGCATAGTTAAGGAGAGCCCAAGGGGTCCTGCATCCCTAGGGGTCTAGTCTAGAGGACTGTCAGTTGTTGCAAATTCTGGAACAACGGCAGCAGAGAAGGAAACACACTCCATAGCTCACTGGGGCCTTTTACCTCGACCACACTGCTAGAGATGCATCTGGGGTATGTTTATACCTGTGATTGGTATATGGCATGAAGGTAAGATTTAGTTTCTCTTCTGTACTAAATGAACCCAAGTTGTAAAACTACTCAGCAGTAGTGAATAGGCAGGGAAGGCCTCCAAAGCGATGCCAGCCACAGATCTCTCCATCTGCCACAATGCTGCGATATGGTGATGAATTTTCATGGGGCAGAAAACAACTATACTATATGGAGGGAGGATGGCAAAGAATGAAGGTCAGGGAGAAATCTGTTTCAAAGCAAGAGAAATTTTGGGCACATTCACATGTAGCTGACATGATCCTGCATTAAGTGTTAGCTATTTCACAGGTTAACTTCATACAATGCTACTTGTGCATCGTCTTTAATTACAGAGTTAGTTTTTCTAACTTTGCCAACATTATGCTGAAACAATGGTTTGAAAAGTAAAAATCTTTGCCAAACATTAGCTATTTTTATTTACATAGTGTCAAAAGAGAATGTGGCTAATTTTTAAAAACTGAACCACCTTATTTGGGAGCTGAATCGCCAACACTGGCTAGTTACATTGTCAATATGTTGATAATTCTAGAAGTTTGATAGGTTTCTTTCTCTATAGCAGTTGACTGGAAGTGGCTATCTGGAGCTCAGTATCTAAAGGCATTCTGAGGTCACACTCAAGCCCAGTGACAATACATTTGCTAAATGATTAGTGACGCTGGTTGGGCATGGTGGTAATCCCAGCACTTTGGGAGATGGAGACAGGAAGATCACGTAAGCCCAGGAGTTCGACACCAGCCTGAACAACATAGAGAGACCCCATCTCTACAAAAAAAAAAAAAAAAAAAAGAGTTGTTTTTAATCAGTCATGTGTGGTGGCACATACCTGTGGTCCCAGCTACTCAGGAGACTGAAGTGGGAGGACCACTTGAGCCTAGTAAGTTGAGGCTGCAGTGAGCTGTGATCACACTACTGAACTCCAGCCTGGGTGACAGAGCTTCAAAAATAAATAAATAAATAAATAAATACAACGAATTGTACTCATCAGGGATGTGGGAGAGGGAGGGAGATAGGAAGGGAGCAGGTGGCTAGGAGGAGTAGGGGGCTTGAGGGGGTGAGGAGCACCACCTGTGCCACGTACCATAACTTCCCTCTTATGGGCATGGAACCATTGATAATGCCTCTGGGGTTCATCATATTGTAGAGTGGGTATAAATTATTCTTGCACTTAAGGCAATCCTTGGTTCCTTTGTAAAAAAAAAAAAAAAAAAAAAAAAAAACTTTCAAAAAAGCAAATGTACTATTTACATTTCTCCACTGAATGGCAATTTTTTCCTAAGTACATAGTTTTCTCAATTATTAGACTAACTTATTAAATAAATGTGACAAGGAACACAACAGCCTCATTCCTGCCACGCAATGCTAATCATGTGCAAATGCTGCCTGGCTGTCACGATTGCTGCAGCTGAACTGGCTGTTCGTGGAACTTGACCTTTTTCTTCCTACAAGCTGGTGAAGCTGAAGCTTTAAGAAACTAGCAAAATTCATAAAAACTGCAAGACAGAATCACTCTCTTTTTTTGAGGAGGCAATACATTTAAAAAGCATCACTTGTAATTATGAAGCTATTATAAAAACATTTTAAGAATGTGGAAGTACATTAAATTCAAAGAACAGACACAAGAACATGGCCTAATGTCATCTCTCAGAATGAATCTAATGTACCGAGAGTTGTTTCATTTAAAAATAATAAAAATGTCTAAAAATTATATAAAGCTTTTTAAAATTAAAAGTCTACACTCAGGAAATGAACAGATACTTTTGGGGGCTACCTTGATGACTGATATAAAATGTCAGCTATGTAACTGAGCAGTGGTGAGAGGGGGGGTTGGAAATGAACAAAAGATTCTTCTTCACAATAGTTTTTGAACACAAGCTGTAATGACCCGGCAAGAAATCTTAAGGAACTTTGTCTACTTCCAATTCCATGGATCAAACTGCTTTCTATGCTATAAGGGTGGGAAGCATAAACAAGAAGATAAGGGCCAAGAAAAATGAGAATATGATCCTGAATTTCTCCAAAAAATTAATAACAATAGTGGCTGTCATTTACGAATCCTACCATGTGCTAGGTACTGGGCTACGCGTTTTATACGTCTTCCTAACTTAATACTCAAAGTAATCCTTTATGGCAAGGAGTATTGTTATCCCCAAATTATAGAAGAGGCAATCTCCTGTCCTTCCAAGGCTCACCCCAAATCCCACAAATGTAATTAATATTATCTATTAATGTCAAGAATAGAATTACATAGGTCTGGGCTCTGCTGGTGCCTGTTAGAGATGGAAAACAGAAAGCCACAGCCTTGACCCAGCCCTAAAGTGAATTTTGTCTGGGCACCTACTGGAACTCAGAGAACAACTCCATCCCAGTTGTGAAATTTCTTCTCAATACATTCAAACACATTATTCTCTCATTGTCATCTTCTCAATGACTAATAAATGTCCATGTAACAATTCAAACTTTCCCATTCAAAACTGTTAAGAGTTTAATATGTACCCATCTGGGTACACTATTTTTCCATGTACACACACACACACACACACACACACACAATTTTAAAATTGAAATCAAATTATACATAATATTCTGCAACATGATTTTTTCACTTAATCACATATATGTATATTTTTCCACGTCAGTATGCCTAACTCTACATTATTCTTTTGTTTCTTGTTTCTTCGTTTTTGAGACAGGGTCTCACTCTGTCACCCAGACTGGAGTACAGTGGTGCGATCTCAGCGCTGCAACCTCTGCCTCCCAAGCTCAAGCAATTCTTTTGCCTCAGCCACCTGGGTAGCTGGGATTAGAGGCACAGGTCACCACTGCCCGGCTAATTTTTGAGTTTTGGGTAGAGACGGGGTTTCACCATGTTGGCCAGGCTGCTCTCGAACTCTGACCTCAAATGATCCACCCACATTGGCCCCGCAAAGTGCTGGCATTACAGGCATGACCCACCACACCGGGCCCTACCATAGTCTTTTGAATGTCTGCATAGAATTCTACTAAATGAATATACTTTTATTTACTTAACCATTTTCCTCCTGTTATTTAAATTGTCTATAGTTTTTTGCTCTTACAAACATGCTGCAGTAAATTATCCTTGCATGCCTGTGTGAGTATTTCCATAGTAATGATACCTGGAAGTACTACTGCTGAGTTAAAGAGTTAGAGCTTTTATTTTTTGATAGAGACTATCTAATTGCTAAGAGACTTTCCTAACCAACCTCTTTTTGTCTTCATGTGCTCCTCTTCTGCTTTGGGGCATCGTCTTTAAACTCTGTCTCCTCCTTCTGGCCCTTCTTAGCTGTCTTCTTCACTTTTCCTTTCTCCTCTCAGTTCTGTCTCCTTTCCTCTTCGCTGCCCTTCTCTCCACTTCTGTCTACTTATATCTCCCATCCCTTCACCATCCTGTTTACCTGATTATAACATGACACAAAGACATATTTCAAATTTTGTTTTATTTATTTATTTTGAGACAGGGTCTCACTCTGTCACCCAGGCTGGAGTGCAGTGTTGTGATCACAACTCACTGCAACCTTGACCTCCTACGTTCAAACAATCCTCCCACCTCAGCCTCTCAAGTGGTTGGGACTACAGGCACGTGCCACCATACCTGGCTAATTTTTGTATTTTTTGTGGAAACAGGGTTTTGCCATGTTACGCAGGCTTGGTCTCAAACTCCTGAGCTCAAGCTATCCGTCTGCCTCAGCCTCCCAAAGTGCCAGGATTACAGGTGGGAGCCACCACACTAAGTCATATTTCAAACTTTAACTTATTATGAATAAAATTTTCTGGTTTTGTTTGTCAAATAAATAATTAGATAGTTTTATCTTTCATATAGCTGTCTCTAAAAATAAAATGAATAGAACACAGTAATAAGCAACTTTCATGTGGCCCTTAATTCCAATGATCTATGGCAAGAAACAATGCCCCCTTCCACCCTACATACACAAGACTAGTGTGCAAAACATCAAAATCTGTCCGCAAAAAAAAGTTAAAAATTCAGGTCATTACCAGGAATTTTTGGGGGGTACTTGATGCTGAATCATCTCAATATTTAACCTTTTCCATTTTTAATTAGATATTCAGTGTTAGCAATTAGAATAAGATGTAGGCAACCATGATCACAGAAAGTACTTGCAAGATTTTTTTTCTCCCACAAATCTTTTCAATAGCAGAACAATGATCATGAAAAATCTGCTTGACTTCAGTTTCTGCATAACCAGTCTCTCCAAGAATAGGTCTCTCTCTGGTCTTTTATACCAATTTCCCTTTAGAAATCTAAACTGTCCCAACGAAAACACACAGCAGGTAGTTCGTGGACTTAGGAGACCATGGGAAACAAATTACAGGGGATTTCAGTGTAGTTATCCATGTGGTCTTTTTTTTTCAATGTATTTATCAATGTACTTTTCTTTTTTATGAAGAAAAAGAATACGTGATTTTCTATTTCTATGGTAAACACTTCAAGAAACACAAAAAACTAACTTTGATGAAGAAAAAAAAAGCATCTATATGCTATGCTAAGAAAACAGCAAAGGTAAAGGATAAAACCTAATAAAAAAAGGAAATTTCCTTTGAACTATATCTGGGAATAAGAGATAAAGAAATTACATACGCATGTGTTCTGGAGAAGAAGGGAGCTGTTTACGTTCATTGAAAAAGTCTAGAAGGATATGCACCCAAATGCTAATTTTTGTTATCTCTGGGGATTAGGATTATAGGCACTTACTTTTCTGTTTGTCTGAGCTCCTTAATTTTTCTCCAATGAACATAGATAACATGTAAAAAAAACAATCAAAGTTTAAAACTATAAATGTTTGTAAAAGAGTCAAGAGATATAAAAGTCTTTGCAGAATATATCTAGGGCTTTGTCAGTCTCTGAATATGACATTTAACTTGATAAATTTGATAAATTTTGTTGACCCCAAATTTCCCATAATTTCCATGTTTCAATACACAAAACAAGTTCACAGAGTTGATGCCTAGTACCACAAAACAGAAAGTCCTGGAAACACTAAAGATGGTCAAACAATTTGGAAATAGATATTAAACAATTCAATATTTACATAACATAGTTAATAAGAAATGGCATTTACTATCAAGGATTTGTTTCCAAAACATTCTAGTAGCTTAGAAAAGTGAATAATTCCAAAGAGATTCAAACCAACAGGTACTCCAAATGGAATCTCTTCACAGACAGTGCCGCATCAGTTATATAAACAGTAGCCAACTTGGCTTAGTAAGGAACAAACTTTTTCAGATGCCAATGTTCATTGTTTGCACCTTAAATTTACTGCAACTTCAAGGTTATGCATTGCAGCATTACGTATAATAGTTAGAGACTGGAAGCAATCCAAATGATCATCACCAAGAATCTAGCTGAATAAACCACGGTGACTCTATGCAATGGAGTACTATGTCACTGAAAAAACAGGAGTGGGAAAAATCTCTACTGCCATGGCATAATTACTAGGACATACTGTTGAATGAAAAAAGCAACAAGCATGGGGACAAGGTTGATAGTAAGGTACCTTTCTTTTGGTAAGAAAGAGGAAGGGGAGAAATATATCTAAGGCTCTGTCAAACTCCAAATAACCTGCCATTTGATTTGATACACTACATGTAATTAGTTAATTGATTAAAAAAAAAAAATGTGTGTTTGCCTTTGGGAGGCTAAGGCAGGAGGATCACTTGAATCCAGGAGTCAAGACCAGCCTGGGCAACAAAACAATACCTTGTCTTTATGAAAAATAAAAAATATAATTAGGCAGGTATGGTGGCATGTGCCTGTAGTCCCAGCTGCTTAGGAGGTTGAGGCAGGAAAATTGTTTGAGCACAGGAGTTTGAGGCTGCAGTGAGTCATTACTTTGCAATTGCACTGGAGCCTGGACAACAGAGCAAGATACTCTCTTTAAAAATAAATAAATGCATACTAGTCAACTGGTTGAAAGGCCGTGTGTGTGTGTGTGTGTGTGTGTGTGTGTGTGTTTGCTTTTATTTTCATATATATTTACATCTATATGTATATACACACACATATATACATAGTGTATTTGTGTGTATATATGTGTATGTATATATAAATATTTGCTTTTATTTTCAAAAAAGTAAAAACTAAATGATAATGCAGAAATTAAAAAAAAGTTATGAGGGAAGAAGGGGATAAGTTAGAGGGAATGGGGATAAAAAGCTAGACTTAGGTATTTTATTGTGTAGTTTTGACTTTGGAACTGTATAAATGTTTTATATACTTAATAATTTTAAATAAAAAAGAAAAACATTTACTGCATCTTGATTGATTTTGGTTAATATCTTTCACTTCTACTAAGTTGGAATTTAATAAGTAGAAATGATAAATTGTTCTAGTTTAATTATCCCTGAAACCAAATTCTTTGTTTATTTGACCTGTTAAGCCAAATTTTATCAGTTTCCCACAATTTTTTTCTTTCCTACCAGTTCTTCTGTGCCACTGATACAGAGTTTAGAGGTAAGTGGTTTTTTTGTTTTGTTTTGTTCTGAGATAGGGTTTCATTCTTGTTGCCCAGGCTAGAGCACAATGGTGTGATCTCGGCTCACCACAACTTCTGCCTCCCAGGTTCAAGCGATTCTCCTGCCTCAGCCTCCTGAGTAGCTGGGATTACAGGCATGCCCCACCATGCCCAGCTAATTTTTTATTTTTAGTAGAGATGGGGTTTCTCCATGCCTGGCTAATTTTTGTATTTTTAGTAGAGACAGGATTTCACTATGTTGGCCAGGCTGGTCTCAAACTCCCAACCTCAGGTGATCTGCTTGCCTTGTCCTCCCAAAGTGCTGGGATTACAGGTGTGAGCCACCATACCAGCAGAGATAAGTGTTTTTTAATATACTAGTATCTTCCATAAAAGAAACAAACTTCTTATTCCTTCAAACCTGTGTTCCAATGTTTCAGAATCATTCTGAATGATTTCAGAAAAATCATTTCATTGAGTTTCTGCTATATGCCAGGCACTCTAGTTTTAAGCATTATGTATAGGCTCTGAATGACCCTATGAGGCAAACACTCTCACTATCCCCATCGTACAGGTGAAAAAGCTAAAGCAGAAGCAGATTAAATCACCTGCCCAAAGTCACCTGCTTTTTCTTTACAACAACTTTACAATTTTTTCGTATATCATAAAATTCAACCAGTTCAAGTGTACAATTCATTATGTTTAGTAAGTTTACCAAGTGGTGCAACCACACCCTACATCCATTCAAGAACATTTTCATCCCTCCAATAAGATCCCTCATGTCTATTTAGAGTTAATTCTTACTCATACTCTGAGCCCCATGCAACCACTAATCCACCTTCTGTCTGTATAAATTTGCCTTTCTGGACATTTCATATACAGAGATTATGTACATGTAATCTCTTGTGTCTTACTTCTCTCTTAGCATAATGTTTTTAAGCTTCATCTATGATGTGGTATGTGTCAGTAGTTCATTGTTCTTTATTGCTGAACAGTATTCCATTGTATGGCTATAACCCATTTGTCTGTCCATTCAACAGTTGATGAACATTTCGGTTGTTCCAGGTTTGGGCTATATGGATAACACTGTTATGAATAGCTGTATGCAAGTCTTACATGTACATGGATATTTTCATTTCTTTTTCATCTCTCTCTACCTAGGAGTAGAATCGCAGTGTTCTACAGTAGTTTTATGTTTCATTTTTTGAGAAACTGCCAAAGTGTTTTCAAAGTGGCTACACCATTTTACATTCCTACCAGCAGTGTATGAAAATTCCTCTCTCCACATCCTAACCAACATTTGTTACTGTCTTATTTATGATAGACATTCTAGATAGTAAGTGTGAAATGATGTCTCATTGTGATTTTAATTTGCATTTCCAAATGCCTAATAGCACTGAGCATCTTCCCGTGTACTTATTAGCCATACATACATACACTACACACAAACACACATTTTGTTGGTGAAAAGTCTATTTTTATCTTTTGCCAATTTTTTAATTGGATTTTTGTCTTCTTATAATTGAATTATAAGTGTTCTTTGTAAATTGCATATAAGCTCTTTATTGGATATACGTTTTGAAAATATTTTCTCCCAGTCTGTTTCTTGTCCTTTCATTTTCTTAATACATTTTCTTAATAGTGTTTTTTGAAGTTCAAAAGTTTTGAATTTTGATGAGGCCCAATTAAATAAATTTTTTCTGTTACTGATTGTGCTTTTTTATCATTGTACCTAATACATTTTTTCCTAACTCATGGTCTGGAAAATCCTCTTACATGTTTCCTTCTAAGAGTGTTATTGTTTTAACGCTTACATTTAAATTATGATTCATTTTGACTTAATGTTTATATATTGTATGAAGTAAGGATGTAAGTTTATCTCTCTGCATATGATATCTAATTATCCCAGCACCATTTGTTGAATAAACTATCCATTCCCCAGAGAATTGCCTTGGCACATTGCCAAAAATCAATTGACTACAGAAGCAAGGATTTATTCCTGGACTCTCAATTCTCTTCCTTTGATTTATATATCTGTCCTTATGCCAGTACCACACTGTCTTGGTAACTGTAGTTTAACAGTAAATTTTGACATTGGGAAATGGAAATTCTTCAATTTTATTCTTCTTTTTCAAAATCGTTTTGGCTATTTTAGGTGTCGGCATTTTTATATAAATTTTAGGATTTGCTTTTCAATTTCTGTCAAAAAAAACTGCTGGAATTTTTATAGGGATTGCGTTTATCTATAGATCAATTTGGGAGGAACTGGCATCTTAATAATACTGGGTCTTTCAAACACTAGACATGGAATATCTCTTCATTTACTTAACTCCTCTCTAATTTCCCTCAGCAAAGCTTTGACATTTTCAGTGTATAGACCTACACTTCTTTTAAAAATTTTATTCCTAAGTATTACATTACTTTTATACTACTGTGAATGGAATTATATTCTTTTTTTCTTTCTTTCTTTCTTTTTTTGAGACAGGGTCTTGCTCTGTCACCCAGTCTGAAGTGCAGTAGTACAATCATGGCTCACTGCAGCCATTGATCTCCTGGGTTCAAGTGATATTCTCATTTTGGTCTCCCAAGTAGGTGAGATGATACAGGTGCACCTTAATACCTGGCTCATGTTTTTTTCTATTTTTGGTAGAAACAAGGTCTCCCCCTGTCATCCAGGCTGGTCTCAAACTCCTGGGCTCAAGTGATCCTCCCACCTCATCCTCCTAATGTGCTGGAATTACAGGCATAAGCCACCATGCTCAGCCGAGAATTATAATCTTAATTTCATTGTTGGACTGTTCATTGCTCATACAAATACAGCTGATTTCTGTATAGTGATCTTGTATCCTGTGACTTTACTATATTTACTAGTTTTAACAGGGTGTCTATGTATTCTTTACAGTACTCTACATATAGGATCATAAATTCTATATATAGGATCCTCTGAGAACAAAAACAACTTTGCTTTTTGCTTTCTAATCTGGATGCCTTTTATTTCTTTTTCATTCCTGATTTCACTGTCTAGAACCACCAGTACAATGCTGAATAAAAGAGGTGGCAGCAGACATCCTTGCCTAGGTCCTAACGTCAAGGGGAAAGCATTCCATCTTTTACCATCAAGTATAATGTTCATCTTGGAATTTTTCATAGATGCCCTTTACCAGGTTGAAGGAATGTCATCTAGTTTAACAACTTTTTTTTAAAATCATGAATGAGTGTTAGATATTGATATATGGTTTTTCTCTATTGAAATGATTATGTTGTATTTGGTGTGTAACATTAGTTGATATTTGGATGTTAAGCCAACCTTGCATCCCTAGGTTAAATCCTGCTTGGTCAAGGTGTATAATTTTTGGAGTATATTATTGGATTCAGTTAGCTAATTTTTTTTTTAGAATTTTTACATCTATATTCATAAGTGATACAGGTCTGTAGTTTTCCTTTTTTATGATGTCTTTTCCTGGTTTTTGGCATCAGGGTAACACTGTCCTCATAGAATGAGTGGGGAAGTATTTCACTCTCCTGTATTTTCTGGGGAAAAAATTGCAGTACTGGTATAATGTCTTCTTTAAATGTTTGACAAAATTCACTAGTGAAATCACCAGACCCTGTGCATTCCTTTGTGTGAAGATTTTTTAATTATTAATTTATCTTTGCTTTTTAAAGGTCTATCAGATTTTTAATTTCTTCTTGAGTCAATTTAAATTGTTTATGTCTTTCTAGAAATTTGCCCATTTCATGTGAGTTATCCTATTTGTTGACATAAAGTTATTCATCAAAGTCACAATGCTTTTAAGGAGTGAATCTTTATTTAAACAAAAGGGGGTCTAATTCAAGCTCCAACCCTTTACTGTCATGCATACCACTTTCCATTAATTTTTTACTTGATATGCTATTTCAGAAACTAGGCATAAAATTGCAGGCATATAGAGGCTGATTCAGTTCATTCTCAGAAGGAGTAGAAATGACAAAACCCATCAATCAGGGACACAATTTTCAAAATAAACTGGAACCTGTACTTTATGACTATATCTTCCTGGCTTTAAAACATTTTGTAGATGTTCCCAGATGTGACTTCTTGACTGCTTGTATTCTGGGGTCAAGAAGCCCAAACATCATTAGAGTCCATGCAACAAATAAATGACACTGCAATAGGAGCAGACTGCAAACATAGTGTGTTCAATAGTGAGCATTCTCTGTGTCGGTAGTTTTACAAGCAAATTAGGTGTTCTGTGTTTTAGTAATTTTGTTCATTCTCATTAGTCTCAATGGAAAATTATATTTGGGAATAAACAGAAAAATATGAATTCCAGAATTTTATAGCTAAGACTTTAGAGATCATTTAACCTAATCTCATCCAGATTTTGTTTGTTTGTTTGTTTGTTTTTTGAAACAGGATCTCCCTCTGTCACCTAGGCTGGAGTGCAGTGGCATGATCTCAGTTCACTGCAACCTCTGCCTTCATGGCTCAAGTGATCCTCCCACCATAACCTCCCGAGGAGCTGAGACTACAGGCACAGACCACCATACCTGACTAATTTTTGTATTTTTCATTGAGTCAGGGTTTCACCATGTTGCCTAGGATGGTCTTGAATTCCTGGGCTCAAGCAATCCACCCGCCTCAGCCTACCAAAGTGCTGGGACTACAAGTCTGAGCTACCACAACTGGCCCATCCAGTTTTTATAGGTAAAGAAGACAGAAACCTTAAGAGAGCAACTTTAGTTGAGGTTACAGGGGCAGCTGGTAGCAAAGCCTTCATTGAAATGTAGTCAGGTTGGTTGGGGAGCAAACATATAAAGGGGAAAAAAAAATGAGGAAAATTGTCCAGAACAGCATGGTTATTTCTTGGTGAGTCAGCAACCTTTAATTCTAGGCTGATTTAAGAATCAGCATAGAAATGTTTCAGAATCTCAAATTATTACTGAAACACCAGGGGTTTGATCTAGGTCCTGCTGCTCACCACACAGAAGGCCAATCACTGAAACAACAAATATTGCCAGGGAAGAAGGGTTTAGAGATCAGGTGCTGCAGCCAAGGCGATGGGAGATTAGTCTTAAATCTGTCTCCCTGACTGACTGAAATAGCAGTGAAGAAATGTAACCATGTAGGAAAATAGGAATTAGGGAGAAGTAAGGAAGAGGAATTGGTCAACAGGAAGCAGGTTAGGCAATCATGACAGGTGAGGGGTCTGGCCTCTCATTGTCCAGATGTGGTAATCTGGTAAGTTTCAGTTCCTTGATGTTATCTGGAAGGCTTGATGGTTGGTTTTCTGAGAAAGGAACTCAGATAAGACAAATCTAACTTTTGCAAGTTTCAAGAGTAGGAGGATCAATTTCTATGTTTATTCAAAAGAAACCATAAACATCAGTTTTATTGCACAATTGAGCGGTTTCAAAATGTGTAGTATTAATATTTTCAGGTGAAGAACTCTATGCATGTTTGGTGGTGTCTTATGTACTTATATAATGTTTAAGAGAACTGAGTCTAATGGAATAAGAGGTCATTCTTATGATTCTAATTTTAAATATGTAATTGATATAGTCATGTTATGTTAAGTTTAGATCTTAATAGGTTTATTACAGAACTGAATACTTTAAAAGAACTAAAAGTTTACCATATTTCTAAGTCTAATATATTAGATTTATAAGAGTTATTTAAGCGTTCAAGAAGGTTTTGTTAAGTCAGACAATTATAGTACCTAAAAGGAAATTGAATATATTAAATTTATAAAAGCAGTTTAAAAGTAGTTTAACCAACTCTTTAAATGGGACCAAACATTAATCAAAGCCTCCTTAAAAGTGACTGTTATAATTTGCTAGGCTTACAAATAAAATAATAAGATTTGTAATCTAAACTTAAAAGCTTAAAAATACAAAGAATTTTTTTAAAATTCTAACTTTAATAAATCACAGACCAATTTAAAAATCAAAGCTACTTCTGAATAATCTCTTTTCTGCACAAAAACTACCATCAAAGACCTTGAAAATCACATTCAACAAGTCAGAGCAGAATGTTTCTTAGGTAAGATGCTATCACTAGACAGGCATGGATGGAGTCCCAGTACAAAACACTAAGGGGACCACAGACCCTTCATGGTTCACACACATGAGTCTAAAACAGCCAACCTATACAGCTATTAGCCAGGCAACCAAAGATAGGGAGTTGCTTAGCATTTTCCACAAAATAAAGCCACACTACAGTGGCAGGATATTATTATAAAATAGAACACAAGAAATGGAGGGGTAAATGACTGGCTTTTGAATTACAAAAGCTTCCCCTTGCATTAATTGGAAAATTCACAAGAATGCACAGTAGGAGATAGCTTTCCTGTCCAACAGCTGTCCCTCCTCCGTCTCAGGCTAGATAAAAATTTCATGGGGTTCATGGGAGGGAAGCAGTGAGAAAGAGGGGGACAAATCATAGATGTTGATGCATCCCTGAGAAGGGGCCCTGAACCCTCCCTCTCTGGACCAAATTCCTGGTAAAGGGGAGGACTGACTTCTCAGACAATTTTTGGCATTTGAGAAAGGGAGAGCTATTTCCCTGTCCCTGCCTCCTACCCCACCCTCCTGGGAGTCCAGTAGGTAGCAAGACCCAGAGTTCCCCAGGCTCTGTGCGCTGAGGCATGTCTAGAAAGAGCTCCAAGGTAGCGTGATCATATGCTTGACTCCACGAACTCCATGAGGCCCCAAGAGAACAAACGCAGAATTCCCTACAGCCTCGTATGGGGGCAGTGTTAGGCACTGAGCTAAGCAACTTCCATGCCTATCTCACTGCACCTTGACAGCAGCCCTATGAGGGAGGCAATCTCAGAATCTGTGGTTTACAGAGGAAGAAACCAAGGCTCTGAGTTCAATAATATGCTCAAGGACACACGGTTTGACAGTAATGGAGCCAGGACTTGAATGCATTCTCCTAACCCACACACTGTGTTACTGCCCATCAAAATATATAGTCTCTATCACCTTTCATGAGAGATAGATGAGGTAGAGACCTATCTTCATGCCTTGTAGCACACAGAGAATGGCAGCAAGCCGAAGGCAAGAACCCCAGCAGAGAAAAAGATAATTCAGGTCCTGACTCAGCATTGTTCTTAGTGACAGTTTAACTAATGGAAACTACACAATACAGCCAAGAAAATTCTGGATTTTTTTCTCCTTTTGCTGAAGAGGATCCGGCTGTTTGGGGGTCATCTAAAGGCCCTGGCATGTAAGTATTTTTAACAGTGAGCCCAAGTCGCCTTTGTGTACCTCCTAGGATCTCATCCCTCAGTCTGCCTACCCTGCAGGGAGAATGCAGCAACACGGAACTAAGAGACTTTCCCTTAAAAATGAAGATAAACTTTAGAGCATATTGTTAAGAGAAAAAAACTGCCACATAGTACAAGTAGTAGGATCCAATTTTTGCTTTCTCCATGCATGTGAATGTGTTTGCATAGAGAATGGCCTCTCTTTGAGCAGTATAGGATGGGTAATTCTATTGGCGTCAGGACTGTTGAGCTAAGTGGTGATGGTGCAAGGTCTTAGGCCAAGGTGGCCTGGGCTTGAATCTTCATTCTGCCACTTACTGGCTTTGGGGCATCTGGATGAAGTGACCAAACTTCATAGAGTCTCCAAGTTCTCATGTGTTGTCAGTTGTTGGTATGCTTGGCATATGGTAGTCACTCAGTCATCATATGTGGAGAAGAGCTCCATCTTTGCCAGGGGCCACAGTCTAGATTCCTGGCTTCAGGGGTACAACCCAATTGCGTTTATTCCACAGGCACAGAATCCCTGAGGCCAGCAAATGGCCAAGCTCAGTCTGGAAGTTGGAGGTCCAATCACCCTGCCAGGCTCTCTTCATCCCATCAACACCAACAACTCAGATGATAAGGAACTACAGACATGATTGTGTTACTACAGGAATCATGCCACAACTGAATATTCCTTTTTTTTTTTTTTTTTTAAGATGGAGTCTCACTCTGTTGCCCAGGCTAGAACACAGTGGCACGATCTTGGCTCACTGCAACCTCCGCCTTCTGGGTTCAGGTGATTCTCCTGCCTCAGCTTCTCAAGTAGCTGAGATTACAGGAGGGCACCACCGCATCCAGCTAAGTTTTGTATTATTTTCTTTTTAGTAGAGCTGGGGTTTCGCCATGCTGGCCAGGCTGATCTTGAATTCCTGACCTCAGGTGATCTGCCCAGCTCACCCTCCCAAAGTGCGGGATTACAGGCGTGAGCAACTGCTCCTGATCTTTTTTTTTTTTTTTTTTCCTTTTAGAGACCAGTCCTCACTATGTTGCCCAGGGTGTTTTCTCAAACTCCTGGCCTCAAGAGATCGTCCCTCCTTGGCCTCCCAAACCACTAGGACTGTAGCCATGAGTCACCACACCTATCCTACAAATGCATATTCTAATGAGAAATATTTTATAAGATAGAGAGAAGGTAGATATAATTTAGATACAGAGAGACAGAGATTTATCTCATGTAAATATGAAAGTCTGTTTTTTATTTTGAGTTACATGGGTATTTGACCAAGAGAAACAGAATTCATGAGACCAGTTTTGAGGCCCTTGCATATAACTTCCTTTCATCTCATGCCCCAGCAATGGGGGTTGAGAAAAAAATAAGAAAAAGCTGTGAAGAGACATTCTTATCTAACTACAGGTCTGAGCCCTATGGAAGTAGACAGACCTGGGTTTAAATGCCTTCTTTCTTCTTCAGTTGCTGTGTGACCTTGAGCAAGTTACCTAACTTCTCTGAGTCTTGGTTTCTTACCTGAAGGATGAGGACGATCCCTAAATCAGAGAGCTAATGTAAGAATTATTTTAAGACAATGCATATAAGGACCCTAACACACATTAACATGAAACAAACTACAGACGCTTCGTCAGTTAGAAAATTATTATCATAAAATCAATTATCAATTTCTGTTTAAGTCTTATAAATTTTGTTTTGTAATGATTTGGATCAGAGGAGATGGTATATATACAAAACCTGGGGCCTGAAATTAACGAGGTTTGGGTTTCAATCCTATCTCTGCCGTTTTCTATCTTGTAACCTTGGGCAACTTGCCTCAGTTTCCATGTGTAAACAGGAAATGATAATGATAACTCACACAAAGGGTTAAAGGTAAGGCTTGTAAAGTGTTTGGCAAGACCCCTAACATAGGCAGTCTCTCTAAAAATGTTGGCAATTTGTTTTTTGTTTTGTTTCTGCATTTCTAAGAATTATTCATATAATTGCCTCATATCTTTCCTTTAACTTATGCCTGAAATCATAACGACAAGTTTTGCATTTCACATCATGATGCATTTCCACTGCAACAATTTAATCCATATAAAGTGTGGACCAAAATATATGGAAATGTTTACTTAGACAAACCTAAGAAACTGACATGAGAATAACAGAGCCAAGCAGATTCTTCATTTTAAAAGCACCCTGACCCAGTCTAAGACAGCTCAAAGGGTCCACCTGCAGACTGAAATGTAGAGATTGCAAATATGCTCAGTAGAAAATGGGTTTCTAGACTGCTCAGAAAGGGTCTATGAAGACCTGGAAGCCCAATTAAGTATGAGTGGGGAGTGAATTAATGTTTATTAAGCACCTACTGTGTGTGAAAGGCTATACTGACATTCTCTTACTTATCAATCAAACTGCTACAGCCCACTTGCACCACAATTAGTGCCAGGCTCAGTGGGGGTTTTGTTTTGCTGCATTCTTTTTAAACATTTTGATGATCACTTAACAGGTACTAACTCATCCAGTCCTGTCAATAACCTTTTGAAGTAGGATTTATCATCATTTACTAAAATGAGAACTAAGGCAGAGAGAAATTAAGTAAATTTGCCCTAGGTTGTACAGCCAACAAGTAGGAGAGGAAGAATTGAAACCCTGACACTGTATGATGCCGTCTTAGCCACAGTGAGCTGATCCTGGTGTGTAGATGAAACACCTGAGGGAATTAGGCATGGGTCAGCTACACTGTGAGTATATCGTATTTTAGATTGCTACTGTGATTTTCACCTGTTTCGGGTGGCTTTTCTTTTGTGGGGGGACCTGGCCATTAGTTATTATCATTATTATTATTACAGTAGTCCCTCCTTATCTGAGCTTTCACTTTCCATGATTTCAGCTCTCCGTGGTTAACCATGGTCTGAAAATATTAAATGGAAAAGTCCAGAAATAATTCATAAGTTTTAAATCGCAGGCCATTCTGAGTAAGGGGATGAAATCCATCTCACTTCCTCCCTCCCAGGATGTGAATCATCTCTTCGTCTTGTACATCCACACTGAACATGCAACCTGACCATTTGTCACTTAGGAGCTAGCTGTCTTGATTATCAGACCAAAAAAAAAAGAGAAAAAGTGTAGGTAGGTTTCGGTACACTGCTGGGTTTTAGGCATCCACAGGAGGACTTGAAACATATCCCCTCAGGTAAGGGGAGACTACTGTATTATTGTTGTTATTTGGATAGGTAATATATTCATGTGGTTCAAAATTCAAAAGGTATCTTATCCAATAAGTGTCCCCTGTCCCTGCCCATATCAGTCAGTATCTCACCCTTGAGGCAAGCAGTGCTATTAGTTTCTTGGGTATCTGTCCAGAGGTTTCTTATGCATAAGCAAACAGACAGATCAACATACATACCACCCACCTACACACACACTCAAGGTGTGCATATTATTTACACATTTCTGCACCTTGCTCTGTTCATGGGACCCAGGGTCTAGAGACCATTTCATATTAACAATAGAGAGCTTTCTCTTTCCTATGAGAGCTGCTAAATACTCTATTGTGTAATCTGTCCTCTCTCAGACATTTAGGTTCTTCCCAGTCTTTTGCTGCTACAAACAATACAGCAATAAATCACTCAGTCTACAGATCATTTTTCATAGTTGAGAGTAGATCTGATAATATCCTAGAGGTGGAATTGCTGGGTTAAACAGAATGTACATTTGATAAATACTGCCTCCTTCCCCTCCACAAAAACTATCCCAGTTCTAAATCGTGCATTTATGAGTGTCTGAATCTGATTCAAGTATTCCTAAGCCAGGCATGCCTATAATCCCAGCACTTTGGAATGATGAGGCCAGCGGATCACTTGAGCCCAGGAGTTCAAGACCAACCTGGCCAACATGGTGAAACTCCATCTCTACTAAAAATACAAAAATTAGCCGGGCACGGTAGCGCATGCCTGTAATCCCAGCTATTCAGGAGGTTGAGGCACAAGAATCACTTGAAACCAGGAGGTGGAGGTGGCAATGAGCCAAAATCACGCCACTGCACTGCAGCCTGGGCAACAGAGCAAGACTCTGTCTCCAAAAAAAGAAAAAAAGATGTTTTTAACTGCATGATCTCAGATGCAAACACTGATAAAAAGGGCAACTTTCAACTATAACTCACGATTTCAAATTTTTATTTTTACCAAAAAGTTATTTCCCTTGATTGGCTGTTAAATAAATGTTCAGAATTAGAATGTACATTTTTATGTTAACAGAACGCTGTTTTTTATCTGTTTTCTATGTTGGAGTGCTACACAGGCAGTGCCTGTGCCTAGGTGGGCAATGATATAAATGGCACCTCCTAGCATTGTACACAACTGTATGTGGCAAGCCTAGCTCTGCTTGATTTCATTTAGAAGTGTGTAGGGAGCTGCTCCATGTAGGGTAAAAAAAAATGGGAGACCCAGCCTGAGTTAGATGCAGATATGCTTGATGCTAATGATGGTGGCTAACTTCCAATTCTCTATCTGAGAGCTCACAAACTCTCAGGACAGCTTTACAGCCATCTCCACTGACCTACCTGAAATGAAACTTTAAACCTTGTACCAAAAGGAAGGTCAGATGTTAATGGCATCTTGTCTTTATCAAAGAACAGAACACAAGAGAGGATCCCTGAGCCACCAGCTTCCTGACTCCTATATATAACTATTATCCATAGGAAGTTAGATGGCGGCACACAGTGGGGTCTGTCGTGGAGATGGAAAGGGTCAGCGCCGTGGAGCTGCACATCATCGTATTTAGATACTGTCCACAAGTGTACATCACTCACCCTGTGCGATATGTCAGATTAGCTGTGCTTTGCTTTCCACCAAGCATCTGTATACCCTAAATTAGATTTGAGATGGAGTTGATGTTCAAAGGCCCGGCCCCCGGAGGCTGGATGTTCAGGGAATAAGGATCTTTTTCATTGCTGACGGGACAGCTTGTCAACTCGGGTGCTGGAAATGAGATGCTGGAAAGGGCCTGCCACATTCCCTCCTTCGATATCTCTGGCATCTTATCTTCACCTTCACAGAGGAATGACCACAAAGAGGCTGTGGGAGGAGGAAGGACGCTAAAGTGGTGTGGATGGAGGAGGATCATGTCTAATCCTCAGCAGCCGAGAAAGCTCAGCTCTGGTGATAAAGGGATCTAGCAGTAATCCTACCTCTCAACAAAGAGATTTACTATCCTGAGGAGTGAGATCCACTCAGCTGTGCAGGGTCATCAGCTGATTAATCCAGCTGGGTGTTTTAAAAATCAAGTAAGTGACTTTAAGCTCCTCTCTGCTTGGGTTCCAGAACTGATAGCATTTTAAGAGAGTGAGTGAATGAGGTGATTTACTTTCTAGCCTGATTCTATGAGATTTTCATATCTTAAAGATACAGTTTATTAAATAAACTAATTATGCCCAATTTGCTGCTAACCAAAATGCAACTATGTATCTAGTCTAGAAGCTTTTCAGACACAGCTGTCATTTCCCTTCTTTACTGTGTAGTGTGGTGACACCTAGTGGGAGAAGGTGTGTAGCAACCAAGCAGGCACCTGAAAAAATCGGATTTTGGGTGATGCTACTTCACTGAAGATAAACACTTTTGAGTGGGCAGAGCCACCAGTTCCAATTTAAAAGCTCCTTCATGTCTCCGCCATTGCTGATAATAAGAGTAGCTTTGTCTCCTTTTAAAACCGTTGTGATCTGAATGTGGCAGAGAGGTGAGAAAACAATAAACCGTGTTCTGTCCAAAACACTTCCTCCATATCAATGACATTTATTTTCAGTCCTGAAAGAAAGCTAAAGATGACCATTCAAGTTTGAAATGACTATGTCCCTTAAGGCAAGTAGCACCAGAGTCGTCCAGGGTAGCCTAAGGATGGGAAGACTAAGGAAAAGCCCAGTCTGATAGTACAGAAAGTGGAAAGACTTCTTTATCCCCCAGCGTTTCCTCTCTTGCCTGTATCAATGCTCATATTTTCACCATTTTGTAGCTCATTTCTTTGGAAACCAAAAACTTTCTGCAACCCTTAATAATAGATACTAAGTACAAATGACCCTCACATGGACAATGCTTTAGGCCTTGCTAACATTCTAAGGAAAGAAAGTGAATTAAAGCTGAGACCAACTGACTATTCCTTAAGGAATCTGGATGGTGACTTTGTGTACTGGATCAAGTTAGAGGACTCTGGAGTTTCTTGTATGGCTATAGCAACTAGCTGTGATCGAGACCCTGATGAAAATGGATCAAACACATTTGCATAGAGAAGGTATCTCTCCTGGGAGAGGAGAAATAGAAATTGAAATGCAAAGAAAGCTAGGAAGAATGCGAGACACCTTTGTCACCCTTCAAACTGTTTTCACTCACAACACTTCTGACACCAAATGCACGGCATCTTGTCCAACACCACTTCTCCAACTTTCCAACACCAGCAGGGTGCCTATAATTCAATTCAATTCCATGCTGACACTCTACTGGAGTTTGCATCAGATCCCACAAGTTAAGGGCTCCATCCCACAACACTGCCCGCACTTCAGATTCCAATTGCACTGGACCAACTATACATTCAAGGGAATTTTACAACTCCCTCTTCATGTTTGATAATCTGCTGAAACAACTTACAGAATTTAGGAGAGTGCTCTACTTACTATTACTGGCTTATTATAAAGGATACAAATTAACAGCAAATCCAACTCCATGAGACAACTTTCTTCCTTAGAATGTTAGCAAGGCCTAAAGCATTACCCACGTGAGGGTCATTTGCACTTAGCATATATTATTAAGGGCTGCAAAAAAATTGTCAAGTTGCAAAGGAATGAGCTACAAAATGGTGAAAATCTGGGCATTGTTACAGGCAAGAAAAGAAACATTTGAGGGGTAGAGAAGTCTTCACTTTCTGTAGCATGAAAAGGTATATAATGGAAAATTATATACCTTCAGAAGGGTCCTGAACACCAGAGCTTGTGTCTCAGTTGGAGTTGCCAACCTCCCCCACTAGATATTTTCATCAACCTGGGAGCTCTCTGATCCCCATTGTTTAGGGGATTTATGAAGTTTCCATGATTAATTAGGTCATTAGCCATTGGTGAAGTCTCCAGCTGCCTTCCCCTCCCTGGAGGTCTGGAGGTGAGGCTGAAAGTTCCAACCCTCCAATCACGCTTTGGTCTTTCTAGAGGCCAACCTTCATCCTGCAGTTATCTAGGGACCCCCAGCCACCAGTAATCTCATTGCCAAGCAAAATATACTCTTATCACTCTAGAGATTCCAAGGATTTTAGGAGCTGCGTGTCAGGAACCCAAGGACAAAGATCAAATATTTACTTTTTGTTGTGTCACATACCCTTATAGTCTTGCTCAGGTTCTGCTTTAAGTACTCCAGGGGAATTTTTTAAAAAATCTTCCTCAGTACATTTTGCCAGGTCCAAACTACTCAACTAAGCCTTTAAAAAAAAAAATCAAATCAGAAAAATCTACCCCCTCCTACTTTAGGAGGCTGAGGAATAGACATCATGGTCTCACAAACAGATGTCTCACAAGTCTTCCTAGAGAAAGTTTCTAGGACATTCGACAAGGAAGCCAGAAAACTCCAGGACTTAAATCATCTGTGCTTAGCAACCATTTCATAACATGTTTGAACTCAGACCTAAAAGAGGCAAAATGGGCTGGGTATGGTGGCTCATACCTATAATCCCAGCACTTTGGGAGGCCAAGGCAGGAGGATCACTTGAGCCCAGGAGTTAGAGACCCAGCCTGGAAAACATAGTGAGACTGCATCACTACCAAAAAAAAAAAAAAAAAAAATTAGTAAATGAGCCAGGTATGGTGGTTCACACCTACAGTCCAGCTACTTGGGAGGCTGAGACAGGAGAATCACTTGAGCCCAGGAGGTCAAGGCTGCAGTGAGCCATGATTGCACCACTAAACTCCAGAATGGGTGGAAACCTTGTCTCAATACATAAATAAACAAAGCAAGTAAGGACTTGAAATATAATTACATTCTTGGGCTTGTCCTCTTTTTTCTCTGTCATGGCCATGAGAAGAACTTTCCCTGAGTAGTAACTTCCCCTTATCCTGGGCTTCAGAATAAATATATACAGAACAGATCTGAGATTAACCCATAGTGAGGAGCTAACTCCAGCTCAGCCCAGATAAGAACAATCTTGATATAACCCAGATACTGGAGTTAGCAGATGAATATTTTTAAAGCAGCTATTATAACTTCATTCAAGGAAGAAACAAATATATGCTTCAAATCAAAGACAAGTGAAAGATCTCAGCAGAGAAGCAAAAACCATTAAAAAGATTCAAATACAAATTCTGGAAGAAGGTTGGGAGGAGTGGCTTAAGCCTGTAATCCCAGCACTTTGGGAGGCTGAGGTGGGCAGATCACCTGAGGTTGGGAGTTTGAGACTAGCCTAACCAACACGGAGAAACCTCATCTCCACAAAAAAAGAAAAAAACACAGAATTAGCTGGGCATGGTGGTGCATGCCTGTAATCCCAGCTACTTGGGAGGCTGAGGCAGGAGAATCACTTGAACCCGGGAGGTGGAGGCTGCAGTGAGCCAGGATCATGCCATTGTATCCAGCCTGAGCAACAAGAGCTAAACTCCATCTCAAAAAAAAAAAAAATTCATAAATTCTAGAAGTAAAATATACTATCTGAAGTAAAAAAGAAAAAAAAATTCATTGGTTGGGTTTAATAATTTTTTTTTTTTTTTTTTATTTTAGATGGAGCCTTGTTCTGTTGCCCAGACTGGAGTGCAGCGGTGCAATCTCGGTTCACTGCAACTTCCACCTCTCAGGTTCAAGCAATTCTCTCACCTCAGCCTCCTGAGTAGCTGGGATTCTAGGTGTGTGCCACCATGCCCAGCTGATATTTGTATTTTTAGCAAAGACAGGGTTTTACCATGTTACCCAGGCTGGTCTTGAACTCCTGAATTCAAGCAATCTGCCTACCTCGGCCTCCCAAAGTGATGGCATAAGCCACAATGCCAGCCACAGAATGAATTTTTTTAAAGTTTAAGTGAAAATAATGAGAAAGCAAAAGAAACACCTAACTTAAATAAGAAAGATAAAGACTTTAAAAAATACTCAGAGTCACAAGGAACTGTGTGATAATATCAAAAGTTCTAACATATGTGCAACTGAAGTTTTAAAACATGAGGAAAAGAGAATAGGGCAGAAAAAAAAAAAAACATTTGAAGAAGCAACAGTCAAAATTTCCTCACATTTGATCAATGAAATAAGTGTATAGATTCAAGAAGATCCTGCAAACTCCAAGCAGGACAAACTTTTTTGACAACACTATACCTACATACATTTAGTTACACTGCTGAAAATCAAGGATAAGAACATGTTAAAGTAGTAAGACAAAGCAACCATCTATGATCATGGACTTCTCATCACAAACAATGGAGATCAGAAGATAATACAATACAATTTAAATGCTGTAAGAAAAAACCCTGTCAAACCAAAAATCTACATCCAGTAAAAATATCCTTTAAAAATGAAGGCAAAATAAAGACATTCTTAGATAAATGGAACCTAAGGCAATTCATTACTAATAGACATGTACTGCAAGAAATGCTAAAGGAAATTCTTCAGGCTGAGGGGAAATGAAATGTGAACTCAGGAAGGAATAAATGACAAAAAAAGGTAGATATGTAGATGATATAGAAAACTGTTTTTTCCTCTTTCTTTAAAGTGACTAAGGCTAGGGACAGTGGCTCACACCTGTAATCCCAGCACTTTGGGAGGCCAAGGCGGGCAGATCACAAGGTCAAGAGTTCGAGACCAGTCTGGCCAACAGAGTGAAACCCCATCTCTACTTAAAATACAAAAAAATTAGCTGGTGCAGTGGTGTGCGCCTGTAATCCCAGCTACTCGGGAGGCTGAGGCAGGAGAATAGCATGAACCCAGGAGGCGGAGATTGCAGTGAGCTGAGACTGCACCATTGCTTCAGCCCAGGCGACAGTGCAAGACTCAGTCTCAAAAAAAATGAAGTGACTAAAACAAATATGACAAAATTTTACAGTGGAATATGTAACATATATAAACCTACGCAGTTGAAGGTTTCTATATTGTAAGTAAAATGGCACAATATCAACTCAAAGTAGACTTCAAAGTTAGGGATGTATATTGTAATCCCTAGCTAGAACAAACAGTAAAATATAATAATAATGCAGAGAGATACAGTTCAGCAAATGAAAATTAAACTGACATTATAAAAAGTATCCAAATAATTTTTTAAAGGTAAGAAAGGAGAACCAGAGGAATTTAAAACAGCAAAAAAACAAAAAACAGGAGGGAACCAAAAGAAAGCAAATAGCAAAATGGTAGACCTAAATTCAACCAGAATAAAAATTACATTAAATGTTAATGACCTAAACCTGCAGTATCCAAAATGGTAGCTACTAGCCACCTGTGGCTACATTCATTAAAAGTAACTAAAATTAAATAAGATTAAGACTTCAGTTCCTCATTCACACTAGCCACATTCTAATTGTTCAATAGTTAAATGTGACTAATAGCTGCCCTATTGCACAGTACGGATACAGAATATTTCTAACAGTATAAAAAGTTCTGTTAGTTAGTGCTGGCCTAAACATACCCATTAAAGGGCAGAGATGTCAGAATGGATAAAAATGCAATTCTCAACTATATGGTATCTAAAAGAAAAGCATTTTAGGGCCAGGTGTGGTGGCTCACACCTGTAATCCCAGCACTTTGGAAGGCTGAGGCGGGCAGATCATCTGAGGTCAGGAGTTCGAGATTAGCCTGGCCAACATGGTGAAACCTTGTCTCTACTAAAAACACAAAAATTAGCAAGGCATAGTGGTGCACACGTGTAGAGCCAGCTACTCTGGAGGCTGAGGCAAGAGAATTGCTTGTTAACCGGGAGGCAGAGGTTGCAGTGAGCCAAGATCACACCACTGGACTCCAGCTGGCGACAAAAGCAAAACTCCATCTAAAAAAGAAAGAAAGAAAGGAAGGAAGGAAGGACGGACGGATAGACAGACAGACAAGCACTTTAAATGTAGAAATGCAGATAGATTGAAAGTACAGGAATGGAAATAGATATACCATACAATAGTAAGTATGAGAAGGCAAAAAGAAAAAGAAAAAAAGAAGGCTATGGTAGAAACTGGATTAATACTAGATAAAATAGACTTCAAGAAAAAGAGCATTATCAGAGATTAAAGTGACCTTTTTTAATATTAAAAAGGTAAATTCATCAGAATGACATAATCGTAAATATGTATGTGCCTAAAAATGTAGTTTCAAAATACATAAAGCTAAAAATGGCAGAACTAAAGGGAGAAATATACAATTCTAGAATCATAGTTCAAGAATTTAACAACCCAGGCTAGGCATGATGGCTCATGCCTGTAATACCAGCACTTTGGGAAGCCAAGGCAGGCAGATTACTTGAGATCAGGAGTTCGAGACCAGCCTGGCCAACATGGTGAAACCCCATCTCTTCGAAAAACACAAAAATTGGCCAGGTGTGGTGGTGCATGCTTGTAATCCCAGCTACTTGGGAGGCTGAGGCAGGAGAATCACTTGAAATTGGGAGGCAGAGGATGCAGTGAGCCAAGATCACTCCACTGCACTCCAACCTGGGTGACAGAGCAAGACTCCATCTCAAAAAAAATAATTCAAAAATTTAACAACCCAATCTTAGCAATTTATAGAATAACTGAACAACAATAAAAAATAAGTAAAGGCATAGAAGATTTCACCAACATTCTCTTCTGTTGATATTTAAAAGACATTAAACCCAACAACTACAGAATACATATTCTTTATAAATGTACTGATACCTTCATCAAGATAGAACATATATAGGGCCATAAAGAAGTCTCAACACATTCAAAACTATTTAAATCATACAGAATTAATTCTTTAATTCCAATGGAATTAAATTCAAAATTAACAATATGAAATCTTTAAACATACAAATATTTAGAAATTAAACAATGTTGGTGAGATACAGCTAAAACAATGCTAGAGGAAAACATAGCTTCAAATGCTCATATTAGAATGGAATTAAAATCCAAAAATCTAAGTTTCCAACTGAATAAACTAGAAAAGAAGAGTAAATAGAAAAAAGAAAATAATAGAGATAAAGGCAGATATTGTTGAAACAGAAAACAGATAAATAATTGAGAAAATTAAGAAAGAAGAAATTTGGCTATTTGAGAAGATCAACAAAATGGATAAACCTACAGCCAGACTAATCAAAAGAAAAAAATGCAAAGTACCAATATTAAGAGCAGAAGACATTAAAATAGGATAAGAAAATATTATGAACAACTTTATGCTAATTTGACAACTTAGAAAAAAAGGCAACATTTCAAAATGGTCAAAAAACGAAACAGAAAATATTAAATAGCTTTATATCTCCTAAAGAAGTTGAGTTAATTATTGACAACTTTCTCATAAAGAAAATTCAAGGCTCAAATGGTTTCACTTGTGAGGTGTATAAAATGTTTAAGTAAGAAATAAATGTTCCACAACCTTTTAAAAAACTAGACAGAATGGAATGACTTTCCAACTTGTTTTCTGATAACTCTGATTTAATATATACATACTTGCCCCCCTCTCATTACATCTTTTCACCAATATCGGGAGGCCCTAGCCAGCACAATGAGGCAAAGGATAAGAAATAGAAAGGCAAAAGTTACAACTGTCTCTATTTAGAGACAACATGCTTGTTTACTTAGAAAATCCTACGAAATCTACAGAATGACTGCTAGCACTAAGTGAATTTAGCAAAGTCATAGTATGCAAGGTTAGTGTAAAAAACTTAATTGTATGTCTATAGAGATACATAAACAGGGCAGGGCATGGTGGCTTGCACCTGTAATCCCAACATTTTGGGAGGTCAAGGTGGGAGGACTGCTTGAAACCCAGGAGTTCAAGACCAGCCTGGGCAACAAAGTAAGACCCCATCTCTATAAACAAAAATGTTTAAATTAGCCAGGTATGGTGGCATTTACCTGTAATCCCAGCTAGTTTTGGAGGCTGAGGCAGGAGGATTGCTTGAGCCCAGGAAGTTGAGGTTTCAGAGAGCCATGATCACACCACTGCACTACAGTCAGCCTGGGCAACAAAGTGAGATCTTTTCACAAAAAAGCAAACAAAACAAAACACTTTCTTGCTTAGAGGTCTGAAAAAACAATTGGAAAAAAGTAAAAATTTTATTTGCAATACTTTTTTTAAAAACCAAGATAAGTAGGAATAAAATTAACAAAAATAAACATGTAAGACTAGACAGGCACAGTGGCTCACACCTATAATCTTAGCACTTTGAGAGGCCAAGGCAGGCAGATCACAAGGTCAGGAATTCAAGACTAGCCTGGCCAATATGATGAAACCCCATCTCTACTAAAAATACAAAAATTAGCTGGGTGTGGTGGTGGGCACCTGTAGTCCCAGCTATTTGGAAGGCTGAGGCAGGAGAATTGCTTGAACCTGGGAGGTAGAGGTTGCAGTGAGCCGAGATCATGCCACTGCACTCCAGCCTGGATGACAGAGTGAGACTTCGTCTCAAAAAAAAAAAAAAAAAAAAGTAAGACCTCTATGCTGAAAACTAAAACATTCTGAGAGAATTTAAAAACAATCTAAATAAACAGAGACACATTCATTCAATAATACTGGATTTCTCTATCTAATTAGCATGTGAATTCTCCCCAAATCAATCTACAGATTTAAAGCCATTTCATTAGAAATGTCAGCAGGCTTTTTGGGTAGAAATTAACAAATTGATTCTAAATTATCCGTAGAAATCTTGAAAAAGAATAAAGTTAGAAATTTAAAATGAATTCTAAAAATTAAATACTGATGGATGAGTGCAGAGATGTATTGATGGAGATAAAAATCATGTATAATAAGATGTTAACAGTAGAAACTAGAGGGTAGATAAAAGGGATTGGCTATAAAAATCATTTCAATGTCTCTTATGTTTGAAAAATTACATAATAAAATGTTGAGGAAAACATATTAATCTTTATTGAAGGTTTTGGAAAGGATAGCTTAGATCACACGACACAGAGAAAAACCTCCTAAAAATTCTCTAATTGTCTATTTCCTCAAAGTCCCATACCTAGCTTATCAGAAGAACATCAATTGTTCTTTTGTTCTAGAATGAAAGGAAATGGACCTAATTTTTTTACATAAAAAGGGAGATCACAAACGTAGATATCAAAGGCAGAGCCAAGTACAAATACAAAAGCCTACGGCAAGTGATGAATTACTTTCCTCACTTGATAATCACATGTTGTTTCTGACCTCAGATAGTAAGTCCATGGATACCTATGTATCTATATTAGTCTTGGTTCCAAGTGACTATGAGGTATTTCCAAAAATGAACTTTATACTCAAAAAATGAGATTCTTTCATCAATAAGGAAACTTGAACTAATATGACTAAGGCTAAGTAGGACATTCCTAAGGAACAGTTCCAAATATGTTGTACACAGTCACAGCATTATTAGAATAGAATAATACCACTTAAGCCAATTATTTTTAAAAGAACCATTTCCAATAGGAAGTATACTTCAAAAGAGCCTTCTAAGTTAATCACATTATTTCACATTCTAGCACAAAGCAGTACTGGATGTTCATAACGATAAACCTGTGTTACCAAGATTAAATTACAAGTAGCATACCATATATCATGAGGCATGATATGTAATTTTGAAAGATTTCCAATAGAAAGAGCAAATCTTTAAAAACTCTGATGCTTAGACATCAGTTATCTGAAGAATTTGCCATGTGGGAGATAGCTTACTCCATTTCAGAATACTATATGCTACTAAATTCACTTCTGGATACACCTTGACAGTTTGTTTCTTCTAGCCTGGCATATAATCTTCACGTTTCCAAAATATTGGCTATCTCTGAAGGTGTATTGAGATACAGCACAACGTAACTGTCAGAGATTTATTTTCTAGCAATAACAAAATGACTAAAAGAGGTCAATTCTGCAGCTTTCTACTTGAATAGTCCATCATTTTGATGGAAACCAATGGAAAAATAATAGTAACCAAGTGGTGTTTTGTGAAGTTCAGAATTTACAATGCATTCTCCAGAACAATGTATTTGATACAATAACTATAGATGATATCTAATATCTATGTGGTTAGCTCTCTAAGATTCACCTTTCTTCCCCCTTAACATTGTGGTAAGGATTTAAGATGAAGACAGTATACATACCTGACACAGTGCTTGATACATTAGGTAGATGTTCAATAAATGCAGGCTATTGTTATTTTTTTATGGATTGTGAAAACAGCATTTTTTAAGTGCCACATGAGGGTCAGAAAGGAAATAGCAAGAAAATTATGTTTTTGTTCATCAGTGCACTCCCACATAGCATTTTCCAAAAACTTATGGTGTTAATTATCTAAGTATTTTCGGGTTTGTTTTCACTTTAGTTCAAGATTTACATTTTTATCTTCATTGATTTTAAATGACATTGCACAAACATTCCTCTCCAAAAAAAAAAAAAAAATCAAACCAAATTGAAGCAGATAGGCTAAAATGTGAAGGCTCTCCATCTGCCTCCTAGGCCAGCTCCACATCCTAAGAGATACCAAGCTGTATCTGTATCCCTCCATCATCCATCCACATCTAAAACAGAATCCACATTTCCCGTTCCTCAACTGTAATAAAGCCTCATGGAAGCCTCATCCAACATAAGATTTCATTTTCTTAGTTATTGCATAGAAACTGCAAGTCCTCCCACAAGTAAAGTTCCCTTTGCAGCTTTGATAATCATTTCAATACATCCGAAAGAATTTGACAAGCCTACCCACTCCCATCTCCACAAATACACATAGTAGCTCTGAGTTAAAGAATGCAAGACGCTCAGATATACCAAAAGATTGCAGAGCCTAATTCCACTAAAGAACCTGGAAATAGGAGAAGTGAAAGCTCACTACAACCGCTGACCATGTGAGTCTTGCAATCAGTGGGAACTGGCTGCTTTCTTCTAGGCTGTGTGTCTATTCTACTCAGATAAATATAACAAAGGATGGGCCACAATTTAATAAAAGTATCATAGAGAGATACCACAAGGCTGGGATGCTTCACTGTCCATGCAAATTCCCACACAGGCCTTGATGTAAAAAGAAAAGCAAAAGATTCCATAGCAAATAGGCCAAACAGATGATTAACATTCAGAGTTCCAGGTGCTGCCGCTCTACAGGTGATCTTCTAGGCAGCCATTATTTTTTGTGAGCTTTCTGTCCTGTAGTTTTTAATATTCTAGAAGGATTAATGACATCTATTTTCTTTCAAATAGGGCAGTTTTCAATCTAGTCACATTCAGCAACGTACAAATCGGTCTGCAAGGCACTGTGAGAAAGACGGCTTTTAGACCTCGGCTATGTTGTAGGTGGTTCTGCAGAGAATCCTGAAGTACAGATGCCCTGAAACCTTTGATGAGTCCTAAGTAGAACAACATCAAAAGTGAGCTTTCTTTTCAGCAAGGTACATGAAAGTAGAAACCTATCTGAGAGCATCACATTACAGGGCTCATTTTAAATAATGGGGAGAAATGAGGCAAGTGCAATATTTATTTCCTCATTCTCTGAAATTCAAACTCCATTAATAAAAGATGCATGACATGAACATAATCTATAAATTCTTAAGAACTTTTAACACTGGCAAAATAAAAAAATATTCACATTTCTATAGCTTTGTTAAAGAGTTGGTTTACTTAAAAATATATACAATTAATATATTTTTAAAAAACAAGAAAAAAGAAAAATAAATAAAATTATACAATTAATATATTAGTTTGCTAGGGCACACACTGGGTGGCTTAAATAATAGAAATTTATTGCCTCAGTTCTAGACAGAAGAAGTCAAAAGTCAAAGTACTGGCAGAATTGGTTCCTTCTAAGGGCTGTGAATGAAGAGTCTGTTTCAGGCCTCCCTTCATTTGACCTGTAGATGGCTGTCTTTTCCCTGTGTCTCTTCACATCATCTTCTCTTTATTTATGCATGTCTCTGTGCCCAAAATTTCCCTTTTCATCAAGACACCAATTATATTGGGTTAGGGCCCACCCTAATGACTTTACATTAAACTAATTTTGTGAAGGCCTTTTTTTTTTTTTTTTTTGAGACAGGGTTTCACTCACTCCTGTCACCCAGGCTAGAATGCAGTGACACAATCTCAGCTCACTGCAGCCTCAAACTCCTGGACTCAAGGGATCCTACTGCCTCAGCCTCCCAAGTAGCTAGCCAGCCACGGCAGAAGCCACTGCACCCGGCTCACTTTTTGTACTTCTGGTAAAGACAGAGTTTCACCATTTTCCACAGGCTGGTCTTGAACTCCTAGACTCAAGTGATCTGCCGGACTTCGCCTCCCAGAGTGTTGGGATTAGAGGTGTGAGCCACCACGCCCAGCTGTAAAGACCCTCTCTTTAAATATGGCAACATTCTGAGGTACTAGAGGTTAGCACTTCAACATATGAATTGAAGGGGGTAAGAAGGGAACAGTGGACAAAATTCAACCCATAAAAAGTCATTTTAAACTGTTGAAACTTGGCCGGGCATGGTAGCTCACATATATAATCCTAGCACTTTGGGGGGCCTAGGTGGGCAGGCAGATCACGTGAGGCAAGGAGTTCGAGACCAGCCTGGCCAACATGATGAAATCCTGTCTCTATTAAAAATATAAAAATTAGCTAGGTGTGGGGGTTGGTGCCTGTAATCTCAGCTACTCAGGAGGCTGAGGCAGCAGAATTGCTTCAGTCCAGGAGGCTGAGGTTGCAGTGAGCCAAGATCACATCACTGCACTCCAGCCTGGGCAACAGAGTGAGACTCTGTCTCAGAAACAACAATAACAACAACAAACTGCTGAAACTTTCTTTAGTGAAATAATACATTTCAAGGTAAGACATTCCAAATTTTCCTTTTATTCTTTTCTCTTTGGTATCTATTTAAAAACATAATTAGGTTGAGCAAAATCAGTTTTGAGCTAGCTTATAGTGCCTCACATAACAGTAGATGTGCAATAAATGTGCTAATTTGAATTTTATTCTATCAGGGCCTTAATAATGAATCTGCTAAATAGAGATTATATCCCATGGAATCAAGCAAGTTCCAAATGACTACAAGACACTTTATGTCTCCAACACAACATTAATCACCTGAATGCACTGGCCTATTGAATCTTTATTTTGTAGAGCCTGAAGGTGAAATATAGCCAAAATATTTTCTATAGGCCATTTAAATGAGACCAGATGACAGATACTGTCAATTTGTTCCTTTAATCACCACTGAAGAGGCATGGTGCCACTTTAGCCATGAAACATAAGCTGCAAATAAAACAAAAACCTGCAAAAAAACAAAACAAAAAAAAACTGGTAACAAAGGACTTCTTGGCCATCAGCCATCAAAAAAAGGAAAAGAGGGAAAGAAAGAGAAGGGGAGACTAATTAAGTTAGCCACAAACATTTGTGCAAACCAAAACATTTCCAAATTTGATGAAAGACATGAATATGAACATCCAAGCTCAATACACTCCAAATAGGATGAACTCAAAGATGAACCCATACCAAGGCATATTATAATCAAACTGTCCAAAGCCAAAACAAACAGAGAATATTGAAAGCAGCAAGAGAGAAGCAACTTGTCACATACAAGGGATTCCTAATAAGATTAACATCAGAGAGATGGGTTTCACCATGTTGGCCAGGCTGGTCTTTAACTCCTGACCTCAAGTGATTTGCCCTCCCCAGTCTCCCAAAATGCTAGGATGACAGGTATGAGCCACTATACCCAGCCAACATCAGATTTCTTCTCAGAACTTTGGAAGCCAGATGGCAGTGTGTTGATATATTTAAGGGCTGAAAGCAAAAATAAACAAACAACAATAACAAAAACCTGTCAACCAAGAATCCTACATGTGGCAAACTGTCCTTCAGAAGTAAGGGAGGGAGAAATCATGACATTCCTATACAAATAAAAGCTGAGGGACTTTGTTATCACTAGACCAGCCCTGCAATAAATCCTAAAGGTACTGACTTAAGGAGTGAAAGGAAAAAAAAAGAAGAAAAGAAATGTTAAAGGGTGTTCTGCAGGTTGAAAAGAAAAGGCAGTAACTCAAAGCCATATAAAAGACAATAAAGATCTCAGAAAAGGCAAACACATAGGCAATTACAACAGCTAGTATTAATATAACAATGGTGTGTAACACTATTTTTTGTTTTCCAGGTGATTTACCAGAGTTTTTAAATACAATAAAAAAAATTATTAGTCTAAAAGCTAGTATTGTAACTTTAGTTTGTAACAGCACATTTTGTTTTCTATATAATTTAAGATATGAACACATTAAAAATTATTAGCTGATGGTTTTCAACACATAATGTATAAAGATGGAATTCTGGGCCAGGCCTAGTGGCACATGCCTATAATCCCAGCACTTTGGGAGGCCGAGGCAGGCAGATCACTTGAGGTCAGGAGTTCAAGACCAGCCTGACCAACATGGAGAAACCCTGTCTCTACTAAAAATACAAAATTAGCCAGACGTGGTGGCACATGACTGTAATCCCAGCTACTTGGGAGGCTGAGGCAGGAGAATTGCTTGAACCCAGGAGACAGCAGTTGCAATGAGCCATGATCAGGCCATTGCACTCCAGCCCGGGCAACAAGAGCAAAACTCTGTCTAAAAAAAAGATGGAATTCTGTAACATCAATAGCTGAAAATGATGAGACAAGAACTATTAAAGGAGTAGAGTTTATCTATGTTACTAAATGTAATCTGATGTAAAATTCAAATTACAGTGTAAAAACTTTAGGACATTAAATGTAATCTCCATAGTGATCACAAAGAAAAAATAGCTAAAGAATATAAACAAAAGGAAATTAGAAAAAAATTTAAACATTTCACTACAAAAAAAAATCAACTAAACAGAAAAAAAGCAGTAAGGTAGGAAATGAGAGACAAAAAAAAAAAAAAAAAAAAAAAACCTATATGGCATAAAGAAAACAAATAGCAAAATAAGAGAAGTAAGTTACTGTTTATCAGTAATTCCTTTAAATGTAATTCCTTTAAATGTAAATCCTTAAATGTAAATTCCTTTAAACTTGCAATCAAAAGAGAGAGATTGACAGAATAGATTTTTTTTAAATGGTTTAACTATATTCTGTCTACAAGAGACCCACTTTGGTTCCAAAGACACAATTAGGTTGATGAAAAAGATATTCCATGCAAATAGTAATCTAAAGAAAGTAGAGGTGCTGAATATGCTAATATCAGACAAAATAGACTTTAAATCAAAAAAAGATTGCAAGAGGTAAAGAAGGACATTATATATTAATAAAAGTTTCAATATGGAAAGAAGATACAACAGTTACAAACTTTTACACAACAAATAACAGACCATCAAAATATATAAAGTAAAAACTGACAGAATTGAAAGGAGAAATAGACAGTTCTACAATAATAGTTGGAGACTTCAATACCTCACTCTCAATAATGGACAAAAGAGACAGGAAATAAGTAGCGGAAGACCTGAACAACATAATAAATCAACTATGTCTAACAGACACATACAGAACACTTTATTCAGCAAAAACAGAATACACACTCTTCGTAACTGCAAAAGCGTTTTCCCAAAACACCTTATGTTTGGCCACAAATTAAGTCTTAATAGATTTTAAAACGCAGATATCATACAAAGTATTTTCTCGGACCACAATGGGATGAAGTTAAAAATCAATAATGGAAGAAAACTGGAAAACAGACAAATTTGTGGAAATTAAATACCATCATATTGGGGATTAGGATCCCAACATAGAAATTTTGGGGGAACTACAAACATTCAATATGATAAAAATATGATAAAAACTGTGTATGAAAAACTCACAGCAAACATCACACTAATGGTGAAATATTGAAATCTTCTCTAAGATCAAGAACAATGCAAGATGCTCACTTTTTGCCACTTTTATTTAATATATACTGCAGTACTAGAAATCCTAGCCAATGCAGCTAGGAAAAAAATAAGCATCCAATTTGGAAAGAAAGAAGTAAAATTTTATCTGTAAGAAAATGACATATCTTTTTTTTTTTTTGAGATGGAGTTTTTCTCTTGTCACCCAGGCTGGAGTACAGTGGCATGATCTCAGCTCACTGCAACCTCCGCCTCCTGGGTTCAAGCAATTCTCCTGCCTCAGCCTCCCAAGAAGCTGGGATTACAAGTGCCTGCCACCACCCCTGGCTAATTTTTGTATTTTTAGTAGAGACGGGCTTTCACCATGTTGGCCAGGCTCGTCTCAAACTCCTGACCTCACATGATCCACCCACCTTGGCCTCCCAAAGTGTAGAAACCCCTAAAGATTTCACAAACATACACACACACATTAAAAAAAAAAAAAAAAAAAAACAATCAAAAACCCTGTCATAACTAATAAGTAAATTCAGCAAAGTAGCAGGATACAAAGTCAATACAAAAAAATCAATTGAATTTCTATACACTAACAATAAATAATATCAAAAGGAAATTAAGAAAACAACTCTACTTACAATAGCATCAAAAAATGAAATATTATTTTAGCTTTTTTTTTTTTTTTTTTTGAGACGGAGTTTCACTCTTGTTACCCAGGCTGGAGTGCAATGGCGCAATCTCAGCTCACTGCAACCTTCGCCTCCTGGGTTCAGGCAATTCTCCTGCCTCAGCCTCCTGAGTAGCTGGGATTACAGGCACGTGCCACCATGCCCAGCTAATATTTTTTTTTGTATTTTCAGTAGAGACGGGGTTTCACCATGTTGACCAGGATGGTCTCGATCTCTCAACCTCGTGATCCACCCGCCTCGGCCTCCCAAAGTGCTGGGATTACAGGCTTGAGCCACCGCGCCCGGCCTATTTTAGCATATTTTAAAATGTGTTTTCTTAGTAGTAGCCCTGGGAATTACAATTAACATCTTAACTTTTAAGAGTCTAGTTTAAATTAATACTAACTTAATTTAAAAATATCAAAAACTTTGCTCCTATATGGTTCAATTTCCTCCCTCTCCTTGTGCTGTTATTGTCATATAAATTACACCATTTTTAAAAAATTGTTTGCCTATCAATACAGATTTTATAATTATTGCTTAATGCAGTTACCTTTTAAATTACACAAGAAGGAAAAAGTTACGAACAAAAATATACTTACACTGTCTTTACCTATGTAGTTACCTTTACCGATTGGTGGCAAATGGTAGCTGCCTAAAAATATGTCCATGTCTCGAACCCCAAAATCTATGAAAATATTACCTTATTTGAAAAACAAAAAAAAAGATCTTTGAAGATGTAAGAAAGTTAAGGATCTTGAGATCATCCAGATGGGCCCTAAATCTAACAAGTGTCCTTTAATACACACACAGAGGAGAAAACAGACACAGAGGAAAGGGTGAAGTGAAGACAGGGGCAGAGATTGGATTGATGTCGCTATAAGCCCAGGAATTCTGGAGAAGCCATAAGAAACTGGAAGAGACAAGCAATGGGTTCTCTCCTGGAGCCCTGGAAAAAAATGTGACCCTGCCAGATTTTGAATTTCTAGCCTCCAGAACTGTGAGAGAATAAACTTCTGTTGCTTTAAGCCCCCAGTTTGTAGTAATTTGTTACAACAGCCCTTGGAAACTAACACAGCAGTGCTCTTATTTTTCATGTGGATTTGAGTTATTGCCTACTGTCCTCTCATTTCGGTCTGCATTAGTCCCTTTAGTATTTCTTGTAGGACATATTTTAAAGCAATGTATTATCTCAGGATATGTTTATACAGGAATGTCTTATTTTCTCAATCACTTTTGAAGGATAGTTTTTCTACATATGGAATTCTTGATGCACAATCTTTGTCTCTCAGCCCGTTGAGTATATCATCCCACTGCCTTCTGGCCTCCATGATTTCTGGTGAGAAATCAAGTGTTAATCTTATTTAGAATTCCTTGTGTGTAATTCTCTTTTGCTGCTTTCAAGATTCAACACAGTTTATCATGTGTCTAGGTATGGATTTCTTTATTTTATTAGGAGTTATTTCAGGTCTTGGGTGCACAAATACTTTTTATCAAATTTGAAACACTTTTGGCCATTAGTTCTTCAAATATTCTTTATCTCTTTTTCTCACCTCTTTCTGAGTCTCCCATTATGCATAAGTTTGTATGCCTGATGGTGTCCTACAGGTCTCTAAAAATTCTTCACTTTTCTTCATTCTTTTTTCTTTAAGTTCCTCAGAATAGATCATCTCAATCTATCTTCCAGTTCACTGATTCTTTCATCTGCCTGCTCAAGTGTGCTGCTGAGCTACTCAAGTGAATATTCATTTCAGTTTCTGTATTTTCAACTCCAGAATTCCTATTCAGTTCTCTCTCCTTAAAAAAAAAACTTGATCTCTTTATTGATATTTCTATTTGTCAAAACATCATAGTCATACTTTCTTTTTTTTTTTTTTTTTTTGGATGGAGTCTCACTCCATTGCCAGGCTGGAGTGCAGTGGTGCAATCTCTGCTCACTGTAATCTCCGCCTCCTGGGTTCAAGCAATTCTCCTGCCTGAGCCTCCTGAGTAGCCAGGATTACAGGCACCTATCACCACACCCAACTAATCTTTATATTTTTAATAGAGACAGGGTTTCAACATGTTGGCCAGGATGGTCTCGATCTCCTGACCTTGTGATCCCACCACCTCAGCCTCCCCCCTCAGCCTCCCAAAGTGCTAGATTACAGGTTTGAGTTACTGTCCCCAGCCTCTTTCATTCTTTAGACATTGTTTCCTTTGCTTCTTTGCCCATATTTAAAATAGCTGGTTTTTAAATGTTTTCTTCTTTCTTTTCTTTCTTTCCTTTTTTTTTTTCCTTTTTCTTTTCTTTTTTTTTTTTTTTTGAGACAGGCTCTCACTGTGTTGTCCAGGCTGGAGTGCAGTGGTGCAGTCACAGCTCACTGAAGCCTTGACCTCCCAGGCTCAAATGATCCTCCCACCTCAGCCTCCCAAGTAGCTGGGACCACAGGCACATACCACCACATCCAGCTAATTAAAAAAAAAATTTTTTTTAGAGATGGAATCTGTGTTGCTTAGGCTGTTCTCAAACTTGAACTCCAGGGCTCAAGTGATCCTCCTGCCTTGGCCTTACAAAGTTCTGGGATTACAGGCATGAGCCACCACGCCGAGTCTTAAAATCTTTATCTAGTAAGTCCAATGTCCAGGCTTCCTTGGGACCAGTTTCTACTGGAGTTATTTTTCTTTTCTTCTCTGTGGTCTATGTGTATTTTTGTTTCTTTGCATAGCTCATAACTTTCTGTTGCAACATTGACATTTTAAATAATATAATGTGGCAATTCTGAAAATGAGATTCTTCTTCTTTCTCCAAGTTGTTGTTTAGTGACTTTTTAAAACAAATTCTGTAAAGGTTGTATTCTTTGTCATATATAGCTACTGATGTCTCTGCTCAGTTAGCTTAGTAGTCAGCTACTGACTAGACAGAGATTTATTTAAAATTCTGGAACCAATAAGTCTCTCACTTTTTGCTGAAGGGTTCTGGGTATGTGTTGGGGCATGCCTTCAACATTCAATCAGGTAATTGGCAATTCTGCCTTTATCCTTCACTTCCTGCTTGTTCAGTCTCAAAACTGGCCAGATATGAGAGCTTGGGGCCTACTCAGTTTGCTTATTATTTTTTTAATCTCACCATCTAGAAGCAATATCAAATTTTTCTTCAGCATGCACACAGCCCTACTCATGCAGGTGGGCCTCTAGATGCCTAAGAATATGTCAGAGCTTGTCAAAGGCCCTGTGAATAACTCATTGTCCAGCTTTCCTTTTAAGCTTACTGGTTAGCCTATTGTCTACCCCAACTGTTGCTGACTGCCTCAGGTAGTCACAAAGTCAATCAATTGCTTTTAATTGTTTTTGACAAATGCCCCTGTGAAAAGTGCTTTTCTACACTTCAGTTTCTGATTCAGATCAAATAAAGACAGCCATGCAAATGGAATCTTACAGGGACTCTTCAGACTTGTAAAATAATGACAATTCTCTGTGAAGGAGGCTTTAGTAGTTCACCAACCCCCTTCTGCTCTTCTGTTGACTGCCAGGCTGTTGGTTTTTATGACTGAGGGCTGGTGGTTTCTAAAGCTTTTGCAGAAATGAAGAAGGGGAAATAGGAATAGGGGAAATGAAAATGGCACCTTGATTACTATTTTTACCAGGTTCAGCCATTTTTTTTTTTTTTGATAAATGCTCTCCTTGTGGTAGGCCAGGTCTCACTAATGCATGCCTCCATAACTTCAGTACTGACTGAGTTAAATACTAAAAGCCAGTGCCCTTATACAAGGGCTGGGATGTAACAAAAGCCCATCAAGAATTTTGCCTAGGCCTTTCCTGGGCCTTAAAGCATGACAAAATAACAAAGGAATTCTTAACAGGACCCACTTAGGAACAAGTTATATTGGGGGGGGCTGAAGAAACTCCCAGGCCTCCAGAAACAAGTTTATTGGGGTCTGAAGGAATCCCCAGACTTCCATGATTTAGCAGGAGACAAGATAAGGGTAATCACTCCAGCACCTGGACCCATTTAGTAAATTTACTGAGGCTCCAGAGGAAGGTATTCAGGACTCAGACCTTAGTTACAGATTAAAGTTAATCATTTAAGTCTTAGATGAATGGACACTTACACATAGACATACAGCTTAGAAGGTATATAAGCTCTGGAAAACTTTGTAATTTTGAGTTGATCTGGGGATAATTTCTAGGCCTTCTCCCTATAACCAGTTGCAGAAATGAAAACTCTCTTCCTCCCAGTTCATCTGCATATCATTATTGGGCCATGAGAAATAGCAGCCCGACCCTCAGTTTGGTCCAAGAACACTGCTGATTGCTGCAAGCCTTAGGTTAATTTTACAGTTCTAAAAAAGTTGATTGTGATCATTTTTGCCAATTTGCTCACTGTATTTATAGAGAAGAGAATTTTTGGAGATTCATACTCCCTCATTTTTGCTGATGTCTTCCTAATGTATTATTTTCATAATTTTTTTACTTGAAAAATATTACTCCTTAAAGAGTGCTCAGATAATAGGGTAATGGAGACAGTATCTACATGATATTTGGTACTTAACCTCGTTCCTGGAAAACATATCACACTACTGGTCACCAAATAATCAAAACACTGGGTTTCCTCCTATGGACAGAAAATTGTTAGTTTTCTCTTCTTTATTAGACATTTTTACTTTTATTAAAATGTATGGTTGTCAGAAGCATTCATTTGAAGCAGAGTGACTCCATCTTGAGTGAGGGCTAGGAAAAATGAGGCTGAGACTTGCTGGGCTGCATTTCCAGTAAGTTAGGTATTCCTAGCCTCTAGATGATTATGGTTAAGGGAACAGATTGATAACATTTACTAAACAGACTCAGACTCAGGAATGTCCTAATATCTCGTTATCTTGAGAACAGAAGCATTCTTAATTTTGCTTTAAAGATAATATCGATTCTTGCAAAATATAGTAAGAAAATTAATCATTTATCACAAACTCCTGTAGTAGAGCACATCTCCCCATGATTGTTGTTGTTGTTGTTGTTGTTATTCTATATAAAAAAAAGCATTGGACCTCGGGGGGGGGGGGTGCGTTCCTCCTCCTCCTCTGTCTGTGGAGTAGCTATTCTTTCACCACTTCATTTTCTTAACAAACTTGCTTTCACTTTGCACTGTGGACTTCTTCCAAATTATTTCTTGCACAAGATTCAATAACACTCTCTTCAGGTCTGGATCAGGACCCCTTTCCAGTAACATGGTCATTTATAAATTAAAAGGGATTTATCACGATATATCAACCACTGCAATGTATTTCGATACTTATTCAAAAAATGAAAATAAAAAAATTGTGATAATTAGCAAGAGGTTTTGGAACATTGAATATTTAATGACATTAAGGATTATTGTTATTTTTTGCTGGTGGGAAAGTAGCATATAAATTATGTATTTTTAAGGAGTCCCTGTCTTTTAGAGATGCATGCTGAAATAGTTACAGATGAAACTATATGACATCTAGGATTTGCTTAAAAATAATCTGGGTAAATGGGGGAAAGTGGTGGGAAGAAACAAGACTAGCTGTGAGCTGATAATTGTCGAAACTGGTTGGTATGTACAAAGCGGTTCATTATACTATTTTACTTTTTGTCAACCTAAAAGAATCAAAATGGTCAGAATGTAATTTATAGAGAGTGCAAAGAATGAGGATGGCCCACCCAAAAACACCAACTCCAAAGAAACAGAGTCAGTGTTCTGAAGTAGGAAAGTTAAGGTTTCAGTTATACAAGCAGAGACAGAGGAGTTTTTAGCAGGATTATGACATTTTTCATACAAGGTTGGCACACAGTTACAGCAATTTGATTGGTTACAGGGAATGCTTCTTTTTGGGAAGGGTACATTGAACACTTTTTACAGATAGGTAATAGTCACCTGATCTAAGCAGAGCAGGACAACAAAGAGGAAGTTAATCAATCATAAGGGTCATTAATTAAGAAGGCAGGAAGGTTTTGTCCCTGAGTTGGTTTAATTCTCTCTAGTCATTGTGCTGAACAAGAAAATTAAGAAAGCAAGTTAGTCTATAACCTGAAAAACAAGTTGGAACCACATGTGACTCAGATCACAGTCATATGCCTCTCAATGCTTAAAGTGTTTTTTGGGAGATCCAACAGCCTTTTAAATTATGTTCGTTTTCATATTTTCAATGTTTGAAATATTCCATAGTAAAAGGCTTAGCAGTATTATTTTTAATGTTATGTTTCTTTATGCCTGGGCCTGTGAGGGATTTTTAGTAATTTCTAGTGAGTATGTCTTAAGCAAAGCTTGCAAATGGGTGGCTCTTGCGCTGTATCTATCCCATAGGCAGGTTCTATTTGGCCAGCACCATGTTTTTCGAAAACGTGAATTAGTTACCAACATTTAAAAATAGAGAAATTTCAGATGATCATCCAGATTTTACATTTCTCTTAAAACCATTGGAAACTCTGGCTACACTGGCCCTCGATCCCTCGTGGTGACAACTGGCTAGAGCTGAAAAGTGTCTGTCCCCTTCAGAGAAGAAAGGCACTATTTGCCATGGTTCCCAGCTGCCTAGCTCTCATAGGCACCAAGGCATGCCATTCCTGCTTTATTGTACTTCCATGGCTGGTGGACAACAGGAGATAACAATGAACAATAATCAAAAAAGCATACTTGAGTTTAACCAATGTAAATTATAACTTACATCTGAAGAATAAAAATGATTTAAGAGGTAGCATTTCACCCAGCTACAAGGCATTCAGAAGAGACAGGATAATATCGCATGTAAGACTTGATGCTAATTAGAACATCTGTAGGATGGCAGTGAACCAGCTAGGCTTTAATAGGTACACAACAAATCTAAGCCAACGACAAACAATTTTCTTTCATATGATAAGCTATGGAAATAGAATGCTTTTATAAAATCAGTCAATTTGAATTAATTCCATCATAAATTATATTTGGTTTAAGGTATGTGATCATTCGAAAACTCAAGTGAAAGGATTTTTGAAAGACAGATGAAGTCTCATTGTAATCCTTCATTTCATTTCTAGTTTCTTACTCCTGGGGGAAGAAAAACACCGTATCTTACAACGTACACTTCAACTGTCATTTCTCAGGAATCCTTCTCTGATTCCCTTCAAGTATCACATGCTCTCCCACCTCCTCATCCCATGGGCACTTTGTATGGGATTCTCTTACGGTGTCTGACCTCCTGTCTTATATTAGTCATCTGTGCATTTATCAGTCCCCTTCCTTCTTGTGGAGAACAAAAGTTCCTTAATAGCAGAGAATCTGCAGTCACATTCCCTGGGCCCATATCATAACAACAAGGCAAGCTCTTAAGTATGCCTCACATCACTCTGATGGTCAAAGAAGCCCATTTCCCTCTCTAGTTTTAGATTTCAAAAGTAGTTTATTTATCCCTAAAGCTGAAATGCCACTTATTTGGGAGAATTAAATAAAACAGGCTGCTCACAGAGGGTATTCCAGGGCATGGTTGGTGGGCACCATGTGAGCAGCCTCCCAAATCCCCTTGACCCTGCAGAGCCTTAGGAAAAATCAGAGTCTCTGCAGCCCTTGTTCACTCTCATACAGAAGGCAGCTCAAGTTTTGTATTTTACAGTATGAGTACTTAAAGGAAATCACTTATTTTCAGCATTGATTCCCTGCCAATTTCCAGAAAGAGCCTTCCAGCTGGAGGGCAAAAATAATTGATTTGGACTCTTAATTTCTTTCCCTAAAAATAAGACTCACTTGCCACAATGTATTACTCTATACCCTCTAAGTTATTTTAAAGGGAGGTAGATTGAACTCTCACAAAGCAACATTTGGGTTTGTTTTGAGAATTTGTTTAAGGTTTTTTGCTATCACACAAAATTCCACAGATTTTTTTTTTTTATTCACAGGTCATTTTTTCAGTATGGTCGAAATACTGGTAAGATGATTCTAGTATCTATCAACAATCAGTTTACTACCAAAAAGAAAGGCTAAAAAACCTAAACACTCTTTTTAAAAAAAATTAATAATATGACAGTACTCAGAAAAAGCACATTTAAAATGAATGTTTTTCATTAGTAGCCTAACCACAGATCATTAACAAAATTTGAATGTATAAAGCTTTAATCAGAAGCAAGGGCTGTTTTGAGCTAACCAGCAAGGAACTTGAAATTGTGCTTCCTTGCTTCTTACCAGGGTCTATTTATACTTAGAAAAAAACAAAACAAAACAAAACAGAAAACATTGACTTGACTAATACATATTTATGTGTACAAATGCAGTTAGGAAGAGCTGATAACCTTACAAAATAAAATTGGCAAAAGTTAACAACTGGCCAGGCATGTTGGCTCATACCTGTAATCCCAGCACTTTGGGAGTCTGAGGTGGGTGGATCACAAGGTCAACAGTTCAAGGGCAGCTTGGCCAAAATGGTGAAACCCTATCTCTACTAAACATACAAAACAAAATTAGCTGGGTGTGGTGGTGCGCACCTGTAATCCCAGATTCTTGGGAGGCTGAGGCAAAGAATTGCTTGAACCCAGGACCGAGATCGCACCAGTGCACTCCAGCTTGGGCGACAGAGCGAGACTCTATCTCAAAAAAAAAAAAAAAAAAAAAAAAGGTGAACAACAATCTAAGTAGTTGTTTTCTATAATTTCTAACACATCAAGAAAAAAACTTTTAAACTTTTAAAAGAATTATCCAAACCATTAAAATAAAACTAGGAATAAACTCCATTTCTAACAAATACAATTTTTTTTTTTTTAAGAGACAAGAGTCTTGCTCTGTTGCCCAGGCTGGAGTACAGTGGCACAATGTCTGCTCACTGCAACCTCTACCTCCCGGGTTCAAGCGATCCTCCCGCCTCAGCCTCCTGAGTAGTTGGGACTACAGGCATGTGCCACCACACCTGGCTAATTTTTTGGGATTTTTAGTAGAGATGGAGTTTTGCCGTGTTTGGCCAGGCTGGTCTCAAACTCCTGACCTCAGGTGATCCACCTGCCTTGGCCTCCCAAAGTGCTGGGATTACAGATGTGACCCTCTGTGCCCAGCCCAACTTTTAAAAAGTATTGATAATTATTTCTAGTTATATGAGGAATGCATGTTTATTGTAGAAAATTTGGGAACTATAGAAAAGCTTAGGGAAAGAATAAAATTGCAGGTCCCATAATAGCATGTTAGTATATTTCCATATAAATATATATTTTTTTACATTGATATCATAATATACATAGTTTTGCTATCTGATTTTTTACCTAATATATCATGAGTGTATACATATTTTTGCCATCTGATTTTTTACCTAATATATCATGAGTGGTTTCTAATTATTTTAATGTACAGTATGTTGCACAGTTACATGGCTTCCATTCTTTTCATTCCAAATAACACTGTGATAATTATCTGTTGAGATTCACTCAGGATGGTTGACAAAAGATTAAGAGATAGTTTTGGTCTCAAACCTTTTGGAAGGCCGAAAGGTTTTTATTGACTTATGAGAAGGGCTGAAGGCATTAGAGTATTAAGTCATAGTGAAGATTAGGATAATAAAATATTTCCCAGTTAAGTCTGTCTACCCTACATCCCTTTGTCTCTACTGTAATTTGTTTACTCATATACACTTTGTGCTGGTCATCCCAGGAAGGGGTTGAAAGGGGAATTACCCATTAATGGTGTTTATTCTGGGCCCCGAAACTAAGACCTTTTATCATTCATAAAACCACTCTTTTAACCATGTTAATTATTCTCAAGTATGTTGACTTAGAACCTCTGTTATTAAATCTACACTGAATAAATGTGAGGAAGGGCAGGGATTAGTGGTCCGTTAGCTGCAACCACCCTTTAAAAGCAGCTGATGACCATCCCTAGTCTACTCAAATCACTGTACTGTGTGTGTGAGTGCATTTATCCATCCATCGCTGAGGCAGGGTCTGCAGGACAGACCTCCGCCGGTGGTGATCGACGTCTCAGGTGGTGACCCAACATGATACCCATCATAGCTAGCTCCTGAACAGGGACACCAACATGACCAATGCGACAAACATCCTTTCACATAAATCTGTTTGAACATCTCATTGTTTCTTCAGAATAAATTCTAGAAATGGAAATGCTGGGTTAAAGATATTAACATTTTTTAAGGCTTATGATGGAAAATGTAATTTAGTAGGGTTTCTTTGGAATTTTATGCTTCTAAAAACAGTGACTCTGTTGAAATGATAAGTGATATTCTGGGTGGCTTCCCCATGTAAGAACAGTCCCAACACTCAGCTCCTGAGTATCCAGTTAGCCTACTAAGTCTGGCTGTGAACTGCTCATGATGCCATCACTGCTGCATCAGTAAGCCTAAGTCATGGCTGTCTTGTGTGCTAGCCCTGTTGGCATCCCCTACACCTGCTCCCCTCCCTTGCTAGCCAGCTGAGTCTAGCCCAGGAAGAGGTCAATACCCAGGATGGCTAAATATCCATTTCTACTTGCTTCTCCACTTTCTGCACATATGGTCTCCAACATACTTGTGAAACATCTCAGTCTGAACATGAAATACTGGGTGCCACTAAGGAGTAGCTAAATACATTCAAAAGGAATGAAAAAATAATATCAAGCAACACATCTTCAGTTGCCAGATTCCATTTTCAGAGTCTCTGTTTCATACTTCCATCAAAAACAAGTTAGTGTCATAGCAAAGACATGAATTACTGATAATTGTGAAAGATGATTTTTTTGAGACCCATATTTGACCTTGGGTAATACTATTCAAGCTGCTTGTGTTATATAATTAGTGAGAAAAAATAAAGTGCTCTTGAACTATTAGCAACAGCTGCCCTAGCCACCTAGCTGAGGTCACAGCAACCTCCCTAATAGCATCCTTTCAAGTCTAGCTAATAATTTTTCCCACAAACAGTAATCACTGGGCCACAAAGAAAGAACTTTTCCCTAAGAGACTATAAAATAAACCTATTTTCATTGAACCTTCCATTAAAAGGACAGAACCTGTCAAACCAAATCAAGGTTTTATTCATCTGTTTGGTTTTGAAAGTGGGATGTTTGTTGGCAAAATAAATGTTTTCTAGGCCGGGCGCGGTGGCTCAAGCCTGTAATCCCAGCACTTTGGGAGGCCGAGGCGGGTGGATCACAAGGTCAACAGATCGAGACCATCCTGGTCAACATGGTGAAACCCCGTCTCTACTAAAAATACAAAAAAAAAAAAAAAACTAGCTGGGCATGGTGGCGCGTGCCTGTAATCCCAGCTACTCAGGAGGCTGAGGCAGGAGAATTGCCTGAACCCAGGAGGCGGAGGTTGCGGTGAGCCGAGATCGTGCCATTGCACTCCAGCCTGGGTAACAAGAGCGAAACTCCGTCTCAAAAAAAAAAAAAAAAAAAAATGTTTTCTAATCATCCACCCATTTCAGGTTACTAGTAATGATCCTCCTGTTGATAAGTAATAATGTGTTTTGACAATACTAGGAAAACAGCAGTTGTTCTAGAAAATTTATACATAAATCACAGACATTTTACAGTCAAGAGCAAAACACCGTTGAATCTAAGACCTGAATTGTCATGTTGATTTGGTTAAATAAATGTATGAACTTCCACTTCTGCCATGAAAGATTAAGTAATTTGGACTAACTTTCCTCCTTAGGAAAACTAAAAAAAAAAAAAAAAAAAAAAAAAAAAAACCAAAACAAAAAAAAACCACCTAGACAAAATAATGAGAAAAAATAACATTTTAAAGGCATTAAAAGAGCCAAAAATGAGTGAGGAATTGCTTAGCCAAAATCCAGAAGATGGAAATTCAAAGAAATGAATCTGTCATCAAAGCTTCTATTGCCCAGAAGATTTGCCAGGCAGTGCTTATGACAATATCAATAAGCTAGGGAATCAACATTTAGAATCCTGGTTTACAGGAGAAGAAAGGAGACTTGCTCTTCATGGGATATCCCTTTGCGTCTTTTGATTTTAATATTATGTACAGGTACCACATTAAAAGAAAGGAAGATCCAAGAACCATCAATACTATATATCAAACCAGTTAGGGAATAAGAATCATAAATTATACATTCCTTAATATCACATGGCACATATCTATACTTCACATTTTCAAAATACACAGATTAATGTTATCTTGAGATCTATAAACATAATAATAAAATGCACATACTGTTAAACTTTGTATACTCCATATTTAGGAATCTAAAGATACAGAGTAGAAAGTAACACATATTTTGGTACTATGGAATACAATTCTAAAAATAGTAAAAATTTGCTTTTAGTGATCAGTCAATGCCCCTGGAAGGCAACTAACAGTTAAATCTCTGATGTTCTAAATGTAAAATTCTGGACCAGTATTCCATCCCATCTACCACTATAATGTTTTACATTACAGTTACCAGGATTGCCAAAAATGAATCATGAGTTTAAAAAGTTAGAAATTATAATTTGAATACTATTTTTCATCCTGTAATATAACCACAGGTTGAGTCTAGATATTCCTTATTCATTTAAAGATAGGCTATTTATACATAATCATACAGGCTCACTAGTGAAACTGATAATTAATTCAGTGAAACACTTGAGAGACTACAGATGAAATCCTAAACTTTTTAGCCAATCAAATTCTCCAAGGATGACTGCAATGTGAATTTTCATAAACATTTTCTCATTTTGACACAGAAAATAAGTTCAGGTAGTTTAAGAAAGTGACTTGTAGAGTAAGACAACTGTCACTTCACTTGAAGTGATGATGTGATTATTGGTTCAAAAATTGCTGAATTGCACAGCAGGTTCATTCTGAGGCTACATAGTTTAAAAGAAACAGAAAATTAAAAAAAGAAGTTGCTGTGAATAGCAATAATAAAGAGTATATGGTAGAAAATGAGGCAATTAAAGAGTTAAGGATTCTGAGTCCAGATGAAATAAAGATGCAAAGGCAGTAACTGTAAGAACAAACACATAAAAGGTTAATAAAGAATATAAATGCCATCTGTTTTCATGTTTCCTAACAGTAATATTAAAGACATCTTATTGTTTCTATGTAACCCAGTGTTCCTTCATTATCTTGTGGTAAACACCACCCCTCTCCAATTGTCAAGCCCTCTAGCTTAAGTGGGATTGACTTGCGCTTCAGTTCCAGGGGTATCTATCATTCAGAATGGCCCATCCTGCTGGCCAAGGGATTGGTGCAGATAGGAAGGTCATCCACTTAAGAGATGCTCAGAGAATTCTGCTGGGGAATCTAGAAAAGAAAAATTGGGCAGCTATTTTGCAACTTTGAGAAAGCTGAGATACAGTCAAACAGTCTCCAGAAATCACCTCTTCTATACTATGAATGCCATGGTAGACTGTATACTATTTCAATACTTGTGTTATGTGTGGATACACAGCATAGTACAGGGATTAAGAGCACAAAATATAGAGCCTGGCTCTTGATCCTAATCTCGGCTCTGCTTCTTATTAACTGTGTGACCTTGGGTAAGTCACTTGAGCTCTGACTCAGTTTCCTTAACTGTAAAATGGGAATAACAGAACTCAGTAGGCTTGAAATTTAAATGAATGAATACATAAAAAGCAATCAGAACATTGCTCGGCACAGGATAAGCACTATATAAACGTTAGCTATTATTATCGTTGTTATGAGGATTAAATGAACAAATGAAAAGTCCTTAGAACAGTGCTTGACACATAGTAAACCCTGTATACATATTATCCATTATTAAAACTACCAATTCTGGCCGGGCGCGGTGGCTCAAGCCTGTAATCCCAGCATTTTGGAAGGCCGAGGCGGCTGGATCACGAGGTCAAGAGATCGAGACCATCCTGATCAACATGGTGAAACCCCGTCTCTACTAAAAATACAAAAAATTAGCTGGGCACGGTGGCACGTGCCTGTAGTCCCAGCTACTCAGGAGGCTGAGGCAGGAGAATTGCCTGAACTCAGGAGGCGGAGGTTGCGGTGAGCTAAGATCGCACCATTGCTCTCCAGCCTGGGTAACAAGAGCGAAACTCCATCTCAAAAAAAAAAACAAAAACAAAAACAAAAAAACTACCAATTCTTTCATTCATTCAACAAATATTTATTGAATGCCTCTTCTGTGCCAGGCCAGTGTCTTCATTCTACACAAGCAGTATCCAACAGAAATGCAATGTAAACCATATATGTGAGCCAATTATGTAATTTAAAATTTTCTAGTAGTAAGTAAATAAAATTAACAAATAAAATTACTTTTAGTAAAATATTTTCTTGAATCTCTAAAACATTATCATTTCAACATATCAATATTAAAAACAAGATATTTTACAATATTTCATTCTAAATCTTTGTGATCTCGCATTTTGTACAGTATATTTCTTTTTCTTTTCTTTCTTTCTTTTTTTTTTTTGAGACGGTGTTTCGCTCTTGTTATCCAGGCTGGAGTGCAATGGTGCGATCTCGGCTCACTGCAACCTCCGCCTCCTGGGTTCAGGCAATTCTCCTGCCTCAGCCTCCTCAGTAGCTGGGATTACAGGCACACGCCACCATGCCCAGCTAATTTTTTTTTGGATTTTTTTAGTAGAGACGGGGTTTCACCATGTCGACCAGGATGGTCTCCATCTCTTGACCTCGTGATCTGCCCGCCTCAGCCTCCCAAAGTGCTGGGATTACAGGCTTGAGCCACCGCGCCGGGCCTGTACAGTACATTTCAATTCAGACTAGTCACATTTCAAATATTCAACAGCCACATGTGGCTAGTGGCTAATGCTTAGTTCTAGACATTAAGACATTAAAGAAAGAGGGGAAATGTTATCTTTGTCCTCTACCACATCTTGTTACTGACTACATAATTTTTTTCAATTTTTAAAGCCCTTTCACCTTTGTTATTTGAGAGTAACATGCCTTGCCCTGAAGGATTGATCAGATTTTAGCAGGTGGAGAAAGTTCCCTTCAAGAGGAAACACATGAGCAGAGGCAATAAGGCAGGAAAACAAAGGGTCTATTAGGGAACTACAAATCAGAGAGCAAAAGCTAAGCTGTACCAGGAAAGCCCTTAACGGCAGACCAGGGAGGCTAGATGTTGCTGGTCAGGTGGTGGGAAGAAACTGAAGGTTTGCAAGTGGGAGAGGCAAGATTAGATTAAATTAACAGCTGAAGATAGAGAGTATAGAGAAACTAGAGGTAGCTCATTAAGAAATCACTGCATTAAATCTCAGGCAAAAATGATCTAGATAAAGGAATGTAGAGGAAGAGATAGCCTCACAATGTCCAGTACTCAGGAGATCCCAATGTTAGATTCTTTACTCTAGCAATTGGATAGATTTTAAGGAACTGTCTAAAAAGATCTTTGTCTCTCATTCAACCAAAACAAGTATCTGAGCGCTTACTACTTGCCAAGAACTGTGATAGAACTAGAGTATATAAAAGAGAATAAGGCAGACAGGATTCCTGACCTCTTCTTTTATTTTCTTGAGGACAAGAGACAAAAATCAATTATCAGATAAACAGTTTCACAATGTGAATTACTATGAAAAAAATAATCACGGAGACAAGTGGCCAGGGAAGGGCACCCTGAAGAGTGAAAGGATGAAACGAACGGGATGTGCACAGTCAGAAGAGGGTTCCACGTAGAGGGATAATCATGGCAGAGGCCTTAGATATCAGTAAAACCCAGGGTGTTCACAAAGTGAAAGAACAATGTTGCCAGAGCATAATCTGGGTGGGGAGGTGTGGCCGAAGTACAGTGAGAAGAGCAATCAAGAGGACAAGTCACCTTAGGCCTGTAGGCCATGACAAGGAACTGGATTTTAAGAGCAAGGGGAATATCACTCAATTTTAGTGTTCAGAAGGTTTTAGGCAAGGGAATGAAGTGATCTCCGTTTTAAGATCGATCTTGCTACAGTGTGAAAAACTGCCTAGGGATGGTAAAAGACGGAACCTGGGATTTCGGTTAGAAGGAAACTAGCACAGAGCACGTTGAGAGATGATGGTGGCACGGTCTAGGAAGAAAGGCCCTTGGGAAACTTAACGGCTCCACCCTAACATTTTTGCAGAAATGATCCTTTATGATTGTGGTGCACAAATCCCAGGTGAGGTGAAGGATATTGTCCTGTCCTGTTATGAACTTCTCTGGGGAAAATGCTCTTTCCAAACTCAACATAAAATTAAATCTGTGTCAGTTCTAAGTATTAGAACATACAATCTTAACCAACACTGCTAAATACAAAATAGATTTCCAGCACATAATTCTCATTTCCTGAAAGGTGATTAGGAAACTTTCCAAAGAGATGACATACGGCTTGAGAACTGGGGGGTGGGGGTGGGGGTGGCAGGGAAGCCAAAGGAAGCAGCCGTTAGGACTCCACGCTGCAAGAACAGCCAAGTGCAGGGGACTTGAGATAGGAACGAAATGGCCACGTCCCCCGAACAGAAGCAGCCCAGGGGCTGGCGCAGAGTCAACATCCATGGTTTGTGGTCCACGTTTAGTAAATGCCCAAGGAATGTCTTTTAATTCATCTGTCACCGCAGTGGTCACAAGCAGTCGCCATCAATTTATTTTTCAGTAGCCTCCCAAAAGGCTAAGGAAAACTCAGTTTCCGGTGAACCCAGGTGGACATGCTGATGTGACTTTAAAGAGAATGAATGTATCTATCCAGGAGGAGCCTGGCAGTACGCCCCCAAAGGCATGACAACAAAGTTCCTTACGGTGCAGAGTCACCCCCCTCCTACGAAATCTTACAAGCTCAGCACCCTCAAACGCCGACACGTCTGGAAAATTCGGAAGCGTTTCTTCCTGTCAGTGGGCCACTGAAGGCCCTTCCTACAGGACGGCCTCTCCTACCCCGACCCGGGGGTCTACCAACCAACTAGAAAACAGATTCCCTCCCTAGGCGGCGCGAACCAACTCTCCACAAACAAGTGGGATAGAGAACTGGAAACCGTGAGCTTACAGGGCAGTCCTTAACGTCACATCCGGTTGTCCGCCGGGCCGCCTCCGCCGAACCGGAAGTCGCAGGCGTGACGGCACAAAACGCCCGTCGAGGGCGTCTCTTTCAGCAGCCAATGGGCTCTGCCGACCTCCGTCCACGTCATTGTTTTGTCTAATCGCGGCCTGCGACGCTCGAAGGGCGGGGCGCAGAAGGAGGTACGGACACCGAGAGGGGTCAGGCGCCCAGTCGCTCCGAAGCGGGGAAGTGGGACAAGATGGTTTACATCTCGAACGGTGAGTTGAGGGAGGGCTGTGGCTTCGACCGCTGACCTGGAAGGTCGGACCCTGGGTTCCTTTCCTCGTCGCTCGCTGAATCCTGGGCCCGGTGCGGCTTCCCTGGACTTAGTGCCCCGAGGCCCGGCGGAGCTACTCGAAGTCGCCCCGGCTTGCGGCGCGTCAGCCGATTGTCTCCGAGCCGGCAGTCGGGGGCGGAGGTCCCGCAGGCCTCACGCTGAGTGTTGGGAGCCTAGCGACCCCGCGTTCGTGCAGCAAGCGTTTGATTGTGGATTTGCGAGGGTGGTCTTTCCTCTCGGGCGTCGGTATCCTTAAAACGACGTAAGGACACCGACGTAAGGACAACGACGCCGACGCTGTACACGTAGCGCTTGTGCTCTGGGCACTGTTTCGGTTATTTGCTTATCGTCCCATTCAATCATGTTTTACGGGTGGAAACTCTGAGGCGCAGATAGATTAAATAGCTTGCCCAGGATCACAGAGTTAACAGTTGATGGCTGAGTCGGGATTCGAACCCAGGTAGGCTGACGTCAGCATCCGTGTTATCAACTATGCTGCCTCTTTCTACAACGTGTAAAAAGACCGAGCTGACCTAGGATGGTAATTAGAGGAAAGCTTTGCATAGGCTTTTTCCCCAGGATAGGGTAGCTAGTCATACATGGAACTTTTTGTTCGAATTTCAAGGGACACGGGAAGAAGTACTATTCCCCTAGAAGCAAGTTAATTATTACCGGAATAAAGAATCTGAGAGACTTAATTCTGCGACTCCACAAAGAAGATGACCAAAAAGGAGGGACATGACTGTCTAAGATCAGTGCTAGAGCTGCCTGCCCACCTGTTTGACTCGGGTGAAATTCTTTGGTGCAGTTTTAACAAGGAGTTGTGGATCACTGGAACTAGGTCTTGGTTCTATTTGAGTCATCTGTTTTTCTCCAGAGACGAGTACGGTAGCAGAGAAGCATTCTTGCTAAGCGCACTTTTGTATTTCTTGACTTTTCAAAATCTTCCCTCCTCATCTCCTACTTAAAAATCTTTGAAACAAGTAGATCAATGGACATTACAGAAAAGCATCAAAATTTCATCTTAGTTTTAGGCGCTTTCGGACTTTAGTTTGTTTTAGAGCCTGTTATAGCCTTTGTGATGAAAGCTTACAGCTGGAAGCTTCTGTATGAATTGTTGAATGAGTCCTTGTATTTGTTGTCTTACTGTGTGTTCATTATTTCATTTGGTCCACAAAAGTAGCCGATTAGGGCCTTTATTGCACTTAAGAGTTGAGAAATGGAACTGCATTCCAACACCTTATTTCTCTCTGGAGATATTGGTGGAAGGGAGATTCTGCCTCCAGAAACTAGGAAGAAAGTGGAAAAGCAAGATAGAATCACAGGAAGAAATGACAGTTTCCAATTAGATACACCTTCTTAGGGTTGTATTATCAGCACTTAATGAACAAAAACCTTTTTCTTACTATCAGATGACTTTTTGTTTTGCAGCAATCTTACGTGATGGCTAGCCCTGGAATACTTTTTGTTGGAGAAGGAAAAATGTCACATCAGCCAACAAGCAGAGCTAGTAAGAGGCAGAGAACTAAGCCTGTCATCTACCCTCTAACTTTTGTAGCCCCTTGCTCTCAGTAGCACAGTGAGAGCTTAGATCCAAAATAAAGCTGGTGAAGAAAAGAGGAAAAGTAAAACCCTTGTGGAGCGGGTAGAAGTGAGTGGGGTGAAGCCCTTGGGATAATGGAAAGGAGAGGTAGTTGACAGTTATTCTTCCCCCCAAATATTCTGATGTCTTGATTTGCAAAGCTGAAATTACAGTGTACCAGCTTATATTGTAGCATCTAGTAAAGTGGTTTGAAAAATAGATCCAGTTTGCTTAAGATAAAACTAGAGTCTATTATTAAAAGCAAGAGTATGCTATTATAGAAAATAGTGGTTATTTAATGAAGAACAAGCCAAATTCTCTTTAGTACTTAGAGCATACACACTCTTTAATTTATAAGAATTTTATCAAAATAACTGATTCTAAAGACTTGTAAGAGTATGAATACACGATGTTTTTATACAGGCAATGAAATATTCAACACGTTTAGGAATATGGAAGTGGTGTGAGCATTCCTTTATATTCACCTGCCCCATTTGTTTCTTCAAAGTAATTGAATAAAGAGATATTTTTACACCTATGTTAATAGCAGCATTATTCACAGCAGTCAGAAGGTGGAAGCAACTCAAACGTCCGTCAACAGATACGAGTGGGTAAACAAAATGTAGTACATACATACAAGGAAATATTCAACCTTCAGGAAGGAAATTTTGACACATGCTACAACATGGATGAACTTTGAAGACATGCCAAGTGAAAAGCTGGTCACTAAAGGACAATTTTGCGATTCTTTTTTTGAGAGGGAGTCTCGCTCTGTCGCCCAGGCTGGAGTGCAGTGGCTAGATCTCAGCTCACTGCAACCTGTGCTTGTCGGGTTCAAGCAATTCTCCTGCCTCAGTCTCCCAAGTAGCTGGGATTACAGGCATGCACCACCATGCCCGGCTAATTTTTGTATTTTTAGTAGAGGTGGGATTTCACCATTCTGACCAGGCTGGTCTCGAACTCCTGACCTCGTGATCCGCTTGCCTTGGCCTCCCAAAGTGCTGGGATTATAGGCGTGAGACACTGATTCTTCTTTCATGAGTTCCTAGAGTAGTCAGATTTGTAGGACAGAAAGTAGAATGGTGGTTGCTGGGGCTGGGTGGAGAAGGTAATGGGAGTCAGGGTTTAATGGGTATAGAGCAGGCATCCCCAAACTTTTTACACAGGGGGCCAGTTCACTGTCCCTCAGACCGTTGGAGGGCTGCCACATACTGTGCTCCTCTCACTGACCATCAATGAAAGAGGCGCCCTTTCCTGAAGTGCGGTGGGGGGCCGGGTAAGTGGCCTCAGGGGGCCGCATGCGGCCCACAGGCTGTAGTTTGCTGGCGCCTGGTATAGAGTTTCAGCTGGAGAAGATGAAAAAGTTCTAGAAATGGATGGTGGTGATGGTTGTACATCAATGTAGAATGTACTTAATACCACAGGACTGTACTCTTTAAAATGGTTAACCATTGGTAACCATGGTAAATTTTTGTTACATATTTATAGAAAGAGAGAAAATACTTGAATAGAATGAAGTCACCAACCAAGATTATAAACTGCAGTAGGCTTTTGACATACTAGAGGACTGTCCCTAGACAACATGGAACATTACTTCTCCGAACCTTTCCTTAGAATGATGCTCAGATTTCTTCTGGTGTTGGCCATTTGGAACAGTGGGCAACTTGAAACCCAAGTCAATCATTGTTACCTCACCAATTAAATGCAGTGCCTCTTGGGTTAGGGATTGGTGACACTCAGTAAAGTTTCTTTAATTCTTGTCTGTAGGACAGGTGTTGGACAGCCGGAATCAGTCTCCATGGAGATTATCTTTGATAACAGATTTCTTCTGGGGAATAGCTGAGTTTGTGGTTTTATTGTAAGTATAAAAGTGCTCTTAATTATCCTGATATTTAAGTTGACAGGAGTACGTTGTGTGCATTATGTTAGGTATCTTAAATAAACCCAGCTTTTCTGAAGCAGTTGTTTTTTATTGCAATTAAAAAAATACCTTTACAAAGAGAAACAGACTTCAGTGATAAAGCTGCTACCACCAGACGTCTTATGATTATGAATATATGTTAGTTGGAATGGTAAACTTGACCATGTCTTAACGTTGGTGGTAACCATTTCAACCTATGGCTGGGTCTGTCCATTCTAATGCTAAATGACTGGGCCTCACTTTCTCTCTACTATTCTTGGGTGTGTGTGTGTGTGTGTGTGTGTGTGTGAACAACTTTTATTCCATATTATAAAATAAAGGGTTTTATATCCTGGTTTTTAAAAATATTCCTAAGTAGCAAACTTTTTTATAATGAAGGATTAGAATTGGTAAAGAAGACAAAAATTTAAATGTTTTCATGATTGTAAGCAGTTACCGAATGTGTTTTTTTGGTCTTTTACATGCTGTTTGTTAGAATTGTTCATGAACAATTAAGAAGTCTTACCTATTCCTAAATTTGGACACATATTTGAGTGTCTCATGATCTGAGAACTGTAGGGGCGCAAAGATGTGGGAGATAGACCCTTTTTTTTATTGACTTTACGATCAGTAAATATCCTCACATTGCAAGGGTGGGCATGACTGTGGGAGGTGAAAATCAGAGGAAGTTATGCCAGATAAAGGAAACCATATGAAGGATGGCAGAGAAGTTTTGAGTATCAGGCTGTGGTCTTTAGGCTTAATTTGATCTTAGCTGTGGTTTAGAAAATTTCATTTTATGGCTGTATATAGCATAAATTAGATGGCATAGAATGTAAAATGGAAGAGATGGTTCCACAAAAAAATACAAGGCACAAGAGAGGCCCTGAGTTACCCAATGTAAAACTTAGTCTTTTACAAATTTCACCTACTCCATGTTGTTTATAAAAATACTTTTTAAACTCAGTTGAATCTATGTCATTTTACATATTTTTTAAAAATTCCATTTAAATGGATTCCCAGAAGCCCTGTGCCTCTGCCACACCACCCTTGGTCCCTCCTTCTCCAAGATGTTGGGTAGACTTTTGCAGTGGAAATGAACATGAGACATTGTAAAAACCTGATGGCTGATTTAAAGTGGAGGTCAGGGATGACTCTGGTTTCATGCTCTGTCTAGGGGAGTTATTAGCAAATAAGAAATACAAAGAAGGGTGGATTTGGTGCACAACATACCACATTCAGTTTGTGGACACGTGCTTAAGTTAGATGGTGTGGTCCAGCTGGCTACAAGAAATGTGGGTTGGGAGCTAAGTAGGTTTAGTAATCCTCTCATAGGGATGACAGTTAGAAACCACAGAAATATATTTAGAATGTTGTCAAAAGTGATACCTTTGTTGTTTCTGCCCCTTGTTTCAGTTTCAAAACCCTGCTTCAGCAAGACGTGAAAAAAAGAAGAAGCTATGGAAACTCATCGGATTCCAGATATGATGATGGAAGAGGGTACAGCTTTTTAAATTGATAATAGTTGTTTTTATCTCTTCGTATATCTTGATTAAATTAGATATTTTAGGTAGAGTTAGATTTGTGGAAAGCAAAAGTTTAAATTCTATTTTACAAAATTAATGTTACTGTAAATTAAAAGTCAAGTTGCCTCCGATTTGAGAATAATCAGAGTTAATCTGACAGAGCTAAAATATACATCAAATATCCCATGGAAAAAGTCTAAATTAGAGGATGAAAACTGGTGGCCAGCATTAAAATCTAAAGACTTCATTTTAAAATCTGGATTTCCAGTTGTTAATTAAAAACTTAAAAGTTCAGATACCACTGGGCTAGGCTTACGTTTCCATGAGGCAAAAATCAGCTGGAGCTGGATTTCAGGGGTGCAGTACTGGAGGTGCCATTCAGTTCATCACAGTCCTTTCTTGACTCAGTTCCTTGTGTACGATATGTGTTTGGTCCCTTTAAGTGTTTGAATTTTTGCCTCCTGACCTAAAATGGTAGTTTTTATTTTAAATAATGTTTTAGGGTCATGCGGGTGCTGAAAAAGAATAGGGTCTAGTTGAGTGCTTTTAAAAAGAAGCAATTAAAGTTGTGTCTGTCAAACAGTAGATACTAACTTTTTATTTTGTTAGGCCGCCAGGAAACCCTCCCCGAAGAATGGGTAGAATCAATCATCTGCATGGCCCCAGTCCTCCTCCAATGGCTGGTGGATGAGGAAGGTAACCAGATCTGAAAGGATTTTGTAGGGTTTTGTTTTGAAAATGCTTCTGTAGTAATGTTTTCTTTAAGAAGTTGCCCGACAGTTTATAATTACTCAGATATTATTTGCAAATATATTTGTTATCTTTACCCTTGAAATATCCACTGGCCTTATCAAAATGTGTTTTGAGAAAATTTTAATAACATGTAATATGTTTGGCTTTTCACACAGATCCAAATTAATAACCAGTAACCAATTATTGTAACATTTTCTTTTAGGTAAATGTCTGCTCTAAGAAGCAGACAACTGGACATGTGCATTCATAGCAGAAGGAAACCATCAAGAAGTGGAAGGCTGATCATGCTGAGCAGTAGATGAATGTGTATGTCCAAACAAGGACTGTTCTGTGTCCTCACAGATGAATGAGGTCATGCCAGGAATTCCCTCTGCAGGGAACTGGCCTGACTGACATGCAGTTCCATAAATGTACATGTTTGTCTCATTACCTTTTTGTAAAGTATTAATATAGTTTTAATAAGTAAATTTTTAGGTTGCACAATGGACTCCTCATCTTTATATTAAATTCATGAAAAAAACTGAAAATAAAGCCTGTGTATTTAGCACTGTTAGTGTCACCTTTTCAACTTCTGAAATACCGTTCATTGTTAACTTTTTCTCATTTATAAATCACATTGTATTTATTTTGGTAGTATGCGTATCATATCTGTGCTCTTGAATTAATTTTTTAATATATTTGTCTCATGAATCTTTAATACATTTTGTCTGATTTGCTACCAAATATAATGATCCAGGGTATTTATAAAGCCATAGCTAACAAAACAGAGCTACAAAATGAAGATTTACTACATAGTCTTTAAACTCATGGACTTGGGCCGGGTGTGGTGGCTCACGCCTATAATCCTAGCACATTGGGAGGCCGAGACAGGCAGATTACTTGAGGTCAGGAGTTCAAGACCAGCTGTACCAACATGGTGAAGCCCCATCTCTACCAAAAATACCGAAATTAGCCAAATGTGGTGATGTGTGCCTGTAATCCCTGCTACTCAGGAGGCAGAGGCAGGAGAATCACTTGAACCCAGGAGGCTGAAGTTGCCATGAGCACAGCACTGCACTCCTGCCTGGGCGACAGAGTGAGACCCTGTCTCAAAGAAATAATAGTAATAAAATAAAATCATGGGCTTCAATGCTATCTTGACAAATTTGAACTCTATACAACTGCTCAAAATACTGCCTATTGGCTTTAAACTCCGTCTGAATACTGATAACTTTCACTTTCTTTCACTAGAATGGAAGCTCTGAGACTAGGAATTTTGTTGGCAGTCCTTTGAATAGTGATTACATGTAAGATAGTCATGTAGTATTTACTGGAAATAAATATTGGAAAAACGAATACAGATAATTCTAGTGTTTAACAGGCTTTGAAACCAGGTATTCAGGTGAAAGGCTTTTTATGTTGATTTATCAGCATTTATTCAACCCTGTTTGTCAGGCAATGGGATATTGTGGCATAAGATACCAGTGTTAGGATAAAGAAGTAATTATAATGCAAGTTTCAGGATAAGGATAACAGTTTGTTGGCCACTTCAGTTATGTATCAGATTTTTTTTTTGGTGACAGTGTCTCACCCCGTTATCTAGGCTAGAGTACAGTGGCTGCTCACTGTAGCTTCAGCCTTTTGGGCTTAAGTGGTCTCCTGCTATGGCCTCCCAAAATGGTGGGATTACAGGTGTAAGCCACTGTGCCCAGCCTGTAAATTTTTATACATTTTAAATTCTGACAATGTGAGGTATACGTATAATGTATACATATATACTAAGTGAGGTAAATGTATAATGACATTTGCATTATACAGATACATGCAAGCATTCAGTAAAGTTTGGCAGTTTCCTAGATTGTATGGCCAGTGAATGGCAGAGGCATTATTAAACCTCCATCCGACTCTAGCAAGGAGACCATGGTAGTCTCAGTAGGTGGTTGGTTGGTGTTACTGATGGCTTCGCCCGAGCATATGAACCATGGTCATCTTCTGCCTTTTAGCACTGCCACTGCTGCAGGACCTGTTCTGTGGGTATTATCCCAGAGTCCTGGCTGCATTGACATTCAGGTGTTCTATTTTGCACTTCAGATAGAATTACAGTGTGATAGAATTACAATGTAAAACACAGGCTCTTGAGTACTTGTGCTTAACACTTGTCTTTGCTACTCAATATGATCTTGAGTGGGTTATGCCATTTTATCTCAGCTTACCTGTAAAATGGGGATTAAATTTTTATCTCAAAGAGTTATTCATTTAGTATTTAGTCAACACATGCTTATGGGCACCTACCTGTACTGAAGATAACTGGCAAATAAAGTCTCAGAGCTTACATTCTAGCTTGGAGACAGTAAGTGAGCAGGCAAGGTAATTACAGACTAATGCTTCATGCTTTAAAGGAAATAGGATGATGAGAGGTTAACTGCAGAAGACCTGAGGTGACATTTGATTTAGGAGGTGAGAGAATGAGTCAGCTGATGGAAGAGCATCCAAAGCAAAATGAACAGCAAGTGCAACAGCCTGATGATGGGAAGGGCTTGGCATGTCAGAAAGATAAACAAGTGTCGCTGGAAATGCCAAGGAATGGGGAGAGCAGTGTGAGGTGAAATTAGAAATATAGCAAGAACTAGATGTGGTCTCTAGGTGGTGGTTAGATCCTGTTCCTTGAGCAAAGGGAAACCATTAGAGTTTAAAGCATGAGTGACATCTAAATTTTGAGACAAGTCTTACTAAGTGGAGTGCAGGGTACACAGTATTGTCTTAACTACGTATTTTAAAACAACATGTGGGCAACTATGTAAGAACAGATCTTATGGTGACAGGACAAGAAGTTCAAGTTAAGAGGCTGTTGTCATCCAGGTGAGATGGTAGTGGCATGGGACTGGAGAAGTGGACAAATTCAGATTGGATGTAGAAGCTGTGGACAAATGAAGAATCAAAATGACATCTACTGAGATGGTGAAAGTCAGAGGGGAGGGAATCGTGAATTCCATTTTGGACATACTTAAGTTTGCAGTGCCTTGTAGTCAATCCAGATGGAGACCAAGAGACACTGGTTATCGGTCCGCATCTCAGAGAGGTTCAGCCTGGACATGTACATCTGGCAGCCATCTTTAGGAAACTGGATAGTCACCCAAGGAGTGTGTCTGGAGACCTAACCCCAACATCAGAGCGCGAAGACATACAAGAAAAACTAACAGTACATGTGGATCTGGGAAGCCAGGAGCAGAGACGCCTGTGAGAAGGAAATAAGATGCTGGTTATCGGCCGACCCCCACTAGGCGCTCAAAAAGCTATGTGTACTATGTTGCTAGCATCCTACAGCCAGGACCAATCACAGAAACACCCACCCAACCCGCAAGGGCACCCTGTTCCGACTCCTGCGCCGGGCAGCCCCGCCCCAGCCCTCCCGGAGCCCTCTGGGGCGACTCCGCGGCGGCCATCTTGACTGTGGGCAGCCGGCCGTGCGCCTGCGTGGTGGCTCTTCCCGGCAGTCCTGGCTCAGTCGCTGAGGCGAGAGTTTGGTGGGTGTCGGCGGCCACGATGACCCAGGCTGAGAAGGGTGACACGGAGAACGGGAAGGAGAAGGGCGGGGAGAAGGAGAAGGAGCAACGCGGCGTGAAGCGCCCCATCGTGCCCGCGCTGGTGCCGGAGTCGCTGCAGGAGGTGCCGCTCTGGGCGGGTTTGGGTTAAAACCCTGTACCCTAGCTTGGGTCTTCCGCTGTGGGCCAGGGGGCTAGAGGCGGCGGGAGGCTTCGGGGCCCCGCTGCAGGCCCCGGCCCTGGTGGGGAGTGCGGAGGTGGTCGTTCCTTTCCGGGTCGTGGCGCGCCGGGAGGTCGAGGACTAGGAAGCGCGGAGCGCCAGGAATCAGGCGGAGCCCCCGCAGGGAATCTGCTCCGACCTCCCGCCCTCCTGCCCCACCGGCTGGCTGTGTTCGCTCCGGCCCGAGCTCTGGCCCCGGCTTCCCCAACCGTAAAAAGACCATGGTGACACTTTCCGCCTCGCAAGTTGCCATGAGGCTTAAATGGTGGCAGTTTAGCACCATGCTGGTTCATTGGGAGCGTCAGCCTGTAGTCGTTAAGGAATAGTTCGGGGTTCAGGCTTTTTCGTTTGTTAAGGAAATTTCAGATAATGGAAGTCATTACAAGCTTACAATCAAGGAAATGATGTACGTTTGTCTGAATAGATATTAAGAACTTGTGTATCAAAGACAACCCGATTAGACCAAACTAATCAGAAAAAAGTATTTGCAGTAGCATGCCTGGCAAAGGACCTTAGGCGTATACATGCACACACACCCCTACCGATCAGTAGCTAAAACAGCATTCATGTAGGAAAACGGACAACGGCAGTGTACAATTCACATAAGAAATAAGGAAGCATAAATTGCTCGGAACTTCATGTAGGACATCTCTGAGCCAGCTTCCTCACCAGGAGATGGATTGAGGATAATACCTAACTAGTAGGGCAGCTAGTTAGCTATCACTGGTGTGACGGTGCCTGGCACACCGTAAGCCCAGAGTGACCATTGCTATTGCACGGGCCTGGTTTCTCCATCTCAGAAGGCTGCTTGGACAGTCTGGTCCGTAAGGGCCTTGCTCGATCCCTCCCTCTAGGTTTCTCCCACTCTGTCGGGGGTGATTAGGAGAGGAGAGCTCACACTTGGACATAGGGCAACAGGTATGAGAGCATAGCATGGAATGGCCTTGTGCAGAGGGAAGTATTGGGCCCTCAAGCAAGTACCTCCTCCATCCCTGACAGGGAGGGTTTCTTCAAAGGAGGTGACATCTGAAGAGAGACCTGAAGGTGATTAGGAGCTAGCCACAGGGAGGGGGAAATCTCAGGGAGGAAGAACACTGTTGAAGAGACTTGTGCCAAGGGAAGATATGAAGTGTTGGAGGCACAGCCAGTGGATTAGGATGTCTGGAGTTAAGGAAGAGGACTGGAGATCTTAGCAGGGGCCGTATCATGAGGGTCACGTAACCCAGAGTCTGACCTCTTGTGAAGGCAGTGGTTCACCTTGAAAGGCTTTACTCTGTTAAGAGCCAGCATTCCTTGAATGCTTCCTGTGGCCCAGCTCTGAGTTAAAAGATTAACTCATTTAATCCTCACAGTAACTGTGAGTTAAGAACTAACTCCAGAGCAAGGGAGTGGCCTTCTGAATTTGCAGACAGATCTGTGAATTCAGAGCCTGGGCCCAAATTCTGTAGCAAAATTCTTCAGTCACATAAATGCTTAATAATTGTATGTTAATTTGTAGTGGATAATTTTTGTTTCATTCATTGAAACAAATATTTGTTGAGCTATGTACTATCACTCAGGTTAAGGGAACATAATAAACAGTGAGTTTGTGTTTAGGTAGAGAGGAGGAATTAGATACTTCTCAAAAAACTCCCTTTACTGAATTATTTTGATACCTTTGAGCCAACTTCTTAGTTTAACTTGTTATATGTATGTTGTTTAACTTTGCTACCTGCATATTATTTACTAAGGTCACATATGTATGTTTTATACCTGCAGCAAATTCAGAGCAACTTCATCATTGTCATACATCCAGGTTCAACAACTTTAAGGATTGGTCGAGCCACAGACACTCTTCCTGCCAGCATTCCTCACGTCATTGCACGAAGACACAAACAACAAGGGCAGCCCCTGTACAAGGACAATTGGCTCCTAAGGGAGGGACTAAATGTAAGTCAAAAATAGAGGACCTAGAGAGAAAGCCTAAGGTCGTTTACCTGGGAGGGCTCAGAGACTTTAAGTACACCAGAATCTTGCAGAAACATCTTCATAGCTTTACTGTGTTTTAAAATAAAAATGTCACTCGTTTTTCATCGGAGCTAGTGACTTTAGATGTAAAGAATTACAACAAAAGTAAATCTTTCAGGGTGAATTGAGTGTTGATGAAGGTGATCTATAATGGAAGACACAAAATTGTCACTCACAGTGATACATTCAGGTCCTTGTTAACAGGCTTAAACTTACTGGGTAAGCGGTACTTAAACTGTAAGTATCTCTTCCAGATACTTAAGTATCTGGAAGAGATACTTAACAGTTTAGTAAGTCAAACTCTTATTTTCAATCTATTAGCAAATTAAATTGTTGCAATAAACTCTTATTATGGTCTTAGATTAACCAAATTTCAAGGCAAAAAAAAAATTTCCCTGCAGTAAGCATTTACGTTATCCTGTGTTGCAGATGGTAATTATCAGGAAATTCTTTGTGATCAGTGATAAATCTATATATTACATTATAATTCACTTTTTACTTTCAAGTTTTAAGTCATGGATAGTTTTGGGAATGTAAAGTTTCTTTAATTCTGATAGTAGGCCTTAGGGTTTCATTTTTTTAGTGTAACCAGCAGACTCTACAAAAGTTCAGTTGTAAGCTTATACTGAATAGTAAGTTTAAGCTTATTACTTAGTGTAGACTCTTAATATAATAAGTAGACACTTATTATATACTTATTATACACTTATTATATACATCTTGCTGATGTAAGAGTCTACACTTAATTATTTATCTTTGGATCTTATAATTCTACTTTAGGGAATATGTTTAAGGAATAAAAATAAAAAAAACAGTTCTGTAAAGATATTTATGGACATTTTCTTTATAATGAGAATACTTGCTGATCGACATGAAGGAATGACATTGTCAAAATTGTAAACATAAGCATATAATTGTATGGCAGAGTCTGAAGTACTTTTTAAACACGAAGTCGGTATGCTCTGATTAGTGCTGTGAGAAATTTTATGAAAAATCACTTGAAAATTACAGTTGGTTTATAGCGAGGGCTGCTTTTGACTTATTTATAATAAAAGATTTCTGGGAATTCTTTTTTTCTTTTCTTTCTCTTTTTTTTTTTTTTTGGAGACAGAATTTTGCTCTTTTCTTCAGGCTGGAGAACAATCATGCGATCTTGGCTTATTGCAACCTCCATCTCCTGGGCTCAAGCAGTCCTCCCACCTTAGTCACCCAAGTAGCTGGGACCACAGGCCTGTGCCACCACACCCAGCTAATTTCTTGTATATTTTGTAGAGATGGTGTTTTGCCATGTTGCCCAGTCTGGAGGGAATTCTTAAAAGTGGAAATGCTGGCCGGGCGCGGTGGCTCAGCCTGTAATCCCAGCACTTTGGGAGGCCGAGGCGGGTGGATCACGAGGTCAAGAGATCGAGATCATCCTGGTCAACATGGTGAATCCCCGTCTCTACTAAAAATACAAAAAATTAGCTGGGCATGGTGGCGCGTGCCTGTAATCCCAGCTACTCAGGAGGCTGAGGCAGGAGAATTGCCTGAACCCAGGAGGCAGAGGTTGCGGTGAGCCGAGATCACGCCATTGCAGTCCAGCCTGGGTAACGAGAGTGAAACTCTGTCTCAAAAAAAAAAAAAAAAAAAAGTAGAAACGCCAGATATAGGTGAAGGGGAGGAAGGCAGCAAATCACGCTGCCATGTGTGTACCTATGCAACAATCTTGCATGTTCTTCACATGTAACCCAAAACCTAAAATGCAATTAAAAAAAAAAAAAGTAGTACATATGTTAAAGATTAGGGAAATGCTACTTGTTGATGAAGGAGCATTTCCTAAGGATGGATTAAATTAGTAGTTTTTGAATTGCTTTCTCTTCTCATTAAATCTTTTATACTGCTCATCTTTCATTTTTTTCCCCCAGAAACCGGAAAGTAATGAACAAAGACAGAATGGACTTAAAATGGTGGATCAAGCAATATGGTCTAAAAAGATGTCCAATGGTACAAGACGCATTCCTGTGTCCCCTGAACAGGTTTCATCAATTCTTCAAATTTATTCTTTTATCACCACTATTTGTATCATAATATCATTCCCATGTCCTTCCTATATCACTATGCAAGTACAAGATGGGAGTTCCTTAAAAAGGAAGAAAAACCCCTCATAACTACTTACAGAATACCTGAGTCAGTGTTATCAATGCATAGGCAAGCCACATAATTTATAAGGTGGTAGTAGGCAAGTTGATGGAAGTTTATACTTTACCTGAGAAGATGTAATTCCAGGATCTTGGTGGGAAGGAGTTCTTACTACATTCTTCAATTTCATATGATAAACCAATATGATAGGAATGAACATGAGTCTGTATTACATATAAATTTGAATTCATCTTTAGGCAGAGTATAGTGTTAATTTTGGACTGGCTGTGAATCACAGCCTAAGTGTTAAAATTGGGAAAAAAATTGCCGGGCGCCGTGGCTCAAGCCTGTAATCCCAGCACTTTGGGAGGCCAAGGCGGGTGGATCACGAGGTCGAGAGATTGAGACCATCCTGGTCAACATGGTGAAACCCCGTCTCTACTAAAAATACAAAAAATTAGCTGGGCATGGTGGTGCGTGCCTGTAATCCCAGCTACTCAGGAGGCTGAGGCAGGAGAATTGCCTGAACCCAGGAGGCGGAGGTTGCGGTGAGCCGAGATCGCGCCATTGCACTCCAGCCTGGGTAACAAGAGCGAAACTCTGTCTCAAAAAAAAAAAAAAAAATTGGGAAAAAAATTAAGATTGTAGAAAAGGACAAGAGAATCCTCCTGCAACCAGTCAATATTTTCCCAAATATGTATGATCGAAATTTGCCAATGTATCTAGTGTGTGAGAGAGAAGAAAAGGAGTCCCTTATGTTGCCCCTACCTTGTATAAATTCAGATTGTTTTTTGATGGTTTTTCTTTTCAGGCACGCTCCTACAATAAACAGATGCGACCTGCAATTTTAGATCACTGTTCGGGAAATAAGTGGACAAACACATCTCATCACCCTGAGTATTTAGTAGGAGAAGAGGTAAAAAGTTTCTTTACAATAGAATGAAAGAAGAGGATCCTGATCCTCCTCCTAAAATTCACTTACATTGCCACCCAGTTCTAGTTGTTTCCTAGCATTCTGTAACCCTACTTTGAGGACTAGATAGTCACACCTCTCTGCTTCACTTTCAACATTTCTAACATTCAGCAAATGTTAGTTCAATTTTAGGATATGAATCCAGAAAACCTTGAGAGAAAGTTTTAACCATGCACTATCTCTCTCCTTTTCTAGGCCTTGTATGTTAATCCACTGGATTGTTACAATATTCACTGGCCTATCAGGAGAGGTCAGTTAAATATTCATCCAGGCCCTGGGGGCTCTCTTACAGCTGTTCTGGCAGATATTGAAGTAATATGGTCTCATGCAATACAAAAATACTTGGAAATCCCACTGAAAGATTTAAAGGTGAGCTAAAATGCTCAGTTATTTGGATTGTTTTCAATATTCTTGGTCAATAAAAGTACACATTACTGAGTTGTTTGTAATATAGTGTCCTTCTTGAAGCATTCTTGGCCTTCAGGGTGAAGATCTTGGTGGCATGAGGATGTCTTTTCTTCTTCACTTAATTCCCTTCTGGTGCCTTTTTTTTCTTCTCTGTTTCTTTGGTGTCTCTATTACTCTATTACACCATTTTTATGTCTTCTCTTTAGACCTGATGACACATCAGTTGTCTTTTCATTTTATATGTTTTTAATAATTTCAAGGGAAAAAAAAAAACACTTGAGCATTTTCTTTTTCTTTATAAAACCCAAAGGATAGCACAGAGGTTTGAACATTTATTCTGGGTGTGTAACCGTAGCTACTACTCCTTCAGAGGGAAGTCTGTCTAAAGAAGCGTGGTGAATTTGACCTGACTAGACTTGAGTGTTAACCCTTTTATCTTTTCTTCTTTGTTTTTCTTTTTAGTATTACAGATGTATCTTATTAATTCCTGATATCTATAATAAACAGCATGTGAAGGAACTAGTGAATATGATACTAATGAAGATGGGTTTTTCAGGTATGTCTGATATCTCAGTGAAACCTATTTTAAATGGAATTTTCTTTCTTTAGTAACAGAGTTAATCTAATTTACTGACTTATTTAAATGCTTATTCTGAAAAGATGAGTGTTTCTCAGACGCTCTGCGCAGAGATTCCCTAGGCTCCCCACTTCAGTTGATTATCTGTTTTGGGATCTTTACTGCTCTGCAACTGATGACTACTCTGCTTCTTTTCTTTCAGGGATTGTGGTCCATCAGGAGTCTGTGTGTGCCACCTATGGAAGTGGCTTAAGCAGCACATGTATTGTAGACGTTGGGGACCAGAAGACAAGCGTATGCTGTGTGGAGGATGGGGTATCTCATCGGAACACTCGGTAAGGAACTTGGAAGGTGGCATTCATTCTCTGTTCCCTCTTCCCTCATAATCTTTTCAACCATAAATAACAAAAAATCAAGTTAAAAATGATAAGCATATATTCAAAAGTCTGCATAGGAAACCAGCAAGATTATGGAAATGCAAATTCTAGCAAGGCTAAAACAAATGATTTTACCTTTCCCATTGAAACTCCTTAATACGGATTTACATCAGCAGCCCCTGAAAGTCCTGCTATGTTTTATGTGCTTTCACATAGAGGAAGTGTAAACAGTAACTTCATGTCTTTAGCTGTGGTTTGGCATAGAGCTACTAATCACTCCCTTATTGCCGAGCTTTATTTAGGCAAGTCCTATAGGGGAGAATAGATTTTTTGGAATTCTCTGGCTAGCCTTTCAAATATCTGCATTTTTTGTCATAGTGGTGTTCAGTGTGTGACTTTATGATGATAGACAGGTAAACAGAATAACTATCAGGACCAGATTTGCAGCTTGTCCTTCAGCAGGCAAGCCAGACAGCCTTAAGCACACTCAGGTAATGCAAGTATGGGTTCTCTTGCCGCATCGTGTGCTCCAGGGAGGGCTTCTTCCTGCCCCTCAGGGGTGCTTTCATTCTTCCTGTCCTCCACAGTTAGGTAGTTTGAGTCTTTAAAAGGGGGCTAAATTGGCCATGAGAAATTGCTGCCTCCCACTCCAAGTTCCAGTACATTCTAAAATCCATTTTGAGTTATTTTGGCTCATGTGTTGTTAAAATATCCAGTGCTAGTGATTCTCAAAGTATGGAGAAAATGCTGAACCCAGGTTTCCTACCGATAAAATAGTATAGCACTTGTCTTCCCAAATTGTAGAAACCTTCAGTTAGTAGACAGCTTTCTCTAAGCTTTTCTCCTGTAAGTTTGTCTTGTATTGTCATTGCCTGCCATCCTTATATGCTAGTGAGTGTAGACCAGCAAACAGCTGTCGTATGATAAACACATACTGACTTGGAAGTGAACTGGATTTAATAGTGAGTATAGTGTTTCTCAGATACATTTTGCAAACATCATCACTACTTTAGGTGCCCCTCCACTGGTTTTTGCTAAAGTTCCCTTTCTCCCTTCCATCCATTCATTCTGTCCTTTCAAGAAACATTTCTTGAAACTTGCTGTGTATCACTGTGTTTAATAGATTTGTCTTTTGTGGGGTTTTGTTTTGCTTTTTTTTTTTTTTTTTCTTTTTTAGATAGAATCTCACTCTCATCCAGGCTGTAGTGCAGTAGCGTGATCATGGCTTACTACAACATCCGCCTCCTGGGTTCAAGCGATTCTTGTGCCTTAACCTCCCGAGTAGCTGAGATTACAGTGTACACCACCATGCTTGGCTAATTTTTGTATTTTTAGTAGAGACAGGGTTTTACCTTATTGACCAGGATGGTCTCAAACTCCTGGCCTCAAGTGATCTGCCCATTTTGGCCTCCCAAAGTGTTAGGATTATAGGCAGGAACCACCAGGCCTGGCCCTTAATGGTGCAATCACCTTTTCCTCTTCTTAACCAACAGATTAACCATTTATCCTTTTCTCTTAACTTTAGGCTTTGTCTAGCATATGGAGGATCTGATGTCTCAAGATGTTTTTACTGGCTAATGCAGCGAGCTGGGTTCCCTTACAGAGAATGCCAGTTAACAAATAAAATGGATTGTCTTCTTCTGCAACACCTTAAAGAAACTTTTTGTCATTTAGATCAGGTGGGAGCAGAATCAATATTGCTGATTGTTTTTGTTTCTGGAAAAAACTTAAGAGATTTAAAAGATACTTAAAAATGTAACAGCATTACACTACCCCTTTCAATCCAAGGTAAAGCCTTGAAGCTAAAGCTCTTCAGGAGTGAGTGTTTTTTGCTAAGGTCAGAGCAGTGAAGATGTGTCTTCAGGCTCTGGAAAACAGTTTGATTGTTTTAGGAAACAGAATTTAGCAAATTTCTCTCTCATCCTGATAAAAGATGAAGATAAGGTGTAAGGAGTATAGCAGGTAAATATGTAAGTACAGACATTTTATTAAATGTTGTAATTTCAAGCAGGTCCTTAGTATTGGTAGACAATCAATATTTAATCAATCATTGCTATATGTGGGTTTCTATCCTTTTTTTGTTGTAGACTTGTTTTTTACCTGTTTCAGGTAATATTCTAAATTTTTAAAAATTGGGGAAATATTAAAATACTGTAAACTTCCCAGTTACCGAGGGAATTTGCTTATTGATTTGGGTCATTGTTTGTACTAATGTATATTGATAATGGAGAAAACAATGCAAACAGTGGAAATTCCAGAAATGTTAAATAGGGAAACAAAGTACAGCTGAATTCCTGTTTTATTAAGTTACAGTGAGAGTGGTACAAAGTTGTAGATGGAGCTTTTTCTTTGAAGGAGTCTCACTCTGTCCCCCGGGCTGGAGTGCAGTGGCACAGTCTCAGTTCATTGCAACCTCTGCATTCCAGGTTCAAGCTATTCTCCTGCCTCAGCCTCCCAAATAGCTGGGACTGTAGGCGCTGCACCGCTATACTCAGCTAATTTTTGTATTTTTAGTAGAGACGGGGTTTCACTATATTGGCCAGGCTGGTCTCAAACTCCTGACCTCGTGATCCGCCTGCCTTGGCCTCTCAAAGTGGTGGGATTACAGGTGTGAGCCACTGCGCCTGGCCTACGTGGGCTTTTTTATAGGTGATATTTAGCTGTTGGAAGGCTGAAGGATAATTTGAAGAGTTTACATGCATTCTTACTGATTCACTGACAGCATCTTTTCCTGGAATCAGGACATCTCTGGGCTTCAGGACCATGAGTTTCAGATTCGACATCCTGATTCTCCTGCCCTGCTTTACCAATTTCGATTAGGAGATGAAAAACTCCAGGTAACTTATAGGTGTATATTTCCATGGGTACAAAGAAAGTTATCCAGGCCAGTCAAACTGAGAGAATATGCACTTGCTGGAAACACTGTGAGGTCAGAATGTCAACTGGTTGGAGATTATCCACTAAACCAACATTTAAGCCACTGGTAGAGTATCGACTAGAATGGATCTGAAGAACATCTTTCTAGTTAGCCACTATATGATGAGTTGTTATTTAGAGAGAAAGGTATCATTCTTATTAAGAAATTATGAAGTAGATGATGAGGTACTTTATATTTGCTTTGAGACTTCTCTCATATGGTGACATATCACCCATCTAGTTGGGTGATGAGTGAGTTTTCTGGCCTGTAGTACACCAGAGAAATAATGTGACTCCCAAAAGAGAATTAAACAGCAACTAAACACTGCTCAGCCTAACTTAGAGAATCTGATCTGCCAGTTTTGTTTTTAGAACAGAATTCAGTGGATCAGCATTTTTTAGGAGGCAGTATCTTTTGTTGATCACTCTTTTCCTTCCGTGCACAGGCTCCAATGGCTTTGTTTTACCCAGCAACCTTTGGAATTGTTGGACAGAAAATGACAAGTCTGCAGCACAGATCTCAGGGCGATCCTGAGGATCCTCATGATGAACATTACCTGCTGGCCACACAGAGCAAGCAAGAACAGGTCCGTAGCAATTCTGCTAGAAGAAGAGGGAGTTTTGTCCCTGAAGGGAGAAATCTGTGCAGAGTTAATAGGCCATTGCAATCTTCCAGCACACTAACACTAATACAGCTTTTAGAATTATAGATGAACTGAAGTCTGAGTTTAAAATCTGGAAGATTGATTTCTCTATTCAGCAAACATTAATTTTCTGAATGCTAGTCCATACATTTAAAAGTTAATGACACTTTCCTTTTGGTGTGTATCATTTACTTAACATTATTTACTTCTGAATATTTTTTCCAGTAGTATTTTCATTAAAATCTCACCTATTATTACTTAATTTTGTGAAAGGTACGTGGCATAGCCAAAGAGCTGGATTCCTTTGTTGAAAGCAGATCCCCATAATACGATGTCTGGTACAGGGTCACAAATTAAAGTTTTTGACTACTAATGAAACAGCACCAGCTCATGATGGAGACTAGATTTTTCTAGTCTTTCTTCCTGCCCAGAGGCAAGCATGAAGTAGACAGATAGGATCTTTTTTTTTTTTTTTTTTTTTGAGACGGAGTCTCGCTCTTGTTACCCAGGCTGGAGTGCAATGGTGCGATCTCGGCTCACTGCAACCTCTGCCTCCTGGGTTCAGGCAATTCTCCTGCCTCAGCCTCCTGAGTAGCTGGGATTACAGGCACATGCCACCATGCCCAGCTAATTTTTTGTATTTTTAGTAGAGACGGGGTTTCACCATGTTGACCAGGATGGTCTCGATCTCTTGACCTCGTGATCCACCCGCCTCGGCCTCCCAAAGTGCTGGGATTACAGGCTTGAGCCACCGCGCCCGGCCCAGATAGGATCTTAAAGTAAGAATTCCTTAACAGTCATGGCCCATGAATCCCACTAGAATACTCCACTTAAAAACTCAGGGTATGGGGAAGAAAGTCTGTTTGCACTGGTATTTCACTTTTAAAATCTAACCAGTGATGATAAGGTTCTGAGAGCTACCCTGCCTACCAGAGACTGCTTTGGAATGGTCAGAGCATCGTCATCTGTGCACCGTCTCTCATTACTAAGTTACCTGGGAATGGGTGTGGGCAGTTATTGTATTGCAGTGGTGGCTTTTGTTTTATAGTAGCGCATAGTAGGAGGGTAGGGAGGAAATCTAACTAGACAACATCAACAGTGTTCTGTGGTAGTAATACTACCTACTTGGTTTTCCTTTTGATTTAAAGTCTGCAAAAGCTACTGCTGACCGAAAGTCTGCATCCAAGCCTATTGGATTTGAAGGGGATCTTCGTGGCCAGTCCTCTGATCTTCCAGAAAGACTCCATTGCCAGGATGTAGATTTAGGGTCCTCACAGGGAGACGGCCTGATGGCCGGCAACGATTCTGAGGAGGCCCTCACTGCACTGATGTCCAGGAAGACTGCCATCTCGCTGTTTGAAGGGAAAGCCCTGGGCCTGGATAAAGCTATCCTTCATAGCATAGACTGCTGTTGTAAGCACATCTGGGGAGACCGGGGGATAGCAGTGAAACAAGACACCAGTGAAATGAATTGGTTGAGTCTAGGATATACTTGTGCAGTGTAACACATTCATTGAAAAACGATCAAGCACCTACTTTGCTTGCATTGCCAGGTGTTAGGAATACATTAGTGAAGTAGAATGGGTTTATAGCCTAACGGAAGAGACCAAAATAAGTCACATTATTACACAAGTGTGAAATTACCACTGGCAGAATACTATTAAACAGTGCCCTTTAGTTCAACTTTGTAGCACCTGCCAGTGGTAATTTCACATTTGTCTAATAATTTGCAGAATTTTATATAGAAACTTTACTTACTAGGGGTTGGTATGGAAGGTGGGAGGCAGGGAAAACTTCCTTGAGGAAGGCACCCCTTGAGAGAGATGTCAGGGATGAAAGGGGGCAGTTAGCAGTCACAGATGGGGCAGAGGAAGAAGCCTGTGAAGACCAGTGTGGCTGAGAAGCAGGGTGTGGGATGAGGCTAGAGAAGCAGGTGAGCACCACTCACAGTAGACTTTGTAGGTCCCTTTAAAGATTTTGATCCTAATCCTACAAGTAGGATTGCAGTGGCATGGTAACACATCCACATTTGTGTTTTGCAGGGTTCCCCTGGCTGCAGTGTGGAGGGTGGGCTGGAGGGAGATCTTTGAGAAGGCTATTGCACTTCCCAAAGCAAGAGGTGGTGGCTTGGCCTAGAATTATGGATGTGGAAAAGAAGCATGGAGGATGTCACTGTCTTTTCAGCATCTGATGATACCAAAAAGAAGATGTACAGCTCCATCCTAGTGGTGGGAGGTGGTTTGATGTTTCATAAAGCTCAAGAATTTCTGCAGCACAGAATCCTCAATAAAATGCCACCGTCATTCAGGCGAATTATTGAAAATGTGGACGTGATCACAAGGCCTAAGGTAGATTGTTTCTTGGTGCATGTTGGACTGTGTGCAAAGGAAACCAGCCTCGTATGTGGACAGATCAAATCCTGGGAGGCACGGGCTTGTGTCTGAGGAGTTCTTGAGGGTTTAGGGCAAGTGGAAAAATTAATTTCAGCAAGCCATAGAAGTGGTGGAAAGAACTCTGGCCTAAGGTACTGGTTTTCTGCTCCTTTCCCTTGCCATGCTTCCCAACCTAGCATGACTGAATTAACACCTTTGTTGAAGGACCAGGTTGGGGTACGGGAGGACCGACTGCTCTCATGCCCTGCCAGCAAGCACAGCTCCATTTTAATCCTTTCTTTATATTAAGGATCTACTCCTGGCCCCTGGACCAGATAATCTTTAAATGTCTTTTTTGGTTTGAACTTCTTGAAAAGAAAGAGAAACCCAGGAATGGATAGATTATGTGTATGTTTTATTAAATCTCACTGACAATTCCTGGAAATGTTCATATTTCTTTCTAATCCTAAGGGAGGGATTGTGGTGTTCTATTTATTCCACTCAAACTTAGAAATAAGTCATTTCTCTATATTCCTGTTTACAGGACCTGGGTATTTGCGCAATAGTAGTAAATAGTAGCATCTTTAGTTATAAAAATTTAAAGGTTTTCTTGGCTATTGAAACAAAGATGCTTATAGTTCATAAGTCCTACTGTCTTTAAGATGTATTAGTAAGCCTGGTTTACTAAGTATTGACTCAACAGGAATTTTTCTTGGTCCCACATTCAAGTAAATGAGGCTGAAATGTCTTCATCCCTTCTCTAGGACATGGACCCCCGGCTGATTGCATGGAAAGGAGGGGCAGTGTTGGCTTGTTTGGATACAACACAGGAGCTGTGGATTTATCAGCGAGAGTGGCAGCGCTTTGGTGTCCGCATGTTACGAGAGCGGGCTGCTTTTGTGTGGTAAATGGGGAGGAAATGTCACCATCAAAGACCAAAAACAAGCTTTTTGGCATAAAAGACTTACAGAATATATGTTTTGTAATTTATTGATGTAGATGCTTAAGTGTCATGGATAGTAAATGAATTTCAACTTTATGTTGGGGACATGACATTGGTTTCAAATTATAAACTGCTTTTGAGCAGTTTAGTCAGGGCATTTGAGAATAAATAGGAACTCATTCTTCAGTTGTAAACTTGCTTGCCTTCTCTCAGGGTCTCATAAACTTCCCAGTGATGAGAAAGTTGCTATTGAAGGGTCTTAGGCGGTGAAGCCCTTCGTTTAAGTTGGCTCGTGAGTCTCATCAGCAGGCAGCCTCATGTGGATAGTTATCAGGGATAGTGTGTCATGAGGAGAACTGTCCTCTCATGCCATTTTCTCCCTTGTCTAGTCTTTCATTAGGATCTAATGTTGTCTGAGTTAAATGCACTTATAACGTGACTCGTGTCCTCTTAGAATCCCAAACAGGGGGAAAGAGTTTTGGTTGTTTTTGTTTTTTCTTCATTTTCTGTTGGATTAAAGAAAAAAATGGGACCCATTCAAGTCCAGATTTCCAAAGGTAAAGATTGTGTATTCCCTATTTTGTTATCTGAAAAACAATTATTTTTTTCCCATGTAACAGAAGGTTTTTCACCTAAGATGCTATTGAGTGAATCAGTGAGGTGTTCTTAGATTTAGTATTCATGAATTAAACATAGAATAAACAGTTCTGCCTACTGCTTTGCTATTGAAGGTTCTCATGTGGTGAAGCCCTTCATTTAAGTTGGCTTGTGAGTCTCATCAGTAGGTAGTAGCCTCATGCAACCACTGCATGATCCTACTGTAATGCATTGACAATGCAAAACGAGATGTTTGGCTGGAAGATACATTATTGCTGCATTATCAAAATGGTTATAGTTTTTAATTATAATTGTAATTGATTTCTATGTATAAAATTGATTTAGCTTTGAAGTTGTAAATGTAGTTTCAATTCTTTAGTTAATGCTACTAGTCAGTTAGCATAAGAATTGCTACTAGACAATTCTTTAGTTAATGCTAGTTAGCAATATTTGAAACAATTTTATTGGCATAAAATGTTTTAAGGCTATTTGTAGGCTGTAGAGTGAGCCTCAGGATCATCACAGACACTTTTTTTTCCCTGTAATTGGTGGGATAGGAAGCTTTTAAGGTCTCTTGCTTCTCATGGGTACACTACAAGGAGCAGCAGCCGTTGTAGCAGGCTTGTGATCTTTTTCCCATTGACACCTGCTTGACATGGAGAAGTTCTGCACAGAAAGCAGTGGTATCCTTCATGAGGTGGTACTTGGGGCAGACACTGAGAGCATCATAATCGTCTTTGGTATCAGTCTCTGTAAAGTAGACCACCACATATTTGTGCAGATGAGTCTGGCTTCTTAAATCACTGCAGAAAAGGTTAAAGGCAAGGGGGAAGAGGTCTTGAGAGTTTTCACTGGGGCTGCCCTCACTCTTGTCACAGGTACCATCACACACACTGTTGATGTCATTGGAAAGAAGGAAGATGACTTTGTCCACTGCCGCCTTTTGAGCGGCAAGCCACTGCACTGGACCCATCTCTGCTATTTTCTTTTTCTGCCACTTTTCAAGGATGACCTCACTTCTGCACTGGTTTTGAAGAAACTCAGTGAAGTGACAAACTGTGTGATGGAAACATATTTCAGATGGGTAAACCACGAGAACCTTAATGGGCGGCAGTAATGTGGTGGTGGAAAAGGAAGTCTTCTTGATCCTTTCTGTCGGGGGAGAAAAGCATTTGTTATCTGTGAACAGCAAACAGCAGGCTTTCACTCTGTGTAGACCATTCCTGACAAATGATCCCTTGCTTGACAATGTCAGCTGAGCACTAAGGGCCTTGTTAGTGACAGCAAGGAAAAACATCCTTAATGTTCCTTTTGAACACATCATTTGAAACACACTGATGCTTAAACCTTAACTTTTAAACCTTATTTTAAAAGAGGTATTTTCTAAGTCCCTCTCACTAAAACAATCCTCTCAACTAAGTCTTCTCTTGTCAAATAAATTCATAGAAACTTTAGGTTTAAGATACAGTGGCTCACACCAGTAATCCCAGCACTTTGGGAGGCCAAGGCTGGAAGATCACTTGAGCCCAGGAGCTCAAGACCAGCCTGGGCAACATGGTGAAACTTCGTCTCTACAAAAAGTACAAAAAGTAGCTGGGCATGGTGCCACATGCCTGTGGTCCCAGCTGCTCAGGAAGTTAAGGTGGGAGGATCACTTGAGCCTGGGAGGCAGGGGTTGCAGTGAGCCAAGATGATGCCATTGCACTCCAGCCTGGGCAACAGAATGAGACCCTGTCTCTAAATAAATAAACAAAAGATACTTTGTTTGTGGTGGGTGATTGTAACCACAGTACTTTAGTGCTGTATATGAACAGGGACACTTGACCTCTGCACTTCACATCACATTTTAAGTTGGGCCAATTCAATAGTTGCTTATGCCATCTTCTGCCTGCAGGTGGTAGAGTTTCTTTATAGTTCCCAAAGTTAAATGGCACCTCTTTTCAGACCCTGGAACTTACCTGGAATTCTGCCCTATATGGTGCTGTAAAACAGAAACCATGTTTGAAACTGCTGTAATGAATACAGGTAGGACGGCATCCCCTAAATTTAAGTATTCCTGAGATACAAGTGCCCCTGTGGCTTTCTTAGCTTAGAAAGAACATGGAGTTAATCTTGTTCTATTTACAACATCACAAACATCTCAAAGGATGCATTTATATTTCCTTTTCTATATATGGAGAAGTTTTTTTAATAGGTCTACCTCAAGCTGAGTATGTAAATGCTCTGGTTTCTGTATTCAAATACTCCATGTTTTAAACTTAGTACAGCTGACCCTTGAACAACACAGTGGGGAGGGGCACTGGCCCTGCATGCAGTTGAGAATCTTGTGTAACCTTTGATTTTCCCAAAATGTATCCTCTAATAGGCTACTGTTGACCAATAGCCTTACCATTCACATAAACAGCCCACTAACACATAATTTTGTGTGTTCTATGTATTATATGCTGTAGTGTGATAAAGTAAGCTAGAGAAAACGATGTAATTAAGAAAATCCTAAGGAGGAAAAAAGATATTTACTAATTCATTAAATGGAAGTATACCATCAGAAATGTCTTTATCCTTGTCATCTTCATGTTGAGAAGGCTGAGGAAGGGGTTAGCCTTGCTGACTTAGTGGTGGCAGAGGCAGAAGAAGTGGAAGAGGCAGCAGGAGAGTTGGGTGCCTCAGTGTAACTTTACAGAAATACATCATTTCTGACTTTTTTCCTTTTTCATTTTTCTAAAATTACTTGTATATGGTACCAGTCCTTCCGCCATCATTTGCTTTAGGTTTAATGTCTGTGTCATAGAAGGGTCTGTGTTATAAAAGAAGTGAAAAGCCATCTTGACTAATCAGAAACCTGCCAGGTTGTTTAATGTCTATTTGTTTTCTGGCACTGCTTCTGTGAAGTCTTCATCATCTCACACTGATTGGGAAGCACTCGTTTCCATCAGATTGTCTTCTCTTTGTTCTTCTGGTGTCATTATCTGTTAGCTCTTGAATTTCTCCAAGATCCACATCTTGAAACCCTTTACCTCCCACCTTTTTATTTGCCATATCTACAATCTCTTTCATGATTTCATTGATTGGCTCTGTTGTAAATCCTGTAAAGTCATGCACATCATCTGGACGGTCTTCTCCTGCAGGAATTTGTTGTTTCAGGCTGAATGGTTTTCATGGCTTGTTCTGTCACAATGATGGCATCTGCAGTGATGTAATCCTTCCAGACTTCCATGTTGTTCTCTCTGTTGGGGTTCTCTTCCATAGTGTTGACAATCCTTTCCATAAAGTACTGTGTGTAATGAGCCTTGAAGGTCCTTATGGCCTCCCAATCTGGAGGCCAAATTATGTTGCATTTGGAGGCAAGTAGACCACTCTGAAGACTTTGGTGCTGAACTCATGGGGTTCTGGCGGCCAGGGGCATTGTCCAATATCAAAGGAACTTTAAAAAGGCAGTTCCTTCTGGCAAGGTACTTCTGACTTCAGGAACAAAGCATCAATGGAACCAATTCAGAAAAAGTTTTCTCACTGTGCAGGCCTTCTTATTGTACAATCAAAAGATTGGCAACTGGTGTTTATCTTTTCCCTTCAAGGCCAGGGGATTAGCAGCTTTATAGATAAGGGCAGTCCTGATCATAAACCCAACTGCATTTGCACAAAGCAGTCCAGTTAGCTTGTCCCTTACTGCCTTAAATCCTGATGCATGCTTCTGTTCCTTACTAATCAGTGTCCTTTGTGGCATTTTTTCCCAGAAGAGAACACTTTCATCTGCACCGAAAACCTGCTGAGGCAGGTATCCTTTATCTTCAGTGATTTTCTTAATGGCATCTGGGAACTCATCTGCTGCTCGGTCAACAGAAGCTGCTACTCCTGTTATCTTGATAGTTTTTGAGCCAAATCACTTTTTTGAATTATCAAACCATCCTTTACTGGCATTAAAAATTCTCCAGCTTTAGATGCTTCACCTTCCTTTTGCTTTGTCATACACTGACTTCGCTTTATCTCAAATCATATTGGAGTCTACAGATACACCTTTCTTAGAGCAATCGTACACCCACATAAAAGATTAAAAGGTATTCTGCAAAAAGTGCAAGGTTTTCATGCCTGCTGGTGTAGCTGTAATGATGGCTTCATGAATTCTGTTTTCTTTTTTTACTGTGATCCTTATGCTGGATTCATTTATCTTGAAATGGTGAACCATCACAGCTGCAGACCTTCAATTTATGGTACATATCAAGCAATTTTGCTTTTTTTCTTATAACAAAAAGGTTTTTTTGGTTTTTTTTCTTCCATGGCTTTGCTTCTTGGGAGCACTTCCAGCATTATTTGTGGCCCTTCTTGTGGTTCCTAAGGTGTTACTAAAAGTTTACAATATTGCAGTAAACACAAAAAATACAAGAGAACCACTGGAGACCCAGCAGGACAGTACGCTCTACAGTTAATTTTATGCAGTTATGATTTAATACCACATCTTTTACGTTTGTTCACGTTTCTCTCAGCTGTGAGTGGTGCCGTGTATAGTTGGTATGTGTATGTTTAAGTTTTGATAAATTTTTAACTTTTAACAATCTGTGTTTATTTATGGTAGCAAATGTAAAGTAGACTAGTATCTGCATACATTTTCTGCATTTATGACATACCTTTTTCTTAGTTTTTTCAATATTTTTATTGAAAACTAAATTCAACTGAGTTTCATCTAAGTTTTTTCAAATTGTTAACGGATCTACAAAACATTTTCCAGTATATGTATTGAAAAAAATCCAAGTGTAAGTGGATCTGCGCAGTTCAAACCTGTGTTGTTCAAGGGTTAACTACATATGAATCCAAGTGAAGGTTTTTCTTACACCTCAGAAGAACTGTTTTTTAAAAAACAGGAACTAGTATAGAGTAACCATCACGGGTAAAGGGTAATTTTTGTCAGCCATCTTTTGCACTGACTGGTAGGTGACTCAATGGTAAAAATAAAAGCGGGACAGTCAGAAGATCTGGAAGTCCTGACTCTGCCTTCACCTGGCATGTGTAATCTAGTCATTCTCCTGTCAGTCTCCATAGAAGCACTTGAAGGTATTAAATAAATGCTGTCTAACTCTAGGAAATGCCAAAATATGACTGCCTCCAGAGGAATCTTCTTTAAAAAGAAAATTCAAAGTGTTATTTCCTTATTAGGATGTCTTTAAAGAATTATAACCCTTACCGTGCCTCCACATTAGATAGATCCCTGCCGCCAGCACCCATGTGGCCACCAGCAGAGATGGCAGGAGGAGAGGCAGCCAGCCTTCCAGGTTGCTTCTGTCTGGAGAAAACAAAGCTTATTCACTTTTGGAAAACAAATTCACTTATCTCCTACTTAAAAACTTAAGATTTTTTTTTTTTTTTTTGAGACAGTGTCTCATTCTGTCGCCCAGGCAGGAGTGCAGTGGCACGATCTCGGCTCACTGCAGCCTCTGCCTCTCAGGTTCAAACAATTCTGCCTCAGTCTCCTGAGTAGCTGGGATTACAGGCATGCGTCACCACACCCAGCCAGTTTGTAGGGGTTTAGATCCCTTTAAAACCAGTCAGAACCTCTTTAGAAAGTCTGCCAATCATATCTTTTTCCCTAGAGTGTGCAGGTCTGGCATTAGATTCTTAAAAGGGATATTAACCCAGAAAGTTAAGTACAGTCCTGAAATCTCTTTGGCTTCTTTATCCTAATAGGCACTGGCATTTTTACAGTAGGAACTAGGGTTTCTGTCCAGTTTTTTTGTTCTTTAAGGAATTAATGTTATTCTGAGTACAACTGCTTACATACGTAGCACATATAGATGGCATTTTTACAGGCTGTCTTGTTAGACATCCGTGGAGGATAATGCCACATGCCTCATCAGAACATCAGATAAGCTCAGGCACAACGTGCTCAAGAAGCCATGAGGTTTCGCCCACACACAGGTCAGGACTGCCAGGCACCTAGTTTGTCTTCACTTCATTTGGCTGAGTCTAATGACACCTTCCAACTTTTGATCCCACCCCAGGGCTAGTTGTGTAAACTGTATTTCTCCATCTGTAATGAAAAAGCTAGCACATCTCTAACTCCACAGACACTTTCCGGAACATGCCGTTCTCAGGCACTGGTGAGGGGTGTCTTTTGGTGCCATTATTCCTCATTTGTTATCCAGATGTTGGCCATGTGACCACATCAACAGAATCCTGGGACACTGAGACTAGTAAAAGAATCAGAATATAGTGAAATATGCATTTTTTTATATATCCAGTCATCTTACACCTTTGGCTGTTTTCAGCAGATCCTTGTCGCACTGAGAACATACACTGTGCACTGTATATTTTTTTTCCTTCTGTGTATCCTGCTTTGTGAAGAGTCATTAGTGGTTTTACAAATAAAGCCTGTTCTTACTCAGATTACAGGTTCTCTGGGACAGCACTGTTGGCTTTCTCTGCATGCCAGTTCAGTGTACACAGGCAGGGGCCCCTCGAACTGCCTACATACACACACCCTGCCACATGCTGAGTGGTGGCAGTGACTGCGTGTCCCAAACCCCTTCATCATCCGGTGGAAGTGACAGGGCACTTACTGTTATCCAGAGGGAAAGGGACGCCTGTCTGTGGGCAGAGCACCACCTTTCCTTTGTGTCGGATGCAGTCGGTGCCACAAGTAGGAAAATACGGAGTCAGCTAAGGAAAAACGAGAGGCTCAGAAAGTTCACACCATGCATCAGAGTAAAACCTCATCACAACTCCTACTTCTGCCAAAATTCCCTTCTTTCCGGCTTCACCCCTACCTCTAGCGTCGTCAATGCACCCTCCCCTTCGTCACACATCTATAACAAAGCCCTAATGTCAAAACCAGTGACCCAAAACCCACATGCCCACAACTCCCAGATTCTGAACCTAAACTTTGTACATGTTATTAACATACCGGTTCCCTTATCTAAAGGGCTAGGTCCTATCTTACCACATAGACAAACATTCCTCTAGAGAAAAGGAGCAGCAGTGATGGTGTTGGCTTCCTTCAGCCAATGCTTTAGGACCTGCAAGTCCCTGTAGTTAGGGAAGCCTATGGTTCCCCGGAAAAGCGGAGTAGGCATCATAGGCTGGCGCCTCTGGCGTGTCTGAGCACTTACATTCCAGGGAACGAAGCACGGAAGTTCCTTACTCTTTGGGGAGTGGCTGTGTACCACTGGACCTCCTGTATCCCCACCTCAAAAGCTGGAGTTGAAAGAGACCTGCTGCTCAAATTTCCTGTTTTCCAGCTGGGTCTGCTGCAGCAGAGAGGATGGGCAGCCCCTTTCCAAAGTTCACACACTTACTGGAACTCAAACCTTCCCATTTCAAACCCTTTGCGGCTTCGCCTTGCAGGTAAAGGTTTGGGGAAGTAAAAAGGTACTGCTATTCCTGAGTGTCTGTGACAGAAAATGGAAATAAAAAGTGCTTTGGAAGGTCAGCAGCCATTAATACAAGCAAAAGGGACCATGACTGCCACATTGGCCTCCTGACCTTGGCACTGCAGAGGCTGCAGCAAAGGAGACCCCATTAACGCCACTTAATTCATGTCTGTTGGCAGAAGTGCATTTGAACGGAGAGAACTCATCCTTAAAAGCAAAGAATGGTGGGAGTCTTCTATGTCCTTCCCTCCCCAGAACAGCTCACTGAAACCGTACCTGCACCACAGCGCCTTCACTTTCCCCGGTCACTGGAATCACCACTGAAGCTCGCGTTTGTTCGTTCTGGTATGGCTAAGAGAGACAGTCAAGAATTATGAGGTGCCGGGCGCAGTGGCTCACTCCTGTAATCCTAACACTTTGGGAGGCCGAGGCAGGCAGATGGCTTGAGCCCAGGAGTTCCACACCCAGCCTGGGCAACATGGTGAAACCCTATCTCTACGAAAAATGAAAAAATTAGCTCAGCATGATGGCACGTGCCTGTGGTCCCAGCTGGAGGCTGAGGTGGGAAGATCACTTGAGCCTGGGAGATAAGAGGCTGCAATGAGCTGTGACAGTGCCACTGCATTCCAGCCTGGGCGACAGAGTGAGACCATGTGTTAACCCCCTCAAAAAAGAATTGGGAGGAACATGAGTGAGTAGGTCCAACCTTCCAGCAAAGCAGCTTTGCTTCCCAAACGGACTCTATCCACTAGACTGTGTGAAGAAGGGCTCAGTTCCTGCTTCAGAGACTTCTTTCTTTCTGTGGTTTGAGGGTCACAGTGGCATCTCTCAGGATGCCCACAGGGACTTGTTTTGATCTGTTGAATTCATCAGAATAGCCCAGCATGTTGGGACAACATCGTCCCCATTTTCTGTCAATGCACTAAGGAAAGCTGGAGGGCGGGGTGAAGGGGATGAAGAGAGAAAGTACCTCTAACACCTGAGAAAACCCAATGACGGTGCTGTGTTGGATAAGAGCCATGTATCTGTTTCCAAGGGGGCTGGTTGTGAAGTTCACTTCTACTGTCTCATTCTTCTTACAAGCAGTGATGTTCGGAGCCCACAGGCTTCCTATGAGTTGAGAGAGAACCATGTGGATGAACTTGCCAACTCTTACCTCAAGTTCTCCACAGGGCTTTATAGAAACAAATCCAAGTTCTCGGGAACAATGTCCAAGAGACAGGGACGCTGCTACACAGTGAACTTTTTATCATTGTTTCCAGGTCTCAAAGTAGTTGCTGCCCAAGACAGTTTGGGGATCTGCCCATCAACGCTTTGCTAAAAACAGCTTCCCTGGGCTGAGGGTGGTGGGAGGCACAGATTGGTTCTGCTACTCACTGCCGTTCTCAACCTCTCTTTGGAGTTAAGGGATAGATCATTATTTTCTCCCTCCTAGGAAGGGGAGAAGGAGCCACGGGTTAGAAAACGTCTAAGATTATAGAGCATGTGAATTCACGATCAGGACTACAACGACTAGAATATTCTGTGTTCCAGAAGCTTCATCCATCAGACCATTCTGCCAGCTTCACTAGATGGAAAGAAAGAAGGAAATGGCTTGTAGTTTAAAGGATATACCCTGATAGGTCCACTCTGGCAGAAATAGTCAGTTGTTTCATTCATGTGACTTGCAAATAAGGACTAGATTGATTTCCAGGAACACAATGTAAACAGCAGAAATTATCTTCCCCACCGAGGAGACCATTTCAGGCCCTAGCTCAGAACTGTCGTTAGGAGTTCAGGCCCAGGGATGACTCAGGGCCCTCTGACCTCACACCTGCGGTGTCCTCTGTACCCTCGGTGGGAAGCTCAGCATCCAAATCCGCCTTCTAGCAAGGACAGCATGCACAGCTGTCTGATGACGTACCAGGGATGCTTTCTGGGGTGAAGGTTGTCTAAAAGTTCTGGACTGATCCAAATACCACTAGCCTCATTAGCATTCCAACACTATATTACTCAGAAATTTACACAAACCCTTGGAAATTAGGCACTAGGGACTGATGATCCTAAAGGGGCTTATTAGAAAATTCAAGGGGTAAAATTCACTGGCCTGTGAAAAGCGATCCTCTTTGAGGACACAAGTTGAGAGCATACTTCTGGGCCAGTCCTTTAGCAAACTGACACTCCCACCTTGAATGTTTGCTAATCCAAACAGAAGGTTCGTACGGTCCCCATGGCCATAGGTGGGTGGTGCTGGTGTCTAAGCAGGTGGAAGGGCTCATAGGACTCCCATCCATCAGGAAGAGCCTTTGATTGGCACCACTGAGCCATTTGGGCTAAAATGTTGTTAACCAAGGCGGTAGGGGTGGTTCTCTGGGACTGTTGCTCCGCTATGTAAATGTACTGAGGGTCTGTCCCTTCCTGGACAGGCTGCTCCACTCAGTGGGCAACGTGCTGGCAGGAGATGAGGAGCTCTAGGTGCTTCTGCCGCCACCATCAGGGTGACTTGGATATGTGACTCTCCCCTCGGCCTCAGTTTTTTCATCTGTGCAAAGATGAAGAGACCTATGCTGCCTCAAGTTACATGTTTCTTCAAATAATAAAAGCAAATGCTGTATTTACTTACCAGCCTTGACACACTTCTTTTTATATTTCATTATGTGGTCTAAGCAGCCTGGAAATTTGAATGAAAGTTTTTACATTTTAGAAAAAGGTATCTCTGCCCCACCCCCCTTGCCAAAAAGTACATACACACATACACATACCACACCTGTAACAAACTGCCAAAACATTCCAGATGTAAGATAGCAAATTCAAATGTGGCTCTAACATTTTACTGTTAAACAGAAGATCATCCTCCCATGACGTGGTAACCGAAGTCTAATTTAAATACAGCCTTTATTGAAACCGTATCTTTGATACCTAAGAGAAAACTTGAAAACCATCTACCATTTGAAAATGACCTTTGGTAATATCTGTAGACACTGCCTGCCCCTTCTAGGTGTGAATCCTAATACTTCCATACCTTCACTTCAGGGTGGGGTAGAATTAGTGACTTGTTTCCAAAAACAAGAGTTGGGAAAAACAGTAGATTTACATGGAGAAGGCTGGCAGGCACCACATTATTCTAGTGTTGAGGTGACCCTCACCTGGTGTCATCTGGGTGCCATACACCCCTCATGGGATGCAGTAAGAAGGGCACCTCTGTGGTATGAATTCCCAGTCTAATCATGAGACAAACATCAGACAAACCCAAACTGGGGGACATTCTACAGGATGCCTGGCCAGAACTCAAGACTGTCAAGGTCCTGAAAAACAAAGACTAAAAAACTTACAGACCAGAGCAGACTAAGGCTACACAAAGGACTAGATGCAACTGGAACAGAAAGAGGACATTTATAAAAAAGCAGGTGAAATCCAAATAAAGTCTGGAGTTTAGTTAACAGACATGTACTAATGTTGGTCTCTGAGTTTTGACAAATACATCATGGTAATATAAGACGTTAACAATAGGAGAAGCTGGGTGAGAGCTATATGGAAACTCTTTATACTATCTTTGCAACTTTTCTAAAAATCTAAAATTATTCCAACATAAGGCCAGGTGCGGTGGCTCATGTCTGTAATCCTAGCAGTTTGGGAGGCCGAGGTGGGTGAATCACCCAAGGTCAGGAGTTCAAGACTAGCCTGGCCAATATGGTGAAACTCCATCTCTACTAAAATACAAAACTTAGCCAGGTGTGGTGGTGCATGCCTGTAGTCCCAGGTACTCAGGAGGCTGAGGCAGCAAAATTGCTTGAACCCAGGAGGCAGAGGTTGCAATGAGCCAAGATGGTGCCATTTCACTCCATCCTGGGCAACAAGATCGAAACAACTTTTTTTTTTTTAATGTAAATAAAATAATTCCAAAATAAAAAAGCTTATTTAAAAACAAAATGAGGTTTGGTCTCATCAAGAAAGCTGGAAACCATGCGTAATAAATGGTGCAGCACCAAAAACACCCTGGACCACAATCCCCAAGACCAGCCGTGAACTGGAAATTACCTGTTCGGCTTTGACACCTTGTCTGTGGCAGATGACAGGATGGGGATATGGCATGAGTGACTCAGCTCGAATGGACCCTTCACACACACCATCCTGTCTCTCCTCATCACAGCCCTGTGTGTGACATTGTACTAGAGAACTGGACCTGTGTCACAGAGCTGGGGCAAGAGCCCAGCATACAACTCAGGACCACCCTGCCTCTCATGGACAGCTTGGGGACAAGCCGACTGGAGGCTGTAGATCCTCAGAGGCCTAGTCACAGGCAGCCCACTCGAGAAAGCTGAGATTGGAATGAACAAACATTTTGCATCAGTGATATAAAGAGTGGCTCAAGTGCATTGCTCTAGAAGGACCAGAGTGTCAATGTCAGCTTCACTTTTACTGTGTGTATAATCCAGGGAAAGTGACGTAACTTGTTAGTTTCTTCATGTAAAAAATGCAGCTATCTCAACCTTGGGGTTGTTGGGATGCTTAAGTGACAGGATGCATGTCAAGGATTCAGCACAGTGCTCAGCACACAGGAACAGGCTTTTTCCTACATTTCACCTGACTTTATCCTCTCTGCTCTGTGGGTAAAGCATGGTTACTACTATGTCCATGCTATAGGTAAGGGAACTGAGATTTGGCAAGGTCAAAAGCCTTATCCAAGGTTCCCTGGGCTCTCTCTGTACCTATCCCAAAGTAGGCATCCCAGCAAGACAAAGAATAAACGAGTGAGGAAGTTTACCTGGTGAGGTGAAATTCACAGACATGGAAGGGCCATCTTCATTCATATTTGCATTAGGAATATTATGGGCTCCAATGAAATAGACTGTGTTCAGCTCCACAGGGAAGCCTATGTAGGAAAATGTCCACTGAAAGGCAAAGCAAGGAACTCTCAATTCCCAAAACACTGCAATACAGAAACAGTATACTTTTGTGTGTTGTCCTTTTACTTTGTGTTTCATTACTTATTCTGTGAGAACTTAGGTCTCCGGCCAATGTCCACTCAGGAAATGGGCACCACACAATTTATAGAATCAGAGAAGTGTAAAGTTTTAAAGCCAGCATATCATTGAGGTCCAGTTCTCTTCCCTTTGCTGGTAGGAAAAAACTGAGGCCCAGAGATGCTGACTTACCAAAGGCACAAAATAGAGAAGTAGCTAAAAACGGGACTGGAACTCAGGCATCTTTCTCCAAGCTCTGAGTCATAACTGTTTTCCAGCCTGTGTGAGCAGCACATCATCCATGCTCCCCAAAGGGCCTAGCTTTCAGCAGCAATTAGCCAAATGCATAGAAGATGCCTACGGCTGGGCACAGTGGCTCATACCTATAATCCCAGCACTTTGGGAGGCTGAGGCAGGCAGATTGCTTGAGCCCAGGAATTCAAGACCAGCAACATGATGAAACCCTATCTCTACAAAAACTATAAAACTTAGCCAGGCCTGGTGACTCATGCCTGTATTCCCAGCTACTTGGAGGCTGAGGTAGGAGGATCGCTTGAGCCTAGGAGGCTGAGGTTGCAGTGAGCCATGAACGCACCACTGCACTCCAGCCTGGGTGATAGAACAAGACTATCTCTAAAAACAAAACAAAACAAAATGAAAACCCAAAAAAGTGCTTACTTTGCCGCCAGAGGGTCTGGTCTGAGTCTGGAAGGCCTCTGTGTAATTGCACCTCACACAGCTGTAGGACTGGAAGTTGCTTTTGCCCGTCACACATATCTTGGTGGCCTTCAACAAGCGGATGCTGGCTGCCGAGATGGGCAAGAGGGCATTAGTTTATTTAGCACTTGCTAGGTGGCTGACTTGATGCTAGATGCTTTACTAGCACGCTTTACTTTATGTCTCAGTTCATATTAACAGCACTGAAAGGTAGGCACCACTGTCTGCAGTTTACAGATGGGGATCTTGAGGCTTAGGGGAGTTTCAGGGAGCTCTGCTTAAACTAATAAAGCTCACCAGCAGCAGATTCAGATTCTAAAGCCCAAGCTCCCTCCTCCTCACAGGTCATCCTGAATTTCACAGGATGCCTGCAAAGATGTCTGGGTCTCTTTTAAGACGAACAGGCTGGCCTCCGGGAAGCCCACAAAGACCCTCCAAGACTGTCATCACCAAACCACGTCTGTTCCGACTGCACCTTTATCCATGCTGATTCCTCTTCCTGGAAGGTCGTTTCCTCCCATTCCCTACCTCTTCAAGTCTCACTCCTTTAAAGTCCAATTCACTCATGCACCACAGCTGGTAACCACAGCTGACAAAGAGCTCACTGTGCCAGGTAAGGCCCCAAACTCTTATAGCTCCATCTCACCTAAAACAGCCTCACAGGGCCCCTTTCCCACTCCTCCCACCATATCCCACTCAGATGCAGCACAGCTCCTTTCTGGGACTCCCCTGAGACTGTGCCTGTGTCTGCCTCCCCTACCCCTCTGAATCCTCCCAGGTGGAGACTGTAGGTGACTCGCTGTGCCTGCCACTCATGGATTCTTGACTGAACAGACTTTTTACCGATCTGAATTTAGCAGATGGAAATCCAAAGGATGGGTATTAGGATCCCAGGAATAGCTCACTGAAAGAACTCACATGGTACCTTGCAGCATAATCTTGGGGAAATGCCAGAAGTTTCATGACATCATCTGGGAAGTGAAGAAGTAATCTACCTAAGCCAATGCTTTCCCTAAACCATAGTGGGGTGGGAGAAATCATCTCTGGCGTTAGCTTATCTTCTTCCATGGAGTACATATACAGAAAAGTACACAGATCATAAGTGTACCACTTGATGTGTCGGCACACTCACTTGACCAGTATGCAGGTTAAGAAATCCCCCAAGTGTGCCCCCCGAACTTCCCTTCAGTCACTCCTATTTCAACAGGAACTACTATCCTGACTTATTTTTTTTTCTTTATTTTTACTTGCTGACTCTGCATATCTTTTCAAACAGACTTTTTTTTTTCTTTTTCTTCGTTGTTTTTTTTTTTTTTTTGAGACAAAGTCACTCTGTCACCCTGGCTGGAGTGCAGTGGCATGATCTCAGCTGATTTCAACCTCCATGTCCCAGGTTCAAGTGATTTTCCTGCCTCAGCCTCCTCAGTAGCTGGGATTACAGGTGTGTACCACTATGCCTGGCTAATTTTTGTACTTTTATTAGAGTTTTAACATGTCGGCGGGGCTAATCTTGAACTCCTGACCTCAAGTGGTCCGTCTACCTAAGCCTCCCAAAGTGTTGAAATTACAGGTGAGAGCCACCGTGCCAAGCCTTTTTTTTTTTTAAAGACAAGAGTTTCACTCTGTTGCCCAGGCTGCTGGAGTGGAATGGCGTGATCTCAGCTCACTGCAACCTCTGCCTCCTGGGTTCAAGCAATTTCTTGTGCCTCTGTCTCCTGAGTAGCTGGGATTAAAGGCACTCACCACCATGCCTGGCTAATTTTTGTATTTTTAGTTCAGATGGGGTTTCACCATGTTGGCCAGGCTGGTCTTGAATGCCTAGCCTCAAGCAACTCACCCACCTTGGCCTCTCAAAGTGCTGGGAATACAGGCATGAGCCATTGCACTCCACCACTACCCTGACTTCTAACCAATGGATTGGTTTTGCCTGTTTTGCACTTTCTGTAAATGGGATCATATGGCATGTATGCCTACAGGCATGCATACAGATATAAATGTACAAACTCTTTTGAATCTGCCTTCTTATGTTTGCAAGATCCTCATCCATATTGTTGTCTGTAGTTGTAGATCATTCATTCTTGCTGCTGTAAGGGAATTTATTTGGTGATTTCTTTCTACTGCTGGGCATTTGAGTGCTTCCTAATGTTGTCTGTGATGAGTAGTGTCACTAAGATCATCCTAGTATGTGACTTTTGGTGCATGCATGTATGTATTTCTGTTGGTTACGCCTAGGAGTGGAATTAATGGTTCAAACAGTCTGCACATTTCTGGTTTAGTAGACACTTTCGGCCTTATCTTTGATGGATGCAAACTTACCATCTGCCCGGAGTACCCAGCTTATATTCATCAAAATTGAATAGTCCCCTGTTGCAACATTCGTTTTAACAGTTTCCACTTGGAGGTCCTTCAAGTCTCCAGGGGTTAGATCATGTTGTAGCATCCACTCTGGAGATGGCCCTGGGAAAAGGCAAGACTTCCAGGACGCTCTCCTTCCCGGCCCAGTCTGATGCCATCTCCTCTCAGTGACCCACCCCAAACCTTCCCCCATTCACAATTCCTCACTTCTTTCTTATTTTAAATTTTGTAGAGATGGGGTCTCACTCTGTTGCCTAAGCTGGTCTCAAACTCCTGGTCTCAAATGATCCTCTTGCCTCAGCATCCCAAAGTGTTGGGATTATACGTGTGAGCTACCACGTCCAACAATTCCTCACTTCTTCCTGCTAAGGCCAAATGTTTCTTAGTACTGGCTGATTTATATTAGAGACAATGTTGATTTAAGACAATCAATGTTGATTTAACCACCTGGCCTCCACCTGCAGAGCACTTAGGACCACTCCAGGTGCTCGTGTATATACATAGGTATATATATTTAGTGCACTTGACATGTTTATCAGAGTCAGCCCTGTCTTCCTCATGCCTCGGCCCTGGACTCCAGCCAGCTGTCCCACACAACCCCCTTTCCCACCTCCTAACCTTTGCTGGTGCCATCTCTCTTCCAGCTCACTTTCCCTACCCACATTTTTTGGGCAGAAGCCTACCTATTCTTCAAATACCATCATCTCAAACACCTGCTCTTCTTTGAAACGTTTGCTTCTTGATCCCAACTCTAAATGACCTTCTTCCCACGGCCTCTGTCTCCCTCTGCAGAGTGGCAGGCATCACTTTCCACCTTGTAAGGTAAGCCCCACCCTGACTGGACAGGAGGCCAGTCTGTCTGAAACACTCTTCTTTCCCCCAGACCCCCAGAGTTCTGCCTTGAGCAGACAGAGACTTCATTTGCATCAGCCAACAAAGCAATGGTTCACCCTGTGCCTGGTCTCTGAGAACCTATTGCCTGTATTTAGGCATCCTAAAAGTCCAACTGTGCTTTCAACGTAAAGCTCCAAATACCCATTCTCTAATGCACCTACCAGTTTCAGAGCCACACTGAATGGTCTGTGGGAGGGAAAAAAAAAACGAGCGTCATGTTGAAGCCATCAAACCACAAGCTTTCCTTTGCCAAATTAGGCAGAACACCATTTTTCCCTTAAATGCATACACAAGTGACAAACTTTCAAAGAAAAGATGAACTGGTTCTGCTTCACAGCTTAGAGGGAAATAAGCTGCCCACTGTAGGCTATGATGGACCATGGATTAGCCTTCAGTATACCTGATCCTCAAGCCGATGCATAACCTCACTAAAAGACCAGAGGTGGGTCTCCACCCCTCTCTGGGTGTCAGCCTTCCCTGCTGCAAGCAGGGGATGACTCAAGACTGATGTGAGGCACCTTTACACTCTAATGTTTAACGATAGGTTTTTAGGATGGCCTGGAGTATTTACTGGGTTTCTCCAGGTTAAGGAGTAGCTACGCTAAAGAGATAAACAAAAGAAAGCTTTGAATTCAGTCACAAGGTACTTCCCTCAGGTTCTTTAAAATATTCCCCTTCTAACACAGAAGGACTCACTGAGCAATTTAGGAAACCATAAGCAACCGTGATTGCACCATATTATCTTTTTAAAAGAGCTGTCAAAAACTAAGTAGTATTATTAGTGTTCAAGAAAGGCTAATATTAAATCTTTTGAAATTAACTGCTTGTGTTTTTTCATAAGAAAAGATAATTTGTGCTTTGGTTCTGGAATAAAATACTGAACCTAAAATATTGAGCCTTTAGGCAGCAGCAAGTTCAAATGACAAGATCAAAGTGATATGTCCAGCAGCCCTGTAATCTGACCCTGCTGGGCATCCACATTTCCAAACACCGTCTAAGACCTCCTTTGAATGGTTTGAGTGATTTGAGTTTAGGCAAAATTGTCAATCATTTGTCTTTTAAAAAAAATGAACTCTAAGGGATAGCATCAGACTTTTTTCTTTCTTTCTTTCTTTTTTTTTCTTTTTTTTTTTTTTTGAGACAGAGTCTCGCTCTGTGGCCCAGACTGGAGTGCAGTGGTGCCATCTCGGCTCACTGTAACCTCTGCCTCCTGAGTTCAAGTGATTCTCCTGCCTCAGTCTCCTGAGTAGCTGGGATTACAGGTGCCCACCACCCTGCCTGGCTACTTTTTGTATTTTTAGTAGAGATGGGTTTTCACCCTGTTAGCCAGGCTGGTCTCAAATTCCTGAGCTCAGGTGATTGATCCACCGGCCTCGGCCTCCCAAAGTGTTGGGATTACAGGTGTGAGCCACTGTGCCCAACCAGACTTTTCTTTTTTCTTTCTTTCTTTCTTTTTTTTTTTTTTTTTAATAAGCCATCATACCAGGAGCTGAGTTCTTATCAAAGGGCTAGTGAGACAAGCCAAGCAACAACCCTAAATGCTACCAAGCTCAAATTGTTGGCCTTGTAGCAACTACAGCAAAAGGAATGAATTCTTCCCTCCAGTGCAAAAAGCCAAGGGAGCCTCTGAACTGACACAGAGGGGAAGGATAGGAGCTGAAGACATCAGGAAACAGTGAATGGAGTTTGTCCACTAACAGGTAACTACCGAGCTTGATGCTATATGCTGTGCTAAGAGGGCAGGGGTATCATTTCAAAGGTTATTTCGGGGATGAGCTATTTTCTCTTCAGTGACCTAGAAGATTCCCTGTCATTCAGGGCACTGGGGAAGAAAGGAAACTGCCTTCACGAATAAAGAGGGCCATCCACATGGCCAAAAAGGGAGGGAACGCTAGTGGAGAAAGTTCTTGTGCCCCAACAGGTGAGCAGACCCCAAGTAACAGTAACGAGTGCCGACTACGTGCCAGGCCCCTTGCCGGCGTCCTTCCTTAAGAGACCCTGGTGGGCTTGGTACTGCCCTTGGTTTTACCGTTCAGGACTTGGAGCTCGGTGAGCATAAATTACAGAACCAACAGTACAGGGTGGCATCTGACGCCAGGTCTGCCTGATTCCCACGCCCCTGACTCAAGCAGCCTGACGCCGGCCGACGTCGGGGGCTGCCCAGAGGGTACAGGAGTGCCCCTCTAGCCGACGGTCCGCGCACTCTTTCGGGACAGCCTCGGCACGCGAGTCAGACGACGTCAGGATCTGGGCTCCAGGGCTAGGAGACGCGGGAACGGGTGCTGGCGGGGGCTTACCGGCTCTCGGGGTACGGCGCTCCTGCACAGGGCGGCCAGGCTCAGCAGGACGAGCGACATCGCGGGGACACCGCGCGGGACCCCGGCCGGCCGCACGCTGCGCTCTTATCCCAGCGCCCCGGGGCCGCCCCTTCTTGGCTCCGCCTCTCGCAGCACCGGCCCAGCCCCGCCACCCGGACAGAGGGCGGGCCCGCCGGCCCCTGCCCGCAGGGGTCGGAGGGGTGGGCCGTCTCCGCTTAGGCGGAGCTCGGGGAGCCGTGGCGCGCGCCGGCCCCCGCGCACACGTGCGTGCAGTGAGCCAGGTGTCTCGCCGCCCCAGCCCTCGGGCCGCGCGCTCCCCGCCCGAGCCTGGCTAGCCTGGCGTCCCGGTTGCAGCCCCGGGGCAGACCGGGCGGGAACGGCCGCGTCCCCCTTCCGGACGCGGAGAGCGCGCGGGGCGCCGACGCCGCCGGTTAAAGTGCCGAGGAGCAGGGGCCGGGCCGGGCCGCCCGCTCCGGGCCTCGACTGTCGGGCCCTCGGCCGAGCCGCCCTGGGTGAGTAGCCGCGGATGCGCCACGACCACCGCCGAACCGGTCACCAGCGGCGCCGCCATGCCGGCAGTCCGGAGAGGCCTGGGGGCCCGAGGCCAGGCTGGACGCGGAGACCTGGGCTCGCTTTACACAACTGCCCCGTCCCGCGTAGCGAAAGGGGTGGACCCGGGGCTGCGGAAGCTCACGGACTCCTTGGAGAGAGCGAGTCCTTTCAGCTACGCGGTATTGGAGCGGTAGGAATGCCCAGCGCCGACCCCAGGCTTTCCGGTGAATGTCTGTTTCCACCAAGTGAGTTCGGACAGTAGCACCTGGGGCTCCCGGAGCGGAAGCCGTCAGCACTGGCGACTTGGAGCTGCGGTTCTCAAGTTTCCCTGGCCCGGGATCTCTGAGCGCCACCTAAAATGAAATCCGGACGGCGGGTCCGAGTCAGGCCTGGGATCTGCATTTAAGCAACCTCAACCCAAGCCCCCGTAATTCGTGGGTGGGTGGCCCCGGGACCATTCTTTGAGACGCAGTGGTTTGGGGGAGAGTTCACAAAGATCAGCTGGGTAACAGTGGAGTCAGAGGCTGGACTGCTTCTTCATCCCCCTCGGTTTACAAACGACAGAGTTGTGGTGACCAACTCGGCCATTTAAACTTGTAGGTGGAATTCGCTCCATTCTACAGATGGGAAGACGGAGGCCTAGAGAGGGGTATGGAACTTAGGGATGTGTTGTCAGCTGGTGAGAGGTTGTGCTGAGTGAAGCAGCTGTTTTAGCTGAGGCCTTACTTGTGTGTCAGGCCTGGCCCACCTACCAGCTTGGTTAGGGCTTGCGTGGAGTGGGGATGAGCCAGGGGTTTGGGCTCTGGCGTGCATACGTGTGGAGCTGCAGGTAGCGTTCTCAGAGAATTGCTCTGGTTCCTGACCAGGGAACTCAGTTGAGGTTGTGGCCTCACCCCTGCCTGGGGCTGGGCCACCCTGAGCCCCTCATTCCACCTCTGAGTTGCTTTGGGTCCTGTGGCCCCTGAGAAGATTTTCAGCTCTAATAGTCATCTTCCTGTACACCTACCTGCTGGGTGCCAGGTGCAAAGGTGAACGACACATAGGTGCTGGCTCAGGAGTATTCCTGGAGTGAGGAGGAGCTCCGTGAATATCCAAGGACACAAGTGCCCGCCCTGCTGCGGAAGCCCAGATGAAAACAGCCTCGTCTGCAAGCTCAAGACTGTGAACTTTGTCCCGTAGTGCTGAGGGCCAGTGCTATGGGCTTAGATGGTGGTCAGTTTTCAGTTTTAGAAAACTGCCCCTGCAGGGCAGGTAGAGGGCTAGTCCTTCATTCCGTATCTGATTCTGTGCTGTCGGCCGGGCTCCACGCTGTGCTGGCTTTTCAGCTGTGCACCAGGGCTGGCCCTGCTTCGGTGAGCTTGGTACTGATGGGCACATGGGCTTTGAGACAACTAGGGATGCAGAGGTTAGGCCTGGAGACCGGGTTTGTGAGTCAGACTTTCTTAGGGATTAGTGGAGAGGAGAGGAGGATGGAGCCCTGGGGAGGAGAGCTTGCCAGAGGAGGTGGGGAGATCTGGGAGGGGCTGCAGCAAGAAAGCCTAGTAGTGAGGGAGGAGCTTGTGGGATCAGCTGAGGCCGAGAGACCAAGGGCACTGGCCTGAGGCTGGTTGGTGCTGTTCTGGCTTCAGAATGACACTGCCCTGGCCCTGGGGCTTAGGGATGGGTGGTACCCGGCTGTGAAGTAGGGGTGGGAGGCGAGGGTTTGAAGGGCCCTGAAGCCACAGCTGGAGGTTGAAGTGGACAAACAGGGTGTGTCTGCCTGTCCCCTTGGGGGATTTTCTCCCTGCAGAAGGCCATGCCTCAAGTGGCCTTCCATGAGAGGTCCCAGGTGGCCTGCCGGAAGGGACACGATTTGTTTGGCTGCCTAAGCCAGATAACTTTGTGGTGTTTTGAACTGGAGGCCCTGGCAAGTCACTGCTCTTCTCAGAACAGTCTCCTTTTCTGTACAATGGGGTGGTGATAGGGGCAATGAAGTGATTTGAGTCTATGAGAGAATCGACCTTTGGAGATTTTCTGACTTTCTCCTTTCAGTCATAAATTCTGCTAGGTCTGGGTTTCTGAAAGAGCTACCCCACAGTGTGCCTTCCTATCTGGGGGATTAGTAAGTGCTCATTAACAGCTTGAATGGATGAATAAATTAACACATACCTTCCTCCAAGGCCAGTGCCTGAGCCTGCCCACCCAGGGCAGGTGATTTGAACTTCCTCCTCTTTCTTCACAAGCAGAGCGAAGGTCAGGGCCTCTGCCAGAGCCTGGAAAACCACTGTGTCAAGCCCTCTTGGCTCTGACCCAGACCCTCGGGACAGGCTCTGTGCAGCCACGGCATGGTGAGATGCCTGACTTCCAGACCACCTGGTTCTGCAACTCAGTCACCATCTGTTGGCCTTGAGTGAGGCTCTTGATCTTCAGCCTCAGTTTCTCCATCTGTAACATGGGCTGACATCAGTTCTGCCTCCCCAGCAGGGCGGTTAGGAAACTCAGAAGAAGCAGTAGATAGGAAAGCAAGTTGAAGGATTTACCAGTGCTGTGTAAATTTAGGGGCAGGAGAGGCAGAACCAAAAAAAAAAAAAAAAAAAAGAAAGAAAGAAAAAGAAAAAGAGGGAAATTCCCTACGATCCAGGAATCACCGTCATTCCAGTTTCAGTCATTGTTATTCAGACCTTTGCTTCTTGGCCTGATCCATCCCTGGAAGAAAATGGCCATCAGGGTTGTTGACATGTCCCGCGGGTCCAGTCTCCACCCACACAGGTGGAATTTTCCACTTCATTCTTTTGCAAATATTAATCAAGGCCCTGGCTGGTCAACAGTGGATTCATTGTCTCGTGGAGAGTGAGCCATTTCTGGCACCTACTGGCTGTCTCTCAGGGCCCCCGGTGGTGAGTCTGAGCTGGGAGGGGAGCTGTCGGGAGCGCGCCTGGCCTCAGCGCTCCCTCAACCCTATGTTCTCCATCTGGTTAAGTTTGGCGGGGTCACCTTTAATCCCTGCTTCTAGGGAGAGACCCTGAAGCCACACTGAGGGCTTGCACCCGACTGTTCCCAGCAGGGCTATAAAACTGCATTTTCTCTGTCCCAGTAGGAGGGGCTGGCCCAGGAAAACCCACAGACTCAGGCCAGGTGTTAACTCATCCTTAATACCACTCCTACTGATTCCTGTGAGGTCACATACATGTATCCTGTTCATGGCTGTGGACCCCGTGCCTTGTCTCCTAGGAACTTGCAGTGATTTTCACATTGTTATCACACTGGGGCTGGAAGAAAGCCTCGAATGCAGAGGACCCAGGTACTATTGTCTTCCTCTCAAAGCTCCATCTGTAAACAGGAGCCATGGGGTTAGCCTCGCAGAGCTGCAGGGAGGACCACCCTGTCACCCTATGGTGGGCCCTACATTGGGCACATGCAACAGGGTTGGTGGTATGTTTTTTGATATATGATACTTGAATTTATTTGTTGTTAATAATATCACTGGTCATAGATATAGCATCGTATTCCACACTTTATGGAGGAAGAAATGGAATGAGTGAGGCTATGTCAGAAGAGGGAGGATGAAACTCAGGCCATACTGTAAACTTGATAAAATCACCATGTAGTTTTAGCTTCACACTTTTCTTTCCTTTTTTTGACACTGTGTAGTTTTGTGGCCAAGGCTGGAGTGCAGTGGTGCAGTCTTAGCTCACTAAGCTCAAGCGACTCTTCTGCCTCAGCCTCCCAAGTAGCTAGGACTGCAGGTGTGCACCACCATGCCAGGCTAATTTTTTTGTTTTTTTATTTTTTTTTATTTTTTATTTTTTATTTTTTTTTATTTTTATTTTTTGAGACTTGAGTTTCGCTCTCGTTACCCAGACTGGAGTGCAATGGCGCGATCTCGGCTCACCGCAACCTCCGCCTCCTGGGTTCAGGCAATTCTCCTGCCTCAGCCTCCTGAGTAGCTGGGATTACAGGCACGTGCCACCATGCCCAGCTAATTTTTTGTATTTTTAGTAGAGACAGGGTTTCACCATGTTGACCAGGATGGTCTCGATCTCTTGACCTTGTGATCCACCCATCTCGGCCTCCCAAAGTGCTGGGATTACAGGCTTGAGCCACCGCGCCCGGCCTCTTTTTTTATTTTTTAAGAGACGAGGTCTTGCTGTGTTACCCAGGTTGATACTGAACTTCTGACCTCAAGCAGTGCTCTGCCTTGGCCTCCCAAAGTGCTAGGATTACAGGCATGAGCCGCTGCACCTGGTCCTTTTAATTCTTTGAAGTGAATTTTTAGTTCTTATTTTCTTTGGCCCTCAACAAAACCTATGAAATTAGTGGGTGCGCCGGGCGCGGTGGCTCAAGCCTGTAATCCCAGCACTTTGGGAGGCCGAGGCGGGTGGATCACGAGGTCGAGAGATCGAGACCATCCTGGTCAACATGGTGAAACCCCGTCTCTACTAAAAATACAAAAAATTAGCTGGGCATGGTGGCGCGTGCCTGTAATCCCAGCTACTCAGGAGGCTGAGGCAGGAGAATTGCCTGAACCCAGGAGGCGGAGGTTGCGGTGAGCCGAGATCACGCCATTGCACTCCAGCCTGGGTAACGAGAGCAAAAACTCCGTCTCAAAAAAAAAAAAAAAAAAAAAAAAAGAAATTAGTGGGTGCATTCTCATTGCATAGTTGAGGAAACTGAGGCCCAGTGATGCTAAAGCATGAGTGGTAGCAGAGTGGAGGCTGCAACCTAAGCATCTTCACTACCAGCCACTTTGAATTCTCTTTTAATGTAGTGAAACTTGAACATGGAAACCTCAATGCATGACACAGACTCAGGCGACCTTCCATATTAGTGTGAGTTTACTTTACTGATTTATTTTGAGATGGAGTTTTGCTCTTGTCTCCCAGGCTAGAGTGCAATGGTGCAATCTCAGCTCACTGCAACCTCTGCCTCTTGGGTTCAAGTGATTCTCCTTACTCAGCCTTCTGAGTAGCTGGGATTACAGGTGCCCTCTACCACACCTGGCTAATTTTTGGATTTTCAGTAGAGACGGGGTTTCACCATGTTGGCCAGGCTGGTCTCAAACTCCCGACCTCAGGTGATCTGCCTGCCTCGGCCTCCCAAAGTGCTGGGATTACAGGCGTGAGCCACTGTGCCCAGCTGTGAGTTTGTTTTATAACTATGTTTGTGATGTGTGTGTGTGTGTGTGTGTGTGTGTGTGTGTATCATAGTTAGAACAGTGATGCCATTTTCAGGAGCACACCAGAAACCAGGGGCCATGAGTGCAGGTTGATGTCTTACACTAGCCCCAGCTCCTGATTTATTTCAGTACTTTAGTGATTTCCAGTTGACACAAAGAAGCAGTCAGTTTTTCAAACAGCTCACCTTGCAGTCTTAGGACCCTCTGCAGTTAGACCCATCCAGAAGTTTGAAGGGAAACAGTGGTGGGCGTGTGTGTGAAAGTTGGCTGGCTAACCATGGCTGGCCAAGATGCTTTGACCAACAGGAGCACCCATCACACAACCTGGACCTTGCAGAGAGCTGTGATCCTGCCCCTGCACTCTGGCCTGAGCAACAAAGGTGTCTGCTGGAAGTGGCTCTGCTTGTACTGCTGTGGAAGTGTGCCAATGAGCACAGAAACTCAAATAGCCTTTGCAGCGCCTATGATGTATCTGTAGGAAATACTGGAGTTGGCACAGCAGACGGTGGGGGAGGGAAGCTTTGTCCTGGCATCTCTGGCCAACCTCCTAAGTGGATGGCTTTGGGGTCTCCAGGGGATCAATGTCTGGTCCGTAACAGGGGTTCTCAGACTCTCCATGGTGAAAGACTAGATGATTGTTTTTACAATTGTAATCTTTCATGGGCCAATTTTTAAAATATGAAAATTGTTATAATAAAATTGAAGATACATGAAAAGATAAGCCGATTATTTGCTTATTAGACTCAACGGACATGAGGTGGCTGTGTTCAATGATGAAACTGTAGAAGTTTCTACACTCTGACTTTTGATTCTGTACTTATCTTTCACAGACAATCACAGATAGTGCGTGGGCCAGCCTCGGTCACAGAGTGCACTGTATCCTGTCCCTTCTGGATGTGAGGTGGGTGTTTGTTAACTGAGATTTTAAAAAATGGGTTATAAGTTTACTTGAAAAAGGAAGCTGGTGATGAGCACTTGCAGAACACCCCAAACATCTGGGGAATGGTTGGAAATCCCTCGTCGTAGGCCACGCCTGTGTCACAGAGATGCTCCCACCTCCGTACTTTCCCTCACTCCTCTAGTGAGATCTGAGATTTCAAACAAACAACAATTACAAAAATCCTTTTCATCGTGGCAGATTTGAAACCTGTACAAAATTAGCCAGATGAGATGATGGACATGGGAATTTCATGTTCCCATCACATAACTTTGTTAGCATCACCTCGTGAGGGTCCTGTTTTGTATGTCCTCCTAATCCCTGAGGTGATTGTAAGCCAAATCCCTAGATAACTTTTTTGTTTTTGAGACAAAGTCTTGCTCTGTCACCTAGGCTGGGGCGCAGTGGCAGAATCATAACTCATGTAACCTCAAACGCCTGGGCTCAAGCAACCCTCCCCCCTCAGCTTTCCAAGTAGCTGGGACTACAGGTGTGTGCCACCATGTCCAGCTAATAAAAAATTCTGTTTAAAAAAATAAATAAAAATAAAAAATTTTTGTTTTGTAGACATGGGTTTCACAATGTTGCCCGAGCTGGTCTTGAACACCTGGCCTCAAGCAATCCTCCCACCTCCACCTCTGCCTCCCAAAGTGCTGAGATTACAGGTGTGAGCCACTGCACCCAGCCTTAAATATTTAACTTTAGAAATAGTTGAGTTATCTAAGTGCACAAGTTTGAATAGCTTAGAGTATAAAGAAAAGAAAACAAATAGTTGAATTATTCTCATAGGTATTTTGAAATGTACAATAGATTGTTAACTACATTCACCATGCTCATCTGTCACATCCTAATCTCATTTCTTCTGTCTAACTATGTATTGTACCTGTTACTCAGCCTGTCTTCCCCCATCTTCCCCACCCTTCCTGAACCCTGATAACTGCCCGTCTACCCTCCATCTTCATGAAAGCCACTTTTTTTTTTAGCTCCCCCCATGAGTAAGAATGTGATTTTTGACTTTCCATGCTTGGCTTATTTCATTTAACATAATGACCTCCAGTTCCATCCATGTTGCTGCAAGTGACAGGATCTCATTCTTTCTTACGAGTACTCCACTGTGTGTAACATTTTTAAAATCAATTTGTCCGTTAATGGGTACTTAGTTTGATTCCATGTCTTGGCTGCTGGGAGTAGTGCTGCAGTAAACATGGGTGTGCAGCTATCTCTTTGATATACTGATTTCCTTTCTTCTGTATATCCAGCCCAGTAGTGGGGTTGTTGGATTATATGATACTTCTATTTTGTTTTTTCTGAGGCATCTCCATATTGTTTTCCATAGTGGCTGTACTAATTTACATTCCCACAAACAATGTACAAAGGTTCATGAAAGGGTGAGTTTAAACAACATAACCACGGGATCGCAGTCACGTCTGACAAATAATGATTTTTTGACATCCTCACATACCCACTCAGTGTTCAAATTACCAGGGTCCAGTCTGGAGCGGCACATTCTCATGGTTGGGTCTTGCTTCTCTCACAGCCTGTAGGCTTTCCTTCCTCTCTCTCATCTCTCCCTTATTTATCCATTCTATACTTGGATCTGTTGTTGAAGAACTGTGGGGTTTCCCTTTGCCTGGGTTCTGCTGATGGTGACCTTTGCAAGTTGCTCTGACCTTTGCATTTCCTGTGAGTCGGATGGATTGATCTAGAAGGGTGATCAGATTCAGATTTGAACTTTTGGGCAAGGATGTTTTGTAGCTGGTGTTGCATTCTTCCGTTCAGACCTCTGCCTGGTCTGATGGAGGGGTCAGTCTTTTAATTGCCTCCTGGGTGTGAAGTCACCTTGGTGAGTCCCCAGCTGACCCTTGCCCATATCTTTTTTCCTTCTGCTGGTCTGGGCTCCCCCTTGTTCTGAGATCACCCTGGCTGCTCTGTGGAGAGCTGGTTGTGGGGTGGCCTGAGGAGGCATCAGTAGTGCAGGGACACTTCTAGGATGTTGTGGGGAGGGTTCCAGTGGGCGATGATGTGGCCTGATCCAGGTAGTGTCCAAGGGGTGGACAAAAGTGGGCGGATTCTGCAGCGCCAGCCTCATTCTTATGAGAGGAGCTGCTGCCCCTTAGGCCTTGGCTTCCGTGTCTGCTTTTTCTCCCTGGACAGTGCATTTTTATATGCCAGTCACATGACAAGCATTTATTGAGTGCCTGCTGCATACCTGGCTCTGAGAGCTTCCAGCTGTCCCCACTGCTGTCTGTAAGTGAACACACATGGTAGGAAGAGCAGCTCTGTGGACAGGCTCTGCCAGGTGAGAGCTTGGTAACTCGTGGCCTCTGAAGCCTGCTGTGTGCCTGGCATGAGGAGGGCCTTCAACTCCCCTGGAGAGGGAAGAGCAGTTTTCTTTCTCTCGCTGCTGTGTTACTGCAGAAGAGCTGGGACACCAGCGCCTTCTGTCCTCTCAGCCTGCCTCTGGCTGTGCTCCGGCTTACCACGCCCACCTCTCCACTTTCCCCTGAGGCCCTCTGTGCTGCAGAGCCCACTTAACCCAGGCACAGTGCAGCAAGGAGTGCAGGGACTTCACATCTGGAGCGGAGTGGCCGCTCTTCCTCAGGGGCTGGCCTGAGGCACTGCAGCCACCGACCCCCTAGTCTATCAGGTACTTGACTCTGGGAGGGGCCCCTAAGGGATTCGGGTCTCCCCAGCAGTGACCTCTGTTGCACCCTGCCTCCTACCCATGGCTGGACGCCCATAGCACCTGCACAGACTGGATTCATAGAAACACCTGCAAGGGAAAGAAATGGTAGGCGACCCTGAAGAGCCATCCCTCTGGAGGTTGAGCAGACTGGGTCCCCCACCCCTGCCTGGGACCTTACATTCTTTTTTTTTTTTTTTTTTTTTTTTTTTTTTGAGATGGAGTTTCACTCTTGTTACCCAGGCTGGAGTGCAATGGCGCGATCTCGGCTCACCGCAACCTCCGCCTCCCGGGTTCAGGCAATTCTCCTGCCTCAGCCTCCTGAGTAGCTGGGATTACAGGCACACGCCACCATGCCCAGCTAATTTTTTGTATTTTTTAGTAGAGACGGGGTTTCAGCATGTGACCAGGATGGTCTCGATCTCCTGAACTCGTGATCCACCCACCTCGGCCTCCCAAAGTGCTGGGATTACAGGCGTGAGCCACCACGCCCGGCCCTCTTTTTTTTTTTTTTTTTTTGGTGACAGTCTGACTGTCTTGTCCAGGCTGGAGTACAGTGGTGTGATCTTGGCTCACTGCAACCTCTGGCTCCCAGGTTCAAGTGATTCTCCTGCCTCAGCCTCCCAAGTAGCTGGGACTACAAGATGCGTACCACCACACCTGGCTAATTTTCATATATTTAGTAGAGATGGGGGTTTTACCATGTTGGCCAGGCTGGTCTTGAACTACTGACCTTAGGTGATCTGCTCACCTCAACCTCCCAAAGTGCTGGGATTACAGGTGTGAGCCATCTCGTAGCCTTCCACCTTACACTCTGGTTTTGGTGTAGACCACTGTGAAGGTTTTAAAAACTGGGGAAGCAGCTAGAGAGTGGAGGGGTGTGTGCAGAGGGCCTGGAACATGAAGCACAGGGTTCCGGGGCTGAGGAAGCACCCACTGTAGGGCAGCAGAGGGGCAGTGGGGGGGCAGACTCACAGGCATCGGAGGTGACCACAGAGGCCAGTGTCCACGCCTTACCAACAGGAAACCCCTGCCCTGGGTCACATGGTGAGGCCTGACAGAGCTCTGATGCGATGTCAGACTTCAGGGCTCCACCTTGGATTTTTGTGGCAACCTGTGATGTGTGCTGACCAGCCTCAGCCCTGCCCCATATGCCCCTCTTCACTAGGAGGATCAGAGGGCAGGGCAGGAGGGTTCTGCCCAAGAAGCCTCCCGACACAAGGGGCCAAGTGATGTGGACAGTGGCCATGTCTGCACTGTCCAGAATCATCTCCCAGGTGGCAGTTTCCTATTCAGTTGTTAATTGTGTATCAATATATGGGAGATAAGATTCCTGGGAAGAGAAACTTGACACTGAAGAAAATGCCTTTTTTTTTTTTTTATTAATAGAGAGACGGGGTCTTGCTCTGTTGCCCATGCTGGAGTACAGTGAAACAGTGCTAGCTCACTGCAGCCTTGAAATCCTGGGCTCAAGTGATTCTCCTGCCTCAGCCTCCTGAGTAGCTAGGACTACAGGTACACACCACTGTGCCTGGCTAATTAAAAAACAAATTTTGTTTTAGAAAAAATTTCTGGGTCTCGCTATGTTGCCCAGGCTGGTCTTCGGCTCCTCAGGTACATCAAGCAGTCCTCCTGCCCCAGCCCAGAAGATGCTTTCAGAAAAACTGTTTTACACTTTTTAATTGAGGTGCAACAGTTATACAGTAAAGTGTACCTCGCACTGGCTTTGATCTGTGTGTATGCCTGGGTAACCATTACCAGGTTTGGATCCAGAACATTCCCAGGGGGTGCCTTCTGTTGGTCCTGGCACAGGTGTATGAGCTCAGCATCCATGTCTCAGACTGCCCACGGTGGGTTTGCTGTAGGCCTCGTGCAGCCTCATCCTCTGCACGCGTCCCCTCAGCCAGCATGACGGAATGCCAGCCTCAGGCAGGTTCAGCACTCGGTGGGAGGCAGGGGCGTGGAGCCCTCAGCTAGGGATGTGGGCCTTCCACAGCTCATCTCATTGTTAGCCTGTTGAGGTCCCAGTAAGTGACACAGAGAAGTCCCAGGATGGATGTGATCAGTGGTGAGGAGGGCTTTCCAGGGAAATCAAGGCCTGGGGGAAGGTGAGGAGTGAATAGGTGAAAGGAGGTTAGGACCCATACCTGGAGGAGGGAACAGCATGTGCAAAGGCCCTGGAGAGGAAGGGAAGGTGGACCGTGCACCTGGAGCCCAGAGAGTGAGGCTCACAGTGGGATGATGGCTACAGAGGCAGGGGCCTGGCCTGGTCAGGCTTAGAACAGGAGGGCCCGGGGAGCCATGAGGAAGCCCATTCTCTTCGGGAGGTGGGGACCTGGGTTGGGGTGGCATGAAGTTCCTGTGGGAGGGGGAGCAGCTGCCCAGGGTTACTCCCTGGACCACCATGGCCTCTGGGCCCAGCCAGGTCTCATTCTCTAACTGGGATCCTTCCCACCCTTGGCAACTGTACTACCTTCCCCTCAGCCCTCCGCAGGGCTGGATATTCAGACAGCTGTGCTCCTGAATATCTGTGCTTCAGACGGGAAGCTCTGCTGGGATGCAGAAAAGCAGCCAAGCCTTCTTGGCTTGAGACCCCTGGCATGGGAACTTGGTGTCTGGCACCCTTTCGCATGCTGACCATGACCTTTTGGCTTCTGTGATGTGGCTTCGTCGGTTGGGCCTGTGCTGGAGAGGGTCCCAGCCTCTGGCTTGACATGGGGCAGGGGCTCGACCTCTTCAGCCTTCTTTTTCTCTCCATGACATGGGGCTGATGGTGATGGAAAGATGATGAAGACTCTCCACCCCACCCAGCATCTTTGGGGGCTTAAACCTGATAACCCACGTGGTGTGCTCAGCGGGGGTAGCTGCTCCTGTTAATATAACTCAGTTTGGTCCCATGGTTGAATGGACCTCTATGATCAGACAAAGGCAACCAAAGAGCAGTGTATTTTACCCACACAAAGCCCAGCCTGGCATGTAGGGAATCGTGTTTGAGGTCTCACAGAGATTGCAGGTCAAAGCCAGTACTAGAAGGCCAGGTGGAAAAGAGCAGGTGACCTGCCCTGAATCCTCCTTTGGCAAATGACCCTCAGAAGGCAAAGGTGGCCATGGTCCTTACCACATGTTTTGCAGTTCCCCAGAAAGACTGTCCTCATCAGCCTGGCCCATGGCCACAGTTACAGGTGTGAAGGTTGAGTGCAAGCCTGGGGCAGTGCTGGCTTCAGGGTGCCAGGGCTCAGGGCTGTGAAGTAACTTTCTGGGCTTTGAAGCTCATGCGTAGCTGAGCTTTGTGGTAGGACTACCTGAGCCTTGTCCACAGCTACCTTTCTAGCTCTTGGCCTACCCTGGGAGAGAAGCTCCCCTCGCCAAGAGCTAGAAAGAAAACACACCAAGATGTGGTGAGGAAGCAAGTGCTGCTGGGGGCCCTGTGCGAAGGGTCCTTTCAGGAAGCTTCCTCCTTCCTCCAGCCGTGTGAGTCTGTAGGCAGATGTGTCACAAGTACAGACACTTCTGGAATGGTGCGTAAGCCTTTTCTTCTGGGTGTGATCCTTTTGCAGCTTAATTCCATCGAAGTAATAAAATGTGTTGTGCAACTGGCCACATGCTCAGAATTACATGGAATTCTGTCTTGTGTTATAAAGCAATCAGTTTTCTAACCACAAAGTTTAGCAGACTTTTCAACAGCAGTCTTTTGACTTTTTTTTTTTTGAGAAAGAGTCTGGCTGTATCACCCAGGCTGGAGTGCAGTGGCGCAATCTGAGCTTACTGCAAACTCTGACTCCTGGGTTCAAGAGATTCTCCTGCCTCAGCCTCCGGAGTAGCTGGGATTACAGGTGCCCACCACCACACCTGAATTTTTTTGTTTTTTTAGTAGAGATGGGGTTTAACCATGTTGGCCAGGTTGGTTTTTAACCTGACCTTAAGTGATCCACCCACCTTGGCCTCCCAAAGTGCTGGGATTACAGGTGCAAGCCACTGCACCCCACCAATTTTTGACTACTGATTTGAGAATTTGAAATGAGAATTGTTAGCTGATGCTACAAAGGGCTGTGGCAATGAAAGCCACCAGCCATAACCAGTAAGACGTGGTGGCCGCCGTGTTTCTTACTTCTCTCTCTGCTTGGTCTACTCACTTCACTGGCATTGGGGATGGGGGTTTCGAGTTGACCAAAGCCTGCTTCCCACACAGTGGCAGTTCAGGGACCAGGTGTCCATCACCAAGGCCAGCTGGCCAGATGGAAGGTGTGGCTTGGTGGGGCTGCCCAGTACCACCGGAGGGCACATGTCACATGAGTTTTTTCCTCTTGACTGTAAGGTAGACCAGGCATAAGTTTCTTCTTTCTTTTTTTTTTTTTTTTTTTTTTTTTTTTTTGAGACGGAGTTTCGCCCTTGTTACCCAGGCTGGAGTGCAATGGCGCGATCTCGGCTCACCGCAACCTCCGCCTCCTGGGCTCAGGCAATTCTCCTGCCTCAGCCTCCTGAGTAGCTGGGATTACAGGCACGTGCCACCAGGCCCAGCTAATTTTTTGCACTTTTAGTAGAGATGGGGTTTCACCATGTTGACCAGGATGGTCTCGATCTCTCGACCTCGTGATCCACCCGCCTCGGCCTCCCAAAGTGCTGGGATTACAGGCTTGAGCCACCGCGCCCGGCAAGTTTCTTCTTTCTTGTGCATGGCGGTTGGCAAAGTCACATCCTGCTCATCTGGTCCAGGTGCTGGACTGGACCTGGCCACAGTTGGTTTCAGGAAACAGAGTGGGCTGGGAGTGTAGGCCCCCCAAGTCAAAAGGGAAGCCTCAGATGCCACCTCACCAACTTCAGAACCCAGACATGGCAGGGAGGACTCCAACCCCAACACACAGAAATGAACATACATGCTATCCTGTCTCCCTGCTCCCATTCCTGCCCACCTTCCATCCTGCCAATGCCAGGCAGCTCCTTCCCTGCCCAGGCAGCCCAGGGAAGTGGAAGGGGCTGCTTCCCTGGAACTCCTGCAGCATGCTGGTCAGTCTGCCCACCCACCCAGCCTGCTGGCCTGAGAGGGCACTACGCTAGCAGCTTAGGAGTCCCTGCCCTCAAGGAGTTCCCTCTGGGTAGGAGGCCCCTCCCTCATGTGGGGAGGGTGGGAGCATCAAGGGGAGTGTTGGAGCAGAGTTGTGATGTCGGGTGGGGTTTTTGAATGACTGGGGACGGAAGAGTAAATGACCTGCCGCTGCCTAAGGAAGCAATCTGTCTTCACTCCTGCAGGGCAGGCTCTGTGCCTCCTGGCGAAGCTCCTGTGTTGCCTCTTGATCTTGTCGATTTTAATTATTGTCATTTGCTGCAGTTCTTTAGTAAAACTACACAACAACACACACACATGTGCTTGTCTACATCAAGAAATAAAATGTGACCGGTGCAGGTGAAAACCCCCAGGAACGCCTCCCTGCTCAGAGTTTACTGCTGTCCTTAAGTTCCTTTATACCAGGCGTCCCCAAACTTTTTACACAGGGGTCCAGTTCACTGTCCCTCAGACCGTTGGAGGGCCGCCACATACTGTGCTCCTCTCACTGACCAATGAAAGAGGTGCCCCTTCCTGAAGTGCGGCGGGGGGCCGGATAAATGGCCTCAGGGGGCCGCAGTTTGGGGACGCCTGCTTTATACATTTCTCCCTCATAGGTTTGATTGAGTTAACAAGATCCAGAAGTCAGTTGCATGTAGGATTTTGTTGGCGATTTAACCACTTTAAGCCAAATTCAGCGGCATTAAGTATATTCTCAGTGTTGTACACCCGTCACCACCACTAGCCGCTTCCGGTTCTTTTTTGCACCATCTCAAACAGAAGCTCTGTTCCCTCAAAGAGTAACTCCTTGTTTTCCTTCCTCTCATCCCCTGGTAACCTCTAATCTCTTTTCTGTCTCTATGAATTTGCCTGTTCTAGGTAAGTCATGTAAGTGGAATCACACAATACTTGCCGTTTGGTGTCTGGCTTATTTCACTTAGCATAATGCTTTCAAGGTCCAGCCATGTTGTAGCCATGTGCCAGAATTTCATTCCTTTCTAAGGCTGAATAATACACCATTATATGTTCATACCACATTTTGTTTATCCACTCATCTGTTGAAAGACATTTGAGTTGTTTTCACCTTTTTGCTGTTGTGAATAATGATGCTGTAAACATTGGTGTAAGAGTATCTGTTCAAGTTTCTGCTTTCAGGTTTTTGGAGTATATACCTAGGAGTGGAATGACTGGACCACATGGTCTGTGTTTGGGAGCTGCTAACCTGTCTTCTACAGACTGTACAGCGTTTTACATTCCTACTAGCAGTGTGCAAGGGTTTCCATTTCTCCATATCCTCATCAGAATTGTTTTTCTTTCCGGTTTGTTTTTATTATAGCCGTCCTGGTGGGTATGAAGTGGTATTTCACTGTGATTTTGATTTATATTTTCCTAATGACTAGTGACATTGAGCATCTTTTCCTGTGTTTATTGGCCATTTGTGTTTCTTTCTTAGAGAAATGTCTATTCAAATCCTTTGGCTATTTTCTATTTGGGTTTTTTTGTTGTTGCGTTATAGTTTCTGACAAATTCTAGATATTAATCTCATCAGATATATGATTTGCAAATATTTTCTCTTTTCTATGGATTGTCATTTCATTCTTGATTGTGCCCTTTGATGCAGTAAAGTGTTTATTTTACTGATTTCTAATTTCACTAATTGGAGTCTTTTTTTATTTTTTTATTTTTCTTAGTCAATCTAGCTAGTCAGTCTAGCTAAAGGTTTGTCATTTTAATTTTTTCCCCCAAAGACCTAACTGGCTTCTTTGATTCTATTGTTTTTCTATTTTCTGTTTTATTTGTCTTCACTCTAATCTTTCCTGGGTTCAGGCAATTCTCCTGCCTCAGCCTCCTGAGTAGCTGGGATTACAGGCACGCGCCACCATGCCCAGCTAATTTTTTTTGTATTTTTAGTAGAGACGGGGTTTCACCATGTTGACCAGGTTGGTCTCGATCTCTCGACCTTGTGATCCACCCGCCTCGGCCTCCCAAAGTGCTGGGATTACAGGCTTGAGCCACCGCGCCCGGCCCTTTTTCTTTTTTTTTTAAATGGAGTCTTGCTTGAGCGTTGTGATGAAAGCTGTATCATATTAGAGGGCACCCCAAGCCCAGGAACACTCTGCTTCTTGCAGACTCTCAGAGGTCACCAAGCTCACCTTGGTGGTCTTGGATAAGATTTGGAAGAATTCTTTGGATTACCAGGCAGATACTCTTGTTCTCTTCCCTTACTTTCTCACAAATAAATGGAGTCTCTCTCTCTCTCTGTGTTGAGCTGCCTGGAGCTACAGGTACAGTGACACAAGCACCCCTGTGGCCACCACCACTGCGACTGTGCTGGGTCAGACCTGAAGGCAGCGGAGGACTGGGTCTCGCCCAAGGCATGCTGTAACCACTACGTGGCTACCGCCTATGTTTACACAAAGCCCTGGGGCTCTACCGTCAGCCGGCAGTGAAGCCCGACAGGCTTGTGGCCTTCCCTTCAGGGTGGCAAGTTTCACCCGCCGCCCCCCCAGGCGGGTCTAGAGATGCTGTCCGGGAGCCAGGGACTGGAGTCAAAAACCTTAGAAACCTGCTTTGTGTTCGATTGTACTGCAGCTGAGCTGGCACTCACACAGTGTGACACAGTCCTCTCTACTGCTCCCTGTCCTTTCCACAGGCAGAGGAGCCTCACACCATGGCCGCCACCACAGGCCTACTGGGAGTACCGTCAGGACACCACCGGTATTCACTTAAGGCTCAAGGGTTCTCAACCAGCTTGTGGTGAATGCTGCCAGGCCGGAGACTCATCCTTCAGAACAGTGGGTTCCCCTCTGGCCCAGGGTTGGTCCGGAAAGGCCATTTAAGAGCTAAGGGCTGGAATCAGGGCACCCAAGAGCCCTCCTGGTGCTCTCCTCCATCGTGGCCAAGCTGGTGCCTGATTTTTGGTTGCTATGAAATTTTTCCCTTTGTGTAGATAGTTGTCAAACTTGGTGTTCCCGTGGGGGTGGGGGGGGGGGCGAGGGGGCGATGGATGGAGCCCTCTCTTTGCCATCTTGCTCTTCCCCTCCCTGATTTCAGTCTTTTAAGATGTATTAAAACTTGTTCCATTGCCTAACATATGGTCTTTCCTGGAGAATGTTCCATGTGCACTTGGAAAAAGTGTGGATTCTCTTGTTGCAGTGAATGTTTTGTGTATATCTGTCAGGTCTCCAACTGGTTTATAGTGTTACTCAAGTCCTCTATTTCCTGATTGATCTTCTGTCTGGCTTTTATCCATTATTGAAATCTGAGTATTGAAGTCTGCAGTTATTGTTGTAGAACTGTTGATTTCTCCCTTCAAATCTCTCGTTGTTTGCTTCATGTATTTTGGGACCCTGATATTTGGTGCACATATGAATGTGTGTCTTAAAACTTCACATATATGTGTATATATGTGACTGTATATATGTGTAGTCTCATTCAGGCCACAGCCTCCTGTAATTTTCCTTTTGTGTGCTGAGTATATTTTTAGGATTCATTCATAGGATGTGAGGTGCGATGTTTCCTTCCTTTTCACAGCTGTGTGGGGTTTCTTTTTTTTTTTTTTTTTTTTTTTTTTTTTGAGACGGGGTTTCGCTCTTGTTACCCAGGCTGGAGTGCAATGGCACGATCTCGGCTCACCGCAACCTCCACCCCCTGGGTTCAAGCAATTCTCCTGCCTCAGCCTCCCTAGTAGCTGGGACTACAGGCGTGCGCCACCATGCCCAGCTAATTTTTTGTATTTTTAGTAGAGACGGGGTTTCACCATGTTGACCAGGATGGTCTCGATCTCTTGACCTCGTGATCCACCCGCCTCGGCCTCCCAAAGTGCTGGGATTACAGGCTTGAGCCACCGCGCCCGGCCGGGGTTTCTTTGTATGACCAGCTGAACTACAACTTTTTCTGTGTCCTTTGTATTTCCATATACCTTTTGAAATCAGCGTTTCAATTTCCACGCACACACACACACACACAAGCCTGCTGAGATTGGCATTGCCTCGAATCTATAAATCAATTTGGGGAAAATTGACATCATAACAACATTGGGTCTTCCCGTTCATGGTATTTATTTAGGTCATCTTTAACTTCTGTCAATATTTTGTAGTTTTCAGTAAATAGGTCCTGTGTATATTTTATCACTAAGTATGCCATGTTTCCTGATGCTCTTGTAAGTGGTATTGTTTTGTCTTGTGGTTGCCCATGGAGGGTGAGATCAACCCCCCACCACCGAAAGTTGGTTTGAAAGTTGAGACTGAAGACATCACACACACACCAAGTGGCTACAATAAGGTTTACTGGTCATGGAATGGAGCTTCACAGGGGGAGGGCAGGGCAAGCACCCAGGCTGGTCTGCCATGGCTAGTCTGTGAAGGAAAGGGCAAATGTTCCTGGTTTCTATTGTGGTTAGGGAATGGAGTCATGGTAACAGCCGCACACATGAATTGGATTTGTATGACTCCAACCTCCCCAGTGATACTTGGGGCAGGAATGCCAGGGCTTTTTTATTCACTTGCCCAGCTATGGGGCAAGAAGGGAAGAGGGAAGGGGGGAGCTTGAAAGTAGTCAGTAGTCAAACACCAAAAATGGAGTCAGGCTCTATTATGTTTTAAAAATACTTCTTAAAAAGACGGTTTTAGGCTCACAGCAAAATTGAGAGGAAGGTGAAGAGATTTCCCATATAGGCTTTGTCCCCACATAGACATAATCCTCCCATTAACCAACATCTTCCCACCAAAGTGGTACATTTATTACAACTGATAAACCTATATTGGCACATCATTATCACCTAAAGCCCGTAGTTTACATTACGATTTACTCTTGGTATTGTACACTCTATAGGTTTGGACAAATGTATAATGACCTATATCTACCACTATCCAGACAACAGAGTAGTTTCCTGCCGTAAAAATCCTCTGTGGTCTGCCTGTTTATCCCTCTCCCAGCTCCTGACAACCACTGATCATTTTCCTGTCTCCATAGTTTTGCCTTTTCCAGGATGTAATATCTTTGAACTCATATGGTTTGTAGCCTTTTCTGATTGGCTTCTTTCACTTAGTAATATGCTTTTAAGTTTCCTCCTTGTTTTTTGTGGTTTCCTGGCTCATTTCTCTTTAGCACTAAATGATATTCCATTGACTGGATGTACCACAGTTTATCCGTTCACCTACTGAAGGATGTCTTGGTTGCTTCCAGCTTTGGGCAATTATGAATAAAACTGCTATAAATATTTATTTTCTGGTTTTTGTGTGGACATATTTTTCAGCTTTTTTGGATAGATACCAAGGAGCACAGTTGCAGGATCACATCGTAAAAGTGTGTTGATTTGTACAAGAAGTCACCAAACTGTCTTCCAAAGTGGCTGTACTATTTAGCATTCCCACCACCAATGAATGAAAGTTCCTGTTGCTTCTCATCCCTGTCAGCATTTGATGCTGTCAGTGTCTGGATTTTGGCCATTCTAATTGTGTAGTGGTGTCTCACTGTTTTAATTTGCATCTTCCTGATGACGCAGGATGTGGGGCATCTTCTCATGTGCATCGTTGACATCTGTCTGTCTTTTTTTGGTGAGGTGTCTTTTAAGGTCTTTGGGCCATTCTTTTTTTTTTTTTTTTTTTTTTGAGATGGAGTTTCACTCGTTACCCAGGCTGGAGTGCAATGGCGCAATCTCGGCTCACCGCAGCCTCCGCCTCCAGGGTTCAGGCAATTCTCCTGCCTCAGCCTCCCTAGTAGCTGGGACTACAGGCATGCGCCACCATGCCCAGCTGATTTTTTGTATTTTTAGTAGAGACGGGGTTTCACCATGTTGACCAGGATGGTCTTGATCTCTTGACCTCGTGATCCACCCGCCTCGGCCTCCCAAAGTGCTGGGATTACAGGCTTGAGCCACCGCACCCGGCCTTGGGCCATTCTTTAATCAGGTTGCTATTGAGTTTTAAGAATACATTTATTTGTGTATTGACACAGTAATCCTTTATAAGATGTATCTTTTGCCCAGATTTATTCCTAGTCTGTGACTTGTCTTTTAATTATCTCGATAGTGTCTTTAGCAAAGTAGAAAACACACATTTGATTGTCCAGCTTGTCAATTCTTTCTTGCCTTTGGTGTTGTAATATAAAAAGTTATCATCAAACCCAAGGTCATCTAGGTGTTCTTTCTTCTGTGCTATCTTCTAGGATTTTTATAGTTTTATATTTTACATTTAGGTCTGTGATCCATTTTGAGTTAATTTTTGTGCAGGGCATAAGGTCTTTGTATTTACTTTGTGTGTGTGTGTGTGTGTGTGTGTGTCCAGTTATTCCAGCTCCCTTTGTTGGAAAAACTTCCTTGCTCTATTGTGCTGCCTTTGCTGGTTTGTCAAACGTCAGTTGACTATATTTATATGGGTCTATTTCTGGGTTTTCTGTTCTGTTCCATGGATCGATTCACCAGTAAGACACTGTTTTGTTTACTGTAGCTCTATAGTAAATCTTGAAATTGGGTAGTGTCAGCCCTCCAACTTTGCTCTTTACTTTGATTATTATGTTGGACATTCTGGGTCTTTTGTCTCTCCATGTATACTTTGAACTAGTTTGCTAATATCTACAAAATAACTTGCTGTGGTTTTGACTGGGACTGCATTGAATTTGTCGATCAGGTTGAGAAGAACTGACATCTTGACACTATTGAGCCTTCCTATTCACAAACATGAAATATCTCTCCATTATTTAGTTTTTAAATGTCATCAGAGTTTCATAGTTTTCCTCATATAGATCTTGTGCATATTTTGTTAGATTTATATCTAAGTATTTATTTCTTTGGGGTGCTTATTTGTTTAGAGACAGGGTCTTGCTGTCACATAGGCTGAGGTGCAGGAGTCCAGGCTGGAGTGTGGTGGCTCAATCATAGCTCTCTGCAGACTCAAGCCATCTTTCCAAGTAGCTAGGGCTACAGGTATGTGCCACCATGCCCAACTAATTTATTTTTTATCAGTTACTTATTTTTGTAGGGGTGGTGTATTTAGTCTGTTCTCCCATTGCTATAAAGAACTTTCTGAGACTAGGTAATTTATAAGAAAAGAGGTTTAATTGGCTCATGGTTCTACAGGAAACATGCTGGGGAGGCCTCAGGAAACTTACAATCATGGCAGAAGGGGAAGGGGAAGCAGGCCTGTCTTACATGGCTGGAGCAGGAGGAAGAAAGAGAGGAGGGGGAGGTGCTATACACTTTTAAACAACTGGATCTCATGAGAATTCACGCAATATCATGATATGCCCCCATGATCCAGTCACCTCCTCCAATATTGGTGATTACAATTCAAAATGAGATTTGGACAGGGACACAAACCCAAACCATATCAGATGGGGTCTTGCTATGTTGCCCAGGCTGGTCTCAAACTCCTGGCCTCAAGTGATCCTCTCACCTCAGCCTCCCAAAGTGTTGATGTTTTATGAGCCACTGTGCCCAGCCTGGGGTGCTAATTTAAATGACATTGTGTTTTTAAGTTCAAATTCCACTTGTTGGTTGCTAGTATGTAGGAAAGCAATTGGCTTTTTTATATTGACCTTGTATCCTGAAACCTTGCTATAATTGCTTATTAATTCCAGGAATTTTTTATTCTTTTAGATTTTCTACATAAATAATAATGTTATTAGCAAACAAAGACAGTTTTATTTCTTCCTTCCCAATCTGTATACCTTTGATTTCCTTTTCTTGTCTTATTGCATTTATAGGACTTTTCCAGTACAATACTGAAAAGGAGTGGTTCAAAGGACATCCTTGCCTTGTTCCTGGTGTCAGCTTTGAGTTTTTCACTACCAGGTATGATGTTAGTTGTAGGGTTTTTATAGATATTCTTTACGAAGTTGAGGAAGTTTCCTTCTACTCTTGGTTTACTAAGAGTTTCTATCATTGATGGATGTTAAATTTTGTCAGGTGTTTTTTCTGCATCTACTAATATGATCATGTGAGTTTTCTTTTTCAGCTTGTTGATGTGATAGATTACATTAACTCATTTTTGAATGTTGAACCACTCTTGAATACCTGAGATAAAGCCTACTTGGTTGTGGTATATAATTATTTCTATACATATTTGATTCAATTTTCTAATATTTTTATCTGTGTTAATGAAAGGTAATGGCCTGTAGTTTGTTTTTAATTGTAATGTCTTTGTCTGGTTTTGATATTAGGATGGTGCTAGCCTCACAGAATGAGTCAGGAAGTAATTCCTCTGTTTCTGTCTTCTAGAAGAGACTATAGAGTACTGGTATAATTTTTTCCTTAAATTTTTGATAGAAATTACTAGTGAGCTTAGTCAAGCTTGGTGCTTTCTCAATTATTGATTCAATTTCTTTAATAGATATTAGTTTATTTGGAGTGTCTGTTTCTTCTTGTGTGAGTTTGACAGCTTGTATTTTTCAAGTAATTAGTCCATTTCATCTAAATTATCTGCTTTATAAAGATGTATTTCCTGATTATAGATAATTTTTCAATTTCAGTAAACTAGTAGAGGTTCTTTTCTCTTTCAGTATTTAAAGTTGTCACTCCGTTATCTTCTGGATTGCATGTTTTCTGAGAAGTTTGCTGTCACTGTTACATTTATGCCTCTGCATATGTTTCTTCTTATCTGGCTACTTACTGATTTTCTCTTTATTGCGGAGTTTCAGCAACTTAACTGTGATGTACTTAGATGTGTTTTTCTTTGTACTAATCCTGCGTGGGATGCCCTAAGCTTCTTGAATCCATAGTGTTTTGTCTTGCACTACTTTTGGGTAAGTCTCAGCAATTCTCTCTTCAAATACTTCTCCTCCCTTGTTCTCTGTTCTTCTTTCCCCCGGCCTTCCTTCCCCACTTTCCCTCTCAGACTCCAGTGATCCATACTTTAGTTTGATACTGTCCCAGAGTTGTTGGTGGTTTTGTTTTTTCTCTCTTCCCCTCTTTCACTTTTTCCTCTCTTTATGTTTCCAGATTGTTTTCTGTGCTGTATCCAATTAAAAAATGTTCATCTCTAACATCGTATTTTTTCTTGCATTTCGGTTTTTTCCTACAGTTCTCAATGTTTGCCTGAAATTTCCTGTCTGTTCAGTATGTTGTCCACCTTTTCAACTGTAGCTTTATAATGTTCACCTTGGTTATTGTGAAGTCTTCGTTTGATGGTTCTAACTTCTGGGTACATTGCTCCTTGGTCTGTTTCTGTTGACTACTTTATCTCTTGATAAGGAGCCATTTATTTGCCTTGCTTTTTTGTATCCTGATTTTTTTTATTGAATGCTAGACATTGTGTTTAATGGGATAGTGGGGACTGAGGTAAATAGTATGCTTAGCAAAGAGCCTGCCTTTCATTCTGTTGGGTTGTTAGTGTGGAGCATTGTTGGGTGGGGAGTGGTGTGGTGGGCTGCTGCTTGCTGCTGGTGTGGGGCCTGGAGCTCCGAAGAGTACTTCTCAGTGTTCCAGCAGCCTCAGACATAGCATTCAGGAGGCTCTGCCACCTCTGTCTCCTATGCCTGTGCAACTGGGGAGGAGGAGGAGAAAGAGCCTCTGCACTCCAGCGGTAGCTGCTGCTACTTGGTGCAGGGCTTGTGGAAGGGTTGGTGGGATTTATCAGGGTTTCCTTGTGTTTCAGCCTCAGTCTTGGGCAGGCCTTGTTGGTCTGAGCCTCATGGGTGGGGCGTTATCAGGTGTTCTTTTTGGTGGAGGTTTTCATGGCATAGCCTGTTTTTTTCTTCTATCTCTGTATACTATGTGGAGATTGATTTGAACATTGTTAGGAAAGGGCCCTTTCAAAGCTATTGCCATTTTTGTGTTAAGACGCTAGCATTCTACAGAGTGACCTTTGAAGAGTGTAGCCCTGACCCTGACCCTCTAATGTACCCTATGGCCCCCTCAGGTCAAAGTCTTTGAGCTCTACAGTCTCCTGCCTCTCATGCTGATCTTCCTTCAGTTATTTATTTGAGTCTTGTCCTTCTCCCAGGCCTAAACCATCGGTTTTGAGAGTAGATGTCTTTCTGTGTATTGCTAGAGGAACTGGGTGGGGCAGGAAACAGTGCTAGCACGTGTTAGGGGCCGAGCCTGCTGCCTTGAACGGATGAGAACCAGTACCCTGTTTTCTCTCTGCCTTGCAAAGTCCTTTGCTCCCCTGCATTCCGGCAGGTGGACTCCAGCCCAGTCTCCAGGTTCACACACACAGAACAGGGAAGCATTTTACCCCTCAGTTGGGGGAGGGGCCTTTTTGGTGCCCCACCCACCATGCTGTGTCTGTCCATCCTGGCACATATAAAACAGTTCTGAAATTCCTGAGTGTCCCTCACTTCCTCCTCCTCGTTTCTTTGAGCAGCCACCGTCGAGCTGGGCTTGCTGCACCCTGCCCTGGCAGGCCGTTGGTGAGCATGCCCTGAAGCTTTGCCACACTGGTGTGGCTGCCCTAACTTGGGACCGATTCTGCACGTGCATGCCGATTTAAGATTTTTAAAGCTCCTTTTCCTGTTTTAGGGAGAACTGAGTCATCTCATTGCCCTCCGTGGATCAGAGGACTTGGGCTAGATAGAAGCATGTGGTGTCTCCTACGAGGCCTGGGCCGGCCCGGAGCCCTGGCACGGGGAGCCGTGAGGCGGCAGCAACCCCCGGGGGCCCGGACCCTGGCCAGCGCAGGCTCCGAGATCCGGGACGAGTACAGCTACGTGGTGGTGGGTGCGGGCTCGGCGGGCTGCGTGCTGGCCGGGAGGCTCACGGAGGACCCCGCCGAGCGTGTGCTGCTGCTGGAGGCGGGGCCCAAGGACCTGCGCGCGGGGAGCAAGCGGCTCTTGTGGAAGATCCACATGCCCGCGGCCCTGGTGGCCAACCTGTGCGACGGCAGGTACAACTGGTGCTACCACACGGAGGCGCAGCCGGGCCTGGACGGGCGCGTGCTGTACTGGCCGCGCGGCCGCGTCTGGGGCGGCTCCTCGTCCCTCAACGCCATGGTCTATGTTCGCGGGCACGCCGAGGACTACGAGCGCTGGCAGCGCCAGGGCGCCCTCGGCTGGGACTACGCGCACTGCCTGCCCTACTTCCGCAAGGCGCAGGGCCACGAGCTGGGCGCCAACCTGTACCGGGGCGCCGATGGTCCGCTGCGGGTGTCCCGGGGCAAGACCAACCACCCGCTGCACCGCGCGTTCCTGGAGGCCACGCAGCAGGCTGGCTACCCGCTCACCGAGGACATGAACGGCTTCCAGCAGGAGGGCTTCGGCTGGATGGACATGACCATCCATGAAGGTGTGGCCTCCCTTCCCTTCCACCTGCCTCTTCTCTTTTTAAAAGCACTGCTCCCTACCCCAGCACCCGCCCATGTCGGCCTAAGCTCCGGAACCCCTGGCTCCGGCATGGGCAGGCACACTGAGCCTGGCATGAGCGGGAAGGGATGTGGCTCAGTACACCCCAACAGAATACAACCCAGAGCCGTGAGCGATACACGATGGTGACCTCGGTGTTCTCTGCACCTCTGCCCCCCATTTGTGTGGATAATGGAGAATCGGCTCCCTGGACAGACAGCTCAAAGTCCTCTAGAGACTTGCAGATGGGGAAACTGAGGCACACTGAGTGGTGAAGGGCCTTGCTCGCAGCAGGGCAGAGGCAAGCCAGGGCTGACCCAGGGCTCCTGCCTGCCTCTTCAAGGCTCTTAGCCCTCTGGCCATGCTCCTAGTCTCTGTGTCTTCCTGTTTGAGGGTGAAGGGTACTTTTCCACCTGTGTCCAGGGACCCCAGGCAGCTGTGGACTTCTGTAGGGTAGGTTCTTTCTGTCCCAGCTTTAAAGGCAGGTCTTGCAGTCAGAGCTGGGCATATCCACTCTTTCCCCAGCTCCTTCCTTCTGCCCAGGTACCGGGGAGGGTGGGGCCATGCCTGACTACCTCACTCCGTCCTGCAGGCAAACGGTGGAGCACGGCCTGTGCCTACCTGCACCCAGCACTGAGCCGCACCAACCTCAAGGCCGAGACCCAGACGCTTGTGAGCAGGGTGCTGTTTGAGGGCACCCGTGCAGTAGGCGTGGACTATGTCAAGAATGGGCAGAGCTGCAGGGTGAGTGGACTGCAGTGGGCGCCTGGCAGAAGGGAGTGGGCAGTGACCCTGGTGGTCGAGCTCAGAGGCAGGACTCACACCCTCACCCCCAGCCCCATGTGCTCGTACCTGTGATTGGGGGGCGAGCAGCTGGTGGCAGTAGGCTGGTGGAGGTGAGGAAGCCCCCAGTCCGACCACCTGCAGAGGGCCCGTGGTGTCAGTGCCCCTGTGTGCACGCCTAATTCAGAGCCTTCCACACCATTTCAGGGCGCTGACCTCACAGGAAACTATAGCTTTATACTAGAGGTTTTGAAACCCATGTATGCGATCATACTTTATATTTCTGCATTGTTGGCAGGGGGTCAGATTGTTTTGCACCTTCACGTGTAGATCTGGTTTACTGCTTTAGACCACTCACTTGAATGTCTGCTTTCATTTATCTCATGTAAGCTGACCCCTCCTGTTTCTAAGGCCATTGCTACTATCTAGGTGTAGTTGCCCCTGCCGGTTGCTTTCAAATAGTGACTCAGTGAGCCTCCTCTCCTTGGCTCTGGGGCCTGTGAGCAGGTGCTGTATAGCAGTCACCATGTTCCGGCGTGCCACATGGATTCCACATCCCAAGGCCGTGTTCTCATGGTGCTGGTTAGAGCAGGACGCTGGTCTGTGAGTCAGGAGAAGAGCTGGCTTTTCGGGGAGTGTGAACCAGCCAGACCTCTGCTTCTTCCAGGCTTACGCCAGCAAGGAGGTGATTCTGAGCGGAGGTGCCATCAACTCTCCACAGCTGCTCATGCTCTCAGGCGTCGGGAATGCTGACGACCTCAAGAAACTGGGCATCCCTGTGGTATGCCACCTGCCTGGTGAGCCCCCTTCTTTATAGCTCCCCAGGGGCTGTCTCTGCTCAGCAAATGGCTTAGTATATCTTAATAGCATGGAGTGGGGAGGTGGTAGCAGTCAGTGCTCCTTGGAACTGTCACATCATCCTCATGAGCCTGAAAGTCTCCCAGGCTCACTGGACCCCGTCACCCCTGGGCCCAAGAGCCTTGTGTGTTTTCCCTCTCTCTTCCCCGGCCATCCTATTTCACTTGGAGAAGGGCGCCTTGCAGCAGGGAGCATCTGCCTGTGAAGTCCCCGCTGGGTCAGCCATGGGCGTGTCACCAGGGCAGCTCTATGGTGAGAGGGGTCCGGGCCCCGTCCTTCCATCTGCAGGACGCACTGGCTGCCTTGAGCATGAATGAGGTCAGCTCAGTGCTCCAGAGCCTGCTCTCCCTGTTAAGACCTAAATTTGGTTTCATAAACTGTCTCTCATGCCCTTGAGGGCCAGGCTCTGTCTCTTGCCCTCCCTGATAACCTCACTCCAGGAGGGCTGGGCCTTTGTGCCTTTAGGCTTTATCATTGCAGGGCCCGGGGAAGTGCTGCTTCATGACAGTGACCTGCCCAGTGTGCCCAAAGGCTTGGATGAACTCGTGCAAGGGCTGCATAGCACGACAGGGCTGCTTCTTCCTTCCCCACGCTGGGGCGAGGATGGGGCTGCTCTCTGCCCCTCTGGCCATCACCATCCAGCCACTGCTAACGAAGCAGTGCCTGCTGAATGTGTGGGCCCTGCCCTCATGGAGGGAGCTGCTGAGCAGGGCTGATAAGGAGCACCCAGGGGCTGCCCTGGGAGTAAGTGACAAGGACAGGCAGCCTTGGCAGCATCTGAGGCAGGCCATACTTGGCCAGGAGTTCAAGAATGGTGTCTCTGGGAGGCAGCCTTTAAACCGAGAACAGTCTTTAAATTGAGCTCCTGCTCGGTCCCGAAGATAAGTGAATAGGGGAGAATTTTTCAAAACCAGGGGGATATTGAGAAGCAGCTGAGCTCCCTTGGTAGCCATTTTCTTACTCATTCCCTCCCGTATCAGGGGTTGGCCAGAACCTGCAAGACCACCTGGAGATCTACATTCAGCAGGCATGCACCCGTCCCATCACCCTCCATTCAGCACAGAAGCCCCTGCGGAAGGCCCGCATTGGTCTGGAGTGGCTCTGGAAATTCACAGGTGAGCACACTTAACGGTAACCTGGGAGGAGACTGTGAGCATTGAGACCTCCTTCCTCAGGAGCTGAGCAAGGGTTCTGGCCACTGCATGCTGGGTTTGATGCTGAACTATGCCATTTACCTTAGCCCTGAGTCTCAGTCTTTCCATCTTCAAAATGGGGATGCCTCAAGCCTGTAATCCCAGCACTTTGGGAGGCCGAGGCGGGTGGATCATGAGGTCAAGAGATCGAGACCATCCTGGTCAACATGGTGAAACCCCGTCTCTACTAAAAATACAAAAAAAATTAGCTGGGCATGGTGGCGTGTGCCTGTAATCCCAGCTACTCAGGAGGCTGAGGTAGGAGAATTGCCTGAACCCAGGAGGCGGAGGTTGCGGTGAGCCAAGATCGCGCCATTGCACTCCAGCCTGGGCAACAAGAGCGAAACTCCGTCTCAAAAAAAATAAAATAAAAATAAAAATAAAAAAATAAAAAAAATGGGGATGCACAGTTTCAACCCGACAGGTTGAAGCAAGGACCAGAAGCAATGGTCGTGCCAAGGAGCGTGGCCCAGGGCCTGCTCAAGGTGAGACTCCTCAGGGCTTAGGGGCTGCTCTTCCTTACAGATGGGCAGGGATGGCGTATTGCTACACAGCAGGTGAGGTCCAAGGAGCCGGGAGAAAAGGTGGAGAGAGGAGACTTGGGGGCTAGACTGCAGAATCAGCATTCCTCCTTCAACCTTTTCCATTGGAGTTCTAGCTGCACCTGGGCCAGGAAATGGTAGTTTGAAATCCTGCTCATCCACTCAGCCTGTATTTCTCACACACCTACTATGCACTGTGTGCTGTACTATGTGGTGGGAAGAGCCAGGAAAGCAGGTGGCATTGGCAGTGGCAGAATTGGCCCAGGTAGAGGGCAGAGCTGATGCCCCCACTTTAGGCAAATAGTTGACATTTTATGGTGTGGTGCTGGGTGAGCCTTCTGCTGAGGGTAAACTGATGTGGACAGGACTTGGATCCATTCACCAGGAGGAAAGCCAGGAGCAGCTGGCCCACCTGCCATGCCCTGACTGGCTGTTCTGCCTCATCCTCTTCTGCTCCACAGGGGAGGGAGCCACTGCCCATCTGGAAACAGGTGGGTTCATCCGCAGCCAGCCTGGGGTCCCCCACCCGGATATCCAGTTCCATTTCCTGCCATCCCAAGTGATTGACCATGGGCGGGTCCCCACCCAGCAGGAGGCTTACCAGGTGAGCAGGGGGAGGAGCCTTGGCTCCCCAGGGTGTTTCCTTCCCATCATCCAGGAAGGAAGATGCTCTCGTTTTCCAAGGCAGCATTCTCCCTGGTGCCACATGGCTGCAGAGTCGGGGGCATAGAAGCCTGTCCCCTGCCTTCCAGCTGTCCACCATGTCTGGGTGGAGAGAGGAGCAGGGAGGGAGGCCAGCCAGTCAGTCTTTGTGGTGTGTGCCAAGTGTATGACTGGTCCATGCAGACGAGGTTCCGAGTGCCAGAAATGGGACAAACGGGGGTGCTGACTTGGCCCTGGGATCACCACCTCTGAAAGCTTTCAGCCATGGAGTATGAGGCCAGGGATGAAAGAGTGATTCACCGACGTGGTTTGTAATTGCTTTGTGGAGGTGGGTACCATGTGGGCAAATGCTAACATGCCTCTGCTCCCCACTGACTCTGGAAGCAGAGGCCCACCCTGCAGGTAAACCAGGGTCGGTAGAGGTCACTGTGGATGTCTGTGGAGGGACCATCACTGCTTCCTCTGTGTTCTCCTAGGTACACGTGGGGACCATGCGGGGCACGAGTGTGGGCTGGCTGAAACTGAGAAGTGCCAATCCCCAAGACCACCCTGTGATCCAGCCCAACTACTTGTCAACAGGTAATTCAGCCACCTGCTTCTTCCTGGCCCTGGGCTTGAACAAACGAATGCCTTGTGAGGAGATTCCTGCTTGTCCCTGAATCATACCCTTGGACTACACTTTCCAAGACAAAAGTGCCCTCTGTCATCCTCCACCCCATCACTTCAGCCTGTAAACTTGCTTCGGCAGCCCTTTCGTGTCCTGGGACACATGAAATAATAACCCCGGGGCTTCATTTTAGACAGCATGGGAGATTTGCATCTTTCAGAACAATCTGCCACGAGGTGAGGGAGACCGAGCTGTGTGGGTGCCAGGTCTGTAGCTAGAGCATTGTTCCTGCTGTTACTCTGAGCAGCCTCTAAAAGCACATTCCATTGCCGAGTCTGCCTCTTTGTATGCAGCAGAAATGAGCACTGCCCCCTGGGTGGGTTTTGCCCAGCGATGGCTGCAGGGTGCTTACAGCAACCCTGTGGCAGGGGCGGGGTGTGTGTTCTCATTCCTGTCCTACAGATAAGTCAGACCCCTGATTTCAACCTGGGCCTCTGGGCAGGCTGTGTCTGTGTAGGATGCTGCCTTTGAGCTGCACGGTACAGTCTAACCAACAGGTGACAAGCAGCCTGCTGGCTCAGTCCCCAAGGCCCTGAACTTTGTCCCCAAACATCATCTGCTCAGACAGCTTACGGAGCTTCTCCATGCCCTGAATCTTCCAGTGAGGACAGCATGGCGAAAGGAGGGGTTTTCACCTGTTTCTTCTCCTCAACAGAAACCGATGTCAAGGATTTCCGTCTGTGTGTGAAGCTCACCAGAGAAATTTTTGCACAGGAAGCCTTGGCTCCGTTCCGAGGGAAAGAGCTCCAGCCGGGAAGCCATGTTCAGTCAGATAAAGAGATAGATGCCTTTGTGCGGGCAAAAGCCGACAGTGCCTACCACCCCTCGTGCACCTGTAAGATGGGCCAGCCATCTGATCCCACCGCCGTGGTGGATCCACAGACAAGGGTCCTCGGGGTGGAAAACCTCAGGGTTGTCGATGCCTCCATCATGCCCAGCCTGGTCAGCGGCAACCTGAACGCCCCCACCATCATGATAGCGGAGAAGGCAGCTGACATTATCAAAGGGCGGCCTGCACTCTGGGACAAAGACGTCCCGGTCTACAAGCCCAGGACGCTGGCCACCCAGCGCTAAGACAGTTGCTGCTGGAGGATGACTGGGGAAGCCCCTGATGAGCCAAGAGGGCCAGCACAGCCCTTGTTCCCAGGCTCCTTCCAGAAACTGTCTAGCACCCTAGGATCCAGGTGGCTGAGAATGGCTACTTATCACACCTCTCCTTTTATCCCTACTCAGTGGCTGAGAATGGGACAAACTCTTGGGAAATGAGACAAATACTGCACAGTGGATCAAGCTCCTTTTCCCCAGACTTTCTCTGTGGGCCGCTGGCAAAGGCCAGCATTCAGGCTGAGATGCTCCTCCCTGCCTCCTGGAGGGACAGCAGGGGAAGAGGGTTAACTCCTGCCGTATCCTTTGTCTTGTGTTCACGTGGCGTTCTCTAACCCAGGGAGTGGTTCCTTCCCAGGGCATGCACAGAAGCTAGGTGCCTGCCAGATGTGCACAGGTTCACCAAGGAAGGGGCATTCTCCTCCTTGAGCTGCAAGCTTCAGCTGAGGCAGAGAGTCACACAGTAGTTAGTTCAGCCTGGGCTGGCACATAAGGCCCCGGTGTCCCTGATCAGAGGGGAAAGTTGCCTGCTGGCAGAAAAACTGGCTTTCCCTTTCTCCCTTCCTAATTTCACTCTTAGAGTCAGGCAGGTAACTGGGGCTCAGCTGGGTCACTCTGAGAGGGTTGTGGCCCACCTCTCTGAATCTCTGGTTCTTATTAAACCAGGGCCAGGTGTAGTGGCTCACACCTATAATCCCAGTACTTTGGGAAGATCACTTGAGCTCAGGAGTTCAAGACCAGCCTGGGCAACATAGTGAGACCCTGTCTCTGAAAAAAAAAAAAAAAAAAAAAAAAAATTAGCTGGGCACACTGGTGTACACCTATAGTCCCAGCTACTTGCGAGGCCGAGGCTGGAGGATGGCTTGAGCCTAGGAGGTCGAGGCTCCTGTGAACCCTGATTGCACCACTGCACTCCAGCCTGGGTGAGAGAGACCCTGTCTCAAAAAAAAAAAAAAAACCCTGAGATTTTTTTGGACCTTATTCAAGGAGACAGGAGTCTGGAGGGAATGCCACTTGGCTTCACTACCGAAGGTTTCATGACTTAGCATTTTAAAAGGGTTTCCTTTTACCAAGAAATGCAGAAACCCAGAGCAAACCCCACATACCAGATCACTGCTTCCTACTGAAGCAGCTAGTCTGAGAAAGGACTCTCTCATATTGGGCTTGGGAAATGAGTTGGCAGCCTGAGCTGCCCCAGCAGTGGAAAAGGCTGGTTAATTCTTATTCTCTAGACGTGCACAAGAACAGACCAGGATGGAAAATGCAGTTAAGCGCAGTTTTAAGCACAGCCATGCACACCCTGTTCTTGTAGAAACGCCACTGAAAGAAGCATTCAAGATTGGAGTTTTGGAGGAAAAAAAGACACAAGTAGCATTTACAACAGCTCTTTGCTCTTTAAATTTCTTACCATTCAATAAAGTAATCCAGTCACTTACATTTGAACTGAGACGCCTTCTCCAGACTGATCCGACGAGGTAATGAACATGAAATGCACTAGGATTCTTCCAAAGACATCCACATCTACCGTCAAGGGCTGGGAAGAAAAGTGTTGTTACATGGAAACCGCTGTACTAGGCCCAGAGTAAGGACAGGAGTGAATTGGGGGATTCCAGGCTTTGCTGGGATCGGAGGAGACTAAGGTGGCTTATAGACGCTGGGGGCCTGACAGCCACAACTTAGGTTTCTGAGAAAAGCCTTCTAGAAAGGCAGAATGGAGGAAACCCATCACACCTCTCCTTTTAAAAATCTTAAGCAGCTCTTGTTTAATCTTACCTGTATTTTTTATTTTTTGTTCCAAGAGAGGGTCAAGAAAGAAAATTCTAAACCTGCCAAGAGACTTACTTCTCCTCCGGAGGGTCCCCACCTGCCCCACAGCAGCAGTCCATGGCCATCAGTCACCTGTGTCTCGGGGTTGCCTGCAGGTGTGCAGGAACAGCAGATCAGGTGCCAGTCCCAGGGCTCGGAGGGCCTCGTGCAGCCCTCCTGCTGGAGCATGTGTGGAGTCGGGGACAGGGGATGGTCCCAGGCCAGCCATGACTCTGCTGACCCTTATTCTTTGGAACACGTATGGATACGGCAGGGTGACAGTCACTTACTTCTATTATCTCTGCGTCCCATGGTATGTCAGCCTGTGAGACCATGGTCTGTTCAGTCCGGTGGCTGTATTTTAAAATAAGCAAAATGTCATGTGGTAAGAGGAGCTCATTGGGGGTTCTGTTCAGTTGCACCAGGCCCTTCTCTCTGAAATACTTAGTCATGTTCTATACGGTCGTACAATTTGGCCATAAACAGAAATGAGGTTCAAAAGAAAAGATGGTGAGTGTCACATGTCCAGAACCTGAGAGTTCCCCTGAGGGGAGCCTTTCAACCCAGGAGGAGAGGCTGTCAGCTGAGAAAGCCAGCATGGGGAGAAAGGAACTTGCTACAAAGTGGAGTGCACAGAGAGTCCCCCATCTTCAGTCTCACAGGGAATCAGGCCCCTTGGGGAAAAGCCTGCAGTACCTAAAAAACAGAAACGTGCTTTGCAAACAGTGATTCAAATAGCACAACAGAACGCTCTGCATGTGCCCAGGGCTCTCAGGAGCCCCGAGCTGTGGCAGAAGGCTGTGCTGAAGCTGCTGCACTAATAGAAGGCTGTTCTGATGGAACGGGGGACAGGGGTGGGCTGCATGGGGGCCAAGAGCATCTGCTAGCCCGACTAGAGATGGTGAGCTCCTGAAGCAGGAGTTGTAGGCACCCAAGCATCTAGTCTTTCTGCTGGCAGCGTGCTTTGCAGGCATCATCATCTCCACAAACTCAAATAGATTCTTTTTGGCTGGACTTGGCTCACACCTGTAATCTCAGCACTCTGGGAGACCGAGGCGGGTGGATCACTTGAGACAGGAGTTCGAGACCCACCTGGCCAACATGGTGAAACCACATCTCTACTAAAAATACAAAAATTAGCTGGGGATGGTGGCACATGCCTGTAGTCCCAGCTGCTTGTGAGGCTGAGACAGGAGAATGGCTTGAACCTGGGTGGCGGAGGCAGCAGTGAGCCGAGATTGCACCACCGCATTCTAGCCTGGGTGATAGAGTGAGACTGCCCCCTCCCGCCCGCCCACGTGCCAAAAAAAACCCAACAAAAGACAGATTCTTCTCCAGCCAACCATGTCCCACCACTTAGAGGTGATTTCATGCTTCTACTGATAAGCCGGTTTAACATCGGTTCCAATACAGATTTTTTTAAAGCTAAAATGCCCATCTCTACTGGCCCTGTTTAGTGGCCTCGGCTGTCCCCACAGGACATCCCTGAGACCACCCTGTCACTCCTGATGTTGCAACCAGGGTGCAGGCCTGCTCATCATTCTCTCCTGCCCTCCCAGTCCCCAGGAGAGGAGAAGACATACTGTTTTAGAGAAATAAGAACCTTTTCAACAAAACATCCCTGGCATCAGTTTTCTAGTCAGGGAGTTGAGGCTCTGTGCATGTCAGCTCGACTGCTAACTAGTTTTTATAAACCAGCCAGATGCCCATCATAACAATAAAAACCTTTGTAGGAGATGAAATTAGCAAAGACACTTACGATGCCGATGAGTATACACGGTGAAACTGCTCCAGTTTTTTTTCACAGCAGGGTCAGTAGTAAAGCAAGGGGTGCCCCTGGTCCCGTTTCACAAAGGTAGGCCTGCACCGAGAGGTGCCGTGGCCCTCACAGCCCACCAGGCCTGGCCTTCGCCCAATTCTGAAACTTCTTAGGACAGAGCTGGAAAGGGACACCTGGCAAATTGCGGTCCAGCTGTCTGGGTGGATGTCGGAGTCCACAGGCTGAGCAGAGATGGTTCTCAGTGAAGTTCTCGATGCCAGTTGATGGTGAAATCGTAGCTGTCATTTACATTTTGTGAGATGATGAAAAACACAAGATTAAAGAACAATATATTATTCTTGTGGACACAAAACGTGTATTTTTCAGGCGGGGAAGGGAACCAAAAAGAAAAACCATTTCCTCTTAACACTTTCCTAAAACAAAGGAAAAAAACAAAAAACAAAAAACAACATGATCTACAACTTCAAATATTTCTTACAAAGAAAAATTTAATATTCGATGAGAGGTTGAACCAGGCTTAAAGCAGACAGATATTAGGAAGTGGTGCAGCCTGTAAAAACGCCAGTTTTTAAGCGCTGACTTTGGAAAAGATCGTCACCTCTACCAGGCACTCAGGGTCCTGGTCTGGCAATTTTGGCCTGATGAGAAGCCACACAGTAAGACCAACACCGTGGATCCAGCAGAGACACAGTGTCCAAGATAATGTTGACAGTGGTGTAGCCCTTTAGGAGAAATGGCGCTCCCTGCAGCTGGTATGAGGTTACCACGGGCACCGAAGGAGCCAGGAGGATAAGAGAATATCCGTCATTTCAGAGCTGCCCTGGCACAGTACCTGCCCTGTCGGAGGCAAACGCCAGCTCTGTGCGAGGAGAGCTCCCAGACATAACAAAATTATTACACAGTTTTATTCTGAAGAACATTTTGCATTTTAATAAAAAAGGATTTATGTCAGGAAAGCGTCCTTTACAAACCTTGAAGTGTTTTTGCCTGGATCAGAGTAAGAATGTCATAAGAAGAGGTCTGTAAGGTCTTCATAACAAAGTGGTATTATTTACAAAAAAAAAAAAAAAAAAAAAAAACAAAAAACAAAACAAAATCATTAACAGGTTGTCTGTATACTATTAAAAATTTTAGACCAAAATTGCTACCTATCTCTTTGATTGCAGGGAATCCCTGCCAAGGTAACTTGACAGTCAGCTTACTCCTGTTGACAGAAAGGGAAGCCTTGACCGTTCTAATTATCCAAAAGTGGGTTTTCATCAGAACATACAATCAGAGTGTGAGTGCATTCTCATGAAAACTTCAGCCCTCGTTCAATTGCATATAAAAGTCCTCAAAGAACACACAGTACAGCAATGTTGTATAAAAGGCAACAATACGATTTGTATAGACCCCAACATTCCAATCCTATAGATCACCATGTTGCTCCTTCCATCCCCCTACCCCAGCACCCCTTATTTCTAAAGCAGCACCACCAGTCCCCAGAAGACAAGAGCAGCTGTACCTCATTCATCTATGCATTTGTGCACCAGAGATGCAAAAACGCCCTGTGTGGGGAGCAGAGAAAACCCTAACTACGGATGCCCTAGGGGCAGAATAGCCGGCTGGACCTGCTCTGTAATTAACTTACCAGAGGGTTGTTCATGTCAAACAAAACCAAAGATAGCTGCAACCCACCGCGGATCCAAAGGTACAGTATCAAAATCATAGAACTCTTGCCCAAAGAAAAGACTGCAAAGAGCCATCTGGTATATCTTGTGGAAAGATAGGTTTATAGTGACTCAAAATATTTTAGAAAAATTTCTGTATTGTCACGCTCTTTCAAACTTAAAATTTTACCCCAGAGGATTTTCACTGAATAAATGAGAATTGGCTCTATTTCTTCTACTTCTGGATAGCCCAAGTAAAAATACTAATAATTTCTAGATTTCAGTGGGGAACTACAATTATTAGGACCCATGGATATTGCTGCAGTTCAAATACGGTACAGTAATTACAAAATATAGACCATCTCTTTACAAATACAAATTATAGTATATTACAAGTCATGTACAGTAAATCTATAATTTTAAACAAACTAGTGTATCTAAGTTTACCTGGTTGCGAGTGCATTATTATTCCAGTTTACAGTTGCCCTTAGCATGACAGTCAGAAACTGACCATCAGAGTGATATTCTCTTATGTAAACTGGCGTCACATCACAGAAAACCTTATTTATAAGGTCCATTGCCCTTATAACGACCACTGGTAGCTGGGTTCTGACTTACGCACTGTATTTCAGAACGGCTAAACAGGAACCAGGACGCAGTGTATTTGGGGAAAAGGGTTTAAAAATGGATATGTTGGGCCCAGTGACTGTCTGATATGCTAGACCGATGGCTGAGGTAATGACACAGGTGTGATGGTCGTCATCACCTTTACTTTCCCCCGCCGCCCCCTCCCGCCATGCCTTCAGGTGGGTGGGCCTGGTGCCCCGGTGCATGGGAGAAGTAGACTCCACAGCAGGGCCCATCTGGACAATGGGGCAGGGCAGGTCTGCCCTCCTCACCCATCTTCTGCGAGAGGGTGGGGCCTGCTGTTTCCTGCAGGTGGGGCCGAGGGCAGGGTGCTCTGCCAAGCTCCACCTCTCAGGACCTGTTCCTACCGGGTTTATGGCTTTCTTGAGGCATGACATCTCTTATACAAAAGTCTAATTGAATATTACTCCCAACTAGTGCCTAAACTTTCCTAACTATGAGGCACTTTTCCCCTGGCCCTCCTGCGCCCCACCTGAGGCCAGAGTCAGTCTGCCCCTTGCTGGGGCTACAAGGTGGTGATGCATATCATTTCATCTGCCAGGTCCTCCTCATCCCTCCCAGGGTCTGGCTCTTCATCACTGTAGCCAGGACCAAAGTCCTGTAGCTCATAGTCCTGCTGGTGTGAGAGGGGGCCCACATCCCCGTTGGCTCGCGGACGCATGTTCCCATTAAGCAGGGTGCTGGCTGCACTCTCCATCTCATCGATGGTGAGGTCGCAGGCATCGGCGATTTCATGCTTTGTTGCTGACACAAATTTTGGGTCCCTTGCATAACGTCCCAAGCCTTCAGATATCAGGACCTATACAGGAAAGAGGGATGGACGGCATGGGGGTGTTACAAGGCTTTGCAGGGCTGGAGAGAGGACAGAAAAATCCACTCCAGTGCTAACTTAACTGCACCATGTGCTTTGGGGATGCAGCTCAATCATGTTTTCTGGAGCTCATACAGAATTAATGTAAATAGCTTTGAAAATGTCCTGGAGCTTAAAAAACTACACATGGCCCAACAAGAGTGAAACCCACTGGGTTAAGACATTTAGTATAAACTGAAATATACTGCTGAACAGCACCCATAATGCCAGCACAGCTCATTTATGAGTTGTATGGTGGTGACCAGTGTTCAGGTTTTTTTTTGTTTTTGTTATAAGACGGAGTCTCAGGCTGGAGTGCAGTGGCGTGATCTCAGCTCACTGCAGCCTCCACCTCCCAGGTTCAAGTGATTCTCCTGCTGAAGCCTCCTGAGTAGCTGGGATTACAAGCACACACCACCACACCAGGATAATTTTTGTACTTTTAGTAGAGAAGGGTTTTCACCATGTTGGCCAGGCTGGTATTGAACTCCTAACCTCAGGTGATCCATGCACCTCAGCCTCCCAAAGTGCTGGGATTACAGGTTGAGCCACGGCAGCCAGCAGTGGTGACCAGTTTCAACTCATGCTTCAGGTACATTCCTGCTGCTCAGAAGTGTCTGACTGAGGGACACTGGCTCATAGCCTGGCCACCCTCCCACCACTGCCCTTCCTGCTACTGTGGTTGCACCTCTGCTGCTCCTGGTGCTTCCTGCCCTCTGTGACCAAGAGCCATACTCACTGCCTCCACCAAGCTGTCTGCGCTCCTCTGCTTGTCGCTGTTTTTGTTCCGGAAGCTGCTGGGAATGGTCAGGCTGGCTGGTGTGAAAGTCCGGTAGGAGATGTCGGGCTCATCTGTGTACCAGGAGCTGCGGTGCAGGGACGGCAGGCTGCCGTTCACCTGGTCCAGGGCCTCCGACTGCTCCACTTGGATCAGGGGAGTGTAGCATGGTGTCCAGTCTCGGTAGGGAGGGGTCGCTGGAGGGGTGGCCCACGACCGGGTCGAGTGACTCGGTGAGTACTTCTGGGCTTTACTGGAATCTAAACCAGCAACTGCCATGATCTGAGGAGAGAGAGGAGTGTTGAGACACCAGAGGTCCTGGCCTCAAACCTCCTGCACACAGACCAAGCAAGGGTGCTGCGCTCTCCAGGGGCAGTCCAGGGACTGGATCAGGCTTGGAAGGGACATGGGCACACTGAAGTATGCTGAGTGAATGGCCAGTGACGACTTGGTTTTCTAGCACCCTATGCTTTCTTTCCCCCCCCCCCCCCACCGAATCCATAATGCATTTCCTATGACTGTTCCCAAGGAGACATCGGTTGCTAATTCATGAAATTGCTTCAGGGAAGCCCAACACGCTGTGGGTGTGAACACACCACCCAATTCATGCCGGGCTTAAATACCGAAGTACATTCAGGGGAAACTACGGCTTCCCAGCACTTACATGAAAACATAGCTGTTTCTCTTTGCTCTGGAGTAACACATCCTAGAGCCCGCATTTGGCATGTGCTAAAGCACTGGGTACAAGCCCCAGGCTTACAATCCCACAACGGCAGATGCACCTTGGGGTTCACACTCTGCAGGGAGGGATGCTGTAAACAGCATAGGCCCATGCCCACCACTCGTCATGCACGAATGGATGGCATCTCTGATGTGACACTTTCAGGAAGAAAAATCGCCATATTCTTATCCTCAAGGGAAAGCCCTGGGGAGTGGCCTCTGGCCCCACTCTCTCATCTGTGCAGCCACCCTCAATGTGGGCAGATTGTTCTCCCTGGACTGCTCCCTTTGTAGGCAGGGCAGGTTCACCCTGCATGGTGCCCACAGGGCCCTGCCCACAGACGGACCCATAAACCTGTTTTAACAAAGGAAGGAACTACTTCTTGGCGAAAATAAAGGGCTACACCGATTGTTCAGAATCAGCTAAGTAGCCCCCACACCCTGAGCTCAGATCACATCGGGGTGTGATCTGTATTCAACACCAGGAAGAGGTGGTGGGGGTCGAGGGAGGCACCTGGGCAGAGAGGCCAGCTTTGACAGCTGGCTCCTTGGATTCAAATGGCAGCAGCCACTCACTTGTTCGAGACTGGGCAGAATGGGGCTCGTGGCCATAGCTATTTGGCAGGATTGTTACAAGGATTAGCAAGACTGTAGGTGAAGATGCTCTCCTTCCCTCCTGGTGCTTAAGGCCAAGGGGAAGGGCGTGACCTGATGGTGGGTCTTATGTGGGGTGCCCCGGGGTGTGGGGATGAGGCCAGGTGGCTGCTCACCTGTTGCTGCATCAGGTGCAGAGGCAGGGCCGTGCGGTGGGGGAAGAAGGTGGGAGATGACGGGATCTCCTCCTGGCTGCTCTGCCGGCGCAGGCACTCAAAGTTGAAGGAGGATCTCCGGTGGGCTGGGAAAGCAAAGGACATCATGCAGTTGTGAAGCAAGTTCTCTGCCAGGACACTGTCTCTCGGAGTCAGGGTGGCCCTACGCTCAGCAAGGAGCCCAGGAGGAAGCAAGTGGTTTGTCCAAGAGAAAGATTAGGTAGTGAGGTCTCCAAACTTCAGGAGAAGAGGATGAAGGAAGAAGCCCCAGTGAGGGATGTTTTTAAAAGTATGAACTTATGGCCAGGTGCGGTGGCTCACGCCTGTAAACCCAGCACTTTGGGAGGCTGAGGAGGTTGGATCATGAGGTCAAGAGATGGAGGTCAACTGACAAATATAATGAAACCCCGTCTCTACTAAAACTACAAAAATTAGCCAGGTGTGGTGGCATACACCTGTAGTTCCAGCTACTTGGGCTGAGGCTGGAGAATCACTTGAACCCAGGAGGCAGAGTTTGCAGTGAGCCGGGATTGCACTACTGCACTCCACGCTGGGTGACAGAGTGAGACTGTCTCCAGAAAAAAAAAAAAAGGTACGAACTTCTTACTTTTAAATGTTCACTTGTTCTCAGGAGGAGGAGCGGAGGCAGCCCATAGAGCAACTGATCTGAGTCAGAAGCCCCAGCCCTACATACTGTGAGGAGCACACAGCACTTCAGTGCAAGAATGTAGTCCTTCCAGAACCCCACGATGCTTTCCACTGTCACCTTCCAGATGCCCTAAGTGTCCCCAGGGGCTGAGATATCTTGCCAACGCTCCTGTTTACACCTGTTTTAAAGGGAAGGACTTTACCTGCCCTGGTAGGCTTGACCAGATAATAAGCAAATTTTTTTCACTGGGAAAGATTCAGCTTCTCTAGCACTGAAGACAAACAAAGGACACCTCTAACTTTAAGAACACGCTTGTCCTGCGAACAGCTCTTCCAACAGAGGCTCACAAACAGGCTGAGCAGTGACAAGATGATCCATAGTGCCCAGCTTCACAGGGCGCCAGGCCCAGGAGATCAGTCTGAATCCTGGGACACAGCCAGCAGCCTCCTCCCAGAAACCTCCTGCCCTTGCAGGGGCCTCCTCCGAGAGCACACCTGTAGTTTATAGGCATTTCTACGGCTCCTATCTTGACTGTGCTTTCCTCAGGTCACAGGGCATTTCTCAGCCCTGGCAAAACTCCACGTGCCTCTCATTCCTCTATTGGAAAGCCCAGGGACCCCAGCTGGGAGAGGGCTCCCTGGCACAGTGCCACTGCACACAGAGGCCGGGCTGAGCCCTTGGCTAGGCACTGCCCAGCAGAGAGGAACGAAACAGCCAGTCCCGGCCTCTTGCATCCAGTACACACTGTGGGGCCTCCTTGTTCAGTTGCCGACATGGGACACACACCCTGCCTCATCAGAAAGCCCTCCCTCTACCCACCACCCGGGGGCCAACTGTACTATGGAGCATAGGTTTCCAGATCTGAGAGCTGGGAGAGGGAGCAGCAAGCCCTCTCCCGCGTGCAGTCCTTTTCCATTGCCAAAACGCTCCACGGATCCCCGCCATCTCGTGTGCTCTGCACAACACTCTCCGGAGGAGAAGGGAATCCCTCTGCAGCTGAGAATGCAGGTGGAAGAGTGAAATATTCTCCCTGCCCAAAGTCTGAGCTGCAGGGCAGCAAAGCAAAACCACCTTAGGAATCATAAGCAGGTCCACTGCTGCCCGCTCAGGCTCCTCTCCAGCACTGTGGCCGGTGGGATTCAAGTACTTGCTGGATTGGCCAGGTAGGCAAGTGACAAAGGCTGAGGCCTGAGGAAGGCAAAGGAACTCACAGGGATGAGGGCCTCCACCCAGCCTCCTCTGCACCTGCTTCATCTACTGTTCATGGGAATGAAGGGACTTCATTTAGCAGCATGTGTTTGGGGCTGAGGAATTAAATATTAAACATGGAAATGGGTTTGGTCACACTCCCCAGTGGGGCTGTGACATCTGGAGTGAGGCAGAGGGCCCTGGGTACCTCCCAGCAGTGCTCTTTACAGTATATGCAGTTGGAAGACTCAGAAGCCAATGTGTCATGGCTATTTTTGGTTACTGATTAAGAGTCTTGCTCAAAAATATGCTTCATTCCTCAGAAATTCCAGAAATGGATAGTCCTTAACCATCATCAAAATGCCCACATGCCCAAAATGAAACTGCTCACCCAGAAGCTAGAAAGGGTCAGGGCTGCACCTCTTCCCCCAGCTGGAGTTCCTCGCTCAGGATGACCCAGACCCTCCAGCTCCTGCCATCCACCATTGCAGGGGGAAAGCGTGTGGCAGCAGCCAGCCCCAGCCCCAGCCCCAGCCCCTCTAGGCAGGATGGGTTTCCTGGCCCCAGAATGAAGGCAACCAACAAGTCCAAAACCTGCGCGTGAGCAGAGGGCACTGACGGACCTGACGGGAAGAGGAGGGAAGATGAGGGAGGAGGAGGGAAGATGAGGGAGGAGGAGGAAAGGATGAAGGAGGAGGAGGGAAGATGAGGGAGGAGAAGGGGAAGATGAGGGAGGAGGAGGGAAGATGAGGGAGGAGGAGGGAAGATGAGGGAGGAGGAGGGAAGATGAGGGAGGAGGAGGGAAGATGAGGGAGGAGGAAGAGGGAAGATGAGGGAGGCAGAGGAGGGAAGAGGAGGGAGGAGAAGGAGGGAAGAGGAGGGAGGAGGAAGAAAGAAGGTGAAGGAGGAAGAAGAGGGAAGATGAAGGAAGAAGATAAGCCCTGGAGAGGCCTGAGGACAGATGGGACACCAGAATGCCCAGGTGCCCCTCAGAGGTGTGGAGTTTTGCAAGACAGGCCTGGAGCACAGCCAGCTCTGCACTTGAGCCCATTTTTCCCCTTTGAGGGCTCAGTCACCCCATCACAGAGTGGAGCAGGACTGACAACAGCAAAAGCAGGTGTGTGATGTGCCAACTTCTCAGGATGGTCCCAGGTTCGAAGACAATGCTATGTATGCAAACACCCCTTACCAGCTGTGTGTGTGCAATCTTAGGGCCCTCACAGCCTCTCTGTTTTTGAAGTGAGTCAAGCACAGCACTGAAGAGGCTGCAGCTCTATCATGTGGGATGTGGATGAGAAAGAAAGGAGAGCAGATATGCTCTCCAGCCCGGGGCTGTCTTGAGGACTAAGGGTCCTGACCTGGCAGCACACATCCATCACTGGCCCCCAGAGTGGGGGTTGGGGGAGAGGCACACTGTTCCCCAGGAGGTTCCACCCAGAACAAAAAATCTGGCCTCACATGCTGGGGTGGGAGGTAGTAGGCGTCTCCTTGGAGATCTCCGTGAATCATAGCAAATGGGCGAGTCATCGTCCTCCAAGAATCCCTGGGGTTGATGGTAGCCTCGGGGCCTCTCAAAGTCCACGTTTCTGCTTGGGTATCTTCTGTAGTAGCCATAGTTTTGCCTGGCAGTCAGAAAAGAGATGGGACAGTAAGGTTCTAGGTAACAAGCTCTTCAGTCGGCCCTGCCACACCCACCTTCCTCCCTTGGAGGAAGGTAGAACTGGCTGAGAACAAGGCTGACCTCAGTTTCATGGAAGATTCCAGGTGGAAAGCAAGGGCCATTACAGGAAGGTTGAGGACTGAAGGCCTGTGCTGAGGGGTGTGCTGGGAGTTTCTATCGCTCAGCTCCTGGGCAAACGTGGATCGCAGATGTCCTGTGAGCCAGGCTCTCACCCACTCATTCCCTCTGGGAGAGCCTCTCTCCTGAGCGCCTGCCCTCTGCCAGCTGCTGGGCACCAGGGATGCATGAAGCCTGAGCCCACCCTCAGTGGGCTTAGAAAATGCCATGAACACACAGAACTCGAATGCAAGCTGGAAAGGGCCAATGCTGGAAGACAGGAACTCATGTGGTTCTGTGAGGTTTTCTTTTCTGGGGTGTGTGGGGGGCGGACTTCAATTCCAGTCATGGAAATAAAATGCAAGGCCCTAGAGAAGGCCCTTGAAAGATGGGATGAGGCCAGCAGATGGAGTGAGGGCACCCAAGCAGGGGCCACAGTGTGAGCAAGAGCCCTAGAGAAGGGAACACAAATCCATTTGGCTCAGAGTCAATGGTTCCAGAAGTCAGGCATTTGAAGGAGACAGGGGAAGGGCCACAGGAGCAGAGGGTGAGGGTCAGGCTGTGGCTCAGATGCCAGATGCCACCTCACTGCCATTCCACTTCCACTTCACTGGGCCCCTGGTCATAGTGAGGTGCGGTTCCGAGAAGACAGCAGAGAGTGATTTTCATCTGCCTGTGCCACCTGCTGCCCCTCCCAAAGCAGAGTGCCCATTCTAACCACAAACATTCTTGTTGGTGGACAGAAGCCAGAGAGACCCCTCTGCTGAGTGACCCCCTGTTCCTTCACCTCCAGGAGAGATGTCCTGAAGGGGCAGGAGGCAGGCGCTGTGCATGACGACCCTGGCCAAGCTCCAGGCTGGCCAAGCCACTATACACACAGAGACCCGGGGCTGCCAAAGCTCCCAGTATTAATTCAGCAAAAACTGATCTCCCCAAAGATGGGGTGGTGGGAAGACGTTAACCCAGCCATGAAGCAGACCCAGCTCCCATTTCCCGAGCCTTCACTAAAAAGCCTCAGAGGTCCCTGCTGGAAATAAGGCAACAGGTCTGAAAGAAGAGGCCCAGCCCGCCTCTCTGTGGCTCTCTCCAATTCCAGCTCTCCCTGTGGCCCAGAGGTTCTGCTCCCATTTTGCTTTTTGGGGGAAGCCCAAGTTCAGCTGCCGATGGCCCTTGGCTTCCTGAGCAGGCACAGCGCCAGGCAGGGCGGCCTCCTGCTCTCTGTGGGAGCCAGGGCAGCTCACCTGCTCCAGGTGGGTGAGCTGTCATCCTCGTAGCACTCCTCGCTACTGAAATACTCCTGCTCCCCCAAGCAGCGGGGGTCCCTGAAGTATCCACATATCTCTGGGTCTTCCCGGCAAATAGTTGGGAGCTGTTCATCTCCTGAGTCGGACCTGAAGTTAGGAGAGAGGATCTGAGAGCCTGGGCAGGCGGCAGATAATTGCTGCTGCAGCCGCACCTGTGCATGCAGCCAGTGACCCTGCCCGGGTGCTCCTGGCTTCTCCCAAGAAGGATTCAAGCAGCACTGGACTGTTCAGGCTTCTGGCAATGGCGCCGTGTGTGTGTCTGTGGTGTGCGTGCCAGGATGGGGTCTCTCTCAGTGCCCTGCACAATGTTGGTGTCAAACCATTGTGTCCAGAGGCCTTGGAGTCAAAGGAATATGTGCAATTTGGAGAACAGAACAACAACAACAAAACGGACCTAGAGTGCTGCAAACAGTGGTTGGTGGCCCCAGGAAAAAGACCCTGGGGTCCCAGGGCATCTGCTCAGATCCCTTCCTCTCCTTCTAGCCCCCTAGCTCCAGCCCAGTGTGACTTCAAAACCTGGAACAAAGGAGCTTCCCGGCCACCGATCTCCTGCTATATCAAATCAGGAAGGCCAAGCGAGTTCTGGACACAGTGCCACAGGGGAAATGGTCACAGAACATGTCTACCACGTTCCCAAAGGCTGCCCTGCCCCAGGCCTGTGGAAAGTCTCCCTGAAACCCGGCTCCTCCTGGCCTCAGTCCTCAGAAGAAGACTTGGCGACATTGATCCTCGCTCCAAGGGAAGGATGGTGCTTCCTCAGACTTCTCCACTTTGTCGCACCCTGCTTGGGCCCACGTGGCTCCTGACTTCTCTTGATAACACGATGCCAGAAGACCTATGCTCCCCCCACCCCCAACAAAATAAACATTCTGTCCACAATTCAACTCAGGTCAATACGTGTGGAGATACTACACATATCTTGAGGGCTACAAGGAAAAATGACAAGATCCCATTCCTGATCTTCAGGAGGTTTGGGTCATGCTGCAAAGCACCCACGAGAAGCTTGATGTCAGAGAGCAGCCAGAGCTTCCAGCCATACAGGCTGGGGCCCCCGTAAGTGCACACTGCCTGCTCCTAGTGCCATCATGAGGCCTGCAGGATCCAGCCCATGGGATGCACCTTGTGTGTGGACACCAGTCCTTGGATGGCAACAGGGTCAACACAGATACGGATCTGAAGGTGCCTTTGCTTAGAAACAACGACTTCTGACCTCCGAGTCCCCAGCCATGAATCACGATAACCTTTAATAGGCTGGCTGGAAAAAAATGTTTCTCATTCCTCAGCACTCAGAGAGGCCAACTGGTAACATACCATCACAGTATTTAACACAGAAACACAGGTAATGAGCACATACCTAATGTAAGTTTCATAATAGCGGGTTCTATCCAGGAAAGGCATAACATGGGAAGGAGGGAGAAGATAAAAGTTAATTTCCAACCAAATTTGCAATGCAAATATCAAGCTACCTCCTAGAGCAGGGGTTAGCAAATCACAATTCACCATGCACACATGGGCTGCCACCTGGTCTTCTATGACCCATGGGCTAGGAACGGTTTTTATAAAGGATTGAAAAAATAAACAAAATCCAAAGACAAAAAAGATTTCACCATACGCATACATGAAGTTCAAATTTCAGTGACCACAGGGGAAATTTTACCGGGCCACAGCCTCACACCCATTCACTTACATATTTCACACTGCAACGGCAGAGCTGAGAAGCTGCAAGACTGTGTGATCCTCAAAGCCTAAAATACGGACTCACTGACCCTTCAGAGAAAAAAATTCACCAACCCCTGTCACAGAGTATGTGAGCACAATTGGGAGGGCGGATTTCGTGGCTGCTGGTGTTTTCAAGCCCCTCGGCCCCCCTGACGGGATGTAAGATGGCACGTGGCCCTTATCCTTGAGGTCCATCATGTGGAAAGTGTCCAAGATGGCAATGTCCTGGAGGGCTCTCACAGATCCTGACGCAAATGCCTATGGGGAACCTCCTCCATGCCCCAGAGCGTGGAGGACAGACCCGCCTTGCCCTGTGGAACCAGACGCAACAAGGGCACCTCATCAGAAAGTGCAAACACACCATCAAGGTTACCTTTGAACACTGGACCTTCTTTGAGGCTCCCGGTCATGCTTGTGGGAAGAATGATGCCCATTTTCAGACACATGCTCAAGGTTCCCAAGGCTGGGCCGCTTTCCATGGGCAGCTTTGGACATATTGGCATTATTGAGATTGGCATTTGTTGAGGTGGGAGCTTGCTTTCCTATGGAATTATGGTTATGATGGTTATGACACACCGAATTTCCTGCTGGAGGAAACAGCGGTTTCTCAGTATCACTTGCAGGTGGAATTGAAGGCCTTTGGACATGCAGGGGACGGTGGGTGGTATTGGTCTGCTGAAGGGAATCTCTCCTATCACTATTAACATGATTGACATGGTTTCCAAGCAGGGCACCATTTCTCTGCAAAATAATGGGAGACAACACCAGGTAATTTAACAAGTATTTGATGCAGACTAGCTATGTTAGGTAACTTTTTCTACATGAAAAACAAATTCTAGGCAAGTTCCGTAGGATCCCTGTAAAACAATCTCAGTGTCTCAATGATCAGGGTGAATGTGACTGTGTGGCAGTTGGTTCCCCCAAGATGAGGAAGGTTACCGATTTCCTGAGCCGGGGAGCAAGCTGTCGGCTGTCACTCAAGTGTGCTCTTCCAGTTGCTCCAAGTTGGGGTGACTTATACCGATCTGGGCTGGCTGGTGGGCATGCTCTCTGGGCTGGGGGGCTGAGGGCCAGCTGGTAGATCAAAGAACTGGCCCGGGAAGGAGGAGGGTAGCATGGGCAGCTTCCCGAAGGACCCAGGACGCTCATCCACATGGCCAGTGGATGTGGCCGAGCTCCTCAGAAGCAGACAATGAGGGAAAGGTAGGTAAGCTCAGGGAAGGAGCTGGCCTGGACCTAGAAGAGGTGCTGATGCATGGGGAGGGTCTGTAGGAGGGGGGTGTGGTCTGAAAGCCCCTCTAGACCCGGGGGCTGGGCTGCATTCTCCAGACTCTTCCGTGGATCTTTAACTGCCCAAACTGGAGTCCTGCCCTGCTATTTCCAGGTGGCCAGTGTGAAGCTAGGCGTGGAATAATTACTTTGAATACATCATCATCTTCTTCTCGTTTTGTTTCCTCAGGCTCGTCATCTTGCAAATCACACGATATAGCACGCCGGATTTCTGGCCCAATGTCATGCAGTGTCCTTAATCCCGCCTAGATCAATGAAAATGGCAGAACAGGTTAGACCACACGTGGGCCCTGGGGCCAGCCTGGGTCCTGGCTTTGCTCCTGCCTGATTCAGCAGAGGGGAATAAGGCTTCTCCAAAAGCTAATCCAGGGCACTGACTGATGTCACTGAAGGCAGTCTAAAGGTTGTTGGTATGATCAGGCATCCGGATGGTCAAGATGGTCCTAGGTAGGATGCCTGAGGCCTGCAAACCAGTAACCTCCTTTGCAAATACCCCCACTTCCAGGGAACACCACCTGGTTACTAGTGCTAGGGTCTACCAGGCCAAGAGCTTATGCCCCTGTCTCAATGACAGACTTCAGTAGGCTCGCCCACAAAAGCACTATCTCTCCAAGCCCAGAGGAGGGCAAGGAGCCCAGCCTGGCCGTTCTAAAGGGAGGGTGATGTGGACTCCCTTGCTGCATCTAGGATGAGGAAGCCTAGGGGTAGGCACCAGAGGCACAAACAGACCAAGCAGCCCTCAGGCCACTGGTTCTGCTAAAACACCATGAACAAGTGAGTGACACAACATACTGCAACCACCAGCACGCTCAGACCACGACAGAGCAGACTGACACACACACGCAGAGGGCATGGGGATACTCTCGCCTGTGGCCTATGTGCAGGCTGAGAATTCACCAATATGGGGTGACAGGGTCTGCTTTCTGAAGACCACAACTAATTGAAAGTGGCTCATCAGCCTTTGGAGGCAGTGCAAGACCCACTGGATGATCCTACCGGGAGACCCTTCTGGGCCCCTCACAGATACTCTGCATCTCCCCTGGGGCCCCCACAGCTGCCTTCCTCACTCTGGTTCCTGCTCTGTTGGGACAAGTCCCAGGAGAAGCCCTTCCATCGTTCATGACTTCATTAGGGAAGCATTTCAGGATGCTTACGCATGGGACATGGGAGATGGTACTGCTCCGGCTCGGAGAGAATTATGATGTTTTGACCACCAATCTGAAGATAAACAGTATGCTGAGTTAAAGACTAACAGGGACTGCATGGCAACTTTATCCTTCTCCACAAAAAGACCTGCATCTGAAGGAGGCATGTCCTCTCTGCCCTGGGTCTAGGGTCCTGTATCCAGGCAGCTCCTCCTCACTCATCAGCAGTCTGCCCACAGCTCCGTAGCCATAAAGGCCTGGAGGACAGCTAAGACATTGGCTGTGAGGCAAATGCTTCAACCTCAGGGTGGTGTGCAAAGGAAAGCTGGGCTAAGTCACGGGTCCTAAGGGGAGGAGATGGCTTCCCTGTCCTTCCTCCACAACACGTGGTAGCATGTGGGCAGCTGTGGCAGGGACAGAGAGGCATGATGACCATCCCTGAGACATGCACATAGTAGAAGAGATGCCCAGCAGTGGCCAGGGAGGAGGAGGGGTTGGTGGCTGCAGTCTGGCCAGATCCATCAGGCCTAGGTCCCACTGTCTGGAGATGCTCAAAACTGGTCCCATGCAGTTGCCAATGCCAGTGCCGGTGGTGTTAATTTAGAATGTAAAGTCACACAGGAAGTTCCCAAGAGGCCCTTATAAAAATAGCCTTGTGCATAAAAGCACCCACCCTGGCTTTGAGACAATTCTGCTAAAAATGGCGCCAGGCTGGGTTTGATTTGAACCATTCTGTGAAGAGTGAGCCGCAGATCTTTCCATTTAGTGAATTCTGAGGGTGAAGGAAGAGCCTGGAAAGAAAGCTTTAAGCTTCCTGGCTAGGAATGCTGGGATCTTATAGGGGACAGACAGTTATGTCCCGAGTCAAACTAAGACAGCTCTTAGGGTGGTCAGTGAGCCTACTTCTCATTCTCCTGTCCCTCTGATCACAGGCTCAGGAAGCATGTATGTACACACATGCACATGTAGGTACGCTTGTGCATACATGTGCATACACACACACACACACACACACACACACACACACACGCACACACACACACACTCTTCCTCTCTCAGAATCCCCGAGTTTTCTTATCTGACCCTGGGAAGTCATTTGGTTCTAAGGTGGACCCACCTGCCGTTCTCATGGAAACATCAAGAAGGCAACTGTCATGTTATGTTGGTAAAAGCTCTTACACAGCAAAGCTGCAGGAATGTGAAAAAGGTAACAGCCAGCAGTATTCGATAGCCTGCAGTTCATTCATTCAGAGCTTCCTAGGGTAACTGTCAAGGGATGATGAACTAAGCAAGGGTTTTACTTATGATTTTGGATCTACGAGGAAGAAAAGTCTAACATATCTGAGGCTCCCAAACAAAAAGATAAGGTTTGAGACACCTGCTGCTGCTTCCACAAAATAAACATAGGTTATAATGCACTCAAGTTGACACCTCCACATAAATTTGGTACATTAATCCATATTACAAGGCAGTAGGGGCCAGGAATGCTCCCAAGTTTAAATAACAGATAATCCTATTTACTGTCATTCAACTGATTGGACTACGTCTGATTAAAAGAAATAGAAAACTATTTATTTGGATAATTTTTAACATCATCCTCTGTTGACGGGTTGACATTTCACTGAAATACACATATAACATAATTGCATAATAGAAACAAAAACTGTCTCCAGCACATCTTCAGTGATACACAAGATTAGGATTCAGTCGACAAGATAGTGCAATGAACAGACATGGGACAGAGAATTTGTTTGCAACATAAATCATGGAGAAGGTTGAAAGGTGGCCCAAGTTGCCACTTCCAAAGACAAATAATGACAACATACTTATAAAGAGACATTAGAGGAGGAAAGAAAGCATCGCTCTTCCCAGACACAGAAGCAGAGAATCAGAAATCATGATTATATTCTGCTTGCTTCAGGCAGGCAAACACACACCTCGCCAGAGTCAGAGACTGACTCTACTCTTTCACATGTGATCCGGGTAGGGCTAGGTCAGGCTGTCCCCCAAGACTGGGAGTGAGGGAAACAGATGTTCCCAAACTAGAGTTGACATGAAGCTTAAGCACAGCACCCTGAATTTATTACATATCACAAAACATGGTAATGAAGTTTTTCTAGCACACATATCAAGCTAAAAGGTAGCGCTTAGGCTGCTCCCAAAATTCCATAGGCACAAGTTCCAATCCCCAGAAATACAGAAAACTATCTTAGACTCTTGAAAAAGTAACTTTTCCACAGCCCTAAAAAAAAAAAAGAACATTTTTTCCTTGGGATAGACACTTTACAATCGGTAAAATTATCTATTCTTTCATATTTCATATCTGTGTCTATCTCTATTGGCAAAATACTATTTTAATTTGAAAAGTGGTCATTAGCACTTAAACCAACACAATTAAAGCCATATAAAGTCATTCCATTAACATTACAGCAGAAATATGGTTTTGAAGAAACACAGAATTGCTACAAAATATAAACATTATTGACTTATTTTAAGATGTCTAATCTTAGAAAATATTAAACAGAATCAAGCCTAGTTTCTGGTTGATTTTAAAATGCTAGATGTTATAAATATTTTTTTTTAAAAAGAAATGTTGGCGCTTTGCCTGAAAACTGCTGCTTAAAATTTTAGACACCATTTAGTTAGAATTTCATACTCTATTAATGATTAAGTTACAAAAAAAAAAACCCGAAAATCCCTCTAAATGCTTCTGAATAGCATAACATGATAATAATTTGACATCAAATATGAACACCCATTTACCTTCCATTCTCCTGCCCACTTTTAGTGTTAAGTGTCTCCTGCCTGGATGTATTTGCAATGCTTTTGCTGCCTATGTCCCTAAGCTAGCTCCATTAGACACACCAGCCATCACGGTGCTACGGCAAGCATGCAGAAGTGCCCGGAGCCCCGCCCTGGACCTACACTGTAGCAGTGGAGATAAGAGATGCACGTCTCTAGTCGGGACTGGGCCAGCCCATTCATCTTCAGGATACAGGTGCCAGGTTTTCAGACTCCAGCCAAAGAACCCTGCCCTAGCAGAGCCTGTTCTCCATCACAGGTGGGCTGCACTTAGCGTAGGCTGGCCCTGCACACAGTCATCTCGCTGGTGACAAGTTCTGGTTAACCCTTTAGCAGGATTCCGTCCATACCCAATGAGAGGGAACCTTTTTTAGCCTAGCTCCATTAGAAGGCAGAATGAGACTAAGTTCTTATGGAATAAACCTGCTCATCTGCAAGCTGCTGTCCGCCTCCTCAGCACATCACACATGGGCACACCCCTCATTTTGTCACCACCCTCCTCCAGGGAAAATGTGATAGTGGCCTTTGTGTCCATTGTGAATGGTCCTTGTGTCAGATATAAAGGGTTGGAATCCTGGTGCTCTGTTAGTCATACACAGTGATTCCAACCGTCACTGAAAAGTCAGGGGTAACGTGACCTCAAGAGCTCCCCTAGGGATTGCACTGTTCTCATCATTTGGCAAGATAAAGGAAACTTTAAAAAAATTACTTAATCTATGACCTTTCTCTGCACACAATCTGAGAGTTCTCTGTTTCAGTTCCACCTTGATTCTTGGCGCAATCAAGAATCTGATTCCGTTGCAATTTTAATGACAGAATTTCTTGCCACTTTCCTGATAACAAAGCACTCTGTAAAGTTTAGGCTTAGCAGAAGCTGTAAATCACAACTTCTATTCTGGTAGCATCTTTATACCAGTCATTGTGAGCTTATGTACGAATATTCCACTAGATTCTGGAGGAAGGGATAGCCAAGGTTACTCCCATGTGGTGAAATGATGTGCCCGAATGAGTCAAAGGCTCATGGAGGACTCGGCCCCTAGGCCTGTTCTGCCTGTGACACTGTGCTGCCTCACCTCTCCCAAACCCCCCACCTCGACTACCACCCAGGCAAAGTCACTGTGCCTACTGGGAAAGAGCGCCGGATTCCAGTCTGATTCACACAGTTACTCACCTATAATCAGGACTGTGGGGTGCCATCTGATCAAGGCTAACCCCTTTTGACTAACCTAGCAGAGCTCTTATATTCCTAAGTCATTATGGGGATGACAAACGATCACAAGTTATCCCTGAAACGGATCCTGTTGGGCACACATCCTTGGTCCCAGTGGTGCACTTAGGGGAGCCGATTTTTAAAAACACCTCCTATGCTGCCCTAATTCAGACCATTACACCCACAGATCAGCACAGGCAGGAAGACTCAGCCATGCTAGACACACAGGCACAGGGACACAGGCAGCTCCATGCCTTGGGGGAGCAGGCTGAGATTGGGAAGGGGCTGGAGGGATAGAAGGGCTCCAGTTAGGGCAGTACAACTGCACAGGAGCCTCTTTAACAAGGGAGATGATTAAAAGGCTCCAGCACCCTCTGACTTTAAGGGGGACTGAGTAGCATTCCCCCAGAGCAGCAGTTCTCAAGTGTGCTCCAGGGACCTTGGGGCATCCCGAGACACCTTCAGGGGTCCATGAGGTCACTGTGATTTGCATAATGCGACCAGGATGTTCTTTGCCTTGTACACTCTCATCCTCTCATGAGGGTATAGTGAGGTTTTCAAAGGCTACCTGATGCATGATGTCATCACCCTGGCGTCTTTGTGCTTGCATATTCTTGTTTTTAAAAATCTTCAGTTTTAATTTCTAGGACAGTAAATATTGACCCACAGGGTCTTCAATATTTACAGGGTCCTAAGACCAAAAAGTTCAATAACTGCTGACCAATCTATCCTCCAATAGGCACCACTACTTTTTCCTCAGGTATCAGATTTTTTTTTACCCCATCTAGGATTCCTGCTATTCTGTGGACCTTTCTCCACTCTTGTAAGAAATGGCCTTGCCATGGCTTCCCTGAACCAGCCTTTGGTACTTCTTAATGGGTGGCACTTAGTGGGTTGCCTTCACCACCATGCCTTAGAACGACGTGCCTTTCCACTATTCCAAACAGTGTGTCTCCTAGGTCTAAGAGATGCCAAGAGGAATGAACTCACCTGGGTCTCTACCCACCCTGGAACTGTTAATAAGTCTTAGTCAGCTCCTTCGCACAGATCATTGAATCGTGACACATTTGGGCTGCTGAAGGACACTTAAGTGCATGGTACTAAATAACAAGCCATGATAATTACCACCTTTGACTACTACATCACATCACTTGCCTTGACTTCTTTTCAGTAATTCTTTCTTCTCAAAGACTGCTGAGCATCATAATTACTATTCTCAAAGGAGCGCCACTAGCCACTTCCAGAAAGAGTAAAGAATGTAGTATCCAATAGTCCAGTGGATTAATTTAACTTTGAATTGGGTTGTTCCAGAGTGTAAGCTATTTGAGAAGAGCCTGATACCCAATCTCACCTTTGCTTCCCTATGAAGTATACTAGCCTGCCTCTCATCTTCTATCCAGGAGCTGAAGAGTTTAGCCTATGGATGCTGGTGCTGGAGGTGCCAAGTTTGCTGTGTGTGTCTGTGAAGATTCTAAAGAATGAACTTGAGTCATCTCTCACAACTTTCCCTACACTAGAAGCTACACTCTTCTTTCAAGGCTTTAAGAGAAATGACAGAGGTGTCTGCAGTTTGACTGCAAAGCAAGTCTAGGAAGCCTTCTTTCCCTTTTGAGTTGAAGCTGGAGGCGGCCCTCCCGATTCCTGTCTGTCTTTGCTAATCCGGCCTTGGCTACCAACCTCAGCCAGGGCTGTTCCCCAGCGACACAGCCAGGACTAAGTGGAGAGGATTCTCTTGTTCCATTTAAACCATTCCCTTAGTCCCATCTAGAAAGTGGCCACTTGCCAGTTTTTACTTATTTGAGGAGTGTGGAGAAGGCGCGTGGAAACGCCACTCACTTGAATCAGTTGGGGCCTTTCTGCCAAGGCTTGTGTGTATGGAATCTTGGATCTAGAAGGTCGGTCACATTGGCCCTCTGAGACAGGGTGACACAGACGGGGGAAAGCACATGCCATCCTTCAGCACTGAATCAACTCAACATGAGGTGGGTCAAAGACAGAAGGACTGTCTGAGGGCAGATCAGCTCCTCACCAGCACCCACAGGGCTGACCAGCTTCCCTTTCAGGGATGATACATCACATTCTTAATAAATCCTTATAATTTAATATACCCAGGAACCGCCCAATCACAGCAGAAGTGGGTCTGTGGATCACAGCAGGGTTCTGGAGGCTCCCTGCAATGCCAGGCACTAGACCTGTAGTTGCTGGGTCACAGAGCAGTCTCGGGAGGGTCTGGGCTGCTGGCAGTAGGGAAGCAGACTCAGGTGCAAGGGCAACAGCTGTTGATACCAGGTGCAACTGTGCTTCAACATCTTGACAAGTGGCCTGGCCACACTGGCGTGCTCCTGGCTTTCCACCCCATCCCCCACATCACCACGTGGTACAATATGAAGCAGGAAAACCTGCCCTTGGGCCCTACAGACTGTGCTGTGAGAACCCACAACACCTACTGCGAGCTCCTGGACATTACTACAGCCTGCACACTTACACACGTGGGGGCAGAGTCAGGAGCTAGGCCCATTTCCATAATAAGGACAGCAGGTCCACTGAAGTCCAGGTAGGTCAGACCTCATGGTACAGTGAGCACTGCAGCCAATGGCAAATGTCATGGGCAAACAAAGAGACCACTGGAAAAGACCCTGAGGCTGAAGTTGACCTGCCAGTCATGCCTAGGACAAGCCTACAGAAAGCATACTTCCCACTGGTGACATTGCTCCCACCCTCTGCCCAGCCTTTGAGACTCCTACCCTCCTAGGATGCTCCCAGTGGTGTCCACTTCTACTGGAATAGGGCTGCCCCAGAGTCTGCTGGCTCTTTCTTCCCCTCTCTCCGCACACCCCACATGTATACACACACACTCGTACACACACACAGCTTCCAGCCTATACATATCAGGGCAGGTGAAAGGGGCTCTTAAGCCCTTCTTTTCTCTACACAGTTAAGAGACTTCACATTTTTTAGATTCTTCCCCATAACCTCTGCACAATGGCTACTTTTGAATATTGACCTTAAAACCCTAACTGGCAACTTCGGGTGTCTTGGGCTCAGCATCAGATGTACAAACTCTCCAACCACCACTGGGAATCAGCTGAGAATTCAAGATGAGACACCCTCATCGACCAACTTCTTGGGCAAAAATCTGCTGTTCTTAAGATGTAAAAATGCAACCTGCAGAGTCACCTCTGTAGACATCTTTGTGCATTGCCTAGGTATCTTTAAAAGGGGGGAATTCTCCTTCTCAATGGATAAGTACGGTACAGAACAGAAAAGAGATCAAAGGAAAACAAGAATTTCTTCAAGTTCTGGTAGTAAACAGGCATATGATATTATTATTGTTGTAATCTTAATAATAAGCAATTATACGTTCAAAGTGCTTTACAATCACTTAGCTATTCCTCACAACAGCCCTGTGAGGTAGGTCGACATTATTAACCCCATTTTACAGATGGGGGAAACTGAGGCACAGAGAGGTTAAGTGTCTTGCCCAAGGTCACGCAGCAAGTGAACGCTGAAGCTGGGACTAGAACCCAGGTTCCCTGACTCCCAGTGTCCTTGAAACTAGACCACACTGCTTCCAAAGAGGCATCCCCAGACTGGCTCTGAGCACGAATTAAAGACGAACAATGTTAGATGAGGTTTGGGTGTGGTGGTGTTTCCCGTGGACACGTTAAGATGGAACCTGAGGTGTTGCCTGGATTGGTTTTGGCATGCGGGTGTATGTGTTAGTTTCAATGGGTGTATCTGAGCTTCCCGGCCTGTCCACGTCTCACTGCATTCTGGACTGGGTCACTGCAGAGAGCAGGGCCGAACGCTCAGGAGGTCATGGCGGACTGGCATACAAAAGGAACTCTGTCAGCTCAGTGCCGAGGGGCCTGCCAGTCTTTGGGAGTTCGGGCAAACTAGGGATGCAGGACTTTGGAACGGAGTCAGATGCCCACCTTAGGTAGGTCTGCTTAATCTTTTTATATTTTTTTAAAATTTTTGTTTTACTGGCCAGCATCAGGAAGTTGTGTTCATTTCATTTCTCTGTGGGGCAGCTGCCCCCCTCCTTTGCTCTCTCTCACTCTTTCCCTTTCTCTGAGTCTCTGCTTGGAAGGGAAAACTGTTAAGCCTTGCACGTTCCCTTTCATGAAAAAGAACCACCGTGAGCAACGTCGGCGACAGGCAGCCCTGGCTCCGCAGATGAGCCACGGCCCCGCTTCCACCTTCCGGAGGAGTGCTTTGCTTGGAAGGGGTCTCCCTGGGGCCTTGGGTCTGCGTTTTCCTGCATTTCTTCCGAAATGCTGTTTCAGTAGAAATAAGCCCACTTGAGACTTTTCCCTTTCAAGGCCTTAGCCACAAACGCCTTCCGACTAACCAGCTTGGTGCCGTAGCTCAGGCAGAAAATTTTAAAGCATCCGTTCAAGCATCTGAAACAAACGAATCAGCCAGTGAAATCTCATCTGTTAGCATCTGTTCTCCTCTTAGATTAAAAAAAGAAAAAAATTTAAAAAGAGGCTTTTGATGGCTTCAGGAAGAATCATGCTTTTTTTTTTTTTTTTTTTTTAAATAAATAAATAAATAAAATCAAACTCCACTACTTTTTACACTAAGGTGACAAGGTAACAGGTGTTTAACCTTCTACAGATTAAATCTCTGTGAAGGATCCCATTTTCTTCAGTCTTTATGCACCAAGCCTCCCTAAGAAGGCCACGTGGGGCACTTCAGGGGCTGAGAGTCCTTTGCTTCTTATATACCCACCCACATCTCCCCTCAACCAGCTGCATCACCATCTGGCAGTTTGGGCATATCTGTACAATTATTCAACCTAACAACCTAATTCTTTATACTGAGAAATAACGGTCTCCTCCTTAAACCAAACTTCCAAGCAGGCAAAAGGACTATCCCTCCAAAGCTTTCCTACAATGGAAATAGGAAGGATCCCATGTGGGATGAGTGGGGAACACAGTGTCCTCGGATTCCACTGGAGTGTGTGTCTTTTGCAGAAAGGAAATTCTTGAAGTTGAAAGAAAGAGAAATGAACAAAACTTATCCCACTGTGGGGTCTTTTTCTCATCCACAAGACACTGGACTAATTAGTGTCTGTAACTTGCACAGATGTCCTCATCTAGAAAGTCTGATGGGACATTCGGCATGCACTGTTGTCTGCTGGGAAGGGGACCGGGAGTTTTCATGGCTGCATGGCTGTGTTCCTTTATTTATTTGCCCCTCGTGGAAACTTGCAGGTCACTCGGATGTAGCAACAATGGATGACGAGCGAATGCTGAGTCAACCTAAAGTGAACATGGCATGTAGGAGATGCGCAAGAGGAAAGTAAAAAAGGCCAGATGCAGCTTCTCTTTGGTCCCCTCTGTAGAGGGGCTGGAGAGAAGGTTGGTTTGAATGATGAACATGGATGGAAGCATGGAAACTGCACACTCATTCAGACCACAGAGGCCAGAAGACACCGGATGCCGAGCTCTTCCCCACACATGGATCCAGGAGCTCAAGCCATTCCCCTTCACCAGGGAGGCAGCAATGCAGTTGGTCTGAACACAGGGAGATCAGATGGAGCCCACAGGGTTCAAAACCACAGTGTGTCTGTGCGTCCTTGAAAAACCATTCTCTGGGGTGGGGGCACAGAGGTCTTGGGCCTGTTCCGGAAGCTGTTCAGACAGACTGCACCCTATGCAACACAAGCACGCACATGCCTAGGTCCAAACTTCTGCTCACACTGCGACGGCCACGCTCCACTTTCCATTAGCAATCAGTCCGCCAGCCATGGGGCGCCCTGCCATGGGAGGAGGCAAGTCATCCCCGATCTCAACAGGCCACGCCCACTCTCAGGGGCTTCCCGAGGCTGTGTCCTTGTCCTAGTTACACTGGTGGAACTGCCATCCCACCATATTTTTCTACCTGCTACATTGCCACCCAGTATTTCATCACGCAGAAAGGAAAGCCTCCTCATGCTAATTAAACGTGGAGTAACAAATCACACTCACAGCCATTTCTACAGCACAGGAAGCCAAAATGCAATTCGAATTATCCTTCGAGGAGACAAAAAAAAAAAAAATTCTGTTTAATGTTTCAGAATCAAGTACATTTTCAGTTTATCTGTTAAGATTATGAACACAACTTAATTTTTCTAGGCTGCATTCTCAACATAAATTACAGACGATGCTTCAGCTCCCAATGGAGCCATGTGAAAATATGTTGGTATCATCTAACTGGAAATGTTTGCATTTCACCAATAAAATGAAACTCTATAAACAATAAAATAAAAACATTTAGGAGAAACCCTCAATATTATTGCAGTGCAATGTAAGAGTCTTTTAACCCATGACCTGCCACTATATTATTCATGCCATTCAACCCTTCAACTTAAGACTCAGTAAATCCAATAGGTGAAATCTGATAAATACTTAGCTTTGTGTTGTTTCTGCATGTATTAAAACATCAGAACACCATTTCCAGCCACTAGAGAAAGTGCTGAAGATGTCTAATTGGGAAGTCTTGGGGTTCAGAAACAGTATAAATGACCCTGCGTCCAAGTGGCCTCCACGCCGTCCACAAAAAATGCAAGATTCTTATGGTACCTAGCTAACTTGATGGCTATAAATTAGGACATTGACCATTGATGACAGACTCTGTTCCCCCCTCCAGAAAAGTCATCAAATTCTGGTTCCAATTAGGCCCCCAGAACAATAAGCAGTTCCTACAAGCCAAAAGCACTGGGAAACGGAACTAAACAACCTAACCAGCCTCGTCTTCTGGGCAGGGGTTACTTTAAGGACAAGCCTACAGGAGGATGTTCATCACTCCCTCTCCTGATAACCAACCTGGCCACACTGCCCTCAAGGATGGATGGACCAGAGACTTCTTACAATCTGCAAACACATCTCGGCAGTTCGCTTTGTCTCCCTGAGGCTAGCTGTGAACTGCAATCCAGGAGGAGAGCTGTTACTTTTACAAACTGGATTGGATAGAAGTAAAAAAGCTTCATTTGTAAATCCTACCACCTGAGATGTCAATGGGCTGTTTGACTGAACCTATGATTCCCTCAGCTACTTTTAGGATACGTGATCTGAGGAAGGAAGATCAACGTCTTCAGTCGGATTCATGGTCCACCTGCCAACCCACATATGCCTCTTTCCCCAGCCCCTGCAGCTGTTTGGGTAGAGCAGAGGTTTCACCATGAATCAGCAGGTCACTGTCACACAAGGCCATCTACCAACCCACCAAATACACACACAGCCCATGTTTGTCATTCATTCATTGGCCGTCATTCATATTAATATTCATATTCGCTCTCTCAGCAAGATCAAAGATAAGCCTTCATTTTGGTTGTTACCATCACTTTGAACACACAACACTGGGCATTTTTCCCTGGAGAAGAGTGAAGAACTCTTCCATGTTGAACCTTATCAATATCTACAAGGCCAAATTTAACATGTGCTGAGAACGGGGGCATAAAAGTTTAGCATAAATAGATTTTTAAGAATTCTTTATCGTATCCATGATGGACTCAGAGCACGCTGGGCAGCAGAGGTGACTGGGCTTCTGACTCATTTGGACAGTTGTTTCAGATGGTTTGCCAGCCTCTGTGGTTCCCTCTTTCCTGTCCTTAGCATCTTCTCTCCCTTTGCCCTGTCTCCTTCATTCACAGCACTCACAGACCACCTTCCTAGCCCCTCTTCCTCCTGGTCCCCATTGTGCCTTCTTGTCCCCACTGCATACCTGCTTCCCATCCCAGAGCTTTGGGGTTTCCTAGGATTCTACATTCCTCACATGTATGGACCCTGGCTGGGGCCAGAGGTTCCTGAAAGCCACATCCATACTCTGGGAGCCTGGAGTGGGACCCAGGTGGAGGAGGGAGAGGGCCCAGAGGCTGGCTGGGGCGTGAGAGCATAGCAGGTGCACAGCTGGCCTCCCAGCCATCAGGAGACAACACACAGAGACAGACACAGACACACACCACACCACACACCACACACCCACAGAGTATATACTAGAGAGACACACACACAGTACATCACACACACACACACACACACACACACACACACACACACACACACACACAGAGTACATACTAGGAGGCGATGAATGTTACTGAAATGGACCAAAAACCAACAAGCAGTGGGGTAAGAAACAAACAGAAACAAAACAAAGCACTTGCGTTCAGATGGAAAGCTGTTCATTCACTAGGCAGCCAGAACCCTGGAGCCCAGGGCTGTGGGGAAGGTGGGTGCCTGCTTGGAGTACACTGCCTGGCGGGGCTGGGGTGCGAGGGCAGCACTCGCTCCTTTCCGTCCTGGCAGCCCTGCCACGTGGGTGATGGCAGGTGCAAGGCTCTATGGGGAAGGCAGCAGGGAGGAAAGCACTTACCTTGTGGCCCAGAAATGGCTAGTCCACATTTGGGGAGTGTGTAGTATCTCACTTTAAACAAAATCCTGGTGGTACTGCTCAACCATGAATAGGCAGCTCTCTAGTATTTCAAATAAGCTTGTAAAATCGTTAGTGAAAAGAGAAAACAGAACGAGACAACAATTCACCTGTAGGGCAATTGTGGTGTTCTTCGCAGGGTACTTTCCCACCAGTCCTTGTTCTTTCCGTTTCTTGAATTTCCTAAAGTAGTCCTGTATCAGGAAAGTGGCATAGAACTTCCCCACGGTTACCTCATCATCTAAACGGAGAGACCAGACAGAGCTCTCCCGAATCAGCACATTAGACCAAGAGCCTAAACACTTGCTTCTGGCTGGGGCAGGGGCAGGGGCAGGGTGGGGCAGGGGGGTGGGTGGTGTGGCGCAGAAGGCACCGAGCTCTCAGCATATAACATGGGAGTCTCAAACCAGCAAAAAGCAAGGTTTTGCAAAGAAATTAAGGCTCAAAATTAGTGTCAGTTAAATGAACTGATATTCTAGGTTGCAGAAAATAATATATTTGTTATGAGTTTAATAGAGCAGCATATTAGTAACACTATGAAATGCTGTCTTATTTACTTAAAATGAAGATTACAAAACAAAAAGAGGCTTCACGGGCCACATTTCACCCCTGTGCATAGGGATTTGCATGTATAACTACCACAAACTTATCAAGGGCAATTAACCATCCAAATCCCAACATCTCAAGATAGAGACCTAGAAAGGTGACATACACGCTCATAAGGAGAGGAAGGTTCAGAAAAGTGACTGCAAAATCAGATTTTCACGAGCTCCCCGCTCCCGCATTCTCTGCCAATAAGCTCCGTATACCACTTCTTGGTTCATAATTCTGAACAGCTCATTTTCTGCACTGTAGTGACAGCTCCAACCAACCTCAAAGTCGAGCTGGGCTTATTTTTGCTTTGTTCAGAAACAACCTCCAACGTGTATGGTTGGGGAATCAGGACTCTGCTGATGACTTTAAAGGTGATGCATGAGGCAGAATAGAGGCTTTGGCTGTCTCATGGTAAACCACTTTGGACATGTAAATGTGCCCCATGGGTCTCCCACGGCTGCTCCCCACTGGATCTTCAGTGTGCTGTGTCTCTTGAGGGTAAAGCTTACAATCACTTTAGTAGCCCATCCCATGTGTGTGGAGCCATGTGGGGCCCTGGGGGCCACAGACCATGACTTGCAGAGGCTGGGAGAAGGAATGGCTGTTGGTCCACAGGCTGCAAAGCAGGTGGCTTTTAGGCCAGGCTGCCCTTGCAAGAGTTACATGCTGATCAGGGGGCAAGGGGTTCAACCACTCTGAACTTGTGTTCACATCTCTAAAATGGAGATAAGCCTCTCAGAAGAGACATGAGGACTCTATGGGAGGAGGCAGGTCAAGAATGACATGGATCCTGAGGTTGATGGGGGCGGGGACATGGAGAACTATCATCCCTCACCAATGCACCCTGTGTGGGCTTCCCTTAGCGCCCATGCAGGAAGTGCTGCCAACATCTTGTGGCTCTCACTGGAGATGCCACTTTGGGCTGCCTCTCCAGCTCTCCCAGTCAGAAGGTGCTTGATGTTACTGTGTGAGAAGGCTGTCTCAGTTGTCTGGCCTGGAGTGGTGTAGGGGGCCACCCAGGGAAGCCAAAGGCTCTGAGTAGCTTGTAAAACACGGTCCCTAAGTCGTTTCAGGCTTGTCTAATGATGGAAGGTCCATAGGCAAGAAGGCAGGAGGTGAGCACAGACAGGTCCTGATACTTCACCCCCCGCTGTGCTCTCCAGCCTCCCCATTTGCTGTGGATGTGTCTGGAATATCAGCTCTAGCTCTCGCCAGCCCCTACTGCTGGACATCTGTAAGTGCCAAGCCCTGTGTCAGAAGAATTCTTTGTGGGTCTCATGGCCTCTTCACAACTCTGACATGGTAGATCTGCTCACCATGCCCCCAAAAAGATGGAGGGAGGCTAAAAGACTTGCCCAGGTCGGTCTAGCCGGCACGTGAACACAGGACAGTGTGCTTCCAAGCCTGGGGTCCTATCCTCCACACCACCTCTCTGGAGATGGCTGTCTCCAGCCACACCGGCTGCTGGCTTCTTTGGAGCTGCCTCTCCCACCATGCAAGCGTATCCCTTAACCACACTACACATGGGAAGTGGACACACTATTGTCTGCCTCGTACCTCCAGGGGCCCCAGGGAGCTTCTCTGGTGACCTGCCATGCCACAGCTTTCCTCTGTAGTCCAGGGCTCTGAGTGTTCTCTGTGGGGCCCAGAAAAAGCCCTGGCTCAATCTGCAGAAGATCCACACCTCATTCCACACTGGGATGCTTCCAGCAAATGCAAGCCTAGCCCTGATCTCCCTTCAGCGTCCAGAGCAGAGGTGGACCCACCCAGGGCTCTGCAGGAGAGGACTCAAGGGTCACTTCGTCTTCTCCATTGAGACAGTAAGCTAATTAAGAGACTAGGCCCAAGGGAGAGTTCCTAAGAACAAGAAAAGTCAAAGCTATAGCAGGACAGAACAAGAAGGAAGAGAAGGAATGAATGCAAGGAGGCTGTCTGGGTTCAGGACTGAAAAGGAGATGGAGGCAGCTCAGTGTGCGCTTCAGGGCAAAGAAGCAAAGGATCCAGGTCAAGGATGGAGGAGAGTCCTGGGGAGGAGAGAGAGCTTCTGAAATAAAGGGGAGGGACCCACGAGACGGCAGGGGAAGGCTGAAGAGCAGAGGTGATCAACTGAGCTGAGAGCAGGAGATAAGGCAGGCAACTCAGCACTGATGGTAAGGGGGCAGCCAAGGCCCCCAGGCCACTGGGAGTGAAGCAAGCCTGACATGTATCCACAGATCCACAATTCACTCCTGACTTCATCATCAAGTTCACGCAGAGCCAGGCCAGCACACCAGAAAAGCCACCTGCAACAAGCATCCTACTCAGCTCCATCATCAGGGCTAAGAGGCACTTCCTAAGTACCCCACACCTGCCAGTCCCAGCCACCTGGAGTGGAGGCTGGCCTCATCTAGTCTCCTGCTCTTTGACCCGGTGATGATACAGGGGACACTGAGGCCCTCAGCCTCAAGAACTCCACATCTGCTGCCCAGAGGGGTATACAAATATTATCCTTTCTAAGTGTGCTGTGATGCAGGAAAGATTGGGGACATGGGTCTACTGGAAGATAAGAGGAGAGACAGGCAAATGATGAAAGGGAACAGCAAAGCCCTGCCCGGCAACTGTTGCAGAGTCTGTGCACCAAAGCCTGATGGCCACTGCCTTCTGACCTTCCTTGATGGCCACGGTGCTCATACGAGATTCAGCCCACATAAGCCCTGCGCTGGGGACATCAGTCAACATGGCAGGGAGCTTGCAGAGCTCCTAAGTCTCCTTCTAAGGCCCCATTTCTCTCTTCTTGGGCTTCACACTGCCTTTTGCTGCTGCTGTGCAGTAAATTAAAACTTGTCATCCTAAACTCCAACCCATGTTAAGAAACAGAGAAAAGGCTACGTCCAGTTACTGGACCAAGAAAGATTTCCACTCTATTAGAAGTCTGGTAAAGCTAAAAGTTGATCAGCTTTTCAAAGGACAGGAGCTTAGATGGTGAGCTAAATTCTGGACCCTTCTTTTGGTAAAATGAAGTTTCAGGGCAATGCAAATGTGCAGATGACACCCTCCAAGGGCATCTCATGTGGATGGGTATTAACGTGGGAGTTTGGCTGGTCGTGATGAAGGTGATGTTCCAAGAGAGATGTAAGGTGGAGCTAGGGAGGAGGGGGTCCTCGGCTCGTGGGAGAAAGGTTTACATAGACAGGCATAGCCCGCTATTCTGAAGCATGCATCTGTGTTTCAAGAAACAATGTAGGGGAATACAGTTGGCAAGAGATAACTCTGATTCCATGCCACCACCCTAAAACAGAATTGCTTCAGAATATTCTGAAAGACTGAGAGGTGAAAGGAATGCAGGCTGCAGAAAAAGCTCAAGCACATTGTTACAATTTTTCAAAAGCAATTCATCTAAGCCATGCAAGCTCTTGGATGTGCAGCTAAAAGGAAAATAAGGAAAACCAAAGAGTTGTTTTAAACGTGCAGTATCAGCTCTCCTGTGGGAAGCCAGGGTTCTGTAGGTGGGAGTTTTTTGGTTGTGTGTGGGTTTTTTGCTGTTCCTTTGTTTTCCTTTTATCATTTCTTTCTGGGCCATCTTCCCCAGCTTTGAGCTGGTGGCCACGCCAGCTACCGGTAATCCCTTCAGCAACAAAAGCTCACGCTGCTTCTTGCTTCATGCCAAGGAGCAGAGCTGGCTGGCATGCTGCTCTCTCTGCACCTCAAGAGCCAGAGCTCATGACCTTCTCAGAGGCAGAGGTCTTGGTCACTGTCCTGGCCCCGGTCCTGAAGTCAGCTCCCAGACCTGAGCCAGACCAGTCTTGAAAGCTGCGGGGGCAGCGACACTATAAAAATTCGGTTGTCACGAGGCACAACAAAGGCTCATCCTATGCCCATGGCCCAAGGATGCTAGAATGCTGGTGTGGTGGCACTGGCCGAACAGATCCTGCACCTTTAAAACTTGGAAACAGAACAGTCAAAACAACCATCTTAATGTCTAAGTCCACATGTACTTAAATAAAAAGGCAAAAATAGTATGTGTATATATATATATATACACACATATATATATGCATATATATATATAGTGTGTGGGTATATAGATATAGATGTTATATACATGTATAAAAATTTGAAGAAGGTTAGTTATTTTGTGATAAATAACAAAAGGAAATAAGCATGCCTGCTAGTAAAAAGGGCATCTTTGGTAATTATGATAGTAAATTCAGTCTTGATAAGAACATTTCAAAAATACAGTTTCCTGAAAGCTATTTTTCATGAGACCTTTTCAACAATATACTGAAGGGTAACTGGAAACCAGTTTTGAATATTTCATTTTGGACAAAAAAAATAGACTTTTCACTTTGAGATCACGATCTTGTCCTCAAACATTAATTCCTCTACCAAAAAGAAAAGCCCTGCTCCAGCCATGTGGGTTTTGGTTTGCTTTTCACTGAAGCCTCTTCTTTGTGTGGAATGGTCTTCATATTACCCCCAAATAATTACACCAAATGGCCAAAGGGCTTTCTTTATCTGTTGGCCTTAATGTTCTAACTGATGTATAAAGCATTTTGCAAATGCTCTCTGGCCTTTCTGGAGACACTAGCATTAAAACCAATGCACTGGCCAAGGACTACTTAGGAAACAGACTGCACTGACCACCAGCTGGAGGGACAACTTGGTCAAGTAATTTCATGCTGGTTTTCTTCCAAATTTTCTTTATCACAGCCCGAAGTTCTTCATTAGCTTGCTCCAGGTTCCCTGGATTCAAAACACACAAGGGGAAAAGCGAGGCTCGTTTCTGCTCCCCAGCTTCTCCTCTGATTGCACAGCCTGGTCCCAGCCTGACCTGGAGGAACACGCTGCCCTCTGATGGGGCTCCCCCCACGCCAGCCTCTCCCACCACGCCAGGCTCACCCCCCACGCCAGCCTCCCCCCCACGCCAGGCTCTCCCCCCACGCCAGCCTCTCCCCTCACGCCAGCCTCACCCCCCACGCCAGCCTCTCCCCCAACGCCAGCCTCTCCTTCCATGCCAGGCCCCCCCCCCACGCCAGCCTCTCCCCCAACACCAGGCTCACCTGCCACGCCAGGCTCACCCCTCACACCAGCCTCTCCCCCCATGCCAGCCTCTCCCCCTACGCCAGGCCCTCCCCTCACGCCAGGCTCACCCCCCACGCCAGCTTCTCCCCCCACACGCCAGCCTCTCCCCAGTCAGCAATAGTAATCACGCCTTCCCTGTGGGAAGTCCCTCCACCATGGGAACAAACATGGTTCACCCTGGAATTCAAGGCCTGTCCCACTCTGATTCCATCCTACCCTCCCACAGCCAGGACCTACTCTTTGCTTTTCACTGTTTCCAGCCCAGAATGCCTTTGCCTTCCGCTCTTTCACTGGTCGTTTCAAATCATACCTCCTTCCTTGAAGATCCAGCCTAAATTTCACCCAAATAAGACTCTCAATTCCTACTATATGTACTCATCCATACAACATAACCTTGGCCTTTTATCGTATAAGCTGATGCTTTTCAACTAACATGTCGGCATAGAAGACCATTCTGCCTTCTAGAACCCCTAACAATGCTGGCCTGGGGCCAGGTACAGGCAAGCATTCTACAAAGGGGCCCTGTTCAGCTGGAAGAGGCTGGCTTTGTTGGCTCGAGTCTCCCTGGGCTCCAGGGTTGGAAGAAGTCACCTGCCTGCACTCAGCATGGGTCCCTTGCTGCCTCCTCTTCGCTCCTCCACTGGTGCCTCAGAGAGTCAGCTCCCCTTGAGGTCTACACCTCCACCTCTCACACCTCCTGGTCACTCCTCAACCTGTTGCAATCTGCTTTCCATTCCACCTCTGAAGTCACCACTGAGCCAGCTCCAATGGCCACACTCTAGTGCCTGTTTTACCAGGATTTGACCAGGGCTGAGCGTGGCTGTGAAGGCCATTCTGGGTTGGTTGATCCTTTAGCTGGGATGATGCTGATCCCACCATAATTCACAAGTGCTGACTATGTGCTAGGCACTGCAGAGAAGCTTTTGCAGACATCATCTCATTTCATTCTCAGGACTTCCTGGACATCCCTGTATTTATTTCCTCTTTATGGAGAAAGAAGCTATAGCTCAGACCAGAGAAATTCCTCAGTGTAGGTCATGCAACTGTAAGGAATGGCTCTGAGTTCATTTGTGATGGCTCCATCTCTGCTCCGACACCTTGCCTGTTTCCCCTGCTATGTTGTAAGCAGTGGTATGAGTCAACTCAAAACATTCTGGGACAGAGTGAAGCATAAAGGAAGGAGAGAAAGAATGAGGAGGCAGGAGGCAGGGGCCACCTGGCCAACCCAGCATGGACATCCCCATTCTACCCAGCCCCTTCCCCAGGGCCTCCCCCTGGTCAAGAAAAGGCCTAGATTAGGAAGGCAAGGTGGGATGTGAGATCTCTTTCCTTTCCTACCATCTCGTCTCACTGCCAGGGAATGCTTACCTTCGGTCTTGATCTTAAGAGCCGTTCGAACCAAAGCGAACAAGGTCGCATTAAACATGACTGTCCCGTCACTGTTGAGAGGCATGTTCATGGCAACTAATCTCTGTAAACAGAAAAGAAAATTGATTTGTAGAGGGCAAATGAGTGATCACAATCACATCATGTTGGATCTTTATTTTCCGCTTATCACTCATCTCTTTTCTAGTTAACCCTCAATTCAATTCAACAGCCACTTGGGGGTTACTCATATGATGGTTAATTTATGTGTCAAGTTGACTGGGTTATGAGATGCCTAGCTGGTTAAGCATGATTTCTGGGTGTGTCTGTGAGGATGTTTCCAGATGAGATTACCACGTGAATTGGTAAAGTGAGTAGAGCAGGCGTCCCCAAACTTTTTACACAGGAGGCCAGTTCACTGTCCCTCAGACCGTTGGAGGGCCGCCACATACTGTGCTCCTCTCACTGACCACCACTGAAAGAGGTGCCCCTTCCTGAAGTGCGGCGGGGGGCCGGATAAATGGCCTCAGGGGGCCGCATGCGGCCTGCGGGCCGTAGTTTGGGGACGCCTGGTGTAGAGTAAGTAAAGCAATGCCCTCCCTAATGCGGGTGGGCCTCATCCTGTTGTTGAGGGCCCACAGAGAACAAAAAGGTGGGGGAAGATTTAATTCTCTCTCTGCCAGCCTCATTGAGCTGGGACATCAGTCTTTTCCGACCGAAGTTTATCCTATGGGCTCCCCTGGTTCTCAGGACTTCAGACTCAGATTGGACACCACCACCAGGTCCCCAGGGCTCCAGCTTGCAGATGGCATACCATGGGACTTCCCGGCCTTCATAATCACATAAGCCAATCCCCCATGACAAACCTCTGTGTGTGTATATGTATATATACATATGCGTATATGTACATATATATACACAAATACACACACACACACACACACACACACACACACACATATATATATACACATATACCATCTCCATATCCATCCTATTGGCTCTCTTTCTCTGGAGAACCCTGATTAGTACAATCTGTCATTTAGGGGACTCTGGGATGACAAAGATGAAAGGTTTAGTCATGAAATATAAACGCTAACATGCAGATGATGTCTTTCGTTTTTTAAACAGTGAAACCTCACTGTTCAAGCAGTCTTCTCCTTTTGTCATTAATCCCAATGGAGATCTTAGGGTCAGATCTCCATTTCAGGCACATTTGTTTGTTCGTTTGTTTAGAGATGAGGGCTTGCTTTGTTTCCCAGGCTGGTCTTGAACTTCTGGCCTCAAGGGATCCTCCTGCCTCCCAAAATGTTGAGATTACAGGTGTGAGCCACTGTGCCCGGCTCAGGCACATTTTTAAAGCTGTCGTGAGAGTTAAAGGAAGCAAAACACAGTGGGCCAGGCACAGGGCCTGGAACTTAGGTTCTCAACCAATAGGATCCACTACTATTCCCAACTCAGGGAGTGTCCTTCAAGGAACCTTGCCTAGTGAGACCATTATGTCCATCTTGTAGCATTTTGCATGAATCTGCGTGGCTTCTCCCAGAGTTTGGTCTTTCAGAGCAGGATCCATGCTCCCCACTCCTCTTCTGTCTCCTGATTCCTTTAACACCAGCAATGAGAGCTGGAGGGGACTTGGGTGAGGGACACCCTCTCTGGGCCCCAGTCACTTCAACCTGTAAATGCCGATGACATGCCCAACGGATGGGACCTTGCAAGGATTAAAGGACTCACAGACACAAAGAGTTTTGTGTCAGGCACATGGCAAGCACTAAATAAATGGTAATGTTGATAATATTTAGACACTTCGTGTTCCAAAAGAAAAAGATTTTCTCTCTTCCATATTGATGTATTGGAATCTTGGGTCTGCATAGTCCATCCCACCCAAATTCCTAGTCCTCCTACCAACCCCCAGCCCCCTCTCCAAACCAGCACAGGCAGCCAAGGAACCCTGGACATTTGTTCACTTTTCCTGGCAAGTTCCTGCATCAGCAAAATGGATGACTGTGCCTCAAGGACATCTGAAAGCTCTATGTAAAAGAGCCTGGATATTTAAACACAAGACGACATTAGTGAACTGGATCCCAGACTGTTCTTGGAAAGCAGAAAAGAGGCGAGTACTGGGAAGTTTATGGGAAAAAAAAAAAAAATGTCAACCTCTGTTTCTATCTCCAGAGTCCAGTCTGAGGAGAGGCAAGCACCCTACAGACTTGCCTATAGGGCTTTCTGGATTTTCAGGGCATGGGACATGAGTTTGGCTCAGGGCATTTCTTTGAGAGTCTGAAACACATTTTAGACTCTGTTTTGCTACCTTGGTTTCTATCTAGAGCTGGCTTAGCACCCCGGAGTGGTAAAACACCTGACTCCAGGATCTCCTGGGATCCACGAGGAACAAGAACTAGTTGCTATGCAGACTAGATGAATTTCTAGAAGGCAGAGTTTCAAGAGGCAAATCCTGTATTTCTCCTTGAAAAAACGGAAACCCTTTTTTGTGGCTACAACAAATGTAAAGTGCTGTGCTGTGAGCTCTGTGGAAGGAAGAGTCTCATTGACGGTCCCTGAGAGCATGCTCTGGCATGGGAACACAGAAATGGGTTGCAGTGGGAGAGCTGGATCCATCCCTGAGAGACCAGGGCCTGGTGTGCCAGAAAATGGACCCCATCTCCTGCGATGGCCACAAAGCTCTGCAGCAGAAGGGACGTGTGGAACACATGGCACCGTGTCCCCAGCTGCTGAGGCTGGGAGAGGCACTCTCCTCGCACTCCCACTCCCCTCACCCAGGCCACTGAGTCCTTGTCCTAAGTGGATCTCGGAGCGACCACTCCTCTCTCTTCCCACTTCTGCTGCCTTCGTTCTGGGTCTCCTGGTTGGTTCTCCTGCCTCGGGTCTACTTCTCCATTGCCAACAGTCACCTTCCTAACACGGAAACCTGAAATTCGTGTTGCTTTCCCATTCTCCTGGACCTCAGGAGGCCAGAGAAGGCTCAGCTTGTGCCTGGGGCCTTCTGGCACTTCCATTGTAAAACCCAGTGACTCACCCTTTGCCATTACGCCCATTCTCCTGCCTCCTTCTGAGCCTTTCCTCCCTCTGACAAACTCCTATGTTCCTTCTGAACTTGACCGAAATGTCGCCTTCCCCACCATCCATGCAATGACAAATTAAGAATTCCCTTCCTCTTCTGATGGTTCCTGACAGGGTGTTCAGAGAGTTATAAATCTGAGCGTTCTCCAGAGGTAGGAACCATGTATTATTCAGCTCTGCATCCCCAGCACCTGATGAAGGCCTGGCCACGTCACTTACCAAGTGCCTGTTAAATTAAGGGAATGTCTACAAGAGAGGCTGTCAGACATGCACACAGGACGCTCACCTTGCACGCTACTCTGTGTGGACATAACTTCCCAAACCCCAGGGGCGGCTGGATGCGTCGAAGCAGAGTGACCACGTCAAGGTGTTTGATCCTTCCCCTGGAAGTAAAATATAATGTGAGGTCCAGGAACGGTACCAGCGGGCCCGAACTTTCAGTCCACTCCACAAAAACCACAGCTGACCTTCCAAAATCCACCCCCACACACCAAAGCACATCTTTTTCAACCTACTTTGCCTCAGGGTCATATTCTGACCATATTCTTTTGAATTCATCTAAATGGTGAGGCCCCAAAATAGACCAGTCCCGGGTCAGATAGTCAAAATTATCCATGATGACAGCCACAAATAGATTGATGATCTGAAAAAGCAAATCAGACGGGAAGAACTTCAGCTGCAGTTGGATAGGGTTAGAACTTAGCATAGGCCTTCTAGTTACATGGAATGAAACATGGGAACCCATGTCTCCAAGAGACATTGTAGAAACTTTCTATTTGGAGAATGTTTAAGGAGAGTGGGGTTCTAGCTTTCCGGAAGGGCTTTCAAAAACTCCAGGGGAAGGCAGGCCTTCTGAAACACACTGCAGTTTTATAATTTCATTATCACCAAATAATTCACACTCTTAAGTCACCAACATACGCGCTGGCTTAGACATTTTAGAAAGGAGCCCTAAGAAGCTAAGCTGGTTGGTAATTGCGCCAAGCCTTTTAGTGAGCACCAAATCTCTGCTTACAAAGGTGGCAGCAGTGACACGTGCCTGTTTAAACAAAAGCCCTCAACTGCCAAGTGGAGTCCAAAGTGCTCACCCCCATCAACTGTCCTTGAACGATGGGACAGGGCAAGGTCACTGGTGTGAACACTGAATGCTACATAAGCATGTGTACACTAAGAGGGGGAGCTACTTTGAGCACTTACCAGAAACGCACAGAGCATGTAAAAACTGATGAAATAGACAATGGCAAAGTTGCTCCCACATGTATACTCCTCCCCGGGATTGTAATCTGACTCAGGGTCACAGAGCTTCCCCGGGAGGCAGGCCAGCATGATCTCCTGCCAGGCCTCGCCTGTCGCACACCTTTTTCAGATTAAGAGAAAAGGGGCTTTAGTGGAGGAAAGAAGGAATTTAAAGCTTAGACCGTAGGGGAGAAAAACTCAGTAACGGAGCAAAACCTTAGTCATTTGGGGAAAATCCAATGTGAACTCATGAAAATCTGAAATTCCTACTTATTTTCACATGCGACTTATCCCAGTAACCAGAGGTTCTGCTGCAATTCCCTCTGATTTATAGCTATCATCTTATGCGAGCGCACTAATTATATAAATGATGCTTGTTTTCGTGTCTTATTTACTTCAAACATTTGCATTATAATTAACATTAATTGTTATGATTTTTTTTTGAGACAGGGTCTTGCTCAGCCCAGACTGGAGTGCAGCGGTGTGATCTTGGCTTATTGCAGCCTCGACCTCCCAGGCTCAGCCTCTCCAGTAGCTAGGACTGCAGGCACCCACTACCATACCTGGCTAATTTTTGCAATTTTAGTAGAATCAGGGTTTTGCCGTGTTGCCTGGGCTGGTCTCGAACTCCTTGGTTCAAGCGATCCACTCACCTCAGCCTCCCAAAGGGCTGGGATTACAGGCATGAGCCACTGCACCCAGACTATTATTTTTAATGACCCAAATACTTAAGCAGTTGAGTCTATGTTCAATTTTGTTGAAGGCAGAGTTAGAAACTACCTAACTTGCAAATGACTTGTTAGTCAGTCACTAGAGTCACTAGAAATACTTCATGATCTCTAGAAAATTCTCTATGAGGGCAGCTTGTTTACAAAGTTAATTAACTGGGGTTAAAAGCAATCTCATGAAACTTGAAATCATACATCTTAGGATGTTCCCCACTGGCCGTGCAAAAGGTCTCTATATTTTTGTTAAGTTTCTGTCTTCCAGTTGTGTTTAGCGTATGCTTCCATGCATAAACATACATCCTACAATTTTCCCTGTGTCCTAAGTAGCCTAACTCCCAAATGAATAAACCTTATGCCAATCACAATCGGGATGACCACAGCAGTTTTAACAATCCAGTGAAATTCCTGTGTTTGTAATGCTAGGGTCTGTGTTTAAGAATACAAAACAAACAAAAACAAAAAGCCATCACAATCAACTGGGAAAGGCACACTGCTTTAATAACCTGTGTCCTCCGTCCCTCCAGACCCAGAGCTAGCGGGAGAGTCATACCCCTGCCCAGGAGCACCACCCACGCCAGCCAGTTGCAGTCACCTGAAGAGCAGCAGTACTGCCTGGGGAAACGTCTGGAAGTTATTGTTCCTATTGATCTGGTTGTTATCTCTCATGGCAACTTTCCCAAACATCTAGGTGGAAAAAAAAAAAATCCATATGTGAATTTAGAACTAACTCAGGTTTGATCTTTACCAACTAAGGCTTTCTCATGGTACCTGGCACTTTACTCATTCAACAAAGATCTGCCAGGCACAATCATGTGCCAGGCAGCGGGTTACACATTGGGAACGTGGTGCTCCAGATGGGCACATTCTCACGTTCGAGGATCCCCTGCCCTGGGGGAGAGACACAAGGGTAGCCAGGCAACATCAAACCCCAGGATGATATTGGGGAGGTCCAGATACACAGGAAGCAGGAGACAGGCTCATCAACCCAAGGCTGGGGGGCAGGGCCAGGGAACCTCTAGGGGGAAACGACATGTAAACTCAGAACTGAAAGATACATCGGGTGTTAAGAAAGGTGAAGAGTGTTTCCAGTGGAGGAAGCACCGTGTGCCATAGGGGCAGGGTGACAGACTAGATACCGAGGGAATGAACATCACATGTGTGAGGAGCAGACAGATAAAAGACCAGGCTGGAGGCAAGGGCAGGAGCCAACAGGCAGGGGCTGTGAGCCCCGAGCAGGATAGTGGGCTTTACCTTCAGGGCAATGGGAGGGCACTACAGAGTTTTACTTTTGAGACTTAGAAGCAGACTGACATTCCAGAGAAGCCTGCAGATGCTTACAAACGCCTACTGGGTGAATCTGGAGGGGTGTGTGCCATGCGGTTTACAGTTCTGAGACAGCTCTTTTTTATATGAGAAAATATGTGATAAAAGACCTTCCAGGGCACACACAACTATGTGCTGCTGAGTCACAGAGGCTCAAGTATGCTGACTTTCGTTTCATAACTCCGGGTAAGATTCCCAGAAACCTGCAACTGCTTCTGTGCTTTCGGGATTTTTTTTTTTTTTTTTTTAAAGCACGACCATTTCTCTGCTCCTAGAATCACAGAATCACTTCATTTCTTTCTCACTTACATCCTTCCTTTATTGAAAGATGGCACCTGCACACATGGAGAATCTCTAAGGAGCCTGCCAGCAGGGATCTGCAGTCACCTGGGCTCTCCGACTGCCTCCACTCTTAGAGGCTGCCTCTCTCCACCCCGCCCGGGGAGGCAGAGTTACCAGGGTTTGTTTCAGGCTTTCCTCAACATACCTATGGGCATTTTTTTCCTATCCACAACCCATCCGCCGCCCACTTGGTGTTAGGACTCCTCTGTTTGGGAGGCATGGTCCCTTTCCCAGGCCCAGGAGGAAGTGGGAAACAGGCTGCAGCCTCTCAGCTTGGGTCACAGAAGAGCCCAGTTTCACGCCTCCTTTTAAAGGTGAGCTACTAAAGCACAACAATGGTCACAAAAGGCATTTGGCTCAGCACCAGCCTTCTGTCCCCACAATGGCTCGGCAGACTGAAAAGACCCACGAGGGGCCACATGCTTCTCTCCTCAGTCTTGGTAACTGGAAATATTTAGTTTCAAGTGAATCTCACTTTGTTACGATAAAGCATAATTCTTCTGCCATGAAATGCAACTTTTCTCGGCACATTCTACACTTTCTACATCCTTCTGAGCCTGGGCCTCCCCTGGAGTTCTCTCTCAAGCAGTCATGTCTTTTGTGTCTTCCTATGGCTTCAGCAGAGGGGTCTGGCTGAAAAAATCACAGTGCTTCTGCTTTACCTGGTCAACGTACATCTTGCTACAGATTTGGGGCTACCCAGTGAAAGGGCCCCTGAGGGCGGGAATGGCTGGAGCTTACCTGCATGCCAATGACCGCGTAGATGAAGAACAGCATGGCTATGAGGAGGGCCACATACGGGAGTGCCTGGGAGAGAAAAGGCACTGGACTCAGTACCGACCGGCTGTCCCATGAGAAGACCCATGAGAGGCCATATGCTTCCTTTCTGCTGTACGTGTTACAGTGAAAGAACCCCGACCATGAGGAAGAACTGTTCAAATCCTAGCACTGCACAACTACTTCAGTCCTGGAAACACCATCCACACACACGCTCACTGTTACAATATTATAGGCAGGATGGGCTCGCCGTGGTCACCAACCCTGTAGCCTGACCCTAAACACAGACACATCACTCTCATGACAATTCTTAACATTCATTACTGGAGTTTTTAGGTGAAAATATAATTGATCAAACCATTCCAGAACACTGCACACTTACAGTACTTCCACTTTCTTTTGTGGGTATGTTTTGGGGGACAGTAATGTAGATAATGTTGCAAAGGAGTATCTTTACGCAAAATCACCTTGCTTCTGCTGAAGTATTTCCTTAGAGTGAAGTCCTAGGAGTGCAATTACTGGGTCAGAGGGGAAGAACCACTTTCTGGCTGTTGCTATAGAATGCAAAATACCTTTCTTAAGGTGCACACCTTCTGAAAGGGCTGCTAAGTTTGGGGGCGGGGCCAGGGAAGAAAAGGAATGAGCCGGGGGGTCGCCAAGTGTGGCTCTCTTCAGAAACACCAGCAAGTGTCTGACAGAGCCCCCACCCTTTAATTGAACGTTCCTCAACTGCTGTCTACATCATCACATGTGACAAACACGTCCACATGCATAGGGTGTCCAGATTGTTAAGCTTAATTCTGGGAACACACACTTAAAACACCTGCTTTCTCTATTATCTGAGAGAGCTCATCAGAAAGTCAGTGGCTCACAGGTGCCCAGCCACCTTCAGACCTGTGCCGGCTGTGGACCCGTGCCTGCCAGCCTGGCCTGGTACAATAGGCCCACCCCGCAGCTGGGCGGCTCAGCAGGCTCCCATAGGGTTTGTTTCAGGCTTTCCTCAACATACCTACGTACATTTTCTTCGTAGATTTCCAAACATTTAAGATTATTGTATGCACGGTTTCTGCTTGAATGAACTACCTCTGGAACCTGACTTTCCTATCTGTGGCAGATTGAATCTTGAAGAATTTCTTTAAAAAGTGAGATGATGTTATCTCCGAATTATCTATTTTTCATAGCAGTTTGTTCCTAAGTTTTGGTACTTTACATGAACAACAACTGCCGGGGATTCTGTGCCTTAGCAAGTCCAAGGTTCAGCTGCCTGAGGCCCTATTCTACCTTCCTCCAGCCTCACTCTCCCCAGCAGGACCTGTGACTTCCCTTGTGAGGGCCTGCATCGCCCCCCACCCCAATGCTGTCACCTCTCCCTTTTACCTGTGAAAATTCCATCCACTAGGGACAAACGCCTACTTGGTAACACTGGTTATCTCAGGGGTGGGTGAGGGGCAAGTTTGAATTTTATCTTTATTTATCTTTAGACAGCTTCATTTGTTGTAAACATTTACTACTTTTGAATGAAAAATAGTCAAATAATTTTAAAAAATGAAGGTGCAGGATTCCCTTTCTAATGTTTGTGCATATCCACAAATTCCCTACCTGGGTGCACCTTCTAATAAGAATCTCTATTTCCCACACTTCCTCCTCCAAATGGAATCAGTCCAGAAGGCGAAACATCTGGGGCAGGGTAATGGCAGGCAGAGGAAAAGCTGGTTCTGCTCAGGAAAGTCTAGAACCGAGCTGTACCAGCCTGCAGAATCAGAGGTGACAAATGAGACATGGCCTATGCCCGAACATCCTGAACTCTGTGTCCCTTCCAGGTATAGGATAACCCAGTGATGGAGTGCTGGCCCAGGTGGTGGCTTCTGATCTGTTATCCAGACCAGTCAACAGACAGCACTGCTGCAGCCTTATGAGGAGAAGGCATCAGAGAGAGGCTCCTGGGCTTCCAGGCAGTCTGCCGGGACCTGGCACTCTCACAAACCACCGCCAGGCATCCCAGAAGCACGGCAGGGCTGCAGGCCCCACACTTCTCTGTCTTGGAAACGCTGCGGCTCTCTCGGCTACGGGTCCTTCCTGCTTTCTCTTCTGTTTCCTTTAGGCAAGTAATCTCACGGGATTTACCCTGGAAATGCTAAGTTGGGTCTCTCCGGCATTCCATGCGTTCTATTGACCTAAGTCCACACAGGGGGATCCTGGGTCCTCTAGGATGGGCACAATCATTGACTTACATATGATCTTCAAAGACAAAGAGAGAAGTCCTTAACATGGCCCTTACCTGAAAAGACTTAATAAAAGTCCACAGCAATGTCCGGATGCCTTCCCCCCTGCTGAGAAGCTTCACCAATCGCATCACTCGGAAAAGACGGAAAAAGGTGATGGAGATTCTATTGCTCTCTTCAGAGTTCTGAAGGGTTATCATGGAGAGGTCAAACCCAATGGAAAGTAGAACATGCAACACGTTCAGAAAAACAGCAACAGATGCAAAGGTGACAGAGGTAAGAACTGAAGATGTGATTCTGGGGCCTTTTCATCTTAAAAAGCATGATATGAAAGGAAGAGTTACATGCTAACAACACAGAGCTTGGGAAACTGCGCCCACACAGCACATGCATGTCCACGTGTTCTACTGTGTTAGAGGAGAACGCTGGGCTGGCCAACAGTACTGGACACTGATGATGAATGCAAACCACTGCAGACACTGTTCTGGAAGGACAATCATGGAGAATACAGAAAAACCAGTGGAAAACTCGACATGGTCAAATAAACTCAAGGAAAAGGCCCAGCCCCTGGGGACTAGTTGCTGATCTTACCCCAGGTGTAGCAGTTGGGACAGGGACACTTTCACTTTCAGTTGGCTTTAAGAAATCAAAGATTGAAAATGGATTAATGAACCAGGAAGGAGTCAATGGTTCTGGAGAGCATTTCCCCCTTTTAAAAAATGCGTGCCTCCTGTCTTTGGACAACACACCTGCTCCCTCCCTGAGAAAATACCAGTGGCTTTCCTTGGAGCTAGACTTGAGGCAGGCAGCCACGGACGTGGGCACGGACACACTACCACTTTCTAATTCACGTCCCAGGACACGCTGTGCCCAGGCTCACAGGCATCCAGTGAGAACAGTGTCTCAAGACCTCAACTGTCCCTAGAGAGAGATGCAGAGCCTGCCCCTGCTTCTCACAGAGAGGCTAGTTCTCTTGGCTTAGTCAGGGCTAAGGGTCTCAGGAACTAGTCTCTCTGCAGCAGGCCACCAAGCCCCAGAGAATGGAGTAGCAGGGCAAACAGCGGTGCCTGCCTGTGGGCCGCAAACTCCCTGGGACCACGCTCTATTCCCATGAGACCAAACGCCTGGGTGGTGTACATCTGACAACGGCCTCTCTGGTGGGGCTGCTGAGGGGCTGCACAGACTGAGTCAGGGTGAGGAGGAGAGAGGTGGGCTTCCCTACACAAGCCCTTGCTGCCCACCCCACAGCTCAGGTAGCTTTCACACAAGAGGAAATTCAGATCTATATAAGTCTTTGGAAGAAACAGTGGACGACCAGCTCTCCTGAGGTTCAGCAGCTCCACCTCCTCCAGGGTCTGGCTACGCTGTTGTTCTCTGGGCCCCAGGATACAGAATCTGTGATGGCTAGTGCTCACCTGCCGCCCCCAACCCCTACCCCCAGGGAGGGCAGGGGCCTTGCCTTACTCCACGCCATGCCCAGCATGGTGCCTGACACTTCCCGAGTATTCAGAAAGTGTCTGAACGCAGAGTTGGAAGCAAACTCCAGCTAGCACCAGGGGGCATCTTTACATTCAACAGCAACAGTAAGCAGAACCAGAGCCAGCATGTACCGGCCTCTCTTCCCCGACAGAGAGGAATGGGGCTCTTCTGGTTAGGGGCTTCAGGGAGCCTTTCTGTACAGAGTGTCTGCAAAGTTAAGAAACGTGTACACATCTGAATGTGCGCACTTCTTGAGGGCCTTCTCCCTGGGGATCTGGGGAAAGAAGAGCTCCGTTCTGAAGCCTCTCTAGCATCAAGGGCTACCTCCTGAGACTAAAGAGAAATTCTACAAAATTCACAGAAAATAAGGGGTTGGAGCACATTACAGAACAACCGAAAATCAGCAACGTGACTATGAACCCAAGATCAACAGGTCTGACAGAGTTTAAAACGGGTCCTTGCTTCTCCTGGGATGCTCAGAATGGGAACTCTGCAACAGGTTTATCAAGAACCCAGAGCCACTCTTTTTATTTCCCTCTTCCATTAGCTCATCTCAAAAGAAATACCACCTCCTGCAAGGGACAGATAATGTTTTCCAACTTAAGACCTTAACAAAGGAAGGAACTAATTGTTTAAACTTCTCATAGTCTTCCACATCATTCTCACTAAGGCTGTGCACAGGAAGGTTCCACTCTGGCCTGTCTGGCTGGGAGTGTGGGGTGTGTGTGTGTGCTAAGTGTGCATGCACGCACGCCTCTGCTTGCCTGATTTCAGGGGACCAGGCAGTGTGCACGAGACAGACGGCTCTACAGTGACCCTTTTGAAATATGCACGACTTATGTATCAGCCCTGCGGGACCAGTTGGTCAGGGAAGGCGCTCCTAACCACAGTCTGGCCTTCGACCCTCCTGAGTGCCTCTCCCTACTCTGCTTCAAGTCTGATAGGCCATTCCTTAGGGTTCATGAAAGTCAGCAAGCGAACTGAATTTCGAAGTGTACATCTCTTCAATTGATATCTTTGAAATGTGACAACCTATGGACTGTGAACTTCAAACCATGAATATTCTCTTGTTTAAAAGAACAAAAGGGAGGAGGAGACGGCATTTGTGAAGGGACAGGGCAGCAAAGAGCAAACAGCACACCAGGCTTCATGCACCCTCCAGCGCGCCTGCGACGCCTCCCCTCCCACCAGGCACCACGGGGCAGGGAGGGCTGCTTCAGGGGAGGATGTGACCAGCAGCTCTGAGGGGACAGTGCAAAAGCTGCCAAAATATCTTACAGATTTAAAGAACTCTGAGGATGGCTTTGCCCAAATGACAAACGGCAGCCCAGTGAAAAGGGCAGGTCAGCTCTCATGCCAGCCTGCACACTAAAAGCACCTGGGGATCTTTAACAAAATCTCTGAAGTCCAGGTCCCACCCCAGAGATTCTGACTTAATGGATCTGGGGCATGTCTCCACGTTGGGAATTTTATTATTATTATTATTTTTTTTGAGGTGGAGTTTCCCTCTGTCACCCAGGCTGGAGTGCAATAGCATGATCTTGGCTCACTGCAACCTCTGCCTACAGGGTTTCAGTGATTCTTTTGCCTCAGCCTCAGGAGTGGCTGGGATTACAGGTGCCCGACACCTTGCCTGCCTAATTTTTTTGTATTTTCAGTAGAGATGAGATTTCACCATGTTAGCCAGACTGGTCTCCAACTCCCGACCTCAGGTGATCTGCCTACCTCAGCCTCCCAAAGTGCTGGGATTCACGTGTGAGCCACCACACCCAGCCTGCATGCTGGGAATTTTAAAAGCTACTTGGTGATTCAAATGTGCTGCCAGAGCTGAGAATGCCAGTCCTGGGCCAGGGTAAAGCTGGCCCAAGTAGTTAGCAGGTAGCCCATACTAGCTAATGCCCTTTAGGTCTCGAGCGGCCATACAGAGTGGGGTTGCTAGAAAAGCCCATTCAGGCTGCTGTGGCTGAGCAGTGGGTTCTTTTTGAGATGATGAGAAATCAGTACTCGGATGCAGACAGAGAGATCAGACTCCATTCCCATCTTCTTTACAAGGGATGGAGGAGGCTTGAACATGAAGGGAACTGGAGGAGCTGGAACGCCAGTGGGCTATGCAATGCTGGACATCCCTAGAGGACACCAGACTGGGGAAGCACTCCTCACTAGGTAGCTTTCAAGGACAGCCTCAAGGGGCTGCTAATCAGTTTTTAATAGGGGGAATTCCAGTGTCACCTCAGGGCTTAGACAAGCTTAGCAGTTCCTTCCCACCCTAAGATGTCACATTCTGCAGCTGGGAACCCTACAGAAGACAGCCCCGTAGCCTCAGGAGGCTGGACGACAGGTAAGAAGGCTCCTTAGATTCCTGGGGCTCTGCTGATGTGGGGGCTCTCCTGATGTTCCCTCAAGCAAGCCTTTTCCTACAGGGCTCTCAGGCAGGCTCTCACCACATATGCTGTGGGCAGACCGCTGCAACTGAGGAAGTCAAAAAGACCACGAGGTTCCCAGATGAAATCAGTCCATTTCATTTTCTGTATTAATTTCTAGCTGTGCTTGGAAGAGTTGAGAGGATGCAGTTTTCTAATTCAAATAGGAAGCAAACCAGCATCCCAGAACAGCTGGGCCAGGTAACCCGAGGCACTGTGGAGAAGCCAGTCTTTTGGGGAGTGTTCCTCTGACTATTTCTGAGCTGGCAGGCAACACCTAGGGAAGGAGGACTTCTTTTTTTTTTTTTTTTTTTTGAGACGGAGTTTCGCTCTTGTTGCCCAGGCTGGAGTGCAATGGCGCGATCTCGGCTCACCGCAACCTCCGCCTCCTGGGCTCAGGCAATTCTCCTGCCTCAGCCTCCCGAGTAGCTGGGATTACAGGCACGTGCCACCATGCCCAGCTAGTTTTTTGTATTTTTAGTAGAGACGGGGTTTCACCATGTTGACCAGAATGGTCTCGATCTCTCGACCTCGTGATCCACCCGCCTCGGTCTCCCAAAGTGCTGGGATTACAGGCTTGAGCCACCGCGCCCGGCCAGGAGGACTTCTTTATTTGGGATCGCTGGGTCTGTGTCCACGACCACTGCCTGGTTGAGCTGGCTCCTGGGAAAAGGTTCGCATATGAAGTAGGGGACTATACAACCTTACTGTGTGGTCAGAAAAAGAAGTTGAGTGGTCCACTCAACTTGAGTCAGCCACCTGGTCCAAACAGTATATCTTAAAAGGCAGGGACCATTCCCGGGTCTCTGAGAGTGAGCTCCCTAATGACATTTTACCTGTTCCTTCAAGGTAAGTAATATAAGGCAGACTTGTCTTCTAAACAAGTATTTTGCCTCCCAGGCACTAATGATAATGAGAATAGACAAATGTCAGTGACAGCCATCCCCAGGTTACGGACAGTATGTGGCTGGGTCATGTCATCATTCAAGGAACAGACAGACATCAAGGAGGGAGGGAGCAAGAGGGAGCCCACCAGTCATCGTTGACGTTTTAGCAGCCTGTTGAGGTTAGGACCAAACGTGATGGAAACAAGTCCATGAGCACTGCCAAACCAGAAACTGAGCGGGCTGTCGGGAGGTGGGAGGGGGTCAGTAGGATGGAGCAGGCTGGTGCGTGCACAGGCAGGACCATGCAAAGGACTACCCAAATGTTTCTGCAAAGAATCCAAACACAGGCTGAATTCAGTCGTTTCTCAGCCAGATCATTCATTCTGGGAGACTATGTTGGCAAGTCACAGAGTCAACTGTGACTGACCAAGATGGCCTCAGGCAGGAGACGACAATATATGGGATGGGGAGCAATTCAGATGATTGCAACCAATCCTTAGCACGTCCTGTGCAGCGTAGTGAAAACCAAAAGTGGGAGCCAAAAACAAGCACGCAGTCTTTAGAAGTGCTTTGCTTTAATGACTTCACCGTATATATGCTTATATATACTTGCCGCTACAATTTTCTAAAAATAAAACCAACATGAAAATCAATTAGGCAACAGAAAAGAAAGAGCAACAGAGTTGGGGGAAAGAGAGCACAGCAGGTTAAACATTGCAAACAATGATGACTTGTGGCAGCTGCAACCAGCCAACAATGAACCAAGGGTGTTGATGCTCAGCTGACAGCTGACCCCGCAGCTTAGGAGACAAGGCCACTGAGGATGTGACGTGTACTGCTCCCCAGTGGAGCTGCTTGTGGAGAGGAGTGGGGTGTCGGAACCAGCAGTCCCACTGTCGTGTATTTACACCAGAGGTTAAGAATACCCAGTCCTTTTTTTTTTTTTTTTTTTTTTTTTAATCTTTGTGCCTCCCCACAGCCTAGCCCAGAGCCTGTGAGTGGTGGATGCCCAGCACATGTGTGTTGAAAGATTGAATAAACGTGAAGGTGGCCTTGAGCATCCCCTCTGTTCCAAGGCCCAGCAGGGAAACACTGAGATTTCTGAAGGTGGTGTTCTGCTGGCCCAGGGTGGGGGACCAGCATTGCCACAGCTGAGGAATATTTGGTCTTGGGCCACAGCTGACCAGGGAAAAGGTCACTGACTGAAAGCACATTCTGGGAATGTCTGCCTGTGTGATTGGAAAGTTTGATTGCATGCCAGGAAGGGGGCCTCTGGAAGCCTGTCTTTTCAGATACCTAATGTCAAATGCTAACTAGAAACTTCAGTGTAGACCTGCCCCTTTCCTCACTGGTACAAGGTGAACACAGCAACACTGAGGCACCGATGAGCAAAGTTGGGCCAGAGGGAACAGGGGCAGCGGGAGGAGCAGGGCCAGCCCACAGCACACGTGAGGCAGCCAGGAAGCCAGGTGCATGCTGTCCCTGAGTACACGGGTGCTACACCCCTGCCAGCCAGCAGGCAGGTCAGGCGTGAGAAAGCTGGGTGTCCCCAGGTGGACAGACCTTGGCCAAATCCTGGTGCCCAAAAACTAAGTGTTTACATCCACCACCTGCACAGTGCTTGAAGCACTGAGCAGTCCAGGGAGACCTGCCGAGCTGCTAGTTTATTGTAGTTTCACTTCCATTATAAACTGTCTCTGACTCACAGAAGGGTATGTTCCAAAATTTTCATGTAAATATACCTCCACGTCGACTGTAAGCAGTTTGTGTTGTGAGATGATGAAGCCAGCAGATGTCTAGCCATAAACTTGGGAGAGAGCTCAGGGCTGCCCAGTTAGGGACCTGCTATTCTCCCAGCAGCACCAGCTTCTTTATTTATCATGAATGGCAATTTTATAGCTGACACATGGAACATTTCACATCAAGTAGAATTTACATGTCTGGGCTTTAGGAGTTAGAAGATATGCATACCTAGGTCTAACAAAGCACCAGCTGAGTGCCTTGTCATGGCATGGTGTGACGAAGCTTCAACCACACCCTCATGGACATGGTCACGTCTGACAGTCCATTTTACTTATTACAGGGATAACTCACACTTAGAATAATACCCTTGTATCTCCCTAAAACTTTGGGGTTTTTAGCAAGCATTTTCACGAATATTCAGATCATTTTATCACTATAACATACCTGCAAGGCGAGGGGACAGATGTTATGCACCCCACTTGGCCTGTGAGGGAACTGGAGTCCAGGTCAGTTTGGAACTAGGGCTGCAACTGCCAGGTCTCGGGATTGCCAGGCTGGTGACTGTCTTACTATTTACACACCAGAATCGATGTGGCCCCAGACAGGTGGCATAAAGGGATTTCACAGTCCTCGTATGATGCAGGCTGTCTGGGCACCAGGATGGACCTTATAACCCTCACTCCTGTAGATGCCACCAGGGAGAGGATAAGGGGCAGGGGTGGGTTGGACACTGTGGAGCAAAAGCCAACACCAAACACAGACCCTCCCTGTGCTCCGCCCATTTTCTCGAAAGGCTCTGCACATCTTGGGCACACACACTGGATGCCCACTAAGACTTGCTGATGAACTGGAAACAGATCAGGTAGACAGGGGCCTTTCTGCCTGCCTGAGGCCTTCTAGCATGGGTCAGACATAAGGGGAGCTAGGAGGCAGATGGGGCTCCCTTTCTCACACTTCTTAATTTAGCAGGGGTGAGGTTTTCAGAACACTTCTAGGGAGAGGGGTTCACTCTGCCTGCAATGCTGCTGCTGCACTTGGTTCCTGTCCCAAGTGAGTCTACTGCATGCAGCAAAGGTGTGCTGACACCCTCCCCCTGCTTTTTACTCGGCCCTCTTTTCCCTGGCCCCAAGTAGCCTTCTACCGGCTGGTGTCACTCTTTGGGCGTGGGACATTCGCTAGTTAGACTCAGAGCAGACATGGTACACGTGAGGGCACGAGCAGCAGCCACCACATGTCCAGGGCATAGCTGTGGGGCCTCCCGCCTGTGCCCTCGCAGAACCATCGTGGGGACAAGGGTGCACATCATTAACTCCACATACAGCTGGAAAGATGGAGGCACACAGTGCTCGGATGACTTTCACGGTCACACAGCTGGTGAGTGACAACATCTACAGGCACACAAAATTAACTCCCAGCCCTTACAACTTTAACGAGAGCTTTTGAAATACTGTTCTAGTTCCAAATGGCAATTCTACCTAGACTTCCCCACTCTTTTTCAGAGAAACGAGATAGAGATGGGGTGAGGAAGAGAAAACTACAAATTATCCTTAGTCTTTCAAAATAAATTTGTTTCTGGATTTCTAAAGCGTGTGGAGATTCATGGGCAGGGCCTCTGGTCTCTTCTATGTCAGACTTAACGAAAACAACCACGATATAGGACACAAAGTTTGCTACTTACATTCACTTCAGTTATAGCAATATCAACGACGCTACCAACAACAATTAAGGCATCAAAAGTGTTCCATGCATCAGTGAAATAGTGCTGTTAGGGCAAGCATTCAGAAGCCACAGAGGAGAGGAAGCACCACAGGAAAAAAGAAGAAAAGGGCAGTGTTATAAAAGGGGAACATTCTAGCACCACGCCACATGGCTACTTGAAACATCCCTCTAAAATAAACACGTTATAGATACGCCACCTTGGGTATCACTTCTGACACAGCAAATGAAAACAATTAGAGACATCCTATCTTACCTTGCCTACTAGTGACCTGGGTAAATGCTGCAAAGAGGCCTGTCCTCCGAAAGGTGACTTGTGTCTACAAAAGGCCCTGGGCGAAGGCCCTACCCTGAAGGGCTTCTTGCCCACAGCTCGCATTAGGAAATCCTAATTTCAGATCAAGTGACTGGGATCTGTGACTTGTCCAGGTGATGCCACTGCAGGGCAGGGAGCGGAGTATGCACAGACAGAGAGAGAGGACACAGGTGGCGGCCACGCCAGGTGCATACTCACGTCTGCTTCGCTGAGGGCCACGTCTATAATGCTGCCGATTACGATGAGGGAGTCAAACGTGTTCCAGGCGTCACTAAAATACCCCTGGACAGAGCAGGCGAGGGCAGACGTTTATGAGCATGTATGAATGACCCTCCACGCGGACCATATAGGGGCGAATCCGAGTCCCTGCTGCTCCCATGGCACCCAGGTGGGGTGGGAAAGCCAAAGTTGGGGTAACAATACCGTCCACTGGTGGAAAGGGACACAGCGGGGTGGCTGTGCACCTTTATGTGAGAGAGAAGGTGCACACACACCCATGCACACACACGCGCACATACACGCACATATTCATGCATACATACACACATGCACACACGCACACCCATGCACACACACACACATGCATACACCCATGCATATATACACCCATGCACACACACACACCCATGCACACACCCACGCACACACACATGCACACACGCAAGCCCATGCACACCCATGCGCACACGCACACACACACCCATGGTCCTGAGCGGCACCAAACCAAGCAGAATATCTGCAGGGCAGAGGAAGGCATTTTGGCAACCTTGGCCTGGTACCCAGAGGGATGATCCCAAACCCTCATGAGCTGAGGGACTCCTTCCTTAGAATCTCCACTCACTCCACTTAATGAGCACTGTCACATTTCCATTTCTGTGCTCCTTCAATGCTCTCCAGTCCTCACAAGTCCAGCCAGTATTACAAAGGTCACGCCTTGTGGCAGGCTGGCTAAGTCCCCATCTTCAAAGAACTTTCAGTGGCGAGGACACAGATGAGATTACGGGGATAAGACACTGGGGCTTAGACAATGCTTACAGGGAGACGGGTACCGTGAGGCACGGCATCATGGCAGACACTGGCTCTCAGTCGTGGGGGTGGAGCCTAGTGTGGGGACGTCAAGGCAAGTTCTATCGTGGAAAAGAGTATGGAATGAACAGGATGTTCCAGGGCTCCCTCTGTCCTCCACAGAAGCCAATAGGCTCCTTCTTCCATCTCAGCTTTTGCTTTCTTTCCTTCCCCCTTTTCATCCTCTAGGCTGAGAGGAATCCGTCTCAACCTTCGAAAACAGCACCAAGTTCCTCCCCACCTCCTGACATCTCTGCGATCCTAACTGCCTAACCCCAACTCCATCTGCTCAACTTCACTATCCTTCAAGGTCAGATAAATGCTCCTTGAAGGAATCTTCCCAGCCCCAGCTGTCTGCACTCCCTCATACTGACTCTGAATCTCTTACATACTGATCGCTGATCGTGGCGTCTTTGTCTGCAGCTCTACCAACGAAAAGCCCTCAAGGACGATGAGTACGCTGTATATTCAGTCTCCCAACTCCACCAATCCCATTATCTAGCCAGAGCCTTGAACCCAGTCCGTGCTTGGCACATGTGATGCCTCCTTCTTCCACCAACTTGCACCCTACCCGTCATCCAGCTTTGTCTGGCTGTTTACGTCCTCCTATCTTGCAACAATTTTGAGGGCATAACATCCCCACAATTGTGACTTATAAATCTACAAGTATGTGCCGGACATTTTACATCTTCTGGGCTCAGCGCAGCAGGTGCTAAATTAGTGCCAAGATCACCTGGCTGACAGTCAAGATCAACAACTCTGCCTATAAACCAACTGTGTCTTTCCAAAAAGCCTGGACGATTTTTAGAAATGAAAATTCAGGTACAAATTATATACAGAGGGGCCCAGCATGCCTAAAACTGGGTACATTTAGGGCTACATTAAGAAAACCAGAATGAAAGGTACTTGGAGGTGTCAGGTCCCAGAAACTTGTGATCCAACGCAGACCCTGAAGAAGCCGCTGCAGAGCCATGGCCTTTTGCGACAGTCTAGAAGATCTGGACGTGCTGACTGTTGTAACAACTCGAGTAGGGACGTTTATTCTAGTCACCATCCATCACTCCTAGTGCATTTACGGGGGAGCTATGACACTGACTGATGGTTTGCTTCTTACATTTCATCTTAATAATCTAAGATTCCCCCACCCAATCGCCATGGTTTCTAACCAACTCTTCACCTCTCTGCCTGCCCTCCAATCACAGTGCCTCTCTCTCAGTTGACCCTGACTGCTACCCTCGCAGGCCCCTCTCTCAGCAACCAAAGGAACTTGTGAGCCCCAAATCTAGCGATCTATGTATAAAAGTCTAATGAGAAGGTCTACTTTAAAAACAGCACGGCTTATACTTTCTAGCTTTCCTTTGCATGAATTCATGATTCTTGGCTGGCAAAACTGAGCAGAGATGGGCTGCCTTTGAGATCTAGGCTGGCAGTCAGAGGTAAGATCAAGAGCTGGCCTCAGGTTGTAAGGGAACACAGCAGAATCTCCTTCATCCAGTAAGTCTCCTAACAAGAAAGCCAGCTGAATCAGTGTGCTCAGTGCTACAGCTGATGCCCCCTGTTGCGAATGGGTAACAAGCGGTTCTCTGACTGGTGGTAGTGCCACAGACCACACTTGGGGGGCAGAACCTGCCCTTTTCTTCATGGAGTTCAGAGCAACTCAAAAGCTAAAGAGAGAGCCGTGATCCTTCCCCTCCCCTCTGGGGAGGAATTTACACCACAATCAAACACTTGGTCCCGAGTAGCTACTAGACCTCCAGAGTACTGACAGAGCAGAGGAGACCCAGTGTCCAAACTTCACAGCTGCTGCAGTGTGTGCCCAGCCCTGCCTGCATATACACCATGTACGCCGCTTCTCTCTGTTATTTACATCATTTCCCAGAGGCCAGACCCACCATGTGGGTGCTGGAGGCCTGCCTCTATCACTGACTTTGAGATTTTGTTCCTGAACAGTTCCTCTCTCCCTCTGTACAGAATTATCAGTGTTCCTCCCATTGGGCCATTTCCATCAGCCTCTAAGATTCTCAATGCTGGTGTGCTGTGATGGATAAAATTCCTTTAAATCAACACAATAGGGGCTTAACATTTCCTTGGGGTCTTGGAAGTTTTTGGCAATTTCATTGACTCTCTCTCTCCAGAAACCCCTCACACTCACAAAATTGTGCCCAAATCAGAATGACTGATGGACTAAAGGTTGACACCCTTAATCTAGGAAGCAGGAGGCAGGTAGCTGAAATCACAGGCTCTGAGCAGGTGGCTCTGACAGGGGTCCAGGGAAGGCAGAATATGCCAGCCTTCCCTCTCCTCCCACATACGGTTTCCCTATCTAGTAGTGGTTTGTTTAATAAAATTACTGTCAAGTGGCATGACTCAGTTCCCCAACTCTTCTCCCACCAAAGCACCATACTGCCTTTGTAACCAGTAGATAAAATATAAGAAGAGACACGGCTCCTAAGAGAGGGACCCCCTCCCGACGCTCTCCTTTTGGCCTATGACGATGTGGTTTCCTACAACTGAATTCTGAGGCTGGGACCTCTCAAGTGGAACCAGTAGTCAAATCTGTATGATTTTTGTGTCCAGCTCCACCTGTCTGAAAAGACCAAGCAAGTCAGCCACATGCAGTAATATGTGTTAACTCAGAAACATTTCTGACTCTGGAAACTTAAAATCATAAACCAGACTAAAGTGGGCCTCAGAGTCAGGAAGCACCATTATTTTGAAGAATGCTATTCTCAACATCCATCAATGGTTGTCTCCTCCCTGACAGTGGGGTCCCAGAAGGAGACTCTTCTCATTAGTAGACCTCTTGCCAGGATACGGCATAGGGCGAGGGGCAATGTTTGTGGAATGGTTGCAAATGGGAAACAAGAGAAGTGACCCAAGTCCAGATTCCTTTTGCTGTCTGGCTTCACCCTCATCTGCAGATCGGAAGAAGCCTGTATCAATGAGTGTGCCTTTTGTCATTGACCATGGCAGCCAGATCACCTACCCATTCCTGGCAAGGATTATTTGGGTAGCATTTGACCCAAGTAATAACCCAAAGTGCCAACTTTTGGTAGAAACTATGCCTGACAGCTTTCTAAATAGCAAAAGCCTTTCCAAAGGTAAGTGGGGGAATGAAGGAAGATGTGCTCCACTCTGCTTTACCCTGACACCCAGATTTTGTCTTACCTCACTTTCCACATTTATTTTCTGAAACAAATGGAACACTGCCACCCTGTGTCCCCTACCATCTCCTCCCATGCAGTGAGATGGCCTCTTCTTTCACGGAGGCTCCCAGCTTGGGGTTTCCCTCTGCCCCCCTCCCACCTCCCTCCTGGCTAGCAGAGGCTGAATCATCTCATCTCCCATGACCTCTCAGCTCAGCCTTGGGTCATTTCCCTCTAAATATGATCTCTTAGGGAGCAGGTGATAGAAAAGCAGGTATCGTCTCACGCCCAGAAGCTGCACTTCCAGGATCATCCCTTTATTCCTTTCTTCATTCCACCAGTCTTACTTAGCTACCACCAGGAAGCAGGCATCATGTGAAGCACACTGCAGAGCCAGAGACAGAAGACTCAGCCTGAGACCTCAAGCAGCTGCTCACCAGAGAACAGAGAGGCAGACATGGAGTCGTGTGATAACGATGGTACACAGTACACTCCCAACAGATGCAGGAGCAGAGGAGACAGCTGGCTCTGGGTGGGCTGATGAGGATGGTGTCTCAAAGGAGATAACATTTCCCAAAGGTCTCAAGGATAACAAGGAGGAAGTGGGGCTTCCAGACAGAGGTACATGGGCAGGGAAAGGTCTAGCATGCCAACACTCAGGGATGGGGTGGGGAAGAAGAAATGGCAGGGAAGGCATGGCAGGAAATGAGGCAGAAATATACACAGGCCAGTGTGTCATGGAGGACTCTGAATATTCAACGAAGGAAATCACATGTGCTTTCTCAAGCAACAGGTGGCCAGTGCCAGAATCACTGCAAGAGTGATCTGGTCAGCTTTGGGCTAACAAAGGGAGTAGGGGGAAGGGCTGAGGCCAGAGGCAGGCAGGGAGATCATTTTCAAGGCAGGCAGGCATAGCAGCTCAGGAGAGAGCAGGGCAGTGCGGGTCTGCACGCTGCAGAGGCGGCCACTGAAGCTCTGGCATGTATGCACCTTACAAGGCAAGAAGAGGACCAAGGAGAGGGCTCTGGGAAACCTTGATGACAAAAGGACAGGATGGATCCCAACAAGAAGCCCAATGTAAAGTTCTAAGGACAGTAATATTTGGTTTCAAGTATTATTTGCCATTAAAAAGAAATCTCCTAGAATAGATGTAGTCATGAAGAACTGAAAACAAAAAAACAAACAACAAAACAAAACAAAACAGTATCAAATTTTCTCTCCAGCAGGTGGAACAGGTACTCTAGGAAGCTCATGAAGAAGCTGTCCTCCTGCAACAGACCGTGGAGCAGGGAACACAGCCCTCGAAAGCAGATGGGACGGGAGGACCCAGTGCCCATCCTGCATCAGCTCTGCTCAGCAGCATGAGGACAGCACCAACATACTTTCTTCTTTTCCCAAACCTAATTTCTCCTTACTTTTTCCAGCCCAAGTAGCTAGGAGGATAAATCTATATTTTAGATTTAGATTTTCCAGCCCAAGTAGCTAGGAGGGTATATTTTCAGGATAGAATCAAGATCCAAACGCTTTAAGGACTAAGATGGGAACAAAGGATGGCTCACTGGAGAAGGCTGGTAACTGCAGCAAGCAGCCTGCCCTGGAACACAGCCTGGATGAAACACCAGGGAAGTCACATCTCACAAAGGGGGAATCTCAGACAGGCTAGGCTCTTCCTGCTCCACAGAAGTACTCTCTATACCGGCTGTAGCCAGGACTTTGAAAAAGGCCCCTCTTGGTCACTCTTCCTCCTTGCACCAAGAGAACTTGTTGGAGAATTCCAGTAGCTGGAGGGAAAGGCTAGGAGAACGGGGCTTGTGTCTCACCTAAACCAGGGCCGACTTTTGAAAACCTGACAGAGGCCTGGTTGATCCCAAGTTGAAAGCATAACCTCGGCTGCACCAGGTCAATACCCAGCGGGTGGGCTTTCCCTTCGGGAACCCACAGCCAGCTAAATCACCTGCTTGCTTTTTCCAAAAGCTTTTGCACTTCAGCTCCTAACCGTCTTCCACTCTTGGCTGCCCGGTGCTCCAAAACACCTCCTTCCATGCAGTGACACGGCTCTTCCACGGCAGAGGCTCCCAGTGCTGGGTTTCCTCCCTCTGTCCCCCTCCCACCTTCCTCCTGGCCAGCAGAGGCTGGGTCACCTCATCTCCCATGGCCTTGGGCATTTCCCTCTAAAGATGCTCTCTTAGGTGGCCCAGTTTCTCCATCAGGCTCCCTGATATAAGGAAATAGAAGAAATGTAAGAAATCTGACCTTAAAAAGAAGGAATCTGACCTTAAGTCCTTAAGTCCTCAACTTTCTTTAACCCTTCCCTCTCGAAATGCCTTCTCATCTACCAGTAAGGATTTTGTCTTACCTCACTTTCTATATTTATGTTATGAAACAACTGAAACCCTGCCACCCTGTGTCCCATAACAGAGATGCTGACGAGTCCTCCCAGCCTGACTCGGTGGAGAACCCTGCTGCGAGGGACCCTCTTACAAAGCTCCTCGCATGAGACAAAGGCTCTCCTGAGATGAGGCTGGGGTCCCACGTGGCCACCTCCTCAGAATATTCCTCCTTCTGCAGCCTTAGCAACCTTGCTCCTCAGTCCGACTACCTCACTGACCAGGAGGGAGGAGGCCTCCCTGGCTTCTTTGTGAAAGACCACTTGCCTGAGCTGGGCTTGCGAACACCAAAGAGAACAAGAAAAAAAGGGCAGAAAAATTTTAAGGAGAGCGTTGCTTCTTGGTGAACTGATTCTCTCCCAAGCATCCAGGCACATGGTATAAACTCAACCTCCCCTGGCCTGGGGGAATGCAGTGACAGCCTCTTCAAGTGTGGAGCTGCTGCTGCTACTGTCTTAACAGTTCTCCCAATTATAATGTGAGGTCTGCTGCTATGAAGATACCCTGCTGAGTAAAACTACAAGCAGCCCAGTTTCTAGCGGAAATCAACTATTTAAAAACTCTGATCAGTACTGATTATAACTTAGCTACTCATTTCCCGTTGGTATCGTTCGTCTGTTCACACGCCACTGAACTCTCCTCCTAGGTTTGGAGATCTTCTGGGCGACTGTCAGCCTACTGGACGGTGTACTACTGGGCTGTCAATGCACTGGCCTGCTGAAGGGAACGAGCACACATATGCACACACACACACGTGCACACACACACACACACGTGCACACATGTGCTCACAGACATACACACACACCATGGGTGAGTGCGCTTTCTCTTCAGCCTGAAACAACTTTCAAACGCTTCAGAGCTTAATCACCTGGCAAGGAAAGACATGGCCCAGGTAGATGGGAAATGTTCCACAGAGAGGGTTGCATTTCTCAAGTACCTTCGATGTTCTTAGTTTGCAACCTTTTCCATCAGTCCAGACAAATATTGTTCAAAGAAGTAAAGGTGAGAGGGAAGCAAACCAAAATCTCAAAGAAAATTAAGATGAATTTGGAAAAGGAGGAAATGTTTATGTATGTAGGTATGGACAAGTCACAGGAGATAATAACATCTGGCCATGCATAAGGTGCCAAATTTGACCCCACTGCAATCACCCCAATTAATCACTTACAAATGTCCTTTCTTTTTGGTCCACAAAGATCTGACAAAGATTGCATAGAGATTAATTCAAATTAAAGAAAGGAACAGTTTGGAATTAGAATATCACGTAACTGTGGGGTATGTGAAACCATCCATTTCATAATCCATGTCTAACTTAATTAAATCAGTGTCGTCAGATACCTTACACACAGATAACTAACTGGGTCACTGAACTCGGTCATCTCTAACTCTGAGAGTTTTTAGCTGTACTGGGGAAGAAACGGAGAGCCAAATATCCCACATTTCAGCTTGGCAGGGCTCCTCTGTCTAGGGTTTTAGAATGAGGGAACATCCTTGCTTGATGATGATGAGGGTTAGGGTAGGGGTGGGTAGGAGCAGGGGTGGCTGACAGTCTGCAGAGCGTGGTGCTACACGCCAGGCGCTCTGTTAAGCAGTGTGTATATGGGAACTCTTCACTCCTCATGACAACCCCATGAAACAGCACTATTCACATCCTCATTTTATGGGTGAGGAAGTCGAGGCACAGAGAAATAAGAAACTTGTTTCAGCTGTAAGTGCCAGAGCAGAGGTTTGAATCCAGTCCAGTTCCACAACTGTGCAATTTGACACTGATCTACACTGCCTTTTATCCGGCAGCCACTGACAACTGGGGAACTGAATTCACTCCCTCCCAAAGGGGACATAACACGGTGAGTGTCCCCTTTGGGAGGGGACACTCAGCACAGCTGAACACATTTCATGTTTTATTCTGTATTAAAGCCAAGTGCAATTTTTCTAAATTAGCAAACAGAAGACGGTATGGCTGTGAAAGATCTGCAGCTAGCATCAGAACTTCCCTCAAAGGGTTAAAAAGGATGCTGTAGACGAAGCACGAACAAAACCAGTCTTTAGATATCTGAAAGTATAATCAGGGTCAAATTCTTTCTGATGGGTTAATGTTCAAACATTTTCTCCAGCGCTCAAGTAATGAGGCAGGTTTCCCTGACACAGCATGATACGTACTATTCTGAAAACAGAAAACTGGCTTTCAAAATAATCTCCAGTTTATAGATTCCCAACTCTATGTCCCTTCTTCTGTTTCTCAGAATTGTTTTCATGAGGTTTTGTTTTTGCAGTTTCATTTTCCCATATGTACACACAGGCCTTAATCAGATTTTAATGTTCTCAGGTGGTAACCCAGTTAGCAGCCAGAACAATTTAGCCTAATTCAGTAACGTAAGAGTAACAGGAAGCGGGTACTTCTCTAGGGTGACTCAGCAACAGAAGTTGAAAAGTGGGTTCTGCAACTCACCTTAGGCTTAAATGCAATGACTTTCAAAACCATCTCGACGGTGAACACCCCGGTGAAGACCATGTTCAGAATGTCCATGGCGTCATTGAACATCTTGGACTGCTCGTAGTGCTATGGATGAAGACAGAGGGACCATTCTCAGAGCCTCGGCCGTGATCTCGCATGCTTGCACACGGAGGCTCCCAGCCCTCTGTGCCCCTGCGGGCATCCTCCATAGCCCAGCACCCTCACCCGGCAATTCTGCGGGCATTGCAAGGTCACGTGGTGAACTCCCACAAAGTGCAGGGGGTCTGTGACAAGATGAGGATGATTGAATGATGAAGGGGGAAACATATCCATTTCCTCTGCTCAGGATAAAGGGAATTCACCCTTTCTTCTGGCAGGGCTTTATGTTCAGGGCCTTGACCATAGCACAATGCAGATACCACCAAAATGTCTATGAATAAAGGTAGAATTTGGTTAGGGATAAATTTTATGCCACATAGGTTTATGTTGACTAAAAGGCAGTGTTTTCTTGACTTTACACTTTTCCCTACATCAGCACACAGTCCTTTTCATTAAAAAAGAACTCTTAGATAAAGCAAAAGGCCAGAAAATTTATCCCTATCTTTAGACCTACTGTCCAGACAGCACTGAGAGCTGGTTTGATGTGCTGCAGTTCTTAAGGTCAGTGCAAAAGCTGGCTCTACACCTTCGTCTTTGCTTCCTGCTCTCATGCAGTATCTACTAGGCAATGTAATTTTTGAAAACGTTCACTGTTAATACCACACTATCATCTGACTTGGCCAATTAAAGTGAATTGCATTTCTTGCCCTCACTCAAATAAGAAGTAGCTGTAACTCATGTCAACCTTAACACTTCATCAACTGGAGAATTCCCCACTGCCATGCTGAGAGCCACTTGAGGACAGGAGTGTGACTTACGTTTTGTTTTCCAACATTGAGTGTTACTCTGTGACAAGCCCAGATCAAAGTGTTTGAGAGGGCTGGGGGCAGTGGCTCGTGCCTGTAATTTCAGCACTTTGGGAGGCTGAGGCAGCAGATCACCTGAGGTCAGGAGTTCAAGACCAGCCTGGCCAACATGGTGAAACCCCGTCTCTACTAAAAATACAAAACTTAGCCAGGCATGGTGGCACATGCCTGTAATCTCAGCTACTCAGAAGGCTGAAGCATGAGAATTGCTTGAACCTAGGAGGTGGAGGCTGTAGTGAGCTGAGATCATGCCACTGCATTCCAGCCTGGGCTATAGAGTAAGACTCAATCTGAAAACAAAAATAAACAAAAAATAAAAAACAACGTGTCTGTCTGAGGGGAATTATATATAGCATAAACCTTATCTCAAAGGTAGATGTGAGATAATTTCACGTTTTACCAATAAAGAAAGCAAGGCCTGGGGAATTAAAGCAACTTTTCCCAAGTCACAGAAAAATCAGCGTAATATTAGGATTGAAACAGCTGTCTATCTCCAGAGCTACAGTCCTCAGCCACTACCTGGCCACAGGAGGCCCATGGTAACAGTTTCTAGAATTGAGCCCCACTGCCAGGCTCTATGGAAATGTTACCTGCCATTGTGCTGTACAGATAATTTCTTCAACAAAAGAACGATCTGAAACTCCTACCGTGACAACTGTTAGCCAGAATGAAACTCTGGCCAACCTATAGCCCAGACTCATCAGAAAAATCAAACCCCTCCTGTGAGGGGCAGCATTCCACCCTCAGCATTTGGGGCACGGGGCTGTGCGGAATGCCCGGACCTGATCCCCACGGCTGTCTCCATTTTTACCTGCATGGCCAGGCAGAGTGTGTTGAGCATGATGAGGACAAACATCATGTATTCGAAAGGCGAAGAGTTCACCACGTACCAGAACGTGTACTGGTAGGGGTTTTTGGGGATGTATCTCCGCAAGGGACGTGCTTTCAAGGCGTATTCAACACACTGACGCTGCAACAGCAGAAAAGGGCAGAAACGGGGTTCTGAGCACTTCCAGGGAAGGAGGACCCCATGGTCATCTGCTCTGAAAGAGCTCACCCTGCAGCTCCTGGGAAGGGGCCGTGGACAGTGGTGAAAATGATTACGAGTGACCCCACTCCTGGCATCGGCACCACTCAAGTCACCGAGGGCCCTGCCTCCATTACCTTGTCTGACCCTCCCAGCGACCACGGGGTAAGTTGGGGACCTATCCACGTGGCTACCATTTTGCTTACTAAAAATTGAGGCTCAGAGCTTTTAGCTGTCTTTCCTGAGGCCCTGCAGTGTATACACAAGCAGAGGAGTGAGGACTGGGTCTAGGCCTTGTCACTGCCTTTCCTCTATGTCGTGCCTGTGGAGGATCCACAGGTGGATCACACCTACAGTTCCTGTGCTGTCCTCCAGGAAAGGAAGGAGTAATCTTCCCCCGTGCTGTCCTCCAGGAAAGGAACAGAAACTTACAGGAACTAGAGGGGCTGACTCACTCCCTGAGACTAGGAGCCTCCTGGCTGCTCTTGGACGGATCCACACAAGATACCCCTCAGGAGCCAGAATATGTTAACAATAAACATCTTACGGGGTGCTGTCTACATGTCCATCGGGGAGCTTCTGGGGCCGGGGAGCTTGTTGTGTTCATTTCAGATTTTCTAGGATGTGGTCAGTAGTGACAGCTGGATTGAACACAGGTCGGGGCCCAGCTGGAGCACTGTCTTTCTCACTTACTCTGGGCAATAGAGCTGGTCCACCCTCTACAGCAGACCTGGAGGAAGCCTCTGGCCCCAAGATCCCTCAGCTCAGCATTGAGACCCTAGACCTAGTCTTCTACTTTGACTCTGGATGCAGACTTTGGACGAGCTCCCTGTGTGTGGGACCCAGCGCCGCTCTGACCTCACGTGCTGACTCCAAGGCCCCCCTATTCAAGCCTGCGCTGGACCTCAGAGGCTGACACACTTACAGTGCTGACTGTGCATGGCTGGCCTGGGCCTTGCCCCAACACTCGTCTTCCTTGGGTGAGCAAACAGCCAGGCTAGACCTCTCCTGGACAGTCACTGGGACAGTCTGCAGGGACACCCTGACGACTCAAAGGAAAATCTTCCTGCAAACCAAGCAAGCATGTCCTTGCATTTCCCCCAGTGGGCAGAGCCAGCTGTGCAACAGACTGTTTTGCCGTGCTAGGGCCACTTCCCCTCAGGAAGCCTAGGCTACAGATCATTCTTGCTTGCGATGTCATCATCAAAACAGAGATGCTACTGATAGAGGGACTGGGGAGACTCCCAGAACAGAATCTCAATCTTGTTGACTCTTTCAGGGCTGAAAGGAATCTCTAAAGAGCAGTTCCTTAATGGCCTTGATTTAGAGATGAGTGATCAAGCCCCCGTGGGGTTCACAGTGCAGGTGCAGGAAGACAGCTCAGAGCACAGGGCTCCCTCCCCTCACCACATGACCAGAGCAAAAGACTCCTACTTCTACCAGATTGGCTAAAACATGGTGCCAGATCAAGAATGATGCCAGTACAATCTTAGTCCCAAATTCAAAGTTACTGACTCCCCTGGGGTGGTGTAGGGTATTTCCCTCTAAGTCAGCAGTTCTCAACAAGGGGCAACTTTGCCCCCCAAAAGACATTTGGCAATGTCTGGAGGCATTTTGATTACTGCTACCAGGGGCAGAGGAACCACTGGCATCTAAGAGGTAAAAGCCAGGGATGCTGCTAAACAGCCTAAAAAGCCCAGGAAACACAACCAAGAACCACCCAGCCTGAAATGCTAATAGCACCAAGGGTAATAAATTCTACGCTAACTGGCTTTAAAGACTCTCTCCCAGTATGGACTGTGAGTGTCTACGTGAGTGGCCACAGCACCCCAACTAAGATTCTGAGCCATCACTAGTGGGTCATGTCCATGGTAGGTGGTGTAAGCACGCTCTGATTTCATACCACCAGGTCTGGGGATGGATTTCATGATTCCAAAGTCTCATATGTATCTGGGAACCTAACACTCAGTAGTGATGACTCAGACGGGCTGAGGGTGTGCTCAGAACAGGGCCGCAGTCCCAGGGACAGACAGCGTGTGGGCACCCTTCTCTGGGCATGGGGTAAATCAATCAAAAAAGGAGGTCCTCCGCTCCTGATCAAGGGACAGAAGCCCAAACAGTGTGTGACTTTAACCTGATTTTTGTCCAGCTCACAGTTCTTATACTCTTTTTCTCCTTGCTCCTGAAATGTCACGATGACAAAGCCCACAAAGATGTTCATCATGAAGAAGGCCACAATGATGATGTAGATGATGAAGAAGATGGAGATCTCTACGCGGTGGTTGTAGACTGGGCCGACATTCTCCCCATTCGAGTCGATGGCCTTATACAGCAACCTAGAGACAGAAAAACTAAGTGGGGACCTGCCAAGCCCCTCAGCCCAAGCGGCCCAGCCCACTGCCTTCCCAGGCCCTTCCTCTCCTGAACTCCTCTCAGGAGCACTCGCTGGGCACCCACCCCAGTGTCACTGGACATAGCCAGGTCTGTCCCTCAGCCTCAGACCCAGATGGCCAGCCCCGAGAGGAGGGGGCACCTGGGATATCATCATCGAGGGACTGTGCTGAGAACCTGAAAATCCAAAGATTTCACAAATATTCTAAAACGCCTCTTTTCTATTCAGAGAGGAAGAGTATTGCATGTAAGACACTGGAGGAAGTAAAAACTACACACGCTGGCAAGTTAGTAAGTGACCAACCAGAGTAATTCCAAAGAACTAAGGGTGCTTCCCCAAATGGAGATATGAACTAAAATTAAAGATATGCCTATCGGGAACTCTGAACAGGAAGAGGGGGATTACTGTCACACCCTCAAGGTCCACTGATACGCCCCATTCTGATGCAGATTTGACACTTCTGCAGGCCCAGCCCATGTGCAGACTGGACACTTTCACAGCCTCTCCCTTAATCCTTACATCTATCTGGGATGGCAGACTTTACTGTCATTCCCATCATACAAATATTCAGGGAGGGATCAAAGCGCCACCGTCACACTCCTTGGGGGCAGAACCAGGAGCTGAGCCAGTTCCTCCAAGCCCCAAGTCCCAGGTTTGCTCCTTTCTCCTCAGCTCCCATCATGAGTTGCTCAAACACAGGGTTCAAAGCCTGACACTCTGGCCAGTGCCTGCACACAGTGAAGGGCCTCACTCCATGCCTCTGTTCTCCCAGGATTAAACCCCTAATGGACAAGCCCCATCTGACTGTCTATCCCACAGGAGCTCCTAAAAATCTCTCTGACTCTTATATACAGCCTAAGAGCTCTGCTGGCCCACAAGGCCCAGCCTGTCCACCTCCAGCAGCTCATCTATGCAGGGGGACCGGCATCCAGGACTCTAGGCGTGTTTGCACACTGACGGCAGGAGTTGGGGGTGAGAGCTACGGATGCAGAGAGCAACAGGAAGGTGCAGAGGATTCTCCCTTTTGAATTCGACCTTCTCCTTACCCGCTCTTTTTATTTTACTCATCAACATCCTAGCCACTCTTCAGGACCCTGTTCTGCGCATCTAGAATACACGAGACCTCCTGCCTGGTTTGACCACTTGGCACTGATTAGATCTGGGCGTGAGGGGAGGAAGCATGTTTAGACACTGTTTCCTCCACAGTGCCTCACATGCCATGTTGCACGGAGCTGGTATCTAAGCACACAGTCAGCCAGAGCCCAGACAGACATCTCTAACGAGTGGGGAGACACACGCCTCTGCGAGCACGGTCTGTAAGTGAGCGAGTGAGTGGCTCTATAAAACAGATGGCACAACAGCAACTGTCGGCACCTGGCACATATTAGTACCAAGAGGAAGGAAGGAAAGGAAGGAAAGGAAGGAAGGAGAGAGGGAGGGAGGGAGGGAGGGAAGGAGGGAGGGAAGGAGGGAGGGAAGGAAGAAAGGAAAGAGGGAAAGGAAGGAGGGAAGGAGGGAGGGAGGGAGGGAGGGAGGGAGGGAGGGAGGGAGGGAGGGAAGGAAGGAGGGAAAGAGGAAAGGAGGGAAGGAGGGAAGGAAGGAAGACGAAGGGAGGAGGGAAGGAGGGAAGCATTTGGGGCACCATCCAGACCCTCTTTGGGAGCAGCGGATGGCAGCTTTCTTGACATGGCTACCAGTGGGAGTTCACAAGACTGAGGCCTCTCACGTCTCCCTACTCCCACCCGGTGATGCTGCCTGGCACCTCTACTATCCCCTCTTCACCAATCATCTGCCTATGCAGAAAGAGGCCCTGTGGGTCAACAAGTGATTAAGAAGTGGCCCAAGGTTAAAAAGCCACAGGGCAAGCCTGAGACACGGGAGAACAGAAATGGGACTGACTCCAGGAGAGAGGGCTCAGCCCTGGGCACACAGGCGCCTCCCCAGAAGACTGCATGCTCCCTGTACTTACGCAGGCCAGCCCTCAAACGTGGAGACGGTGAAGAGCGCCATCATAGCAGAGAGGACGTTGTCAAAGTTGAAATCACTGTTTTGCCAGATCCGCTCACGGACCACAGGGCTGTCAACATCCCCATCCTTGTAGAGGATGAAAAGACCCCTGGAGAGGAAAACAGGTGTGAGTCGTCTGGCTTCACACATGACAGGTGGAAGCGGCATAAAGTTGGTCACACTGTCCTGATCCCAACTCGAGGCAAGTCACGCTCAGTCCGCCAGCCATTCACACAGCTGAGCGTAACACGGCGCTGTTTCTCCTCTCCTTGCCCTGCATTTCATCTCCTTTGCGGCTCAAATAACCATTGAATAACTACCAGTGCAATGTGTATTCTCCAGAGCAGCCAGCTGGACACAGGCATCCATTCAGTCACTGGTTGATAAAAACCACAGCATGGTGACTGCATCTCATACACAAAGGGCTTGAGGCGTGCCCTGAAGGATCTAAGCTCGGCCACAGAGAACTCTGTAAGTTCTGGGAAACAAGCCCATGTATATTCTTCCTGCATTTTAGTTTTAATCAATTCCCTTTCTCTTCTTACTAATGACACTCCCAATTTTCTTTCCAAAAGAATTCCATTATTTCTGGCAAATTATTTCTCACAGAACTTCATTTCTGGAAGGAACCCAAGAGATAAAGCACAGTGTCTTTATTTTACAAATGAAGACACAGAGGCTTCGAGAGAGAAAGGACAGGGTCCCCATGCCACTGCTAGGCTGCTCACATCCAGGGCCGCCATGCACCCCACAGCCCGCGTGACCGGTGCCTCTGGAGGTGCAGACACACAGCCCAATTGCAACCGGTGCTGACAGCAACTTCCACTTAAAAGAAACCCCAAACCAATGTAAGCACACAGTAGGCCAGAGCCCAGTCAGTTACATCTCCAGTGGGTAGGGAGACACAGGCCTCTGCAGAGCCTGAACCTTTAGGCCATGCTTCCATGAATGCCTTCATGGTCACTGGACATCCTGAGATGGGAGGCATGAGTATTTCCCACCTTGTCTCTCCTCTGCCAGTTCTTGTCTATAGAAGTATGGCCAAGATGTAGGTAATAGGAGCCAGGAGAAAGGAAGTCTGGAAAATGCATCAGAAGACAGAGCCAGCTCCCAAACACCAGGGAGTTGAGTTTCAAATTCTGATTTGGGGGAAATCATCCATGCGGCTGTCATGGAAGCTATTTGGGGCATTTCATAACTGTCATTTAAGGGTTCCCCCAACTCCCGCCATTTATACATTCTCTACCACAAAAGCCATCTATCTCTTCTTTTGGGATGACAAAAAGTTTGGAATTACATAGAGCTGTGGGTTGCACAACAATGCCACTGATATTCTATGCTGAGGAACTGTATACTGAAAACGGTTGATTTTTATGTTATGTGAATTTCACCTCAATGAAAAAGGAACACCATCTATCCACCCACAGGCTGAGCACACAGTCCTGTTTTATTTCATGAGAAAATCTTCTGAAGTGCCAACATGTGTGAATCCTTGAAGTCTTCTATTTGCTCTTCCAAGTTCATCACTCCACTCTCAGGGTGCTCACCTGCATTCTTCAGGGTTACTTTTGGCTTCATCCGTACAGCGATAGAACTTCCCCTGGGTAGAGAACAGACAGGCAGCCAAGTCAATGCAGCTTCTCCTTAAAGAAATCCACCTGGGCTTTCTGCTCAGAAGCAGTTCCCCTACCTTGAACAACTGGACCCCGATACAGGCAAACATGAACTGGAGGAGGGTGGTGACGATCATGATGTTGCCGATGGTCCGGATGGCCACGAAGACGCACTGGACCACGTGCTGCAGAGAGGGCAGAGGGGCGTGACTCTCCTTCATGATTTTGGCCTTGAGGTGAGCTAGCAGCAGCCAAGAGTTTCTATGTTGGCTGGGTGTAGTGGCTCACACCTGGAAACCCAGCACTTTGGGAGGCTGAGGCGGGTGCATCACTTGAGGTCAGAAGTTTGAGACCAGCCTGGCCAACATGGTGAAAACCCACCTCTACTAAAAATACAAAAATTAGCCAGGTGTGGTGACAGGTGCCTCTTACCCCAGCTACGCGGGAGGCTGAGGCAGAGAAACTGCTTGAACCCAGGAGGTGGAGGTTGCAGTGAGCCAAGATCACACCACTGCACTCCAGCCCAGGTGACAGAGCAAGACCCTGTTTCAAAAAAAGAAAAAGAAATGCTACAGGTCCATGTGCAGTGCTGCCTAGCACACGGACCCAAAGGGTCCCCACTCCATAAATGACTGAGGAAAACAGAAACCCAGTAGCCTTTTATATATAGTCTACATGAAAACTGAAAAGTGAAACACAAAGAACTACCAATAAAAACGTAATAAATGAACAATAATTATAAAGAAAAATATCTTCAATTACCAAAAATAAAGAAAATAAATAATAATTTTAAAAATGCCATTAGCACTTGGCACAGGTGGCTGAATTGGGTAGAAAGGTCCTTATAACCCACTTTAAAAATCCATCAGCCCTCAGCTCACCTTTGCCCAGAAGAGCCAGTAATTACAGCCAACCCCAACCCAAGCCAGCCCAGCCTGGAGGAGAGGAATCAAAACCTTAAGTCCTTTTGCTCTATTGATGGCCCTGAGGGGCCTCAGAACCCTTAAGACCCTCAGAATCTTCACAACGGAGATGGCACTGGATCTACGGAAGGAGCAGAAAGACAGCAGACAGAGCATGTTATAAACAGGCAGGATGCACCTTACAGTCACCGTTTCACTGGACCTTCCCTTTAGTATCCCTACACAGTTAGCATGGGATCCATGTGGTACTGAGCTGCTCTCTCCCCACAACTCACAGGCAATCTCTCCTCCCCACCCACACTAGGCAGCACCTCCCAAGCCCAGCCTGTGGCACTCACAAAGGCTCTGACAGGTACACAGCTGACCTAGGCAGACACTACTCATGAACTCGCTTTGTTCTTTCCACTCACTATAAACACAAAGTGTTTTTAGGCTTTTAGGCTTCACATACTGTTTGTTCTTGTTTAAGGTTGGAGGCCTGCTGCAGCCCTTTGGCACCAGGGCTTCTCTGGCCTCCAAGGAGCTCAGAGTCTGGTGGAGGGATGGGCAATCCCAATTCAGTGTGGCACAGGACGCGGTAAATGCAGTGTGCTCAGCCAGGGGAGCACAACCTGTGGGGGCAGTGGGGGAGCCTAGGAAGGACTCTGGGGTGGGGTAGGTGATAGCCAGGTAAGTCCCGAAGGAGGAGCAGGGGTTAGCTAGGATAATAGGGAGCGGGCTCCCGTGTGAGGGAGCAGCACGTACAAGGATGCGACATAGGAGAATGCAGCTTTCTGTTGCGCCCCAGATGGCTGAGTGTGGCCAGAGCACATACTCAGGATGAAGTGGGCAGGGCTGCAGCTGGAGAGCACATGAACAGCCTGGGTGCTCATAGGAGCTACAGAGATGTTAATGCAAATAGCCCTGTAAGCTATGACCGCAGGGCTCCCTCAGTGAGAGGCAAGGAGGCTAACACAGAGGGCTGTTTCAGGCAGAGGTTCTTGGTCTTCCAAGGAAGGTAGGTCTTTTCTACTTCTCTTTAGCTTAGAGGGCATGTGTGTGCAGGTGTGCTCACATGGGGGATATTCTATGTTCAGCACCTGAACAGAAGCGCTCACGAGTCAGTAGGAAAGCAAGGCCACACCTGATGCTCTCCTGGGGCCTCTGCCCCACACCTCTAGGGACGGCAGGCAGTACTCAGCAATGGCTGTCCCCACCAGAAATCCCCAAATGCCACGGAAAAGTCCTAGGGCCCTGACTTTCAGCATTGGCTCCCTCTTAGCTGAAAAATTCCAGAGGCCAACTTAAAGGTCCTAGCAGGTTCTATATCCTGAAAATCAAAGGACGTTCTCAACCCAAGCTGGAAGGACTGAGAGGCCACCTGGCCCCAGCCCCTCCTATGTAAAAGGGGAACAGGGATCCTGAGAAAGAGTGCCCTCAAGGCCCTGGGATCAGCCTTTGGAGGAACCAGAACTAGGACCTGGCTTACTTCCCTTCTAGTCAAGACCTTTCACCTCAGTTGAAAGCAAATTTCACAGAGACTAATGAGCTCAACATAGCAGCAGGGACACACACTCACACACACACACACACACTAAAACAAAACAAGAAAACATGATTGTCCCAATGCTTTCTGAAATGGGAGCAAATTAAACGAACCTATATAACTAAATATAATCCTGAAAATGATGCCCAGCCTTTATCAATTACGTTGAAAGTCCATACATACACCATTCAGCCCAACAGCTCTGGGTACACACCACAGAATACTTACTGAATCCCAAATGACACCAGAGACACCCCAACCACCAACATATCCAGCAAATTGAAGTAGTTCCTGCAGAAGGCCCCTTTGTGGAGGAAAGCTCCAAAAGTTGTCATCTAGAAGCAGAATCATGGGTGATTTATCATTTTTTTTGTCTTCAGAGGAAAAGAAACCTGGACTCTTTACGAAATCCTGGGGAAAGTGTGACTTCGTTAACAAGTGCACATTAGGAATCAAGTGCAAACCAATGGGCTGAGCCACTGGGTCATTTGTTCGAACAAGAATTAAAAAGAGGCAGTTTAGTTTGAATACATTTTAAGAGATGAAACCAATTTAGCCTTTCTTACAGAGAACATAGGTTTCCAATATGAATACGCTGTTGGCATGTCCAAAAGTCTGTCTCAAGAAAGGCTCTACATGACTACATTCGTCAAAAGGTTAAGAGCTGCCCAGACAGCCCATTTCCTCACAAAGCGCTGGTTCTGGCCTCTCTCAGGCCCTGATAGAGCCTACCTCGTTTCAATGAAGGCTTCCCAGTGTGGGGGTGAATTCAGGCCTCCCAGCTTCTAGGTACCTACGTCCCTTTTCCACGCAGATCCCTTATTGTTCCTAATGGTCTTTAACGACACATCCATCTTAAACAGCTCCGCAAAGTCTGATTGCATGTGCCTGGTGTGGCCAGGAAGCCAGGCAGCATCTCTCCGAGCTAGTCTCACGGCTCTGTGCTCACCTGCCACATTCACCTGAAGCACTTACTGTGGGTGCTCCAGTGAGATTTCTATTGGTGATGGAAAAGGAGTTTAGTTCCCCAAAGTAAAAATAGCAAAATATCTAGAGCTCACTATTTATTTTGAGACAAGAAAGGTTGGAGCAGGCTCAGACAAGTACAGTATGAGAGAGGTGGGGGTGGAAAACATTACACTGAACCTTAGGAAATCGCCAGTGTTCAACCCCTTTTGACCGACAAAAATGGCATTTTCCCAGGGCTTAACCAAGTAACCAAACAGCCTTCCAAATCTCCCCAAGGCCGCCAGGAGCCATCATCTCAGATGTTAGACACTTCTTGGTGAGTCTCCATTTTCTGAATCCTTCTTGTTTTAGCTCATTTTCCATTCTCTAAAATACCTTCAAAATGAAGCATGACTCAGAAGATTTAAGTCAGTGAAGCAGTTCTTCAGAAATTAAGAAGTGACAATTTTTTTCCTTTTAAATAATCCTGTGTCTAAGTTTCCCCAAAGCCTATGAGTAACTACATTCATTTAACAACCTAAAAATGTGGAGAGTAAAATAAAACCTCAATTAACCAGGCTAACAGACTAAGTAGAGCATTTCCCCCATTCACATTGAAAAGAAGTCGAATTCTAAAATTAAGAAACTGAGGCAGAAGCTGAGCCAGTGAGTGTTCCGGCAGCGCCCCTCCAACCCCCACCACTGTGCATTCTGCATCCACAGGCCCTCCCATGGAGGCCCGGTCAACAAGAGCTGGTCACTGCCCACTGCACGCCTCTGACTTAGGAGAACTGTCAACCAAACTCATTGGATTAAAGGCAGGAAAATGAACTCAAACTTTTAGAAGATTTTTAAGAAAGATGTAAACAGAAGTTGGTTGGCTTCATGCTATTTCGCGAACCAAAAAATAAAACACCAACCTCAAAAAACTAACATTCCCTGACGACGTTAATTGAGGTTTCATTTTACGTATGATTTTGTAAAGAGCCCAAGTTCCACAATAGTCCAATACAAAATACATTGTGCCTGAGTTGCACACACAAAAATCCCCCAATGGCTTAAAACCGTGGTTGAAAGTCTTCATTTCCCAGCTTGTTTTCCTGCTAGGAGATGGCTGCCCTGACAGTTCTCATGGGCCTTGTTCTCCCAGGACCACAATGAACGATGCCCTGTGGTCCTTGGCCAATTTTAGAAAGGTTCTTGGAGCTCTGCTGTGGTCTCCAGCACTTTAAGCACATAAGGAATGGGCTCCCCATGGAGCAGCCTTCAGTCAGTACACAAACCACATGCAGCAATGGCAGCTGTTAGCTCATGCATGGGCAGTACATTTAGGTCACCCCGGCCAAAGGGCCTTCCTCTTGTGTAAATGTAAGCCCATCCATTAAAACAGACAGAAAATACCTTAACACAAATAGACCAAAGGCATCTTGCAAATCCTATTGCAAGAAAATAGTGTGTTACTATTTTAGGCCCCCAAAAGCAAAACGCAGTCAGAGAAATGAAAAGAGAGACATCCTCTTCATAAGATAAATGCTTTTCCTCCGACTTTGATGTCAGAAACGGTGGAAAAAAGTTCATACAAAGTGATATATCTGTTATCAGTGAACAAAGTCCAGAGGGTATTTTTTTTAAAGGAGCAAAATATAATTAATTCTCAACCACTATCATAAAGCCAAAGTAGCTCCTACATGCATTCAAAGGTTAAAAAGAAAGAGCAAAAACAAGTTGGAATGGTCACAGGAAGAAAAATCCTTTGTTTTAAAAAACCAAAAAAACTTAGCTCAACCACAAAAGAGAAAAAAAAAAAAAAAAGTCAAAAGCACTTCACGCTTCTGTCCTGTGTCTCACACACAGAAGCAGCCCTTAAACACACTGTCAGGTAACCTGTTACCTTTAAAATGATCTCAAATGCAAAAGTACCAGTGAAGACATAGTCTGCGTAACCTAGCATCTGGAAGGCAAACGAAGAAGTGCAACTATTATTGCTACAGCGGCTGTGGAGTATGTGAAGATCAAGGAAAAAGCCATTACCTTCAACAGGATCTCAACAGTAAAGATGGCTGTGAAGGCATAGTCAAAGTAACCCAGTATCTGCAAGGCACAACACGTGGGAGTGAGAAAAGGCATTCAGACAAACTCTGACAACTGCATGCTCACGGGCAGAAACCCCCCCATGCAGTCGGAGACCCATCCTCCCAGGAAAACCCTGCCATTGTGGAGGTAAGTGCAGAGCCGCTGGTAAATGCCCACTCTGGTCAATTACATCATTCCCAAAGAGCGTTTGAGAATCCCAACCTCCTTTAACCACTCACCCCGACTCACTTCCCAGTCTTGTGTCTTGGACAGGCAGAGAGGCTGATTTCTAAGAGTGCTTTGTTAACAAGCTTTTTTCATCAGAGAGCATTACATCTACAAATGACTTGTGGCACCAGGTAAATTAAAGGCTTATAATACACGTTTTGGATTTTTAATCGCATTTCTGGCTGAAGTATGTTGCCCTCCATCTGAACATCCAATGGGTGGAGAAGCATAATGATGGCAGTGACATCCATCAGAGCCAGAAGCTTCCACATGTCCCTTTGAATTCCAGCCCGTGCAATCAGGGTGTCATCACCGTTCTCCACCTATGCGCTAAGTCTGCAAGGGAGGGTTTTACAGACTGCCTTCCTCCTGCCCATTGTTCTGCATCTAACATTGCTCTCTCTAAACTCAGGTGGTTTTTTAAACCTTGTTGGGCCTACTCAAATAACAGACTGACTTGGCCTTTGAATTTTTAGTCCAGGCAACTCTATCCGCATTCATGCCAATACCACCTATTATTCCATCAACCAAGGCCTGCTAGCCCTTTCTGGGGTCCCCACTTCTCCTCAGCTGTGGAGGTAAGTGGGCCAGTGGCAAGAAGTCTGACCACCAAGAAAGCTACTCACAGGGAGTTTCTTTTTTTTTTTTTTTTGAGACAGAGTTTTGCTCTTGTTACCCCAGGCTGGAGTGCAATGGCGCAATTCAGGCTCACTGCAACCTCCACCTCCTGGGTTCAAGCAATTCTCCTGCCTCAGCCTCCCGAGTAGCTGGGACTACAGGCACGCACTACCACGCCCAGCTACTTTTTTGTATTTTTAGTAGAGACGGGGTTTCACCTTGTTGACCAGGATGGTCTCGATCTCTTGACCTCGTGATCCACCCGCCTCGGCCTCCCAAAGTGCTGGGATTACAGGCGTGAGCCACCGCGCCCAGCCCCACAGGGAGCTTCGGCCACAGCACCCTTATCTGCAAAGGTGAGCTGGTCTTGGCCATTAATCTTCATGACAACTATGATCTATGGTTTTGAAAGAACTGGAAAGAGCAGAGCTGGAAGGGACTGTGGAGACCACCCAGGCCTAATCCTTTAACAGCTATTAGAGGAGCTGGGAGCAGGAAATGGACACACATGCAGGTCACACAGCCAGTCACAGGCACTGCCGGGCAAGGAGTAGGCCTGGGGGACGCCAATGGAGAGCCACCACCGGGCTGAGCTGTTGTAGGTACGGGAGTCACCTGGGGGCTGTGGCACAATAAGGTGAGGACCTCTGCTTCAAGCCCGGTCTCTCTCTTCAGAGGGTATTCATTTTCCAAACTGTTTCTGGTTTTGGACTTACACATTCTACGTGAGCACTCCTGTGTAACTGAGTTTCTTGGCCAGGCTATGAAAGGTATCTTCCAGGGTACTACCAGGCCTCTGCCACCTTCCCCTTACTCCTTCCTGGGTCACAGTGGGAATATTAATGTGAAAAGCATCTAGTAGCCCAGAAAGAAGTCACACTAGCCTGCAAGTCTAGGAGGCAACTTGGCGCCCAGGGCGAAGTTGAGATTTAAGCTGGTTTTGTCCTCACTCTGCTTGCATTCTCTCTCTTTTTTAAACTAAGAATTCAGCTAAGGTTAAAAAACATACAAAACACTGCAGAATCTCAAAAGCAACATACACACACATATGTACATCTGTTTAAGCAGAAAGATAACATTTTTGGTTTGGGTAAGGCAGCAGGGAAATAAACTTACAGGGAAGCAATTGTAATTAAAAATAAAACACGAAGCCCCCATGTAAATTAACCCCTTGCCAATGTGTATTCTAGACTAGCTCCTGACCTAGTTTGTCACCTAATGCTTTTTTTTTTTTTTCTCCAAACACAGCCCTTGTGTCCTTTTTTTTATGATGGAATGAAATGACACAGAGGTCTTTCTTCTACTGGGGCATCTAGACCAACTCTCTAACAAAAACCCTAATCTGTGAGGACAGATGGAGAAAGGCCCAGTGCCTTCCTCTTTACACTGAAACTAACAAGCCCCATGGGGAAAGCACTTTTTCCCTTCACATCAGCGTGTGTGTTTCATACATCCGATAGATGGGGCTTGCCAGGCTCCAGAAATGGGAAGCAGCATCACGAGGCTTGGATGTCCTGACAGAGTCCTAGGGGCACAGATCTGCTGGTATGTCTTAACCCTAAAATCTCTAACAATCTGATGCTCAGAAAAAGGCACCCACCAGCATGCCAGGGACACCTGATGAGCTTGCACACTCGCCGGCCTCCCTCTGCTGGTCGGGTTTCTTGGTAATAACCTGAAACTGCACAATAATATCTAGAATTGAGCATCAACGGGTTGCTGCTTCTAGCTGTCTTGCCTTTGAATGGTCCTCGGTGCTGAGTAAGCTGCGCAGTTAAGGAGGGGCTGCTAAGGCGAGAACCAATTTAGGTGCAAGTTTCCTTCCAACATAGACATAGTGGGCGGGCACCATCCCTAAGTTACAAAACTGATGACTAACAGAAAACCCTTGAATTGCTCGTATTTTTGTTTGTTTGTCTGAGACGGAGTTTCACTCGTCACTGAGGCTGGAGTGCAATGGCGAGATCTCGGCTCACTGCAACCTCCACCTCGCGGATTCAAGCAATTCTCCTGCCTCAGCCTCCTGCGTAACTGGGATTATAGGTGCACACCACCACGCCCGTCTAATTTTTGTATTTTTAGTAGAGACGGAGTTTCACCATGTTGGCCAGGCTGGTCTTGAACTCCTGACCTCAAGTGATCCGTCTGACTCAGCCTCCCAAAGTACTGGGATTACAGGTGTGAGCCAGCACACCTGGCCCCCTCAGCTTATTTTCTTAGTATAGTCCGTATCCATGAGGGATTGTTTCCAGGACCCTTTTATACCCCAAAATCTCAAGTCTCTGATATAAAACGGTGCAGTGTTTGCATATAATCTATGCACATCCTCCTGTAGACCTTAGATCATTTCTAGATTTCATGCCATGCAAATCGTTTAGAAAAAAATCTGCACAAATTCAGTACATTTTCTCCCCCATGTATTTTTTTCTTTTCTTTTCTTTTCTTTTTTATTAGACGGAGTATCACTTATTCTGTTGTCCAAACTAGAGTACATTGGTGCGATCTTGGCTCACAGCTGCAACCTCTGTCTCCAGGGTTCAAGTGATTCTTATGCCTCAGCTTCCCAAGTAGTTGGGACTACAGGTGTGCACCACCACACCAGGCTATTTTTTTTGTATTTTTAGTAGAGATAGGGTTCCATCATGTTGGCCAGGCTGGTCTCAAACTCCTGATCTCAAGTGATCCACCTGCCTTGGCCTTCCAAAGCACTGGGATTACAGGTGTCAGCCGCCATGGCTGGCCACTCCCAAATATTTTCTATCTGTGGTTGATTGAATCCTTGGATGCCAAACCCGTGGAGACAGGGGGTTAACTGAATAATCACCTTTGCCACACCCAAATCTAGAGTTCTTGCTGTTTGTTTGCTCTTTTATAGACAGAGTCTCGATGTCACCTAGGCCAGAATACAGCGGTGTGAACCCAGCTAGCTGCAGGCTCAGCCTCCTGTGCTCAAGCAATCCTCCTGCCTCCCAAGTAGCAGGGACAGGCATGCACCACCATGAATGGCTAATTTTAAAATTTTTATATAGATGGGGGTCTTACTATGTTGCCTAGATTAGTCTTGAACTCTTGGGCTCGAGTGTTTCTACTGCCTTGGCCTCCCAAAATGCTGGGATTATAGGTATGAGCCACCACGTCCAGCCAATTAATAATTCTTTGTGTATTCCTAATTCTGCCAATGAAAAGTAGTATTGTAAACAGCCAAGTTAACATGCTTAAGGGTTAAAGTGGCTCTTCCTGGTACACTCATGAAGTTATCCAAACTTAATATTGGCTCTCTGGGGCCAAGGTCAGCACTTTCTTTGGAAATACTTGTGAAATATGTCACATAACCACATGTTTTATAATAAATCTTCCCAGAGAAGAAATGTTTTCACATTCATTATATATTCTTTTTTTTTCCTTTGAGACAAAGTCTCACTGTGTCACTGAGGCTGGACTGCAGTGGTACAAACATGGCTTGCTGCAGCTTCGACCTCCTGGGTCCCAGTGATTCTCCTCCCTCAGCCTCCTGAGTAGCTGGGACTGCAGGTGTGTGCTATCACATTCAGCAATTTTTTTTTTTATTTTTTGTAGAGATTTGAGGCCTCGCTACGTTTTGCCCAGGCCAGTCTTGAACTCCCGTCCTTAAGCGGTCCTCCCGCTCAATCTCTCAAAGCACTGGAATTACAGGTGGGAGGCACTGCACCTGGCCTAGACTTCTCCTCCACTCAACACCTCAACTCGACATCCCATCATCTTCCTGAGTTGTATTTCCCCTCAGTCATGAAGCCTAGCGGCTTGGTTCATTTAAGTCTACATGACACAGGAATCACACCCCCAACCCTGAATGAGAGAGCCTGGGCATGTGTCATGTCTGGTTTGAATTCTGCTTCCTCCCTGCCATGTGCTTCCACGAGGCATGAATCTCAAAACCGGGGTGAGTATGAACCTGAGCAGGGAGGGAAAAGAGGGCTTAAATGTCGGCAGCAGGGAACAAAGAGGAGGAGAAGCAGACTCTCTGAATCCACTGACACTTCCTGCAGAGTATTTAAGATGAAGTTCTCAATTAATGATGCCATTCAGATTTGCCCAGCTAAAACACAAGCTCCATGGCACTTACAAACCGGAAACACCCAACTACCCCAGGGGAAGGAAAGACCTACTCTAGCTGTTGCCCTGAGGGCCTCCACAGCTCCCATCTCCATAGCGGTCGCTGCCTGAGAGAGGCCAGCGCCAGCCCAGAGCGGGCCCCACCCAGGGACTCACTGTGTTCCGGAAGGAGTGGCTGCGGATGGGGTCCTCAGCAGCTAGGGCAGCGCTGCTCAGCATGATGAAGACGAGGATGAGATTGGTGAAGATGTGGTGGTTGATGAGCTTGTGGCAGCCCACGCGGATCCTGCAGGGAAAAGCTGCTGCTTAGAAAGAGTCTCAGATGGAGTAGAACATACTGTGTCCTTAAGAGTGCGGGGCCACTGCAGCAGGGCGCCAGGCAGAGGGCAGCTGTCTGCTGTGCCACCTACGCACCCTGCCCAGCACACCTGAGTGACCTGTCCATCAGCCCCATGAAGCTCACCAAGAGCAGCCCCTTTGGACTATGCGTGGTGTGTCAACTCTGTGCTGGGGGCGCCACACAGACTACTCTACTGAGTTCTTCAAAGTGGAGCTTGTCTTCCTAAAGATGGGGAAACTGAGGCTTACTAAGAGAACTATAAAGTGACACTAGTAAGGACCAGGGGGAGATGTGATCCAGGTCTATATGACTGAAGTTTTTCCACTATGACAGGAAGCTCATCTGCAGGTCTTCCCTGACCAAGAGGGTAAACTGAGGCCAGACCTGCCCTCAACGGTTCACACAGAATGAGATGAATCCTGTGCTTGTCCTATCTGCAGATTTTGTAATAGATGCTATTTTAAAAAATTCTGGAGCTGACCCACAAGCAGCCCTCAGAAAGTGAAGGTTGTGAACACACAAGGATCTCATGGCCTAGCATGACAGAGTTCTCACCAAGTCCCGTGGTCTCGTGAAGCAAAGGAAGACAGCTCATGCCCGACACCTGGGCTCAAACGATGTGTGTGTGTGTGTGTGTGTGTGTGTGTACACACCTCTCTATATTCCTATATTCTATAAGCCTCTTATACTGATAGGTTTTCCTTGGAAAAGATTTTTCCACTTTCAATACTAGAGTCAACTTAATGCTGACATGCTTAAGCCTCACTTCATGTCCTCCCTTTTGGACCTACTCAGTGCTGGGCATGCCCCCCAGAGGACCTGAAGGTGTTAGCAATTGAGTGTGGGGGGAACTTCCAAGCCAGTAAAGGCAGGAGTGCTTTGCAGCTTTGGGTGAAAATAAATCCATTCTCTCAACATACGTATACGTAAGGGACTGTAACTGTCAGCAATATCAGTTTAATTACCTTAAAAAAAAAAAAAAAAAAAAAAAAAAAAAAAGGACACCCAAACAGTGGTGAGCTGTAAAAGCTCTCATCACATCTTTGAATCTCTGAGGACGCCGCTAGGCCTTGCTTCCCACCTGTGTCTCCCTAGGGCCAGCGAATTATACAGAGTTGTTCTCTGACAGCCAAGAGCTACTTCTGCAATTCTAGAAACCTTTCCAGGAGACATTTATTCCCCCTGGCATTACACTCAGCCCCAGATGATTTAAAACCTAGAAACTAGCTAGTAAATAAACTTCTTCCTTTTATAGTATGTGTGAGTCATTACCCTGTTCCTTGTGAGCACCTTATCATTTGAACATGAGAAATGCTATTTTAAGTAGACTATCATAGAGCTTAACTGAATATTTACAACCTATAAAATATCACTGTGCAATATGACTTTATGATTATAAAATTCAATAGGGAAAACGGATCAATGAAGTCAGGGGTCTGTGAGGTTGAGGATGCTATGCAGATCTTGGTCACAAAAATTCTCATCCCACAAAGCATCCTAACAGAAGATCCACTCGTTAAGAAAAACTCCCACGTGTGGCTGAGGCATGGAACATCAGAGCAGTGGCATATGCTGGGGTGGACATATACCCACTGGCATATGCTGGGGTGGACAAGGCTTTCCCCATTGCTGTCCCTGTGCAGGAGTGAAGGCAGGGAGGAGAATCTAGAATGGAGCTCCCCCCAGGACCTGGCCACACCCCTGTGGGAAGGAGGTGGTGAGGAAGAGGTGAGCTGAGGGCAAGAGCAACAGTAGAGGAGAGAAGGGTTGGAGGGGACTTGGGTGGTGGGGTGCCAGAGACACTCAGGTTCAGAAAGGGCTGTGAACCACTTTCCCTCACCCCCACCCGAGCCACCCTCAAGCGACCTGTAGGGTGACTGGCAAAGGGCAGCCGTGAGAGACTAGAAGGGGAGTATTTACGGGTTGGTCTTGCTAAGAATGAAGAAAGCGCTCCCTTCAGGGATGGGGGCAATTTTTTCCTTCATGTTCAATTCCGAGATCCTTCGAGGACGGGGTCCGGCAGGAACCTCAGGTTCATCCTCCTCCTCTTCCTCTTCCTCTTCCCCTACTTTAAATGAAATACTCTTTTTATAGGCACGAAATAAAGACTACATATGGGTTTGAATTATTCTCAATTTCACATGCAAATTTGGCTTGAACTTTAACAACGTCTACCTGCTTACATGAATCAAAACCCTCCTGCTCCTTCAGAATATGGACTGAGTGTGTGTTTGAGGGGAGGAGGGAGCGCGCTGAGAAGTGTCCCCATCTGATGAGCGTGTTTAGTTTGTGGGAATGAGATTCTCACCGGGGTAAGATCTGACCACAGAGGAAAGGTGGTGGTGCTGGGATTCTCACTGCGAACCTCCTAGCATCTGGCTGTTTCCCCAGTAACCTCCTCGCTCAGCTTGGCCTGAGAAACTGCACAGGACTGACTTTCAGTCTCATTCAGCTCTTAGGCTCCCAACTCCACAGTCCCACCCATGTCAGCCAATAAATGTGCCAGTCAAATGGAAAAGTGTCAGCTGAGTGCTAACACCTGGGGGCCTCCTGGACCAGTCTCCCAGCAGAAGCTGGCACTGCCCTAACCCACCTGCACTTGCCCTCCCCATCACCTGGAATTTGGGTGACACACGCTGCCCGCGACCATGGGAAAAAGGGGAGCTAACTGGTCCCATGGCCTTGGCGGCCTCAGCAGCTCATGTGCACAGTGCTGGGCTGGCTGGCTGCAGACGCAGCGGCTGGACACAGAGCAGTAGCAAAGCCACACAGCAAAGCCAGTGTCTCCAGCCTCCGCCACCATACCTGGCACATCGCAAGGTGGGTAGGGGTCCTTGTCTTCATCCTCTTCTCTATAGTCATCAATTGTAACCTGGGATGACAGAGACATCTTGGGAGGAGGGGAGACTCGGACTTAAATGCACTTCAGAGAGGAAAAGTCGCCCTGGTGATCCAGCGTAGGGCATGGATTCCTCCCCAAAGTTGCACCTGTATGTGACTGTGCAGGGGCAGGCATATGTCCCCAGATGGTGATTCTGCTTCAGACAGAAGGCCAGACGGCAGGTGAGGAGAAGGCTGGTTGAACCCTGACCCAGTCGTGATTAGCCAGCACCATCCAGGGCTCTGCCTTCGCCCTGTGCCAGCATAGTCACTCATACCACATGATAATGCATCTCACACTCCTGCCTTCCTGCCAAACTGCAAGGCGCATGAAGGCAGAGGCCTGTCTTCTTCATTCCTGAATCCCCAGTGTCTGACACACCATGGCCACTCAGTAAGCATTTATCAATTGGATGAATAAAGAAGGAACACAACAACCAGAGCTGTCATAAACGGGATCAAGTTTGACAGCGTAGCCCTGAGGCCACCTGATAATGGGATTTCCTCTGGAAATAGACAACTATTAAAAATCCCTGATGTTCATACCCACTCAGAAGATGCTAATGTGATCCTGACCATGGGGCAGATCTGACTGCACAATTCCAATAAAGAAAAAGTAAGTGGTCAAACTAGTCAAATCTTTATCATATTGGTTTTCTGGTAGAATGTCAGTGAACACAGCTAACTGCCTAAATTCAACCAGAACCCCCCTGCGAAGCCAGGGTCTATAGGGTGTGCTATATTCCTCACACCAAAATATTACAAGTATGATACACAACACTTCCGCAGCGTAAATGGTACATGTATGGAGATACCAACAGAACCCTTTTGAAAGAAAAAGGGGAGAAGTATCTCAGGACACATACCTTGTTGTCACTGTTGGCTATCTGGTTGACTTCTGGTTTGTTGTTCTTTTTATTTTCTAGGCTCTCTTTTCTAAAGAGAAGAGAACAGACCACAAGAAACCAAATAACCACGTTCCTCTGTATAAAAATGCTAATCAGGATTCTGAATCAACAATGCTCCCATGAAGGACAGAATTTAATCAGAAACAACACTAACCACAAGAGCCTGGCACAACCCAAACTCAGAGCTTCCTGGCAATCTCAATGTGATGGATTCATTACACAGATCATCTTATTAAAATTCTCATCTGAGAGCTAATCAGCATTGAATGCATCATTTATTTTATGACGCCAAAATTATCTGCAGTGATTCTTTAAGCATGGGGACATGTGACTCCCACTCTTGGCTCTGAGGGATGGGAGCCAAGGGCCTGGCTTCTGCCCAAGATTCCATCCATTTTGGTCTTGCAGTACAGTCAACCATGATCCACAAAGCAGCAAGCTGGGGGGCTGCATCTGCAATGAAGCAGGGGTGGTCCTGGCAGGCTGCACCTGTGGCAGGGCTCCCCATGCAGCCCCTAGACAAATACCTGAGGGGAAAATGGGGTTACCTGGCAATCTTTTTTCTTTCCTTTTCTTCCGCTTCTTCTTTCTGAGCAGTGTTCAAACTTTCAGCATCAGCCAAATTGTCTACAGCAATGGCCAAGAAGACGTTCAGTAGAATATCTAATTTGAACTGTTTAAGGGCACAACACTTCTAAATGCAACTACACGTGGCCAACAATGGCAAAGCCACACCCCTCTGCATCCTGGAAGACTGGTAGCAAGTGACTGTCCCAGGTGCTATATTTACACAGCAAAACCAGAGTACCAGAGCCCTGCTTCAAAGAAAACAAAACAAAAAACCTTAAAAACCTGTAAAAGGACAGTCGACAGAAGTAAAATTAAGATTCAGTAAAACCCATGAAAACCTACGAACTTCAACACTTGTGTGTGTGTGTGTGTGTGTGTGTGTGTACATTTGTGTCCATAGGTCTACATATATATAGCTATGTTATACATTATATAAAACAATCTATAACATAAACACGGTATAATTAAAAAGTAGTCTGGGTGTTTTTTTTTAAACACACACTACAACTACAACATACATATTCAGGGGAGTGCTTTCCAAAATAGATCGCTTCAAAGGTTGCAAGTGATTCAAATGATGATCCGGTTGCACAATAACCTTCGGAGTCTGCAGATAACTCATTCATTCCTTCACTGCACAAACACTGACTGCCTACAGTGTGCCTGACTCACTGCCAGCTGGTGCTGGGCTGCTGGGAATAGTTTCACTGCAGCTCGGTCTCTGATCACTGTGCCTGAACTTGATTTTTACCATCTCCAGTCCGGGACAAACTGCTTCCTGAGGCTCCCTGCGGCTCCAGTTAAAAAACACAACAAAAGGCTAGGTGATTGAACACATTATCGTGTTTTTTCGCTCTTACTGGAACACTGTATACATGGTTTTCCCGAATGTTTTTGTTTTTAACAAGTACTCTGAACAAGGCCCCCAAATCAGAAGATCCCTGTTTCTCACTCACTAGCAGTGAAGTGTTTTTAAGATGCACAGAGAGGAGGCAGTAAGTGAGAAGGATCCCTTCTGTGACAGTAAGTGAGAAGGATCCCTTCTACGACAGTAAGTGAGAAGGATCCCTTCTGTGACAAATGCCTCATGCCTGGCCATCTGTAGGCAAAACTGCAGGAGGCCAGTGACCCGAGACAGGAGCAGCACAGCACTGTCCCACACGCCCTGTGGAGTCTGTTGTTTCGGATGGGTTGTTGAACACGTAAACCAACAGAACCTAACAAGGAACAGATGATGAGTTCTCTGTGAGGGAATTGCAGGCCTGACTAATCATTCAAGGCTTTAAACAGGAGAGAAACGTGAGTGAGTTACATTAAGACTCAAAGAGCCTTTGACATGCTGGCCTGTTTTTTAACTGGAGCTGCAATGAGCCTGAGGAAGCAATTTGTCCTGGGCCAGAGACGGTTTGGTAACATAAGCATTTCTCTGCTGGGCATGGGGTAATGGTAGATCAGACAAGGGCTAGTGCTGAGACTAGCTGTACTGAGTACTCCCTCCACGATCTCAGCGAAGAAACAATAATCTCTCTACTCTTGCAATGACCCTCAACTCCTTTGGGTAGTGGAAAGCAAATCCAGAGTGATGAGCCACAGCAAGATCTTACAAGCTTGTAACAACCAACCTCCCAGAGAAAAATCCATCATCTGCATTTAGAGGCACTACTGCCTGAAGAGTGGCATGCTCTAGAATTCATCCAAAAAGATCTACCAAGCACCTCCAATGTGCCAGGCACTGTTGTGCGTGCTGGGGGAACACTGGAATATCTATTCTAGTTGGGGAAGACAGAATGTAAGCCACTCCCTAAGCACCTCTGATATAGTGACATGTGCTACCAAGAAAACAACATGCAACCACAGAGAAGCCCCAGGGGATACTTCTCCACAGACTTCAGTCCAACATGCTGCTGTGGCCTGAAGAGTCAACCATGAGGACAGCAGAAACAGAAAATAACGACCATTCAATTTACCAAGGGCCAGCTATTTGCAAGATCCTGTACTCTATTGAGAGATGTGAATACCAAAAAGATTCCTGACCCAAGAAGCGTATCATCTAGTTAAGGAGCTGGAGAAATGCCCACTCAAAATTCCAGGAGACAGGCTGGGCACAGTGGCGCACACCTGTAATGCCAGCACTTTGGGAGGCCGAGGCGGGCGGATCCCCTGAGGTCAGGAGTTTGAGACCAGCCTGGTTAACATGATGAAACCCTATCTCTACTAAAATATAAAAGATAGCCAGGCATGCTGGTACATGCCTGTAATCCCTGGTTACTTGGGAGGCTGAGGCAGGAGAATCGCTTGAATCCAGGAGGTGGAGGTTGCAGTGAGTCGAAATTACACCACTGCACTCCAGCCTGTCAATAGAGTGAGACTCCATCTCAAAAAAAAAAAAAAAAAAAAAAAAAATTCAGTAGTTAGAGGAACCTACAGGTGGCAAGAGACATGTGGATAAAATCTGAGGGGACCTCAGAGGTAGAAGAACCTTCTCTGGGTGGGAGACAGGGTAAGGGTGGCTCTGGTGGATGGGGCCTTAGAGCCAACTCAAGGGGTTAGGAGGATGTATATGTGTTGATATGGGGTTTTCATAAAATACCTTATAGCACAAAGCATTGCCCTTATACTGAGGTTGCCACACTGAAGAAAATTCACCAGTGAGCCAGACAAGATAAAGGAGAAAACACCTACAGAGATCTGGGCCCCCTCAGAAGAATCCAGATTGGGACCTTTTAAAGCGGAAGGGAGAAGACCCAGATGTAGTATCATGTGTGTATGCCGTTCATTCATCAAGCATTCACTAAAGCCTCTGCTACCAGGTCTGGTGCTAGGCATGGAGGACCCGGAGATGAAACACAGAGAACCAAAGGCTACAGGACCAGGAAGGGTCTGAATGAGGTAGATACAGATCCAAGGGCCAATGCCCGAAGTCTAGGATTAGAGAGTGCATTTGGCAGGGAAAAGGAGTAAAGTAAGTCAGAGGGCAGTTACCCAGCATGATTCAGCAGCTAGCCAATAGACACTTGATCCCCAAAGATGGACAGATCAGCAAAGTGAAATCAGCCCAAGGGAGCACAGGTCAGTCCACAAAGATGGCTCCCATCAGTCACAAAGGCTCTTAGGAAGTCACAGTTGGTTGCCTAAGCTCCCAAGAACGATGACCTAAAGAACCACCTGGCCTTGTTCTCAGCCGTCCCCCAGGATCTGTACAGGAGACATGAGGACAAAGTGAGTAACCTCTGGTCCCAGTGCATGTGCTGTCTCATGCTCCTTTCCTGGGCTTGCTTCTCTTAGCCAGAACACATTCTGCAAAGCCTCTCTGGAATTCTACTTATAGGACGCTGTCCCCCCACTGCACCGAAGAAAAGCAGATATTGAGTTAATAAGGTAAAGGCAGTCACCTCCCTGCCACAACTACTACCACCATCATCCCACAGAGAAATCCAGAGCAAGAAAAAGAAACACAGGATGAAGGCAACAAGGAAGCCAGGTCGGCTTGAAGGATACAGTTACCACAAATGAAGAGGATGATGAAGTAGATGCAGACGATCATTCCTGAAGAGGACGGGCCGCCATAAGCCATGATGCCGTCGTACATCACAGCGTTCCAGTCTTCGCCTGTCAGGATCTGAGAAGCCAGACTGGTATCAGCCAGCAGGTGGATTCACAAATTGTACTCACTCTCTTAGGGCCCTTCAGTGGCTGCCTAGATCTGGTTTAAGCTGCCTTTCACAGTCCAGTTTGCACAGAACAAACCCACTTGTTAACCCATGAAATTTTTAAAACGTTGTTTTTTAATTACACAAATAGATGGTTAATTCTGTGAGTGAAAAAAAAAAAACCAAACCTTATATTTAAGACTTATATGCTTTTTTTTGAGAAGTTGTCTCACTCTTGTTGCCCAGGCTGGCATGCAGTGGCTCGATCTCGGCTCACTGTAACTTCAACCTCCCGGGTGCAAGTGATTCTCCTGCCTCAGCCTTTTGAGTAGCTGGGATTACAGGCATCCGCCACCACACCCATCTAATTTTTATATTTTTAGTAGAGATAGGGTTTCACCATGTTGGCCAGGCTGGCCTCGAACTCTGGACCTCAAGTGCTCCACCCACCTCAGACTCCCAAAGTGCTGGGGTAACAGGTGAGAGCCACTGCACCCGACAAAGACTTACGTGTTTTCTGATTACACCCTAGCCCAGTTTTAGTTCCTTCCCCAGAAAGCATGCTCTTCCTGTGTCTCTCTGAACCTTCACCTACAGATTTAAACACGTTTATATACAAAGAAAACAAGCACTAGGTGTCTTCTCTGAGTTTTCAGACATAAAGGGTGTCATGCTATGCAAAGTTTTCTGCAACTGGCTTGTTTTTTCATTCAACAACATACTCTGGAGGCCCTCTGAGTCAAAGTGCATCTCATTCTCCTACCTGCTTCGTAACATTCCACATAGCCCAACAACTGTGGAAACGGAGAATTACATATATAAAATTACGGAAGCAGGAAATTCTGAATGTCTCACGTAAATTTACAAAACCACCTCAAGAGTAGATACCACCAATGACCCGAAATTTAATCTTCTCTACTGATATTTGAGAATTCAATCCATGATAAAATAGAATCAGATGAATAAGAACAGTAATGAAAAAAATGCTATCTTCCAACGACAGGCAGAGCTCCTTTATCTTCAATCTGGACTAGATATTTTTAAACTTTAAACTGTTATGGATCACAATCAAACAAAAATGGGCAAACGAATTGAAAAGATAATGTAATTCACAGAAAAGGCACTATTGATGGCTCTGAGTCACATGGACAGACATTCAACTTCACTCCTGATAAGAGGAGTATCTGTAAAAAGAACAGTGAGACACCCTTTTCACCTATCTGATGGGCATCCCAAAACATGCTCCCAACTGCAGGGAGAGACAGTGAAGCAATGGGCAGTGTCTGCACTGCGGGTGGAGGATAAGCTAATTCAACCGTAAGGAGAGTACTTGGACAAGGGTGGCAACGTTTAAAACGGACACACCCTCTAAAGCAGCAGTTCCACTTCTAGGAGTTTATCCCACAGATCGACAGCCAACACGTGTCCTCTGACACGTGTTCACTGTCACCTACTGGAGCCCTGTTTCTGCGGGCCAAGACTGGATAGAACTCAATGCTTGTCAGCAAGGGATCTGTCACATGAACAATGGCACATCTGTACCACCACTCAGATGCAGCATTTCAAAGGAGGGGCAGCCTTTTAGGGACCAAGCAGGAAGGCTCTTTAGGACACCTGAAGTGATAAAAGCAAGAGCAACACAGCACATAGAGTGAGCTCCTGTCTGTGGAAAGGTAGCTTAACTGAGTTGTAGCTATGAGAAAACGCAGATCTAAGAATTCACAAGAAACTGTTTGATAGTGGTTGCTTCCTAGAATTTGTGGCTGGCTGGGAAAATATTCATTTGTAACATTAGAATTTTGTGCCATATGCATACATTACCAAAAAAAAAAAAAAAAAAGACACCAGTCTCTCTGAAAGAAAAAAATTTTAAAAAAAGAATGACTAATCAGCAGCCAAAATTTAAGTATAATTCAAACAACAAAACTATGGCGTATAACAGTAATTACATATACCCCAAAATGACCAAGTGGGAAAGAATTGTCCAGACCAATCCCTTTGGTTGCTGGATTTCTTCAGAAATGGTAAGTGACTCATCCGTGGCAGGCAGCTGGGCATAGAAAGGGCTACCACGGGACCCAGCTGTCTGCTGCCTTTCCTCTCTGGTAGGGCTCTGCAGCTCACATCACACAGGAAAAGCAATGAGGACAGGTAGGTGTTTTAAACTTATCCATCAGACCCTGTCCAAGGAGGAGGGTTTTGAACACCCAGCTTAGAGTCAGGGGAGTGTGTGCTGCTCCTTGAGCAGCAGGGCCATAGGTGCCTCTCTGCAACCATCTCCCTTCTCAGCCACTGCCTGCAGCAGCCCCGCAGTACAGGCACCTTCAGACTCGGCATCCTCACTGAACCTCAGGAGGAGGACAGAAGCAGCCGACAGCTGTCACGTTCCTCCAGCTACACACCACAGCATGGAGGCATGAGAATTCACTTCTTGGGTAATCTATTATAACTAGGATTATAAACTGGCCTGCCATCAAAAATTAGCAAAGAACAGAAGAATTTTAGAGTCTATTTCAAAGAAACTTCACAAAACCAATCAAAAAGTTTTCTGGGAGGAGTGTGTGTGAAAAGGGTTTTTTGGTTTATTATTTTGTAATGTAGCTAGAAGTCTTTTTTTTTTTAAATTAAGGGCTAAGGGCTGGGCACGGTGGCTCAAGCCTGTAATCCCAGCACTTTGGGAGGCTGAGGCGGGCGGTTCTTGAGGTCAGGAGATTGAAACCATTCTGGCTATCATAGTGAAACCCCATCTCTACTTAAAAAAATATACAAAAAATTAGCTGGGTGTGGTGGCATGAGCCTGTAATCCCAGCTATTTGGGAGGCTGAGATGGGAGAATTGCTTGAACCCGGGAGGCGGAGGTTGCAGTGAGCTGAGATTGCGCCACCACTGTACCCCAGCCTAGGTGACAGAGTGAGACTCCATCTCAAAAAACAAAACAAAACATTAAATCACATAATGTAGATAGCTGGAGGATGATGCAGAACAAATAACTAAAATGGCACAAAATTTACCAGGCTATTATTAGGGCAGAGATGAACAAAAATGGAATCCTTTTGTCTTCCTGAGTGTGTGCACAAGAAGGCAGAGGAGTTTTAGCGGCTGCTCACAACGTGCCTTTCAGGACAAGGAGGGAAAACTCACCTGGAAGACTGTGAGAAGTGCTTGAGGGAAATTGTCAAAGGTGCTCCGTTTGGTTTGCGTTTCATCAAAATTAAACTTGCCGCCAAATAGCTGCATCCCAAGCAAGGAAAAGATGATAATGAAGAGAAAAAGCAGAAGCAACAGCGAAGCGATGGACTTCATGGAGTTTAACAAGGATGCCACTAAGTTGCTCAGAGAAGTCCAGTGCCTATAAGTCAAGATGAGGGTGTGAGCTCAGAACACCCATGCGGGACAGAGCAGAACAACACCTGCCCGGGTACGTGACTGGTCGCCGCCTCGCGTTCATAAAACATTTCCGGGGGGACCCACATTTCCTTACCTGGTCACTTTGAAGATTCTTAAGAGGCGCACACACCGAAACACAGAGATCCCCAGGGGAGACATGATCTCCAGTTCCACCAAGATGGTCTCAGTAATGCCACCACACACCACGAAGCAATCAAACCGGTTGAAAAGAGAGACGAAATATGCTTGGAGGCCCAAGCTGTACATTTTTACCAGCATCTCACAGGTGAACAGAGCCAAAAGGACTTTGTTGGCAATATCTGCAAAGACAAAGGGGCACCTATCCTCAGGGTCTCCTGCAAGACAGACTACTCCCGCCCCTCATGCCTCCCTCTCTATCAGGCCCCACAGGAAATACACCAATACCTTGTCTTTCTCTTCACTACCTCACCCAGGACAGAAACGTGGCCTTCACATGAACAGTCTCTCCACCAGGCTCTGGTCCTACTTCTGCTACTAGCTAGGTGTGTGACTCTGGAGAAGTTACTTGATTTCTCCAGGTCTCAGTGTCACTGATGACAAAATGGGAAGGGGCAGCTCATCAAATAATCTCTGACGCCTTCCAGCCCTAAAAGCCTATGATTTTGCCTTGACACCATCAGGTTATATATATTTTCTCATTCAATCACAGAAAAAAAGACGTGTCTGAATTTGTTTATGTCATCTTGATATCAGAAGCAGTCACCTATCAATGTCGTTTCTAACAGCAAAAAATACTACCAAGCAGGATGGAGAGGTAGAGGGAAACAGGTTTGACTGGATGTAAGGAAGGACTTTTCAAAGACTCAAAACTGTCATACCCCGAAGGGGCTGTGTCTGGGGGATAAAAGTCTCACACTCCAGTGCTGGAGCATTCAAAGCAGGAGAACCAAAACCATTTGCCAGAAGTACTATAGAGGAAAGTGAGGCTTCCCAAAGGGGGTGTGAGAAGGGATTATGAGGTCCCTTCAAACTCCAATAATTCTTGGTCTTAGGTTGGCTCAGGGTTAGGACAATTAGACACCTGGCATTAGGCGGCTCCGAGGTGCTTCACCATGCAGCACGGACAGCACCCTCACTCTGGTAGTTGCTGTGTCTGGATGGTGCTACCATCCAAGTTTGTCCTCACTAGAAATGTTCCAATACTTCGTCATATGGCGATCAGATAAGACCAAATGGCAGTTGGACAGCCACAGAAATCCCTAATTCAGAACAAAAAAGGAGTGGCCTCTGCTTGTACCTTGAATCTGTGTCAACCAATCTGGTTGATTGTAGTGCTCAGAGGAAATGGTTAAGGTGTTCAGAAACACCAGGACGATAACCAGCCAGTAGAACGTGACAGACTTCACGGCAGCCCTACATCTTCTGCGATTGAATCGGTTCCAGCGACGCCAGCGGCGGCTGAAAGATAAGCAAATGTTACTCCCTAGATGACAGATACAGCATCTGAGTAGCCAACAAACATGATTGGGAAATAATTTGCCTTTCATTCTGGAGTTGGGGTGGGAGTGCAGGAAGGAAAGATGAGAGCAAATGGCACAGAAATTAACAGACCTCGTAATAAAAATTATGTTGGTCTTAAAACGCAACTTTTAAAAGTATAATCTTGACTTGATCATGCTATCAGTTTCCTTCCTTATGGCTTATAGATAATTCCAGAATCTGTCATATGCAGCCCTTAAGTGGGTTAGAAAATCTAGATATTCATAGATTCATGTGCAGATGCAAAACTGCACTTGCACACATATGTGGTTCCTATATCCACCACATGGGACGTGGATCTGCTCATGCATCAGCGCAGAGAGCCGCTTCGCTTATTATACACATCTCTTGCAGCCTCTCAATCACCATACAGAATTTACCAGGCAGCAAAGTGCTACAAAGCTAGTTTTTTTTTTTTTAAGGGAATATTCTAATCCTTTTTTAAATCTCTGAGGTTCCTCCAGAGCCTGGCAGAGTTGTCAAAGCTGAGTAGGACATGAGACTTCATACTGAGTCATCAGGTGCCCTTTCTAACTAGCGATGCTCAAAATATACCTTTAGGAGAAGAGCCAATATTGAATCGTGTTTTCATAAAAATAAAATGAGCTGAGCCAAACAGACAAGTAGCATGTCCTCCACCTACCTTCGGTTCCTGTCTGTGATTAGAGGACATGTTCTCTCCCTTAGCCTGTCTGCTTCTGGAAAACCTTCCCTGCCACAAGGGGGTGATTTGGTAAAGTATGCCCTGAGCAGCAGCTCAGCGACCCAGATCCCAGGAAAGGGCCAGCAGATTGGTGAAGGCAGTCCTCTGCAGGCTGTGCTGCCTCACTGACGACAATGGGCACTTCCTCTGGGGGCCTGAGTCGAGAGGAATCTCCAGGCTGCCCAAGCGGCAGCCCTGGCTGACTCAGCTGTGTTGCTAGGTAGAAAAAAAAAATTCTGCAACCCAGGAAGCGGGCAGAGAGTTGTGCCAATTCTTTACCAAAACCTGGATCATGCAAGGTGCATTTTATTACTGCTCTTACTGTGCCGTTTCCAACGGAAAGAGCGGCTTCTAACACGTTGGGTAGTGTGGAAAAACTCTACTAAGGACATTAAAGACTATCCTACTCACAGCTGGGTTTCTCCTGGGATGCATTAACTCAGCACATGCAACCTAAGTGGCCTGAAAAAGACCCAGCCCCGGTGGGTCTGTCATATGCTGTGGTGAAAAGGCACAAGTGTCTCTCAAACCCAGAAGCCTCATTGTCCCATCCCCTGGAATCCCGTAGCACTCCCCATCTGGCCCCTTGCTGGGCTCTTAGTGCCTAGCGGCCCAGCCTGTTCTTTCATAAGACCAGCATTCCTGAGCACTGACTCTGTGCTAGGCACTGCGTGGATGAAGATGAAGAAGGCAAAGTTCCAGAGTCCCTGGTCCTGCAAAGCATACAGGGTTGTTGTAAATACTGACTGCAAATCCACACCAAGCGCTATTCTCAAGGTACAGGGTACAGGAGCAAAGAGAAGGGAGCCACAAATGCTCTTTGGAAGAGTCGGGGAAGGCTTCTCTGAAAAGTAGATATTTGGGCTGGATCTTGATCCATGAGGAAGAGTTACCCCAGGGGCAGAGGGAAGGGCACTCCACCCCAAGGAGACCACAGGGCCACAGGGACAGAGCAGGAAGAAACAGAGTGTGTGGCACTCTGAAACTAAGAAAGCCCAGGTTAGCTACAACATAGGCATGTGGGAGGAAGGTCAAGGGATGAGGCTGAGGGTAAGCAGAGCCAGGTGATGGGGGCATTATGCCCACCTTGGCAACAGGAAGCTGTAGAAGGCATTTTAATTGTTTGGTTTTGTTGGGTAGGGACAAGGTCTCACTATGTTACCCAGGCCAGTTATGAACTTCAGGGCTCAAGTGACCCTCCTGCTCGGCCTCCAAAAGTGCTGGGAGTACAGGTGTGAGCTACTATGCCTGACCTTTTTGTTTTTAAAGTCAGATTCACTGAGATATAATTTACATATGGTAGAAATTACACTTTTTAGGTGTACACAATTGAGATGCAGAAAATTTCTATCATTCAAAGAAGTTCCCTCGTGGCTCTCTGTAGTCAATCCACCATCCTCACCCCCACCCTAGACAGGGACTGATCTGCCCTGTCCCTATTGTTTTACTTGGAATGTCATATAAGCAGCGCTGTACATGATGTAGCCTTTTGAGACTGGCTTCTTTCACTTAGCAATCTTGCTACCAAGATTCATCTGCATTGCTCCAAGTCTCAGTAGTTTTCTCCTTCTTATTGCTAAGTAGTATTCCATCGTATGGGTGAACCACGGTGTGTCTACCCATTCATACTTAATGGACATTTGCGTTATTTCCAGCTTGGGGTAAGTACAAATAAAACTGCTATAAACATTCATGTTAAAGCTTTGTATGCAGGCATGTATCTTCATTTCTCTTATACAAACACCTTAGAAGTGGGATGGCTGGGTCAAAGATAAATACGGTAAATATATGTTTAAACTTTATGAGGAACTACCAAACTCTTTTTTTAATGGCTGTCACCTGACAAGTCCACCAGCATTGTGTGAAAGTTCCCACCAATCAGCATCCTTGGTGCTGTCAGATATTTAAAGCTGAGCCACTCTAACAGGTGTGTAGTGGTAACTGTGATTTTACCGTGCGCTTCTGTAACAACTGGTGGTCATTTCATGTGCTCATTTGCCAGCCACATCCTTTCTCTGGTGAAATGCCTATTAAAATGTCTTGCCCATTTTTTAATTGGGTTTTTCTATTGTTGACAATTGACACTCTTATTTATGTATTAGTCTTTATACAGACGGGATACCAGTCCTTTATCAAATGTGCTTTGCAAATATTTCTAAGTCTGAAGCTTTCCCTTTTATTTTCTTTTGAGGAACAGAAGTTTAATTTTCATGAAGACCAATGTATATGTTTTTTTCTGTTACAGCAAGAACACTGGGTGTTGTATCTTAAGAAACCTTTGCCTAACTCAAGGTCACAAAGACTTCCTCCTACGTTTTCTTCTAGAATGTTCATGATTTTGTATTTTATCTTTAGGTCTTTGTCTATTTTAAGTCAATGTTTATATACAGTAGGAAAATGTTTTTGTTGAAAAATAACACCCAGATGGAAAAGTACACAAATCATGGGTACATGGTTCGATGAGTTGTACCCACTGAGCATGTAACCTGCACGCACATCAAGCAATGCTGGTACCTTGGGAGACTTCTTGAACTCCCTTGCTCTGGAATGCTTCCGGGCAGCAGCTCTCTTAGGGAAATGACTCCGAGAACAAGGAGGATTAACGGGGAGGCAAAAATCGTTACTGGGTCTTGTTGGTTTGTTTTGAGGGAGACCTTTAGCACCTATTACACTGTCCCCTAAGGCAGGCTCATAGGATTCAACTGACTGACTGCAATTCAGTATCAATGTTATAAGCCATAGAGGAAAACTCAAGTCCAGAGCAACTCTCTGTAAAATTCAGAAGTGAGAACATACAAAGGCAACACACAGGCTAACGAAGAAAGAAAGAAGATACTGACCTGAGTTTGGATTTTGAGATGGCTTGACTGAAAGAAAGACAAAAAGTGTTAACGACTCTGGGTCTGAAGGTCTGAGCACCTGCTCCCCATCATTGCAGCTGAGATCTCATAAAAGCCATGCATACAGTGTGGACTTAGCGCCCCTGGTTACCACAGCAGGCTGGCGGGGGCAAGGCCAGAGCAGAAACCTGGGTGCTGCCAGGGCCACAGGAGCAGGCTGAGCACCCTCAAGGCCCAGGTCAGGGAAGACTCAGCCGGATTCCCTGCAGTCCCTGGCAGCAGGCAGTGATGCAGGGGCCAAAATGAAGGCGGCAGAGTGTCTCCTGCCACTCATCTTGACAGCAGCATTTGCTTCTACTACTGCAGAAGGAGCACTGCACGTGGAGTCCCAGTACTGCCATTCTCCCACTGGGTGAGTATAGGAAAGCAGCATGTCTTCTTGGGCCTCAGCGTTCTCATCCATAAGATGGGGATGACAAACCCATTCTCTGTCTGCTTCATGGTGTCTCAGAGAGGGCAGAGCAAGAGAATGGAGGCCAAACCGCTTCACAAACAGCTGCAGATTCTGCCCATAACACATCATTTTTATGAAACTCTGCCAAGAAAGGTTGAGTTCTCTTAAAAATGACACCTGTACTTTACAGAGATAAGACCTGAAGGATATCAGCAAGAAGCAAACAAAACCAAGTCACACAGGGCTCCCCCACGGCAGCAGTGCCCAGCACATTCTGCACTGCTGGTCCCCCCAGGCCCCCGCCAGCGACTGCAGCCCAAATCATCTACAGAAAAGCCAGTGAGTGTTAATGCAATGGTGCCTTCCCTCATGAGGAGAGGCTGGCGCAGGGCTCCAGGGAAAAAGTGCCAGGCGCAGAGAAGGTAGGGCCTTGCCATCCAACCGCCAGGCCTGAGGTTAGGAAGGTGCCACGAGCAAAGGAGAACTTAAATATGTAGCCCATTCTAGTCAGCAACTCTGCCACATAAGCTCTTCTTCAAAAGCACAAATGCCAAACTCAGGCTGGAAGGAGAATCAGGCCTTTACCCCCACCGCCGACACCCAGAGGGCCCCGCCTTGGCCGCGCCTCTCCGTCTCCACCAGCACCTAATGGACACAGCAGGCGGCCGGGTTAACCACCACACTCTTCACCACGGGCTCTACTTACAGGAAGAGGCTGTGAAATGCCAGTGCAAGGGTGGGGGGACGATAGCTGGGCACTGGAGGAAGCATGCCGAGGGGTACGAGGAGGCTTCCTGCCCACCGCACCCAAGGCGATGGCCCCGGGACTCTGCTGCAGCCTGGGCTGTCTTCCTTGCCACCTGCTTCTCTGAGACAACAGGAGGGGAGGGAGGGCGAGTGCTTCCCACACTCACCAGAGACTTCCACAGCAGCCTCGCGTCTCGGCTTCGCCGCTTACGTTCTCTGTGTTCACAGACTCCGTCTCGCTGGTGGGCATGCTAGCTGTGGGGGGAAGACGGGCTTCAGAGAGCGTACAGGGCGTGCCGCACACCGGGAGCAGGCCAGGCAGGAGCTCTGCCACCAGGCAGACCTCAGGAACCTGGGAGGAGGGCGACTAGGGCCTTCAGGGGCTCGGCTGGGTTATGGGAAGGCCAGGGAGCCAGGCATCTCCACCGCAGGTGAGCCTCTGCGCCCATGGCCTGTAGGGAAAGCACAGAGTCCCCCTCCAAGAGGAAATTCCATCCACTCAAGACATTTCCCAAGAAAGGAAGCCAAGGGATCAAAGTGAATCCTGTGGCTGGGTCTGGCACCAGTATGTCCTCCTCATCTCTGGGATCACACTGAGAAGCCACCAAAATGTACTTTACGGGTACATCTTTGCTTGCCCCAAAAGGAGCACAAAGAATATCTGTGAGTAAGCCTAACATTTCATGAGTCAATCATCGGAAATATGCTGAAGGAGAAGAGCTATTTTGTGAATGGGGAAGGCAGTGTATGAAGGTACCCTAAAGAACTCTATTTTTTGCTATCGTACCTGATGCTGAAGTTCTGCTGAGCTTGTGAAGTGAATATGCAGGAAGTGCTTACCCAGTAAGCTGGCACTAGAGTGCCAAGGAACTACACGGTCTCACCGGTGGGAGAAGGTTTTTGTCAACCTGTGAGCAGAGAGCAAGGTTGACTCTGGTCCCAGTGTGACTGGGGTCTCTGGGGCCGACCCACTTCTCCATGGCAGGATCGTGAGTGGAAGTAGAGAAAATGTGGAAACGCACCCACTAGTGTGTGGAGGTCCAGGGGCCGCCCAGGGCCAGCATCTGGTGCATGAGTGTCTTTTATCATCCACTTAATTCAACCCCATAAACATCATGAACACATGCTGGAGAGGGTCGGGGCACAAGCACTGCACCACCTGGGGCAGGGGCAAAGGGGCAGGCAGCCTCCACCTCACTTCCACCAGCTGTGAAGAGAGCTACCTGAGGGGTCCGCAGGACGTTTCAGAGACAAGAATGACTAATTCTGCTGGGGGGCAGAGGCAAGAGAGAAAGCCACCTAAGAGAATGCACGTGCACTTCCTTTTTCCTGAGGCATGACTTTGAACCTTAGTGACTGTTTTTATAGACCTTATGGCAGGCGTCCCCAAACTTTTTACACAGGGGGCCAGTTCACTGTCCCTCAGACTGTTGGAGGGCCGCCACATACTGTGCTCCTCTCACTGACCACCAATGAAAGAGGTGCCCCTTCCTGAAGTGCGGTGTTGGGGGGGGGGGGCGGATAAATGGCCTCAGGGGGCCACATGCGGCCCGCGGACCGTAGTTTGGGGACGCCTGCCTTATGGCATCACCAGTAAAACTTGGCCCGTGGACTCTGCCCATGTGGGTCCCCTTAGCAAGGACGGCTCAAGTTTCATCTGCAAATACAGGAAGTGGGCAGGAAGCACTACGGTGAAGATCCCGAGGCCCAGCCCATGCTGGGGGGAAGGAGCTGGATCAGGCAGCTCTGCACAGGGGGCTGTGTCCTGCCTGCCCTGCTCATGCCAGACTCCATGACGGTAACGGCAGGGATAGAGGTTCCACCTCTATCCTCAAAAAACTTAGAAGTAAGTTTTTTGAGGATACCAAAGATCCCTGATCTGTTCCTCTTGTGAGTACCCAAGGAACTGAGCCTGCCTGCATAGGAGCCTCCACAGCCATGCCCAGGAACACTGAAGCAAAGGTGTCAAAAGTAAAGACCAAGTGAGTAAAATTACAGACTCATATTACATCGCTGGTACTCTCACAGAATAATTTTCTTTTTTCCTAAGTCAAAAGAAACCAATTACAAACCTTGATTTACTTTTTCATTATTTCATGCAAGAGCAAACAAAAGCTGGACAAAAACAACAAAAAACCCTGAATCTAATCACAGAAAAACCTTACAAAAAAACCCAAAAAACTCCATTAACACACACAGACACACAAGAAGCTATTCATGCAATTCTCCTCAACTGTTCCTCACTCTGATTCAGCAGAAAGACAAGGAGATTGTCAAGTCCAACAAAGAAAATCACAGTGGGAGACCCTTTTCACATCGGACCATGACTCGGCACTGTGCAGCATCTTCCTTGGTGGTTACTGCAGCGACTGATAGGACCAGGAGTCGAGGGCAGTACGACGCGGGCAACCCACAGGCTGGTTGTCTTCTGAGACTCCTGGGCAATGGGCCACCTCTCTCGAGGCTTCACTTTCCTGTCTCTAAGATGGTGGCGTGAACTCCACGATCTTGAGGATCGTTTCCATCTTTAACAGTTTGCTATCTCAAAGTTGTACTATTAATCATGTTGGAACATCAGTCATTATTTCCAAAAGAACAAGCTTCTGAACAGACTAAGTCTTTGTGGTTTTTTAATCTCTGGAGTCATGTCTCATGCAGATATCAGTATGGTTGCAGCATTTCAATCCTAAAGCTTCATTTTAGAAACAATCTGATTGAAACAGATAAGTTACATATTTCCTATGGGAATGGGGTCATCAGTTAGCATTTCTGGCTCTGTGCCAACTATTAGTTTATGAACTGTTCTAGTTGCTTCCTAGATTAACTGTGGGGAAAAACAAGAAATAAAACTGAAATCCCCAAAAGGCAAGAAAAAGGGGAAGATAGTCTCGCAGCACTGTGCCAGGGCTCCACTGAGAGTGAGGCAGGGTCCTCCTGCTCTCTGAGCGGACTCCGTCCTTCAGCTGGGTTGGGATGATGGCTGAGAGCTGGTGCACAGGTTTTAAGTTTCACCCCACGTTTGTGACCTGACTTCTGTACAGCTCTCCATTTCCTCATCTGTAAAAGGTAAGAATGACATGAGGCATGCAGAGTGCTGGGTCCCCAGGGCTGGATGATCCATGAGGCCCACACATGTTAACTCCATCACCTCAGAAAAGCTCTCCTGGAGCTCCCCAGAAGCAAAGCAACCAATCCAGGGTCACTTTGCCCTGGCCACTTTCGTCATTGCACAGACGCATCTAGTATGAGCAATATTCCATACCTCTGAATCAGCTTTGGCCATCACTGTTGGTTTATATCTTCTCTGTCTTAAACTGAGTTACTGTCTAACTTTGCCATTGGAAGCACAGCGACTTCTCCTGTCATTGTCATTTGACGCATAAAGAGCCACAGGCACATAAGAAATAAATATATCCCAGAAAGATGCCGCCAGGGCTGAGGAGGAGTGGAGGCAGATGGAGGAGGAAGGGGACAGTGTCTATGCTAGAAATCGGAGACCTCATTTTGTCTTGGAAACAGACCTTGACCTAGCCCCTAAATCCGGGTGGAGAAAACACGCTCTGGCAGGACGCCGGCAGCCTGTCTTCTCCAGCCACTTACTGCCTATCACAGACAGACAGCATTCCCTTTTCCAAAAGTATTTGGAAAGATCAGGCTCAGCAGGAATAACAAAGACCTCATTTATTAAAATTAAAACATTTTACCTTTCATTTCCACTAGGCATTCTTTTTATAATGTTAATAAATTGATATGACTTTCCCTTCCTTTAGCCCCAATAGGATCTCATCTATGTTTTTAAAAATAAGGACAGGAGAGTCACAGAACGTTAGAACCAGAAGGGGCTTCTGAGAGTACATGAGCGAACTTGGATTTCTCAGAGGAGAGAACTGGCCAGCTTGCCTTGGGGCATACAGTTGAGACTGAGAACTCTCTCCTGACTTCCACTCACCATTCAAGTATGCACTGTGGTTTCAGTGCATACTGAAATATACTGGTATACATTTTGGTGTTATATACTTAAAAATCTACAAATCAAAAAGTTCCAAAAAGCCAAACAAGTCTATTATCTACCAGTGCTGGTTTACTATTCTAATGACCTTTATTAACCACTCAAAATCTGACATACAACCAAATCACTTCCAGGATATCAGCCCAGTGACCCAGGACAGTACAAAAATCAAGCTGTACTGGTGACGATTGGGCTTTTATAAAAATCCAAACACAAAGAGTCATAAAAAGTCATGTAGGTAACGTCATGGGCTAATCACTGGACTACGTGGGCTTATTCCAGCTGGCTTCCATGGCACTGTGGTTGGCCCATTTAGGTGGTGGCCTGTCCCCTTCAGCAGGGACTCAGTGTTAATTGTAGAGGCCTTATCAGAGGCACAGGCAGACCCCTCAGACCTCCCCGCATCACCGACAAGGGCCAGTCCCCGACTTAGAAATAAGCGCCAGGGGCCGTCTACATGTGGACAAGCTGTGAAGCCTCTTCCCCGACATATGCCAGGAAATTGCAATGTTAGAGCTTTGTTAGAAAACTTTATTTTTTATATAAATGTAAAAACTACTTTCAGTGAATCTGGGAAAAGCCAAGCATTAGGAAAGCCTGTGACCTGTGATGAGATGCTGGCACTGCAATTTGCCTGCTGAAAATCCGGGGAAGCTCAAGGCCTATATTTTACAATCTATTCCAGGCATTGGGATCTCTGGGAAGTGCTCCAGGGCAGACCCTTAGGCTCAGAGTGTGGTGCACTGAGATGTGGCGCTGGGTGTCACTGGGGGTGAGGGGGTGGTGGCAGACAGCAGCCCTGCACATTCCAGACTTAAGTTTCCAAGGCCTTTGCAGCATGGGCAGCTGGGCCAGGCCCCTACTTGGAGCACTGTCTGTGGATGTGGGTCATGGTGCTTCTCTTTAAGATCTCGTACTGGGCCTGGATGCCATCACGGGCAATGCCACATACACAGTAAACGAGGGAAATACACTGATTCCCAGGACAGCACAACTAGCATTTTCACTAAGGTATAGAAATGGATCCATCTACTCTCATGTTGAAGGACAACATTCATCTCAACCAAATGTGTCAGGCTTGTGAATCTGGAGGCAAATCTCTCTCTCTCTTTTCTCTCTCTCTCTCTCTCTCTCTCTCTCTCTCTCACACACACACACACACACACACACACACATACACACACAGTGAATGAGTCTATGTGTGGGTCTAAGCTGGCAGCCTCAAAATTGTGTTCACCATTAACAGGTATAGCAAAATCTCAGACCGACCTTCAGTGATGGAGGCTGATGAGGTCAAAAACGATGGAAGAAATGCTAGGAAAGTCTGGTTCTTATCACCAGGTGATGAGGGGACAATTGTCTCTTTCCCCCCGCACTTGGTTACCGGATCCGTAAGATGAGCTGTAGGACAGTATCATCTCTAAGATCCATTTACCTCTGACCCGCTGTAACTGCAGGAAGGCAGAAACGCCCACATGCTGACTGGTTTTACTACCAGCAGCCAGTGGTTTCCCCTCCACTCCCCCAGCTCTGCAAGGAGGGAAGGGCACAAGAAGTACTGTGAGCTCCTGGCCACCACCATCAGGAGGGGAGCCAGGGGTCCAGCCAGCAGCCTGCCTGGGAGAACTGAGTCCAAATGGCCGGCATGCAGAATGTCCCAGAGAATGGGGCGCAGCACAGGAAGCAGTAGCTCCCGAAGGGCCTCAGGGCATCACAGGAGAGCCCCAGTCCTCCAGTCAAGGACCCCCAAAGGGAAGACTTGCCACACATCAAACTGAGCCCAGAGCCCCCCAGTCTCCTTCCAGAACCTGCCCCATTAGCAGCCTCATTCACAGATGTCTTACTCCTCTGTTCTCCACGGGACAGGCTTTCTTGCACACTCAGAAATTTCTTTTAGCATTTCCTTCCACCTCCAAGCAGCCTAAAGCTTCTCATTCTTTTGAAAGAAAGGGGTACGGGGTGAGGCTGAACAACTGAGAAATGGCTAAGCTGTGGCTGCCTTCCTAGGGGACAGGCTACCTGACAGCCAGATCTCATGTTTTCATCTTATTTTCATGAAAACATAAGTAGTACCATGACATACATACAGGCCTGCCAAATCCAAAAGAAGCCCACACACCCCGTGGAGGCACATGCTCATGCTAGTAGTGACACATTAGGCCAACCCAGGGTAACAGTCTCTCGCTGCTGTAAAGGAGCCAGGCTCTTCTTGGAGAATGTGGGTCAAGGCCAGACCAAGGTTTCCGCATGTCAAGCAAGAAGTATGCCCAGACAGTAACTATCTCCACATGTCCAGGGACAGGGGCAGCCCAGCATCCACCCGAGGGCTCCTGCCCCACCTGGTGCCAGCAGGGTCAGGGGCCCTTCCTGAGTCCCCAGGTATTTCAGTCAATAAAAAACCATTCCCACTCGAAATAAAGTACCTTAAACATGTCAGCCTGCTTCTTCTCCCTGCAGATCTCAGAAAGACAATGGAGAAGCCAAAAGAATCTTAGAGAATCACAAGGCCCAAGCCTGCATTCTGGAAGGCAGACCTATGGTGGGGGGTTTTCTCTTTTGGGGACAGAAATCATTTATCTCCTTTTGGTAACCCCTCCAGAGCTATATCCCTACGTCAGTCTTGAAAGACATTTTTTCTTATGTCCATGACACTATTTCCTGCTTAGCTGAAGGCCATTCTTCTTGCTAACGCTTTCAGGCACTGCATCAAGCCCAGGCCCCTGTTCATAAACCTTCTGTGAACACTACAGCTAAGAAAGGCAGTTCCAACTCTGCCCCTAACTAACTGTCCAACCTCAGGCAAGTTCCGCCTCCTCCTCCCCCTCCTCTGGGGGCCACAACGTGCCGAATGACAAGGGCTTATATCTAATCATCTCTTAATTCCTTTTCACTTTCAGGCCTTCTGATGAGACCTAGACTCTAACATAACCCTCTTCAGATAGCCATGGGTTGTTCCCGTCTATGTCCCATAACCGCCGAGCTCAGCATTCCACGGGGGCAGAGTCCACTTCAAGGGAAACAGCACTGTGTCTCCTCTGTTCCCTTAGAGGCTGACTTCACGTCTCTGCAGTCTGAATCTTCTTAAACAGACTTCCACCAGACTCAGGTGACCAGGGCCAATCCTGGTGGTGGAACCAGACTGACTGTGCTGTCAAACCACTGCCAGGACTTGGGCAGAGCAAGGCAGCAAGCCAGCTGCTCACCTAACTGCTTCCTGGGGACGGGCCTGACAGCTACTCCATGGATTCTGACGAACAGCACGTTTAGCATCATTGCAGGACATAGCTGGAAATGTCACTTTCCCACAGGAGCCCACTCTCAATTTCAAGGGCAAGTGGCCCCAAATCTTTGCATCCCTGAAGTCTATCTTTATTTATTTTTATTTAAGAGACAGAGATCTCACTCTGTTACCCAGGCTGGAAAGGAATGGTACAATATCACTGACTGTAGCCTCAAACTCCTGGGCTTATACAATCCTCCTGCCTCAGCCTCTCAAGTAGCTGGGGACTACAGGTATGCACCACCACACTTGATTTTTTTTTTTTTTTATAATTTATTTTTGTAGAGAGAGGGTCTCACTTTGTTGCCCAGGCTAGTCTCAAACTTCTGGCTTCAAGTGATCTTCCAGCCTCAGCCTCCCAAAGTGTTGAAATTACAGGTGTGAGCCACTGCATCCAGCTAATTTCATTCTTAAAGCTGCCACTACCAGCTTTGGCATAGTCCTGGGCCACGTAGCCAGAGACTAGGAGATGGAGAAGCAAATTGAAACATGTAGTCTGGAGGGGAAAAAAAATCAATCAAATAACATTATTGGAATTTCTAAACAGTTTAAATTTTAAAACATCCTTTGGGGAAAAGTATTTGAAAAGTCTGTCTTCCAGTCCAAGAATATTCATGCTGAATCAAGTAAATTTTTTGAGTTGGTTCAGCTGCTTCTTTATAAGGTACAGTTCAAACAAAAAAGAAAACTGCAATGCTATCTCGGTAAGGGCACATACTTTGGAAAAAGACAAGAAGAAAGCAACGTCACCAAGTTGCAAAGAAATCACCCAATTAAAATATAGGCATCTTCTGAACACACCACACGGCACATGCATTTCACACAATGCCTATGTGCAAGGAAAAGGTATCAGAGACGTTGCGGAAAGAAAAGGTTCAGTGTCAGCCATTTACCATGATCTTTAGCCCTGCGTTGGCGAAAACAGCAAAACTTCTTTTTCTTCTTGTCCTCTTTAAGCAAGTCAGCCACTGTGACCCCTTCAGGTTGAACACAGGCAATTTCATTATGAAGCAGCAGAGGGCAGCAACAGCAGCCAAACCAGGGTCCGACGCGCCAGTCCCGCCAGCCAGGTGGCCTCACACAACGGACGCCCGCCTGACCCGGTCCTCCCCCTGCTAGGAATCCAGCTCAGGATCGCAACAGTGGAGAATAAGTGCCCTTTCCACGGCTATTACACAAAACACCTGTCTTCAAGAACCTGTCCTCAATCAACCAACCAGCTAACCCATGCTAGATAAAGGTTTCCAGTGTTTGGTTTCCCACCTAAGAAGCGTGTTAAGGAAAGGGCACTTCAGGGGGAGTCAGGAGCCCTGGGCACTGACTGGCTGTGTGTTTCCAAACACATTCCCATATGGGACGGGACAGGTGGGAGTTCAAAAGGTGGGCTCTGGACTCTGATAGGCCAGGTCTAATCCCAGCCCTGCCACTTCCAGGTTGGATGACTGTGGACAGGTTACCTGATATCGCAAAGCCTCAGTTTCCCCCTCACCTATAAGGTGTCAAGAATAGTTGAACCTGTACTGCGTAATAAGAGGTGAACAGTAGAGACAGTAATAGACAATGTGCTCAGCTTTGGCAAGGGACGATCAGCCACCACTACTGTCCTCACTACAACTCTCCCATGACCACCAGGCCACAAGAAAAATGACTCTAAGATCTCTCAGCCCTTGCAGCCCCGTGATTCCATGATCACTCCAAGCTGGCTAGTCTTTAGAGTAGCGACCCCATGCTCTAGGGAAGGGTCATTCGAGGGAGTATGGAGCAGCAGCAGGAATGCTGAGTAGGCAAGGGAATGGGGGCACAGACACCTGTACACGCTGTGGGTGGGCAGAATACTCACATTCCTAAATGTGCATCCTTTCTGACACAGCAGGCCCTTTTCTCGTATCCTCTACAAAAACACGAATGCGAGCACGTAGCCACAGGGGCATGCGTTTGTAGAGGTTAATGGTTAGCATGCAGGCTGGGGCAGAGCTTGGGTTCAAATCTCAGCTTTGCCACGTAGGTCACGTGGCCTTGGGAAGCAACTGAACTGCTTTGTGCTTTAGTTTCCCCACCTGTCATATTCCTGTCCCACAGAATTGTGTGAAGAAGAACGAATGTATTCACTCACAGCCCTTGGAACAATGTCTCACACACAGAAAGCACCTGCCAAATGCTAGTTATTATGACTCTATGTTCCTCCATTCAAGAAGGGAGTAATGGAGCCCTCATGTGGGACAGATACTATGCTGGGTGCAGCCACACAACAGAGGGCAGAAATAGACCCTATTCCTGTGGCCCCATGGAGCTCAGGGCCTTTGGTGGGCAGAGATCCACGTGCTGTAGAGTGTACAGCCCGTTGGAGCAGTTTTTATAATGGTAATTTATTGAAAAGAGCCAACATTTGGCTTTAAATACATGGGAAATGTCTCTGGTATACAGTTCAGTGAAAAATACCTGTGCTGGGCATCTTAGGGTGGGAGCTATCTGCGTGCTGTCTGTGCCACGTGTTATGCACAGTGAGGTGTGGAAGTAGAGGCTCCAAACTGCTAAGTCTGCCTCCCTTTTAAGGACAAGGAAGAGAGAATTTTCTCTTACTTTATGTACTTTGAAATTACATGAATTCTTTATGTAGGCAAATATTACTTCCATCATTAAAATGTATTAAAAACAAATAAAACAACTCTGATTTGAGACTGCAACCTGGCTGAAGCACTCCTCACCTCCACTGTTGGGCAACAGTCCCTGAGTCCAGCTCCCATCAGCTCTTAGGAGGCTGAAGGTAATGGCCAGACATGCAGGCACCTTTAGAAATTACAGCTGCTTTCTATCACCCTGTGGAGAGAGTCTACCTGGCCAGACAAATACTCCCAGTGCCACCCTGGTGGAGAGAGTGTGCAGCCGCTGACCCTAGGGCCAGCCCCTGAGTCAGCCCTCCCACTTCCAGGGAAAGCACTTCCAGCTGCCTCTCCAGTGAGGGCGCTTGACCTGGATGCATATTTACCGTATGCCACTCTAACTGCTGCTGTTTGCTTTACAGCTTTCAGTTGAATATTTTCCATTTTGAACTTGCACCTTGAGGTAGTTCAATGGTGATGAAAGCAGTTTTATAAACCAAAATTTCAAAACCACAGTCTTTCAAAATAAGACTAGCAAATTACTATGCCTTATGCTTGCAAACGGCTATGCCATCCTCGTTTTCCGTCCACCCCCAAAGCAAACATTGCAGTAAGAGGCACCTAGGTAGCACATGCAAAAGGGAAGCAGCTAGGGCAACCTGCTCCGCCAAGCCCTGGAGTGGCAGAGTCCCTGGGGAGGCAGGCAGGGCCAGTGCCCACAGCCTCCAGGACCACTGAGGAAGCAGAAGACAGAGGGACTGTCCTGGTGGTCAGAGACGAACCTTGAGGGATGCCCCTCCCTTTCTTTGAGCATCAATTATCTTTACTTAGAGGAATTATTAATCATTAATAGTTCCCACGATAAAACTGCCCTGCTTTTTTGGCCAGAATTTTAGGATCAGTGTCCTTTAAAATAATTTCATTATTTTTAATGTTTTTTGTTTGTTTGTTTGTTTTTTTAAAAAAAAGACTAATCACTGACAATGAGAAGAGTTTAAAATAGAATCTTAGGCTTCCAGATTTTTAATGGTCCTAGCAAAACTCCATTGTTAACTCAGAAGCAGCTGCGTACGTCTAAAAAAATCACTTTGAGATTTGGCAGGGTTTCTTAAGAAACTTGAAGCTCAGCAAAAAGTTAAATAAATTATCCTTGAAATTTTACCAAATGCTCAGGAACTCACTTCAAAGGGAATTTTGTCCATTCAGTTAATTGTGTGACAGCAGCTTTCCAATAGCAAATTTATGAAACTGGCATTTTAAATATTCTATGAATGCACAAAGCTGGAGATACCTGTCACTAGTCACCAGACAGCTCAGTTAGAGGCCTGATTACCTCTCCTTTTCTTAAAGTGAATGCCTGGAACAGTGTGATATTCAGCCACTGATAGCACCCCGGACTCAGGCGTTCCTGACCCTAGCTTCACATTAGAATCCCCAGGGAATTTTAATGAAAAAGAGCCACCCCTGGCTCCCACCCTAAAATTAATCAAGAGTCTTAGAGGGTGGCGTGTGCCATCAAGAAGCATCCAAGCTCCCCAGGTGATTATAATGTGGAGGCAGCGCTGGGCATCGCAGATGCAGGCAGTGACATTTAGCAGATCAGAGAGAAAAGATAATGTGAGCGCATCTCCAAGTACTTGATTTGACATCTGTTCTCTGACAGCAAGCACCGCCAAACTAGAAATGGACTTCAAGAGCCAGAAAGCTGTGCTGCCCTATCTCGAAAGTGACCTAGTTAACAGATTTGTTTTCCATCAATGCTTCAGAACTTTATCGTTTCTGGACAGCAGAGTACAGGGCAATGGTCCTAAGAGGGAGGCCCCACTCTGAGGCTGGTTAGAGGTCTAGCAGACCTAAGGAAAGTCTAATACTGCATGTTCTCACTGATAAGCAGAAGTTAAATAATGTGTCCACATGGACATAGGTGTGGACGGAATAACAGGCACTGAAGACACAGAAGGGTGGGTGGGTGGACGAGGGGTGCGGGCTGAGAAATTACTTACTGGGTACAATGTGCACTCTCTGGGTGACGGTTACACTAAAAGCCCAGGCTTTACCGCTATGTAATACATCCGTGTCACAGAACTGTACTTGTACCCCTACATTTATACCCCCAAAACTCTGTTGAGGTCAAGTTTTACCAGCATGTGATGAAGACAGCAGCAGCAAGTACTGCAACTATGACAACTTCTGCCAGTCACGGAACATTGAGTTGTCACAACAGCCTCACGGAAAGACGTATCGTTATCCTCTTCTTGTAGACAAGGAAAATGGGGCTCAGAGAGGTTAAGTGATTTGCCTAACACTGAAGTACAAATTCCAAGTCACACAACTCAACTGCAGCCACATCCAGAGAAGGGGCCTCATGACGCCCTCCCGCCTAGTCCTTTGCCTCCTCTGAGTTCACAGACATCTGCTGCTATTAATGACTTCCTACTCCTACCTCTGCTCATCTAGGCTAAGGCTCCACTATCAGGAAGTGCTGCTTCTCACAATGTCACTTCATTCCTCACGGTCTGGGAGGAAACTGCTCAACTCACATCCAGGACCCAACTGAAAAAGCTATCAGTTGAATCAGCATCCTTAGCCACTCTGGACCAAGTCAGGAGCCTGGGCCCGGCACCATCCTCCTCCCCAGAGATAATAGCGGAGCAGGGGTGGAGGGAAAGGCAGGCAGGGTGATCTCACACCCCCAGGGAGGATGCAAACACCATACCACGGGCAACGCCCACACTTCTACTGCCTGCTAATCAGATGCACAAAGATGGCCCCTGGCCTGGCATGTGCACGTGGTGAATCCAGGACTGATTATTTGGTGAGGAGAACCACTGGGCCTCACTGAAACCCTCTCCTCATGTGGTTTTCTGGCTGTGACAGGAAAAAAATGGCTGGCAGCCACGGGAGGCCCCAGGGAAACCTCAACAGCGCCGGTTTCTCCAGAGGGTCTGGGCTGCTGAGCTCTATGATCAGAGAGGTTCCCTCCTCAGAGGAGGAGGAGATTTGGGGGTCTCAGGTCAGTTAAATCCCGTCATGGCTCCCACAGCCTAAGATTTCTGTCTTTATTTAAAACCCTCATCATCAAGGCCCTGGAAATCTGACGACTCGGGAAGTTCTGTGCGCCTCAGTCCACAGGAAACTCCAGCACCTGGCAGAATGAGCTCCGTCAAGGACAAGGAGGCACCACAGAAATATTTGCTATTCTGGATCACACGTTAAGCTAATTAATCATTTTGAGTCACACATCACTGTGCGTAGCAGAAACAATACTGCTGATGTTCTAAAGACACAGTGCAGCTCTATGGGCTGGGGAGTCCCAGTGAGAGGGAATTCTGGAGATCTACAAGGCTTTTAAAGGGGTTTCGTTTCTTTCCCAGTTTACTGAGCAATGCACTTCAGGGCCCTGAACATTTGTTACCTTGCTCACCTTGTTCATGCCATTTCCACAGCTTCCAAAAGCCCCCATGAATGCTCCCACGCCCACCCTCTAACACCCAGTACTGCTCCTCCCACAGAGCCTTCCTCACATCACCCCGGCCGCCCACTCCCCCCAGCCAGCATCTCCTGGGCTCACACAGCACAGTGCTGGCCCTTAACGATGGGACCAGCTTCTCCATTCTGTCTCACACGAAGCCACTCCTCCTCCATCTTCCCCTCATGGAAAGTTCTCTGAAAGGCAGAGACCGTGATTTCTGTCATCGGGTTCTTTACGGTGGCAGGGCTTAGGAAATGTTTGGCTGAGATAAAATGGTTAACCCTCGAGATATCACCTTAAATCCAATGAAAACCCTTAATCCTCAAATCACAGGCCCTATAAACGACTCTACCATGACTGATGCTAGCAACACAAGAACACAGATCCTTGTCTATTTCTACAGGAGGAGAAATAAGCAGGGGGAAGGCCACTGGCCTGTAAGAAGGCCTCGCTCAGCTCCCTGGGTGACGCAGCTAAACTAGCAAAGAAAGGTGCTCCGCTGAGAAAAAGCGGCCATACTTCCTCTCGTTTAGAAATAACACGCTGCGTTTAGGAGAGATGAGGCAGGTGGCCAGCGGACCTCCGAGGCAGGTCAGCATCTGAGTTACAGTGTGCAAGTGAAGGGGAAGAGAGCTGGGCAGGCATCTCCAAGCTGCACCTATGTGGCCTGTTGCCAGCAATACGGCAGGTGCTGAAACTCTGCACAGGCCACGGGGTTCAGGTCAGCTGGACTGCCGAGAGGAGAGCTGCGCAGAGGACAGGCAGACACTCTGACATCTAATCACTTCACAGGCACATCGCCTAGTCTGAGACTCAAATGAATGTCTGTGTATACACCCTGAACTTGCATTCAGCAAACAGCTCTAGAAACCCTCCCTCAGTCTTCTGATCCTCAGGTGCTGAAGCCCTGGTCCCTCCCTGAGCCTGGCAAGAAGCAGGGAGGGAGAGAAGCAGGGCCTGACCCTGCCCGCTCCCAGTCAGCACACAAGTTTGCACCAGCTGGGGCATCTGAGATCGCGGAACCCTCCCTCCCCATGGAGGTCAAGAGCCCAGGTTTGAAGAAAGGTAAAGGCCATGACTGAGAGTCAAGAAGCCCCTCCACCAGGGGTCTCTCAGCCCCACCTTCCACACTCCACAACCCCCAGAGGACGCGCAGTTGCACCTCACCCGCCCTTCCTATTGCAGCTCACCCCGACCTTCACACCCTCTGTGCTCCAGCCAAAGGGCCCACCGCTTCCTCCCTGAAACCTGGCCTTTGCCCACCTCCATACCTCCCTCACGCCAGTCTCGTGTCACCTTGCAGGTGTGACACTGAATGGTCACACCTGCGATCCATGCATCCTTCAGGGCCCCGGCCAAATGCTTCCCCCAAGCCCTGTTCTCGATCCCCTGGCTCGGCTCCCTCAGCGCAGCACGCGCCAGCCCTGACGTGCCCTGCGGCTCTGCTCCCTGGTGCTGCATTTAGTGTGAGCAGGCCTGCCCCTCCCTAGGAGATGGCACTCCACCCCACATCCTCTCCAGCTCCGGGTTTGCCCTGGACCCAGCAACAGGCCTTGGTGAGAGTACAACATCCAAGGCCCTCTGCTCAAGCAGAGACCTGCGCAGCCATCCCCTACAACACAGGGCCGGCCTCGGGTCCACCAAGCCTCTCAGTGGCTATGTTCCCTTGACATATGTTCTCGGTTCTTCCTACCCAACGCTTCCAGATTTGAAGCAAGTCACAGACATCTTAGTCAAATGCTCGGCTGGATTCCAATTTCCACTCTGACCTGAGGCATAGAGGGCCCCAGAAAGAATAAAAGCACATCTGTGGGGAAAGTATGTGGCGAATGAGACACTGGTTGACAACGGCAATTAATTTCAGTGATTGACTGAGTTCTCAGGCCTCGCCTCCTGCAGAAAGTGCTCTCGGGTGCCTCGTGTCACAGTGTGGGGTGTCGGTGGGTGGGCTGCAAAGCAGCCATCACTGACTCACATGCCCCTTAACACCTGCCTAGAACAGTAAGCCAGTTTGCCCCCAGCCCGATGAGCTAAGCATATGGCTTCACGTGAATAACACAGGTAGAAGCCATATCAGGTGGCCTAAGAGTGAGAGTCGAGACGAACCCTGCTCTTCAAATTCTTGCCCAATAACACTGCTCACATTGAGGTGAGGGAAACCACGGCTTCCTCTCCTGCGGTGCAAAAATACATGTCTCATCACCCCCGTGCCCGCACGGAAATGCACTTACTGAATGCCCCAGAACAACGGTGGGCTCCTCTGACCCTCCCTGGCCGTAAAGCCATCTTACCAAACACGACTCTAAACCCCAAACCTCAGGCAGAAATTGAGTCAGCGCCAGTGTGCCAGTCCTCTCTGTGATGTGATATGTGCAGGCAGAAGGGACCAGATGGCTGGGAGGCCGTCCTGCTCACAGCCTGGGTCAGAGTCGAGCAAGGCCTGCTGCCAGGCGTCTGCACCGCACACTGAGTCTGTCTAGCCAGGGGCAGCAAGGGCTCTACATACTGTTTCGTTTGCCTTCCTCTCCTCCTTCTTCCTCGTTCTCGGGATCAATGTCCTCAGCTTGGGTGATCCAATCCAAGTAGCCCTTTAGATCCTCCTCCAGCTGCTGTTTCTCCCGGAGCTTCTGGAAATCTCCCCGTGCTTTTGCTTTCTCTCTTTCCTTTGAGAATTCTCTGAAGGAGGCAAAGATGACAAGAGCGTGTCAGGGCATCCTTGGGGACCTGCCTCCTGAGCTGCTGCCCTGCTGCACAATGGTCTTGTGGCAGGGCGCACAGCACCGAGTACAGCCACATGAGCACAGCAGTGGAGCCACACACGTGGACAGGACAGAAGACAGTGTCTTCCCAAGCAAGACCGTGGGGGTCAGAGTGGCAGAGCCCACATCAACACACATGCATCACTTCTTAGAAAATGAACTCCCCTCAGATGACAGCCATGCCAAGGGGCCTGGGCCCAAAACACCATGTGCTGTCACGGTGGGCCTCTGACACCCTCAATCAGGGGCCTGAACTCAGAGACACCCCAACTGCCCCAGAGCCTCCTCAGATACCCAGCATCACACCTCAAAGAGGAGGGACCCAAGTAGGCCAAGCTGTGGTCAAAGAGTACCAAGTTTAGAGCGTCTTCAATGCTTGTGGGTAATACTTTGCATCAATATTGCGTGCTGCCCCTTTTGTCCAAACCAAGGGCTCTGAGGGAACAGCAGTCCTTGCCGGTGCCCACACGAGGCTTCTCTACCCATCACCTGCAGGTTTGGGCCAGAGCAGTGGACAGAGTCAGGGCAGTCCCCACCCTCTCCACAACCCAGTTCTCCCTTCCCAGATGGGAACTCAAGCACTGATGAAGCATTACCGTTTTTCCTAACCCTTGCTACTTGCCATGGTCTTCCCCCAAAAGTCTGCCCTGCAGGAGGGGAAGAGGCATATGATTTGCTGCCCATTTGTGGGAACACCTGCCCTGGAAGGGCTCTGGCAGACAGGTAAATGTTCCCAACTGCGGGCTGTTTATGCTACCTTCCACCATGTGTGCAAGCCTCTATCTATGCATATATACAAACCCCACACTCACTCAGGCAAGCCTCAGAGTCAGGTGGATGATTATCCTATTTTTATATACGAGGAACCATCTGCATCTCCAACCGTGAGTTGTTACAGGAGCCAAGATATGAGCGTTAGAGATTGAGTAAGTACACTTACAAAGCTGCTAAGAACGCAGGTGAGGTGACAGCAATGCACTTTCTGAACACAGATCCTGAGATTCCGACGCGGGTTTCTTCTGCCTGCCTTCCCGCATGCATTCCAAGTCAAAGCCAGTGCATCTATCTTTGAGGGTCCTACCTCAATAACCCAACCCACGCAACTGACGAATGGGGAAGTGATCTGCTTTCATAAAGCTAACGCTGGCCGGGCGTGGTGGCTCATGCCTGTAATCCCAGCACTTCAGAAGGCCGAGGCAGGTAGACCACCCGAGGTCCGGAGTTCGAAACCAGCTTGGCCAACACCCTGAAACCCCATCTCTACTAAAATACAAAAATTAGCTGGGCATGGTGGCATGCACCTGTAATCCCAGCTACTTGAGAGGCTGAGGCAGGAGAACTGCTTGAACCTGGGAGGTGGAGGTTGCAGTGAGCTGAGTTCATGCCACTGCACTCCAGCCTGGGTGCCAGAGCAAGGGTCTGTCTCAAACGAAACGAAACAAAACTAACCCCATATTCATAACCCTCCCTCAACTCCAGGATGTCAAGGGGCTGAACAGATGCTTGCACACCCAGTGACACTAATACTTCAGATAAGAAACTGGAATCCTCACCAAGTGCCACCCTCTGCCCACAATTAGAAAGAATCCCAGTCAGGGAGAAGTTGCAGTGAGCTGAGATAGCGCCACTGCACTCTAGCCTGGGCAACAGAGCAAGACTCCATCTGAAAAAAGAAAAAAGAAATAAAAGGATCTCCCCACTTTTCAGACTCCCTGGAACCTGCGCTTGGCCCTTGAGTGGTCTCCACTGCACCCCCTGTGACAAAGGAAGGAGGCAAGGCTTTGTGGATCTAGAGAGTGAGCTGGAGTCGATCAAGCCCACACAGGTACCCTGACCTCCCAGCCCAAAGAACACGTCTTGTCTCAAAAAATAGGGACTCCAGTGTCTTGCTGTTGTTCACATACACCAAACCCTGAGAACAGTGTGGGGTTTCTAGACCTCCAGGGATTCCTGACACATGGGAAATACGTAACTCAGCTCTAGGTAAATTCACCAAATGACTCTGAACTCTGAAAAAGTCACTCTCAATCCAGAATCACATCCCTGAGCAACAGTAAGAGGGCTTGGAATGTCATGTGCCTGTAGGAAAATGAATGATCTAATCTGTTTTCTTACATATACTGTAAAGAAAAGTGGACCTTTGCTCTATTATTCACCAAAAAAGTATCCTAGTACAAATCTGTTTGCATATATTGATTCTGAACTTAGCATACTAAATTCAGATGGTTACATACAAACAAGGTATTCTTACTTTGGGTTCACATTATATTTGGGTTCTTGGGAAAAAAAAATGTGAAGATAGTAAAGGAGTTACCCTGAGAAGCTTAAGGACATTCATTTTTTACTGTATGTAATTTTATACATTTATTATAAAATGAATGTCCTTAAGCTTCTCAGGGTAACTCTTAACTATCTTTGTAATTTTGTTTCATAATATTTTATGCATTTTTAACATTACAAATATAAAAATCCCCTTTCTAACAAGCTGCATCACTACTGCACATTTTTGGCTATCGGGACACAGTTAAGTAGACATAAGTAAAACCCTACTCTGACTAAAATTCCTAAGAGTAAAAAACCCTGCCAAGTCCTGGTTTATGACCCACTCATAATGATGGTCACTATTACAAAAGCTCATCTAACAAAGCTGCTGATACAGACCCTCTGAACTGATTTTAGACAGTTCTGAATGACCAAACACTTGGCAGGCAGGTAACATTTATTGAGGTGGACAGAGGTAAGATTTATGCAGTAAAAATCTGTTGGCCACGGGGCAGGATGGAGGATGCGGGCAGGGAGGCAGAGTCCCTGTGATAAACCCAGATAAAGCCTTGGCCCTCCTACACACTCTGGGCTCTTTGTCTGAAGGCTTGGCTTCTAGTCCCAGCTCTGCCACTGTTGTGATCTGAGCTTCCATTTTCTCACTTGCAAACAGACACAATACCCATTCTGTTGTTTCACAGGGATTAAGCAATCATTCAGTAAGATGAGGCTTTGAAAAGCATACAGTGGTATCAATGTGAAGTTCCAATGTAGAATAGTTGCTGAATCCAGACATAAGAGAGACATTTAAAAGGCAAATGGAAGAGCTTTCTCAAATATCAAAGGTAGAAAAATTAGCACTAGCTGTGAGTGGGCTCTAAGCTGCCACAAATCCGCCAGGATTGGGGGACACATAGAAGGACACATGGGTCCTAAGGCTCAGAGTGACCGCAGTGAGCCGGCAAACTCACTGCCAATCCTGTACACTGTCTACTCAGTTCAGAAAAACCCATTTCCATCACAACTGACCCTCTGATCCTGAAAATCCCACCTCAAATTCAAGTCACGGTCTATCAAACTTTGTGATAATGGAAAAAAAAAATTACTCCCCTTTGCATAAGAATTCATCATATTCCAAGAATCCCATTACTAAGAGATTGTTTTACAAAGCTTATTTAATAAACCTATTGGTAGAAACCAACAGACTTTTGCGAGTGATTAAAAATCCAACAACTGTTATATGCTAGGAGGCTTCTTGTTCCAAACCAGAATTTTGATTATGGTGTGTCTGACCAAAAGATAAATAAGAAGTGCCTGAAAAAAAAAAAAAAAGGCAAATACAGTGCGCTACCCTTTGCTCACACTGGGAAATAAAATGCACATATTTCTCTAGGATGTATCTAAAAGCAGAAAACAAGGGGCAGGAATAAATTAGGCAGAAGGAGTCAAGGTTGTAATGACACTCTTAAGTACATCTTTTTCTATAGTTTGACTTTGGGAGCCATGTTAATGTTCTTCACCTTAAATTTTTTTTTAAATTAAGTCAATAAGGATGAGATGAAAGGAAAATACTCCTAAACTGAAAGTGAATTGAAACAAATCTGTAATTCAAATGAATGCCACAACCAGACTGAAGGAGGAAGACAAAACTAATTCAAGCAGCTCACGGCTATCTGACGATATGCTCTCAGTTTTGGACAGGATTAGAGGGATGAACAGCAATCAAATGCTGAACTCTTCAGTAGCTTCGTTTTTTGTAGTGATGCATGGGAACCGCTGGTGGGCAAAAGGGATGAGAAAATGCGGGGCCCTTGTTTACACAGTAAAATATGTTGAGGAAAAACATTTGACAATCACATTTCTATTTTTACTTTTATTTTTGAGACAGGGTCTGGGCTCTGTCACCCAGGCTGGAATGCAGTGGCATGACCTCCACCTCTTGGGTTCAAGTGGTTCTTGTGCCTCAGCCTCCCAAGCAGCTGGAATTACAGGTGTGCGCCACCACATCCAGCGAACTTTTTGTATTTTCAGTAGAGACAGGGCTTCTCTATGTTGGCCAGGTCAGTCTCAACCTTCTAGCCTCAAGGGATCCACCCACCTTGCCCTTCCAAAGTGCTGAGATTACAGGCATGAGCCACTGCACCAAGCTGGTGTTCTTGATGCTTTCATTGACATAAAAGACTGATGATGTTTAAAAAGTTTTCATCTTTTGAGAAGATGAATCATTTTCAGAGTTGGTGTTTCCTAGCTTTTAATGACTAGGTTGAGTTATCTGCCATGAACAGAACACAGAATTAGCAGCTGAGCGACCCCACACAGACCATACCTCAGGAACTGTTTATGTGTGGCACTTATCCTGAGCAGGAGACTGGAGTAGGGATGGAGTGAACGAAGGCGTCATATGTCTGGTCAGGGCAGATCTCTCCTTTTTGACCTCTTCCCCCTTGAACTCTGCATTCTAGCTATCCTGATGTTCACTCAGCTCCCCCAAGGCATGGAGCTCTTTCAACACCAGGCTACTGTGCATGCTGTTCCCCGCATAACCCCTCCTGCTCTTCCAGATACCATCCATTCAGCTGGCTCAGGACATAAGGACTTTTCTCTAATGTCTTCAGAGTCCCCCGGCTTAGAACCCTGCTTTTGTAGAATTTATTTCACAGTCCTGCAATTGATTATTTAATATTTTCTTTTACTCACCAGACTGTAAGTTCTGTGAAGGAGAGGCTGTGTCTGTTTTATCTTGGTATTCTGGTTCCTGGTATCGCAAACCCTGGTCATTAGTAGTTGCTTGATAAAAATCACCTAAATAATTGCTTTCACAAGCATGGGCTTTACATTAATGATGATCAGATCAAAGACTGCAAGTTTGGGCTTTGTGCCGGGTGTATTTGGCCACAGCGCGTATGTAACTTCCACCACCTAAAACTACACCCATCGTGCCATTAACAAACAAAACCAAAAACAAGCAGAAGTCTTGTCTAAGTATGAAAATACATACACATACACACACACACACACACACACACACACACACACACAGAAATAAAGCATCTGAGCATGAAATATGCCTTCCTTTCACTGTATCTCCTTGTTTGAGGACAGAAGAGCGTCTCTCTCTTTGAAGGGTTAGTTTCCATGGCTACCAAAGACAGGCCAACGCTTCTAGCAGAAAATTTTTCCCAAGGATGAGAATCCATGAAGGTTGCATGCTAAAAGTTACAGACTTTGTTTCAATCTTCTAAAAACTTAAATCTGTTTTAAGAGGGATTCAATTGGGAGGCCAAGGCGGGCAGATCACCTGAGGTCAGTTCAACACCAGCCTGGCCAACATGGGGAAACCCCATCTCTACTAATAATACAAAAATTAGCCTGGCGTAGTGGTGCATGCCTGTAATCCCAGCTGCTCGGGAGGCTGAGGCAGGAGAATCTCTTGAACCCTGGAGGCAGAGGTTGCACTGAGATTGCGCCATTGCACTCCAGCCTGGGCAACAGGAGCAAGATTCTGTCTTAAAAAAAAAAAAAAAAAAAGGTATTCTTCAAAAACATGAGCTCTCTTGTCTGCCATCACTCTCTGAATGAAACAGATCACTTAATCACATGAGCCAAACCAATATCATCACATATCTTCATGACAGGTTTCAAATACTGCTACTTAAGAAGTCACTTCATAAACACACCCTGCTAGACTTGTCAGATTCCAGTTTTTCAAGAAAAAATAAGATGTGCACATGAAGCCTGGCTTGGGAAGGTGGCAGAATCACCTAAAATGAACATGTCTGAAGGCACCAGCAACTGCAGGCCATTGGCTACTCACATGTCAATACAGTTTGTTGTGTGACGGGCCTGGTTACAACTGCCAGAATGAGCTCATGGCTGGATCTGCTGTTCAGAGCTGCTAGGGGTTCCCACTGCGAAGGAGCAATGTGGACCCAGGGAAGGGGCAGAAATTGAACTCCCTGCTGGTGTATCCCCAAAGCAGTCACTGTAGGAAATTCAGCCCAAATCTCACTCATAGGCCACGTAAAGGCAAACCACCCTGTGAGCCTCATCGAGTGACAGGAGTTTCCCCCACAGGGGGAATGCCCATTGAAAGGTGCAGTGGGTGGGAAGCACCCAGACTTGGCTGATGAGAGCAGGCGAAGAGCACCACATTCCAAGGGTGGGCTCAGGGATTGGGAGATCCACCCTCAAGCAACAGGACCCAAAAGGAGCACCTGAGCTCGAAAGAGACTTGTCCACAAGCAGATTCAAGAGGAAAAAGAAACCAATTTCTCTGAAGCCTCTATCCCACGGTTCCACTCAGCTTTGGGTAATTAATTGCAGGAAGAGGGAAAAAAAAAAAAAAACCCGATCAAGCAAAGAGCTTTGAGAATAGAGCAGCTCAGGATGTATGAGCACAGACCCAGGCTGGGAAGACAGGGTCCCACAGCAGGTTTCCTCTCACCAGGCAGAGAATGAGCTCCCAGCTGATGAGAAAAGCAGCTTGGACTCTGGAGACAGACAGTCTAGATTTAATTCCTAGCTTAACTACTTACTAGCTGTATACATTTTGAGAAAATTGATAAATCTTCCTGAGGCTGGATTTCCTCATCTGTAAACTGAGGCAAAGAACACTTACCTCATCAAAGTAGGGGAGAAGATTAAAATAAACTGAATCAAGCACAGGATTATAAGCAATAAAAAAAAAAAAATTCTGGCCGGTACAATGGCTCATGCCTGTAATCCCAGGGCTTTGGAAAGCCAAGGCAGGATAGCTTAAGGCCAGGGACCCAAGACCAGCCTATGCAACATAGATCCTGTTTCTACAGAAAAACTTTAAAAAATAGCTGGGTATGGTGGCATATGCCTGTAGTCCCAGCTATTTGGGAGGCTGAAGCGGAAGGATCGCTTCAGCCCAGAAGTTTGAGGCTGCAATGAACTATGAGGGCACCTCTTCACTACAGCCTGGATGACAGAGCAAGATCTATCTCTGTAAAAAATTTAAAGGAAACAAAATTTTTCTCATATAATCCACATCTCCAGACTTGATAATCAAAATTCAGAGACCTCTCCTTATCTGAGAGGCATGAGCCACCACAAACTTCCACATCTATGCCTTCCCTTCCAGCTCCACCTCTGCACCCCTGTGCAGACGGCATCCCTGCAGCCCCAATCCCATTGCTGCAGCCCCCACCTCCAGGGCTCTAACTCCACTGTACTCTGGGAGGTGCCAGTTTTACCTTCCAGGCACAGCTGTCAACCATCACCTTATTTCAAACACTGACAGCTCCCACAGCTGCAAGGACAAACTCACCTGCCTCAGTGGGTATTGCCAACTGCACATCCGCTCTGCCCACCGCACATCAGCCAGCTGCAGCCTCACCATTGCACTCACTGGCTCTGACAAGCATGAGGCACCAGGTCCCACTTTCTTTGCCACTTGCTTCCTTTATCATCCTTATGAATCCTGTCCATGCTTCAGTGCCCATTGGAGCCCAGCTTCCTTGGGGGAGGCTCTCTGACCTGCCAACCCTCTGCTGTGCTCCTAGGACATACTGACAGGCACAGATTTGATGCTAAAACATTCCTGACTGACAGCCGAAGTGGGAGAGAGTACAGCTGCTGGAATCCACACTGGGCCCTGGAATTCCTGGCATGTGTCTGTGGGCCTGCTTGTAAGTCATAGCTCATGATTCAAGAACAGTAGAGCCTCTGGGGACAGCACACCTCTGGGAAGGTAGTGTGCTGTCACCCACTGACTTAGAATCCTTCAGACGCAGCAAAGGTCTCCAGGACTGAGACCCAAAGCTGCCAGCAGGCAACTTAAACCAAGATTTATTTTAAAGCAGAATTTCGAGGGAATGATGGGTTAAGAGTGGATTAATGTTTTATCCCTGAACCCAAAACCAAACTCATGACAATCAGACTTAGAGAAATCGGGCTAATGCGCCAAGTGCCTCTCCGGGTCTTGAGAGGATGTGGGGCGCTGGAGGGAAATGCAAGTGAACATCCATATTGCAAATGAGACTTTTCCAGCTCACAGAAACCACCTCTGAGAAGGAGACCGCAGTCAAGCCAGTGTGGAGCTCCACATACTTGGAAAGGTCCTTCTGCTCATCCAGGCCCTTCCCATCCATTCCCCTCCTTAGTTATTAGGATGGCTCCGAGAGAAAAGTCAGAGATGGGCCGCTCCAATTTTAGGAAGAAAATGCCTTGATTTGGAGAAGTGAAGTACATTGACCAAAGAAGTCATGCCTCTAGGAAGTGCATAGCCAGCACAGGAGCCAAGACTTCTGACCCCTGCCTTTGTGCTCCCCCTACTACAACAGAGAAACCAGTAACCCCTCAGCCAGTGGAGCCCTCGCAGGCCAGGGTGGCACAGCTCGCAGCCAGAACACTGCCTTAGCCCAGGTGGGTGGACCTCCACTCCAGGCCGAGTCTGTGGAGACTGAAGCTTCCAACAGCCCAGATCAGGGCTGATGGACACCACCACTCCAGGCTGAGCAAGCCAGGGTCTTCCAGCTGAGGCCCCGCACCCGCAGAAGGCACATCTGCACCCAGCCTCTGCTATCTGTGCTGCTGCCTTGGGTTGGACACTGCCCAGTCCCAGGTCACAGAGCGCACCATCTTCAAGACCCCTCTCAACTTGCTTGTCACCAACTTAGCCTTGCCCTGCCCCACCGGGGTTGCTCTCCCACACCTGCAGCCTCTTCAAAGGGGTCCCACATTCTTGTCACTTTGTGATCCCTGCAGCCCTTACAGACCCAGCCTACCTCCAGGCCTCCAGGCCTTCCTGTTCCTCTTCATGTCCAGGGTAATACTCCCTCACCCTGCTACAAAAATCAAGAAAAACCCTTGTCCTTTGAGGATGGTACCAGTGGGCCACATACCCTCCTCCAGTTCCTCCTCCTCATCTTCTGCTGTCCTCAGGAAATGAGGATTTCCACCACTGGCTTGTGGCCTCCCACTCCATTCCCCATTCTACAACCTCCCTGGGGGACTCCAACAGCCACTGATGCCCTCATCCTAGCTTGTCAATTCCTCCACAAGTCTCCAATGACCATCTCTTCCACGCTACTTCAGCCACCCGATCCCACTGTCACACTAAACTTTGTCCTCACCAAATTATGAGTTCAAGCCTTCATTTTTTTTCAATTATTCCCACTAGACACATTTCTAACCTCTCTCAAGTGTCCAGTCCACTGATGTCTTTTTTGTCAGGTCTCTCCTTTCCTCCTTATATATCTTAAATATAATGATCTGTCATCTCAGCGACATTCTTGCTAACATCCTCAGCTGTCTTCCATCTTTTTATGCATGCACAGCTAGCAAAATGCTCACAGCTAGCAGACCTCTCCTTTTCTATTCAGTTAGCAAAAAGCACAAAGCTTCCCTTTCTCCATGTCTGGATAAGAACCGCCAAGCATGGTTACAGAAAGTCACACGATGGGAGCAGCTCACATCAGAACAGACTCAAATCCAATAGGACCTCAATGTTACCAATCATCTATCTTGATTATCTGCAATGATTGTCCTGAGCCTTTTCCACTCTCCTCAGACATACGACTCCCACCTACCCCCTCAACTCCCACAGTTAACCCTGCTTCCTGTTACAGAGAAATCAGGAATTAAGGCAGGAATACTCTCAGCTTCCCATTATCAAACCCAACTCATATCTGCCTCATCTTCTCTTCCTCTCATTACAAAGAAAAATACCTTCTCTTAATACTGTCTTCTGACATCTCAACAAATTGAGTCTTCCAATCCATGAACATATATCCTTTCATTTGTTGAGGTCTTTTGAAATTTCCTTCAGCAAACTTTTATGTAGAAGAGGTCTTATACATCTCTCATTACATGTATTCCTTATACATCTCTCATTACATTTATTCCTAAGAGTTTAGTTTTTAAATTTTTTTGTATCTTCCATGTCTCTACATTTGGAACATATGGAAAACAGTCATGATGGCTGTTCATATGTCCTTTTCTGATAACTTTTAACATCTGTGCGAGTTCTAGGTAGGTTTCAATTGATGGAGTCTTCTTACTATGGGTCACCTTTTCCTGCTTCTTTGCACGCCTGGTAATCTTGATTGAATGCCAGGCATAAAACCATGTTGAGTGCTAGATATTTTTGTATTCCTAGCAATATTCTTTTGTTTTGTTCTGGGATGCAATTAAGTCCCTTGAATCAAACTGTTTGATCCTTTCAAGGCTTGCTTTAATGGTTAGGTCAGGTCAGTCCAGAGCATCATTCAGTCTAAGGCTCAAGACTGAGACATCATCTTTTTGGTACTCAATCCAGTGGCCCACCGATTATAAGTTTTTCCAATCTGGCTGGAAAACAGGCAATACTGGCAGGTAGGAACAGGCAATATTCCTGGACCCATGTGAATGATGAACACTTCTAATAGATTCAAAATCTTTTTTCCTTAGTCTTGGGTAGTTTTCTCTTACGTATGTGCTAAAAAGTATGCTGAATACTTAAGAGGTCCCTCTGCTTATCTCTAGAGTTCCCTGTGTAATTCACTCCTCCCTGGTACTCTGTCCTGCATACTCAGGCCACCTTGTTCTCCACAGACTATAAATTCATCTTTTAACTCAGGGAGACCACAGGGCTCCACCTGGGATCCCGCTCTGTGTACCATGGCCCAGGAGCTCTCTCAAGCCAGTAAGCTGGGACGACCATGGGCTTATTTCAAGCATTCCTGTGTCTTGGAGATCACTGTCCTTCATTGCCTAACATCCAGTGTCTTGAAAACCATTGTTTTAGATATTGCCCCTATTTGGTTTTGTTTATTAGAATAAGCTTTTCGGTTTCTAAAAGAAAAAGGTTATTGAGATTTATAAATGGGACAACATTGAATGCATAGAGGAAAATGGACATCTTAACAATATCGAGTCTTTTAATCGATGAGCATGGTATATTTTCATAGTTGTTTCAGGTGGGAGGATAAATCTAGTTCGGCTACGCCGTCTTCACTAGAAGCAGAGGTCTTTTAATTCTATTTTAATGGTATTTTAAGATCACCTTTATTAAGGTACAAGACACAAAAAATAGAACATATACAATTCAAAGTATACAGTTTGGCTAATGTTGACACCTATGTAAACAATGCCCCAATCAAAATATAGAACTTTTAAATAACTCCACTCCGCCACTCCCCCCACCCCCACCCCCGCCAACAAAAGTTGTCTCATTCCTCTTCCCAATCAACTCCACCTCCTGCCAGAACAGCAATGATCTGCTTTCTATCATTATAGGTAAGTTCTGCCTGTTCTAGAACTTCATATATGTTCTTTTCTTTCTGGCTTCCTGTTTTCAAGTTTCATTGATAATGTTCTATTAGTACTTCATTCCTTTTTATTGCTGAATAATATTCCAATGTGTGATTATACCACAATTTGCTTATTTACCTGTTGACATTTGAGTTTTTCTAGTTCCAGCTACTATAAATAAGGCTCTATGAGTGCTCATGTACCAGTCATTCTGTGGACAGTTTTCATTTCTCTTGGGAAAATACCTAGAAATGGAATTGCTTGGCCATATAGTAAGTATATGTTTAACTTGATGAGACATTGACAAACTTTCTCCAAGTAATTGTATCCTTTTATGTTTCTATAAACAATGTATGAGCATATCAGTTGCTACTCACTCTTGATGACACTTGGAAATAGTCTTTTTGACTTTAGCTATTGTACTACCTACCTAGCAGTTTCTTGTTTAACTTGCACTTCCCTCATGGTTAATGATATAGAACATCTTTAATGTATACTTACTGGCTACTCATATACATTCTTTTGTAAAGTATGTTTTAAAATGTTTTGCCAGTTTTTGAGTTGTTCATCTGATTATGTAGCTATTAAGAATTCTTCACATATTCTAGATACACAGATCTAAGTGTTCTATTTTCTGCCAGGGTCGTTTCCCTTTAAATTTCTAGTTTTTGAAGAGCAGAAATCTATGTAGAAGATACTTATATAATTAGCTTTTTATCTATTACTTATTTCAAGTTTAATGTTTGTGTCTGGTACGACCTGAGCATCATACTTTTTTTTTTTTTTTTTTTTTTTTACAGATATCCAGTTTTTCCAGCATTTTTTTTTTAACTAAAAAGAGTATCTTTTCGCCATTGAATTATTTAGTACCTTTATCAAAAAGCAATTGAACACATAAAGCAATTTCTGGATTTGTCATTCCATTCAATTGTTCTAGTCATTTCTCTTCATGTCAAACATTGTATTACAGCTTTATGGTAAATCTTGAAACCAGCAGTGGAAGCCCTCCTGCTGTGTTATTTCTTAGGATTATTTTCATTATTAGAGATCATTTGCAATTATATATTAGTTCTAGAATAAGCTTGTCAGTTTATAGAAGAAAGGCTATCGAGATTTATAAATAGGACAACACTGAATGCACAGAAGAAAACTGACATTTTAACAATACTGAGTCTTTCAATCCATGAGCATGCCATATCTTCATTTGTTTAGATCATTGTAATTTTACTAGTCAGTGTTTTGTAGTTTTCAGTGTAGAGGGCTATCATATCTTTTCTTATATTCATTCCTAAGTATTAGGAATGCTACTGTAAATAATTTTTGTTATTGTAATTTAAAAAATTTTTTTTTCAACATCTGCCGCTGGTATATAGAAATAAAATGGAATGTTGCATACTGACTTTGTATCCTGCCACCCTGCTGTACTCACTTATTAAGTAGGTTTTTTGTTCAATTATTGGGGCTTTCTATGTAGACAATAATGTCTGTAAATAGAAATATTTTTTTCTTTCTTTCCAGTCTTTCTGCCTTTTATCTTTTTCTTGCCTTCATATTTTCAATAAAACATCGAATAGAAGAGAGAGAAAAATGATTTCTTTGCTCCTAATTTTAAGAGGAAAACATTCAGTCTTTTACCAGGAAGTAGTCTGTCAGCTACAGGTTTTTTTGGTAGTTGATTTTTCAGGCTGAAAAATCTGCATTTTTTGTATATTCCTACTTTACTAAGTTATTATAAATGGTTATAGAATATTGTTAGTAGTGTTATCTGCATTTATTGAGGTGATCATATGATTTCCTCTTTCATTCTATTAATATAATACATTCGTTACTTGATTTTCCAATGGTGAACCAACTTGGTCTTTCTGGCATAAATCCCACTTTTATCCTGCTACATTCTATTTGCTAATATTTGAGAATTTTGTGTCCAAATTAATGAATTAATGCAGGATACTGTGCTTATTATGTCTTTGTAAAGTTTTAATATTGAGATCTTAGTCTCATGAGTTGGGAAAGGTTCCCTCCTATTTTACTCCTTGAAATAATTTCTAGGGATGGTATGATTTCTTTCTAAATTGGCTGACATAATTCACTTTTGACTTCCTCTAGGCCTCCAGTTTTGAGAGGTTTGTGATTCTGAATTCCATTTAAAAAGGCAAATATAGGACTCTCCCAATTTATTTCTTGGTAGGCTGTGTATTTTGTGGAATTTGCCTGTTTCTCCTCAGTTACTAAATTTGTCATTGAACAGTTTATTCTCTTATTATTTTAATGGCTGTTGGTATCTGCTCTTTTATTTCTAAACCTGATAATTTGCTCTTTTTCCTTTTTTGATTAGTTTTGTTAGAGATTTATCAATTTTTATTAAGCTTTCCAAATTACTAACTTTATAATTTCTGTTTTCTATTTTATCCCGTTATTCTTTTTTCTACTTACCTTGAACTTACTTGCTCTTCTTTTTCTAGATTAGTAGATAGAAATGCAGATTACTGAATTTAAACCTTTCTTCCTTATTAAGCTATAAATGCCCCTCTAAGCACTGTTTAAATGGATCATACAAATTCTTAGCTGTATTTTTATCATTCAATTTCAAAATATTTTCTAATTTTTATTGTTTTTTTTATTATAGGTTATTTAATTTCCAAACATTTAGGGAGGGTTATAGACAGCTTTTATTGACTTCTGTTTTAAATCTACTGCTGTTAAAACAAACATACTTTGTAAAATCTCAATTGTTCAACACCCACTACTACCTTTTCTTATTTTTTTTTTATATTTTTTTTATTTTTATTTTTTAAAGACAGGGTCTCACTCCAGCTACCCACGCTGGAGCACAGAGGCATGATCACAGCTCACTGAAATTTCAAACCCCTACAATCAAGTGATCCTCCTGCCTCAGACTCCTGAGTAGCTGGGACTATAGGCACACACCACATTGTCCAGATAATTAAAAATACTTGTTATTTTAGAGACAAAGTCTTGCTATGTTGCCCAGGCTGGTTTCAAACTCCTGGCCTCAAGCAACCCTTCTGCCTCACCCCCCCTGAATCGCTGGGATTACAGGTACAAGCCAAAGCATCCAGATGCTACATTTTCTTGATCACCTATCTCTGTATCCCCCTATCCATCTGTTAATTCATCTTATCTTTTTGAAGCATTTTAAGGTAAGTTGAAGGCATGAGAACACAGCATATTTTTTAGAAAATGTAAATTTGAATCTCATCACTCCCTGCTTAAAATTCACCTGTGGGTTCCCTTGCCATTCAGCTAATGACCAAAAATCTGTGACACAGTCGAAAGCTCCTAGGTGACCCGGACTCTGCTGGCCAGTCTCTCTTCTTTCGTCTGCCCCCATCTCCATCCAGCTCCCCGGGTTCCTGTCACCCTAGCTTCTTTCAGTTCCTCCAGCATCCTCTCTCCTTCCTACTACACTGCCTTTCTGTGGGTTTTCCCTGTGACTGGAATACCCTTGCCCCAGCCTCTTCTCCCACCTTGCCTGGATATGGTGACTACTCATTCGTCATTTCCAGGAGGCTCCTACTCACTAGACTGACAGCAGCTGTGCCTGTTCAACCCTCTCACAGCACCATGGACCTTCCTTTCAAAGCATTTATAAAAGTTTGTAATTGTCATTTTGGCTTCCATCATTAGATATAAGCTTCATGAAGAAAGAAACTATTTCATTTCACCTGTGTAACTGCAGTGCTTACACGGTACCTACACCCCACCACCCTAACCCTAGGCCAACATCCCATCCCCCATCACCCCAGTGCCCACATCCCACCCCACTGTCACCCCAGTGCCTACATCCCACCCCCGTCACCCCAGTGCCTACATCCCACCCCCATCACCCCAGTGCCTACATCCCACCCCACTGTCACCCCAGTGCCTACATCCCCCCCCGTCACCCCAGTGCCCACATCCCACCCCACTGTCACCTCACCCTGGTGCCTATATCCCACCCCACTGTCACCCCGGTGCCCACATCCCACCCCACTGTCACCCTGGTGCCTATATCCCACCCCACTGTCACCCCAGTGCCTACATCCCACCCCACTGTCACCCCAGTGCCCACATCCCACCCCACTGTCACCCTGGTGCCTATATCCCACCCCACTGTCACCCCGGTGCCCACATCCCCCCCGTCACCCCAGTGCCCACATCCCACCCCACTGTCACCCCGGTGCCTACATCCCACCCCCATCACCCCAGTGCCTACATCCCACCCCACTGTCATCCCAGTGCCTACATCCCACCCCACTGTCACCCCGGTGCCCACATCCCCCCCGTCACCCCAGTGCCCACATCCCACCCCACTGTCACCCCGGTGCCTACATCCCACCCCCATCACCCCAGTGCCTACATCCCACCCCACTGTCACCCCAGTGCCTACATCCCACCCCACTGTCACCCCGGTGCCTACATCCCCCCCGTCACCCCAGTGCCCACATCCCACCCCACTGTCACCCCGGTGCCTACATCCCACCCCACTGTCACCCCAGTGTCTACATCCCACCTCACTGTCAACCTGGTACCTACATCCCACCCCACTGTCACCCCGGTGCCTACATCCCACCACCCTAACCCCGGTGCCTACATCCCACCCCACTGTCACCCGGTGCCCACATCCCACCCCCATCACCCCAGTGTCTACATCCCACCCCCTGTCACCCCGGTGCCTACATCCCACCCCACTGTCACCCCGGTGCCCACATCCCACCCCCATCACCCCAGTGTCTACATCCCACCCCCTGTCACCCCGGTGCCTATATCCCACCCCCCTGTCACCCCAGTGTCTACATCCCACCCCACTGTCAACCTGGTATCTACATCCCACCCCACTGTCACCCCGGTGCCTACATCCCACCACCCTAACCCCGGTGCCTACATCCCACCCCACTGTCACCCCGGTGCCTACATCCCACCACCCTAACCCCTGTGCCTACATCCCACCACCCTAACCCCGGTGCCTATATCCCACTCCCCTGTCACCCCAGTGTCTACATCCCACCCCACTGTCAACCTGGTATCTACATCCCACCCCACTGTCACCCCGGTGCCTACATCCCACCACCCTAACCCCGGTGCCTACATCCCACCCCACTGTCACTCCGGTGCCTACATCCCACCACCCTAACCCCGGTGCCTACATCCCACCCCACTGTCACCCCAGTGCCTACATCCCACCACTGTAGTCCCAGTGCCTACCTGGTGCCCACATTCCACCAGCATAACCCCAGTGCCCACCTAGCAGGGCACTTGGCATACATCTACCATGGTGTAGGAACTGAAAAAAAAATTCATTAAATGAATAAGTCATTTTTTAGGAGGTTAAGAGAGAGGGGGAAAAAAGATCTAGCAGGATTTTCTGCTGCTTCTTCGTCTGTTATATCAAATTCAACTGCCTCCAGGCCAAGCACAGCTGCCCTGTTTCCAGAGAGGTGACGAGAAAAGCCTCCAGAGACAAAACCCCGCAGTTGCCCAGTGCTCTTCTAGGCAGCCCATCTAAATTCTCACAAGACTGTGGATCTTTATGTTCACTTGATTCTCAAAAATACAGCTCTGAATATCAAAGCTGTTTTAGTTTTTTCAGAGAAAATCTCCTTAATAAATGGTATCTTTAAGGGTTTAACACCAACCCCTCACTCCAGGCATTTCATCTCGCACACCAGGGCAGTAACGGTGGCTCTCCTTGGCTTTGTGACACTGTGAATGCTGTCTCATGTGGCAGGAGGATACTTAGGGTGTGGGTGCATACATCTGTTGAAATATTAAAATGTTACCCAGAAAAGGAGCTGTTGAACTTTAACAAAGAAGAGTTCCCTACATTGCAGATCTACTGGCCTTTGTATACCAAGCTGCCCTGCAATACCAATATTTGGTCTCTGTAAAAGCAATTTTACCACCCTATAAAAGAATATTACACAAAAGAGGGAAAAAAATGGTATAATGTTGACAGTACCATCTTACAGGCAATCATCAATTTGTTTCGCACAAGACAAATTATTAAACTCATAAACATCATTTTAATTGTAAAAGTAATGGCAATTGTTAATGCTACTACTTGAATAGGGAACATTACGGCTTTAATTTTGACTATTAAGGTAGCAAAGGCTTTATAAAGAGCTAGGTCTGTGTGTGAAAGCACTACAGTGAATTCTCTTCCCCTAGGATTTGGGATGAACAGATTCAACAGCCTGCCCTGCAACACCAACACCCTCAACAACCTCCCTCTTCTAACCTGCACATCAGCAACCCAGAGTACAGGTGGAGGTGGGGACTGCTGATGGAGCAGTCAACTCAGCAGAGCTCTTCATCAGCAAAACGGGCGTCCAGGAGGGCACATGTGGCCAGAGGTGCCTCCTGGGTCCTCAGAGGTCTTTCTGTACATTATTTTTTTTTTTTAAAAAGAACTTGGTCAGGAACAGATGATAGCCACAGCTGACAAGTGAGAGCTCTACTGGATCTGTTGCTAATGCCTGGCTGCTGTCCACTGCTGTTGCCAGGGAAACAGACGTCAGCTTGATGGAAACAAGGATCAGCGAAAACTTTCACTTACCTCGTTTCCACTGATCCCGACAGCCATTTCTATGGAAACGGCAGCTGCAAGTCAGTGGCAGAGAGGTTACCACTCACATGTTAATGTCAGGTGTGGCTACCAGCCTGTGCACTTCAGGTACCATGGTACCAACAGCACCAGGATCCAGCTGTCAGCTACCCCCGACAGCTGTTAACTCTGCAACAAGAAAGTTCAGTGTTCAAAAGTATATATAAATGTTTAGCTAGGTTCTTCATCAGAAATTTAGCACTCTTTCATTTAAGGCCAAATCAGAGCTTAGTTACTTGTTCTACCAAAGCCAAGCCACGTGAGGGTACTGAAGGACCCTGAATCTTTCCGGCACCCTGACCTCAGCATTCAACCCTATTCACAATATTACTTCACGGTTCAGAAAAAGGGACATCCAACTGCGAACAAATCTTTCACGTATTAGCCTCTTCAAACCGAAGACAAATCCGGCTAAATGCGGGAAGTACTTTGCTACAGGTAATCATTAAGGGTGTCTTTAGCATTCTGTCCGCTTAATCATCACTACATCTAGGAAGTTACTTTTTAATCATTAGAACTATCTACAAAGAGTTCTCCATTGTCCCTTTATTTTTAGGCTAGACTTCTGTGTGCTTTAGTAGCCATTAGCCAAAAATTCTCTGTTGATCAAGATATGGAATTAACTCACTAATGCAGTACAGTTTTATTCTGAATATGGTGACAAATCATACTGATAGCCTGGCTACCCCAGGACCCCAATAACCACCGTTTCAATTTTGTAAGTGATGATACCACTCTTTCACAATGCAGACGTATCAGAGGTATGTGTATGTATATGTATATGTGTGTGTGTGTGTGTGTGTGTGTGTGTGTGTGTGTGTGTGTGTGTGTGTATGATGAAATTAAACTGCCAATTTTCTATCAGTAGATGCTGATAAAGTGCTGCATGAGAGAAAAATCTTTTTTTTTTTTTTAAGGCAGTTTTGCTCTTGCCATCAAGGCTGGAGTGTAGTGGTGCAGTCTTGGCTCACTGCAAACTCTGCCTCCCAGGTTCAAGTGATTCTCCTGCCTCAGCCTCCCAAGTAACTGGGATTACAGACATGTACCACCACACCCGGCTAATTTTTGTATTTTAGTCTAGACAGCGTTTCACCACGTTGGTCAGACTGGTCTCAAACTCCTGATCTCAGGTGGTCCACCTGCCTCGGCCTCCCAAAGTGCTAGGATTACAGGTGTGTGCCCAGCCAAATGAGAAAAAAATCTAATCTCAGTCATGAAAATGTTTAAGAATGCTTATTCCCAGAGGGTATGTCTCTACTTATAGAAAATATTCACGAGTGACATAACCACTATCTACTGGTGTGTTTTGCCTCTTGAGCCACCATTCAAGTAGAAGAAATCTGAGATTGTCTGGCTACTATTAGTATGAATTTAAATGGATGGAACCCGATTCCATTATGTAAAATTTTGGTAGAGTCAGTCCACAGCCCGCCAGCACCGGCACCACCTTCCCTCTTGAAACACCCCATCCCATCCATCTTTGTCTTAGGAAACCAAAGCTTCCTAAAAGCAGCCATGTCTGAGTCTTTGTCTAGGCCCCTGGTATTCGATTAGCCAGAATGGGGTGTAGAGGGCTAGATTAACAAAGATAAACTAGTTTAAAAATCACCTTTGGTTTTCCATAATGCTTCACTTCATCCATGTTCCCTTAAACTTCTAAAGTTAAGATAAATAGGCCTAAAGTAATACAAAATTGGATTGCTTTAAAATGATACCTGTGATCTGGTAGGATCTGGAACTTACTGGAACACCAAGAAGACAAATTAATTTGTATGATTTTGAATTTACAGACCTGGGCTGGGTTTACATTCAATTTTATGTCATAAGAGCTGGTTTAATAACAGCATTTATTGCCTAACAACATACAAGATCTACTTCACAAACTATTTCAAAGACTTTTTGTAAGATGTTATCAAAACCAAAGGTTTGAATTCATGAGTGAATTATAAATGATTTTAATCTCTTCTTTAAAGCAAGCCCAGGAGGTGGTTTATATAGTAATATCCTTTAGTCCGCAGTGGGATATGCCATTATAAATACAATAAAACATTTTAAAAATATAATGTGGGCTTTTCACTAACGCAGACCTATCACGGCCAACTATTATTAATTTGAAAAGACTGAATTGATTAGATACTTTTCTTGCATCAAAGCCAGGAAGAGATTCACACTTCCTAAAATACCATAATTTCAGTGGGCCAAGCACTGTCTATTTTTCAGCTCACTGAATCCTCACTGAACTTCACGAAGTTGGTGCTGTGATGAACTCCGTTTCACAGATGAGGAAAGTAAGGCTCAAAGAGGTAAGTAATTTGCCTCAAATCTCACAAATGTAAAAGGTAGAACAAACATTCAACACCTGGTTGTCTGATTCTAAAGCTGGTATGCTTAACCACTATGTAACAGAAAAGCCACTCCTCTCAACTTACACACAAAAAATTGTCAAATATAACTTTAACCACAATGATTTAGACCTGCATAGTACTTTACAGTGGACACAGTGCTTCCGCACCCTCCATAGCCACCTCTTGGGTTACACTCAGTACAACGTTGATGAATGTGTAAAGTGTGGCCATCTGCTGGGAAATCCAGAAAATGCTACACCAGAATTTCCAAAAGTACCCTGCACTGTTCCCACCTAACCCAGTGAGGGGAGTTGGGGAGATCCATGGGCTTAAGATAAGGATATGTTAAATGAGAAAAACCTTTATGTATTTTTAGGAGCACTTCTACAGCATTAGCTGATTGAAAAGCACACCCTGTGTGGGAGACAGCAAGAGAGGGTATTCCCGATATCCTGTGGGACAAAGGGGCTGAGGCTCAGGGCAACTCAGTGAAGTCCCAGCGTGAGTATGGGACTCTGGCAGGACAGAAGCCAAGTCTTCCAGCCCGCTTCCTGGCAGTTGGAGACACATCTTGGGAGCCTAGGGAGTTCCTCATCTTGCAAGCTCAGACACCCCCACCACGGGGATGGCTGGTGGCAGGTAGGTGCTCAAATGGAGACGGAGACAGGGTCAACCGGCTCACCGCCCATGACCTCCACACCCCACCCCCTGGGAATCTAGCCTGATTCTAAAGATGAAAACCTCAAAAGGGATAGAGTTCAATGAACAATGAACAATCTGAAAAGGGAAAAATCACCAAGTTTCTAAAAGCCACATGTAATCTGTCTAAATTGCAGACTTACAGAAGACATTCCTTCCAATTCTTGGTCATGATGGGAGCAAATCCTCAACGACAAGTGAAGGCTAAATTGCAACATTAGTTATAGACATTCTCAGCCCCTCCCACAGAGCATGTGACCAGAGATGGAAGTGTTCATCCATGTCCATGCGTGGCCGCACAGGGTTTACAGTTCATAAACTTCCCACTTACCTTGAGGGATAAAGGTTCTGTTAGAAAACCAAAGACTTTCCCAGAGCATCAGTGTTACAACACTTTATAAATAGATAAATATCAAATCCGATGTACAGATTAAAGTCTGTTCAAGAATACAATAGGATGGCATGGCCACACAAAAGAAAGAGCCAAGGAGCAGAAACAGACACAGGTATTTCCAAATGGCTGACAGACTTGAAGACACACAGCACCATCTCACATTTCCTCACGAGAAGGCAATCCCATGGTCTCACAACCCGCATTTCTAAAATGAGGGCATTTTAATTCAGTGCTTAGGGGATTCCATTTGTGTTGATCTGACAGTCCCTCGGGGGCTATGCAGCATACACTGTCTTCCTCTCAACCTTCCAGTTTTGCGGTACCTCTAGGGTTCCCTTAAAAAATGATGGAAGAATCTGAAGGCTAAAATTTTTATAAAAATTAATTTGCTTTAACAACAACAAAAATACAAGTGGGAAAGTAAGAGGAAAGTAGCAGGCGGAGAGGGAAGGCAGTGGTTGGAGGAGCTGGAGGCATGCCAGCCCCTCGTCAGTCTCCCGGGGAGATGCCTCCTCATCTTTCTACGGCAGCTCACGGAGCCCCTGGGTCTACACCTCCACTGAACATTTGCCATTCTGCACGGCTTCAAAATGGGCTACCCCACGAGCAAATGAATGCCTAAGCACAAGGCCTCTGTCTGCGTCTGAGACATCTTGGCAACCCTGGTCTCTGGCCCAGAGCCGGGCACGCTACAGCATCTCAGGAAATACTGGCTAAGTCAGGAACGCGGCTGAGCGGCTGTGTTTTGCAGACGTGGTTCTGCCTATACCCAAACCAGCCCTACCGGAGGCCTTCTGGGGGAGTAGAGAGGAGGTCATGTGCAGCCCCTAGGGGTCTGAGCACAGCATGCACTGACAGAATGGCTGGGAAGTCTCAGGTTTTCTTTTAAAATGTCATGTGTCATTTGCAGTCTCCTTCATAAGGGATCTAAGTTTTGTTTTGATGAAAAAAATACTTTTTAAAAAAATTATTTTCCCCCAAAATATATTTCAGTAAACTGGTTGTTCCATGAAGGAGTGTACCTTTTTTTAATCCTCCAGCTTTGGGTACCTCCCACGGAGTTGCAGGTTTAACCCCCATTTGTGATAGTGGGAAGCCCCTCCTCCCATCTTTTTCTCTTTTCTTTTTTTAAGCACCTCACGATCTGGCTCCTGCCTCTGCTTCATCATGCCTGCTGGGGCAACGGCTCCTGCCTGGGGAAGCTAAGAGATAAGGCATGTCACTGGCACTGTTAAAATTAGTGGTTTCCATGGCCTCCGTCAGTTTAGTTGGGTTTAGGAGACACGAGGCGCCAAGGAATTCACAACAGGATTGCTGTTAACCTTGTACAGGGTGCTCCTGTGGCAAAATCAAATGCTATGTTACTTCTCCAGGAATAGATACCACCCTCACAGGCCCAACCCTGGTCTAAGGCCACTGAGGTTCCCTAGGAGAAAGACACTTCTCAGGTTGAGGTGGAAGAGCCTGAGGCTTGAGGAGCCACTCATCCTTAGGAGGCGGCTCAGGCAGGGGAGGGTTATGTGGCCCCAACCCAGGCCCAGCTCCCACCCCTCTCTCTGGCAGGGGGCGCTGGCCCATGCCATCTCTACAAAGGGACTACCTGCGACAGTGTGCGTCGTCCCTGGTGTGGAACTGACTACATTTAATCCAGGGCAGGTTTGGGGGAAGATACAGAAAGGAGGCCGAGATGGGTAACTGCGCTCTGCTTTCTGCTCTGGAAAAGGCAGTGTTTCCAAAAATGCGATTAAAGCCTTTTCACCAACTCAGCATACATGAAGACATCACTTCCACGAGATACAGCCTCAGAAAGAACAAGATAAAGTGAGTGAGGAGGAGATAAACTCACTGGGAAACAAATCCATCAACACGACTTCCTGAGGGTGTCTGCGTGCAGTGCAGTGACAGAGGCTCCTCTGGGAGATGTGGGGTATCCTGCCTGCCCCCCCACCACCCAGCAATGGCTGCACACAAGAGCTGATTATAAGAGTGCCAGACAGCACCCAGCTCCCTTCTCTGCAGAACCCCACCTTCCAGGGTTGTCTGAGAGGCGGTGTGGATGCAGGGCTGCCCACAAGGGTTCTGGGATGGCATCTCCAGCTACGGGCAAGGCAGAGCCTGCAGAGTCCCCTTTCCAGGCCAGTCTCTGCTGCACCCTCTTTGTGGAGAGTCAATCCATACAGAGGAAGTGATAAACAAGTAAACTTCAAAAATGGTGACTGAATGATGAGGTCTATGTAAGGTCGTGGGAAACGTGTGCGTAATAGTCGGTCATCACTCTGCATTAAGAGAAAGATTCTGTAAGTTACGGCTAAAACTGAATCACAGGGACAGTTCTCACAGTGACAGCACTAGAAAACCAAGCTAATAAAGAACCCTAATCTGAGGAAGTAAGATTTTGAAACTGTACAGTATTTATGTGCTCGAGTCTTATTTCTACTTCACAGTAAAATCTAAAACTCCCCTGGAAGTATTTACAATGCACTGTGGAGACCTAAAGGGGCCAGGTTATGTACTAATAGACACAACCTGTCAAGTGACAAAAGCCCCTTTCCTCAGGGAGACCAAGGCTGGAATTCCTTTAACTCCCTTGTAATCCACCTTTACACGTTCACATACTAACACGACTGGCTTTAGGAAAACGTGTTCATTAAATGAACAGTGTTTGGCAAGCATCGGAAACACGGAATCTCACAGACAGATACAAGCAGAGAGAATCACAGTTCCATCCAAAAGCAACACACTGAGGGGACATCAGAGTCCAGACACATGCAGAGAAGCTGTCAGGGAGCAGCTGGGAGACACGCAGAGTCGCCTCACACACGGCAGCGGGAGAAGGTGCAACACAGATCCGACTGCTTACCCACTAAGGACACCAAGAACCAGGTTAAGGACGAAAAATGAGCCAAGGATGATCAGACTAACAAAATACACCCAAGGCCATTCCCATCCTATCGCATCATTTACCTGCAAAATGTAAGGAGATCAGTTATCAGTTATCCATTTACTAAAGAGCAGAGCCCCAGTTGCAGCTGCCAGACCCTCAGTGCTTTGCTGAAGGTTAGTGCTCCTAGGACAGGGACTGGGCCTAGGTCCTTCCTTTTACTATCTGCAAATAAGGGCAAGCTCAGTTGCTGAAATCTACAAATGGGGCCTACCAACAGCCGACCCAATCCCGCTGATTTTGCTACTGTTTTATAACAATTAATCTGCATTATATTTGGATCCAGACCAATAAAGCAATTATAAATGCATCTCATTTTAGAACAGACAAAAAGGGCAAGCAATGGAAATTGATTAAATCTCAAGCAACAATGCTGATTAATTTCTGGTCAATAATCATTCTATAGCTCTCTTTCATGAAGCCTGGTGAGGTTCCAGGAAACAGCTTGATTTGGGAAGCCTCAGCAGAAAAGAAAGCATCTCAGAGGACACATAAAATGTCTGGCAACCCCTCCTCGCGGCCCTCATCCAGCAAAGCCTGTGTGGTCTTGGCAACTGTCCTCAGGACTCTGCTTTCAAGATGAAAGAGGTGTAGCTTACCCGCTCAATACACCAAGTACAAGATTTAGTACGAAAAATGACCCAAAGATGACGAGACTGACAAAATACACCCAGGGCAATTCAAATCCCATAGCATCATTCATCTGCAAGAAATAAGATGGTCTCATAGGAGTGAGTTAATAAGATAATTTAATAAGGAGAGAGGGTCACATTAGAGATAGCATTCTATACATTTAAGTAAACATTCACTTAGATTCAAATCAGAAACAGTCGCCAAATCAGAGACAACAGCAGCCAACACACATTCATCACATATTCCCAGTACACATACACAAGCATCCATACACACGCACGCGCGCGCGCACACACACACACACACACACACACACCCCTCATCAAGGCTTTCAGGCCAAATAATAGCAGATTTTGGCCCCAGTAAGGCAAATCAGCTGGGATTTGGCTTTTTCTCACAGGAAACTGTCTTGGTAAGTGATTTTCATAAAAGGTCTTGGTAGAGGATGAAACTAGTACTTAGCTAGAACCTATTTTCTATGCTGCCCAATATTTTAGTACTTTGTGTTTAAAATGTGTGATGGTGGAAAAGTCTTCATTATAGAAACAAACTTGCACCATTTGACTCTATAAACTCTTTTTTAAAAAACTTCTAAAATAACCTGCCACTGAAAACCAACCTACCGAAGGAGACCAAATCACCTTAGATCTGGATTATCTGCAACCTGAGAGTGCAAACACAGCAAAATGAATGCAAAAAAGAAAATTTTTTCAAGGTCAACTAGGTGACACATAGAGGTGCTTTGGGGAATGGGCTTTTTCTTAGCTTCACCCACAGAAAGGAGAAGCAGCTCTTATTTTCCACACATAGCTTTGATCTAGATGACCTCCCTGGGAGACTGGCTCCAGCTGTGAGCTGATTGGGTTTAGAGGTGAAAGGATGTGGCCAGAGGAATCCCATTCCCTACTCCTGGATGAGCTCATGCTGCACATTCAATCTCCCTGGCACACTCTGCCAAGGGAGGCTTGGTGGTGAGCAGCTTCCATGCTGGAGCAAACAGGTGCTTTAAGGATCACAGCTGGATGGAACTTTCCAGCAGCACAGGTCAGTGTTAAATTCAGCAAACACCTTTCCCAGGAAGGAGGTGTTAAGGACCAGTTGGGAGACAGAATGAATGGCCCAAGGTATGACCCTGCCAGAACACCCAGAATCTTCAGCCAGTAAGAATTACATACAGTCTGGATAGAGCCATCGCTCTTGCCTTGCAGGTGCAAGCCCTTCGGGTGCTATGCACGTGCTTTCCTGCACACTATCTGGCTCCAGGTTTTAGCTTTACATCATGAGGCTCATGCATTTCACAATGTTTGCCTCATGCAGAAGCCAAACAGGGAAAGTGAACATTAAAAAAAATTACCTAACATCTGTTGCTGAAGTCTAGGGAGAGGGCATTAAATCCCTTATGAAACACCTGTTTGGCCACATGAAAACTGATGTGCTTAATAGAACTCATATCAGTCTGTACATCTTACATTGGCAATTAGAGTAATGAATGAGCCTGGGCTGTGGCTGCAATTGTTGATCTAATTAAGTTGGGTAAACTAATTTCAGCAGGAAGGCAGAGGGTAATTCATCCAGAGCAACTATACCACTAAACTTACTGAAAACCCCATCTAAGAAGACACTGGGTTCCTGGTGTGGTGGCCTGTGCCTAGCCTGGGTCAGCACCTGTGACAGAGCCCCATCTGGGCTTGTTTCCCTCTGGACTGGAACAGAGGTGCCTGCAGCAGGGTGAGAGGAGGACGGACAGGTCCAGGACTCTTATCAGGAAACCTGACTCTTCCACGACCCTGGCAACCATCAGCTGCTGAGCCACCTGCTTCACCAACCCTCCTTCAGGCCTCAGTCTGGTATTCCAGAGAATGGCTCCAGTAACAGCTGGTTTCTCCACTTGGAAGGGTAAATATTCTTTTAAAAAATTTAAAACTCTTTTAATTTCTTGGGAGATGTTCATCTGATTCACATTTGCTCAATTCAGAAGTATCAAACGAGGCCGTGCGCGGTGGCTCACGTCTGTAATCCCAGCACTTTGGGAGGCCGAGGCGGGTGGATCACGAGGTCAAGAGATCGAGACCATCCTGGTCAACATGGTGAAACCCCGTCTCTACTAAAAACACAAAAAATTAGCTGGGCATGGTGGCGCGTGCCTGTAATCCCAGCTACTCAGGAGGCTGAGGCAGGAGAATTGCCTGAACCCAGGAGGCGGAGGTTGAGGTGAGCCGAGATCGTGCCATTGCACTCCAGCCCGGGTAACAAGAGCGAAACTCCGTCTCAAAAAAAAAAAAAAAAAAAGTATCAAACGATAGCTGAGGACTTGGGGGAAAGGCCGGAGTTGAATATGGTCCACCAGAGATCCCAAATCTCTAAGTCAGAAGGTGGAGCGAGAGAGACAAGCTTCAGCTCTGAGAGCCAGTCTTGCTCCCAGTGAACCCTCCACTTTTCAGAGCCAAGCATTTCTTAGACCTTACCATATGCAAAAGAAAAATCAGAACTGGCAAGCTGTTCTCAAAAATACCCACATGAAAATAGAGACTGCTTGGGATTTTGTCTACATGGTCTTTATCAACAGTGAAGAACCTGGCTTCCACTGAAGCACTTCAGTTTAGATTAATTTTTTAAAAACTTACATGAAAGTCATCAAGGGGTATCATCTGGTGCCCAGGAAATAATTTTCTTTCTAGCTTCAGTTTTCCTTCTTTTAAAAGGCTGAAATGGGCCAGGTGTGGTGGTTCACGCTTGTAATCCCAGCACTTTGGGAGGCTGAAGCAGGTGGATCACCTGAGGTTGGGAGTTCAAGACCAGCCTGGCCAACAGGCCAGGCACAGGCCACCACACCAGGTATCCGGTTTCTTCTTCTTCATCTATTGGTTTTTCAGTAAGTTTAGTGGTATAGTTTCTCTGAATTAATTACCCTCTGCCTCCCTGCTGAAATTAGTTTATCCAACTTAATAGTAAAACCCTTGGCCAACTTAGCAGTGAAAGCCCATCTCTACTAAAAATACAAAAATTAGCCAGGCATGGTAGTAGGCACCTGTAATCCCAGCTACTTGGGAGGCTGAGGCACAGGAATTGCTTGAACCTTGAAGTGAAGGTTGCGGTGAGCAGAGATCATGCCACTGCACTCCAGCCTGGGCGACAGTGCAAGACTCCATCTCAAAAAAATAAAAGGCTGATACGCATATTCACATCTCAAATTATAGACCAACCCAAGTCTATTTTTCTAGCTGTTGAAAACACTTCCAGAAACTTGGTATACTTGTTTCAACTCCCCAAAGCACACAATAAGAGAAAGTCAAGCCCTCAGCTGGTTACTGAGAAACTTCCTAGGTGCTCTGATTGAAGGAGATTGTCAGCTTGACCATTAGTACTTCCCGTGAAGGTCTGACAGCCAGCACCTCCGGAGGAGAGTGCATTGAGAAAAGAGCTTGGTGCTAAGGCAAGACACCAGATATTATTTATCTGGATAGCTGTCTCCTGAAACCAATACTGTTTATCTCCTACACTGAAAAACAATTTCTTTGAAATGAAGGAAAAAAAATAATTTCCTCTAAATTGAAGGGAAAAATTAAAACATGTAAGTCTAATTCGGCATCTTGAGAAACCAGAGAGGTTCCATGACCTACTCAAGGTCACACAACCAGCCTAAACACTCTTTCCCTGCCCTACACCCTACTGCCTCTGTCAGCAACACACGCTCACATGTGGGTCAAACGACAGCTCAATTACATTTACGGAACTCACTTTATCAAAGAACTCGACCCTAGGTTTCTTTCCACCAGAACTTAATGATCCTACTTCCCACACATCCAAAGAGTCCTCTCCTAAGTGTGCCTTTCTACACATTGGACCCACCTGTACGTCCCCTCTCAGGACTCTGCCAGACATTTTTCAGACAGCAGTGAGAAGCAAGGCATAAATGAGCTTGAGAATGCTGACTGAATATAAACTTGACTAGATGCAAAACGATGCTCTGCAAAGACTTTGTCCACCATATGCAAACGCCTAAGGGATTCAGAAATGTGCTTGCAGTCAATATTTAAAATCTAGTCTCTTTTTATCTCCCAAGAAGTTCCCTTGATGCCCTAGTTGTGGATAAAAATAGATATGCAAACATGGCCCATCTACACTAATGAGGCAAAATGCCTGGTACACTTGAAGGATGATGGCCATCACTTGTGTTTACTGAGTGCCTGCTCGGTGCCAGGCACCGTGCTGGGCAGGGATGTACTGCTGTGACACAGCAGTGTGGCTTCCAGCTGACCGTGGCCCATGAAATATTAGGAAGGCTTGGTTCCTTGGCCCCTGCCTATCTCTATGATGAGCTAATAAATGCAATCAACAGGTAATTAAAAGCAATCTTGATGTGCTTCAGAGAGTAAGAACTTAGAGAACAGTCAGGAAGACATTACTTATCTGCCCCCTAGTATTCTGGAAGGATTCATAAACTTCTGACCACTGGAAGAATGCCAAGGAAAGAGTGCTGGGTTCTAGTCTAGGCCAGGGGGGTCCCCACTGCATGATCTGGGAGCCAAATCCAGCTTCCTGTCTACTTTTATATAGCCTTGATCCAAAAATGATTTTTACAGTTTGAAATAGTTGGGGGGTGGGAATCAAAAGCAAAATATTTCATGACACAGAAAAGTCACAAAAAATTATAATTTTAGGGTTCATAAATGAAGTCTGGTTAGAATAAAGCCACATCCATTTGCTTATGTACTGCCTAGGGCTGCTTCCTAGCTACAATGGCAGGGCTGAATCGCTACTGAGGTGACCAAATGTGGCCTGCAAGGCCAAATAGATTTTCTATTTGGCCCCTTATAAAAAGGTTTGCAGACCCCTGTTCTAGATCAAGGACCATAACCATCTGCTATAGAACCCAGGGAATGTTCCATGGTGTCTACTCCACTGTATCTTCAAGACTGCAGACCTTCTATAAAGGGATACAGACTGGGATAAAGTTTATGAATGACTTGAGATCCTCCATATAAAGATGCTATGTAATTCATGGAGAATGCAATTATACTGTCAAATTATTAGCCATGTTGATTGCCATACTAATAATGAAAATAATAATTATACCATCCTAGGTGATATTTAAACCTTCTCAGGAAAGTAAATGGAAACTTTTGTCTCTGGGAGCCTCAAGTTCCCTCTCCTTTAATCATGTACTTCCAGATTTTACACTTGCTTGGCAGCAGGAAAATTGTGAGAATCAATGCCCAGGAATATAACATAAAGTATAAAATTGTTCATTAGTCAAGGCATGTTGGATCAGCAGTTGGCAATTCACCATGTCAACAGAGAGGAAAACAAAGCTGAGAGGAGTCACAGATTTTGATTTTTTTAAAAAATCAAAATTTTTTTTAAAAAAATCAAAATGTTGTTTTCTCTCCTGCTTGGGGGGAAATGCAAGAGTTTGGGCTATTTTGATGATGCTTTTTCTATTTATGAGAAATTTCAAGGGAAGACTGTAATTGAGACCTCAACTAATATGACTAGGAGTTGCAATTTAGGAAATAATAGTGAAAATGAATGCTTCACCTAACCTGAGGGCCCTCTTGCATACACAAGCCATGCCCTTGGCTCAGCCAATATCATCTCCCTCCTTCCTCTTCATGAAAAGACATTGTTTTATGAATATAAATAACAGATGTACATACCCACACAGACACACACACAGACACACACACACACACACACACACACACACACACACACATACACGCATGCACAGACACAATCACACTCCCATGACAACCAGAAAAAAGAAAGGTAAGTGGGAAAAACAAGATATAACATGTTGGTGATGCTTAAACCTCATCAAACTAGACTCACTTCGGGGACTAAAGATAAAAATATACCTTCTTTGTCTAACATTGAATATACAGGGACATCTACAATCCTGTGAGCTGGCAAAGGGAAGCAAAAACCCATTTATAACCATTATATGTTACATTCTCTGAAGTTAGGTAGTAATAGGAAATCCTGAAAAGTATCTAAAATTTAGAAACTACCAGAAGCTACTTCTCAATGTACAGGCCTTCTACCTAGAAGCTGCTGATCTCAGAAGTACTTTATTACTAATCTCCTTTTAACAACTCATGATTAGAATCCTGGTTACTCCCCTTTGGACTTGGATTTAGCCTCAAAAATCTACATGTTAGCTGTCTTTACCAGCAACTCTTACACCATGAAAAACAATTTCTAAACTTCTGTGAGCTTTATTTACATTCTAATGAACAAACTCAGCCCTGGGAAATGGCTTTTAAAATACTATAGCACTTATTTTTATATAGCAAATCTTTCTGGCTCTATCAGGAACAAGAGGAATCAGGCCCTCTCCTTGAAAGAATGTCCATTAGTCTTCATGGCAGGCTGGATGGGTCCAGCAGCCCTGGGAGTCTATATGTCATTCCTACCCTTTCTGCCAGAGTTCTGTAGCTTCAAATAGAAAGGAAGACAGCTAAGGGTTTATGCTGGGCTGATTTATAGTAATACTAAGATAAGAATGGAAAATATTATCATGGGAGAAACTCACGCTGGGTTTAAGGTTGTACTGAGTTATGGAAAGTACAAAAGGGATCCAATTTACATTCCCTTTCTTCCCTTTAGGATCTAGTAGAGAACCTGCCTTCACGTATAAATGATTAACTTGAGCCTGTGGAGGTCCAGGAGCCTCCTCACCTAGAAAGTGACCCTTTGGCTCTCTTAAGAGTTGAATTGGGGCCAGGCGCCACGGCTCATGCCTGTAATCCCAGCACTTTGGGAGGCCGAGGCGGGCGGATCATAAGGTCAAGAGATTGAGACCATCCTGGCGAAGATGGTGAAACCCCATCTCTACTAAAAATACAAAAATTAGCTGGGCATGGTGGCATGCACCTCTAATCCCAGCTACTCAGGAGGCTGAGGCAGGAGAGTTGCTTGAATCTGGGAGGCAGAGGTTGCAGTGAGCTGAGATCACGTGCCACTGAACTCCAGCCTGACGACAGAGTGAGACCCCGTCTCAAAAAAAAAACAAAAACAACAACAACAACAAAAAAAAACACAGTTGAATTAGGATAGCCCTATCTTCCTGGAGTTCCTCCAAAGAGGACCACTGGGCACCCTTGGCACCAGGTCTTCAGGCAGCACTGGGGAGTGGAAGACTAAAGCCAGAAGCCAACATTGTGCAGCAGCTTCCGGCAACTGAAACTAAGGCCCCTGGGGAGCAGGGTGATGAGGCCTGCTGGTAAAGAAAGCATCTGCTTCACTTCCCAAATAACTGACTTTGGGGTTTCTTTTCCAGCCAACTCTCCCATGGCTCTAGCTGACAAAACCCACTTATCCAAGGAAAGGACACTCCGTAAACTCTCTCTCCCCAGGGTGCTTACCCAGTAGAGCACGTCTGTCCAGCCCTCCATGGTGATGCACTGAAACACAGTGAGCATGGCAAAGGCAAAGTTATCAAAGTTGGTGATGCCTCCGTTTGGACCAACCCAGCCACTCCTACATTCCGTGCCATTGGCAGTACACTGGCGTCCATTCCCTGAGAACGCACATGGAGCTGGGTCCTCTTCAGCTACGATATCTGCAAACACACAAACAGGCTGCACCGCTCAGAACAGAAACATCAGGAAATCCAAGCCAGTGGAAGGTGAGAACCCTTGCCAGAGCCTGGGACACTCGACCGCCCCATCTGTGATGCCTCAGGATCCTACTTGTCCTTCAAGGTTCCCTTCACATGCTCCCTCCTTAGTGGAACCTGCCATTCCTGCTTGTCAGATCCGTGGCTCTTTTCCTCTGCACCCTCGCTTGTCGCACCTCCTTAGGCTTAAGACGGCACAATGCTGTGGGTGTGCCTCACGTTTTCGCTTTGGAGGGCTCTCATCTTGTTTGCTAGTACACATTACACAGGAAATCGGGGTGGAAAGGGAGACTGAATTCTCATCCATTCTGAACATAATACATACTGAGAACTGACTCAGTAAATGTACTGGTATATTGAGCATTTTTTTCCTATTTTGTTTTAGATTTTCCCCAACCACAAAAGTTGCTTTGGGGAAACACGAAAGTGTTTAAAGTTAAGTTAGGTACCATTTTCATTACTCACCTGAGTCAGCAAAAAAACATGTTTTGTGCATTTTTCCAATAAAAAGTTCCAATCCTATAATAGCATAGATTATGATTACAAATAATACCAAAAGGGCTATGTGAAGGAGGGGAACCATGGCTTTTATAATGGAGTTCAGGACAACTTGTAAACCTAGGAAAAACAAAGAAATAAGTTTGTGAGCCAGGAAGACACTCCAATAAATCATATATATAATTCCCAATCATGCCTCCTTTATTTAGAACACAGAGTAATAAGATTCAAAGAGGGATTTCAAAGCTTTTCATTAATATGAAGCCTGGATGTGAGCTAGACTGAAAAGGAACTTTAAAGATCATCTAATCCAACTCCTCCACTAGACAGAGGGAAAAGGAAGGTCTAGGGAGGTGACTGCCCAATGCTGAAGCCCATCATTCGCTCATGCATTTCTCCATCCATCTGACAAAAGCTCCTGAACGTCTACCATGTGGAAATCAGGTTTTATGCTTTGGGACAATACGAAGATGGTTTATGTAAAATGTCTCCCCTCAGAAAATTATATTCTAGGAGACACAGAATTAAACACAAATAATCTACTCTGGGGTAGTACATAGATGCTACATAATTAATATCCAACAGTTAAAATTAAGAGGGATGAAAGGGGTGAAGAAGGGGCCTTGAGGCAGTTTCCCTCTAGGCATGGCCAGGAGGCTGGGTGGATTTCCACAGGTGGGTATGGGAGAGAGGCGACTTCAGGAAAGAAGAACAGAAGACCACAGCCTAAAGGTGGGTAGCACAGTGCGGGCTTCAGGGTGGTGAGTCTTGATGGGTCGTTATATAGTGGAAAAGAAAATCAGGAAAGAGAAGTAGATTGCAGCCAGGGTTCTGGGTTTTGAATCTGGGTTAGGGAGCCAGACTTCAGACCACTGGCAAAAGGCAGCTGCTTTAGAAAGAGGAACAGGACAGCAGCAGGCCAGACACAGAGAGGTGGTTCAAGAGTGCTGGGGTAGGGGAGGGTGAATATCAGGATGAGGCCAGAACTCAGCAACTGAGTCGGAATGAGAGGAAGGTACCTAGAGAGCATACCAGTTATTTGAGACAGGGTCTTGAGGCAAATCCCAGTGCCTGGAACAAAACTAAGCATCAAAAGGGAGGTTCTCCAGGAATGGGGGAGATGGGAGGGACAGGGGGAGGGGTGAGAGTGACTTGAGCCTTGTTAAGTTTGATGTTGGTATTATATAACATTAAGGTACATGGGTCTCAAGACATGTCTTGTCTTGAGAGACAAGAACATGAGAAATGATTATTTCTGGCCGGCCACCGTGGTTCACACCTGTAATCCCAGCACTTCGGGAGGCCAAGGCAGGTGGATGACCTGAGGTCAGGAGTTCAAGACCAGCCTGGCCAACATGGTGAAACACCATCTCTACTAGAAATACAAAAAATTAGTCAGGTGTGGTGGTGCGCAGCTATAGTCCCAGCTACTCAGGAGGCTGAGGTGGGAGAATCGCTTGAACCTGGGAGGCAGAGGTTGCAACTGCAGCCTAGGTGACAGAACGAGAGTTCGTCTCCAAAAATAAGAGAGAGAGAGAGAGAGAAACGATAATTTGTTACATTTAAAACTTTTGCTGCCAGGGAGGTCTTAGCAAGGTAGGGTCTTGCTGAGTCTAAAATCCTCAGACTCAGACCCATTCATTTCAATGGCAAAAACCGCAATTACTTTTGCACCAACCTAATAGAAGCTACGCATGGAGTCATACTCAGTACCACAGTGATAGTGTGGGTAAGGCTGTCAGCCAAGGGAGAGAAAAACAGGTCATGCAAAGAAGGATGGAGGTGGCACTCAGGATTAGGATTGGGTATGAGGGAGCAAGAGACTAAGGGAGAATGGGCAGGAACCCAGAACCTGCCCTAGACACCAGGCCTCCTGACGCCGCTGGCATCCCACGTCCTCCTCACTGGCCCGCAACCTCAGCACTATGGTGCTGCTCACTCTTTTCCTCCCCACTTGCTCTTTCCCTGCCCTTCCCTATTGTTTCTCTGCCTTCAAACGTCCCCTCTTCTGCTATCATCTTACTTTCCCAACACATATTCAGGAAAGAAAGGATGCAAGAAGCTGAGATGCTTACATCAGAAACCAGAATACAGCAGGCAAAGAGAAGATGTAGCAATCACAACAGACGTTTACCGTGAGAAGCAGCACGGGAGGAAGCAGGGGAGAGGATGGTGAGGGAAGAGCAGTAAGGATTTCAGACACGGCAAGACCCCGCCTTGCTGTGACCTCTATTACAACTAAAACCTGGGTGCTACACCTTTGGATATGTAAATGCTAGTTTTTTTTTTTTTCAAAGATGATCATTTAGGACAATTTTCAATATTTCTACCTCCTGTAAGGAACACGTGGAAGGGAAAAGACGACACCCGTTCCGATCCCAATGAACAGGTTTCTATTGTTTTGATTTTCTTAAGACACCAGTGGGCCATCCAAAATCATCCCCCAGCAGTTAGCTCTTCTAAATTCCATGGCAGTAAGCTTCATGAACTTTTTTTTAACGTTTAGAGTAACTACTGTATTTCAGATTGGTCCCATCTATAAGATGATGAAGTTGTATCTGGCTGTGAATAGGTATATGTTATGGCATTCAGCTCCTTTGTACTACTCAACACATATGGTAGATCTCAGTGGAACTCATGGGACTCTAGTCAAGGAGGCAGAAATGGGAAGAAGACTGGGTCAGGAATGCGGAGATCGTGGGTCTCGTTCTGTCTGGCTACTCATCAGCTGTGAGAACCTACACAAGTCACTACCTCTAACAGGCCCCCCTGTTTCCTTGTCTAAAAGATGCAGGTAGACCAGATGATCTTTAGGATTCTTTTCCAATCTGATGGTCTTGAACTTTGATAAATGTTTCCCTGTCCAACAAGGAAGGACAAGGAAAGACAAGGTAAGACGTTACAGAGTGAGCAGCACAGTAGTGCTGAGGCCGCAGGGCTGGGGAGAGGACACGGGATACCAACGCAGGGGTCAGGAGGCCTGGTCTCCAGGGCACGCTCTGAGTTCCTGCCCATTCTCCCCCAGTCTCTTAATATGGGTGGTTAAGAACTCCACAAATGTCTGATTTGCCACCTTGTGAAATAAATCTACCTTTCACTCACTCAGTAAATATATATTTCCATACACACGTGCACACAAAATCATGTCTTACAGAACAGTCAGGATTCTCTTTAGCAGGGACTAAGCAATTCCTATGTAAGTGTAACCAGTCAAACATTCCTGGACATTTTTCGCAACTTTGGGTACTAGAGAAGAAATCAGCAGGCCGCAGTCGCCAACCACCACTAGAAACAGCAGGTCCCACAACCTCTGATCCCTTCCTTCTAAAGCCTATTTGAGTTTGATGAGACTGAGACGTTCCCCACCTGGGTGGTTAATAAGCTCAAAAGTCCTCATACAAGACTCAGACCCACATTTTCCCTTGCTGACCTGGGGCGGGGAGTTCAATACAAATCTATCCAATTTCAAACAGTGATGTTTGTTGGAGAAAGGAAGAGATACACTTTAAAACTAATTCTCAAGAATATCTGGGAGCACTGCACTGGTTGATTAGTAAAAACCTCATTAGCCAAGGAAGCAGACACAACGCTATGTAAGTTTTTGGATTTTTCGCTGGCCAGAGGCTCACACACGCACGCACGCACACATACAGCCACGGCCCCAAAAGTCTGCACGCAACACATACCACGGACAGGCTGACCTGTTATTTGCTCTTTGGGGGGAAAAGCTGTCATGGTTACTTTGAAATTAGATTAAGCTATAACAACTAAATCTGGAAGAACATGTTTGCTCACTGAAGTTCTCATTTAATCATGTTACACTTAACAGAGCCAGTCATTTCCAAGGTATTTCTATTTTTCTCAATTGATTCCACACAGTTCTGTGGTTTTGACTTGTGCTGATCTTTTTCAATGAAAATAAATGAACCATCTGGAAAAACAAGTACACATAAAACACCACTTCCTACATTTTAAAATGTTAAATTCGGAAATTTTTTTTTTCCAGAGGATTTTTGGTGCATTCTAAGTGCCAACAAGTTTAATAAAATTTCAGGAAGAACTTCTGGAGAGGCAGAAAATGTCATCTGTGTTCTTCCAATGGCTTTACGAGTTGTGAAAAGCAGGCACACCCTGCAATCCCATATCCTGGCTCAGAGGCATCAGCCCTCAGAAAGGTGTTACGACTTCCACCCACTGAAGTCCCTGACACGGGAGTGCTACCGGAACAGAGCCCAGTAAGTAAGGCAACCCCAAATGCCTTCTGGAAGGATAAGAGGCTGCCGCTCTTGGCTAGGGCACAGACAGGGCATCTCTTCCAACTCAGGTATGATTTAACCTGGGCTGGGGGCTTGGAGCCAGAAGTGCACTGGGGCCTGGCAATGAGTGGTATGGTAGGGCCTAGTGGCTACCACTCTCTCACCCACTCACTGAGAGCCTCTGTGCTCCATGCATCCTGCAAGGGGCTCTCCCTCCATTATGTCATTCAGTTCTTACAACGGCCTTCAAGGCAGGGACTCCTGTGCCCTGTATCCAGCCACGGCAGCTGGAGCATTCATCCCTTCCCCCAGAGCTGGGTAGCATAGTTCCTGATAGGAGAGGAGCTAATCAGAGTTTCCAGGAGTCCAGCCCCCTGGTGCTCCCCCCTTGGAAAAAAAAGTCAGGCGGCCGAGTCCTCCAACACCCTTATCCACAAAACCCACCACTTTCAGAGAAGCAGGCCTGGAAGTAGAGGGGCCGACAGAAGCATGTTGTCAGAGAAGAAAAAGAGACCAGAATTAAAGGCCTGAGGAACCCAAGTCTCACCCCACCGCCTCATCTTTCTGCAGGAGAAGATTCTCTCCTCCACCAAATCAGGATGACACTAACTGCCACCTGTCCCCCTCTCGGGGCTGTCACAGAGATCCAATGTGACAGCATAAGCCAAAGTGTCCTGTCAAGTGTGAAGGAGGCTGTGGTCATCCGCTGACCCCTGGCTGGCACAGAGCAACTCACCTCGGAGCACCAGTCAGTGATTCTGAGACCCACCCAGAAGATAAAAACCAGCACACTCCTGAGCTCTAGGAAACAGTAAGTGCTTACTGGGCACTCCTGACACTAGTCGAAGTGGTCGCAACACTCGAAAGGCACGGAGGGCTTTGACATCAAAGCCTCCAGATTTGCCGCTAGAGTGGTTCCCGCCTTCTGTTTCTTTGGTTAATTGTTCCAAAATTACACTAAACAATCTGAAAGAAGAAGAGAGAAAGAAACGTTAGAGTCTGTCACCCCAGGGAAGCAAAACAGGATGATCATCGCAGTTATTTTTGAACAAGGGCTAATTCCATATGGCTGCCGCTTCAATAAAAGGAAGTCAAAGACAAGAATGGGGCTGTGGAGCTGGAATACGAACAACCCCATCTCCAAAATGACTGGGACAGGGATTAATCTCATCTGTTTTCATTGCAAGGGAACAGCAGAGAGCAAGTCTGTCCCCAAAGAAGAGGGGAGTCCCTGGGAACCCAATGATGACAAGTGGAACTGCTGCCAACTAAAATGACAACAGTAATCTTGGTGGTTACCATTTACGAGCACTCGCTATGTGCTAGGCACTGCACTTACACGGTCACATTAATTCACACATAATGTTATGCAGCAAGAATTATAAACACCATGTTACACACGAGAAAACAAACTTGATGCGAATAAGTAGCTTGCCCAGGGTCACACAACTAGCAGCGACACATGTCAACACAGGCACGTTGACCCCACTAGGATGTAGGTTCTATAAGAGCAAAGAGTTTTAGTCTGTTCTAGTCTAGTGCCTGTTACGGTTTCTGACACATAGGAAGTGCTCCAGAAATACCTGATGAATCAATGAATGACTTCAAAGTCTCACATCTTAATATGTTATACATAGTCAATGCAGTCACTAACACACACACCCAACCTTCACCCTCATAGGGATATTTGGAGAAGGATGTAAATCACAGATACTAAGGAGTTGTGCAAAGGCTAAAGGCAGTTAAGGTAAGTTATTAATATCATCATCCTCTCTTTTGAAATGTGAATAATGTTATACCTGGCAGCCACGATACATTTTTTCCTAGTCTCAGAAGGTTCGGATAAAAAACTATTTTCAGGCAATTTGCTCATTTAACAGTTAGTTTTGCTCTTTTAAATAAACATGCTTTGAGACCATTACTTGTTTTTTCAGAGTAAGTATATAATTTGCCCATTTCAAACAGCATCAACTCTGGCCAATCAGATTGTGAGAATGACTGGCCCAGCAACAAAGAAAAGGTTTCCAAAGTTTAATGAGCAGACAAAGCAGAAACTCTGCCCCCACTGGCATGCTTCTGGATTGCCAAGACACTTGAGTCCATAAAACACAGGGTGGTCTGATTGCAGCCCTGATTGGGTATTGCTGTATAGTTCTGGGGCATTTATAGATCAGCCCTTTGTTTTAATAACACTACAGCAATTAGCAACGACCCCATCCAGGAGGGAAAACAAGCCTGGTCTCTACCTTTACAAAGCTTCAAATGGTAAGCTCTTCCTAGTTATGACTGGGGAAATAGATGAAATTTATGACATGTTTCTCTCTCTTTAGCGTAGTTTTGAAAAATTTACCATAAATCCCAGCAGCAAGGCTAAAGTGAAAAGTCTCTCCTCCAAAACAAATTCATAGCTTCACAAAAACAAAGAAAAAAAAAAGAAAACTACAAACTCTTCTGTAACGTGCGAGCCACAGGAATTTTCATCCCAAAGGATTAGGAAAGTAATTTATGCAGGTAGTGACTTAAGACTGCTTTCAAGTATCTGTGTTTTGCAACACATACTTCATGATCCCTTTATTCCTTGTCTTCAGCAATGTCCTTGAAAACAGGTGGAAAATGTCTCTCTCTTGTTACCAAAGAGCCCAAGTCAGAGAGAAGCAGGCTGTGTTCCCAGACAGTGTGGGCCTGCAAGAAGCGGAGGCTGGTCTCCATTCCTAAGAGTTATGAGATATTAGGAAAGTCCCTTTCCTTCTCTGGGCCTCAGTTCTCCTCTCTGTAAAATGACAAAACTGGAATAAACGACTCAGACAATGACCTTTCCACTCTTAACGTTCTGTGATTCTGTTCCCCTCACCACTACGCCCTTCAAAAAAGAAGTACCATGGGCCCGAAGAGTTAAGGACAGGATGAGAAAGGAGTAATTGACTCTTGATTGTTATTAAAAGTTTACCCTAGCCAGGCTCGGTGGCTCACACCTGTAATCCCAGCACTTTGGGAGGCCGAGGTGGGAGGATCACGAAATCAGGAGATCAAGACTATCCTGGCTAACATGGCAAAACCCTATCTCTACTAAAAATACAAAAAATTAGTCAGGTGGGATGGCGGGCGCCTGTAATTCCAACTACTCAGGAGGCTGAGGCAGGAGAATCATTTGAACTCAGGAAGCTGAGGTTGCGGTGAGCTGAGATCTCGCCACTGCACTCCATCCGGAATGACAGAGTGAGACTCTGTCCCCTGCCCTCTGCAAAAAAAGTTTACCCCAAGGCAGAAGAAAAGAGACAAGGAGCTGTCTGAACTGACTAAAGGCAGAAGCACCAGAATGAGAAGTAGTGTTTTTCAAAAAGGCTTAAGTCATAGAGCCTGAGTGCTTGGAATATATCTTTATTGAAAGTTTAGAGGCATGGGATAAAAGTTGGCTTAGATCAAACTTTTCTCTAAAGGAATAACTTCAGCTCTGGCAGACACACTGAGTCCTCTTGTGGTCACATTAACAGTTAACATTTTAGAAGTATCAATTACTTTCTTAATGTCTCGGTTATTGGGAATCTTGACAAAAGCAATAGGTCACTGTTGACTTGGAATGGAAAATCCATTGGATTGAGATACAGACTGCAGTTGGAAACTTTAGTGAGTAGGAATTTAATTCAAATGAAGACATCGTAATTCTTTTTCTTTTTTAAAACCTTTCTTCCACTGTTCGACTCCGATTTCGTGCATATTTTGATAAAAAAATAATCTGATGTTCTGAGGTTTTTCTAAGAAAAGAGTCCAGTTCTACTTCAGTTTCCTGTATGGGTTTTTTGTTTTTTTTTTTTTTTTTTTTTTTTGCTTTTTAAATCACTTTATATTGCAATTTCATTTATATATAATGCTAATTTAAAGTGTACAATGGGTTTTGAAAAATGTATAAGCCTAAGTAACAAACACCATGATCACAATCGAGAAGGTTTCCAACATGTCAGATGATTCTCTTGTGCCCCTCTGCATGCACAGCCTTGTGCAGAGCTTCCCCTGAAGCTCAGCCTTGAGTAGCCAGTGACTGTTTATTGCTATAGGTTTTTTTCTTTTTCTAGAACCCATATAAATAGAATCACATAGGATGTTCTCCTGGTTCATCTTCTTTTTCTCACTGTGATGTTTTTGACATTCATCCATGTTGTTATCTTTCATCAGCAGTTCATTTCTTTTTACTGTTCTGAAATATCCCATTATATAAATATACCACAATGAGTTTATCCAATCACCGGCTGAGGGACATGTAAGTTGTTTCCAGTTTTTCTCTATTATGAATAAAGTCTTTTGGTGGACATGTGTTTTCATTTACCTTGAATAAATATCTAAGAGTAGAACTGGCAATATGGTCATATGGTAAGTCTATGTTTAACACTGTAAGAAATGGGCACATTTTTTCCAAAGTGATTATACCATTTTCCATTTCTCATATACAAGTGGTATATGAGAGTTCCAGTTGTTCCATATTTTGGTTAACACTTGCTATTTTCAGTCTTTCTACATTTAGTAATACTAGTGGGTATCCAGTACCATCACTGAAGTTTTAATTTGTGTTTCTCTAATTACCAACAATGTTGAGCATCTTTTCAGGTGCTTGTTGACTATTCGCATATCTTCTTTCATGAAGATCTGTTCAAATATTTTACCTATTTGTTTACTGAGTTGTCTTTCTACTATTGGGTTGTAAGAGTTCTTTATATATTCTGAATACAAGTCTTTTGTCAGATGCATGTTCTGTGAATATTTTTCCCAATCTGTGCCTTGCTTTTTCATTGTCTTCACATTGTCTTTTGAAGAAAAGTTTTAAATTTTGATAAAGTCAATATTTTCAATTACTCTTTCAAGACTGGAGCTTTTTGTGTCCTGAGACATTTCTGCCTACACTGAAGTCATAAAGATTTTATCCAGCATTTTCTACTAGAAATGTCATCATTTTATACTGTCCAAGGAAATCAGAGGTGACACAGACAAATGGAAAAACATACCACACTCACAAATAAGAAGACTCAATATCATTTAATTGGTCATACTGCCCAAAGCAATATACAGATTGAATGCTATTCCTATCAAACTGCCAGTGACATTCTTCACGTAACTAGAAAAAAACAATTTTAAAATTCATATGGAACAAAAGAAGAGCCTGGATGGCCAAGATAATCCTATCCTAAGCAAAAATAACAAAGCTGGAAGTGTCATACTACCTGACTGCAAATTATACTACAGGGCTGCAGTAACCAAAACAGCATGGTACTTATACAAAAACAGACACATAGACCTAGGGAACAGAGTAGAGAGCCCAGAAATAAGGCCGAATACCTACAACCATCTGATCTTTGACAAAGGTGACAAAAACAAGCAATGGGGAAAGTTCTCCCTATTCAGTAAACCATGCTGGGATAACTGGCAAGCCATATGCACAAGATTGAACTCGACCTCTTTCTTATACCATATACAAAAATCAACTCAAAATGGAGTAAAGGCTTAAATGTAAAACCCAAACTATAAAAACCCTGGAAGACAACCTAGACAGTATCATTCTGGACATAGGAATAGGCAAGGATTTCATGACAAAGATGCCAAAAGCAATCACAGCAAAAGCAAAACCTGACAAATTGGATCTAACTAAACAAGAGCTTCTGCACAGCAAAACAAAATCAGGGTAAAGAGACAACCTACAGAATGGTTAAAAAAATATTGCAAACTATGTATCTGACAAAGGTCTAATATCTAACATCTGTAAGGAACTCAGATTCACAAGAAGAAAGAAAAATCCCATTAAAAAATCAGCAAAGGATACAGAGATACTATTCAAAAGACATACATGTAGGCAACAAGCATATGAAAAAAAGCTCCGTATTACTGATCTAAGAGAAGTGCAAATCAAAACCCCAATGAGGATACCATTTCACACCAGTTAAAATGGCTACTATTAAAAAGCCAAACAGTAACAGATGCTGGCGAGGTTGCAGAGAGAAGGAAATGCTTACACACTGTTGGTGGAAGTGTGAATTAGTTCAACCATTGTGGCAAGCAGTGTGGCAATTCCTCAGAGAGCTAACAACTGTATTTGTGTATTTTTAAGTCCTGTTATTAGGTATACATACATTTAGGATTGTTGCATCCTCCTGATGAAATAATTATTATAAAATGTCTCTTTTTATCTCTGATAATATTTCTTGCTCTGAAGTCTACTTTGTTGGATATTAACATAACCACACAAGCTTTCTTTTGATCAGTTTTTGCATTATATATCTTTTTCTGTCCTTTCACTTTCAAAGTATTTGTGTATATATTTAAAGTAGGTTTTCTGTAGACACGATAGAATTGGGTCTTGTTTTTATATATGTATATTCTGATAAATTCTGGATTTTAATAAAGATGTATCTAGGTTTAACTGTAGCAACTTGCCATTTGTTTTCTATTCATCCTGTCCTTTTCTCCTTTTTTCTTCTTCCCTGCCTGTTTTGGATTGAGGGGTTTTTAAAAAATCCATTTAATCTCGACTATAGGCTTATTAGATACATCTGGGTGGTTTTTTGTTTGTTTGTTTTTTGTTTTTTTTTTTTTGTTTGTTTGTTTGTTTTAGTGGCTTTCTAAGGCCAGTGTCAATAAAAATTTTCTATGAAGTGCCAAACAGCAAATACTTCAGGATCTGCAGGCCATAGGGTTTGTCATAACTACTCAACTTTGCCATTATAGCACCAAACAGCCAAGACACGACTGAATGTGGCTGAATAACAATGAAACTTTATTTGCCAAAGCAGGCAGTAAATAAAATACTTTGTCAATGGTGGGGAAGAAAAGGCTCAGGCCAGGCGCGGTGGCTCATGCCTATAATCCCAGCACTTTGGGAGGCCGAGATGGGTGGATCACGAGGTCAGGAGCTCAAGACCAGCGTGGCTAACATGGTGAAACCTTGTTTCTACTAAAAAATATAAAAATTAGCCAGGCATGGTGGTTACGTGCCTATAATCCTAGCTACTCAGGAGGCTGAGGCAGGAGAATCACTTGAACCCAGGAGGCAGAGGTTGCAGTGAGCTGAGATCGTACCACTGCACTCCAGCTTGGGGGACAGAGCAAGACTCCATCTCAGAAAAAAAGCAAAGAAGCCTCAAATCAGATTTGGTCTACAGGTTGTAGTTTGCCAATCCATACTCTTGGGTTTATAATATACATCTTTAAATATTATCTGAAGATAGACTGTGATATCTTAATCACCATATAAGTAAATGACAACACTGTATGGCTATTTCCCTATTCCTGTCCTTCATGCTACCATTGTCTTACACCGTTTTCCTTTTTTTTTTTTTTTTTTTTTTTTGAACAGTCCCGCTCTGCTGCCCAGGCTGGAGTGCAGTGATGTGATGTCAGCTCACTGCAACCTCTGCATCTTGGGCTCAAGCAATTCTTCTGCCTCAGCTTCCTGAGTAGCTGGGACTACAGGTGTATGCCACCACACCTGGCTAATTTTTGTATTTTCAGTAGAGATGGGGTTTCACTATATTGGCCAGGCTGGTCTTGAACTCCTCACCTCATGATCCGCCCACTTCGGCCTCCCAAAGTGCTGGGATTACAGGAGTAAGCCACCATGCCTGTGGCCCATATGCTTTTCCATAGAAGCTATAGACACCACAATACATTGTTTTTCTTGCTTTAAATACTATCTTTTTTTTTTTTTTTCTTGAATCTGACACTTTATTGGAAAGAGACTTCCTTCTTTCCTAGGGCCCCCTACAAAATAGATGTTGAGTCTCCAAGAATCCTGAAGAGTTTCGAGAGACATTACTGGGGCTACAGAAGGGCTTTTCAAAATCCACAACACCTAGGAGAAATGATGGGTTGGCTGGTAATAAGGCTGCTTAGAATAGCTAAGGCAACGTGTGTCCCACATGTGGCTAGAATCACATCAGTTCAATGTGCTAACCTTGATTACCTCAGGCTTTAAATACTATCTTTAAAGAAATTTTTAAATGAGGGGAAAATGTCTATATAAGTACCCACATATTTACCCTTTCTGGCACTCTTCATTCTTCTTGTGTAGATCCACAGCTCTACCTTGTATCATTTTCCTTCAGCCCTGAGGAACTGCCTTTAACACTGAGGTACAGATCTATTAGTCATGAATTCTTACATTCTGGAATATCTGAAAACATTTTTATTTTGACTTTAACTGTGAAAGATATTTTACTGAGTGAGAATCCTAGGTTGACATTTAAAGATGTCTCTCTATTGTCTTCTGTCTTACATACTTGACAAATAGTTTGATTTTTTTTCTGTTTTAAGGTTTTCTCGATATTATCTTTGTTCTTTAACAATTTCCTTACAATTATGACGTGCCTTTCTTCATGTTTATTTTGCTTAGCCTTTGCTGAGCTTCTTGTGAGTTTCTATTTTTCATCACTTTTGGAAAATCTGGAGCCGTTTCTTCAAATATTTTTTGCTGTCTCCTCTTTCTCTCCTCTCCTTCTAAGACTCCAAATACACATACGTTAGACCACTTGATATTTCCTCCCAGCTCACAGAGGTGGTGTTCATCTTCTCCTCAATTATTCTTCTTCATGTTATTGCTGTATTTTCAAACTTCCTGATTGTTTTTCCTTCTATAGTGTCTAAGCTGAGGTTAAGCCAATCCAGAGAATTTTTCATTTTGGATATATTTTTCATCTCATAAAGTCCCATTTGTTTTTTTTAATATTGTCCCATCTTTTCTTACTATAATCATGTACCCCTTTAAGTCCACAAATACATTTATAATAGTGGTTTTTAAAGCTCTGTGAAGTTCCTCTTTAATTCCATCATCTCTGTCATTTCAGGATCTGTTTCTACTGATGGATTTGCCCCTGGTTATGGGTCACATTTCTCATATGTTCAGTGTCTGGATTTTGTTGTCTTCTTTTAAAGAATGTCAAGTTATGTTGTGGCAGGCAGTTAAGTGAGCATATCAGTTTGCTGCTGCCTTTTTTTTTTTTTTTTTTTTTTTTTTTAAACAGAGTCTCAGTCTGTCACCCAGGCTGGAGTGCAGTGGCACAACCTTGGCTCACTGCAACCTTTGCCTATCTGGTTCAAGCGATTCTCTTGCTTCAGCCTCCCATGTAGCTGGGATTGCAGGCATGCAACCCATGTCCAGCTAATTTTTACATTTTTAGTAGAGATGAGGTTTTGCCATGTTGGCCATGGCTGGTCTTGAACTCCTGACCTCAGGTGATCCACCCACCTCAGCCTCCCAAAGTGCTGGGATTACAGGCATGAGCCACCATACCTGGCCTAGTTTGCTTCTTTTCAGACTTCTTTTCAAACACTGTAAGCAAGGATTTCAGGTAGCCTCTGTACCGTAGAGAAGCAATTGGCAAACTTTTTCTGTAAAGGGCCAGATAGTAAATATTTTGGGTTTTGTGGACCTAAACTACTCAAATTGAACTATGAAAACAAATGAGTGTGGCCATGTTACAATAAAATTTTATTTACAAAAATAGAGGGCAGGCTAGATGGGCTAGGATTTGGCCCATTGAGTTTGCCAGCCCCTGCTCTAGAACCAGTTTAGCATGACTACCAATGGCCCTTGTGGGGTCTCTACTGACAGTCCAGAATGTTCAATGAGGTATTTCCACCCTAAAGAGTCAGAATTTGAATGTCTTCCAGTCCTTTGGGAGCCCTGGTTATCATTCATTTTACAGCTCCCTAATTTTTTTCTTTTCCCTAGCAGTGGTCTTCCCTAGCCTCATGGACTCACAACTCCATGTAGGTTTAGCTTAGTCCTCAGCCAAAACTGATGAGGACTCCAAGGCATATTTATGAAGCTCTTTCTCTGAATAGCTCCCTCCCTTCCCATATTCTGCTTACCCAAACTCTTTTTTCTGTCTCCTTAACTCAGTAAGACTACCATGCTCCACTCTGTTCCCTGTCCCTGTGCTGTGCTGTCGTGTAAAAAACGTCTCCATGTAGAAAGCCAAGGTGATTGCAGCATGATGACAAAAGAAATGAGGCTAAGCATCTCCATTCCTAGCTGAGCAAGTCATCCAGTGGCAGAAGAGGCACAGTCAGATTATCCCAGAACCAACAAACCTGCAAGGCTGCTGCTTGTCATTCCTTGGCAGAGTCCAACAAATAAAGGAAGGTATGGCACATATCTGCCACCTGTTCATTTTGATATGCACTTCTTTGCAATGATGTCTTAAATGCAAATGTATTGTGGAGATTTCTGCAAAAGCTAAGTTGTTTTTTTTTAAATTTATTTATTTTACTTTAGGTGCATACTATATCTGGCATTTCTCCCATGTTATCCCTCCCCACCCTCCCCACCTCCCCACCTCCCACTGTCTCTCCCCTACCCTCCCCAACTGCCTCCAGTGTGTGATGTTCCTCTCCCTGAGTCCATGCGTTCTCATTGTTGAACACCCACCTATAAGTGAGAACATACGGTGTTTGGCTTTCTGTTCTTATGACAGTTTGCTGAGAATGATGGTTTCCAGATTCATCCAAGTCCCTACAAATGACACAAACTCATCATTTTTATGGCTGCGTAGTATTCCATGGTGTGTATGTACCACATTTCTTTGTCCCGTCTATCACTGATGGACATTTGGGTTGGTTCCAGGTCTTTGCTATTTATTGTACATAGGGCTGCAATGAACATACATGTGCATGTGTCTTTATAGCAGAACGATTTATAGTTCTTTGGGTATATATCCAGTAATGGGGTTGCTGGGTCAAATGGAATTTCTATTCCTAGATCCTTGAGAAGTCGCCACACTGTCTTCCAAAATGGTTGAACTAATTTACACTCCCGCCGACTGCATAAGAGTGCTCCTATTTCTCCACATCCTCTCCAGCATCTATTGTCTCCAGATTTTTTAATGATTGCCATTCTAACTGGTGTGAGATGATATCTCAGTGTGGTTTTGATTTGCATTTCTCTAATGACCAGTGATGATCAGCGTTTTTTCATATGTTTGTTGGCCTCATATATGTCTTTGAAAAGTGTCTGTTCATATCCTTTGCCCACTTTTGAATGGGGTTGTTCGTTTTTTTCTTATAAATCTGTTTTAGTTCCTTGTAAATTCTGGATATTGGCCCTTTGTCAGATGGGTAGATTGCAAAAATTTTTTCCCATTCTGTTGGTTGCCGATTCACTCTAATGATGGTTTCTTTTGCTGTACAGAAGCTCTGTAGTTTAATTAGATCCCATTTGTCTATCTTGGCTTTTATTGCCATTGCTTTTGGTGTTTTACTCATGAAGTACTTGCCTATACCTATGTCCTGGATGGTTTTGCCTACATTTTCTTCAAGTGTTTTTATGGTGTTTGGTTTTATGTTTAAATGTTTGATCCATCTGGAGTTAATTTTAGTGTAAGGTGACAGGTAGGGGTCCAGTTTCTCCTTTCTGCACATTGCTAGCCAGTTTTCCCAACACCATTTATTAAACATGGAGTCCGTTCCCCGTTGCTTGTTTTTTTGCCAGGTTTGTCAAAGATCAGATGGTTGTAGCTGTGTGGTGTTTCTTCTGGGGTCTCTGTTCTGTTCCATTGGTCTATGTCTCTGTTTTGGTACCAGTACCATGCTGTTTTGATTACTGTAGCCTTGTAGTATAAAGTCCAGCAGTGTGATGCCTCCAGCTTCGTTCTTTTTGCTTAGGATTGTCTTGGCTATGCGGGGTCTTTTGTGATTCCATATGAAGTTTAAAGTGTTTTTTTCCAGTTCTGAGAAGAAGATCATTGGTAGCTTGATGGGGATAGTGTTGAATCTATAAATTACTTTGGGCAGTATGGCCATTTTCACAATAATGATTCTTCCTAACCGTGAGCATGGAATGTTTCTCCATCTGTTTGTGTCCTCTCTTATTTCATTGAGCAGTGGTTTGTAGTTCTTCTTGAAGACGTCCTTTAGATCCTTTGTTAGTTGTATTCCTAGGTATTTCATTCTTTTTGTAGCAATTGTGAATGAGAGTTCGCTTTTGATTTTACTCTGTCTGTTATTGGTATATATGAATGCCTGTGATTTCTGCACATTGATTTTGTATCTGGAGACTTTGCTGAAGTTGCTTATCAGTTTGTGAAGACTTTTGGCTGAGACAATGGGGTCTTCTAGATATACAATCATGTCATCTGCAAATAGAGACAGTTTGACTTCCTTCTTTCCTAATTGAATATGCTTTATTTCTTTTTCTTGCCTGATTGCTCTGGCTAGAACTTCCAATACTATGTTGAATAGGAGTGGTGAGAGAGGACATCCTTGTCTAGTGCCTGATTTCAAAGGGAATGCTTCCAGCTTTTGCCCATTCAGTATGATTTTGGCTGTAGGTTTGTCATATATAGCTCTTATCATTTTATGATACATTCCACTGATACCTAGTTTATTGAGAGTTATTAGCATGAAGGGCTGTGGAATTTTATTGCAGGCCTTCTCTGCATCTATTGAGATAATCACCTGAAAGAAACACTAAACACGGAAAGGAACAAGTACAAGTCACTGCAAAAGCAAACCAGTTGGCAAAGACCAAAAATGCAATGAAGAAAATGAGTCAACTAATGGGAAAGAAAATCAGCCAGTAACAAAATGGCAGGATCAAATTCACACATAGCAATATTAACATTGAATGTAAATGACCTAAACACCCCAATCAAAAGACACAGACTGGCAAACTGGATAAAAAGTCAGAACCCATTGGTGTGCTGTATTCAGGAAACCCATCTCACATACAAAGACACACATAGACTCAAAATAAAGGGATGGAAGATTTACCAAGTAAATGGAGAACAAAAAAAAAGCAGGGGTTGCAATCCTAGTCTCAGATAAAACGGACTTCAAACTAACAAAGATCAAAAGAGACAAAGAAGGACACTACATAATGGTAAAAGTATCAATCCAACAGAAAGACCTAACTATCCTAAATATGTATGCCCCCAACACAGGAGCACCCAGATACATAAAGCAAGATTTTAATGATCTAAAACGAGATTTAGACTCCCACACAATAATAGTGGGAGACTTTAACACTCCACTGTCAATATTAGACAGATCAAAGAGACAGAAAATTAACAAGGATATCCAGGACTTGAATGCAGAGCTAGACCAAGTGGACCTAATAGACATATACAGAACACTCCACCCCAAATCCACAGAATATACATTTTTCTCAGCACGACATTGCACTTACTCTAAAATTGACCACATCATTGGAAGCAAATCACTCCTCAGCAAATGCAAAAGAACAGAAATCATAAAGAACAGTCTGTCAGACCACAGCGCAATCAGACTAGAACTCAGGATCAAGAAACACTGAAACCCGCACAACCACTTGGAAACTGAACAACTTGCTTCTGAGTGTCGACTGGATAAGCAATGAAATGAAGGCAAAAATAAACATGTTCTTCAAAACCAACCAGAATGAAGATACAACTTACCAGAATCTCTGGGACAACTTTAAAGCAGTGTTGAGAGGGAAATTTATAGCAATAAATGCCCACTAGAGAAGAGAGGAAAGATCTAAAATTGACACCCTATCATCAAAATTGAAAGAGCTACAGGAGCAAGATCAAAAAAACTCAAAAGCTAGCAGAAGACAAGAAATGACTAAGATCAGAGCAGAACTGAAGGAGATAGAGACATGAAAAACCCTTCAAAAACATCAATAAATCCAGGAGCTGGTTTTTTGAAAAGATCAACAAAATAGACAGAACTCTAGCCAGATTAATAAAAAAAGAAAAGGGAGAAGAATCAAATAGATGCAATAAAAAAGATAAAGGGAATATCGCCACTGATCCCACAGGAATACAAACCACCATCAGAGATTACTACAAACAGCTCTACTCACATAAACCGGTAAACCAGGAAGAAATGGATAAATTCCTAGGCACTCGTACTCTACCAAGACTAAACCAGGAGGAAGATGAAATCCTGAATAGACCAATAACTAGGGCCGAAGTAGAGGCAGCAATCAATAGCCTACCAACCAAAAAAAAGTCCAGGTCCAGATGGATTCACAGCTGAATTCTGCCAGACATACAAAGAGGAGCTGGTTCCATTCCTTCTGAAACTGTATCAAATACAAAAGGAGGGAATCCTCCCAACTCATTTTGTGAGACCATCATCATCCTGATACCAAAACCAGGCAGGGACTCAATTAAAAAAGAAAACTTCAGGCCAATATCCATGATGAACATCGACTCAAAAATCTTCAATAAAATACTGGCAAACAGATTGCAACAGCACTTCAAGAAGCTTATCCATCACAACCAAGTAGGCTTTATCCCGGGGATGCAAGGCTGCTTCAACATACGCAAATCCGTAAATGTAAGCCATCACGTAAACGGAACCAAAAACAAAAGCTAAGTTTTTTTCCCACAAGTCTAATTGTCCCACTGGGCAATTAGGATCTTATATTAACTCCCGAGGTTGAAGGGACGTAGGAAGGCCCAGAACCAACTCCATCCTCCCTACACAGCAGAGTTAGTCTCCAATGAAAAGCCAAAGGATTCATGATAAAAGGATAATCCACAAGAAAAATCACCTTGCTCAACTGCAAAAGGCAGTTCACTGAAGTCAGGAAGATGAAAACAGAGAGGCTATTTAAAAACCTCTCTTTACAGAAACATAATTTTAGGAGCAACTCACTTTACAGCTAGCATAACTAAGACTGGGAGGAAGGATATAGCTTATCTTCCTGCATGGCTGTTTGGTCCAAAGACCCAGCGTTCCTGTAACGTGAATTCATTTTTCTCTTCCTGGCAGCATTTCCAGGTGTGGAAGGACTAAAATAACACAGGCCACTATTTTTTATTTTAACATTCTCCTTTAACTAAAACTACTGATGTCTTCTTCCTGCAACAGGATTTTGGTGGAACGCCTGCTTCTCTGCATTTTCTAGCTTATTTCATTTTATGCCAGATATGTGACATTATCCAGACACTTGTTTTCTTATTTAAAATGGAATAGTAGTATGCCAGAGTTTCTCCCACAAGTCAGCAAAATAATAATAATAATAATAGTTTTGCTCAAGGGATGTTAAATAGCAGAGTACCTCACTGCTATGAAGATTTTATTACTTTTTACTTTTTTTTTTTTTTTAACTTAACATAGGCACTAAGTATTAAAAGCTCTACCCATTTGACTCTAATCACCAGCAGGGTTGGTCTATTTCTGGAGCTCCAAGACCCTGCAAGGTAAAGCCTCTCACACTAGGAGCTTAGACTCGCTTCTACAACATGTTACTAAAAAGGGGAGTAACAACGAGAGAATTTCAAACTAGTCTTTGCCCAGAGATTGACAGCAACAACATCAGCCTTAAAAGAACTGCTGAGAACACATGGACACAGGGAGGGGAGCATCACACACTGGGGTCTGTTGTGGGGGAATAGGGAAAGGACAGCAAGGGGCAGGGAGGTTGGGGAGGGGTAACATGGGGAGAAATGCCAGATACAGATGACGGGGGGATGGAGGCAGCAAACCATATTGCCGTGTATGTACCTATGCAACAATCCTGCATGCTCTGCACATGCACCCCAGAACCTAAAGTGCAATTAAATATATATACATATCAATGAACTCCTTAGAGGTTCTGGTGCAAAAGCTGGCATAAAAGAGCAACCACATTCCCTGAAAGGACGGTTCTGTTGTACCCCCCAACCCCAACCTCCACCTCCCATTTTCCAAATCAACATTTCCCCAAAGCAAAAAGGACTTACCCTACTATTACTATAACAAAATCCAGTAAATTCCATCCATTCCTAACATAAGCATTAGGATGTAGCAATAATCCATACGCTATAATCTTCAAAAATGTCTCGACTGTAAAAATAATCAGGAAGGCATATTCTACTTTTTCCTGTGGAGAAAAACAAAGAAACATGCCAAAAAAAAGTAGGGGCAGGGGAGGAAAAGGAGACAGAAAAAGGAACAGAGATTAGAATCAACATCTTAGACGTATAAGCATTTTCCTCCAAGCAAAGTTTTGTTATGAGCAACGGAACAATTACACTGCCCCTGGGCCAGGAAGGCATTTACATTCTAACGCTGAATTTCTCATAAGCAACTAAGTGCACCACACTTTTCGTTCCAGGAGGCATGGCTGCATTTTGCCACCTGCCCCGATGCGTGTGTGATGAGTCTGCCTAGGACATAATGGGCATGTTTGTTATTTGCACACATTTGCAAAATGCAGCGTGTTTTCCTCCTGAGGTTGCCAAATCAGGCCCAGAAAAGCACAAGGGTACAACAGAGATTCCAACCGTGGCTTTGAACAGAATGTCCTCCGGAAGAAAAGAAGATGCATCTCTTTTGACCCTCTCTTCCACTTGGGTTTACGTCTGACTTCGAAGTCAGAGTCAGCTTTGTCACTGACCAGCAAGGTGACCTTGGCCAAGTCCCTTCCCTCCTCTGGACATAAGTTCCTGCATCCATACAGTAAGGGAAGAGAACTCAGGATGGCAAACACCCCGCCTGCTTACTGGCATGCCACCTCTTCTGGCTGACCTTGTGACAAGTCACCATGTACGTTCCCAGGAAACCCAGGTTCAGCATCTGACCCCTTCTCTTGTATCTGTCCCAGCAGCCACGCCCATCTGACTGCCACAGACCTCACAGGTACCGCCCATGGGCTAAATGACTCTTAGAACCTTTCCAGTTCCAACCCATGCAACTCCGTGAGTTGTAAGAAAATGTATCAATCAGCAGGTCTAAAAACTATGTCTCTTTCCTCTTTTATAAATGTTTCCTTTCTATGGCTTTAGTTTCACTAGAAATAGGGAAGGACAGAGATGTGTGTAATTAACTTTCCAAGAGGCATCCCCAGGCAAGAAGCTACTTAAAGTAACATCAGTAACTGTAACTTTTCAATATAAAATATAAAGTCCTATACTAAAATGAGTGAGATCTGAAAAATTACCAACATCTCAGAGAAATGGAAGTCATGAAATTCACTCATTAAAATGCCTAGTGCAAGAAGTCAAAATAAATAAGGCTCAGGAAACACTTATGTGAACACCACTTCTAAATGACAGGCACTGTACCAGGAGCCAGAAAAATGTCCCCACTATGGTACCTATCATTTAGTCTGCTCTGTGTGTGGGGGGGGCGGGGGAGAGGGGGCGGAGGGGGAAGTCTCGAATGTTCGCACAGACAATTTCTTGCTGTCACCTGGTTCCCGCCACATCCCCCAGGGGAGTGCTCCCTCAGGAGGCATACGGGGCGTGGCTGTTGGAGGAAACAATGGCTGGCCCGCTCACACCGCTGTAGTATTCCGAGGAGCAGGGACCAGCGTTGCCACTGGATAGGGAGAAAGATCCAGGAAGGCCTCAATGAGGCTGTAACTTTAACTCTGAAAGCTCAAAGAAAAAGGGACTCTGTTACTTTAACCAGAGGCAAAAATCCCTGAAAATGCCAACCCACTGGGCTCACATGAGACCCTGACCACCAAACGCAGATTGTCAATATACTTGAGACTTAAGAGTTCTAAGGGAACCAGAGAAGCTAAAAACAGCACACTGATTTTACAATTCATCCCTTTTTATCCTCACTGCTTTATTTACTAGGCCAGACAGGGGAGGGGGGGAAAAAAAAAAAAGCTTTTGCTGCCATCAATATTCATAGAAGTTATATCCCTACGTCAAGACAGTACACTATATTTCACAGCAGAAAAACAAGACAGAGAACAGACAGTACACCTCCCAAACACAGCTTGTTTTTCCTCTTTGGCTTTTATTTAGAAGTAATTTTGCCACAATAACACAAGGGCCATTAGTATAAATGAATTGTTGAACATTCTTTTTCCTTTTCCTTTGCCCTCTCCCCGCTTCTTTTTAAAGAATTTGGTTTCTCTTTCCAAAATCCTTAGTGAATTATTTGATGGAACTCTTTACAGGAAACACAAACTTCCTTTAATGCAATTCTTAATTACAGAGATTCTACCACGTGCCAACTGCACACCTGCAGCTTGGACGGCAGGCAGACCAGTTTCTCTAGAAGCCAGTGTCATCCTGGTCCTCAATCCTGCCACTAAAAAGGAATCCCATGAAACACGTATAGCTCCACGTTCAACAAACTATTATTTTTAAATCTTGCAAAACATCGTTCAGGAGAAGTGGGATAATTATTTGCTTTTCAAAACGATTGTTCATTTGAGAAAAGAATGTTGAATTTGCAATTTGAAAAGGAAGCCAACGAGAAAGTCAAGTTCATCACCAGGCAGGTGAGATGGGACGGTGGGCCCAGCCAAGGCAGCTGAGTAAGAGGCGACACACAGAAGACACCGAGTCTGTGGCCACAATGGATGGAAACACAAGGGAAGACGCACTATCAAGGATGAGAGACTGCGTTGGCAGAAGAAGGGGTCAGAAGGAACTCTCTAGAACCAGACATGAAACGAGACATCCCCGGTACAAAAGGCCTGAGCAGGAGCTGTACCTTAACAGCCCTTCGCCAGGTTCAATGGAAAGAGTAAATGATTCCTGCATCCCATCCCCCACCACGTGCCAGGCTCTCAGTCACCTACCAGCAGGGATTTCTTCTCCCTGGCAGGAGATCCTGAGTAGGCAGAGCCTGCCAAACCTCCCTGTAGAAAACAACCACCAGAAGCTACCCTATAGATGGACGGAAGTCCCCCACGAGAACGCAATCCACTAGAGAAACAAAGGCTCAAATCTAATTCTGAAACCCAAGGTGTCTTCTTTAAACAGTGACATTTCACCAACAGGACCGGCTCTAAACCAAGTCTCTAAACTACTTAATAATCTCCAAACCCGTTAATGCTATACAGCATCTTGAGAAACAAGAACTGTCAACTAGCAGGAGGTGGGAGATGCCAGAATCCTTTATTAGACTTGGTAGTGTCCTTTCCTGTTTTAAGAATCCTCTTATTAGTGTCGTGGTATGAATGCTCGTCCACCTGTCTAGCCATCTAGTCCTGAACGCCTGCATCCTCCTCAGCAACGCCGGATCCTTGTCCTTCCAGAGCTCCCAAGCTGCTGTCCAAAGGTGAAAGAAGGCTTAATGCAGCCAGCTAAGAGTCACTTCTCTGTTCTGCTCTTCCACCCATGTGGCCCAAGACCTTGGTCCGTCTCTCTGGACTACATCCTGCCAGAAGTCCTCCTCTCCCACTGACACCTTCTATCCCTTCTATGCTCTGCCAGTGTCCTGTGATCCTGGGTTCCCTACTGAAAGGGACCCTCTCTTTCTGTCTTTAACATTCTGCATCTAGGTGTATATCAGACATGTTTAAGGTACTCATAGGTGATACTAGAAAGCAGAGGAGAAAAACAAAATGAAGGAATACAGCTATAGATCTAGGGGCTACTACAGCATGAGGTTTTGTGATCCTAGCATATGTATTTAAAAAAAAAACATAAAACCACAGGATATGTATGTATGTATGTTTCTAAGTTACTACAAACCCTTTTTATCTTTTTTTTTTTTTTTTTTTTTTTTAAAAGATGGGGTTTTACCATGTTGGCCAGGCTGGGACCTCAAGTGATCCGCCCACCTTGGCCTCCCAAAGTACTGGGATTACAGGCATAAGCCACCACGCCCAGCCAAACCCTTTTTAGAACAAGTCTGAAATAAACAGTCAAACTGCTGAGAAAACAGCTGATCTCAGTATCTCACCTGGCCTCCCCTGCTATCCCAACCTGCAGCTCTTTGGTTAAGGACTTCATCCTTTCATCTGTCAACTTTCCCACTGCTTCTTCCGACTTTCCCACCTCTGCTCCGTAGGAGTGCTTCACCCCAAGTCATGGGCCAACCCGCTCCCTCCCACACATGCCAGTTGTCTTCCCACCTCCATGTCCTTGCCCTCCCTGCTTTACCCACCTAGAGTGCCTGCCCTTTTCTGATGAATGAGCATAGAGCTCTGTGATTCAGGGCCAAAAATGCACCCAGTGTGGTTGAATGCAAGGAACACAGGGCCTGGAACCATATATCTGATTTCTGCTAGTCCCAGCTCAGCCACTAATTCGTGCTGTGGCCCTGGGCCATGGTGGAACCATTCCACATCCTGTTCCTTTCTTTCTAAAATGGTCTTCCCATCCCCATTTCTCATCAGACTAAGCTCTGCTTGCCCTTCAAGGCTCATCTTAAATGACTCTTCCTCAGCACAACCTCTACTGACCTCCCAGACAGAATTAGAGCCTGCTGTTACACGCTGTCAAAGCCCATTATACTTCTTCACAGACCTAATTCACAATATAAATTTAAATTTAAAAAAATTACCTCTTTAACAGAGAGCCAAGAAATAAATCCAGTCATTTATGGTCAACAGATCTTTGACAGAGGTGCCAAGAACACACAGTGGGGGAAAGAACAGTCTCTTCAATAACCAGTGTAGTAAAACTAGACATCCACATGCAGAGGAATGAAATCAGACCCTTACCTCACACCGTATGCAAAAATCAGCTCAAAATGGATCAAAGACTTAAACATTAAGACCTAAAACAGTGAAAGCACTAGAGAAAAACAGAGAGTGAAAGATTCTTGAAATTAGTCAGGGCAAAGATTTCTTAGATATGAGCCCATAAGCACCGGAAACATAAACAAAAATAAACAACTGGGACTACATCAAACTAAAATGCTTCCACACAACAAAGGGAAAACCATCAGAATAAAGAGACAACCTAGGAAATGGGAGAAAATATTTTTAAACCATTCATTTGATAAAGGGCTAACACTGAAAATAGATAAGGAACTCAAGGAACTCAATTGCAAGGAAACAACGTGATTTCAAAATGGACAAGGGACCTGAGTGGACATTTCTCAAAAGAAGATATACAGATGGGCAACAGATACATGAAAAAGTGCTCAACATCAATAATCATCAAGGAAATATAAATTAAAACCACAAAGAACCATCACCTGCCATCCATTAGAATGGCTATTTTCGAAAAGGCAAGTGATAAGTGTTGGCAAAGATACAGAGAAGAGGGAAGCTTTATACACTGTTGGTAGGAATGTAAATTAGTACTGCCACTATGGAAAACAGTTATACAAGGTCTTCAAAAATTAAGAGTAGAACTACCACATAAGGCAGTGATCCTACTTCTGAAAATGTATATACAAAGGAAATAAAATTAGTATGTCAAAGAAATGTCTGCCACTCCCATGTTCTTTATAACATTATTTATAGTAGCTAAGACATGGAATTGGCCTTCATGTTCATCAATGGATGAATGGGTAAAGAAAATGTGGTATAACACAATGAAATACTATTCAGCCTTTAAAAAGAAGGAAATCTTGTCATTGCGATAACACAGGTGAACCCAGCGGACACTGTACTAAGCTAAATAAGCCAAGCACAGAAAGGCAAATACTGCAAGACCTCACTTATATGTGCAGTCTAAAAAAGTTGAACTCACAGAAGCAGAGAGAAGAATGATGGTTGCCAGAGGTGGGAATCAGGGAGACCGGGGAGATGCTGGTCAACGTATACACAATTTCCAAGTATACAAAAGTCAGATAGAGTAAGTTGAGGAGATCTATTGTACGACACAGTGGCTATAGTTACAAAAACGTATTGTATATTTGGAAAATTGCTAAGAGTATATTTTAAATGTTCTCACCACACACGAAAAAATAAGCATGTGAGGTAACAGATATGTCAATTAGCTTAATTTAGCCATTCCACAGCATATGCATATATCAAAACATCATGTTGTACACCCTAATTATGTAGCTATTTGTCAATTTTAAAAAATTACCTCTTTAATATTTATGTCCCCCAATAAATTATCATTCCTTTAAGGCCAGAGATCATTTCTATTTCATGCACCATTGCATTCCCAAGGCCTGTCACAAAAACAGATATTCAGCATTTATCAATGAATAAATAAATGGGCAAAATGAGAGGTTTTGACCAACTATTATTAAATGTGCCTTCCCACTAAGAAGATACCAGGGCCTCCTCTGTTCCAGGAAAATGTCCATGAGTAGATGTCAGGGAAAGGCTCAGCACAGCCACCTGCTCCCTCATCATGGCCCTCCCTGCTCTGGGCAGGGTGTTCCAACCAGAAAAAGAGCCTGAACAAAGGCAAGCTGTTCAGGGCGAATAGCGGTCCACGTGGCTGCAGCACAAGGTGTGAGAACAGGTGGGAAGGGGAGGGAGAGGCCACAGGGACACACTGGAAGGCAGACACAAAGGGCCCCAGGTGCCACCGTACGGGGTTTGGTCTCCTTTTCTCACGTGGGAAATGAATAGACTAAATCAGATGATCTCTTCCAGCTGGAAAATAACAATTGTCTATGACCCGACGAGTTAAGTCCAAGCACAGACTCCACAGGGAGGCTCTGTGAGGACCCAGAGCCCCAGGGGAAGAGCTGAACAAGCAAGTGCAGAAGAACTGAGAGCAGTGGCTGCCTTTTCAACTGGCTGAGTCCCTTGAGGCCACTGTGCACGTTCAGGCTGGGCTTGCTGAGACACGCTCTCATTCACCACCCTCCACGTTTCAGGAAGTGACCCGGGGAGCCGCAGAGCTACTGCACAGCTTCCACAAGCTGATTCAACCTCTAGGAAAACTTTGGTGGGTAAGCAGCAGGAGGCTGCTGGGCAGGCAGGCCTCAGCTCAGAGATGCTTGGCTGTAAACAGAGGTCATTTTTCCCCTGCAGGTATTAATAAAGTATGCACTTAGAGGAATTCCAATGGGTACTTTAACGCCACATTTACATGAAGAAACTGGCTACAATGGTCAGTTTACCTTCATTTTTCTTCACCTTTGGTTTAAAAGTACAAATTTTATGTGACATTTGTGTCCCCCAAGTTTAATGCTAGTCTTGACAGCTGTGTTGCCCTGTTTGAGACATTCACCCCTTTTCAGTTCCTTCATCCATAAAACAGGGACAATCATTCCTGCTTTGCCTTGCCCATCAGGGTTATGGTAAAAGCTAGATTAATAACAAGTGGGGTAGAGCTGTGCAAACTATAAAGCACCTCACATCAAAAGGCTCGCCCTGACCAAGGACAGGCAAGACAGCTCCCCAGCCTGTGAATGCACTTCTCCCTGTGGATGCAGCCTCTCTGAATAGGTTTCTCCCAAGATCCCATGAGAGTCCAGGGACCCCACAATTGCCCAGATGGGGTAAGGCCCCTGCCCAAGATGCTGTCTAGAATGTGGCCAGGGATGACAAATGGAGGCGGTCAGCAGGGTGGACTGGTGGACCACTGTCTGGAGCCCAGCTTCAAGGACACGAGGTCTGTGGGAAGAGGGCGGCAGCATGCCTGGGGTGACAGAGGCTGGCAGGGAGCTCTCCTCCTCCCCCGCAGAGCAAAGGTAGTATCTGCTTTTGCTGCCAAGACTAGAACAGTTAGCCTGGATGGTAACGATGTTCGTCACGATGGCCTCACCACCCAGCTAAACTCCAAGGGTAACAGCACCCTGACCTTCTCCCAGCAACTGCTCCATTCCTGCTCTCAGCCCAGGGGCACTAGGAGTTGGCATGTAGCCAAGGTTATTGGTCCGGGGATAGGCATATGCCCCAACCCACACCAACCAGGCCCAAGGAGGGCAAGTCAGGGGCTTTCCCTGCAGCATCTAAGTAAGGAGTTCTGCTGTTGGCTGGATTCAGCCCCGAGAAGCCACAAGCCTACAGATGCCAGGGGGACATTGAGATGAAGAGCTAACACCAAGGGAAGCCAGGCCAAGAAAATGAAGAGAAAGTGTGCCAGCCAGCCAGCAAAACTCAGAAGCACGCACCTGGCCCTGATGCCACTGTATGCGCCCCTGGATCAAGTTGGGCCTGCAGTCAAAAATTCCCTTCCCTCCCCTCCCCATTTGGGCTTTTCAGTTATAAAAGCCACTAACGTAAGCCAGTTTGGGTTCAGTTTTTGTCACTTGCAAATGAAGGAGTCCCAGCTAAATATTAATACAATGGGGGCGGGGGCTGTAGGATCATTCCACATCCCTACAATGTTGAGGTATCTGAGAGAGAATCTTCAGTAAATCCTCATTTCTCAAGAGACAGCTTTCTTGAAGGATTTGCTGTGACCCACAGGCCCAGCGGTGGTTCCCTATACACAGGACCTCCGGAACTGGAAGTCACTGCCTCTGGGAAGTCACCTAGGCTCAGCTTTACAAATTCACTCCTTCAATCTTGCCCGTTCTCTGTTGCCGTCTTCAGTTTCAAGTGGTTTCCTGTGCTCTGCAAACTCTTGTAAACTCGATGCTCCAGACTTGCCTTGCTTCCCATCCGTGCATCCCAGGGACACGGACTCTGAGCTCCTTTGGCAGAGGGAACATTCTATGACTGGCAGCCTTCACACCCAGCTTCGCCTCTAAGGCACTGCCCACTTCCACCCCACCTCACCTGGCAGTTCAGGGACCCTATTTCCGTTTTATCCAACACCATTCACTGGGTATCTGGTCCACACCAGACACAATCCTGAGCATCAGGGATTCAAAGATGGCTAAAATACTGTTTGTGTCCTCAAGGAGGATGGCAGATAATATATAAACATTTCAGGACAGCAGAAGACAACAATCCAAGCTCAGAGTACTAGAAGTCTCCTTTGGGCCGGAGAGGATGGAGCAGCTAATCGTGTCCGGAGCATTTGGGGAAGCTTCTTGAGAAGCACAGGACTGCATCACATCTAAATTCCTCCATCTGGCATCCCCGAGGACCTCTGCCATCTGTCTACACTCAACCTACCAACAACCAACTGACGTCTGCCTTGGCTCCAGCGAGGACAGCTCCCCTGCCCCACCTGGTACTCCCTCCTCAGCCACGCATGTCCAGTCCCTCAGCTCCCACAATGTCCCGCGTATCTGCATACTCAATGGAAGGTATGGTCTTCAAGGCTGCTCTTCTCCAAGACTGAAACCACTTCTGTTTGTCTAAATCCTGCTTCAACCTTTAAGGGAAGACTAAGGAGTTTCATTTCCTCTGAGCATCATTTCCCCTCTGACTTTTGAAAGCCTGATGTACTTAGCAGGTGAACCAATGATCACCACATGTCTGCTGCCTCTGCCCACCGCCCTGCACCATAGCAGACATTCCCACTGGTCATCAGGCAGCACTCTTCCTCCCTCCTGGCACCCTGAGGCAGTGTCACATGTTGTGCCAGTCAGGTATCACCCACTGGGTGGAGCTGGCATCCAAGTTGAAACCGTTTGCCATCCAGAGCTAAAAATTACACTGCATGTTTGACAGGTAATCATGAAAGTAACTCATATCAGCCAGGCGCAGTTGCTCACACCTGTAATCCCAGCACTTTGGAAGGCCAAAGCAGGTGGATCACATGGTCAAGAGATCAATACAATTCTGGCCAACATGGTGAAACACCATCTCTACTAAAAAGAGAAAAATTAGCTGGGCATGGTGGCATGTGCCTGTAGTCCCAGCTACCCAGGAGGCTGAGGCAAGAGAATCGCTTGAACCGGGGAGGTGGAGGTTGCAGTGAGCCGAGATTGTGCCACTGCACTGCAGCCTGGGTGACAGAGTGAAACTCTGTCTCAAAAAAACAAAAAACTAAAACAGTAACTCATATCAATAAACACTTGAGAACCAACCAACTATGCACAAGAGCAGAGAAGGGTTGGAAAGGTGAACCTACTGATACACTGTCTTGTATCATTTGCAGTTTGTCGGTGCCTTGAGGATGAGAACCATTCCATCTACCTCTGCAGAATCCCCTCACAGTACCAAAGTAGAGGACTGGGCACTTCGCCTCAGCAGATTCCAAGAACCCATCATCTACACAAAAAGAAAACCAGAGCCATGATCTCAGGCCACGCTTCTCAGCACCTGGGCCAGCCATCTTGCCCTAGTCGTAACACCCGGGCCAGAATCCCACTGACCCCTCCTAGCTGGAGTTGCAGAGTTATGCTTTCTTTCTAAGCCAGTTCAGGCCTTTGCATCCCATCCCAATGGCTCAGGTAAAATTGGATGGCAATGGGAATGTGCCCTACATGGGCTGATCAAAGTTATGTACTGTCTCCCTGGGAATCTATGGCGTTCAGGTCAACCCTCCAATATGTCTACCTCCTTTGCCAAAAAATAAGAAGTGATGGCTGGGCGTGGTGGCTCATGCCTGTAATCCCAGCACTTTGGGAGGCCAAGGTGGGTGGATCGCCTGACGTCAGGAGTTGGAGACCAGCCTGCCAACATGGTGAAATCCTACCTCTACTAAAAATACAAAAATTAGCTGAGCATGGTGGCATATGCCTGTAATCCCAGCTACTTGGGAGGCTGAGGCATGAGAATTGCTTGAAACCAGGAGGCAGAGGTTGCAAGGAGCCGAGATCATGCCGCTGCACTCCAGCCCGGGCAACAGAGCGAGACTGTGCGAAAAAAAAAAGAAATGAATGAACATTTCAAAATGGCAGGCACTGGTAAGTTTAAAATGGAACACTTTCATTTTGACCAGAAAGCATTCATTCCTTTTCTCCATTAACAGAGATAAAGAAAAGCTTTTCAAATCTGTATATGGTTAAATTGACTGACATCTGAGTTAAAAATGAAATCTCAGCCGGGCACAGTGGCTCATGCCTATAATCCCAACACTTTGGGAGGCTGAGGCAGGTGAATTGCTTGAGGTCAGGAGTTCGAGACCAACTTTGCCAACATGGTGAAACTGCATCTCTACTAAAAATACAAAACATTAGCCGGGCGTGGTGGCGCATGCCTATAGTCCCAGCTACTCAGGAGGCTGAGGCTGAGGCAGGAGAACTGCTTGAACCTGGGAGGCGGAGGTTGCAGTGAGCTGAGACTGCTCCACTGAACTCCAGCCTGGGCGATAAAGCAAGACTCCATCTCAAAATAAATAAATAAATAAATTTATATATATATATATATATATATATATATATATATATATATATATATATAATTTATTTTTTGTTTTTTTCCCCAAACATGTTTCAGATGACATATATGTGTGCCTGGGAGTTACAACCTATTTATTACTGCTCACTAACATTAAAAAAAAAAAGTTGAAAAACGCAACTCTATAAACCAATAAACTGTAGCCACCCCTGGACACCAGTGGTGATAAATATTAACTCTTGCTCTCACACTCACTCATATACACTCTCTCCCTCTACCACATACACATCCACAAAAACCCTTAAAAGGTACTTAACGAGCCTATAACCATATGCAGAGTCAAACACCCAAGAAGCAAACCCAAAGGTCAGAAAGAGCTACCCCAGGAAGTGAGGGGGATGGACGCCTATTTCCTGTGGCCAGTTTCCAGAGCAAGAACAGACTCTCCAGGTAAGGAAACAGAGACTCAGGCAGGGCTGGGCAGAGAGTTTCCTGCCTGTCCTGAGATATCAAATGGGGCTATTTTGGGAGGCAGTGATCTCTAGGATTATCTGACAAAGAAGAGAGAAGAATGGGTGGAACCAGGTTGCAAGTTTACACGGTAAGGAAGAATGCCTTTTCTTGCAGTGGAGCATGGATAGCAGAAGGCAGGATAGAGCAGGAAAAAGCGCTAAACTGAAGACTACGACTCACAAATCCAGAGTGCCCAAATCGGAAGGCACGCCAGAGATCAACAGCACTGTCTTCTGGGAGCTGGAGAGGCTGAAACCCAGAGAGAGAAAAGGTAGCCCCTGCAGCTGGAGCACCTGCAGGCAGGAAAAGCTTCAAACACCTGAGAGCTGGACAGAAAAAAAAAAAAAAGGAAGGTGCCCAGCAAACTTTATCCACCTCACAAGCCACCCGTCTCCCCTGATCCCCTCCAAATCCAGATAGAAAATGGCTCATTAAAAAAACAATACAAAATTACCTGACTGGGACAAGAAGTAAAATGACAGCCCTACCCGCCAGTACCCCTTCCCCACCCAAAGCCTGGGGCAGCAGGTCAGACAGAAGAGAAGCAGGGCAGGGCAGCATGAGGAATGTGAAGTCCTGGACCAGACTTGTTCCCACGCAAGTCTGTAGTCTGTAGGCCCAGGAGGGTCCACAGAAACTGTGCGTCACGTGTATCCTCTGGCGGGCATGGGGGCTGCTTGCAGTCAGGTGCACACACACCTCTTAGCTAAAACAGGGCTGTCAGAGTAAAAGACATCTGTAACTCACAGGGTGAAATCGGGGAAGGGTTCCCTCTCTAGCTTCTTTGTGGCAAAGGTGGTCAACAAAGAATAAAAGCCTTTCGCTCTTTGAGCAGGGTCTACAGAGCCCGAGGCTGTAATTTTTTTCTTTTCTTTTTTTTTCAGATCCGATTATTCCCACTGTAAGAGGCTGTAATTTTTGATGCATGTTTTTGTATCCTCATCCACTAAATGAGATGAATTCTTCCCTCAGCGTTCTTGAGACAGTGAAGAGATCTCCCAAAACAAAAATCTTTTAAGGAAGCCCAAGACTGCCTGCCCTCCAGGCAGCCAAGAGGATGATGAACAGGCAGTCCAATTCCTGGTTCTGCCCTCCTCCAGCCCTGTGGCCCTGGGCAAAGCCCTGAAAATCTCCAAGCAGCAGTCTCCTCATCCTCTCAATGGACACAACAGCACCAACTTTCTGGAACTGAGGATTGATACTGATGGTGGGAACACCTGGCACATGGTTTGTACTCAGCGCCTGCTGTCACTGTGCTGCTTGTGTTGTGACTGGTACACAGAGGGGTCTCCAGGAGCTCTCACACAGGGGTACCTCTTAAAAACCAAGGGCTGGAGGATTCTAGGAAGTTGAGACATCCTGCTCAGCTTCACTTTACGTTCCCACAATGCGAAGGACCAAGGGGACACGCCACCAAGCAGGCGCGTGCGCGCGTGCGCACACACACACACACACACACACCCATTAGTAGAAATAGTATTGAAGACTCAGAAAACACCAGCAAACTCCTAACCAAAAACAAGCACCTCGAAATCACAGCCGTGGAAGTCCTGTTGGCCAGCTGAAAGCCCAAAACCACATCCGTCCCGTTAATTCAGGTACAGGCAGATGCTTTTTTAATGGTTTCATAATTATTGAGATCATTTTAATAATGATTCATGTTAGAAAAGGCAATAGGCTTCATCACCATTGCCTCAATTCAAAATTCATTAACACTCTGTAACCAACTGAAATCATTACATTTGAGCCCTATACTTCATAAACTTATCTTCTAAGGGGATTGTTAAGCTACTTGATTTCTACAGCCTGTATTTTAAAGCTGCCTTTCTATGTCAGTATAGTTCACTGTCCATAGCTACTTCCTATAAATTGAGGCATACTCAAATCACCTTGAGAATCGGAACATGAAGGGCCCACCAAAGCTTAACCAGCTAAATAGACATGATTTTCTAAATGTCTAGGTTTATTATTTATAAAACATCCCGGTGAGACAAAATGGAGCAAACAAATATAGGTCTTTCTTTAATTGCAGTAATGTTGGTGAATCAGATCTCAAATGTCTGGAAATTACTACTTTCTACAACTTGTGATTTTGCTCAAAGCCAAACTTAAAATACCCAAATCTAGAACAAATAGCTTAACTGTATCATCCAGTCTTACACTTTTTACAACCCAGGCCTATCAGGGTACAGATATGGGACAGGATTACCTCTGATTACCAGTCAAGGGCAAATAGGTGGGTTCTGAAAAGCATCTCTGTGGAGCTTACACTGTACTAGTTTCCTATTAACTTTTTAAAAACCAGACATCCAGGAAATCAAGAAGAGGCAAGCTGAAATCGAGCTGGTTGACTTCCTGGCTACCAGTTTGTCCTAAGCTGGAGAGCATAGTAAATATGGAAGCAATTTGGGTTCAAAATCCCCACTTGGTCTAGCTCTATCACCTTGGGCAAGAACTCCGCAGTTTTTTTTTTTGTTTTTTTTGAGACAGGGTCTCTGTCACCCAGGCTGAAGTACAATGGTGCAATCTCAGCTCACTGCCACCTCTGCCTCCCAAGTTCCAGCAATTCTTCAGCCTCAGCTGGAACCACAGGTACATGCCACCAAGCCCAGCTTTTTTCTTTCTTTCTTTTTTTTTTTTTTTTGGTAGAGATGGGGTTTTGCCATGTTGCCTAGGCCGGTCTTGAACTTCTGACCTCAAAACAATCCTCCCACCTCAGCCTCCCAAAGTGCTGGGATCACAGGCGTGAGCCACTATACCCAGCCTCCTGCCTTGGTCTGCTAATCAGTGAAAGCATTGTTAAAAGGAGTAATGTTATTATTATTATACAGGCATATAATGTTAATGTTATTATACAGGCGTATCTCATTTTATTGCACTTCACATTTTGTTGGGCTTCACAGACAATACATTTTTTGTGAATTGAACGTCCGTGACAATACTGCATCAAGCAGGTCTATTAGTGCCATTTTTCTAGCAGTAAGTTCTCACTTTGTGTCTGTGTCACATTTTGGTAATTCTTGTGACATTTCTTTCTTTCTTTCTTTCTTTTTTTTTTTTGACAGAGTCTCTCTGTCACCCAGGCTGGAGTGCAGTGGTGTGATCTCAGCTCACTGCAACCTCCACCTCAGGGTTCAAGCGATTCTCCTGCCTTAGCCTCCCAAGTAGCTGGGATTACAGGTGCATGCCACCATGCCTGGCTAATTTTTTGTATTTTTAGTAGAGACAAGATTTCCCTATGTTAGCCAGATGATCTCGATCTCCTGACCTTGTGATCCACCTGCCTCAGCCTCCCAAAGTGCTGGAATTACAGGCGTGAATCGCTGGGCCCGGCCTCTCGTGGTATTTCAAACTTTTTCATTATTACCGTATCTGGCATGATGATCTATGATCACTTATCCTTGATGCTACTATTGTAATTGTTCCTGGAGACATCACAAACTGTGCCCACAGAAGACTGTGAACTTAACTGATAAATGTTTGTGTTCTGACTGCTCCACCAACTGGCTCTTTCCCATCTCTCTCTCTCTCTCTCTCTGTCCTTGGGCTTCCATATTCCCTAAGACACAATTACACTGAAATCAGACCAATTAATAACCCTACAACAGCCTCTCAGTAGTCAAGTGAAAGGAAGAGTCGCATGTCTCTTACAGTAAATCACAAGCTAGAAATGATTAAGCTTAGTGAGGAAGCCATGTTCAAAGCAGAGAAAGGCTGAAAGCCAGGCCTTTTGTACCAAACCAATAGCAAAGGTGTAAATGCAAAGCAAAAGTTCTTGAAGGAAATTAGAAGTGTTACTCCAGTGAACACATGAGAAGAAAGTGAAACACCCTTATTGCTGACACAGAAAATATTTTCAGGGTCTGGACAGAAGATCAAACCAGCCCATTCCCTTATGCCAAAGTCGAATCCAGAGCAAGGCCCTAACTCTCTTAAATTCCATAAAGGCTGAAGAAGCTGCAGAAGGAAAGTTGGAAGCTAGCGGAGCTTAGTTCATGAGTTTTAAGAAAAGCCACCATCTCCATCACATACAAGTAAAAGGCAAAGCAGCAAGAGCTCACGAGGAAGCTGCAGCAAGTTCTCCAGAAGATCTAGGATCACTGATGCAGGCGGTGACACTAAACAACAGATTTTCATGTAGATAAGAGCCTTCTATTGGAAGACGATGTCATCGAGGATTTTTCTAGCTAGAGAGGGGAATGCCTGGCTTCAAAACTTCAATGGACAGGCTGACTCTCTCATTAGGGGCTAATGCAGCTGGTGGCTTTAAGTTGAAGCCTATACTCCCTTACCATTCTGAAAATCCTAGGGCCCTTAAGAACGATGCTAAATATGCTCTGCTTGTGCTCTGTAAATGAACAGCAAAACCTGAGTGATGGCACCTCTGTTTATGGCATAGCTGACCGAATATTTCAAGCCCACTGTTGAAACCTTCTGCTCAGAAAAAAACTCCTTTCAAAATATTACTGCTCACTGACAATGCACCTGATCACTCAAGAACTCTGACGGAGATCCACAAGGAGATGAATGTTTTCATGCCTGCTGATACAATATACATTCTGCAGCCCATGAATCGAGGAGTAATTTTGACTCCAAAAAGCCTTATGGTTTAAGGAATATGTTTTATAAGGCTCCAGCTGCCATAGATAGCAATCCCTCTAATGGATCTGGGCAAAGTAAATTGAAAACCTCTGGGAGAAATTCATCATTCTAGATGTCATTAAGAACATTTGTGATTCACTGAACAAAGTCAATATTTCAATATTAGCAGGAGTTTGGAAGAAGTTGTTTCCAACCCTCATGGATGACTTTGAGGAAGACTTCACTGGAGGAAGGCACTGTAGACATTGTGGAAATAGCAAAGAATAAGAATCAGAAGTGACGACTGAAGGTGGAGATGAATTGCTGCAATCTCATGATAAAACTTGAATGAATGAGCGGTTGCTGCTTATGGATGAGGAAAGAAAGTGGTTTCGTGATACGGAATCTACTCCTGGTGAAAGTTGTTGAAATGAAACAGAGGGTTCAGAATATTACATCAACTTAGTTGATAAAGCAGAGGCAGGGTTTGAGACGACTGACTCTGGTTTGAGAGAAGTTCTACTGTGGGTAAAATGCAGACAAACAGCATCCCAGGCTACGGAGGAATCTTTCATGAAAGAAAGAATCTATCAGTGTGGCAAACTTTCTTGCTGTTTTAAGAAATTGCCACAGCCACCCCAGCCATCAGCAACCACTACTGTGACTGGTCAGCAGCCATCAACACCAAGGCAAGACCCCTTACCGGCAAAAAGATTATGACATGCTGAAGGCTCAGATATCATTCGCATTTTTAGTAATAAAGTAGTTTTAATTAAGGTGTGTATTTTTAGACAGAATGCTATTGGACACTTAACAGACTACAGCGTAGTGTAGACATAACTTTCATATGCACTGGGAAACAAGAACATTTGTGTGACTCACTTTACTGCGTATATTTGCTTTATTGTGGTAGTCTGTAACAACAAAACCAACCGTATCTCCAAGGTATGCCTGTTTGAGCCATTGAGGGTAGAAGCTCAGGTCTTGACCTATTTTCCCACACTGCAGAAGCTCTCAGATTTCCTTCTAACCAACTTGTCAGTTGAACTGGCATTCTTTGTTCCCTCTGGCTAAAAGGTAATGACTAATGCCCAAACTATACTGAACTCTCATGACTTCTTGGTTAATTTCTCGAGTGCTTACACATTTTTGTTCCCCATGAGTTGAGCTGTTTGCTCACCAGGAGTTGGTGGTTGGTTTCCAGTTTATGGCAGTTGGATTTGTAACTACCTAAATTAATTAAATACTGCCTTAAATAATGATATATGAGTGCAAAAGAAAGAGTTGTTGCTTCCAAAACATCAGGCTGAATCCACTGGAAGTACTGGATAAGCAATGTGCTATATGTTTTATTGTTGAATCAGATATGAATGTGCAACAAAAAAGATAAAGGAAAAACCATAGTCATTTAGAATTGCTCTCAGCTTTCTTCTCCCGTATCTTTAAGTTCTTGTTCTATCATTAAATAAGACGCAACTGGAAATGGTGGACACATTGTAGGTGTAGCCTGTGCAAGCAAGAAAGTGGATATGCTGATCAGTAGATACATAATAATAAAAACAAAAAACCTGTGGTCCTATTTGATCAGACTGGCAAATAATTGTTCAGTCCTATATTCCAGGTTAAAATACTCTTTCAAAGGTGTTATATCTTTTTAAATGAGCATCCCTGTAACTGGCTTTTTAAAGCAACCAACCTATCAGGTCAAATATAAGGACAGGTGCTGCAGGAGGCCAGTGAGAGTCATCAGGGCTTACTTTGTCCTCAGTTCCCTCCTGAGGTCTAGCATTTAACCATGCTTGCCATGAGCCTGTCTCCAAAAATGGATGAGTGCAAATACACTGTCAGTGGATAATGCAATATGTATTTAAATAAATATCACATTGTCCTTATGATGACTTTTGAATGCGCTGGCAGACTAAGTACCAAGTGCCATGATTTCCACATCGGGGCTCAAAGTGGTGACCTTTCGGAAGCTGCATGCTATGTCACCAACCTCTGTCTTCTTTGTGGGCCAGTGTGGGGTGAAATGGTGTGTGGCAGCAGCAGCAGCACTGTGCACTGGGGGAGAGAAAGGAAAGAAGGGAGGGAACGTGTGCGAGCGTGAGTGAGAAAGAGAGAAAGTGTCTGTGCCAGGAAGACCTGCAATGTATCCCACATGTGGAATGAGGAGGGCATGCCGCTGCTCACAGAAATGCACAACTGGATAGAGCTCCCTGGAAAGTTTCCCCAGTGACAGACTGCTAACTCCTCCCCTTCACCATGACCTCATTTCAATGGTCAAGGATGCTTTCATTCTGTATTTTATCCTATGTTGGATACTCCGTTTCTGAATATCTGCTATGGGTGAGGTAAACTACATACATTCCCACAAACTGATCACTTTCTTAAGAGGAAACTGATCACCAGCGTAGGCTTCTGTCCTGGTTAGCATCAGCCAGAGAAGATGTGGGTTGGCAAGAAGGCAATTAGACAAGCAAAGCTACTGTCCTGGGCAAGATTCAACTCTCAGTGACAAGTCAAAACTTGTATTTCTCACTAGACCAGGGGATGGTAAATCATGGCCTCCAGTCCACTGGCCAGGTTTTCGTAAATGAAGCTTTAGTGCCACACGACCATGCTCATTTGTTTTCTTATCTAAGGCTGCTTTTGCCCTATGGCAGCAGAGCTGAGTAGCTGTGACAGAAACTGTATGGCCCACAAAGTCTACAATATTTACTATTCGATTCTTTACAGAAAAGGTTTGCTCCCTGCCCTGGACCTGTAGTGCTCATGAGATAGGATGTTCCTGGCTGTCACTTCTCTGCCAGAAAAAGAAAAGAGAATGCCAGTGATTACCTAGCCTTGTTCCTTCTTCTAAGATGAATGGTATAATATTTTTGCTTAATAGCTAAGATATGTGTGGAATACTAGCAGAAATCTTCGCAAACACAAACATTTTTACAAACAGGTTCTGACAGTCTTTCCCCACTGCTTGCTGTGGAAGCTTGCAGGCACTGAAATGGCAGTGACTGCTGAGGCTTCTGAAAACACCAGCATGCACAGTCACATATGGCGCTCGGCTTTGTCTGGAGGGACACACTGCAATTCAGAATTGCAGACACAAAAGAAATGCTACTTAGAGACTTTTTTTTAAAAGACCTTGAAGGACCTGATCCCTCATTATTCCCATAGTACATAGTAGCTTTCAGTTTTTACTCTGTATTTAACCAAAGTTCCTACAAGACTATAAAAAACCCATAGCCACTGTGGAAATGAATTAAAATAATAGTTTCTGCAAAATACTTTAAATGGCATGGCATTCATCCTTTAGAACTGGGTTAGGGAGTACTATAATTTGGTCTGTCAGCACTAATGTAAGCATACAGCAGATCCAGAACAGTGTGTGTTGACTCTCTAAGGTTTGGAAGATGGGGAGCTTATGATGGCCTTAAAGAAGACTTAACATCTGTCCTTCCACAAGAAGTTGGCCTCATACTTTGACAAATACCACCACCACAGAGAGAACAGCAAAAGCACAGAAAGACAACCCAAATAAAAGGCACACATGTGTATCTAAGGCATAGTAGTGTGGGTTATGATGTAATTTTTCATTCTGTACAGAAAGGAGGGTTGGGTGAGTGCTTCCTGTCACCCAGGTATTAGAGAAGACAGGGCTCCCTGAGAGAAATGAATACCTCATTTTCTTTCTTTTTTTTTTCTTTTTTTTTTTCTGAGATGAAGTCTTACTCTGTCACCCAGGCTGGAGTACAATGGTGTGATCTCAGGGCCACTGAACCTCTGCCTCCTGGGTTCAAGCGATTCTACCTCAGCCTCTGTCTCCTGAGTAGCTGGGATTACGGGTGCCCACCACCATGCCAGGCTAATTTTTGTATTTTTAATAGAAATGGAGTTTCACCATGTTGGCCAGGCTGGTCTTGAACTCCTGATCTCAGGTGATCTTCCTGCCTCAGCCTCTCAAAGTGCTGGGATTACAGGAATAAGTCACCACACCCAGCCTGAATACTACATTTTCTAAGAAACCAACAAATGAAACTAGACATCTCCCCAGCCCAGGGCTCACTAAGCCAACCCTTTATAATCAACCACCCCTTTCCAACCCCCGCAGCCACAGGCTATGAGGCTTGACAGGAGACAGAGCATCAACAGGTTGGCAGCCTTGTGGAGGAGAAGAAAAGCTAGAGGGAGGTCCCCTTACTAGGTCTAAGAAACAGGGACTCGAGAGAATCATAAAGACAATCACATTTGCAAGATGGAGAAACTAGCACCTCAATCCCCAGGAAACTCTCAGCCCCGGCTACAATCCTGAACTGCTGCTCCGCTCACCTCAGCTAGGACAGTCATCATGCTACCCTTTGACCTGGCAAAACCCACGAGCTTCCTACAAGTCAAGCGGACGTCACGGGGCGGCTAGGCTTGAGCTCTCTCTGGGATCTCACCCAAGGGGACTGGCCACCATGCAAGGTTACTCTAGCAACCAGAGGCCGTGCAGCAGGGATCAGAATGGCTGAACCAGAGCCACTAGTCACCACTGGGACCTGTGAGGTCAGGAAGTCTCCACAGAACCTCAGCAGGAATCTGCACATGGATGCCTGTCAGACCAAGGGTGCTGCCACCTGGCCAGTTTCAGCTAGAGAAGCTGCAAAAACCAACCAGGAAAAAAACATACCTAGCGCCCAGTTAGGCCAAAAGGTACTTGCCCTTTACTCCTATCCCTCCGCCTCTTTGTCACTAATGAAGGAGTCAGAGCTGACAGAGTGTGGGGAGGTAGGGGGAGCAGCCCAGACGCCCTTACTCCAATGGCAGGGCAGGAACAAGGAGGAGTGTTAAATCAGATGACAACACTGATGTTTTGTTAACTGAAAATGGGAGCTCTGCCCAAGACGTCATCTAGGAAAGAAAGAGGGAGATCCAACAGGTAAAAGCAGAGATTTGAAACATACCACCATTTCATGTTATAATTCCAGATGCCTCAACTAATAAAATATAGACGGGTAAATTGAAACTCAGAGAGGCAAGAACTGATCCAACATCATAAGCCAAGATGGTGACTAAAGCCGAAACTAAAACCCCAGTCACTTGTCTCCTTGTTTCCCTGCACAATGACACCTGAGTGTGACTTTATTCATGTTTGACTTTACAAAGAAAATCAGAAGAACTGGCTCAGGGCCTCGGCTCAGGTTACAAGTCTTCCCTCTCCCAGGACTTTTCCTAAGAGCCTGCTTTCTCTCTCCATTTCCCCTCTCAGCCTTCCCCCCTCTCTCCTGTTGCCCTCACATGTGCCAATACACACGGCACCTGTGATCCCTGTCCCACGGGTCCCCTCTATCTGGTAGGTCCTGACTGCTACAACCACATATAAAGCTAGGTTTGGGGCCAAAGTTGGGTCTCAATCACAGTTCTCAGCTATTTCCAGGTCAGTGTGACCAGAAAATAACTCTAGATCAGGCTTTTCTGGGACCTGGCATCAGCCACCCCTCCTCTTCATACCTTTGACCATAAGGGGATGTGCCAGGGCAGCAAACTCAACCCACCACACTACACCAGTGGGAGTCCAGAATCTGAATCACCTCTGAGGGGTCCCACTTTTAATCAGGAAGTATAAAGGAAGGTGCAAAGTCTTCTCCAGATTCTAGCAATTCTGTGCATTTCATTGGCCAGTTTCCAGCTTCTAAGCTAATCTAAAGAAACCCAAAGCAGACCTACAGTTAAGACTCTCCTTTATCCCCACCCCAGCCTAATCTGTAAATTTTCTCAGATGTGCACCCCACACACACTCCTCCTCCTCCGAAGGCAGAAAGTTGGACCCCATGACCTCCATGGATCCTCAAGTCCTTTCTGCATCAAATGCACTGAACCTCTATATACCCAACTGGCCCACTCACCCAGCCACACATTAACAGGGAACCAGTCACTCACAATAGGACTTAATTTTCTTAATCAGTTACCAATCTGTAAATGAATATGAAGGTCAAATAGAAATCTAGGTGGTTGTGGATCGTGGTTTCAGCAAATTCCTTTTGTCTACTCCCAACACAGCAAGAGCACTTAATAGTTAATAAATAAACAAATGAACACATGTCCCCCCCCTTCCTAAAAGTTGACTATATTACAAACTCGTAGGGAAAGGGATGCTGGCAGGGTGGTACAGAGAATGATGTCATGAATGCTCCCACATCCCAGAAGAGCACACCTGCCTATGGGAGGGAACAGCACCATGAGGTCCGGAAGCAACCACACAGCTGAGAGTACCCGGCAGAGCAAGCACAGGGTCTTGGAGGGAAGTGCCAGAGCCAAGAGGCATGATGCAGGCTGCTGGGAAGTCCGAACGTGACACATGTGAACCCTCGAGAGAAGGTGCGGAAGACACAATGGGAATGCCTCCACCAACTCATTTTTAATTAGGTATCTCTTCCAAAGGTAGCAGGGACGGGCTCTGTAGTCCATCCCACCGGCATCAGCACCAGTGCTCAGACCCAGTCGCCCTCACTGTCCTTTGGTGCTCCTTCCACGGCACACTCTTAATGTCAGGACCTCAAGACCTGGCTGTGAATGAGATGTGGTCTTTGTTCAGAGATGCCCGGTACTCAGTATAGTCTCATGTACTTAGCTCTGCCTGCTGCCAGGGATTTGGAGACAGTGGGCCCTCTTTATTGAGGGCTGAAAACAATGGAAAAAACATACAAGCTATCATGGTACCCCTTAGCTTGCACGCGCACACACACACACACACACACACACACTCTCTTCCCCTTTCATCCCCTCTCCAGCCCTTTATCAAACGTGGCAATTAATCAGCGTTCTTATAACCCTGTTCTAACAATGCACTGTTCACTGCCACTGGAATGCTTTGGATTTCTTAGGATTTCTCAGTATATCAACAGGGTATCCACCACTATTTGCCCTTATACGATCCCATGGATACCACCTAGACAAATCCATTCCCAGGCCTATTATTTGGGGAACTCGCCACCACTCAAAGAAACTATTTCCAATTACCAATTCCATCACAGCCACAGCTCAAGAATTTGGGGGTGCAGCATATCATCAGAATTACGGTAATGCCATTAAGGGCTTGTTGGGATACAGCAGAGTGCCTCAGTTGGAGTACTTCCCAAGTGAAGTGCCATATAATGAGAGGTAAATGCCAGGAAAACACGACTTCCAGATGGGTGATTACAGCTAGGCTGGGGCTGGCAGGGAGAAGGATAGTAAAGGCCCCCCAAAACACTGCCTGGCTGGGAAAGACAGCACGACAGAAGGAGGTGGGACAGGCAAAGGCAAGCAGAGTCAACCTCACTAGCCAGAAGGGCTCAGGCTTGTGTTGTTTTCATTACCACGCACAACCTCACTAGCTAATGTGCTGAATTTTTTTCTTCCATTTTTCCTTTCCTGTACTTTTATTATTACATGGATCAGTTCAAAAATTAGGTTCATTGCAAACAAAAATGAGAACAGTGTTGCTCTGACTTCATTCCAAGAAAACAAAGGAGTGAGTGTTGATCTAATCTCTGACTTCGGTTCATTCCACACTGCTCTACAGTGGTTTATAACTTCCCCTCCCCACTCAAAGGCTCGCCTGAACTTGCTAACTAGAACGATGTATCTGGCGTTTCTGTCCAAAGCCCTCAAAGTTAACATGAACCACCATTTACGCTCTTGTACAAGGCATCCACCACTGCACTACAGGTGGGTAACTTTCATCAGAGGGAAGATGATCGTGTTTATCTTTCATTCAAATCTGTTGAAAAGCCAAAACTTTGTATGTTTTAAAATATACTGCATCCTCCCCGATCACTAATTTCCCAATCTCCTTCTACTTATTGGTTCTTTGTTCTCCAAATTAACAGACAGTGAGAGCAACTCTAGAGCGACTCCGAGAACTCAGCATTGAGGGAAACACCTTCAGGAAGATCACAGTCGAAAGGGGAGAATCAGATTTGTAGTGGGAAGATTAACTCAAAGGTATCCAGGTGATACAAATGAGTCAGAGAGGCTGGAAGTATTCTTCTGAATTTGATAAATCAGCTACATTGCAGAGGCTCCTGCGGTGGGTTTTAATGGAATTTTGAAGATAAACAAAATAGCACTGTGTAACAAAGAGTAATAAATCATAATTATCTTCCCTTCATGCTCCTCCAACTTGCATCCTCCACTTGAGCATATTTATTCCAACATGTATTACAAGCATCTTCAGATACTCAGAAAAGCTACAAGCATGTTACAGTGAATACCCACAATTCTGCTACCTAAATTGTACAACTAGGATTTTCCTATGCATGCTTTATCACATACCTTGTCATCCCTCAATCCATCCATCAACCCATCTTATTTTTAGATACATTTCCAAAGAAAGTGCAGACCTCTGTACACTTCACCCCCAAACCCATACACACGCATGGCGCCATCTGAGTTTAATATTTGGTTGAGTGTTTTTTGAAGTAAGATATACACATGGAGAAATGCGTAAATCTTCGGTGTGGCATTTAGTGAGTCTTGACAAACAGCACTTTCTCTTTTAAGAAAGGCTTCTTTCATTCAACATAATGATGTTACCTCTAACAGTAGTTCATGCCTTTTTCTTGCTGGGTAGTATTCTATTGTATGAATATATCATAATTTGTTTATCTATTCCCCCAATGGACATCTTGCTGTTTCTACTTTGAAGTTCAGGGGTACGAGTGCAGACTTGTTACGTAGGTAAACTTACATGGATTATTTCATCGCCCAGGTATCAAGCCTAGTACACATGAGTTGTTTTTCCCGATCGTCTCCCTCCCTGCACACTCCACCCTCTGAAAGGTCCCAGTGTGTGTTCCCCTCTCTGCGTCCATGTGTTCTCATCATTTAGCTCCCACTCATAAGTGAGAACATGCAGTCGTTTTCTATTCCTGCATTAGTTTGCTAAGGATAATGGCCTCTAGCTCCATCCATGTCCCTGCAAAGGGTATGATCTCATTCTTTTTTATGGCTGCATTATTTTCTTATGAATAAAGTTGCTGTAATAATTTGTGTATAAATCTTTTTGTGGACATATGTTTCTATTTCCCTTGGGCAAATACCTATGAATAAAATTGCTGCGTCACAGGCCTTATAAGAAAATGCCTAATGGGCAGATCATTTGAGGTCAGGAGTTCAAGACCAGCCTGGCCAACATGGTGAAACTCCATCTCTACCAAAAATACATAAATTAGTTAGGCATGATGGCACATGGCTGTAATCCGAACTACTGGGGAGGCTGAGGCAGGAGATTCACTTGAACCTGGGAGATGGAGGTTGCAGTGAGCCAAGATTATTGTACCACTGCACTCCAGCCTGGGTAACAGAGTCAGACACTGTCTTGGGGGGAAAAAAAAAAGTCTACCTAAAGTGTTTGCACCACTGTACAGCCTCACCGATGATGTGTTAAGAGTCTCCGTTGTTCTACATCCTCAGCAACATTGAGTTTTATTAGCTTTTCATTCATGTTACTTTGGTAGGTAGTAGTAGCATGTCTCGTGTAGTAGCACGTCTTACGGTTTTAACTTGTATGTTTCTGATGACAACAATGTTGAACATTTTTTTATGAGCCTCTCGGCCATTATATCTTCTATTCAAATATCTGTTAATTTTCTGCCCATTTAAAAAATTTGTGTGCCTTTTTATTGTGTTGCATTGATGCTTTATATAAATGTTGCATCAGATACATGTTTTGCAAATATTTTCTCCCAACCGGTGGCTTGCTTACTTTTTTTCTTAACAGTATCTTTTGATGAACACAAGTTTTTTATTTTGATGAAATTACTGTATCAGACTTTTATGATGACTGCTTTTTGTGCCCTGTCTTAGAAACCTTTGTTTATCCGTAAGTCCTTTGTTTTCTTCATACAAGTACGTTTAAACCTATGTTGCATTACTACCTGATGCCTTTCACCCCACTCCTCTCCCAAGGCAACGTTTGAGGAACACACTATTGACTCTCATGCCACCACTGTCCCCAGCCCTAATCTCAGTATCAGCATAAGGAGAAGCTGGAAAAACAGGCAGGGCTGGCTCTAGACACACGGTTAGCTCTGTGGCGCTCACCCAGGCTTAGTGCTGGGACAGAAATTTTGCAAAGTGTCTCAGAAAAAGTGAGAGAGACACTTTATCAAAACACAGGGCCTCCAAGATTCAGCCTCATATAGGGGCCATGGAGAGAGAAGCTGAGGGAGCTGCACCCCCAGACCCATCCATATTGACTTTTGGGAATTCACAAAGTCAATTAGCTGGCTCTTTTCCCTCACTTGCTTTCACAGGGGTCATCTGTAATCAAAAGCTCTCCTCCAAGCTGCTACTCACTGGGGTAGGAAGGGGCTGCACAAAAGGACATGGAGCTTCAAGCTAGTGTCTGAGGCTTTGTTTGCAGCTGGGATTCCGTCACTTAGGAAGTGCCCCCCTTGCTCCTTCCTCAGTGCTCCTCTGGCAGTGTCGTGGCTAGCCACTGAAGACGGGCACATGCCTTCTTCCTCTGGTCTCAGAGGCTGGACACTTCCTCCTCTCTGTTCTCCCCAGGACTCAACTGATGCTAAAAGTTCCTAGAGGCTTTCACGTAGATCTGTCAGAAGTCACCCCAAAATAGTGCTTTCTGTTATGCAAATCCAGGTATATCTGCTTATGTAATAAATACATCCCAAAAATATAGGATGCAAATCAAGTTCTTACACAAATCTATGACTACAAATGCTTTAGAGAGTTCTCAGCTGGAAAAGATGTTCCCACATCATGAAAGCACAAATCTTGTTCCTTTGGGCTTTCTTCTGTGAGTTTTGGTTTAACAGAGGGACGGGGTGGGGCATGGTGATTCATGCCTGTAATCCCAGCTCTTTGGGAAGCTGAGGGGGGAAGATCCTTTGAGCCCAAGAGTAGTTTGAGACCAGTCTAGTGAGAACCCATCTCTACAAAAGAAAAAAACAAAAAAAAACAAAAAAAAAAACAGCCAAGTGTGTTGGCGTGCTTGTAGTCCTAGCTATTGGGGAGGCTGAGGCAGGAGGATCACTTGGGCCAAGGAGTTTAAGGCTGTAGTGAGCTATGATCACACTTCTACACTCCAGCCTGGACAGAGTGAGACTCTGTGTCAAAAAAAAAAAAAAAAAAAAAAAGAGAGAGAGAGAGAGAGACTGACCAGAACTGGGTTCTAAAGGTAGAAATTAATCTCAACATCCTTCTAAAAAGGCCACACCCACAGCTGCAGGCCCTTCCATAGACACTGCCCATAGAAATGGCTGCTCACTAGACACCTGTCCTGGCTCTGCCGCACTCCTGAGAGCCTGGACTTCTCTGCTTTAAAGAGAGGGAGGCAGCCAGAGCTGATACATACTTAGTGCATTATTTTATTGTGTCCTACTTACAGTGCTATTTTTCATAAATTTTCTTCATAGCACTTGTAACAATCTGTAACTTGATTATTTCCTTCCTTGTTAACTGTCTGTGCCCACGGCCAGAAGCCTAAGAAATATCTTTTGTATTTCACCACCATATTATCAATGCTTGGCACAGGACCGGGCACCAAGCAGACATGCAATAACCATTTGTTCAATAAAAATGCAAGTCCTAGGCACTGCCACGAGTTGATACATTTCTGGTTGGAAGAGACCATGTCTTCCCTTCTTTTACACCTGCTCAGTATTCTTCACACTTATTAGAAAAACGAATTGAACTTTTAAGCAAGAAGTAGCCTTCCACTCTGGACTGGTGGCCAGTTAAGCTCTGCCGAGGGACCTTCTACTGGCCCTCCAAATGCCGAGGAAGGAGAAGGTCAGACAGGTTAGGGAAAGGATATTCACCTGAGAGCCAAGAGATGAGAGCGCTCGAGTCCCAATCTTCTAAAGGATGGTAATAGCCACAGCACCCACTCGACCACCTCCCAGCACTGTGAGGACAAACCCATCAGCACCATGAAGGTGCTTGGCAGCTGCACATCCATTCAGGAGCACTGGCTGCGACTCCCAGCACCTCACAGTGCCAAGTACATTACTAGTGTCCCACAGAGGCTTGGCCAATTAATTCAAAGAAATAACCTGCAACTGTGATCTTCACAGAGCAATGAAAGGCAAGAAAATGGAGAATTTTCCATGACTAATTCTAATGCCAGATTTTAATTTTCTGAGGGCCAGGAGAGAGGAAGCATGAGAAAATTCAAAATCGAATTCACCCTCTTTCTACTGAGGCTCAGTCCATAGAAAGCCCTGGGCCAGGCTTGGGAGCATGGGATTGAGAAGGGCGTGGAAATCGGAGCCATTGTGTGGTGTGCCTGTTTTATTGATGTGGTTTCTGCCCAATGGACCTACCGTTATGCTAATACTTTATGGCATTGTTTCTGCAAGGAGAGAGGTTATGCTGCCTTGTGAAACAGACTCAAACACAAAAGAGATGTTAGTGGGAGCTGTTGGGTGAGGGTCACCCCCCAAAGGGGTATAAATGCATCATTGCACAAAACCCTAGGATGTAGGAGTTATTAACTGCATTTCACCAATAACGATACTGAGGTCAAAGAGGTGAAGTCACACAGCTAGGGAATGGCAAAGCTAGAATTTCAATCCCAGTCTGTACAACAGCAAAGCCAGCCCTTCAACTACCTAGTGCCCTGCCTTATAGTCGATAAAGCACCAGACAGAAGCAAGGACACTCTAGTGCACTCTTGAAGGACAACAGTCAGTCTGACCAACAGAGGAGGAGGACATCTGAGCAGGACGAGAAGCCCCCAAAGAGCAGCGCTGTGCCCGGAGGAGGGGCAGGCGCAATGAATAGCCCACATGGAAAACCAGGAGGGGTGGGTTCTGGCTGCACTGGGGGAGGCGGCAGTGTGGGTGTGGAGTTCTCAGGATCTCAAGGGCCTCAGAGGTAGTCTCAGAAGTTTTGTGTGTGTGAAGTTTCTGAGCAGTGGACAGACTGCAAGCTGTGCCGCCTGTTGTCAGAGCCCTCTCTCATCTCTGACCAGGCAGCAGCAACAGCAGCAACTGTGGCTGCCAGGGAAGTCTCCGCATCAGCACAAATCCAGGCTGCCCATGAGCTGAAGTGTTCCTGCAGAGCCCGGCCAGACCTGGGCCATCTGAGGACAACTACATGCTGTCTGCAGCACTGCCAGCACCTGGGCGACCTTGGTGTCCGTCAGCCCAGCCCTTCACGCCCTCACCTCTCCACCTGCTTCTCCAGAAGTACAACTGAGGTAAAGACACACACTGGGTGCTGTGCAGCTGCCAGGAGCTGTCAAGTCTTCCAAGTGGGAGCACAAGAGCGGGCAGGTCCCTGCAGGCCCAACCCCTCCCTGTACTGGGGAGGTCCCCGGGACCTGGCGGATGCAAGGAGCTGTGCAGGGTTACCCAGGACACAGGCACAGCCAGAGCTGTGGCTTGGGGCTTCTGTTCATTCTTTCAGGAGAGACTGATGGAGCACCCACAACACATCTGAGCCTGGCCTGGGTGCTGGGGCCAAAAGGGTGAAAATGACAGACAAGCTGTCTCCTTACAGTGCTTCTGTTTGGGGCTCTTTCTACCGCACACATGCCTCCATCCCATCTCCCCCAGGACATTTGGGGCTCACATGTAAATATCTATCTCCCCAGCTGCATCCCTAAGCTGAGTGCCAGAGTCACTGTTCCAGGACAGCACCTAGCACTGGGCTGGGCCCAGAGCCAGCCCTGAATAACTCTGTTAGTTGACCGCCCATAGTCCTTGCTGGGTAGCCAGTTACGCACAACTGAACTGTCTCCCATGCTCCCCACACTTCCTTTTCCTGAGCTGTGGAGTGGGATGGTAACAATCACACTGATCATACCTAACATTTGTTGAGCACTGCCTATGAGCCAGTCATTATGCTAAGTACTTTACAGGCAAAGCATCACTTGTCATAACACCCCTAAACCCTAGGGCTTATAAAATTGAACACACTACTTTCAGGGCTTCACAGATGAGGAAACTAAGGCTTAGAAGGTAAAGAATTCAACCGAGGTTATATGGAAGTAGCAAATCTGTCACTCCAAAACGTCTAAAAACGACCTAACCCTTCTTGCCTCCTCTCACTACCACCACCTCGCCCACTGACATCGGAGGGCTTTGGGGAGAACTGGGGCAGGCGGTGGAGAGCCGAGCACACAGACTCCAGGAACACAGCCCTGCACGGAGGTGTGGGGGCTGGCTCTATCGCGAGGCAACAGCCACTATGCATGGCTGGTCCTGCTGACGACACAGAGGGTGAGGCCTCAGGGGATGGGCAGGACTTGGAAAAGCAGAGAGGAGGAGAGAGAACATTCGAGGCAGGTGTGCTGGGGGAGGGCGGCACTGTCTGGAAGCAAGGCCCAGAGGAAGGAATAGAGGTGCAAGGGACGTCAGTCAAACTGCTCCAACTATACGCAGTAATACCACCTCCAAAACTCCTACTGTGACACCAACCGTTCTTTCTCCTCAACTCACCAGGGAGACATACCGTCAGTGTCCTACACCCAGCAGATCCTCCTATCTCAACCCTCAAACCCAGATCCCAAGGGAGCACATTAAAAAAAAAAAAAAAAAAAAAAAAGGGAAGGCAAAGCGGGCATGATTCCGAGTTTCAGGCTCCTGCCTCATTTCCTATAGGCACTGGCACAGCGATAATTCGCATGGCTGACTGGATAACCAATTATGCGGCTGAAATTTTTAGGTCTGCATCTCAAAACACACAGAAAACAAAAACAGGGATGGCACGGTGCATTTCCTCGTAGGCCTGCTGCAACGGCCAAGCACAGCGTTAGGCCAGGGAGCGGGCAGGAAGCAGAAGAGTTGTCTCCTCATTAAGACTGGTTGACTCCAGAGCAGCTGCATCTGTTTGGATGGCAGAGAGAGAGAGAGAGAGAGAGAGAGAGAGAGAGAGAGAATGGGCGTGTGTGCATCGTGTGTGCCTCTGTGAGGGGGAGCAGAGAAAGAGGAAGCAGGAAGACACAGACTGGGAATGTCAACCTCCTTGTTCCTTTTCTAGTCCTCTGTCCACAATGTCGTCCCTTCCCCACCCCCACAGAATGAGCACTGCCCCTAGAGGTCTTGAAACAGAGATATGATGATGTGAACTGGGGGACCGGTACCCGTTCCTCAGCTCCAGGTAGGTTCAAAGTCAAACACCGGTCACGAACACTGACCTCAACCCTGCTACGTGCACAGCCCTTAGCATTCACAACTCACCTCACCTGCACCATCCCAGCTGCGGTCACCTTCAACCTCACCCTGCAGGGTCACCAGAGTAAGAACTCATTAGAAGGGAAACGGTTCCCCAGGATCGTCAAGTCTAAATCTCCCCCTCTTCAGGTGGAGACACAAAGGTCCAGAGAGAGGAAAGGATTTACCTAAGGTCCCACATCAAGTCACACTGGAAAGCTGGTAAGTATGAGAATCAACAGGCCAGCTATAACAAAAATACGGAAACTGCAGGAAACCTGCTATTGATACAGTGTCAAGAAGAATGGCCAAGGAGGAGTTTGACATTTCCTTGCCACCCGGAAGTGGCCGCCCTACCTGAAAAGTAGAATGGTTTCCAAAAGACCCAAGTTACAGCACCAGTTGGAACAAAATAACCTGAAGAGTAGAATTCTGTTTTATAGAATGCAGCATATGCTTTGGACCAGAACCAATAAATGGTGCAGTGTCTCTCACAGCTAGAATATGTGGGTCCAGAATTCAAAGGGTGAAAGTGAGGTTGACTCCTCTCACTAATAAACAATGCACAGAATATTTCACTCCTGTCTCAGCAACTTTGAGCACACCGGATTGGAGATCTTGGTCCCCAAGGGAGGAAAGGGGTATTCCTCCACCAGGCTATAAAGCAGTGGTTCCACTGAATTTAAACATGGGATGAGCACGTGGACACTTTGGTCCCATTATGCCACCAAACCAATAGGCAGGAAAGGGTGTGTTAATCTACTGTCTGTTGTGATTATGATTAGCACAGGGCAACTGGGTTGCTGCTACTCAATCTAGGCAAGGAGGCAAGGTCTGGAACCAGGGTGATTCTCCAGGGCATCTCTTATTATTTCCATGACCTACAATAAAGGTTAATAGAAAATTACAGCAACCAAAACCAGGCAGGAGAACTGAAGATCTGAACCCCTGAGGAAGGAAGGTTTGGGTCCCTCTACCACGTGAAGAAGAGCGAACAGTAGATAATGAGGCTGAGAGCAGGGGACACATAAAATAGTGAGGAAAAAATATGAAGCCATGGATGTCAATTATGGTCTTGTGACCAATTAAAGAAATAAAGGTTGTAGCAAGTTTGCATATTTTCTATTTGCTTATTATATCTGCATTTGATTCAAATGTGTTAGTCATTTTCTTCTCACTCCTTCCTATTTTGATCTTCTACAAGTTGTGGGAAATTAACTTAGTTAACTTACTGAAGTACAATTTAGTGTTGAGATAACAGACTATTCCACAGGAGTGTGATGAATTTGAGGAGTAATTAAGATAGCCAGAAAAGAAGACAATGACTCTTGGCAGTGCACGTCTCCTCATTTTGGGGAATGGTGAGAACTTCTTAACCTGTAACAAAGTTAGCTGTGTCTTACTAGGTACAGTTGTTATGACACAGGAGTTCATCTAAAAGGGACATGTGGAAGCTGAGTATATTTCCATGAGGTGTGCCCGTTGTTGACTGATTGCCTCTCCACTCCAAGTATACCCTGTTTGCTTGTTCTATGAAATTAATCTGGGCCTTATAAATATTTTTCCTTTGTCAACTGGCAAAGTGTGAAGCTTTAACAGGAAGAAAGCATTTTGTGCCTGGCTGCACCGTGCTCACTCAGCACACTCCTGCAGCATACCTGCCTTCTCCAGGGCCAGCGCTGACCGTGCCTGTGGACAGCAGCACCTGCTGGCCAGTGCTTTCTCCAGCATCCCACCTCCTACACCTTGGCCAGTTTCTACATGGAGTATCTCCAGTGAGATATCTCCCACATCTTTCACTGGCACCCTAGAGGGCAAATTTCTGGCAAATTCCAGAGGACAGGTTTCCAGCAAGTTCTACCAGCATAGGACCAGAGACTTTCCCACCATCCACATGACATAAAAACAATTTCTCTGCCATTCAGTGAGCCACAATCAAGCTCTGTGCAAGAAGATTTGGATCTCAGCCCTGGGACCATGTCTCCCTCAAGTGCTCTATCTTAGCCCTAAGGGTAGTCTTGTCTTTTTTTTTTTTAAGTTGGGGGTTTCACTATGTTGTCTGGGCTGGTCTTGAACTCCTGGACTCAAGTGACTCTCCCAACCTTGGCCTCCTAGTAGCTGGCACTACAGGCATGTGCCAGCACATCCAACTGTATCTTAATAACTATGCCTATCTTCTTTAGAGTCTCTCTACTACTTACCAGCCAATCCTTCATTACTCCAATTCTACTCTCAACATAAGGAAGAAGTGTCAAAAAATGACAGTTCTCAATCCAAGCAGAGGCTGGGTATTACAGCAGTGTTCAGCGGGAGAAGACAATATTTCCATCGTTGGGGTAAGTCTCAACAAGGAAATTCACAGTGACCTCAAAAACACCTTACACTCACAGCATGTATTATGATTTCCAAAGTGTTCTCACATCTTTTTTGAAATATTTGAATACACGCGCACACACACACACACACACACACACACACACACACACACAGCTGTGCCAATTATATAAATAAGAAATATGAAGCAGATGCTGAGGGCTGAAGCGTCTCATCCCAAGTCACAGAGTCAGACATGGCTCCAGAATTACAACATCTGGTTTCTTATTCAGATACTACACTCTTTCCATTCTACTAGATCACAAGAACAACTATCATTGAGAATTAGGAAGTATGGGAAGAAGAGGAAAGAAAGAGGGATAACAAACTGAGGCATTGTGAATGAGGAAGTCTTGAACAGGGCCATCTTCTTTGTGGTCAAATGGGAAAATGAAACCCAATTTTTCAGAACGCAATGCAAAGCATAGAAAAACCAAAATGGCTCTATCCTGACGATTAATAAATACATTGTGGACAATTTAATTTACAAGCTTAAATTCACTTACTTAGAATTAGATAAATCAGAGCAATTCAGCAGCATTCTCAGTGGTGTCTGCACAGAAGCAAAGTGCCCTCTTACCTGTGTAACCTATTAACCGTCTCACTTTTAAAAACTCAAACTGAAATTTTCCTTTTAATCCTACAGTGCATTTCTCAGCCTGTTTATAAATGACTGCCTTTATAAAGGTGATGACTGCCTTCTACTTCTGGCAATGATGAAATAAAATGGACCAAATTTATCCTCCTCCTTTAAACAACTAGAAAACTGGGGGGAAAATATAAAACAAATATTACTAATACTCAACAATAGAGAGTGAAGACTGTAATCCCTGAGAGAAGGGCTCCTTTCTCTCAAACCAAGCCAGCTTTATGACTGCCCCAGCTTTCTACCTGGAAGTTCATTCTGGAACATGAAGCAGAAAGGGGGAACCTCAAGCAGAACACAAAGGTCTCACTGAGTTGAGGAAACAGGTTGGAACGCAGGGAGTCTGAGGCGGCTAGACGCTGCAGGGCAAAGAATCCAGAAATCTGAAGAGGGAAACCCTCCAGGCTTTGCTGAATACTAAGTCACAGAAGTGAGGGAAAAAATCCACGAGGCTCAGCAAAAAGCAACCTTGAAACTGTGGGCTAAACAGATCCCAGAGTTCACACAGAGTTAGGATTCATTTGATTTTCCAACTATCAATGTCAAAAGATGTTGATCCCTTGGACTTTAGGCAGACACCCCAAAAGGCTATGCTAAACCCACCCTAACAATACTTAAAGATAGTCTTTGAAAGGATCACTATGAGCAACAAGTAAGTTGGCTGTCAACCATAACAAATTATACATTCTTTAAAAGAAGAAAATTCAGAGGCTCCACAATATAATTTTTACAATACCTAGCATTCAATCAAAAATTACTAGAATTGCCACGAAAAAGGAGAATAGAGCCCACAGTTTTTTGAAAATTATTAAACAGAAAATAGACTTAGAAATGAGAGGATAATAGAATTAGCAAAGATTTTTAAATCAGCTATCATAATTTTATTCAAGTAATTTTTTAAAAAACATATGCACAGTGAAAGAGGAAATATAAAACATTTTTTAAAAATCAAATGAAATTTCTAGAAATGATGTTTAAAATTAAAAATTCACACTTCATGGAATTAACAGTGGACAAAACCAGAGGTCAGCAAACTATGGCTCATAGACCTAATCCCAGACTGTAACTTGTTTTTATAAATAAAGTTTTATTGGCACACTCATGTTTTGGTGTATTGTCTATGCATGTGCTTGTGATACATTAGGAGAATTGTGGATCATCTGGTCTACAAAGCAAAAAATATTTACTATCTGACTTTTTATAGGAAAAAAAATTGCTGATCCTTGAACTAAATACTGAAGAAGAAAAGTTAATGAGCATGTAAATGTAGAAAAAGACTACATTTACATTATTCAAAATCAATTAAAGATTGGTTTTTAAAATGATGAATAGAAATTCAAAGACTTGTGACCAACATCAACTGGGTTAATACATGTAACTGAAGTTCTGGGCAGAGAAGTAGAAGCAAAAAATAATAATAATCATTGGGAAAATCAACAGATATAAAGACTATAGGCTGGGCGTGGTGGCTCACGCCTCTAATCCCAGCACTTTAGGAGGCCAAGGTGGGCAGATCATGAGGTCAGGAGATCAAGATCATCCTGGCTAATACAGTGAAACCTCATCTCTACTAAAAATACAAAAAGTTAGCCAGGCATGGTGTCACACGCCTGTAGTCGCAGCTACTCAGGAGGCTGAGGCAGGAGAATCACTTGAACCCGGGAGGCAGAGGTTGCAGTGAGCCGACATCACGACAGCGCACTCCAGTCTGGGCAACAGAGTGAGACTCCATCTCAAAAAAAAAAAAAAAAAAAATCCTATAATCCACATAACCAAGAAGCTCAATAAATCCAGAGGTGAATAAACAAAGAAAACCTCTCATTAAAATCAGTTACCCAAAAACTGATATAAAGAAAAGTATCTTTAAATCAAATAAAGAAAAAAAACCCTAATACATTATGTACACAGAATCAAAGAAAGTTTTGTTTTGTTTTCAGACAAGGTCTCAATCTCTGTCACTTAAGCTCGAGTGCAGGCAATCATGGCTCAATTGCAGCCTCCAACTCCTGGACTTAAGCAATCCTCCTGCCCTAGCCTCCAGAGTAGCTGATATTACAGGCACATGCCACCATGCCCAGCTAATTTTTTTAAACTTTGTGTTGAGATGAGGTCTCACTATGTTACCTAAGCTAGGCTGGCCTTGAGCTCCTGGCCTCAAGCAATCCTCCTCCCTCAGCCTCCTAAATTGCTGGGATTACAGGCATGAGCCACAGTGTCTGGCCAAAAGAAAATTCTCATCTGAAATTTTGCAAGCCAGAAGACAATAGAATGGCATCTTTAAAGTGCTGCAAGGAAAACTGTCAATCTAAAATTCTATATCCAGTGAAAATATCTTCCCAAATGAGGGTAAAATGAAGTTTATCCAATAAACAAAAGCTGAGAGGATTTATTGCCAGGAGAAATAGACTACAGAAAAGTTAAAGCAAAGTCCTCAAATGGAAGGAAAGTGACACCAAATGGAAATGTGAATCTAGGCAAAGAAATGAAGACCCCTATAAACAGTAAATAGGTAGCAAATACAAGACTTAATCCACAATTATAGTTGGGAACTTCAACATTCCTCTCTCATGCTGATAAAACAAGTAGAAAGAAAATCAGTATGTATACAAAAGAAAAGCACTATCAATCAGCTTGGTTAAACTCATAGAACCTGGCATTTATAAAATATTCCACCCATTAACAGCCCAATAAACATGATTTTCCAGTTAATAGCAAACATTTACCATGATAGATGATATCCTCGGCCACAACCAAGCATTAATAAATTGAAAATGTTTAAGAGAATACAAAGAATATTTCCCAAACATAACAGAATTAAAGGTCAACAATGGTTGACCTTTTCATGCTGGTCAAAACCCAAATACGTAAAAATTTACAAACACATTTCTAAATAATCCAAGGTCAAATAAGAGAAATAAGAAAATATTTTCAACATTTGAGTGAAATAATATGCAATGTATAAAAAAACCTGAACATAGGTAACCCAGTGTTTCAATGGAACTGTAGAGACAATATTCTGATATTAGAAAAGATCTAGAATCAATTGTGCAAGCTTCTACCACAGAAAAGATGACCAAATTAAATAAAAAATAGCAGAAAGGCAAAAACAAGGGAAAATGCAAAAGTGAATGAAACTGAAAATAGACAAATAGAGAAAAATCAAAGAAACCAAAAGGTGTTTTCTTAAACATCAATGACTCTTAGAAATCTCCAGCTAGATTGATCAGCAGAAAAAGAAAAAACAAATTACTGGCATCAGAAAGTAAAGAAAGACAATTACTACAGAGCTTATAGACTTTGAAACTATAATGAGGAAATATTATGAATAATTTTATGCCAATAGATTTGATGACTTAGATGAAACTGGAAAATTCCTTCCTAGATACAAGCTACTAAAGCTCAAATGAGAAATCAAAAATCTGAGTAGTCCTATATCCTGAGTAGTCCTATTTAATAACTTGAATTCTTAACTTACAGTCTTTCCACAAAGAAAACTCCAGACTCCCTTTTACTAGTAAAGTCTGTCAAATATTTGAGGAATAATACAAAGTCTTTTAGAAAGCAGAGGAAGAAGTCATACTTTCCAACTGATTTTATGAGGCCAACAATACCAGGCATTTGAAGAAAAAAAAGAAACTATAAACCAATATCCCTCATGTACAGACATAAAAATCCTTATAAAATATTAGCAACTTAAATTCAGTAATATATAAAAAGGATAAGGCACCATCAGCACAATCAAGTGACGTTTATCCTAAGAAAGCAAGGTAGTTTTCGCATTTAAAAATCAATTAATGTTATTCATTATATTAGTGAAATAAAAAAGAAAACCATATGACCATCCCAATAGATGCATTAAAAAAGTGTTGTGAAATTCAATAACTACTCATGGTAATAGCTCTTTACCAACAGAAAAAAAAGAAACTTCTTCAACCTAATAAAGAACATCTGCAACAAACATACAGCTAACATCATACTTAATGGTGAAACAATGAGTGCTTTCCCCTAACAGCACAAACAAGGCAAAGACTCCATCGTCGCTACTCCTATTCAACATCATAATACAGGTTCAAAGACTGTAATAAGGCAAGAAAAAGAAATTAAAGGCTTATAGATTGTAATGGGAGAAGGAAAACTATCCTTATTCACAAATGACATGATCTTTATGTCCAAAATCCTAATGAGTTTACCAAAAAAGGGACTGAGAAATAAGTGAGTTTACAAGATTATGGGATACAGAGTCAATATACAAAAGCCAATTTTAATTCTATATCCTAGAAATAAACAATTGGAAATTGAAATAAATACCATTTATGATAACATCTAAAACAAATGATGTAGGGATGCATCTAGAAAATTATGCAAAAGATGTGAAATGGAAAACCACAAAACATTATTGAAAAAAGTTAAACCATATCTAAATAAATAATGAGAAATATACATGTTCATGGACAGATTTGATATTAAGATGTCATTCTCCCTACATTGATATACAGATTCAGTGTAATCCCAATCAAAATCTCAACAGGGCTATTTTTCTAGAAATTGACAAGCCAATTATTAAATTTATAAGGAAATACAAAGAACTTAATATAAAGCTGGAGAACTTATATTACCTGATTTCCAGACACATCATAAAGCTGTATTAATCAAGACATAGTGGTACTGATGTAAGAAGAGACATATAGACCAATAGGAAAGAACAGAACACTCTGAAATAAACACACATATATAGTTAATTTATTTCACAAAGGAGCCAAAGTTATTCAAGATGCATAGTTTTTCAACAAATGGTGCTAGAGCAACCGGATATTCAGGTTAAAGAGTGAACTTCAACTCGTACTTCACATAGAGCATATATAAAATTATCTCAAAATGGATCATAGAGCTACATGCAAAAGCTAAAACTATAAGCCTGGGCTCTTATTCTCTGGGGGAGAATCCACTTTCAGACTAATTCATGTTGCTGGCAGAATTTAGTTACATAGGACTAAGATCCCTGGCCCTTGCTGTCACAGCTAGGGGTCCTTCTCACCTTCTAGTAGCCATCAGCAATGCCTAGTTCATAGCCTCCTTTCCCTGTCTTCAAAGACAGCAGGTTGAGTCCTTCTCACTTTTCAACTCTGACCTTTCCTTCTACCATGTCTCTCTGACTGGCTTTTGCCCTCCTTCCCTGATTCTAAGAGTCCATGTGGTAACCCTGGGCTTGCCCTCTTAACCCAGGATAATTTTCCTATCTTAAAGCCAGATGATCAGCAAGCTTAATTCCATCTGTACAGTCCGTCCCTTTTGCCTTGTAACATAACTTGTTCACAGGTATATCACCAGGGAGCATCGAAAACCATGAGGGTCAAAACCCCACCTACATACAAGATGGCCCAGCAACTGCAGTCTTTGCTATTTTTCCCAAGGGTAATAAAAATATATGTGTCTGCACAAAGACCTGTATAAAATGTCCATAGCCACTTTATTTGTAATAGCCAAAACCCGGTTATTTTTCATAGCCAAAACAATGTTTCCAAATGACTCAAATGTTCAGCAGCTAGTACAAGGATAAGCAAATTGTTGTATATCCATACAATGGACTACTATACAGTCATAAAACGGACAAACTTGTGATCCACAAAGAAAAGTACATTCTGTATCATTTCATTTATATGAAACTTGAATATAATTTATAATAGTAAAAAGATGGATGTAATCTACAGTTGTAAAAAGCAGATCAGTGTGTGCCTGGGTCAGGAATTAGGGGTGAGGACTGACTGGACAGGGCACAAGGGACCCTTATGGTGGTGGAAGTGTTCTGCATCTTGAGTGGGTTGGTAGTTACAGAGTATATATACTTTACCAAAACATCCATCTGTAAAATATACACTTAAAGGTACATGTTTTAAGTAAATTTTAGCTCAATAAAGTGGGTAACTGTCCCTTTCTCAAGTACTGGTGGGAATCAAAGCCCAAACCACATATCCTATTTGCTGATAATACAAAAAGCCCATAGCCCCTGGTCTGCCACTGTGCCCTAGACTCAGATTCTAGGCGCCCGTCATTTCCAAGTCTTTTCTGCTGCCTTTTTCTTCTATGGCCAAGGCTATCAAAGCAGCCAGTTCCCACCAAGGTGTGGAGGCAATAATGTAGTTAAATGTAGTTCACCATAGTTGAAGGTAATTCATGCTGTCGCATTCGCTGTATGTAACCAGAGGTCACATCTCCAGAACCAGAGAAGCCGCTCACATTAATCGTCACTGACACGGCCTCCCTCCTTCAGGGGCATCCAGCCCCAGTGCAGGGGGTTCTGCACTTTGGTTCATGGGTACAAGGGACTCCATCTGGATCTCTGCATCTCTCTTTACTCTTTCAGTTAAAAACGACATGGATGGTTAAAAGATAAAAAAGAGACAGTTGGGAAATCACAGGTCAGCCAACTAAATGTGACTGCAAAGCTGATTTCAGCACTTTGTGCCCATCATTGGGTCCTGAATGTTGACACAGTTGATGGTTTTCTCCGACTCCCACATCTGCCTTGTTGGTGTTTCCCAGTCTTTCCCCACCCCCACCCCCGGGCCCATTTCAGTCACAGGGCGAGAGTAGAAACAAACAGGCCCAGAGGCCCATCGCCCCAGAGCTGTGCTCGCTCGGAGAGTAACTAGGGCAGCTCTGGGGAGAGGGCGGACACTTCAGGAAAGCATGAGACTGTCTTTCCCCAAGGGCTCGGGGCCTCTAGAGAAGGCATCTCAGCTCTGCACACTGGCTCTGCAGTCTCAAGGCCTCATGCTATCTCCACCTTTACTGATCTTGGTAGGTGTTCTTATCTCTGGAAGGGAGAACAGACCTGCGTCATAGGATGCTATGCAGATGAAATGGGATATTCATAAAAGTTTTTTGAAAATCGGAAGTACTGTGCTACGCTTCTGTGTTAAATTTTGGATCACCATGTCTTAAGGTGGGCCACACACATTCTGGTTCGCCACAATACTCACCATCCAAGTATAGTCTTCCTAACTGTTTCCCTGATTGTTATTACCTTTCTGGCTTCTAAAGGCGTCAGAATTCATTGTCTTTATAGGAATGCTATAAAATGTAAAATGCACTGCATAGAAGTTATAATTACTCATCTATTTGACAGCTAGCTTCCAGTGTGCTGCTCATTCCATCACTTCAAAAGTTCGAGTCCCTTCTTTCTCTGAACAACTCCTATCAAACCTAGGAGGCTTCCATTCATTTGGGCACAGAATTACACATTCCTCGAAAGATGAAAGTACTTTGAAGGGCCAGAAAATGATACCTCATTTGTCCCCCCTGAGAACTTTCCATGGTGCCAGACACCTGAAGCAGCCCTCCATGGTGGTCTCACAGTACATGGGAATTGTTGATGTCTGGAAGGAACTCCCTACTTGCAATCTCGGTTCTCACCTTGACAACTGTTGTATGGTGTATAAATAATTGTCATTTATTTCTAACAGTGCAGTCTGGAAATCTGTGAATAACCTATTGGATTTCTTATTTTTTTTTAATTAGGTAGATTCAGGGTTACCTTTTTAATAATGTCCCTGTTTCATATACACATGCTGCACCTTCTTGAGTAGAAAAGAAAGGAATGGAGTTAAAAGTGAGCTCTAGGAAGCAGGCATAACCAGTGGCCTAAACACAACAGCTCACAGTGAGAACCCACTACGGTCACTGTCACCATAAGGGTTGAGCACGCTGCTCTGTCCGCAATAAATCTTATGAATGTCCATCTTCTTACACAGCAGACCTATAAATGAAGGTGAGAATGTTTCTAGATCTTTACACTTGGGGCTTAACCCCTGGTAGAGGGTCAGAGTCTGTCCCTTCCTACTAATACCAAGGGGCATGGCATCTCCACATGGTAGGCAATGCTTCTGTAAGCATGGATAGCACTTTACAGATAAGGCACTTTCATATCCACCATTTCATCCAGCTCCACAGCAAGTCTGTAAAGAAGGGATATTTATACCCATTTTTGAGCAAGGACCAGCAAACCAAGCCAGCTGCTAGATGTTGTTGGTTCCATGGCTATTAAAAGCTTCCTGAGCTGCAGGGAGAAGCGCAGGGCAGGAGTGGGTGGGGAGGTGTTCAACGGCTTCTTCAAAAAGCCCTCCATTTGTAATCCTCCTCCTCCTCCCCAGCAAGGTGCCAGCCCCCTCTCTTGATCGAACACAGGGCCCCAGGTGGTTCCTCTCTCCTGAAGAATGCAGAACGGCTCTCTACTGAGCTCCACTCCCCATCTGCTGGCCAGTCATCCAAATGCCTGCTCACTGAGTCTTCTGCACCGTTTCCTCCATCTGCAGCTTCCATCCAGTGTGCAGCAGGCAAGCCAGGATCCAAAACTGCCTACTTCCAACTCCCTTTGCAATTATTCCCACTTCCCACTTTTCACACAATGAAGAGTACCCATCAACACTGTGCTTCGTGGTAAGGAAATCAGTCAGCCAGTGACAGCTGACCTCAATAAGAAATAGAGCCAGACTCTCGGCCCCAGGCTTTTGGTGTCTTTAGAGGTCTAGAATTTTCTCCAGACAAATCTGCCTGTGTTGTTCTATCCGCATTACCTAATGAAAATTTATATAAATGTAGATACCTGCTGTCAGGCCCTCTACTAAATCTTCCTGCACCCCATTAAATATAACCAACTGTTAAAGTATCCAGGTCAGAAGCTACCAAACACCAGTCCATAGATCAGCTGCATCAGAATTACCTGGAAATCTTCCTATAAAAAATAAATAAAACCTTTCTGAGTACCCACCCCCACCCCCCACCCCCCATCCCTGCAAAATTCGAATTCAGTGAATCTGGAAATCAACCATGGGATATAGATTTTGAAGTTCCCAGGGATACTCATGCACAGTTAAGTTGGGGCATCATTGTTCCAGGGAGCCTGTCACGTCTGTGGGCTCCCCATCATCAATAACTTCCCAGTCTTATTGCTGCCACATGAAGTGGGATTATGAACCACAGCTCCAACACAAGATTCCATTTCTTCTCCCTCTGTCGCTAAGAGTACTGAGTGGTATTTTGCAATTTACAAAGCATTCTCATTTGATTTACAGAATCAAATGGTCTCACAGTGTAACACCATCTCTGTATACTAGGTCCCAGGAACTGTTCTAAGTGCTTTAAAGGTAGAAAGTCGTTTCATCCTCACAACAATCCCAAGAGGCACATTGCTTATTATGTCTCATTTTACAGATGAGAAATCTGAGGCACGAAGAGGTTATGAAACTTGCCCAAGGTAAAGCAGTTAATATCCAAGGTGCGATTCAGACCCCAGCAGTTTGGCTTCAAAGCTCAGGCTTTCAATTAGTCTGTGCCACTGCTGTTCAGGGCAAGCATGAGCATTACTCCCACTCTAAAGAGTTTCAGTGACTGGCTGAAGTTCATCAAAATCTTCAGAACAATTTCTCAAGGGAGAAGCGTATCTGTTCCATGTGTCAGCTCAGGTCTCTCAGAAAGCTCCAGATGCAAAACCACAATGAAAAGCACAGTTTCGTGCTATGTAAATCTATGCGTCCCAACCCATCCTCCTGGCCTTCATGGCTCTAGGGACCTTGCCTGTGCCACATGTCCACTATATGACAACATCCTGTGATACAACGGCATCTCACTCTCCAAGAGGGAAGACTTGGTCGGCTGGAGAGAAAGAGCTTGGTGAAGCTGCACCACTGCATGGCAAGGCAAACAGTCAACAAAGTGAAAAGGTAACCCACAGAATGGGAGAAAAGATTTGCAGAGTATCCCTCTGACAAGGGATTAATAACCAGAGTACATAAGGAGCTCAGACAACTCAATAGCGGAAAAAATAATTTATAAATGGGCAAAAGATCTGAATAGATGTTTCTTGAAAGATGACAAACGGCCAACAGGTTTATGAAAAAATCGTCAACGTCACTAATTCTCAGAAAAATGCAAATCAAAACCATGAGATACCATCACACCCCAGTTAAAATGGCTTTTATCAAAAATGCAGGCAATAACAGATGCTGGTAAGGATACGGAGAAAGGGGAACCCTCACATACTGTTAAGTAAGAATATAAATTAGTACAGATTAGTATAGCCACTATGGAAAACTGTATGGGAGTTCCTCAGAAAACAAAAAATAGAACTATCTCATGGTCCAGCAATTCTACAACGGCATATATAGCCAAAAGAAAGGAAATCAATATATCAAGGAGATCTCTACATTCCCATGTTTACTGCAGCACTATTCACAAAAGTCAAAATACAGAATCAACTTAAGTGCCCAACAATGAGTGAAGAGATAAAGAAAGTGTGGTATATATACACAATGGAATATTATGCTGCCATAAAAAAAGAATGAAATCCTGTCACCTGCAGCAACTTGGATGGAAGTGGGGTCATTATGTTAAGTGAAATAAGCCAAGCACAGAAAGACAAATATCACATTCTCACTCTTATGCAGGAGCTAAAAAGGTGGATCTCATGAAGGTAGAACACAGACTGGTAGTTATCAGAGGCCAGGAAGGGTGAGGGGAGGGGAGAATGAGCAAAGGCTTATTAATGGGTGCAAACAGACAGACTGAAGAAATAAGACCTAGTGTTGACAGATCAATAAGGTGACTCTAGTAAACACTAATCCATTGTATATTTCAGAATAGCTAAAAGAATAATTCAAACGTTTCTAGCATGAAGAAGAGACAACTATTTAAGGTAATGAATATTCCAGTCACACTGATTTGATCTTTACAAATTATATGAATGTATTAAACTATCACAAGTCTGAAAATAGGCTCATCTATTATGTATCAATTAAAAAATAAAAAGATTTTTTAAAGCTGTACCAACAACATCAGATAAGAATTCTAGAAGCGAAAGGGAATGTAAGGACCATCAAGACAAGAAACGGCAAACAGGTTCTATTTTCCATACCAACTCTGATCCACAAGTAAAGGCAATGAGGCTTAAGAGGGAGGAAAGGAAAGAAAGGAGGGAAGAGACAGGAAGGGAAGGGAAACGTGAATAATTAGCGATGGATGGGAAGGAAGCTTCCCAAAGTCACAAGAGCACTTAACAGCAGGTAAGACCAGAGCTCCGTCTCTTGGCTCCTGCACCAGGTTCAATGCATAGTCCACTAAACACAAACACCAGGTGAGTATTAAATGCTACTACAAAGACAGAAGTCATCAGCTCTGATCATAAAAAGAAATTGCATTCGAGTGAACGAGAGTGTATCTATTCACTTATACCCAACTCGCATTCCAGAAAGGGCTTAAACACAACAAAGACAATACAAGACAGGTGAGAAAAAGCTTTGTAATCCAGTAGTCGTAGGGGATGGTAGCATGCATGACCTTACAGATGTGCTTTAAAAGCTCCAGCGGGTATAGGGTTAAAAGGACCAATCTCTGGCCTCAGATAACATAGGTAAAACCTCAGTATTTCTACTACAGGTATTGATCGACTTAGGACCTATGCAACTTACGACCACTCGACGCTACGACCACAATCGCTAGTCACGACTGCTCCGCGTCTGGCAGCGCAAACGTTGCCCAGCTGGGTGTACGACAGTGCGGACCAGCTCCCGGCAGCACTACCATCTCCGCGTGCACCATTTCAACTGTACATAGAGCCTACTCAGCTTACGACCAAATCCTGTTACGACCGTTCCGCGGTCCCGACCGCGGTCGTTAAGTTGAACACTGCCTGTACCTAGTTGTGAGACACTGAAAAACTCTACCTGTATGAGACAGTCTCCCCATATCCAAAGTGGGGGTGAAATATCTACAGCAGGAGGTCATTGTAAGGATTAAATGAGTATGAAAAACACCTCCCCTAATGCGTTGCACATGCTGAAGAGTAGCTACTGGTTGGGCTCAGTGGCTCACATCTGTAATCTCAGCACTTTGGAAGGCTGAGGTGGGCAGATCACCTGAGGTCTGGAGTTTGAGACCAGCCTAGCCAACACAATGAAACCCCATCCCTACTGAAAACACAAAAATTAGCTGAGCATGGTAGCAGGCATCTGTAATCCCCGCTACTCCGGAAGCTGAGGCAGAGGAATTGCTTGGACCCAGAGGGTGGAGATTGCAGTGAGCTAAGACAAGCTGAGATCATGCCTCTGCACTCCAGTCTGGGTGACAGAGTGAGACTCCAGCTCAAAAAATCAAAAATCAAAATAAAGGGTAGCTACTGCCATGATCATTATTATTACTGTTGTTACTACTGCTGCTGCTACCACCATGATTTATATACGTTTTCTACACGGGGTCGGCAAAATCAGTGATCGAGCTGTAACAGAACGGTATTCTCCATGATGGCTAGAGTTGGCAGGCTCTTTTCTGCTATTCAAAATCTTCCCAGCTAATTTTAGAATCCCAGGAATTATAAAATCCCAGGACTTTTAGAATCTCAGGGTCTGTTTTAAATCATATCCTGCCTTTTGCCTTGCTACGAAGCCAGTGGTTCTTAGCCAGGGAACACAGTCCCAGGAGGAGCAGACCTTGGTAAAGTGGATCGGCTCTCAGAGTGCGGTGTGGATTAAAGGAGCCTATTGAGTCTGAGAATGTAATTTCATATTTTAACATTGAAAACCTTAATACATGTGACAGGAAGCAAAGCTTGAGCAAACCCCTGCTGATGGGACATACAGAAAAGCAGCACAACCCTCTGTGCACATCGATGGTTCTCAAGGAGGATGGAGGGGCAGCGAGCATGCACACAGCCTGAAAGTGGCACCCGTCTCTGAAGGGAGCACAGGCGTTTTTATATTCATGATGAGAGGGCATGACCTTCAAAGGCAGAGAACAGGAAAAGAATGTGCTGTGCAGGCCTGAGATCATTCCTCTAACACCAAGTTAAAGAGGGTGCCCCAACATGTTAGGGCTGCCGATAAAGGAAAAACACAATGGCCTCACGACTGGGGCGGGAGGTGGGCATAAAGGACCTGTATGGCAATTATGGAAGGAGAATCTGTTTCAATCATTCAGAACCAGGTTCTTCAGAGAACTGGGGGTTTAGAGCTACCTATCGAACAGGGAAGGTATTTTTATTTTTATGATTTATAGTTATTTTGTTGCTTCTCCTGTTAATATCTTATGAAAATTCCCTAAGAACAGGGACCACATTTTTGCGGCCATCTCTTTTTTTCCTTGTATCCTTCCATGCAACAATTGTGTTATTGGTGAACGAATGATAAATTCCACAGCACAGAAAGGTACGAAATACATTCTAATGAACAGTAAAAGGTGGTATTGAGTAACAGTTTAAGTGGAACCACACTTGTCAAGAATTCAAATCCCAGTTCTGCCGTTTACCAGCTGCATGTCTTTGGGCACATTACTTTTGGTACCCCGGTTACCCTGTCTATTCCTATTTCATTGTGACTATTAACTAAAGGAGAGATTTATTATACACTCTGAAATCTTGGGTCCCAAAATTCAGCTCAAGTCTTTTTGCACTGCAGCCTAATGATAGCCCAGGTACCAGATCAGCAAGAATTTATCAGAAAGCAACTATATGAATGCCTCTGGGCCTCTGATTCAGGAAAAAGAGAAACAGATTCAGCAAATACTTCCTATCAATTGAGGAGGAAGCTGAAAAGAGAAAACAGAAGCCGGGCAGCTCAGAGTCCCCCAGAGGGTGAGGTAAGAAGTGAATTTATGATACATACTGGCCACATGAAGAGCTGGGGCTTATGTTGGATACCAGATGGAACCACCAGTTTCCCAAGGACAGAGGCCCTGACAAAGGGCCAAACTCAGGCCCCTTGTTTCTGGTTACCAAGCTGGTCCTGGTGCCATCTGTACTTCAGTATCTACAAAATTTCTCAAGGCTGAGAAACCAATTTCTTCCACGCTCGGGTAATTCCAAAGCAACTAAATGGATTGCTTCATCTAGCTGCAAATAAGCATGAGAAATTTCAGCCTGATTAGTTTGTCTGAACATATAAATGTCTGAAGGCAGGCTTTCAAAATTAGGACAGGCATCTCAACCCTGCTTACAGTGCACCAAGATGGTGGTGGGTTTCCTTGGGCCTACAGTGACTGCTAGAAAGCCATGGGTGGAACGAGAAGAGACTAAGATCCCACACTCTTCTGGCGAATAAGGAGAGGTTCAGGTACAAATTAGTAAGAACTCCCATACAGGGAATGCATGTACAGTCTGGTGTTTTACTTACATTGTATCATTCCATTAATGCACACAGTAAGTTTAAGGATAGTATGCCCATTTTATAAACAAGGAAACTGAGGCTTAGAGATGGGAAGTGACTTGTCAGAGTCTCACAGCTGGTTATGGTGGAGCCAGGATTCAAATTCAGGTGCATCTGACTTTACAGTCTAGGCTCTTAACCATTCTGTTATTTGAATATCAAAATGTCTAAGCTCTTATCACTTTCAAAAGGCAAAAGCAAAGCAAATAACTTTGCAATTCATATCAAAGATTATAAAATCCGGTATATGCTTTAGTGCAGCAACTTCAAGGCTAAGAGTTTATTCTAAAGAAATAATCAGGAATCTGCATTATGATTTTGCTACTCCAAGGTGTTCAGTGCAACACGGTTTGTATTGGTTAAAAGAGGAAAGCAGCCACAAGTCCAATGATAGGATATGATTCCATTTTATAAAAAAAAAAAAATTGTCTGTGTTTATCTGTTTCCTATATGTTTCGAAATGAACATGTTTTACTTTAAAATATTTTTAAGCTAATGTGAAAAATGAAATTCAGGCAGAGCTGCCACTTCTGAAGAGCCTGATATATTAAAAAGTAAAAGATTCCATTCATTGGAAAACTATTTTAAATTCCATTTATTCACACCCTTTTTATCAGGAATATAGCTACGGTATTAAAAACAAAGGGACACAAATAACATCCAAATTTGTTCCCCCAAAACTTATTTACTTCCTTGATTGGCTAATTTGCTCAAGAAAACTGTCAAATGGCATGAAGTTTCTCAGATGTCCCAACTCAGAAAGGTCCCCCAAGACGACATGGATAGTCTCAGAGCCATGCCAAGGCCCTGTCTCTCAACGCCCAGGCATGGACACATCCCTCTCTGCCTCCATTAGTTAACCAAAAGTTCAACTTCTTCTGCAGCTAGCTGGCCCCAGGAGTTAACGATGTCATTCTTCTGAAGGCAGGCTTTCTTTTGACTTTGTGTAGAAGTAGCAGTAAGCAGAAATTAAAGGGAAAGGCAGTTTCAAACCGGGTGCAACAGGACCAGGCTTTTCTTTTGTTTTCCTTCTTTTTTTTGGAGACAGAGTCTGACTCTGTCGCCCAGGCTAGAGTTGGAGTGCAGTGGCACAATCTCAGCTCACTACAATCTCTGCCTCCCAGGTTCAAGCGATTCTCCTGCCTCAGCCTCCTGAGTAGCTGGGATTTCAGGTATGCACCACAGTACCAAAACTAATTTTTGTATTTTTCTTTTTTTAGTGGAGACGGGATTGAGCCACGTTGGCCAGGCTGGTCTCAAACTCCTGGCCTCAAGTGATCTGCCCACCTAGGCCTCCTAAAGTGCTGGGATTACAGATGTGAGACACCATGCCCAGCCAAAACAAGGCATTTCTTTAAGCCCTCATCAACAGAACACAATCCAAAAATATTCTCTGAAATCTGAGACTGGGCGAACTCATAAAAGTTATTACGCTTTTATTTATAACTCATAAAAGTTATTAGTTATGACTTGTTAATGTTTAATATTGAAAATTTACTTCCACTATTCTTACTGCCAAGCATCCTTCATTTTCAAATCAGAATCTGATTGAGGAGCCAACCTAATGGACAGAGAAGCCCATTTTAGAGCTTCCCTCTAAAGATCCCCTGAAAAGCCTTCAGACTGGCCTCGAAAAACACATTCCTCAATGACAGGAAATGATAAATATCAAAGTGCCAGGAAGAGGCCATGGGACATAAAAATATCAGAAGTGGAGAAGCAATTGCGGGTTTTACGGTTACTTTTAGCGGCAAAACCCGCAATTACTTTTGCACCAACCTAATAGTGATCGTTAATAACTGAACACCCTTTTCCCCAACTAGAAACACATGTTCAGGCCTCCGCTGCAGCAAAAGCAACCTGAGTTCCGAGATGAGAGGCTGGAGTTACAGCTCCCTCGGAAAGAAGGGAAAAAAACAGTGGCCGGGCCATGTGTCTCCTGTACAAGCCTCCAGGACTCATGAAGCGACCTGCGCCGCCCGCATTCCTCGTCTCGTTCCCAGCATCAGCCTGGCCCTAGCTCTCTGGCATTAACTTATTGGGGAGATGGGAAAGGAGCTAAAAATATGAAACCCAGGGTGACAGCAACTGTCCTAACAACAGCTGGCAGTGGGGACTCCTCTCCCTCAGTAAAGTGGGGGAATCCAAATAGGCAAAGTTGGGCAGAGCCTCCTACTGGCCTGAGAAGAGGATCAAACCAGGCCTCTGGATTCCAGCAGATTCCAGTTTCATCCCCACTCTACTACTTCCTGGCACTGTGGTCTTAAGCAAACTGTTCACCCTCTGAGCTCCCGCACTCCTAATCAGTAACGCGCTCCCCTCAACCTGCTCTATTTTTCTTCCATCCCAGCTATCAATCGCCAACCTGATGATTCACTTAGCAATTATGCTTATGGTTTCTCATCCGTCTCCCTGAAGATAAGCTTCAAAAGAAACAGATTTTTCTTGGTCTTGTTCACTGCTGCATTTCTAACACCTAGAACACCATCTGGCACATCTAGGCACTCAAATACTTGAATGACTACAAGAAAATAATAATTATAAAATCTCTCTGGTGGTTGTAAGAATTAAATGATGTAACAAAGGTAACCACCTGACACACAAAGACATTCAATAATTGTACATTTCTTTCTTCCCTCTCTTCTTAAACACTCAATGCACTTTCAGGTCGACTTTCTCAAGGCATGTGGAACTGGAAGGAACACCAAAAGTCACATGGTCCAGTTCTCAGCCTTCGGGTAGAAAACATTTTGTGTCCCATTTTAGAGAAGCAGCTAAAATCCAAAGTGATGCATGTTTCCTATTGCTTCTGTAACAAGTTACTATCATTTGGCAGCTTAAAACAACACAAACTTGGTATCTTACAGTTCTGAAGGTCAGATGGCAGAAATGGGTCTTGCTGAACTAAAATTAAGATGTCAGCAGGACTGTGTTCCTCTGGAGGCTCTAGGGCTGAACCTGTTTCCTTGCCTTTTCCAGGTTCTGAGGCTGCCCACATTTTGGCACATGTGGCTTGTGGCCATATCACCCTTGACCTCCACACTTCCCTCACTGCAGCTCCTTCTCTGGCTAACCCTCTTGCCTCCCTCTTGTAAGGATTGGGTGGGCCTATCTAAATAATCCAGAATAATCTCTCCATCTCAAGATTGTGAAATCAATCACATCTGCAACATCCCTTTTGCCACGGAAGGTAATATATTCACAGGTTCAAGAGATTAGGATGTGGAAATCTTTAGGGGACCATTTTCCAAAATGGAGTTGGTGAATGCCAAAGAGAGGACCCCTACTTGGGGTACCTATCTCCTGGCAGAACCTCCCCCACACTGGAGTTATCCTTCCTCACACTCATGGGTACACACACATGCAGAGAAGGCAGGGCACTCAAAAGGTACAGGGAGTCGAGGCAAGGGGGTGAAGGTCACACAGTCAGCCTGAGTATGTCCAGGATTCAAACCCAGGCTCCCTAGTACAGCTCTCCTTCCCCAGCATTGCATGGCCCTCTCCACGGTCAGCCAGAAGAAGACTGCGATACAGTGCACATGCTACTAGGTTCTCAGTGCCCCATGGATCTCAACCTTATTCACCGTCTCTTTTTGGTATTTAAAGCAGTAAGTGGCTAAGCTTTCTTTCTTTAATGATGACAGAATTCTGGAACTGAAAAAAAAAAAAAAACCCAGGAGATCAAGATCTCAACTGGTTGTTGACAACAGAGGCCATAATTTAATAATACATTTTACTATACACACCCCAGCATTCCCTCCTGCCCAGCCCATCTGCCTGAATCACCTCTAGGCACATGTCACAAAATTCCTTGATCATTAAATGAGCATATGTCCTCATGAAGACTAGACTCTAAACTCATCGAGGATAAGAACCATAAAAACACTGTAATTTTTTTTTCCCCCACAAATTCTTACCCTTCCTCACCTCCCTTGCTGCAACTTCAACTGCATTCTAGACAAAATGAGTTAGGTCAGGCAGGTGTCACTAGAAACCAGGGTCACCCTGGAGTGGGTAAAAGAGGCAGGGGCCCAGAGTCAGCAGGCTCTGGTGAGCTGGGACAGGGGCACCATGGGAAGCAATCGCAGATGTTGAAAGTTCCTGGGGCCAGCTGGAGACAGAGGACAAACAGATGGCTCCTCCCACTCCATGAAAGCTCCATCGTGACCCAGGGCTTCAAGGCAACCCTACATTGTGGGTGAAAGTTCCAGGGGTGGGATGTGAGGAAAGGTTCCATCTTTTCCTCGACTCCTTGGTTCGGCCTCTGGTGTCCATCCTGTTCTTCCAAACGAAAATATTCTTGGATCCACCCAAATCCCCCAAATGCCATCCACCTTGTACTGCATCCTCACATTCTCCAGTGGGAAACAGGGCACTGTGAGAACAAGCTGGCTGAGCTGCTTGTTCAGCTATCACCAACTTAACTACTAACCCTAGGGAGGACTACAAAGATTACACTCCTTACTCAACAGCTATTTGTAAGAGTTACGTTGGACTAATGCACCATTTTAAACAATTAGCATCACTAAAATAGATGACCAATGTAGAGACAACATGGAAAAAATACTAACTGAAACCTGAGGAAGGAAATCCATAGCAAAACAACAGCACGTTAACGCTGAAAGGGAGTGAACTCCCGCCATGCCTAACGCCAGATCAAGAGAGGAATTCAAAATCTGATTTTCATATTTGGATGACTCCTGTCATTTTTTTCCTCAATCTGCGAGTCTCAAGGGACTTTATTTCTGATGCTCTGATCACAAATCTTCACATCTTGGCCAAGGGGAAGAAAAACAGGATCCCGATGCCTGTGACAGTGGCTTCCACATACACACAAGGGTGTGGAATTGTAGTAATGCAAGAAAGGTAAGAAGGCTTCAGGGAGGCTGTTCTTTCCTGTGTGCTGAGAGTAAAATCGACCGCCTGCCATTGCTCCACATGACGTTTCTTTCTGCCTCGAAGCCTCTGTATCTTCCTTCTGCCTGGAAAACTCTGTCCCAGAGCCCCGCGTGGTCTTCCCTGACCACCCTTACCAGGTACTGTAGCATCACCTCCCTTTCTCTCCCTCAGGAGGCAGGTGCTCTCTAAATCACCACCTATATTTATTCATTTGTCTCCCGAGTAGAACGGAAGCTCCAAGCAGACCTTTTCACCAAATAGCTCTAGAGCCAAGAACAGTGCCTGCTACTTAGTAAGTGCCCAGCAAACACTTGCCGAAGGGACTGGATTAGTTAGTGGAAAAGCAGGGCCTGAGGAACCTGGGGACAAGCTTATCCTGACTCTAGTCTCAGCAATCCGAGAACATTTGAGCAACTCTGACCCCATCCTCAGGTAAGGTCTGAGGGAGCCACCCTTGAGACCGACTCAGGTGGCTTCAAATGCTGCAAAATAATACAATTATTGTCTGAAAGTGGTTTGCTAAGTTTTGTCACTAAGACAAACCAGACTTCACACTTAACGGGTGAAATTCCATTAGCCTTTACACACACACACGTGCGCACACACACACACGTACACACGTGTACACTCCCTACCTCACAGACACTCTTGGTCAGACTTGGCCAGGCCTGGTGGGCTGTCACTGAGCTTGGTTGCTGTTCTTCCTTCTTCTAAGACTTCACTGTACTCACTTCTTCCTGTTTTTCCACCTTCTAAGAAAAGCTGCAGCTCCTGGAATAATGCGTCCTAACATACCAGTATTCTGACTGAAGCTCTCGCAGAGCTGGCTGGGACTGTAGTCATCACTGCTGGTGACCCAGGCGCTGAGGCAGAACACAGGCCACACTTCCCAGCCCAGTGGCAGGCAGATAAAGCACTTCCTTCTGCCCACCTGCTAGTTGGGAGTGAGGAGAAGAGGAAAATCAGCTTAGAAGGAAAAAACATCCCAGCTGCTTGGGTGACCTCGGAGCACAGCTCTTTTCAGGTGAAGAATACCCATTGCCCTTTCCTCTCGCCTCTCCTGCACCTGCTCGTGACTTCAACACCAAGAGGGATTTCCTGATAATTTTACAGTTCTCAGAGTGAGAGGAGCACACCCTTACGCACAATCAAACAACACTCCCATCACCACCAAATGCCCAAGTTCCTTTGGGAGCAGAATGAACGTACCAGGCCTGGGATGTATTTCTTCCAAAGTATGTACCACTCACGCATCTCAGGGGAGAGAGAAGACAGAGGCGCTGGGGGGAGTTATTTAATTCTGCTTACTCCATATTCCTTTTGCTTACCATTTGAGCCTAAAACAATTGCCAAGGAAGAAACACGAGAAGCTCAGAAACAAGATATGCTGGCTAAAACTGGACAGATCTGTATTTATCAGCCTGCCTCATTCCTTTTATCATTACACTGTCTCATAAAAAATTAGATTCATGGCCATCAGATTTTAATGATCTCTTGCTCTTGTCATTCCTACCTATGGATAGGTAAGTTTCAAAAACAGTAGTTCAAATTACTGATTTTGGTTCTACCTGGTTCAGTTTCTTCATTATCCTGCACCTGTTTTAGCTCTCCCAGATCATGAAAAACATGTGAATATATTAATCATTGTCAGAACACTACAGAAACTTTTGAAACTTACTGCCCCAACTCACAGGCTGAGCAAAAGCAAGGAAATAAAAGAACTAGGGTTGGCTGGGTGTGACGGCTAATGCCTGTAATCCCAGCACTTTGGGAAGCCAAGACAGATGGATCACCTGAGCTCAGGAGTTCGAGACCAGCCTGGCCCCTATGGTAAAATCCCACCTCCACTAAAAATACAAAAAACTAGCCAGGTGTGGTGGCAGGCACCTGTAATCCCAGATACTCCGGAGGCTGAGGCAGGAGAATCACTTGAACCTTGGAGGTGGAGTCCCTTGCAGTGAGCCAAGATTGCACCATTGTGCTCCAGCCTGGCAAAAGAGCAAGTCTCCATCTCAAAAAAAAAGAACTAAGGTCAGGCCCTGGGATGCTACAGTTCAGAACAGAGTCTAACTACGACTCTTTAACAGATTGGGCCTTACTCAAAGAGGAATTAGGCAAGTGTCCCTCCTTAAAACAGAAGTTATTTCCCCCTTCCTATGAATGGGTTAATTTCCTTAAGCTCATCATAAACCTAAGGTGACATCACACAAATCAGATTATGTCCCCTGCTCCCCAAAACCCTCAAACAGCTCTCCATTTAATTCAGAGTAACATCCAAGGCCTTTTTGGGGGTTCCTAGAAGGCCTCCTGCATTCTGACACCTCCAGCTCCACGCATCCTTTCACCCGCACTCCATTCCAACTACAAGCATCTCCCTGCCCCGCCCCCCAGACTCTCAGCCAGGCTTGGTGCCCAACCCTTCTGCCCTGGCTACCCTCGTAGCTTGCTCCCTCACTTCATTCACATTCCTGCCCACGTGGCACCTCATTAAAGATGTCTTTCCTGGCCAATAAACATAGGTCTTCCCCGCTAGAACGGAAGCATCACCTGTGTCATGGACATGTTCGTTTATCACCTCTCTTCCCACGACCCCACCAGAACAGGAGCCCTGCCCATTTGGTTCGCTGCTGCTCCTCGGTGCTGACGAGCACCTGTCACACTGTAGGCAGGTGCCCAGTAACTCTCGTTGAACTGCTGAAGAAAGGAGAGAAATGACACCCTAGCGTACAGAAGAATCAGGTGTTCTTGGAAAGGCAGGGAAAGAAAAGAAAGGGGCAGAGGAGGTAGAGGGCCTGTCACCCAGTTTTGCCCAACATTGGTGACAAAACAAGCTGAGTAACATGAGATTTAAGAAGCATCCCGGGGTACACCTCACAGCCAGGTACAAATAAACAGACACCAAAACCAGGTCAACTGGTTATGTCTTTTAGTCAACAAGCTTTTTCCCCGAAGGCCTAGGAAGTACTGAGTTCTTCCATGCTTTCTGTGGTTTCTGGGAGAGAAAACATCACTCTTGCCTTTGATACTATAGTTCATAATCTTAGAATTAGAATTGCCAATTACTAGGGTGAATCAACACAGCATTGAGTGGACAGAGAGCAACACACAGGCTCGGAGTCTGGAGACATATCGTGAAGGATGTTTGTGAGGCTGGTATCAAAGGAGGAGGTGGCGGGGACACAGTGGCTCACGCCTGTAATCTCAGCAGCACTTTGGGAGGCCAAGACACGGCAGATTGCCTGAGCTCAGGAGTTCAAGACCAGCCCGGGCAACATGGCAAAATCCCATCTCTACTAAAAATACAAAAAATTAGCCAGGTGTGGTAGCCCATGTCTGTAATTCCAGCTACTTGGGAGACTGAGGCACGAGAATCGCTTGAACCGGGGAGGCGGAGGTTGAGATCGCACCGTCACACTCCAGCCTGGGCAACAGAGTAAGACTCTTTCTCAAAATAAATAAATAAATGAAATAAAAATAAAGGAGGAGGTGTACAGAAGATTGAATTCAAGGAAAGAATTCGAGTATTCCAGACAGAGAATAAGAGAAAAATACACGGGGTGCTTGTTGATGTGAAAGGGACGACAGTGACGATGAAGGAAGGTGACAGTGTCATGTTGCTGAGGGGCAGAACTGAGTGATGTGGGAGGTGAGCTGCGGCTGCACAGGCTCAAAGGTCTGGGTCCAGTGCCTCCTCAAATGTGTATTTCAATCCAAACTTGTTTACCGAAAGCCCACACGTAAGAGAAAAACGCAGCACAAGGCAGCAGGGCCTTCGGCAGCCCACAGCGGATGGCGCTCAGTCCACAGTAGCAGCAGCCGACGTTTCCCGGATGCTCACTGAGTGTTCAGTGCCACTCAGTTCAGAGAAACACCTGTGCCTGCTCACTCAGTCCTCTGGGCAATGCCAGGAGGTGGGCACCACGATCGCCTTGCATGCGAGGAAACAAGAGGATCCAAGCACTTACCCGGCCAGTCTCACCCAGTTATAAGTGGCGAGGATTTAACTCAAGGAATCCAGCCCAAAGCTAATACTCTGTACTGAGTCTCCCATCAACAGGAATTAGAACTGTGATAACCACAGTTGTTTTGTGAACCAAAAATCAGGACACTCACGCTGACAAAAGCTTTCTGAGCTGTTTCTGATTATAGGAGACAGTCTGGGCACTGGCATTTGGATGCCAAAGCAATAGGATTTCTGGGACATTTCATGGGCATGGAGGAACAGAAGGTCTGAAACTAGGTCTGCCCTATACCACCTGGGCCAGGTGTTGAACAGATAAGCACACAAGCAATAAACGACAATCATAAGTGTAGGCTGGACAGCAAGACTGACTTCAACCAGGCAGTCAAAGGAGGCTCCCCTAGGAAGCAAATGACGATGTAGAAATCAAAGTAATAGATGACGTGAGGGACAGCCATGGTGGGGGGCACGGTCTAGAGGCTCTGAGGTGGGAAGGAGTAAGGAGTTGACTCTTTAGAGCAGCAGAAGGCAGCTCATGAAGCAGAGCAGTGGTAGATGCAGGGGCAGTGGCATGAGCTGCGGCTGGACAGCGAGGCAGGGCCAGGACCACCAGCTGGATCTATCCAGGGCTGGAAGAAATCGCACAAAGGCAATGAAAAGGACCAAAGGAATTTGGGGAGTTGAGGTGAAAGGTCTGTCATCTAAGCTAGCCAAAAAGGAGAGCCCAGGTCTGCAGGGAGAATGGGCCCTGGGCTGTACTGAGCAGGCAGGCCAGAGAGAGGGGCAAGGCTGGTGAGGAGGACAGCATGTTAGCGATTTGGGAGCTGAAACAGCCACCCGAACCATGAGGCCCAGGGTATGCAAGTGGAAGTAGATGGGCTAAAGGGGAAAGGGCCCTTGAAATGAGAAGCTGGAGTGTTGGATGGAACATCCATCTGGTTTTGCCAAAACAAGGCCAGGCACAATGGCACATGCCTGTAATCCTAGTGCTTTGGGAGGTTGAACAGGGAGGATCATTTGAGGCCAGGAGTTCAAGGCTGCAGTAAGCCACGACTGCACCACTGCACTCCAGCCTGGACAACACAGTTAGATCTTGTCTCTAAAAGAAAAACACATAGAGGAAGATGACACATTAGTTACCAGGTCATCAGTGAACCAGGGGACATCTGGGCCATGGGCAGATCAAAATGACCCTGAAGAGTCGGCAAGGGGCTTGGCTTAACGTCACCCAGCTAGGTCAAGGCCGACCTCGACTCATACACTCAGTCCTGCCTCGCGGCCCCACTGTGCCCAAGCTTCCTCTTGGCGGGAGTCCAACCAAATGCTGCAGGGACAGCCACGTACTCGGCACCACTGAGCACTCCCAGAACACGCACACCCGATCTGTCACCCAAGGCGAGGCACACACTCGGCATCCCAGCTTCTCCTGCAGGCTCACCAAAGGCCCATTTTTGACATTCAGAAGGATGTGCAACTATTCTCTCACCAACCGTTGTCCTAAAATATCATTCCTCCTCTTAGTTTATAAGTTATACTAACAAGGATAGGGTCTCGTAAACAACATTAATAATGAAATACAAGACATGAAGTTCATTTAATAAAATATTCATTAAAGGTTTAAATACATTGAAAACAAAGACACTGATTTCTGCAAAAGGGAAAACTGCAGATCTAAAGAACGAAAGATCCGCACGTCTGCTGTGATGCTAAAGTTTCAGAAGTGATAACAGTGGTGCTGCTCAAAATGAAGATGAGCATGAAGTGGCCAAGAAATTCAAGGTGGGCTCCAAAAAGGTCATCGGGACCCTTTCTCTCATTCTTCGACTTGAGAAGGTAGTTACTTTTTTCTCCACACAGGAGATCAGAATCTGTCACAGTGATTGACAGTTCAACTTAATGAATCATAAATAAATGTCCTAACTTTCAGGATGATTCCTCGGGAGCATCACATCACTGTAAGGTTAGAAAGCATCTGGTTAAAATTCATCCTTGAAAATTAAAAGATAAAAAAAAAAAAAAAAAGCAGCTAGCCAGGCCTGCAGTGCTGGACACATCCTCACCAGCGCCTTTGCCGCTCTCAGGGAAAATGAGGGTCACCTGCTGACCGGTGTGCCTGTTGCAGCTAGAGACACTGACACGAGGGGCACAAAGCTGTCAGTCACCTCCACAAATTCCATTTCCTTCCATAACCTCTGGGAAGCACTTCTCTACTCCCCAAAGCAGAAGGAACATCTCCCTATCTCCAAACTCCCCCCACTTCATCCAGAACTCAAACAAAGCAGAGCTCATGCTCAGCTGCAATTATCTGCAAGTTATCTACCAGCCCCAGGCCACGAGCAGGGTTGGGTCGGAGCCATGTGCACGTTCCAGGGGTAAGTAAGAAAGAAGGCGTGAGACGTGCTCAGCGAACACTGATGAATGAGTCAGTGAACAAGAGCTTGCCCCCAAGACTCCAGTGTGCCTCACAGAGTGGGTCCCTCGAAATCCGAGAAGGGCACCCTCTGAGGGCTTCAGGGAGAGATACCACACAGCTCTTGCCCCAGCAACTCCAGGGTTCTTTTACACAACCTGTTGCCTTCATAACAAGGAGTCATAAAAATGTGTGTTCTCTACAATCAAGGAAATACCCCTGGATCTTAATCCAAAGAATTTATCCAAAATTTGAAACCGTTATGAATGTATTTCAGAATTCTTTCTTATTGTGAAAGGCACCACCAAGATCTAATTGAGTAAATCCGGGCAGAACAACTTGATGGAATATGCAGCCATCAGGAAGCAACTCTACAGAGACCAGGGGCCCACACTCATACAACCAACCATGAGTTCTGAGATCAGCATCACTGGGATGTACCATTAAGTCCAGTTGTTGGTTCCAGTTACCTACTGGATTCTCCTTTTACATGACAGGGTCTTCTCTGGGACCCGCAGAACAGCCTGTGTTAAACCAACTCCAAACATGGCTACATCTCTCTTAAAGCTCAGGTTCCTATTTTGAGCTTGAGTTTATAAATCCTCTCAAGAAGTGTGGGAAAGGTGAAAGAACCACAGGACTTGGTGGTCTAATTTTTGTCCGCTATTCCAATTATTCACTTGAGGGCAATGAGTCTGGGATTTACACCTCCAGCCTACTTCTCTCTTTGGAGCTCCAGAACCACCTGTCCCCAGTCCTGCCCAGAGTCTCCACTTAAGATAGTTAAGGCATTTCTAACTCAGCTGGTCCCAGGCTGAGTCTATGCTCCTGCCCTCCTGCCAAAAACAGGCCCCCGTGGGTCTCAGAGAAGACCCTGTCATGTAAAAGGTTACCTAACTCAGAAAACGACCCCATCACATCCAGGCCAAAATCTCAAGTCTCTCTTTATGGCTTTTTGTCCTCTACCACAACCCAATGATCCCTAGCTGCTCTCCATTCTACACCCCAGTAATTCCTGAACCTCCCCACTTCTGTCACCCCAAAGTCTACCGCATGAACACTTCCCTGAATAACGTCAACAGCTGTTCGCCCTGCCTCTCCACTTTTGTTCTTGCCCCCCCCCCATGTGTTTCTGCCTAATTGCCACAGCAGTCTTTCGAAAACCCACATGAGTCCTCTGCTTCAAACCCTTTAGTGGCTTCTCACAGCTTTAGGAGCAAACCAAAGCACTCATCCTGGCTTGCAAGGCCTGCTGAGACGGGGCCCCACGGTCCCAGGAACACATCACGCCCTGGAGAATCTTCCTGACTCTCTTTACCTAGCAAAGGCCAACTCAGCACCCACGTCTCGCCTACACGCTGCCTTTACCCTCAGACCAGGTTAGGTGTCTCCCACATTACCCCTCAGGGTCTCTTACTTGTCCCTGTATTTGTATGTCTTCTCAGTTATTAGATAATCCGCTTCATGAAGTTAAACACCATGCCTGTCTTGTTGGAAAATAAAGGACCCAGGTTCAGTGCTGCTGCTTTCTAGCTGGCTAGTACCTTATCTTCTCTAAGTCTGAATCTGCTCATCTGTAAGATGGAAATATTTAATATCGTTTTGTCTAATCCGGAGGGGTTCTAGAAATAAGAAAACAGAAGTAAAGATAGTCTAAAATGTTTGAAGCTCTCTATAAAAAGATGAAGAATCATTAATCATTACTGTTAGTTTTAGAATACCAGCAGATAAACTCCAGTCCCTGTAAGTATTTTTTGTGGATCACAGTGACTTTAAAAAACCAAGGTAGATTAATTTGGCTTTGAAACTTTTTACGATACTTGCTCTTATCACTGAAGACATTGTAGGGTACCAAAAAAAAAAAAACAAAAACAAAAAATAGGTGAGGACTTGTTACCTCAGAGCGAATGAGGAAAACCAAGAAAGTAGATGAGGCAGCTGCTGAGAAACAGGGCATGGCCCCTTGGCACCAGAAGCTATCATCTCCCAAGGGAAACACACACACACACACACACACACACACACACACACACACACAGAGAGAGAGAGAGAGAGAGAGAGAGAGAGAGGCAAGGAGAAGTCAGTGTAGAAACCCTCTCCTCTCCTCTGCACGAATTCCTTCGGCTGGTGCCCTTGCCATGGGGTTGTCCCCCAGCCCTTTCCCTCATCTCAACAGGGCATCCAGCCATGTTGCTGGGATGGATGCTCAGGAGGTCACTTTCCAACATTTTCCAGAGGAGTGAGCTTTCTGGCCCATTACCCACACATCCTATGCACAGTTTGGGGCTTACTTTGTTCCCGAACCACAATTGGATCTACTTAAATCAAATAAGAGAACAAAAGATCTGGAAAGAAGTCAAAGTTCCCAGAGGCAGGTGCTCTGACAAATCCCCGTGGTATGCCGGGGTTGAAAGTTCTCCCCCAGGCGTCCCCCTGCCTGCCTGTGTGAGCTTCAGTTTCCTCCCCTGTGGACCAAGGATAACACTGCAGGCACTGCCTCCCTTACTGGCAAGTTGTCAAGGTCAAACAGGGATGTGAAAGCACTTCGGGAAAGGTACAGCCCTGCCTGCATGAACTAGAGGGCTACCAGCTCCTCCCAAAAGCCCCTCCCCAGGTAGAGCACAGCCTTTAGCAGGTGAGCTCTGGGAAGCATTACTCAGAGGTTCCGACCCCAGCACAGTGGGAAACAGGGCTGCCCTAAACAAGGACAAGGTCTTCACACTCTCTCTCTCTCTCTCTTGCTCTCCTGCTTGAATCAGGTGTTCAATTCATGTGACACCAGGAAAAGGATGTTAGGGAGGCAGAATCACAAAGTTTGGATAATGCCGTAATGAAAATAGGTCAACCTGCTTTAAGATGCAAACCTGGCCTCAACCCAAGAGTCTGGGTTTTTTGTAGGTGGTTATTTTATTTTTTGGTCAAAAAAGTTTTCTAAAACAGTGACAATTCTTCTGACTGTAAATAGGCCAGCCATATCTGCTAAGAAGCAAATCTATGCTATGCATTGTTGATGAATGCCCCAGCCTGACTCCCAGAATCCTGGCTTCCTAAAAATCTGCCTCTGACAACAGGCTGAGGAGAGATCTGACCCAGGGACCTCTCTGGGCAGGCACCAAGTCATGTCTCCCCAGATCCATCAGCCCTGTGTTCACTTAGCTATTTATATTAATTAAACTTCATTTGTGAAGCAAGCATTTCAGGAGGAGCCTACGTGTGATGAGACAAAGGCATGTGAGGATGGCAGCTCTGACCCATATTAAAAATGAATTAGGCAGCTCAAATTGACACATCCTTTCCTTAAGAAAAGAAAAAGAAAAAAAGAAAAAAAGAACCAGAAGCATAAAGAAAAGGCATGAATTAAGCTTTTCATTCTTCAGGAAAGCCTCGAGTGCAGATATACTTTTGGGAACCTGGTCTATTGAGACATTGTATTTTTTCCCCACATCCCTTTCCACCGCTCCCAGCACTCTGGATTTCCAAACCAGAACCAAAAGCCTCTAACAGAGTCATCCATGCAGCACAGCAAACAGCAAGGCAGGTGTGCCCTGGAGACACACACTCTTAAGCTTTTCGTTAAGCACATACACCCAAGATGACAGCTGCAGCAATCCACTGACCAAAGAGATTTTTCACCTTCCAAGAACACTGAAGACAGAGTCTCTGACCTTCAAGGAACTTACCGTTAAGCTGGGGAAGAAAACCCCCAACATAAATGGGACCAAAAGAAATCAAAGGTGGCTTCCTGAGAGCAGGCACTGAGCCTTCCTTCCTTCTGCATCCTGCCTTAGGATGGTAAATGTTAGGCGGTGAAGAGATCAAAGGATGGATGGACAGGCAGATGAACAGAGAGGCTATAAATGCGGCAAGATGTAAAGGTGGAAACAAGTGGTAAAGGTTCTGCAGGTTTTGGAGAAAAGAAATAAAACACGGACATCCCAGAAGGCAAGAAGCAGGAGCATCAATCCAACCACCTCTGGCCCCAGCCCCACGCCAGCACACATTTCCAAGTTTCTTACGATACTTCATGCCACCTTGCACTAATTACAGCTGTTTGCGTCCACTGCTTCCTGTTCAGAAAGCTCACTGAGAGTAAGATCTCCTCTCCTCAGCACATATTAGACAATCCATGAGCTCTTGAATGAATGAGAATGGCCCAGATAGGGGAGTGGTGGATGAGAACGATCACCCCGGATATCCAGACCCCACCTGTATCAGGACTTGCCTGACTTGGCTCCTTACCTTAACATACTACATGCCACAGCTGCTGTCTCTCCAAGACAGGCTGATGCCCATGACAATGGAAAGTCCATGTGCTCTTTGCACTTTTCTAAAAGGGAAAAGGGACTTTGAAAAACTATGACGGGGCCCACTCTTCTCTCTTGATCTCACCCACCATGTTATAAAACACACTAAGTCACATGGGAAAACAAATGGCTCTGTCATTCCAGCGCCTTACAGCTCTCTGATGGGCCAGCAACTTATATACCTACTTAACAAAATGCCAAGGCAACTGTCAGTGTTCCTACCCTCTGCTGGGCACCTCACATCCATCTGGCAGAGCTTTTGATTATAAACAGAGTGCAGACTCACCAAGAAACAGCCCCTGAGGAGAGTCCCACCTGGTGATTCTGCAGCCAGGGGGATCCTTATACTGCCTAAAACAAGCAAGGGCTGCTACTGCAGACCCCTCAGGTCAAGGAGGGGCTGGATGAGGTTCCCAAACATGTCCACCTTGGAGCATGTGAAGAGGCACTTTTGGGTCCGGCTCTGTACTTGGGGCTTATGGAGCTGAAGAGTCCTTTAGAGAGAAGACAGCTGAGACTACATTTGGCAAGAATGGGACAGACAGCCCCAGCCCTCAGCTTGCTGGCAGGACACGCCAAGGCTTGTCCTTGTGCTAAGTAAGGAGGGGTCAGGGAGGGACCAGGCAGGAAGACTGACATTGGAAATGTCTCCTACACACAAAGTCAGCCTTAGGATCCTAGAGGTAGCGATTTAAAGAACCATCCAGTCTGTTGAAAGTCAGCGCACGTGTAAATTTACATCCATATCAAAGCCATTTAATGCCCTGAACAAACATCACAAATAAGTTTCTGAGACCAAGTTCTCAGGGATGAGCCGTAATCTTGCCCACCAGGGGTGCACAGACTAAGGAGATCAGTGAGCTGTGCCCGAGAATGGTGAAGGCTTTCAAATTCAATGGAACTTTCCCCTACAAACTTCGTGTGCTTTGCGAGTTTTTGTAAATACCGTTTTAAAATTAATCCACAAGCTGACCCTCTTCCTCCTACACTTTCAAGGGTAACAGAGATCTCTGAAGGTTGTCAGGAAGGTGCAAACGTGCATAAAATCATGTGTGCAATTTTAGGAAGTTCCCAAATCACCTGGAATCCACTGGAAGGCTCTCAAGAGTCTACAGACTCCCTCTCCAAGTCCCTTGTCTCAAAGGAAAACCGGTTTATCAACTTGCCAGGCTATCCGCACCAACAGCGCTGGACCAGGAAAGGCAGAGGGGGCTTGGGAGGTGACGTTTCCCCAGGTCCCGGCCTGCAAAGGGGCAGAACTCAACTTTCTGCTATTGAGCTCCCAGATTCTGAGAGTCCTTGGCTACCCCCACCTAGAGATCCACCTGTGACCCTCCTCATCTACTACGTGTTCCTCTGCCAGCAATGCTTTCTCCGGCAATCTCCAAATGTTCACATCCCAATCCTCCTTTCCAAGTCAAGCTCTAATGCCCCTCTTCTCAAATCCCTGCCTGCCCAGCTCCCTACACCCCCAATAACTGTGACGAAGGCCTCCTGCCACCCCGGCTCCAGAGCCTGTGCTCTGCCCATCTCCTGGGTTGCTGGCCGCTTTACAAATTGAGCTATAATTTCTCTATATAATGTCCACTCTCTCTTCACTCCGATTCTGAAAGGCTGGGTTTGCACATCTGCTGAATCTTCCACAGTATAGCCTAGCTGAGGACTGTAAACACGAAATATTTGCAGGGGAATGAACGACCGGCTCAGTGAGACACCACAGAAAGGGAGGGTGGGAGGGCGAGAGTGGGAGGGATGGGCATCCCGTAGAGAGGAGGCCTCCTTTCCACTGTGCTCAAAAGGCAAGGCAGGGCAGTACAGGGTTGGGATGTTCCAACAAAAACACAGGGGAACATACTCCCAGCAAGGCTGGACTATTAAATGAGGGTGCAGGATCTGTGCATACAGTACAAACAACGATAACCAGGAGAAGGACCCCAGATGTAGGCTGATGTAGAAATTCGCATAACTTTCTAAGATCAGCCCGAAGGCTCCACTGAAGACAGCGCTTCAAGATACCCAGACACTATCCTGATTCCAAGCAGTAACCACAAACCCAGAGACGCAGGCAAAATTAAGCAAGCATCAGTTTCTCGGCTAAAAGCACCAACCCAGTGGGCCTTCTTCAGGCGCATCTTATTAGTGGGAAGTAAATGCAGGCAAGGCAACAGCACACTTCGGACTGAGTTCTAGCTCAGGTACGTCCAGCCCTGCGGCCCTGCGCCTGCTTCTCTCCAGGGGCTTTCGTTCTCCTGTACTTCCACTGAGAATGTTGGATTCTAACTCAGAATCTCGTCAGCCCCTGATGTTCTAGAAAGCCATTAAGTATTTAACAAATACCTTCTCAGTCTCACAGTGGACTAGGCCCTAGGAAAGTTACACTAAAATATGTTAAGATAAGGCTCTTTCTTTTCCCGGAATGGGATATCTACTTGGGTAAATCTGACACGAAACTAATGATGAGGTGCCTGAAGTAATAATGTGTCTTTGCGTGTGTGTGATATCAAAGTATCTGCCTAGGAAAGGTACAAAAAGAAACACCCCACAAGATTAAGGGTGGTTATCTCTGGGCTACAGTCTGTAGGTCATTTTTGTTACTTACAATTTTCTGTGAATTCTAAATTTTTCAACAGTGACAATGTATCTTCTTCTTTATTTAGGTGAAATGAAGCCCTCAGATCTCAGGGTGGACTAGGGAGGAGGTACATACATACTAGACGCACATCCGGTGCAACAAGGGGATGTGAGCATGTTTCAGTGACAAGAACAAAGTCCGCACACGTGTACGAAGCTTAACTTTGACTAAGCCTCGCTCATCAATTCTTTCTTGTGAGCTGCGTAAACCACCCTCGAGATAAGTAGAGCAGCGATCAGCCTCATTTGGACAGCAGGATTCTGACAGGCTGAGACAGGACCTAGCCGCTTAACAAGGTCTCCGGATTGCTTAGGTGGCCAAACGTGGACTTGGGTCCAGATCTTCCACCTCCCAGTCAGTGGCCTCTTCTTTACCTACTGCCACATACTAACTTCATTTGCAAAACAAATGCCAAATGGTCACTGTACGTCAACCGCTGTGTTGAGTAAGTGTATTCACAGACACATATGAGAAGATTTTGAGGGCTGAAGGAACTCTGATGAAGACATACATGACTACTTAGACTGTGCCACTGTACGCCGCCCTGGCGCCTGGCAACAGAGCAAGACCCTGTCTCAAAACAAAAAAAAAAAAAAAAAAAAAAAAGGAAATGAACTTCTACTGCAATTTAAGCAAGACAGGTATATCCCATTTGTTTATTCATTCAACAAATACTGAGTATTTGCACTGGGAAATAAATGCTGAGTAAAATAGGCATGGTCTCTGCCTTCACAGGTCTTTGTGCCAAAAAGGGCCAAGTGAGGTTACGAGGATGCTCTATCACAAAGCTGTCCCTGCATCTAGAGGAAGTCACAATTCCCACTCTACAGATGGTGAATGTCTATTACTTTGGGCAGATAAACAGGATTACTTCAACTGCAAATGTGTTTATTTGCCCCACAAACATGCACCTACTGTGCACACGGCAAGGTATTTGGTACTATGGGAGATGCAAAGGAGATGGCCAAGCAACTGCCGGGCACTTTCTCTATTCGCTGTACTATACACTGTGAGAGATACACCCAACTACCTAGCGCCAAGCACTGGCTGAGCGGTACTACTCACTGTCAGTGGAACAGAAGCGTCTAGATGAAATCAAATCTCTCCATCACTATGGGTGAATGAGCAAAGCAAGAAAAACTCTTGATTTTTTTTAACCTCGCTAACCTTATGGGTCTGCCATAGGACATCACATATTCCTCCACAACTCCCTCAAAAGAAAACACCCTCATTTTCTAAGCATGGCACATCTGAATGGTATCAAGTTACCCCTTCCTAAAAAGGATGCAGGAGAGGAGAAGGTCACTTTAGATGGCCAGTTATAGGGCAATGCCATGAGGACAGGAAGGGCTGCAGTGGTCTTTGATTCTGCCTGCAGCCCCTTTTTGACGAAAATGTGAAAAGCAGTGCCAATGGGTCCATGTGACTGGAATGAAGCCTTGAATCTTTTCACATGCCCCATAATGGCCCCACTGGCCATCAGCAGCTTCCTCAGTTCCAAAACACCCAGCACAGCATCTGGAGCCTGCACAGCACTGCCTTCATCTTGAGTCTTCCTGTCCTTTCAGCAAAGGTGCTTTGCCTGTGTCTGTGCCAGAGAGGAAACAGCGCACAGTAGGAGGGGATCACACTTGATAGGTCAGAGCCACACACCCTACCCACTGCACCACTCAAAGCCCTGCTTGCTAAGATGTAACTGGTCTGCAGCTGGTTGAGACCCTCAGTTGTGTTCAGAGCAACCTTGATCTACTGGAAGCATGTTTTTGAACATCACTAGGTAAAAACAGTTTTGTTCATTTCTATGAGAACAAGAAGAAATAAATTCCCTACAAATCATTGTAAGAGGCAAAACAGCCACTCCTCAAACCTCAGAAAGGGTATCATTTCCTAAACGATAAGGTTTTTTGGTTCAGATGTCACATATGAAGCATCTTTAACTGGGGTGCCCTATAATAACAAGGTCTCTTAAGTGAAAGAAACCAAAATAGAAAATTTCTTAGGAAGATGCTTCAATATTAAATAAGGAAAGAGAAATGTGATTATTATTAACTGAAGTTCAAGTTGTGATTTACTGTTTTTAACATGTTTGCTCCGTCCATCTGTTTGATTCCAGAATGCCTTGGAATGTCTTTTCTGGTTATTTCGCATTCGTTGAATGAGCCTGCCAGTGTCAGCTTTAACTTGCTGTTAAGAGTAAAAATATTAAGACAGTCCTCCCAAGGCCATTTAGAACACCGACATTATCCCTGGAAGTCACCTGCAGACCTGGCTTAGAGGGCAGCTCCAAGCATGTCCCCTAGTCAAGAGCTGACGGCTAACTCCAGCTCCTCCGCCTGCTGCTCGGGCACAGGCTGTCAGAGGAACCCCCTCAGCCACAGCATACCCATCCTCATCTAGGCCCTTATTCTCCCTTCCTCAAAAGGATGCAAACAGCTTCCCAACTATGACCCGACCTCTGCTCTAAAGCACAGCTCTGTTCTAAGTACATCTTCGCCCAGGCATGCTTTGGAATTTGCAGGGCCAGTGCAAAATGAAAATGCAGGATCCCTTGTTTTTTAAGTACTAAGAATTTAAAGACGACAATAGCATTAAGCTGAGCATGGGGCCCTGGGCACAGGACACAGCCGCCAACCCTTCCCTGAAGAACTAGTGCCTCAACAATCTCCACCAAACTCTTTACTCTGGCATTCAAGGTCTTCTACCGCCTGGCTCCACTGCACCACCTTCTTACAGACCTCAGCCTCCAGAAACCCAGAATCGTCATTTCACAGACCCATCCTCACCATCCCATCTCTATGCCTTGCAGGAGAGTTGAAGGCTGCCTCCTCCACACCCTCACTCGACCCCTTAAAGATTTCTGGCTGGGCACCCATGCCTTGATGGGGTTCTTCCTTGGACAGAGCAATGAACTATTACTTGTCTAAACACCCAGAGCCTGACATAAAGTGAGCATCAAGAATGAACCAGTCAGCTCCCTCTCCCTCACCTCTGCTGGGCCACTCCTCCTTCCACCCCACCCTGCCCCCAATAGCTATGCTCATAAAACCACATCTCTCCTTCAGGCCTGGCTCAGATACCACCTCCTCCACCCAGCCCTCCTGTACTGTCCCAGTTGGATGGGGCCCTGCTCCCCTCTGGTCTCTCTCCAGCTTCCCACCTCCCCAACAGCACCTGCCCATATTCCACCTTGTACCACAGAATCTACCCATTTGACCCATCACACATTCCCACTGGGCTGCAGACACCCCAGGAAAGGGGCTTCTCATGGTTCCTTTCCACCCCGCCTCACAGACTTTGGGGTGTTCTGTATACAGCAGAGGCTCCACACATAATTTTTGACTGAACGACAAAAAGCAGATCAAGTAAAATTTCTCCCTGCCATGCCACCCCTCCTTAAAATAAACATTTCCAAAACACATCAAGGTTGAGAGTACACAGAATTAAAAATTTATAAAACTATTAAAGGTAGAATCAACTTCATGTTTGAATCAAAGAACTGCCTTTGGAACCAATCTAAAAAGCTGCATGCCTTAAGTACTAAAGGGAAGGAAAAAAGAGGTTGGATTCCATCTAGTGGGAATTCTGCGTGACAGAATTCTGCCCGAGGGGCTCTGCCTGCATGCCTCACAGCCCTCACATCTCCAGGGCGGCCACTGTTGTAATCTCACACTATTGTAAACAGCCCCCTCCACTTCTCCTGGTGAGAACCTCCATCTCTGTGGGGAATCCTTTCCCCATGTGGTTTGGGTAAAAGTGACTCCATCTTCTGGCCACTGCAGGGCCAGAAAACTACTTCCTTGGCCACAAGAGAAAAGAACAGACTGTGCCCCATGCCAAGCACTCAGATACCTCCATGGGATTCCTATAATATTTCTATTAGAAAAATGCTGTCTCTTTTGGCTGGGTTGTCACACTGGTAAGATATAAATCCAGGGCTGTCAGTGGCCATTTCTCCATCACATCCTGGGAGAAAGAAAAACAGAGACAATCTCTGCTAAAAGATGAAGAAAGAGACAGCTCCTCACCCGCATCCCTGGAATCAAGCACCACCTGAGGTCAGCTGCATTTTTCACAGAAGTCTCTTGAAATTGGGCTGTTACTGGCAACTGAGAGAGTCTGAGTGAGTCCAATTCTATAAGGCGGCACCTATTACCCCCACTTTGCAGATGAGGAAGCCCAGCCCAGGGAGAGGCAGCAAAGCACTCAAGACCAAGTGGCCTGTAAACAATGGGGCCAGGGTTAAGTTCAGCCTCTCAGTGGCTCACACCTCACTATTCTACGATGGGTGTTACCAACCAGAGGCTCTATAGCTCTGACTGTCCCTACAGAAACTGAAAGGGAAAACATGGTGAATTGTGCCTTTGGAACCAATATGAAGAAGCTGCACTTCTTACATACTAAGTAAGAGGAAGAGTAAGAACTGACCGGTGACATGATTTAAAGCAATGTCCTTACAAAGAGCCAAAAATTAACACATAGGTGAACAATGTCGGCATTTATCAAGTTTACTTAGTGAATCAAATGAATCAGCATGGAAACTGAATGGAAAAAGGACTGAGATCCTTTGCTGGAGACATGGAAACTGAATGGAAAAAGGACTGAGATCCTTTGCTGGAGACATGGGGTAAATCCTGACTGGCTGCTGTTCAGACTGGCCGTCACATTCCACCAGATGGTAACAGCCCAAAATAAAAACTGCTGCAAACGCAATTTAGACAAATTCAAGAATCGTACGAATAATGGCTCCACAACAGCTTATTAAGGGGAGCTACAATATTTAAAGCACACTCCTATGTTTTCGAGGTGATGGCTGGAAGGGTCATGGGGTCCTCCCACAGCGACTCCCTTAATTCCACTCTCAGTGGCAAAATGCTGCACTGGAAAAACCATTGGTCTGATAGAGGATGGAGATTCTTGTGATCTTACAGGAAAACATTACAGAAAGCAGTGACTCTGAGCTCAATAGCCTTTAGTGCCTCTCATCCATGGACTGAACTTTATTTAGATCCGCTTAAAATTTCAGAGGATAACACTCACCAGAAAACTTTCATTGGTTGCCACTTTGTTTTAAGTAAGCAAACTGACCTACGAGTCAAACTTTAGGAGCTTCTTGACATTTCTGTAATATAACAAATGTCAGAGGCATCTTTCGACTTCTTCACGGGCCACTGTGATGGAAACAGAGGGAACGTTTCCCAGTTGAAAAGCAGCAGCATGGTCCCACTGTGGGTCAAGCGTCTTATCTGAGGCCAAGACATCCAGGAGAGCTGATGAGGCAAAGCTGCCACCAACACCATCAGCGTCATGTGCTTCCTCAAGCTTCAACGGAGAGAGGGAACGTTCCCACCACACACAAAAATCTCCTTCCAACTAAAGCCTGACAGCTTTGGAAAAAATAACTCTAATTTTCCCCTCATATTTAGCCATTTATAAGCTTAATTTTAAGAACAGAAAAATATCTTTGCCAGTTAAGGAATATACTTCCCATTTCTAACTAGATGTTTTGAGGATTCTCTTAGTGACTTTTGCCATGGGTAAACAAGTATCATCAAATATTGCAATTAACAAAACACCAGGTCTCATCACATGCTCGACTACAGGTGTCTAGCACCTTTTCCAATAAAGAGAACTGACTGATGATTTTTTAAATGGACACGACTAGTAGAAAATCTACCCAAATACATTAAACCAGTTGGTGTGTGTCTTCGCTCTCACAAAGGTGGCAAGAAGGGACACTGCTATTTGTCTACTGGACTGTTAGTTTATACCTTTCTTACCAGCAAAATGACAACTGACCCTGGACCTTGCAATGCTGTGTACCCCGGCCACACCTGTGGGAATTCAGAAATTTCCTGCCACATACTCGTATCTCTACTGGGAAAGCAGGAAGTCCAACGACAAATGATCAGAGCTAGCAACACAAGTGACCATAATCCCAATGACATCCAGTTCCTACCTGTTGCTGACAAGACAAACAGGAAGCTGCCCTGAACCATGTCCCCACCCCACACCCCGACTACTCTGCCCTACCACTCCCCCTTCCTGCCCATGCACGCAGCACCTCCACACCTTCGGGTTGGCAAGTGCCTCTGTGAACTCTCCCCTGGCCTTGACCTGCATTCCCACCCACAGAGCAAGGTTCTCTCTCCTCGGAGCTCCCACAGCTTCCTGTGCACAGATCAAGTATCACGCATGTGACATCATTTAGAAACCAGGGGTAGGTACCTTTGCCACCAGCACTGTCCTATAAGCTCCTTGAGGACCTGACCTATACCCAATCCTCTCTGAATACCCCAGGCCAACCATGTTCCTGGCACATTCAGCAAAGAAGACCCTGAACACTTAGATGAGCCTGCCCTGTGCTCTTGTCTCCAGATGTCAATGGAGTTCTGTTGAGAAGACACCACCTCAATGTCATCAAGGAATCCAGGGCAGCTCATGTGATGCAGGACAGCAGGAGCCTGTCGTGTGGGTCTGGGCAGGGGACTTACCCTCTAGGCTTCATAGGACTTAAAGTCATCTCAAGGCTTGCTTTGGGCTCTCTGGCTGCTCCTTTGTAATTCCCGGAGTATCAAAAGAAAACCTGCGAGTTGGGTGTGTGTGTGTGTAATGACCGCATATGAGTGAGAACATGTGTGGGGCAGCACATGTGAGTGACGGTGAGCATAAGAATGTTCCCGGCTGCTGGGGGGTGTGAATGTGCTAGGGGTGGGGGAGATGCCACAGCTCCCCATGGGAAGGGCCTGAGATGGTGACGCGCTCACAAGGATGGACTTCCCGTAGAATTCAGCTTGCGTAAAGCAGCGGTTAAGAGCTGGAAACAAGTCCCCGCCTCTCATTCATCTGGAAGGATTCCATCGTCAATGGTTTTGAACCACACTGAACATTTTATGTTCTGTGTCATCTGATTTACTTTAGAATTAAAAATGAACACTTCCCTGCCATCAGTGAAATACTCACCTGACAAGGTGCTGACGAGAACCTCAGGGGAGAGAGAGAGAGTCCCCTCGTGAGGGGATCTGGTAAAAAGGTTCAAAGGAGAATGAGCACATCCCTTGCACGCCACCCAGTGAGCTGAAAATACTGCAGAGGCACATCCTCGGGTGCAGAGGAAGGATGTGTGCACATGGTGCCTGTGTGAGTGTGGGTGGGCATGGCAGAGGGAAGGGGAGACAGGGCAGGACCCTCGTCATTTAGAACAGAGGCCACCTGAAACGTGTGGAAACACTGAGCATCCTTGCTGCACGCATTGAGTACCCTGAGATGGGGCTCAGACTCACCTTCTGACCCTCCCTCCTCCAGAGCACAATGCAGTGGAAAGGATCCCCTGGGCCTCCAACTCAAGAGACCTATACTGTACACCTGCTTTGCCAAGAGTCCCTCGCTCTGTTACCTCCTTATTCCTCGACTCATTCATTTCAGAAAAGTGTAGGGAACAGATGGTAGCAATGGTTACACAACGATACAAATGTAATGTCACTGAACTGTGCTCTTAAAAATCATGAAAATGAAACATTTTATGATATCTCACCACAATAAAAAGGATAAGGAGAGCCCACTATGTGCCAGTCACTGGACACACTTTGTTCGTGCAATCATTCATTCATGCAAACACTTATATAGTGCCTATGTGCCCAGAGCTATTCAAGATTGGACATACAAAAGTGAAAGAACAGAAGAAACTCCACGCCCTCCAGAGATGTCATTCTAGTCGGAGAGACAGACAATAAAAGGCGTAAGTGAAACGTGCCATAAGGTGGGCAGGGAGAAGCACAAAGCCAAGAAGGTCAGTATGGAGTGTCAGGGGCAGTGCAGTTTTAGACACAGGGGCCAGAGCTAGCTTCACTGAAAAGGTGACTCTGAGTGAAGATCTAAAGAAAATGAGAGTCAGCCACACAAATATCAGTATACAAGCTCTGAACAGAAGGCCGAGCAAGTGCAAAGGCCCTGGGGCACAGCAAGCCTGGCGAGGCTGAGGAACAGCAAGGAGACAAGCATGGAGGGGTGAGGCAAGGCACAGCAGTAGGCGGCCAGCTGCGAACAACGGCACGCTCCTTCGGGGGCACGAAACAAACATCGGCCTTTTCCTGCCAGCGGTCGGCACAGAGAATAACCAGATCAACGAATAAACAATCATAAACGATGCTGTTGAGGAAACAAGCTGGCCATAATGATAGAGAAAAATACGGGAGGACGTTTTAGATGGAAGAATCCATGAAGGCCTAATGGAGGCAACATCTAAGCTACAAACTGATGGATCAAAAGAGTTTTCACGTGGAAAACTATGTTTGAAAGCTCTGTGGCAACAAATACTTCTAATTCAAAGTACACTGAAATGCTGCTGATGTGGCCGACGTGCCATGGGTAAGGGAGAAGATGGACAGGGACGCAGGAGAGAGGCAGGGACCACACAGCCTGTTCACACCATCACAAAGCCTGAGTTCCATGAGGCCAACAAACATGAAAAAATGCTGATAAGAAATGCAAATCAAAACCACCCTGAGATACCATCTCACCAAAGTTAGAATGGCAATCATTAAAAAATCTGGAAACAACAGATGCTGGAGAGGATGTGGAGAAATAGGAACACTTTTATACTGTTGGTGGGAGTGTGAATTAGTTCAACCATTGTGGAAGACAGTGTGGTGATTCCTCAAAGACCTAGAAATAGATATTCCATTTGACCCAGCAATCCCATTACTGGGCATATATCCAAAGGATAATAAATCATTCTATTATAAAGACACATGCACACGTATGTTCATTGTGGCACTGTTTACAATAGCAAAGACCTGGAAGCAACTCAAATGTCCATCAATGATAGACTGGATAAAGAAAATGTGGCACATGTACACCATGGAATACTATGCAGCCATAAAAAACAAGTTCCTGTCCTTTGCAGGGACACAGATGAATCTGGAAACCATCATTCTCAGCAAACTGACACAAGAACAGAAAATCAAACACCGCATGTTCTCACTCATAGGTGGGTGTTGAACAATGAGAACACATGGACACAGAGAAGGAAGCGTCACACACTGGGGTCTGTTGGGGGGGACTAGGGGAGGGACAGCAAGGGGTGTGGAGGTAGGGGAGGGATAATGTGGGGGAAAATGCCAGATACAGGTGACAGGGGGATGGAGGTAGCAAACCACCTTGCCATGTATGTACCTATGCAACAATCCTGCATGATCTGCACATGTACCCCAGAACCTAAAGTAAAAATAAATAAATAAGATAAAATTTTTTAAAAGATGGTCTATAAAGGGGCATTTAGATGGTGAACATGTTCAGCTTTGTTTTTAAAAGGGCACTCTGGAGACTGCATGGAGAAGAGACCGGAGGCACAGAAGACAGTGGTGGTTTCAGTCGGGGAGGTGGTAGCAGAGACAGAGAGAAGTGGAGAGGTTCAAAGTAAATCCAGAAGGCTGGGCACCATGGCTCACACCTGTAATCCCAGCACTCTGAGAGGGCGATGTGTGTGGATCACTTGAGTTTATGAGTTCGAGGCCAGCCTGGGCAACACGGTGAGACCCTGTCTCTATAAAAAATACAAAAATTAGCTGGGCATGGTGGCACACGCCTGTAGTCCCAGCTACTTAGGAGGCTGAGATGGGAGGATCACTTGAGCCTGGGAGGTCAAGACTGCAGTGAACCAAGATCATGCCACTGCATTCTAGCCTGGGTGACAGAGACCCAATCTCAAAATCATAAACAAACAAACAAACAAAAAACAAACAAACCAGAGGCAGAGAGGCGCAGGCAAGTTGATGATTCTGATGGCAGAGGAATAAAGAAATCCAAGACAGACATTCTCAGACTCGACTTGCGTGGTCAGCACCTAGGTGGACTGGACATCATCCACTGGGACTGGACAGGCTGGAGATGGCCAGGCTTGGGGAAAGAGCTGGGCTGCATTTTGCACGTGGCAAGTTTGAGATGCCTTTGAAACATACAAGTCTAGAAGAGCAAAGGGTCAGGGGAAGAGATGTAAATTTAGCAGTCAACAGCAAATTAACAGCATGTGAAGAGACAGAGAGAGAGACAGACAAGAAGAGTCTGGTAACCTCCAACAAATCAGTCCATGGACTGAGTGATATTTTTCTCATTTGTAAAACCAGGGTAATGTCTAAGGCATATTCAGAGAATGTTATGAGTCCAATGGCTGAGGGTCAGAAGTTTCCCACCACCTGTTCCTTTAGAGAGGTTCTGCCAAGCAAGCCTGGCCCTGGTTCTGGTTTGGACTGTCCTACCAAAGCAGAACAGCTTGGGATAGTCACAGCCATTGTCACACAGGTCACGCTTTTTTGTAACTAGGCCCATGCAATAAAACTCATTGTCTTAGGCAGAGACACAAATCTGGGGAGGTCTAAAAAAGACCATGTTATTTTCCTGTTTAGGGTTCACAGTTAACTGACACACTACAGGTTCGGATTCTATGGAGAAGTGTGGCTGTCACCCTGTGGACAGGACAGAGGTGGTCCATCCTTTTCCAGGTCCCCCACACCTCTATCCCAGCCTCCCTGCCCACAGAGAACCCCTCATGACTCATGACTAATATGAAAGGCCTGAGTGAGACAGTGGACTCCTGGCCAAACATACCCCATTAGTATAACCAACCATCGACAGCTATGGCTGCCAAGTAAACAATCCAGGGAGCAGGGCAAGTGAGTAGATACGTGACAACCGTCTCCAGCCACCCTACTGCCCCTGCCACAAGGCACAATCTAAGTGTGTGGGTTTCTGTGGGTGGAGGAAAGTGTGAGTGGTGTCAGGTTTTTCCGTGTCTAAATCCTGATCTCCTTTTCCTTCTCTTCCATAATTATCCATCAGATCAAATCACATCACCAGAGAGAAATCCAAAGCCAACTCATCTCCAAAGAAAGAGTCAGACACGCACAGGAAATGAATCATTCAGATCCTTCCCCACAATAAACTTGATCCTAAACTCCCTTTCCTGCCCTCCCTGCTTAAGAACCCCCGGCCTTGATCCAAAGCTCATGAAGCACCCAAAATCACCAGCAGCAGACAAGGATGCGACTTAGGAATAATGGTCTGCGTTGATAGGGAAGGAGTGAGGTAACCAGCAGACCTGCCCCGGCTCCCCCAGAGGAGGGTATGGATTGGCCCGAGAGCCACCCATTTGACCCCAGCTGGGCCAGTCCTGCATACTGCATCGTGATGCACAGTCTGACTCAGCTGTCAATGCCCAGCTCCAAGCTCACTTTTTCCAGGAAGCCTTCCTTGACCATTTTTAGCCTTTGCTAATGACTCCTTCTTTGAAATTGCAGTACTTAAATTTATCCTGTTCATTTGGCACTTACCGCATATTGCAGAGTGAAATGTGTTAGAGCGTACCTTGCACTGGATATTTTGCTCACGCATTATTTAACAGTATGTGAGAGTCCATGTGTTTGTGCACACATGGACGTGTATGTTTGCATGTGCTATCTCAACGTCTTTGTTCAATTTCCTGTGAGCTAGGACCATTTACAATCCTTTCCCTAAGAAGGTACAATCAAGATATAATTATCATAAAGACAGCTATGTTGACGTTTATAGTTCAAAGCCAGAAAAGCTCCAAGACATTTTTAAGCTTATGCTGAAATCGTATTTAGCAGTATCACCTCTACTTTCCATAGGTATACCTCAGGGCATTCAATACAGGAGTTCAGGTAAGTGTCTCTGGAACAAAAACAAGTAACCAACTATTCGAGGAGTGTTTACTGTGTAACTTTGGAATTATGCTCAGTACACATATAAAGGCATTTTAGAACCTCCCCCACAAAATAAGTTCTTTCTCATTAATTAAAAGACAATCATTCCAGAGCATTCCATTCCTAAGCACGGCTGTTAAGTTTCACCAGAAGGAAGTCCTTGATCTTTGAAGCAGAATAAATTCCTGAAATAGGCTCTATAAGTTGAAATGTAAATCAAATTTACTTTTTACCACAGAAACAATGTTATATTAGACAATTACGTTCTGGACGAAAGACCAACTGCCAGTATTTAAAAGGAATAATTACGTTTTTTTATTTCAAAAAGTTTTGAATTGCAAGCAATCCTAAAGATTATCCGTATAGCGAAGGACCATAATCATAATAGTTACCACTATAGAACGCCTGTTATATGCTAAAGATCATGCTAGACGCACTTCATGTATTCAGCATGTAATTTCTCCCAGTAGCCCTATGAACCAAATCTTTCACTTTACAAATGAGGAAACTAAGGCAGCTATATTTCAACTAAGGCTCTGTAGCTATTTAGTGGTAGAACAAGAATTTAAGCTTAGAAATATCTAGCTCTAAAGTCAAAGATCTTTCTACTATCCCAAATAGCCTCTGCCAATCAATCACAAAGAATATATTTAATACTGAATAGTTGAATGCCTGATATCAATTAAACAGAGTTCTAGGAAAACAATCGTATTCTATCAAAAGGATTTAGTAAGAGTTCCAAGACAAAGACCACCTCTGAAAGGCTAGTACTAGTACCAGCACCCTAGTACTAGCAGGGAGAGTTAAGACAGGGCCTGAGACGGTAATTATTAGAGTCTCCACTGTATATGGAGACCTAACACATTCACTCCTTTAACAAAATACTTAATAAGTACCTACTATGTGCCAGAGTCTCTTCCAAGTGCTATAGATGCAACAATAAACAAAGAGTCCTCCATTGTGGGGCCCATATTCTAGTGGAGAGCACAGACATGACAACCCCTGGCCAACACATACGCCGAAGCCAGCGAGCCGTGCTAAGCACTTGGGAGGGTAAGTAGAACAGGACGTGCCTCTCCAAGGGCAGAGGGGGGTGAGAGCTTGCAGTTGGAAGGGAGGCCTCAGCTGGAGATGTGTGAGATGCTAGCTTCTGGATGGATTTGAAACTTCAGACTGGGTAAGATCATTGAGGGAGTGAGTGCTGGTGGAAACAGGAAGAGAAGGTCCAAAGACTGCTCCAGGCACTCCAACAAGGCAACGAATGGCCAGGAAGAATCAGGAAAGGAGGCTGAGAGGAAGCAACAGTGTGAGGTGAGGGGAACCCCAGGAGCAGGTGGTATCCTGGGAGCCAGGAGAGGAGAGTGCATTAGGGAGGGAGGGTGCTAGATGTGGAATCGAGTACAGTGAGGGATGGAAACTGACCACTGGATTTAGCAGCATGAAGACCAGTTGTGATCTTGATGACAGCAATCTTGACTTTTGGTAGGCTAGAGGGAGCGAAAGCCTGATGACGATGAGTTTAAGGAGAAACATGAGAGGAGGAATAGGCAGCAGTGAATATGGAAAATAATTTGAAGCATTTAGCCACACGGGAAAAGAGAAATGGGGTCATAACTAATGGCTGAAAAGGAATAACAGGTTTGCTACCTAAGTGAGAGATACTAACAAGAGCATGTTTGTGTGTATGGACTGGGAAGATCCAGTCTGGAAGAAGCAGCTGACACAGCAGGAGAGAGGCAGGAGAACTGCACTGCCATGCACTTCAACAGGCAAGGCTGGATGCAACCTGGTGTGCAAATGAAGAAGCTGGCCTGGTCATCCATCCTGACAGGAGATGCAGCAACATCTGCTGACACAAGTATAGGCAGGTGGATATGGCAGTGGGTACTTTTGAGACGTTCTCTTCTGGCGGCTTGAATTTTCTCAGGGAAATGAAAAGTAAAGTCACTGGCTGAGAGTGAGGACGGAGGGTGCTGGAGGTTTCAGGAGAAAGGAGAATATAAGAAATCACTGTCTAGAAATGAGAAAGAATGGTCCTGAATGCAGCATCAATGGCAGTAGCATTAAGTGCTTGTTTGAAGTCATTTTTTAAAATACCAATCATCGTAGCTAAATGACATTTCCAATCACGCTTAGCTGCTCAGCTGCAGGTCCGTAAGAGGGTGAAGAGCTGCAGCTAAGCAAATCTGAGGTCTTGTCAAGACAGTATGCAATACTACCCTCCCATCTTCTTTCCACAGAACTTCTTTATCCACAAACAGTCGCAAGATCTCATTTGATCCAAACAGCCCCTTGATGTGACCACCTCCATTAAGGGAGGAGGCTGAGGCTCAACTAGGTTAAATGACCTATTTAGAGTCACAAAGCAAAAGGTCTTCTAACCCCCAGCCTAGTGCTCTGCCCACACCATGCTCCTTTCAGTCAGAAAGAAACCTATAATGAGAACTCCTCACTCTCTAGGAATTCCTGACGGATGCACCTTGCAAGACTGGCAAAAGCCTTGACCCTTACTTCTCCCTAAGCCCATCCAGCCAGCAGTATACACAAGTATATACAGCTCAGGTAGTGTATATAAGACATGTCCCCAACTACACAGAGAGTAAGCCATTAAGCTGTTCATTGCAATAAAGTATTTATTAATGAAAATATTCTGAACTGTAGGGTTTTGGCTTGGCTTATCTTTTATGAATACATGGTTTTCTGTGAGTAGCTATGTTGTCTGCCTTTGATCTCTTATTATATTAATCCTAGAGAGTAGATTCTCGCTCCTCTATAATCAAACACTTGAGGCTTACCCTCTGGTGAGGCGGGAGTAGAAACAGAACTCTATTTTGAAAGGTGGCTGGATTCTTTAAGGTCACAGGGCACCTTTAAATGAAGCAAAGGTAGTAATTTACTCAGAAGAGACTCTGAGGTCTGACATTTATGAATACCCCAAGTAGGGAATGCGTGTGTGTCTAACACCTTTTGTTCAATAGCACAGGAGCTCAGATGAGCAACAAAGCCTCTTTCATCATCAAAAACTGTGTGTTCCCTACAGAGCCTGTACAGATGTTGTAAATAAATTCCTGTAATTTTAGTGTAACACAGGACATCACCAATACATTTCACATAGGCCAAAGTAAACTTCAGCAATGAATTATTAGTGAGTGTTTACTGAGTTGGGACACCAGGCCTCGGGCACCATGCTATGCACTGGAGATCCTGCAGTGAATATGGCTGGTCCCTGCTCTCACCAAGATTATCATCTCCGTAAGACTCAAAGACTCATATTTCAGAATGGAAATGCTACTTGGGCCAGGAGTTTACATAAAGAATTATGGTGCTGGCTAATCTGCTCCTCTCCTTGGGGAGAATGACTGCTACCCAAACACCTTGTTTGCAGATAGCTGAAGAGTCTACTGTGAGCAAAGAGCATGCCAGGCTCAGTCCGAGCCCTGAAGGAAAACAGCATGGGTGACAGTAGGCAAAGAACTTAAGACAGACCTTTGTCTCAAGCTGCTTAGTGACAGAAGAATGCCCATGGAAGAGCTGCCTAAATGGTATAAGTTTCCAACAGAGAGGCAAGCAAGCCGCCACAGGAGCTCTCGGGGAGGGCTGGCGGGGCAGGGCCTTCTCCAGAGGTGCTCTCTGCCCTCCTTTCAGCCAACAGCTTCCTTCTCTCAGCAAACAGCTCTCAAGTGGCTCCCATGTGCCAAGCACTATTCTAGGCATGGAAGACACAGCAAGGAAAAAGACAAAGTCCCTGGTCCTCTAGGAAGTGACTTCCTAGTGTATGTGTCGAGGGTGGGGAGGAAGGGGGGGAGGTAGACAATGAATGTGTGTCAGGTATGTAAAATTGCAGGGTCCTACTGTGTGTACATCTTCAGCTTTATTGGATGATGCCTAGTTGTTCAGGTAGATCGGGATGGGGCTGCCAGAGATGAATGTAGGTGTCATTATGGACAGGGTGGTCAGGAAGGACCTCTCGGAGAAGATGACATTTGAGCAGAGACCCAGGTGATTAGGAGTAAACCAAACACCCATCCGGGAAGCACATCCAGGCAGAAGGAAAAAGGTGGCAAATGCCTGGGGTGAAAGGGTGCCTGGTATTCAAAGAACAGCAGGGCAGCCATTGGTGCAGAGAGAAGGGGGATGTCAGTAAGAGGTGAAAGGGGAGCAGGCACTGGCAGACCATGTGTTCTCCAGGCTATGGTAAGACTTGGCTATGCTCTGAAAGCTGCGAAGACTTCAGACTGACGGTTTCCTTAGGGAGATGTCTTCCCATTGTCTAGAAATTCTCAGATACAGCATTTATAAATTTTCAGTATCTAATCATGCTTCACTTTGGTTAGCCAGATTGGAAAAGGCTAAGATGTAGAGAACTGGTGTTATTTGAAATTTGGCTGCTATTTACAGTATAAGTAATACTTTCCACAGAGAAAGGGTCATGGGAGAGCGCAGTTTGTGCCTCAGTAGGTGGGTGTACTACAAATTCTATTTGATATTATTCTGACATCACATTTGAGGGGCAGAAATATTCCCAATGGAGACTTTAGGGATTCTAGTTCAATTCCTCCAACAGACACCATTAAATGCCAAACCATGTATCAGCTATTCAAGACCAACAGGATATAGTTATCGCTTACTTGATAAATAAGGCAACTTAATCATAGAACATGCATTATCTTGTTTTTTACCTTACGCGATCATACATACCACACAAGGTTCCACATACCTTTTGAAGTTCCATAGTACCTTTGCTGGACTTATCAGATCAGTGCAACTGAACTTAAACAGAAGACACTGGTAATCTATCAGAACGATTTTCCTTTCCTTTCTCCGTCCTCTCTGTTTAACAAGAATCAAAAGCTTTCTGCAAGCCACTACATCATGTGCATTTGAGATTTTTGCCATGTAGATAAACAGAGCTCAAGCCACGCAAATGAAATTGTGTCTGCTAGATTTTCAGCAAACAAGTTAATGCAACAGCAATGACAAATCATCTTCCAAAAGCCCCAAAGTGTGTATGCATGATTGTATGTAGGGGGTGTGTGGGTGTGGGTGGGGGTGGGTGTGTGTGTGTGTGTGTGTGTGTGTGTTACAGTAAAAAATTCTCCTGCAATCTTGCTTTTAAAGAGTAGGAAGCTTTCCAAAAATCTACTGAAGTAGGACAAGATGGAAGAATTTGACTTACTGATACCAAGAATTATTATAAATGCATACAAACTAATACAGTACGGTGCTGACAGAGAGACAAATTCACCACTAACACGAAAAACCCAGGAATAGATACGGGCATATACGGAAATTTGATTTGTTATAAAGCAGGTATTACAGAGGTGGAGAAAGGGTCAGACTTTAAGCAATCTGTGCTGAAACAACTGATAATCCACATGGAAAAAAATTAAACAAGACCTCTACCTCACACCACACACAAAAATCTATTACAGAGCAACTGCAGAGCTAAATGCTAAAGGCAAAGAAAAAAGTTTCAGAGGACATATAAGAATATTTGCATGTCATATCATGGTAGAAAAGGCTTTCTTAAACAAGAGTTCCTTAAACTGCTTTGGTTCAAGTCCTGGCTCTACCATTTACTACTTGAGTGACCTTGAAAAAGTCACTTAATATTCTATGCCTCAGTTTCCTCACCTATAAAATAGAAATAGCAACAGTACTTGCCTCTAATGTTATTATATTAATGAATAAATATTTATAAGGTGCTTAGAAAAGGGTCTAGCATATACAAAATACTCCATAAATGCTAATTTAAAAACAAAAAATTCCTAATGAAAAAAATTAATTAGCTACATTAAAATTAAGAACTTCTGTTCATCCAAAGACTCCAAAAAGAGATCAAAAGGACAAGCCACAAACGAGGAAAAAACATTTCTATCATGTATAATCAACAAAGGATTAGTATCCAGAGCACATAACAAAGTTTAATAAATGACTAAAAAGACAACCCAGTAAATCCCAGCACTTTGAGAGGCTGAGGTGGGCAATCACTTGAGGTCAGGAGTTCGAGACCAGATTGGCCAACATGGGGAAACCCTGTATCTACTAAAAATACAAAAATTAGCCAGTGTGGTGGCAACTACCTGTAATTCCAGCTACTCAGGAGGCTGAGACAGAAGAATCGTTTGAACCCAGGAGGCAGAGGTGGCAGTGAGCCGAGATTATGCCATTGCACTCCAGCCTAGGTGACAGAACAAGACTCTGTCTCGAAAAAAAAAAAGAAAAAGAAAAAGAAAAAGGCAGCCCAGTAGAAAAATGGACATAAGACTAGACAATTCACAAAAAGGGAAAACTAAATGTCTATATTAAAAGAAGCTCAATCTCATTAGTCATATTAAAATCAGAAGGACATATCATTTAGATTGGAAAAATTTTAGCACCTATCAATTATTGGAGGGAGTATAAATTTATATAACCTCTTAGAAAACAACAAGGCATCATCCAACAAAGCTGAAGATGGACCCTGCAATTTCACGTCTACATAATCTTTAGCACATCTGTATCAAGAAAAATTCAGAGGACTATTCAAGATAGCACCATTTGAATTATCTTTCTTTCAGAAAAAAAAGGAAACATGACAAATGTCCACCAATAGTCAAAGTATGAATAGATCATGGTATGTTCCACTATACAGCAATGAAAACAAATGAATTACAGATAAATCTAAGAAGTATTGAGGGAAAACTACAAGTTACAAAAGAATACAGTTAGTATAATTCCATTTATATAAACTTCAAAAACATTAAACTTTAAAAACATTAAACTTCAAAAGCAAAATTAAAGTGTTGCCGAGGGATTAAAATATACAGTAAAACTAAAGAAAATTGAAGAAAGATAAGCACAGTTTTTTGTTTTGAGACATAGTATCACTCTGTCACCCAGGCTGGAGTGCAATGGTGCCATCTCGGCTCACTGCAACCTCCGCCTCCTGGGTTCAAGTGATTCTCCTACCTCAGCCTCCCAAGTAGCTGGGACTACAGGCACCCACCACCATGCCTGGCTAATTTTTGTATTTTTAGTGGAAACAGAGTTTTACCATATCAGCCAGGCTGGTCTTGAACTCCTGACTTCAGGCGATCCACCCACCTCAGCCTCCCAAAGTGCTGGGATTGCAGGCATGAGCCACCATGCCTGGCCTGATAAGCACAAATTGTAGAGAATGGTCACCCCTGTTGCGGCGGGTGGAGACAAAGGATGAGGATGGACACCCAAAAAAGTGAAAGGTGTGATGAGTTATTAGAATAGGTAGTGAGGGTCCACATGTGTTCACTGTATCTCGAGTTAAACTTAAAATACTTTATGCAAAGTCTTTAGTATCAACTAAAAAACAAAAAAGATTATTTCCTCCATGTTTAAACATAGACAAATTCTATTACAGGCCCAGTGGTCACAGATTTTTCTCTTCTGGACTTCCACTGGACTTTCTTGTGACAGTCCATTCAGCCTTGGATAAAGGCTATGCCTCAGTTTCCTCAACTGCAAAACAAGGAACAATAATAGCATCTACTTCCAAGGGTTATTGTGGGATGGGATGTGTTCATATGGTCCACAATTTCCTATAAGAAACTTCTGCAGCTGGGTGTGTCTGGAATTCAAAATTTTTCAGATCTCAGAAATTGAATGAATACCTAGCATTGAGAAAGGATCTGGAGCAGCACTCCATAATCAAACACTTCCATACTTCTTCAGTGAAGCATCTGGAAATTAACACTAAAATAAACAAAACCATTTGTAAAGAGTCTCACACAGGTTCAAGAGAACTGAGGGGTCATGAAAATGTTATAAAACTGGATTGTGGCAATAGTTAAGTATAGTTTTTTAAATTTACTAAAAATGACTGAATTGTATACTTAAAGCAGGTGAACTTTATGATATGTGAACTATACATCAATAAAGCTATAAAAAATGCAGGTCTCAGGCTTTAAAAAAAAAGTTCTCATATCAATTCAGGTCACGTTTCACCAAATGGATTAATTTTTTAAAAACTTCATTTATTAGAGATTTCTGAATTTAGAGCTACGTATCAGAGAATATGGACTGTATCTGTAGAGCTCTCTGAACACAATGGCAGTGCTCAATATGCAAGTGTTTTATTATCATTACTACTATTTTACTCAGCACATTGTTTTCCAAAAGGAGATCTATAAACATTTGTGATGGGATAATTCTTCATTGTGATAAAATCCCACACACTAAATTCCAACAGCATCCCTCAATATTTGTGACAATTACAACTATCCCACAGATTTCTCAATACTCTCAAGTGAGAGTAATGCCAGTTGAGAACCTCTAAGCCTATCAAACTCTAAGTTCCTTGAAGGTAGAGACAAGGGGCTTACTCACTATGGTAAAATGAGACCACTACTTTGTACAAGGATACGTACAAAACTATCTAGCATGAAGCAGCACATAAAACATGTCTTCATTCCTCTGCTTTTTAATTTTGTGTTTACATTTTCTTCTCCATCACATTTCAGAGAATATCAAATCAACTATGTAATCAAGACATGCAATGTAAAAGGGATAAGAAAACTACAAACGAACAAAGAAAGCAGTGAACATTTTCATATTATAACAAAGTCTTTAAGAAATGCTTTACTATTTTCAGAACAAATTTCAAACAAGGTATACCAGTACTTCATCAAGAAAGGCCCAGTTTCTTGAGCATTTGTCACCGACTTACACCAATAAGGGTTCAAAGAAAATGGCACTAATTTATATGGCTAACACTAAATCTAGGAATGTATGATCTACAAGCATACTGGCAAAAACTGAAGATCAAAAGGAAGTACTGGGTTCACTCTATTTTCCTGGACAGCTACAGAGCTTTACATCAACAGCCATCACACATGGTTCCAGCGTGTGGCTTGTTCTCTACAACTCCCCACAGCCCTCCAATGACAAGGTGAACCATCTCTTCCCAAGTCCCTGTTCTGTGATTACGATGCTCATAGCCAAAACCCTCACAGCTACCATGAGACAGAAATAAACATAAAGTAGGTGTCCAATCTCCTATTTTATAGACACGGAGACAAAGACCCTGAGAAATGAAGAGGTTTGCCCAGAATCATGCAATAACTCATGAACAAGTCCAGATCAGAACAAAGCAGTCTTAAGTATAAGGCTTTCAATGACCTATGCTCTTATTGACATGGCCGTTTTGTACAGAGACAAGGCAAAACAGAAAAAAAAAAAAAAAAAAAGGAGATCTGTCCCATCCTAGAGTGTGAAGGGCATCAGCTTTGGTGCTGGACAGGCCTGGATACAAACCCCAGTTTAGTCGTGCCCTGAGACATGCTGGCAGTCCTCTCTGTGCCTCAGTTTTTTCATCCATAAAATGAAGATGAAAGCATTTACCTCACAGAGCAATATGGAGATGAATTAAGATGAAATATGTAAGAGCTCTCTCTGTGCTCTACCTAAGAAATTCAAACGACGACTGAGAAGATACTTTGGATTACAAGTTGTATCCACAAGCCCTCCTTAGGCTTTCCAGAGCTTCTCTTGCTTTCCTACCTTTGTTGCTCCAGAACAGGCAGAAAATGCCAGTCAAGAAGAGTTGAAAGGGCCATAGAGCCATCCATGACATAAATTAGTGCTCAATAAATTTTGGCCCATGGGGTAAATCTGGCCCACTACCTACTAAATAGTTGTAAGAAATCAAAAAACTAATAATTCGGCCGGGCATGGTTGCTCACATCTGTAACCCCAGCACTTTGGGAGCCCGAAGCAGATGGATCACAAGGTCAGGAGTTGGAGACCAGCCTGGCCAATATGGTGAAACCTCGTGTCTACTAAAAATACGAAAATAAGCCGGGTATGGTGGTGGGTGCCTGTAGTTCCAGCTGCTTGGGAGGCTGAGGCAGGAGAATCCCTTGAACCTGGAGGGTGGAGGTTGCAGTGAGCCAAGATCATGCCACTGCACTCCAGGCTAAGTGATATAGTGAGACTCTGTCTCAAAATAATAATAATCATTATTATTCATAACACATGAAAAGTATAAGAAATTCAAATTTCAGTGTCAATCAGTAGTTTAATTGGACCACAGCTACCTTTACTAGTTATGTATTGTTCATGGCTGCTTTTACACTACAACAGCAGAGTTAAGAAGTTATGACAGAGACTATATGACCACAAAACTAAAATATTTACTATTTGGTCCTATGCAGAAAACATTTGCCAACCTCCGCTTTAAAGTAAAGAAAATTTAAGCTTATCTTATCATAAGCATTATTTGAGAATTCCATCATACATGTTATGAATACATTCTAGGATCTCATGAAACCAGGCTTGGTCAATCCCACTCTATATAGGACTTATTAATAAACAGTGATGTTAAGACTAATATGGAGGTTCCAGTTCCAGGCAAGATGGAGTAAGAACTCCCACCCTATCTTTCCTACTAAATGCAAATATATAAGCTAGACAGAAAACATGGAGAATTAGAGGACTCTGAAAAATAAATAGTAACAGGTAGAATGAGAAGTGAGAATAGAACTCAGAGTATCACCAAACCAGTGGAGACTATTCCACTGTTTTCCCCCTCCAGTGTCACCGAGTCTGGATTCAAAGGCAGCTCAGCACCCAAAAGTGCCAGCTAGGTATGGACAGAAGTAACCTGAAGAAAAACCCTCATTTTCTGGCCAAAGGCGGCGGGGGAGGGGGTAGGAGTGGGAAAGGAACTCCGAATGTTCAGAGAAATTCTCTGTATTGCTTTAGTTCTCTGATCTCTCTCACCCCATCCCCCAGACCATCCCTCAGTAATAAGGAGCAGCAGCACAGGTGGAGCAGGTACCTAAAACTCCGAGAAAGAAGAATGATTCTCACAAGAGTTGTAGTCCCAGAACATAGGGCACATTTCCATTGCTTCTTTTTCTCTGTGGCCTTCAAGTGCTTGGCCTTGGACACAGTCGCATAAAGTAAAGCAGGAGAGCAGGGGAACTAAATTCCTGGCTTTCTGGCTGGAGGACAGCAAAAGGAAGAGGACTTCAGGGAATCAAGGAAGCTCAAGAGAGTTATATGTTGAGGTGGTGTATTAACACTTGAGCTCACATTTGAGCTGTTCATTGTGGATCTGACACTTAAAAGCATGCCACTGTCCTTGAGATTTCCACTTTAGGATATCATTGCCCAGGTCCCGGGACTGGACAACAGATCGCACGCAAAAGCAGCAGACTAAAACGACACTGTAAAGGCTTTGAAAACTGAACTAATGTCTGAAACATAGCCCAGAGCAGTCAGGTCAGAATTTGCAACCAGGTTGATTATCTGCTTAAGAAAGGAAATAAAAAGTCTCCATAAGATGTAAGTAAGACTCAGAATGAAAGTATTCAAGATGTTTATATCATACTCCAAAATTACTTAACCTATGAAAAACTGGAAAAGTCTCAATTTGCGAGGGAAAAGAGAATCAAAAGACACCAACGTCAAGATAACATCAATACTAGAATTATCAAACAAATAATTTAAACTACCTATTTTAACCATGTTCCAAGAAGTAAGGCTGATTACTCTTAAAATAGATGGAATGATAGTAAATCTCTGCCCTCCAAAAATAAAAAATTTTTAAATAAAAAACACAGTAACAAAAACTTAAAATGTCACTGGATAGATTCAACTGCAAACTAGAAGTAACAGTAGGAATAGCGAGTGAATGTGAATTTAGACTAATAGAGATTATCTAACATATAAAGAGAAAAAAATCACAAAAATAAACAGAGGCTCAGGGATATGTAAGAAAATCCTAAAAGGCCTAACGTTCATGTTACCAGAGTTTCCAGAAGAGAAGAAACGGTGTTGTGTAGGAAAAATCCTTGAAGAAATACTAGCTGAAAACTTCCCATATTTAGCAAAAGACCTAAACTTACCACTTCAAGAAGCTCAGCAGACTGCCTGCAGGATTATCTCAAAGAAATCTATATCCAGAAACATCATAATCAAATTGCTAAAAATTAAAGACAAGGAAAAAAATCTTGAAAATAGCCAGAGGAAAACCACATACAGCATAGAGAAAAATGATGTGAATGATTATGGATTTCTCAAAAGAAACCACAGGAATCAGAAAGAAGTGGAACAATTCTGATAAGGTGCCAAAAGAAAAGAGCTATCAATCTAGCAAGAAACATCCTTTTAAAATGCAGGTGAAAGAATAATCTCAGAGAGATGAAAACTAAGAGAATTCATTCTAAAAGAAATGCAGTCAACAAATTAGAAAGCTTAGTTGAAATGGACAAGTTCTCAGGAAAAAAAATTAACTGCTGAAACTGACTCAAGAAGGACTGGAAAACTGGAACAGGCCTATAGTAACTGAAGAGACTGAATTAATCAACAAACTTCCCACAAAAAAAAGCGCAAACCATATGGCTTCATTGGTGAATTCTACCAAATGTAAAAAAAGAATTTACATCAATCCTTCATAAATACTTCTACAAAAACCAGGAGAGGAGAGAATACTATCAGGTATTTCCCTGATACCAAAACTACACAGAGATATCACAAAGAAAACTACCTACCAGTATCTCTTAAGAATATAGACATAAAAATCATCAACAAAATGCTAGCAAACTGAATGCAGCATATAAATATATAAAAGTTTTGACCATGACCAGTTGGGATTTAAACCAAGAATGGCAAATTGTGTTCAAATAAAAATCAGTATAATACATCATATTAATAAAGGTCAAAAACCACATGATCGACTCAACAGAAGCTGACCTTAATAAATGGAGAATAATATCATGTTCATGAACTAGAAAACAATAGGGTTGAAATATCAATTCTCCCCAAATTGATGTATAGATTTAGTGCAATCAAAATCACAGCAGGCTTTTTTGGTAGAAGTCAGCAAGCTGAATGAGAAATTCATGTGAAAAGACGAATTAAAATAGACAAAAACTTTTGAGAAATAAGAAATTGCAGAATTCAAATCACTCTGTTTTATGACTTACAATAAAGCTGTGATAATCCAAACAATGTAGTGCTTGTGAAGGGACAGATACAAAGACCAACAGAAATAGAGTCAAGTATGACCAAGTGATTTTTGACAAATGTACAGATAATTCAATTAAGAAAGGATAGGCTTTTTAACAAATACAGTTGGCACAATGAACATTCACATGCAAAAAACAAACAAAAAAACACCCCACTTCAACCTAAACTTTACACTTTTCCTACAAAAATTAAAGCTAAGTAGAACATACATCTTAATATAAAACTATAAAACTCCCAGGAGAAAAAAACTGGAGCAAATCTTTATGACTTGTAGTTGGGCAAAGAGTTCTTAAATACGATACCAAAAGTAGAACTCACAAAAGGAAAAACTGAATAACTGGATGTCATCAAAATCTAAAACTTTTGTTCTGCAAAACACACTTAGAGAATAGACAGCTGGGCGCGGTGGCTCACACCTGTAATCCCAGCACCTTGGGAGGCCAAGGTGAGCTAATCACTTGAGGTCAGGAGTTCAAGACCAGCTTGGCCAACATGGTGAAACACTGTCTCTACTAAAAATTCAAAAATTAGCTAGTGTGGTGTAACACGCCTGTAGTCCCAGCTACTTAGGAGGCTGAAGCAGGAGAATCATTTGAACCTGGGAGGCGGAGGTTGCAGTGAGCCGAGATCATGTCACTGCACTCCAGCCTAGGCAACAGAGCAAGACTCCATCTCAAAAAAAAAAAAAAAAGAAAGAGAGAGAGAGAATAGAAAGACAAGCTGTAGACTGAGAGAAAATATTTGCAAATCACACAGACTTCGATCCAGGATATGTGGGGAACTTTTCAAAATGAACAGAAAAAGAAACCCAAAAGACAGAAATAGTCACTTCACCAAATCGCCAAAATAAGAAACAGGTGGCAAGTTCATGAAATGACATTATCCATTAGGAAATAAAAATTAAAACCAAAATGAGATACCATTACGCACCTATTACAAAAGCTAAAATAAAAACTACTGACACGATTAAGTGTTGGCAAGAACATGAAGCAACTACAGTTCTCAAATGTTTCTGGTGGGAATACAAAACAATACAGCCATTTTAGAAAGCAGTTAGCTTCTTATAATGTTAAATATACAATTCCACTCCTAGGTATTTACACTAGAGAAATGAACATTTATATTCACACAAAAACCTGTATGTTTATAGCACCTTTTTCTAATCACCAGAAACTGGAAACAACCCAAATTTCCTTCAACAGATGAATGGATAAACTGTAGTATATTCATAAATGTAATAGTACTCAGCAATAAAAAAGAACGATTGCTACACACTCCCAAACATGGATGAATCTCAAAGGCATTATGCTGAGTGATTCCATTTACATGACATTCTGGAAATGACAAAACTATAGCAATAGAAAACATATCAGTGGTTGCCAAGGGCTGGGGTAAAGAGCAGGACTGTAAGAGGCAGGATAAGTGTTGGAGGATGACAGACCTGTTCTGTATCTTAATTGTGACAGATATAACAACTTATATGTTAAAGCTCTCAGAACTGTATACACACACACATACTTACACACCAATTTTACTGTATGTTAATTTTTTAAAATAAATAAAAGAATCATCTGGGCAGTGTGTATCAAGGAAAAAAAAAAAAATTCCTAGAGGCAGAAAAACGAACCCCAGAAGAGAAGCCAGCAGGCGGGCCGTCTGCAGAGATGCAAACAGGGTTTAAAGACTCTTCCTTCCCAAAAGGTCAGGCACAACTGGTAATAAGTCGGTACCAGGGGGTGGTGAGAAATGGACTATCATTGAGAATGACTTGAAGAGAAAAAAGGCATGAGCCAATATAGCATTAAATGAAAGGGCTGTGAGCTTCAGGTTTAGAAAGTCCTACATCTCTCTTTTATATGTGCCTTTTGTCAACTTATTTCTCTGTTCCCTGGGAAGTACCTCATAATAAAAAAAATTAAAAAAAAAAAAAAAAACAGAAAAAGCAGCCAGAGAGCATAGTGGAAAGGGCGGAAGGTCCACCAACCACAGCCACTTTCACACTGAACTCCACCGGCAAAGCCCTATCCTGCATCTTGTTATATCACTGTGACTGAGGGCCTTGTTCAAATGCTCAATATTTTCCATGGTTTTGTAAAATACAGTCATTAAAAACATAGCTGGAAATACAGCATTGATTTATCTCGCAAGTCCGTGACGCTAAATGTTTAGTAAGTCTTTTTTAGTTTCTAGTTCAATCATTTGGTTATGGCATCCTCATGGGACCACGCCAGACACACTACACAGAAATAGTGGGATACACGCTATGAGAAACGTGGTTTTCCTCTAATGTAATTACAGTTTTTCACCTTTATTCTATTTCATTATTTTCTCTTTAAAATGTCACAATCCTACATATTATCATTCAAAATGCAAATTTGAAAAGGGGGAGTTGTTTCTGATTAAGTCAATGTATGAGAGTCAGGGGAATTTATAATCTCCCTAACTGCCAACAGAACCTTTTCCTATTTGTGACTGGAATGCAAATGTCATCGAACTCAAAAGAATGTTGAGTCCAAGAACTTAACCAGCTTTAGGCATCATTAATCAACAAAATATTGATCGCTTACTGGGTACAAGGCCATGTGCTGGTCCCTGAGAGGTTACAAATGGATAAAATGTAAGCCACCAATGTGCTTTAACCTCATGCAGCAAAAGCCACCTACACTGTGCTATGGGAGAAGGAACAAAGAAGAATCTAATCCCTACCTTTGAGTGAAACTAAAAAGTAACTCAGGAGAGAAGCTGAATGTACTTGAAAAAGACCTAGGAAACAGTAAGGCAATCTAAGTGCACATTCAGTTCAACAGCCATCCTGATGTGGGCTCAAAGATGGTGGCACGAAGAAAGGAGCCCCTTGAACTCATCAGGGCATGCTCACAGAGGTGGTGGGTTTGACAGAAAAGCCTGGAGAGTGAGGGGGCTGGGAGGCTAGACACAGCATGACTTGTAGGAATTGCACGTGGTTGTTCATAGCAGTAAGTGCAGTTATAATAACAGCAAATTACTGACACAATTTCTATTTTTGTGAATTTTTTTTTTTTTTTTTGAGACAGAGTTTCGCTCTTGTTACCCAGGCTGGAGTGCAATGGTGTGATCTCGGCTCACCGCAACCTCCACCTCCTGGGTTCAGGCAATTCTCCTGCCTCAGCCTCCTGAGTAGCTGGGATTACAGGCACACACCACCATGCCCAGCTAATTTTTTGTATTTTTAGTAGAGACAGGGTTTCACCATGTTGACCAGGATGGGCTCGATCTCTTCACCTCGTGATCCACCCACCTCGGCCTCCCAAAGTGCTGGGATTACAGGCTTGAGCCACCACGCCTGGCCAAATAATTTTTATTATTTAGCTTATATCTTTTATCTGTGGTGCAATACTACATATTCTGGTTTTAATACATCCACATAGGCACACTTACAGTTTAGGGTACTCTCACAAAGATTGACACAAATACAATTTGTAACCATAATTTTCCACTTTAACACAAGTCTCTAGGTAACATATCTAGTATGGAGAGCCCCCACGGCAAAGGCTTAGGCCTTGAACTCAACAGTCCTAATTTTTACTCTCTTTTCCACTGCGAAGACTGATTACCAGGGAATCAAAATATGTTGACTAAATATATAGGCTAAATATAACAGAAGGCTATTATGACAGATAAAGCTAAATATGACAGAATCTGGAGCCTATGTCTGGCGTGGGTACATGTGACTCGTCAGAGTTGGATAAAACCTATTATTTCACTGCTACAACTCCATTGGGAAGAAAATGGTTCTCATTACAAACTTTAAATGGAATAACTATTTCTTTTTTTTAATAAAAAAAATTCCTCCTAGAAATGTTGGAATTCACACACACACACACACACACACGAGCTACTTGCCCAGGTAGCTCTTTTAATGTAGAGTGTGTGTGTGTGTGTGTGTGTGTGTGTGTGTGTATAGTAGTATATATACACACATCAAATATATATAATGTAGTGTGTGTGTGTATGTATATATGTACACACACACACACTCTCTCTCTCTCTCTCTCTCTCTCTCTCTCTCTGTCTCTGTCTCCATTAAAAGAGCTACCTGGGTAAGTCCCTAGGGTCTCTGCTGTGAATAGAGTATAGATGTTCACACACACATATGAACAGGTTGCTTATCTACACAGGGTAGCAGTAGTCGGGGCAACAGTGCTGTAACATTTCCCCTCCCACCACCAGCACACACCCCTGATGAATGGTAGGGCACGTTCTTGAAATGCACGAGGAACAGGAGGAGAGCCACAGTACTCTTAACGACTGTGCAGACAGGTGGGGAAGCAGACAGAGCAACCGCATAAACACATTTTTGTATAACTTCACAACTGAGAGCAAGGATTGTGTTGAACACAAGTACAGCTTAGTCAGTCAGTCATGGAAATTAGGAATTTATTTAAAAATTCACTAACATGCTCCACTAATTGGTAGTAAGGCCATTCTGAATAAGTGTGTTAACAAGAACATGTTAAACATAAGTAAAACAGCATGACTTTAAAGTAACGTTTGTTTCCTAAGCCGAAGTCACTGCTTCAGAGAGGCTCTAGCTCCCTGCTTTCATGCACGTGCAGGCAGCTGGATTTGTATCTATGAGTAATTTTTTAATGGGCCCAGGAGTTTTTGGGCCCATTTTGGTTCCATAACTTGAAAGCAACGGCTCTCCTCTACAGGCTCAGCCTTCCTTCAGTTCTGTCCTGGGTTTATTAAGCACTCAGCAGGTATAGGCACAATGGGAACACACAAAATGAAATGTAGTCCCTGACCTGAAAAGTCTGTTTAGGATAGAAGAAAATCCTAAAGAACAGTAAATCCTTTTACTGTATTGCAGCAGTTCCAAGTCAAACTGAAGGGTGAAGTGGTAGCATGGTATCTTTTTACTGCAACACCAAGCAAAATTAATGTAAGAGAGGAAAGAGGGTCTAAAAGAGGAAGAAAGAAGAAACCAGGAGAAGTCAAACAAAAAAGGAAAATGATGGGCAATCCTAGCATTTGGGGAGGCAAAGGCAGGTGGATCACTTGAGGTCAGAAGTTTGAGACCAGCCTGGCCAACATGGTGAGACCCTGTCTTTACGAAAAACACAAAAATTAGCTGGGTGTGGTGATGCATGTATGTAATCCCAGCTACCTGGGGAGGCTGAGGCAGAAGAAGTGCTTGAACCCAGAAGGCAGAGTTGCAGTGAGCTGAGACTGCGCCACTGCACCCCAGCCTGGGTGACAGAGCGAGACTCTCAAATAAAGAGGAAGAAGAAGAAGGGAAAAAAGTGGGGAAGGAAATGGTCTATGTCAAGGAGAGAAAAAATAAAAATAAAAAACAGAAGAAACGGCTTCTGGTGGCATAGGTTCCGACCCAGCCCTTACGCCTCCAGTACAATGAAGGGGTGTCAACCAAACCCGGAGCATTCTCACCCAAACTCCAGTTGGGGAAAACACCAAGGAGGTAAGTCACAGTAAAGTAATCCCTCAAGCATAGAGCCCTTCCATACACACTGCGGGACAGTGGCAGAGACCAGAGATACCCAAGGCCTGCCATCTTCCAGGGCACTGCACTGAGTTGCCCATACGAGTGGGAGCCACCCCGTGAGGGAAGAGTGGGCCTGGGCACAGCTCAGGAATGGGATAGCAGGAGAGTACCTCTCCATCCTCAGGGCAAAGACAAAGCTGAAAATACCACCAAGTAGTCAAACTGTACCCCAGGAGAAGATAAACTCTCACAGATGAGGCAGGAAGGGTGCTGGGAGAGTTCCCCTATTTACCATGGAGCCAAGTGAAAGGCCCCCCCCGTAAGCAGCTGCACAGGAACAACACAGCCACACACACAGGCAGGAGCGGGAGGCGGCGGCATGGCCAGCGTGTCTGGAATGGACAGGTGTGTTAGGTAGGAGTCCAGGCTTCACACCCTGTATTTTCTTTCTTTTGCTTTGGACCTTCTTTCCTGACTAAAAAGAGCCAGTGAAGGTTCCTGAGAAAGGGACGACAAAGAGCCGTGAGTTGTTCTCTTTGTAAGCCTCTAAGTATGGGTTTAGGAAAATAGATGGTTCGTCCTTCCCAGCACCTGCCATGGTAGGTAGCACATAGTCGATGCCTCAGAGTTCATTTTCAAGCACCTAGCGCAAGCACATAGATGTGTGAGCTGTTGACTCACAAAAGGAAGGCGAGAGTGGGTACAAGATGAAGGTCAGGCCATACCTGGCAGCAGCACAGCCTCTGTACCCACTCCCTGCGGCTCAAGTCAGTCTGACCCAGACAAAAACAGGCTCATGATCTCGGTAACTTCCTCCATCACAGGGAGCCTGAGAGTCCTGGCTCCTCTGGGTAGAAGGCAAGCCGGGGAACCTGACCTTAAACCTGCCAACCCCATAACCAATCAGCCCTCTGGAAAGTCACGTGTGACCTTGGCCAAGGAAAAGCACTCACACCTGTGCTATTTAAGTGCACATTAACACTAAACTGAGAGAGAACATTTTTTTCTGGGATTGAAATCTGGCACCCTGGGGCTTAGGCCCAACCTAAATGTCTTTCTTCCACTATGAAAACAGTCATCTAATTAAAAACCAGCCAATACAAGAGCAGAGAACTATATGTTCATCAGTTTAAGATGTTTTCTGGCATAGAAATCCCCCAAAAAATTGAGCTTTAAAGAAAATTTGGCAAACAGTTAGGCCTTAATCACTTTGTCTTGATACCTTTTCAAACATCCGAAACAAGAATGATATCATCACTGTAATTTTATTTCAGAGGGAGCTGACTAAACAAATTTCAGAACATATTTCCATCTCCAAGTCAAGGATATAATTGCTCATTTAAGTAAAAAAACGCTTCTGGGTCTCTTTTTTTTTTTTTTTTTTTAATTAAAATACCCATAACTCTAAAATGTGTTTTGTCTCCCAAGCATTCTCTGCCACCACTTCCCAGGCAGGTTGGACTCCTAGGGTCTAGGGATTTTTCCCATGATTTTCCTTAGACATGGAGCAATAAAATGAAGACAGCGAAAGAGTAACTCAAGTCTAAAGCGACTGACTGCAAAGACCACTGAGAAGCCATCAATCTCAAAGAACAAATGAGATATTACCTAACATTCTGAAACCATGTTGCACACCCATGGAGAATCTTCAAAATGATCCATGAAATAAACATCAACTCAAAGAAGAAACTAGCAGTAAGCAGGTCACATGGTTACCTGACCCACTTACACAGGAAGCCTGACAGTTCATGAAAAGTCCAGGAATGCAGGGTGAGAGGTTCACGGAGCCTCCAGGGGTGCCACACGCAGTGCTAAGGAAGCGAGACCCAGACCTAGGTTGCAGGGAGGGACTGGTGCTGTTCAACCCTGCTCGGTGGTTCCAGCGTGATTTCACACCACAGAGGAGAACTGCACTGCTCCTCTGCACTGCCTGATCCAGGTGTTGTATCTCACTGGTTCAGCCCCCACGCGCAGAAAAGAATCTTGAAGGCCAGCCAGCCCCACTGCTCCCACCTGCCCTGGTCAGCATTCTGGAAGGGCATCCCCAGTTCTCCTCACTCTCTCTCTCTCTCATCAGTCCCTTCCAAGGGGGCCAGTGTGGGGAAAGCCAATGTGCTTTTTTCATGAGGACTGATCAGGGACAGGTCAGCACCACACACCATCTCTTCCTCTCATTCCAGTTGACTGAAATGTTTCACTTTAAATCCTTATTCTACTTTTCTTCTATATGGATATGTAGAACTGCTCAAGAGAACACATGATCCTTTGAGTATTTGAAAGGAGAAAGACCTTTCCCCTCTCTAATTTACTCAAAGCTAAAGGGCCAAGGTGAACAGACAGTATAAGAACGTCATTAAGAGAACACCTATCACCTTACATTTTATGATAAATTGATCTGAAATGATCTGAACACCACTTCTGTGCATGCTTGAAAAGCCAATGGCAAATATAAAGGGAAAAAAGTTTTAATTAAGTATTTAAAATATGAGCACATATAATACCCTTAAGAGTCAACTTTCAAAGAATCTTATAAATTAGGGCTTACATTATTATGCTTTATGCTCATCACAGTCCTCTCTAGGGTAAGCACCTAAAAACTGTCTCTGAACAGTCATTCAAGATATAATATGAAATCTTCTAGAATATTCCCAACTAGAGATCACATCAGATTTCCTACCTCACTGTACAGCTGAAGAGTCATCAGAAAAGTCCAGAAAAGTCATCATTTCTGTTCAGGGCCCTTCAGCAAGTCAGCAGCTGAGGCAAAACTAGAGCCCAAGACTAGTTAGAGTTGGGTTCACTATACCCACATGGTCTCAATGGCCTATGAGTATGTAACTCCAAATTCGTATGGAAATCATTTCCATTTGACAAAAGCAATGTAAATAATAAATGAAACCACATTCAAGTTTGAGGCGATTAGAGCACATAAAAGAACACAAAGTATTGTGACATCAGTACGTGACAAACAGAAAACGCCTGCTATAGTCAGCTGTCCTCTGATCTGTAGTGCTAAACCCCACAGCATCAGTAAGAAGATGGCATCTGCATTCTGATTTAATTTACAGACTGTTTCTATCATTCTTAACGCCCGTTAAGTGCTGTAAAACAACAAAGATTTGTGAAGTCCTGTACACAACCAGACTATGAGAATATTCTATTTTTCAAACTCTTCTGTTAACTGTTCAACACCCCCTACACCAATTATTTTTTAACAAATGATGTTTAACAAGTACAACAGAAGCCCCCAATGAATGAATGTTGAATTTATTTCCTATATTCCAGGCAAGGAGAATACCTGGTCACCTTCTCTACCTCTCAGTGTCTGCCTCTGTAAAATAAAGATCACAAACAACGCTACTCACCTCATGGATCTGTGTGGGCACTAAATGGGAACATTTATGCAAACTACTGCAGTACCTACAATAAGAACCACTACATGGCAGCTGTTGTTCTTATACTTCGAAATAAATTGCTCTCTTGCTTCTTAACACACAAACCAGAAGGAGAGAGGTAATATCTAACCATCTGAGGGGTCAGGGTGTCGGGGGGACCAGATGGGACAGGACCAGAAAGAAGAATCAGTGAAGTCTAAGACTCTGGAGCCACTGCCTATAGGGGCAAGCAGCCTGAGGCACCACCAATCTAGCCACAGCAGAATCTCATGTTCGGAACAGTGACCCTGCATGATGGGGAGAATGCTGGTTAGCTTCCAAGCTGGCTGCTTCTGAAGGCAATTAAATGTGTAATGTATTTTCAGAGAATTTCCTTCCAAAATGGATTCTTTAAAAATAATTTTCTTAAAAAAAAGCTTTGTTGCTTACAATGGATAAAATTCAGCTTCAGCACTCTGGAAAATTCAGCTCCCCAGAAGGATACAATCTGCAAAGCCAAGGTATGTTTTCTTCTTCAGTTACTCTGTGCACCATCGACTAAGTCACAAAGCTAGTATATTTAACATGCTTCTTTCTAACCATTCTGTCAAAGGACCTTTCAGGGGAGAAAGGTGCAAAGAGAAAGAAAAAAGAAAAGACACAGGCAGAAAGAATCCCAGGACCAAGAAAGAAAGAAGTAAACCAAACAACAGAGAAATTTGCAAACCACCTCTACTCCTTGATGGAAGAGGGAAAAAAGCTTTGATTGTTTCATGAGCCCAGACCTGCCTTCCACCTACCCAGCTGTAAAATCTGGGATAATCCTCCCTGGCCTGATGTGCCACTCTTCTGGAACTGTCCCTGTTGCTCACGATGGAAAGGCTATCCAGCAATGCCAAGGAAGCAGTGGGCATGTAATAAATACATCCTCAGGGGAAAACTCCTGGTGGGGAAACGATGTTAGAGGGGCATAGGCAGGACTTCATAGCCTTGTGGTTTCCAGTTCTACTCAGATAAGGTAAACCTCAACTAAAACATCACAAACAGAAGGTGCAGTCTCAGTGAAAGCTGCCAGTGCTCCATGGCTGGGTCATGACAGTCAGCAAGAGAGGTAGCTGCCCCCAAAGGGCCACTGTCATCATCATTAAGGGTAGGTTCTAATCCCAGCACTTCGCGAGGCTGGCCAACATGGTGAAACCCCATCTCTACTAAAAACACAAAAATTAGCCAGATGCAGTGGTGGGCGCCTGTAATGCCAGCTACTCAGGAGGCTGAGGCAGGAGGTTGCAGTGAGCCAAGATCATGCCACTGCACTCCAGCCTGGGTGACAGAACAAGACTCTGTCTCAGAAATAAAAAAATTAAAAAAAAAAGAGCAGGTTCAAAATGTCCCTCCTTGAAGAAACTTGTCTGCCTCTTTTCTTCCTCAATTCTCTTCAGTCCACACAAATGCAAGCCCCTTGGTCTCCAACTACCAAGTATACAAAGTCTCAAATACAGGAAGGCAGAACCCTGAAGCACCCATCTAAAGAGCCGACACAGCTTTCTAGAAGGAAAGAGAAAGTAAGACAAAGCCCAAGATGAGGAAACCGAGTCTCTCTCCACTCTGGGCCCTTGCACATTCACAGGATGCAGGAAATAAAGAGAACTGATTGATACCGTAATTTTTTTTTTAAGTCTGTCTCCCCTGCTAGATGGGAGGCTTCAAGAGAGCGAGAGCCCTGTTGCCCTCGTTAGCAGCATTCCTAACACAGGGCCTGGCTTCCAGCTGCTCTCTTGATAGCCAATGAACAAATAAATGGGGGGCCAGCAGGCAAAGGCAGGGGAGCACTTAGGGCCACAACCAGTGAGCCTCACCGCCTTGTACCCAGCACACAATGACAGGTGCACTGGACTCAAACTCCAGACGCCTAGTTGTACTGTTGATTTTGACATTTACTTAGCAATAATCCTGGACAAAGTCACTCGACATCCATGAGCCTCCATTTCCCTTATTTGTAAAATGAGGGGAAGGGGACGATCAACAGTCCCTGCCTCTTTTTTGCACGGCATGGTTGATGAGATCAAAAAGGAGTAACAAAATTAAAACTCTTGGGGCCAATGTTAAGTACTATATAAATATAGTATGTAATAATACGATTTACTACAAACAGCTTTCCAACAGCACATCTCACTTTACAAAGCCCATGTTGTATACTAGGCTGTTTTACATCCAGCCAATGTTATACTGGGCTGGCTATTTTACAATTCCCATCATAAAAATAAAAACACCAAGATTCAGGAGTCAAGTCTCTTGCCCACTGCTAGGAAGCAGGGCTATTTTCCAACCCCTCACTTTGCTGTGTATGATGCAGTGCAGTTATTAATCATGACAGGAATGAAACCATGCTGTTAAGTTGAGTCTGGCAACCCAAAACTTTCAACATTCAAGGACATGGGGGTGGCTTGGAGTAGGAGACAAGGGGCAAAAGCAAATGCAGAGGAAATCCCCAATTACAAACGGAGGATATCTCTGGGGAGATGACCTCTCACCCCTGCTAGCCAAATCCTGGCTCTTACGGCCTTTCAGAAGCTAAATTATGGTTGTACCCAGTTGGTCACCAGAACCCTAAGCCAAAAGCTATTCCAAAATAAAGACAGAGATGAATCGGAACCCTGATCATTAATGGCTATAGGCTCAGTGCCACAGAAAAGTCTGAACACAATTTGGTTTGGGGATCCCCCACCAAACTCAGACCCAGTGAGGTGAGGAGGGCTCTAGTGCTGCTCTGCTGAGTTCTTGGAATTGGTCACACTCTAAATCCAGCTGCCATTTCCTCCAGGGCCCACATCTCCCTTCCAGCACTAGGACAGAGCTGCCTGACCCTGACCTTTCATCTAACTTACAAGCTCAGCTGCTATAGCCATAGCCACAGCCACAGCCCTCCTGCAGCCAGTAAGCAGCGCATAAGGGCCTGTGGGGGCTGAAGGGCCTAGCCAAGGAGGCCCAGTACACAGTATCTGTGATCTCTTGTCACTTATCCTTCCCACATCATGAGCCTCAGACACTCCTCAACCCTCTGCAAACCAAAACCCAGTTTGCATCAGTTCCCCATTCCAAAAGACACTGATTCACACTGCTACTGCCTATTTTCCCATGATTCTGTAATTGCTTTATAAGAAGGGTGCGTGAAGGGAAAGTGATAAACCACAGAGAGCTTGCAGAAAAAGAATTACATCAGCACACACACAATAGAAACAATCTGGACTTCCCACTGTTGCCAGAGTGCCTCCTCCCTGCCCCCTGCCCCAACTCTGTTTCATCCTGTGCCCTGAATCCCAGTTACTTTGAGAAGAAGAAAGTGTCCAGGTTTGGCTAATTGCATCAAACAAATTGAATTTTTACATGATAACCACCAGGGATTTTGAGGTTTGCACAAGTCCTTTCATTTTCCTTGACCCCCAAGTTACTTTGTTTTCATTTATAAGTGAAGGAGAACACCATGACCTTTTTAAGCTGTCAGAAGCCCATAAATTACTGTTCTATGACAGTCCTGGCCTGAAGCTCCCCTGGGAATCATCTCTCCCGATATCCTCACCCAGCTCCTCTAAGAACCTCCTTCCGGCTCAGTTTCATGACAAGGGCAAAAGCCCAATTGAGGTACATCCGTTTTACATATGATCCATTTTTAAAGGGAACCTGGCCTTATGCGCGCGCTCTCTCTCTCTCTCTCTCTCTCTCTCTCTCTCTCTCTCTCTCTTAAGCTCCATGGCCTTGTGAGGGAGAGTCATTAAATGTCTGCCAGCCCTGCTGCCTCATCTGCAAAAATGGCAGGCGTTGTCATCGGCCCATCAATGTTCCGGGGAGGATCAAAGAAGGAAATATTCTGTCAAGTACTTTGTATTCATTAAGATGTTCTTTAAAACTGCAGAATCATAGGATTACAGTCATGGGCAGAATTGGAAAGATTTAGAACCACCCATCATCTCACTGTTAAGAAAACCTAGGCCCAAAAAGTTAAAGTGACTTGCCAAAAAAGCCTCATGGCATGGTTCTCTCTGTGACTACAACGGCAAGGATCCATAGTTCTCCAACCTTCATATCCATCTTTCCTCCCCTCCAGAGTTATAAAACATTGGCTAATCCCTATGGAGCACTTATGCCATGCCAGGCACTGTGCTAAACGCTGCATGTGCTCATCTCATTTAACCCTCCCCACCACCCACAAGCCTATGAGGCAGGAGCTCCAGGGGCCCCACTTCCTCAAATGAGGAACTAAGCAACTTGCCAGGTCACAGTGCTTGAGGGTAGCACAGCTAAGATTCGAACCCAAGTCCGTAGAACACCAGGGCCGGAGCCTTCAACCCAGATGCCCCACTACCCTCAAACCATCCCATTTGCCATGCCAACCTTTGCATCTAAATATGCGATTCCCATGTGAGAAACATATTGATTTGTAAAGACAGCTCTTCTTTTGATATTAATTCAGAGATGAAGCTCTAACCTCCCACTGGGAACAGGCACAACACACAGGTGACTCCCACCAATCACCAGGCAAATGACTCATGACTCACTGGGGAAAGTCCCATCTGATTTTCCCCCTGCCTGCATCATCCCAGGACTGGAGGTTCTTGTGACCTTTTTATAGTGCATGAAGTTTTCTCCCCGAGATGTGCAGGTTTTCATCTGAGAGGGAGCCAGCCCCAGCTCCCCCTGTCTCAGGAAGCCTTCTCTTTACTTCCAGCCAGTCCCTCCACCCAACCCCTCCACCCAACCCTGCCCATCTGTGAAAGCCTTAAGAATTACTGTTAGGCCTGCATTTGTCCATATTGTATTGCAGATATTTTTAATTATTTCACAGGACAGTCTTAATAACTGGGGAAGCAGAGAAAGACTGAGGGGACACTTTGGGACAAGATGACCCTCTCTGAGTTAGACCACAGAATGACTTTGCCAGATCTGTGTCCTTCCCCCACCCCCAATCCCCAGTCCATGAAATAACCTGACTATGACTTGCATGTCCTCAGTCCAAGGTCTTTTAATGTATTAGCAATGGCCTTCACTGATGGGCTGACAGAGGTTGACTGGATATAAAAATAAATCAGAAGGCATTAAAAACTCCTGGGCTCAAGTGATCCTCCCACCTCAGCCTCCTGAGTAGCTGGTACTACAGCCATATACCACCATGCCCCGCTAATTATTTTATTTTTGTAGAGACAGAGTCTCCATATGTTGCCTAGGCTGGTCACAAACTCCTAGGCTCAAGCAATCCTCCTTCCTCGGCCTCTCAAAGTGCTGGGATTACAGGCATAAGCCACTGCATCCAGTCCAGACCAGAGAATTCTTTATCGCCCATTCATTAAAGTAAATATGAAACCTACAGGGAAAACTTCATGGAGGCAGCTTAGAAAAAAAAGCTGTATTTTTTTGTTTTTAATATTTTAATAGCTTCACTGAAACATAATTCACATACCATGCAATTCATTTAAAGTACACAATTTAAAGGCTTTTAATATATTCAGATATATGCACCCATCACCATAGTTAATCTTAGGACATTTTTGTCTCATCAAAAAAAAAACTCCATATCTTTTAGCTATCACCTCCCTACCACCCCACTCTTCCCTGCCTGAAGCAATCAGTGATCTTACTTTCTGCCTCTATAGAGTTCCCTATTTGGGACTTTCATGTTAATGGAATCATAAAATATGTGGTCTTTTGTGATTGGCTCAGCTGCCATGACTTAAATGATGTCCTGTAGGGAGTTATACCCACTTATGGTAAAAGTCCATTCTACAAATACACTGTATCAACAACCCCTGCTACACGATGGTAATCCACTTGAAGACAAACAGTGTATCTCACAGTCAATCCTCCACCTTCCTCACGGTGTTCACTATTCCTCAGAACACAGGCTCTCAGGAAACATTTGAATAAAAACAGATATACTCTAAGAATTACTGGAATGAGAGGAAAAAAAGCATTTCTATTTGAATAAAATCAAAGATCCAAGAGACTGGTCAGACTCCCCATTTGGGGAGGAGGATCACTCAGGAGCCCGAGAGTCCTCACACTATCTGTCACAAAGAGCACCAACAGTCACTAGAACAGGCTTCTCCGTGCCTGTTTCACACCATGACGGGGCATTTGCTCCACACAAGTGTGGGCTGTCCCACAAAATTTGCTCCAAACTATTATTTGGCTACATTATCATTTATTCCTTTGAAACACAAAGAACGGTTAAGTGTCAATCTTTTGAAAATACTGTAATCATATTGTCATTGATACACGTTAGGCCTAAAAAAATTGCTTCATATTCAGATAATTTCTCAGAATATGAACAATTAGACCTCCTAATTTAGGCTGTATGAACCGCTATTTTACATGAATTAACTGGGAGTAAATATGTCTATTAATGTTTAAAACAATCAAATTGTTTGACCCAGAAGTTCCCACATTTAGAATTTGCTTTTAGATGTACTCACAAAATTATGTCTAGATTATGTAGAAGAGTTTTTTGCAGCACAATTTTAACAGGACAAGAAACAACTCTAATTCTTTCAATGAAGTACCATGCTGGCAAGGTGCAGTGGCTCATTCCTGCAATCCCGGCTAGGAGGCCAAGGCGGGTGGATCACCTAAGGTTGGGAGTTCGAGACCAGCTGGGCCAACATGGTGAACCCCGTCTCTACTAAATATACAAAAATTAGCCAGGCATGGTGGTGCACACCTGTAATCCCAGCTACTCTGGAGGCTGAGGCCAGAGAATCACTTGAACCCAGGAGGTGGAGGTTGCAGTACGCCAAGATCATGCCATTGCACTCCAGCCTGGGTGACATTACAAGAACAAAACTCCATCTCAAAAAAAAAAAAAATACCATACCACCATGACAAAGAATGAAGTGGATTGGCATATAAATAATGTAGAAAGAGCTCCAGAATAAAACTCTACATGAAAAAGTAAGGTGCAAATAATGTGGCATTATTATTTCTTCAGTGTCAATTTTTTTGACAGGAAATTTAAGTAGAAAGGCAAGGTTATAAGACTTATAAAAAATAAGTTCATACATAATGTTGCATACAATACTAAATAGTATATAATAAAATTACTGTATTTGAAATCTTTTCTATACCACATGTCCTAACAGAGTAAAGGAAGACATCCTACAGTGAGACTTTAAGAAGCATTTGTGGCCAGGAATGGTGGCTCATACCTATAATCCCAGCACTTTGGGAGGCCAAGGTAGGTGGATGGCTTGAGGTCAGGAGTTCGAGACCAGCCTGGCCAACGTGATAAAACCCCATCTCTACCATTTAAAAAAAAAAAAATACCAAAAAAAAAAAATCTTAGCTGGGCATGGTGGCACATGTCTGTAATCCCAGCTACTCAGGAGAGCACGGCAGGAGAATCGCTTGAACCTGGAGGCAGAGGTTGCAGTAAGCTCAGATCGTGCTTCTGCACTCTAGCCTGGGCAAAAGAGTGAGACCCTGACTAAATAAAATATAAATAAATAAACAGCATTTGTGTTAAGAAAGAACTTACGTTACTCAAAAGACACCATAAAGAAAGTGAAGAAAAGCCACAGAGTAAGAGAAGAAATTCGCAACACACCCAACCAATCAGAATCTGTATCCAATACATACAAAAATGCCTATGAATCAATAAGAAAAGATAACTCAGTGGGAAAACCAACCAAAGACTTGTTGAAACAACCTGAACAGAAATGTCATAAATGAGGAAAATCCAATACTCAATTAAACATATGGAAAAGTGTTTAACCTCACTGGTAATCAGGGAAATACCAAACTAAAGTCACAGGCAGATATCACTTCTGATCAACAGACTAACAAAAATGTTAAAGTCTGACAACTCCAGGTGTGGGCAAGAATGTGAAGCAATAGGAATGCTCACACGGTATTGGTGAGCACATCAACTGGCATGACACTTTGGAAAGAAGACACGCATATCATTTAACCCAGCAATTCTACTTCTATGTATATATCCTTCAAAAACATATGCACATGTGCAACCAGAGACAGATACAAGATTAGCAACATTTCTTTAACAGCACAAAACTAGAAACCACTCGACTGTACATCAGTAACAGAATGTATAGATTGTGGTCTATTCATCCAATGGACGATCGCATTGCAAAGAAAATTAAAGTGAATTAATCTCATATTGAATGGAAGAAGCAAGATATAAAAGAATTCAGGAGGATGGGCAGGGTGGCTCATGCCTGTAATCCCAGCACTTTGGGAGGCTGAGGCAGGCAGATCACAAGATCAGGAGTTCAAGACAAGCATGGGTAACATGGTGAAACCCTGTCTCTACTAAAAATATAAAAAATTAGCTGGTCATGGTGGCGGGCATCTGTAATCACAGCTACTGGGAAGGCTGAGGCAGGAGAATTGCTTGAACCCAGGAGGCGGAGGTTGCAGTGAGCTGAGATGGAGTCACTGCACTCCAGCCTGGTTGACAGAGCAAGACTCAGCTTCGTGTAAAAAAAAAAAAAAAAAAAAAAGACTTTAGGAAGCATGATCCATTTAATTCAAAACAGACAAAACCAAGCTATACTGCTTAGGGACGTATTTTGTCTTAAATGATAAAACAGGAAAGAAAATCAAGAAGTCATGACCATAAACACTGAGCAGTGACTCTGAGGGGAAGCGGGAGAAGACTGTTCAGAAAGGGATCTGCTGTGGTGCTCTGCCGTGTTTTTTTTTTTTGATCCAGATTACATTGCTGTTATGCTGTATGCATTTTCTGTATGTGTTTTTACTATAAAAAGCTGTTTGTTTACAGATATGTACCTCTGAACCCAAAATTTAGTCCTGAAATACTATCTCCCACTAAAAAGCAGCAGAACTGACTCCTTGAAGAAATGGCTGATCACAGATCCAGAGCAAGAAATGTGTAAGACAAATCCAAAACATCTTGTTGTACCAGATAGAGAGAAAGCTATCAGCGACTACAAAGTCATGCCAAACAGACACAGGGACGAATGTGAGAAGGTTCACACTACCACAAGGGTGACGATTTGAGCATCGGTAACTTGAGCGGAATACAGTAAATACATTAAAATCCATCAGACTTTTAAAAATTACAAAAAACAAACCAGTCACTGTTAAAGGGTGCTAATAAGTTAACTCAAAACTTCAAAAATAGGCCAGGCACAGTGGCTCATGCCAATAAACCCAGTACTTTGGGAGGCCGTGGCGGGCAAATCACCTGAGGTCAGGAGTTTGAGACCAGCCTGGGCAGCATGGTGAAACCCCATCTCTACTAAAAATACAAAAATTAGCCAGATATGGTAGCATGTGCCTGTCGTCCCAGGTACTCAGGAGGCTAAGGCACAAGAATCGCTTGAACCTTGGAGGTGGAGGTTACAGTGAGTCAAGATCTCCCCCACTGCACTCCAGCCTAGGAGATAGAACAAGACTCTGTCTCAAAAGAAAAGAAAAGAAAAAACTCCAAAAACTCATAAATATGGGGGAGAAATCAAATATTTTAGCCAATAAATAGCAAGGAAATTAATAGAACTAAGAGTATCCATCATTTTACAACCCACAAGGAATGACTCGATCTACAAACACCAATGAGTACTAACATAGGACATCACAAAAAGGGTTAATCAGATATTAAGTGCCTCCTATTGGAGGTACTACTTCACCAATGAAGTACCCTAGCTTAAAAAAAGGTTATAAATAAAACAAAACTTGAAATGTGATGAGCCTCTAGATCCAACTACCAAATTCACGGGAAAGTCGGAGGACAGAGAAACGTATTAAACAATAACATGAGACGTAAAACCTCTAACAAATAACTTCATTTCTTTAAAAAATAAGTAGTAAGGAGGATAAAAGAGGTATAGAGGGAAAAGACAGATTAAAATAGACTTAAAGGACAACAACCAAGTCACACTGTGTGAAACCTACCTGTATCCTAATTCAAACAGAGTAAAATAAACTATGACACTTAAAAGACAACTGTGGGTGGTGGGGAGACAATGATAGGTAATACCCAGTGCTCAGAAATAGTTATATTTTCTCACATGTTAGCAGACTGTGGTTATGTTTTTTAAAAAGTTATTATCTTTTAGAGATACATACTAAAATATCTAGAGATAATATACCTGAGATCTGCTTCAAAATAATACAGGAAATGGATTCCACAAATTAAATAAAATTGGCCATAAGAAAAAAAAGTATAAAAGCTGGGGCCTGTCAGTGGGTGAGGGGCTAGAGGAGGGAGAGCATTAGAAGAAATACCTAATGCAGATGACAGGTTGATGTGTACAGCAAACCACCACGGCACGTGTATACCTATGTAACAAATCTGCACATTCTGCACGTGTATCCCAGAACTTTAAGGATAATTAAAAAAAAAAAAAAAAAGAGTATGAAAGCTGAATGATTCATTATACTTTTCTGTCTTGTGCTATACATGTTTGAATTTTTTTCATAATAAAAGGTTAAATAAGAGTATTTTTACTAGTAAACTAAGCTCATTCAGAAAAGCTTTTTGAAAAGAATACATATGTATATATTCTAGTACAAACACAAAACATTTTTTGGAATGTTAACTACTAAATATTAACAGTGGGTAGAGGAACAGGAATAAGGGAAAATGCAGGAGACAGGTTTTGCTTTCTTATACTGTTTGAGATAAAATTAGCATGTGCATTTTAATTTTTATTATCAAAAACATTAGAAGGGATAGTCTGAACAGTCAGACTAATGGGCAATGTTTTCCTTCTTACCATATTTCTTAGTAAAAAATAAAAGTAGAAAAAAAAATAACCTAAAGTTAAAAGCCAAACTTCAAAACAAAATCGTGTATCAATTAACACATATCAGAACTAAAATTCCTCACTGTCTAGACCAAGGATTGGCAAACGTTTTCTGTAAGGAACCAGACAGCAAATATCTTAGGCAACTACTCATTTCTGCCATTGTGGTGGGAAAATAACCATGGATAATATGCATATGGATTAGTGTGGCTGTGTTCCAATAAAACTTTACTTACAGTAACCAAAATGTGAATTTTGTATCATTTTATATGTCACAATATATTACTATTCTTCAGATATTTGTTCAAACATTAAAAAATGTAAAACACCATTCTTAGTTCACAGGCTATACAAAAACAGGCATGAGGCTGGTTGGCCCGGGGGCCATGGGTGGCCAACGCCTGCTCTAGACAGTTTCTCATGCCACTTGGATCCCCTAGTTTGGAGATAACATCTGGACTATATGGATTGTCTATTTTTATGTCTTTTAACCTGGTAGTTCCCATGCATTTCAACAATGCTTCTGTGAAAAATCAGTACCATATGTTAACAAGGCTGTTTACAATTATTTCATTAGAGATAGAATCTATTTTCTCAGTTAAAAAAAAAAAAAAAGTAAATGGTCAAGAAGACACGAATTTGCTTCAAGCCATGCCAAGTACAGCTTAACAAACGACCAGGGTAAGAGAAAAATCTCTGACTCCTAACCTCCCCTGTTATTAATTACATGACTTAAGCTTTAAAATCTTTTGCGAAGAAAGAAAAAAGGAAATTCAAAACTTTTCAGCCCCTTTTGGAGCCATGAGTCCTTTCAAAGTTATCGTGAAAATGATCTAGTTAAGACCCTGAAAGCACCAGTGTCCACAGAAGCGCAAACATGGGTTATCTTAGGTCCAGCCGTGCATTCTAACAAAACCAACTGACAAGCTCGGAAGAGCTACGCAGGCCTTCAGCAATCTTACCCAACGGCTGATCTGTCGCTAATATTTACTGAACACGTATTAAGCATGCTGACATACACAGCACATCGGATCTTCCCCACCACCTAGAAGGCAGGAATTTTCCACTCGGGAAGGTTAAGTGATGTTATCTCTGCTAAAACTCAAGACTCTAGAAACATAATCTTTCATCTGATAGCCTAAAAAAAAAATGGCCAAATCACCTAAACCTAAAATGCAGTTTTTCCTCTTCCAGAAAAGGAATAGAAATTTGTGGTCTAGGATATGTCAAGATCTTTATAAACACGGCAGCTTTCGACTCACTTTTACGGCTGATAAAACAGGATTTCAGGTAATTAGTCCACTTCCCACTAGTCTGGGAGGAAAGGGATCCTTGTTTGCTTTTTGTAACCTCAAAAGAAACGACGTGTTCCAATTCCACTCTACAGAAAACATTAAGAAGATCCATCCAAGGCAGAGCTCTAATTTATAACCCCGGCAGGCAACCCTTTTCTACATGGGAGGTAAAGCCTGCCAGTCAATATTCACCCACAGGTCAGGAGGCTAGAATTTTAAGCCAAAGATAGATTTTCATTTACCTTTAAACGGAAGTGACAAGCACATACCATGTAATCTGTTCTAATACTGGATCCTCTGCTCCTTGCCACTGTGCTCCAGATGACTCGCAGATGGACTGGCTTCCCTGCATCTATTAGGGGAGGGGGATCACTTGGGACCCACAGGCGAGGGGAGGCTGTGATTGTTCCTGCCTGCCTTTGCATCAGCAATGCACTCAGGGGAGAGTGCCCAGGCTCAAATTCCAAACTGTCACAGGGCTGCTGTACCAGAGGAGCGAGCAGCAAGGATAATAAAGACGTGGCATGCAGTTCGAGGTCTCCACTGGTTCTCATGTGAGCAAGCGTGAACAAGTGCTTTTGGCTCCTCTACCCTTGCCTGGGTGCCGGCGTATACCTACAAACCGGGGTTTACGGAGAGAAAAGGGTGCCGGCCTATTGGAGTGATGAGAGAAAGCCAGGGACATACAGAGAGAGATGTTCACAGAGCAAAGAGACAGAGAGAGAGAGACAGGGAGACAGAGAATCGAAGAAGTGCGTAAGAAATGTCCCTCGGGGGAGCTGGCATCAGTGGACATCTGCAAATGGTGATCTGGCCCAGCGCTGACAGTCAAATCTCTTACTAATATGTGTATGAAGAGACATATTGACATTAAAATAAACACATTACATATTTAATTATGCCAACTGCAGTTCATGATTTAGATGAACAGATGCTTGGAGTAAAAAGAAATAGTGAGCATGCGAATGTGACAGAAGGTAAGAAAAGCAAGCGAGCAAAGGGGCAGAATGGGGTAGGAAGGGCGTGGGTCACAGAAACCAGTGGGCAGAGAGAGAGACAAGGGCACAGAAAGCAGGGCCAGGTCCCGGAAGACACCAATAAGTCCGTGGGGTCGAGGGGCACACAGAAAGGAGAGGTTCCAGAGGCTGCAGGCACCACCCTAGCCACCCTCCCAGGCAGGAAGATGCGGAGGTTATGCAGATTCTGTCACTGTCCCCTTAGGACGTGGAGGGTGACCAGAAGTGGGAGGGACAGAATGAGCACAGGCCCTAATGATGCTCTGGATGTACAAGGCTGGAGGAGATAAAATTAGATAAGATAAAGCTTAAGCCAGCAATTTGGAAGGAAAAGCAATCAGTTGAATTACAGAAAGGAAAAGCCACACAGGGGAGAAGGGCGGGGAGACCAGCCCTCACACTCCACCCACCACCCGACTTCTGGAAATAACTCAGGCATCCCTGGGGCCACACCACAGAGCTGAGGGCCCCAGGCACTTTCCTTGTGAGCTCTAGTACCTGGAATGACTGTCAAGAGGTATCCAAGGAGGCCCTCCCACACAACACAACCTAGAGATGGGAATGCTGGCCCTGACCTTGAACCCTGGGGTAACCCAGTGGCTCCGGTTCCTCTACTCCAGCTGCATACATCCACTGCTGTGAGTCCTTTTAATATTCTTCTTCTGAAATGTATTGTCTATGTGATGGATAGATCGTATTTGTAAATTAACGATGCTGCTATTATCAGTTAAATGCCTAAAAATACAGTACCCATCTCAGTACCCAGCATGTTGTAAGGAAATGCCAAACAAGCGTTTGTCAAGTAAATTAAAACTACTTGTAAAAGCCAGGCTGAAAAAGGAGGCAGTGATACCTAGTAACTATGCCCAAAATCTATCCTTCCCTATCCAGGAACGTCAGGCAGCAGCTGCACATGCTCAGCGCCCACAGCCACAGCAGCGGTGGAGGAGGCAGGCTGGGGACCCCAGGGAAGCTGCCTCAGGCCTGTCACAAAGAAGAGTGAGTGCTGCGGTCCCTGAACCCTCTGGGAATCCCAGGTCTGCCTACAAGGTCAGAACTGAATGTTACCCGCCAGCACTGTTATATCAGGAAAACAAATCATTAAAGGAAAACTCTCCCCTGATTCTGACCACACAGGAGAAGACAGAAAAAGGAGCTGCAAAGACCATCTGATAGGGAATAACATAACACAGAGAATACAAAAATCTATCCCAAACTTTTTTGGCCAAAGTCACCCAAATCTGTGTCCCATTTTCCCTCATGGCCCTCCTCCCACATTCACAATTTTTAAACATAGACCCAATCTACTTCTCAAATGGATTTAAGGTGATAGACAATCAACAGTAAGACTATCAAAATAAAAATGGGGAGGGAATCCCATAAAAAAAGTTAAAAACATAAATTTTAAACCTTGGCTAATCCAGCAACTATAATCAAGCAGTAAATTTAGCTCTGGGCTTCTTTGAAGCCAAGACAAAAGGGGAACCATGATGGGAAACACAGATACAGTAATAACTTGGGGAGAGATATCTCAGAGGGGGCGTGGCTAAGCATCAAAAGAAATTTGATCTAGTAAAGAGCCTAGGTCCAAGTGCAAAATTCTCAGTTTGTATCTCAGCCATCCTCACCCACTGGCTGTGCAGTTGTAGCCAACGCTACAAAAACAAAAACCTCCTCATGATCCTAGGCATGTTTAGTCAGGGGTCCCAGAGCCTGACACACAGCACCAGCACCTCCGCCACCAAGACGTCACACATCACGCTCGACGTCACACTACTGGATAACAGCAGAGAGGTGGCTGCAGTTCGAGGTTGCTGTGTTCTGTTAACACACTCCCGGCCTCTCTACTCTCAGCTTAAAAAACTGCCTACCTCATCAAACTTAAGAACAACATAAAATCCAACCCATTTAAAGGGATTTGAAAAAACATATCAAAAACAATAAACATAAAAGCAATATACATGCAAAAGCCAACTGAATATAATAAAAGTCTTAAATTCTAGCCGATAGGCCACTTTTCTTAAAAATCAAGACATGTGACAAAACTCCAGTACTACCAAAAAGTGCTTAACATTTCTCTTTATCCAACTCTTCATTCTCTTCCCTGTTTTCAAGTGCCCACTTGGTAACTTCTCTCCATATGCTACACATGCGCCTCCAGATGCAACCTCTTGGGGCCCCTGTTTACTCCTCAGTGGGACAGAAAAAACATCTCAGCCCTATGGTGTGATTGTGACGACTGGAGGCAATGCCTGGGACAGAGCCGTTGCTCCCTAACTGGGAAAAATCGCGCGGTTCAAGCTTCACCTCCAGGCAGCATCCTCTGCACTCCACATTTTCTCTCTCCCTTATTCACTTCCAGATCCCCATAAAGCACACAGAGAAAGATATCCACTGGCTTCTTGCAGTCTACTTCCTGGGTGTTGTTTCAATGGGCTTTGTCATAATAGGACTAGTCTTCTGTAAACACAACTTGGTAAAACGTATGAAAACATAACTTTGCAACAATTCAGCAGACACAGGCATCGAAACCCGGGCCTGATGACACTCGCCTCCCCTGGGCTATAAGCATTACCCTACTTGTCATATCAGTAATCCTTTGAGAGAGCACTTACCGAGCATCTATGATGTGCAAAGACCAAAGACCAAGGGGACCCCTGGTGTACAGCAAGTGCACACCTGTTATTAGCTACCTGCCGCCTGCCGGGCATGCAACATACACTGTCTCAAATTCTAACCACCGTGCAAGGCAAGCTTCCTTGTTCTTTTTTAAAAGTAGACCAGAAAGATTGATTCGCTCAAGATTACACAGCCTGAAATCTTGTCCTGGGCATGTCCGACTCTGACAGCAATACTCTCAGAGAAAATGTCAGAGAAGCCTCAGTAAGAAGAAAGCTGAGGTAGAGAAACCAAAAGGAGAAGGTAATTCAGAAATTCAAACAGAGTGAGTGTGATGGGAAGAATCCATTAATAAGATGGTACCTCTGCAGAAAAATCTTACCAGTCTGGAAGTGAAGGAAACAGGTAATAATCCAGGGGGCAAAGCCAGAGAAATCAAGCCCCCAAATCATTCAACTTTGTTTCTTTTAGCCTAAATTATCTGTTCTGACACCTTATAACCTAAATGTTCTGGCTGTTGCACACTTTACTTCCCACTGGGTGGTTTAAAGACATGTTTTTACTCTTATCTCCAAATACCCAAAACCTACCTGAGAACGTCAGGTTTGTTTTTTTTTTTAAGTCTCTGTTGTGTATCACTTTTCTAAAAATCAGAGTTAGACTGTATCTGCCAACATAAACCTTGTCTTCTCAATTACAATTCCAAACACATCATTCTTAAGAGTATATTAAACCATACACATGCAAAAAGTAGATCCGAAAGGAAAGAAACAGGGGCAGCTTGAGTAGTTAGTTAGGGAAGGCTTCCTGAATGAGGCGGGACTTGATAACATCTACAAAAATGAGGAAGAGGCCGGGAACAGAGGCTCACGCCTGTAATCCTAGTGGGAGGCCAAGGTGGGATGACTGCTTGAGGCCAGGAGTTTAAGACCAGCCTAAGCAACATACTGAGACCCCCATCTCTACAACAATTTAACAACTAGCCGGGTGTGGTGGGACTCTCAAAGTGCCAGCTACTCAGGAGGTTCAGGTAGGAGGATTGCTTGAGCCCAGGAGGCCAAGGCTGCGGTGGGGGGACATTTCATGCTAGGGAACATTTTAGGCAAATGGTCCCCAGGATCTTTTTAATAAGGATACTACAAAGAAACAAATGAGACTGTTACAGGAGGCAGCACTGAGCCAGGGCGGGTGGCTTCGGAGAACATGTACGCCACCCCATGGGCACTGTGCTACGCCACCCATCACCTGCGGAAGTGGGGTCAACAGTGGGGAGAGGAAGCCTGTCAATAAGAGGTCACCAGGGGCTTCAAGCAGTGTTGTAGGTCCCTGCTTATAGGTGCCAGGCTTGGCCCACAACTTGCCCACCTTCCTTGGACTTTTAGAAAGTAAACAGTAGAGGTCTTTCTAAATCATGTGAGACAGTAACTCCCCCAGAGGTGCCATCCTCTAGATCCCAGGGTATAAAGACAAGCACAAAAAGTACTGCTGAGCACTTTGTGTGGGATGTGTGTCTAAACACGACAATCTGAAGACAGAGGTGTAGAAATTGGCAAGTTTCCTAAAGCATGACAACACACACCCAAAACTCTTCCATAATGATTCCCTTTTTCCCTGTAATTTTCCTGGATGCACCATCACTATGGGAACCAGGATGGTTACTCCCCATTCCCTGTCACCCACTGCTTACTTAATAAATGATTTTTACTTCACCAAAATTGACGCTTTGTTTTCTTCTAACTCCATTCTATACTTCACCTCTGCTCTGAGTGACACTGAATTCATAACCCTTCTTTTAAACAGAAGTCTCACAAAGACAAACCACAGCAGTAGCAGCAACCAACAATGCCACCAATACAGATGAAAAAAAACGCATTCTTACCCGAGGTCAGGTGGCCAAATTTACGCAAGTAAATCAACAGATGCAGGTCAATACTAGCCGACTCGTGAATTTAAGCTTTTATTTGGAAAAAATACAACCCAAAGAGGGGAGAAAGGAAAAAAAAAATGAGACTCATATTAACATACAATAAAATCATATTAACTGATAACTCCATAAATTATGAGTGGCAATCAGACAATTCATCCCCTCAGTGATAAAAGAAATTTTCCTAACAAAATATGAATACAATTTTAGCATAAGGAATGGTGTGAGTTGTTCAACCCACTTATTTCCCAGCCTCTCTGATGCACTACTTCATACACAACAATTACGCTATTTCATAGATATCTCACGTTACTAAGCAGACTCTTGGCTGATCATTAAAATAATTCTAACTCTTTACCTAACAGTCAGTCATCACTCTACACACTTAAAGTGAGAAAACTAGACTTCTGCTGCTGGTCATGACAGAACTGGTACCAGACTATTCCTCATATTATGAGTCCAGCACAACCCAGACACCAATACCAAACAGAGACATTACAAAGAAAATGTACCGACCCGATATCCCTCAAGAACATACATGTAAAAAGCCTACGCCAAAATACTGGAATATCAAATCCCTCAATATGTGAAAAGGATCACATATCAGGACCAAGTGAGGTGTGCCCTGGGAATGCAAAATCGGTTTAACTTTCAAAATTCAATGAAGTTTACCACAATAAAATAAAGGAGAAAAACCATACGATCATCTCAACACATGTAGAAAAGACATTTGACAAAATTCAACACCCTTTCATTAAAAAAACTCTCAGGAAACTAAAAACAGAAGGAAACGTCCTCAACCAATAAAGGACACCTGTGCAGAACCTCCAATTAACACTGTACTCAATAATGAAAGAATAAACACTTCCTGAGTTCAAGAAGGCAAGAATGTCTACACTCTTACCATTTCTATTCCTACACTGTATGTGAGGTCTTAGCCAATGTTATGAGGCAAGAAAACTACATACATACATACATATATATATGTATGTATATATATATATAAAAGCATTAGAAATGAAGAAATAAAACTGTATTAACAAAATTATTGTGTTCATCGAAAATTCTAAAGAATCTTCAAAAACTACTGGAACTAATAATGTGACAAGGTGACATGTACAAGGCAACATACAGAAAAACTCAAGCATGTTTCCATATGCTAGTAATAAACAACTAGAAGCTTCTTTTTAAAATTCTATTTGCAATAAAATCCAAAATAATATAAAAGTAATTTTATAAATAATATGCATGTAAGACTGCTACACTAAGCCGGGCGCGGTGGCTCAAGCCTGTAATCCCAGCACTTTGGGAGGCTGAGGCGGGTGGATCGCGAGGTCAGGAGATCGAGACCATCCTGGTCAACACGCTGAAACCCCGTCTCTACTAAAAAATACAAAAAAATTAGCTGGGCGTGGTGGCGCGTGCCTGTAATCCCAGCTACTCAGGAGGCTGAGGGAGGAGAATTGCCTGAACCCAGGAGGCGGAGGTTGCGGTGAGCCGAGATCGCGCCATTGCACTCCAGCCTGGGTAACAAGAGCGAAACTCTGTCTCAAAAAAAAAAAAAAAAAAAAGACTGCTACACTAATAACATTGCTGAGAAAAATTAGAGAGTATTTAAGAAACACATCATACTCTGATTGGAAGACTCCATATTCTTAAGCTATCATTCTCCCCAAATTGACCTACAGATTCAACATCATCTCAATCAAAACCCAGGGGGCTGTTTTGTAGAAATTTGACAAGTTAATTCTAAAATTTAGAGAGAAATGCAAAGGACCTAGAATAGCCAACACAATGTTGCAGCGGGGGGTGGAGGATAAAAATCGGAGAACTGACATGATCCAATGTTAAGAGTTACAACAAAGCATCAGTGATCATAACAGTGCAAAAACAGCAAAACGACAAACGTCAGTGGGACAGACAGAGGCCCTAGAAACAGAACCAAATTTACATGAGCCACTGATTTTCAATAAAGGTACCAAAGCGATTCAATGGAGACAGGAAAGCATTTTCAACATATGTTGCTGGAATAACCGGATACCCACAGGGGAGGTAGGTGGAATTAACCTCTTAACCCCAACCTCGTACCATAGAAAAGAAATTAATTTTACATGGACCACAGACCTAAAAGTAGAAGCTAATACCATATAAAGCTTCTACAAAAAAAATGAAAAATTAAAAAATATGTTTGTAATCTTTCTTAGGATCCAGGTAACATTAACCATAAAAGAAAAATCAAAATTTGACTTCAATATTAAAAGTAATAAAATTAGATTTCTCTCCAATATTCTATAAATCAAACTGAAGTCTTTCCTTTTAATTGGTATGATTTTGTATGATCTAGCTGGGTAGAATACACTCATGGACAGATTATGTACAACTCTTTTGACAAAACTGGTCTACATTTTCAAATGTCTTGAAATAAAACGCTATCCAAAAGACCTATAAAAATACTAATAATGCTCTAACAATAGTCTATTTGCTACTAGGCAAACTCCATTTATCTCAAATAATTACTGCCATCATAATTATCATCTAGTACTGTAAATACTAACAGTACACAAAGCTTTAAGGAGGGCCGTGGATAGGAAGAAATAGGCCACATATTAATAGACCAAGAATTGAGGGTCTAGCTGTCATTCACAACAGCCCAACCTCCCCGAGAAGACTTGACCTTTTCCAAGATCAACGACTTAAACCTCAGCTAGGCAAGCTCTTCAGGTTCTAATTAGAAAGCTACTGACCGTTAACTTTGAAATGTTGTAAACTTGACTTATGCTATTTCATACAACACAAACTAAGGTCATTTGCTTTATTGGCAGGAAAGGTTTGCTAATACAATCCTAATAAATCAAGCCAATGAACAAAGGGAAAAAGAAAAAGGCAATCGTATTTTTCATTATATGAACTCAAGGCTTCTTACTTTGATGAGCTACCCAACGTAGTTCTCCAGTCAAATCCATCAGAAGCCATGGTAGATATCTAATCAATCATATCAGAAAGGCAAATCCACACCAGAGTAGCAGAATGCTCCAACAGACATGGGCTATCTGAGAAGATTCTGGCAATTGACCTCGCCCTGCAACTTTCCAGCCACTATGCCCTTGGGTAAGTCATTCGATCTCTCTAAACCCTAAGTCTCCTGATCTATAAAACAGGAATTGTGATACCTGCTTTGTTTCATCATAGATTGTTCTAGCATCCAATGAGAGAAGGGACAGAAAACTACTTGGTGAATTAGGGAACACTATACATTCTGTGAGGGCTGTGATGTTTGAGCACTTCCTCACATCATACCCTCAGCGAAGATGCAGTGCTCAAAATCCAAGTGTGGGTGGGCAGTGGAGAGGAAAGATTTTCCTAGATTTATAGAATGTGAACATTAAAACTTTGAAGAGCTTATCTGGCAATACACCCTGCTCATTCGACAAATGAGGAGGTAATAACAATAGCTGCTTCTTATGTACCGTGGACTACGTTCCAGGTGCCGTGCCTCACCCAAATCACTGCATTCCTTTCTCACAGCAACTCTGAGGGGGTTACCCTTTTACAGACAAGGAATCCCGGGCGCAGTGACAAAGTCAAGATGTACAACTGCTGAGGAGAAAAGCTGGTGGTACAATTCTCCACTCTTCTATACAAAACCTCAGGAAGATTAAGATATGTTTATCTGGATAACACAGCCAATTGGAGGGGGTGCCATTGCACCAGCTGTCTTTATTCACGTGTGTTTGAAAACCTTGAACAGTAACCACCATGAAGGTTAGGGTCAAGGTCCCAATGCTTACCTGAAATAAGCTTTTTCCACCCCACCTCTAGGAAGAACAATGTTCCCAGAGAAGACAAGATTTAGTGTCTAAATCCACAGTGCAGCTAAAAGCACATGGTAATAAGATGCTGCATTCAGGCTGGGATAAATTCTGACTTAAGGCTATGGCAGGTGGGAACACAGCCCCAAGTTCAGGCTGTCCTGACAATGGGCCAGGCCAGAGTTCAAGCCTACATCATTACCTTTCCCCAGTAACCAATACTTGATTCTCTTTCCATTCTTAGCCCAGGAACTCAGGGTAGAGTTGGCTCCTCCCCAGGTCGAGGGGTGACGCAAGTGACCCAGCCCCACGTCAGCAGTGCTGCACATGTCCCTGGCCTTGCAACTGGTTCCAGACGTGCGTGAGCCAATCTGGGCCAATGGATGAAACAAGACTCCATCTGGAAGGACTGGGACGAAGACTCTCACGATCTTTTTTGCTGGAAGGTAGAAAGGCGTAGGCCTAGAAACTGTTGGCAGCCATCCTGCAATTACGAGGTGAGGTCGTGTCTGAGAAGTTTTGAGAATGGAGTCAACACACAGGAAGTGGAGCCAGGCTTGAGAGAGAGAAACCAGATCTTGGTGACATCATCTGAGCCCCTGAGCTGACTCCAGATTTATCCCTGGACTGGCCAGTGATGTGAGCCAATACATTCCTCTTTGGCTTAATCTAGTCTGTGCTGGGTTGGGCTCGCTACCTGTGACCAGAGGAGCCCTAAAACACAAGCTAAAGGCCATCTGTCTTCAACTGAACTGTGAGCTTCCTGAGGTCAGGAAGGACTCCTGGCTCCCTCAGTTAACGTTCAGTGAATTGGGCTGATCTTTGGCACATCCTGAGAGCGCCAAACATATAGGAATTAAACAGATCACCTTCAGACTTTGCAGAGCAAAACCTATACCCAAAGCAGAAAATAACAAAACCTGCAAAGCCTCATACTGATCACTGAATCGCTGGCTCTAGCTTATTCCCACCGTACTGCCCCCCTCCCCTGCTGCAAAGCTACCATGTTTAACATGCTACTACCTACTCTTCACCACCATTCCTTCTCCGTAGGAATATAGCTCTGGAAGACGAGAGGAATGAGTTTATGTCCTGATCCAGTGCTTTATTTCACATTTAAAACATGGAGGTAACATTTAACATTTTTCAAGCTATCAATAACACACAGAAATCACTTATTACAGGAATTGTGCTCCTTCATGATACCGGGATTTTGACTTCTGCTGCTCCAAAGAGCTACGCAATAACCATGAGTTAAAGGCAAGTGAGACCTCACTACGTAATCTACCCTGTGTCTCACTCCTAGGTAGAGGGAACAAGAGCCCAGCCCTAAATATTCGGCCTAGAGTTCTTGCCAACTCAAGTAAGGATAAGACATACACCAATCTCTCCTCTATTGCCTACAAAAGAAGTTTTCAGAAAATTTTTCCCCAAATAAAACGCTAAGCAGAACCTCAAACACGCACACACCAGGGAGGAAGGGAGGGAAGGAGGGAGGGAGGGAGGGAAGAAAGGAGGGAGGAGGCTGCTGTGTGCGTAGCCCGAGTGGGAGGGCACAGTTCCACTCTCCCCAGCCTTTCCCCAGGCCACTGCAGAGCCTCCAAAGGACCCTGGCGGCCTGCTCCTGTGTCATTTTCATTGCTTCTCAGAAGACTAAAAAATCTAAAAATAAGCAAATTAATACATGGTTGAAATTCATGGCTCAAGTGAGTGAGTGTTTAAAACCATTTCCATTTTCTTTCCTTGGCTGAAAAGGCCAGACATCCACAGGCTATGTGAAAATGAAAACAAAGGCAATGATCCAAGAAATTCAGCCTGAAAACTTACTCTGCTCCAACCAAAGAAACTTCAGCCATGGCGAAAGCTGAACAAGAAATTAATTAAAATGAACCCCAAAAGGGGCTTCAAAGGCCAGGTCACAGGTACTCTGACCTAGGTCACATCCCTACTCCATCAGCTCGTCCCTTGAGCCCTGTTCCTACTAACTAAACTTAAAAGTGCACCAGCTGAGCCTTAGGACATTTTCAATGTGTTTTAAAGATTTTCATGCAAATCTTTTGTAAACTGCATTTCTGGTGCTAAACTGATACTTAAGTTTATCTTGCAGTTTTGTGTGCTGGCACAGTAGTCATTAAGCTTGTCTTTGAAAAGAACTGTTTTCCACCTCTTAAGAAGAGAGCAAAAAAGTTCCACTATTAAATAAGATATTCTGTGTTTATGGCATGGAATTCCTTCCACAATTCTGTGCTTGCCCTCTCACTGCTCTGGGAATCCATCCCAGGATGTCCTGTTGGGCTCCACCCACCCACTGCCCAATTCAGGAAACAATAACCCTTACGTTCTCCCCAAAACCCCTTACTCTTCTCCCGCTCTTATCAAGTTCAAAGGCAAAATGAGCACCTCCCCTCCCCCACCATGGACAGAAGAATTATTCCACTTCTTTGGTCACTATTTCTAAATTAGAATTGGTAAAGTTTCAGGACCCTAGGGAGAAAGGACCTCACACCTGAGAAACCCAGCAAAAGGGAGTTTTCCTACAAATGAGAATTTTACGGATATCCACCAAATGAACACACTGCACCAGTCCCTGAGTAGTGATAAGAGACAACACTGTCCTTGCCCTCAAGGCTCTCAGAGTCTGGTGGAGGAGGCTGACCTCAAAAATAACAAGTCTCTTTGTTTCTGAATGCTTTCTTTAAAGTCAAGGACAGTCCTCCCTGCAAAAAATAGATTCTAGAGATAGGCTGGAGATAAGAGAAAGAAATGAGAACCCTGGTGATCTTGCCGTAATTGAAAGGTTTCTTAATACCTTCTAATTATGAGGGTGGCAAAGCGGGGCCTGAAGACAGGACGGAGTGCCTAATGTGGGTTAAATGAATTAAAATCTAAGCCTGGGCAACGTCTCCAAGAAGTTGCTTTGCTTGCTTGTGTGTATGAAGTACCTGTCCTTGTGTAAATGAAGACATACAACATGGCATTTGGAAGGTGCCTATGGCAAAGTGCCAGAGGCCCTGGATGCCAGTCTCAGTTGTGCCATCATGAATTTGCTATGATTCTGGGTCAATCCTCTCTTGTTTGAGATAGTCTCTAGATTCATTTCAGGTCTGTACTATCCTAGCTTGGTCCAAACCACAGTGTCTTCCATCACTGAGATAAGGTAAAACATCCTCCTGTATAGAGCGCTCTTGATTCTTTCCATAGCCCTGTTGACCTTGAATCGATGGCTCAGATGGCCCTCAGGATTACAGGCACCTGAAACAGAGGGAACCTGCACACGGCACCCGGCAGGACTATATCAGTCTCCCCGTCACTGTCTCAGAACACCCAGTGTTCCAACTCCTGCCTCTTTCCCCACTCCACTCAGCATCTTGCAAACTCTTGGAACTGACTGCCTCTAAAATGAAGTGCCCACCCAAAAGGCCACAAACTAATGCAGCCAAAAGAACTAAACTCAAGAGTACTCCAACCTTCATCGTCGTAAGTGAAATAAGCCAGGCACAGAAAGATTAATATCACATGTTCTCACTTATATGTGGGAACTAAAAAAACTGATCTCATGGAGATAGAGAGTAGAATGATAGTTACCAGAGGCTGAGAAGAGGAGGTGGAGGGGGATGAAGAGACGCTGATCAATCAGTACATACCGTTAGATAGAATATATAAGTTCTAGTGTTCAACAGCACCGTAGGGTGACTAATAGTTAATATCAAAATAGAAGATTTTAAATATTCCCAACACTAAGAAATAGTGTTTGAGGTGGCAGATACTCTAATTACCCAGTATGATCATCGTATATTACAGGCATGTATCAAAATAGCACATATCTTCAATTATTACATATCAATAAAATTTTTGAAAAAAAAGTTCTTCCATATCTTCCCCTAGTCCAAAGAGCAGATCAATTCATCCATTCATTCATCATTCACTTTTAGGAGCTAACATCTCCAAGAAAGAACACACTCCTTGCAAGCATCTTTCAGCTCTATTTCTGCAAGTCACATCTATTGGCCGAGATGAGGAAAGGCACTAGCCTTTACACTGGCAACCACATCCAGAAACTATGCAGAAGAAGTGTCTCTGCCTGCAGGGGCAACAAACTATCTAGTCTGTGGGAGGGGGGGGGGCTTCATAGGAAGTCCAGAGGCACCTACATAAAGAAGCAGCCTGAGCAGCAGGTAGATGAGGGACCACAGAAGACAGATCACAGCTGCATGTCCAGGGCACCACTGGATCAGGGGTGGACAGAATGCCAGTGGGTAGAGCCACTGCTGCCCAACAGGACTTGGTACAATCATGGAGACAACCCATGTGTCTTCTAATACAATGGCCACACATAGATAAGGAACAATGGAAATGTAGCTTTTATTTTTTGCCAGCATCCCGCTCTGTCACTCAAACTAGAGTGCAGCGGCATGATCACAAATCACTGCAACTTTGAACTCCTGGGCTCAAGTGATCCTCCCACCTTAGCCTCCTGGGTAGCTAGCTAGGACTGCAAGCATATACCACCATGCCTGGCTTTTTTTTTTTTTTTTTTTTTTTTTTTTTGGTAGAGAGGGGGTCTTCACTGTATTTCCGAGGCTGTTCTCTCCAACTCACAGCCTCAAGCAATCCTGCCTCTCAAAATGCTGGGATTATAGGCATAAGTCATCATGCTCAGCCAAAACATAGCTTTATGACTGAGAAACAATCTTAAATTTCATTTAACTTTAATCAGTTTAAGTTCTGATAATAACATGTGGCCAGCAACTACCATTCTGGACAGTGTGGCCCCAGGCTATATAGTGTACCTTCTGAAAGAAAGGACGAAATTCCTAACAGGACGCTTCCCTGCTGAAAAACAAATGGACTAAGGGAAGGTACCATAGGTCTCACTTATAAGCAGAGCAGAGTGTGACATCTGTGTGCTTCAAGGGAAATGAGAATGGCTCAGAGCCTACCAATTATCTTTCCCTAAGTATATACCCAAACCTTTCCACCCTCAGAAACAGTGGGGTGGAAACTGAGAATGCCCCAAAGTAAAAGTCCAGAGACTTATACTCCAGTCCTGGTTTTTTGAGTCTGTGACCCTCAGCAAGGCCCCTCCTGTCTGACCACTCCCATCACTCAGACAAGGGAGTTGGAACAGGCGACCTTGAAGACCTGACCCAGCTATGGCCTTCCAACAAGGTATATTCATCAAAAGTAAAAACTTTTGTGCTTGAAGGGTACCTCAAGAAATTGAAGGCCATGCAGTGGCTCATGCCTGGAATGCCAATGCTTTAGGAAACTGAGGCAGGGGATTGCCTGAGGCCAGGATTTCAAGACCAGTTGGGGTAATGTAGCAGGACTCCCATCTCTACAAAAATTTTTACAAATTAGACCCGGTGGGGTGGCACACACCTGTAATCCTAGCTACTCAGAAAGCTGAGGTAGGTGGATTGCTTGAGCCCAGGAGTTCAAAGTTGCAATGAGCTGTGATCATACCACTGCACTCCACTCTGGCCACTAAGCAAAAGTCTGAAGAAAGAAAGAAAAAGAAAGAGAGGAAGAAAGAAAGAGAAAAAGAGAAAGAGAGAAAGAAGGTGTGATGGCTCATGCCTGTAATCCCAGCACCTTGGGAGGCCAAGGCAGATGGATCACCTGAGGTCAGAAGTTCGAGACCAGCCTGGCCAACATGGAGAAACCCCATCTCTAATAAAAATATAAAATTAGCTGGGCATTGTGGCACATGCCTGTAATCCCGGCTACTTGGGAAGCTGAGGTAGGAGAATTGCTTGAACCAAAAAGAGAGAGAGAGAAAAAGAGGAAGGGAGGGAGGGAAAAAGAGGGAAGGAAAGGAAAGGAAGAAATTGAAGGGACAACCCACAGAAAGGGAGAAAATGTTTGCAAATCATACATCCAAAAAGGGACTGGAATACAGAATATATAAAGAAGTCTTACAAACCAATTTTTATTTTTTGAGACCAAGTCTCACTCTGCTGCCCAGGCTGGAGTACAGTGGCATGATCTCAGCTCACTGCAACCTCCACCTCCTGGGTTCAAGCAATTCTCCAGCATCAGCCTCCCTAGTAGCTGGAACTACAGGCATAAGCCACCACACCTGGCTGATTTTTGTATTTTTAGTAGAGATGGGGTTTCACCATGTTGGGCAGGCTGGTCTTGAACGCCTGACCTCAGGTGATCCACCCACCTCGGCCTCCCAAAGTGCTGGGATTATGTGATTACGAGAGTGAGCCACCATGCCCAGCCACACACCAATAATTTTAAAAATTCAATTTAAAAATGAGCAAAGGATTTGAATATATACTCCTCCAAAATGGCTAACAAGCACATGAAAAGATCCTATCATTAGTCATCAGGGAAATGCAAATCAAAACTACAATGAGATACCACTGCATAGACACTATGATGGCTATCATTAAAAAGACAGACAATAACAAGTGTTAGCAAAGACATACAGAAATTGGAACCTTCACATGTTGCTGGTGTTAATGTAAAATGGTGCAGCTGCTTGGGAAAACAGCTTGGCAGTCCCTCAAAATATGAAAGTTACCATATGACCTAGCAATTCCACTCCCAGGAATATAGCCAAGAGAATTAAAAACTTAAGTTCACAAGAAAACTTGCACATGAATGTGCACAGCAACATTATCATAATAGCCAAAAAGGAGAACCCACTCAAATGTTCAATAGATGAAGAGATAAATGTGGTATGTCCATATAATGGAAGACTATTCCTCAATAAAAAGGAATGGACTAGTGATACACACTACCATAAGGAATCAGCCTTGAAAACGTTCTGCTAAGTCAGGCAAAAAGGCCACACATTGTATGATCCCATTTATATGAAATATTCAGAATAGGTAAATCCCAAGATAGAAAGATTAGCAGCTGCCTAGGACTAGGGCTGGGGAGGGGGAATGGAATGGAAAATGGGGTGACGGCTAATAGGTATGGGGTTTCTTTGGGTGATTAAAATGTTCTAAAGTTGATTTTGATGATGGTTGCTTAATGGTGACCACAGTAAAAAACACTGAATTGTATGATTTACATTGGTTAAGTATAGGGTGTGTGAATTATATCTCAATAAGGCTTCTTTTTATAAGTATGAACATGCCATCATCCTTGCTACTTACTGGAAACCAATTAATTCTGTTACTTTTGCCATCCCCCGACCCCCTCATCCCCCTACCCCCGTCCCAGTGCCAGGTGCCAGTGACCAGTGCTGATTATCTGAGCCTGGCTGCAGAACACTGACTCAGGTCAAATATGTTCCAATTATAAGCAAGAGGCCTCTTTCTGTAACAGTCTTTGTCATCTCACACAGCTTCACACAGCAAGGATGGAGTTCCCTCTGCTACAGGTAAGATTAAATTGTCTAACTTTCCTAGTATCAAAACTGAGTTTTTAAACAGGTAAGCAAAAAAAAAAAAAGCAGAAGCTTACACACTCTTCTGAGTCAAGCCCAAAAGCAGCCCTGCTGGTAAGTGAAGTAATTCCATCTACTTCCGTAAATAACCTGGGTGACAGCTGTGCATGGTACAATTACATCAGTTCCCACCGACCCTCAGGCCCTAGCAAGGGTCAGACAAGTGGCATCACAATGAAGAACCCCAGAACCAAGTCCCCTTACTCTGAGGTAACAGGAAAATGTGTCTTGCTAGGGAATGAGGAAGGCTTTTAAAAATCAGGCATTGGCCAGGAGTAAAATATCTCACTTTCCCATTTTCCTGGGGCCAAAGGCTAAAGAGGAAAGGTAAAAGAATTCTTGGCACAAGGAGAAAGGCCGGACGAGACTGCAGACTTAGAGAAGTGTGACTGCAAAGTGGTAAGGCTGTTTGTTTAATAAACACATCAGAATTGTGTAAATATCTGTTCCTTCAAAGTAGTAGGCATGGGAAGCTGGACACATAATTCCGATAATATTGTCATTCCTCAGAGTGTTTTCAAAAATGTCAATGTAAGACCTTCTTCAGAGCCCATGACACATTGCACTCAAAATTCTCAAAGATAAGAAAACTTGATTCTTTGAAGATAGATTTTATTTCCTTACAAACACTCAAGAGTTTAAGAAAAGACTGGGAAGTAAGGTCAGTGGCAACAGGATCATCCCATTTTTAGCCAGAAGCAAAGCAAAATGAAAAGCAGAAACTGGCTCTGAAGACAAGTGTTACAACATCTTTGGGAAGAGGTTGCAGCCCTAGAACCACTACTTTGATGGGAGCCCTATGTTTGGGTTATGCAAATTCTGGTATCTTCATTAAGCAGTCTCTACCTCCACCACTCTATTCCTGCACTGGAAAGAGAGACCACCGGATACCTATTAAGAAAACAGGCAAAACAATCAAAGCAACCTCAGGGTGCCTGGTAGACAGAGCTATGCTTTATTAAATGGTCTATTATTTACCAAACATCCCATGCCAGGAGCTGTAGAGGATTTGAGAGAAAGGGAAGACTGGGTCCCTGCCCACAAGGAGTCCACATGCTTATGAGAAATAATAAAACAGCATAAGATCAAACACAAGTCTGTGGTTCAGACAACAGAGCTGCTTCTGCCCCGGGAGGCTAGTCCCTCAGTTCTACAGACAACACACCAGCCGATTCCATCTCCCCAGCTTCAACACCGCACATGCAAAGCCACGTTGCACAGAAAGCAGTCAAGACCCACATATCAGAACTCTGGCTACCCAGCTAGTGGCATGACAAAATCCATTACTTCACTTATTCATCAGACAAAATAAAGACAGATTTAGGAGGAGGATGAAGATGTGATATCAACTATGCTCTGCTCATACTTAAAACTAGGAAATATCATTTGCTTACCTAGAGGCCTGGCTGGGTCACAGGCCTATCCATTATGAGGCCAGAATCATTTGCAGTTTGCATTTCACAAGCACAGTAAACGCCACAAATCTCAAGGAGCTCAAGGAACAGTCAGGAAGCTGGCCTTTGAAAATCACGATGCATGGCTGGGCGCAGTGGCTCACACCTGTAACCCCAGCACTTTGGGAGGCTGAGGTGAGCAGATCACAAAGTCAGGAGTTTGAGACCAGCCTGGCCAATATGGTGAAACCCCATCTCTACTAAAAATACAAAAATTAGCCGGGTGTGGTGGCATGCGCCTGCAGTCCCAGCTAGTCGGGAGGCTGAGGCAGAAGTTGCAGTGAGCTTAGATTATGCCACTGCACTCCAATCTGGGTCAGATAGAGAGAGAGAGAGAGACAGACAGACAGACAGACAGACAGACAGACAGACAGACAGACAGAAACAAAGACAAAGAAAAAATCATGATGCAGCTTCTCTCTGGAGGGTAGGGAAGGAGGGAGGGTCTTGCCAAGCTTCTGGCCTGGGTGGCTCTTTCAGTCCCTCTCTGCTGCCGCTTTCTGCAGCTTCAACGTCTTCCCAAGCACAATCACTGCAGCTGTGCTGGCGGTGTGACTCTTCTGTGTAGGGCCCAGTGTGGCACTGGCATCATGGAGAGATGGAGTGGAACTAGCACTCGGGGCCTTAAGTCCTCTCCTTGAGACCCTCTCGCAACAGCCAGCCGTAAGGATGACGCTGCCCACATGTATACAACCTCATAGAGTATAAAACGCTTTCACGCAGATACTATTTAAATGTTTACTTCCTGCTTTATGACCAATAAGGAAAGTGAGGGTCACACAGAAGTGAAGTTATGAGCAGAACTCAAGGCCGGGCCACTTGACTCCAAATTCAGCATTCTTTCCAAGACATCCCTCACGCGCAGTGCTGGGCACAGCACTGAGACAGTGAAGAGAGTGACTACAGTCCCCATCCGTCATCTTACGGGTTTATCCCCTCAGCAAAGAGTCATTTAGTTAACTCCTCCTAGCTTCATCTGTCTCACCTGCAAAATGGGGGTGCTAGTAACTACTATACGGCTTGTTGCCCAGACAGGCAAGACAGATAAAATGCTGGGCCTGTTGCCTGCAATCGAAGGGTGCAGGCCCCAAGACACAGGTCATTGCCCTACTAGTTCACTGCACAGAGGGGAACACACTTCCATTAAGCCATCAGTGTGGCCACAAACACCAACCCCAAAGTCCTCACACTGTGCTTGGTCTTTCTGCTTTCAGTCACCGGGTTCCCTGCTGCTAAAAATGCTGACCTCAGCACCTCAGCAGTAGGCCTTTCTGCTGCAGCACTGCTCACCCAGTGCCCCCACCAGGCTGCCACACAGCACTCTGCTGTGGGTGAGCCCTGAGCTATAAGCAGGAACTTGCCCCTTGCTGAAGAAAGGGAGGGGAAGGAAAGGGACACGCTCCTCTTTCCAACCTCCATGGACTAGGCCACAATAAGGAAAAAAAATCCTAAGGCAAAGAAAGGCAGGAATCATTAATAGGTGTAGCGTGTGACTGATTCTTAAAACCCTACAGTACTTCAAGGGGGAGATAGGAAAAGATTCCCCCAGTGCTCAGATACTGCCAAACTTTGGACTTCAACGGGAGGCAAGACTCTCTGAGACTCTCTGGAACTATTTTTTTTTTTTTTTTTTTTTGAGACAAAGTCTCACTCTGTCACCCAGGCTGGAGTGCAGCGGCACAATCTCGGCTCACCACAACCTCCGCCTCCTGGATTCAAGAGATTCTCATGCCTCAGCCTCCCAAGTAGCTGACATTACATGCACCTGCCATCACGTCCAGCTAATTTTTGTATTTTTAGTAGAGATGGAGTTTCACCACATTGGCCAGGCTGGTCTCAGACTCCTGACCTCAGGTGATTCACCCACCTCAGCCTCCCAAAGTGCTGGAATTATAGGCATTAGTCACTGCACCCAGCCTGGAACTATTTTTGACCGGTTAACTAATGCCTTCTGGTCAACGAAAGCTCCCTCACACATTATTTGTATTGACTCCTCACAAAGATCTCATATGAAAGGTGAGATGAGGATTATTATCTCTATTTTACAGATGAGGAAGCCAGACCAAGGGAGGTGAGATTATTTGTTCAGTCCCAAAGCCCGTCAGTAGCAAATCTAGAACCCAAACCAAAGATTTGTCTTCCTCCAAAGTCTCCCCTCTCCTGACAGAACGGAAGGCTGAAGACAGAGAGCCAGAGCAGGGCAGAGCCCAAAAGCCTGAGAAAGTGGACTTGATGCACAAGGACATTAACGGGCCAGCTTCTGCTATTCACAGAGGGTTCCCTTGCAAAATCACCTTTAATCCTCTCAACGACATTGCTATGAACAACAATGCTATGACCCCCATCTTAAAGTGAGAAATCAGAGGTAAGTGAGCACATGTGACAGAAGCAAGCCCATCCCCAGGTCCTGAGGAGCCCTCGCGCTGGCAAGCAGCTCCCATCTGTAAGCCTCGGTCTCTTACCCGACCTGCAGGGAGGACTCCGTGAGCCGAGGAACACGGTGTGGCAGAAAGGGTAGGACTGTTTACTGGCTGTTTGATCTTGGGCAAGTTGTTCAACAGCCCCACACCTTGGCTGCCTGGTGTGTAAAATAACAGCAATGTTCACAAGGCTGCTGTGAGGATAAAATCAGACCCTATGATAAAGTGCCATATAGGCTGTGCCTGATCACGCGGGTGTTAGTGATTGTTACGACTCCAAATCAAGGAGTCGTAACACCTATCAGGCCAGAATCTCCCCGACATCATTGTGCTCCTAGCTCCTGCTTTCCTTTTCTGAGCAACATTTAAGTCAAGAGATGATCAGGGGCTTCCACCTGGGCCAAGCAGAAAACAAGAAACAGCTGGTGGATTTCAAGTCAGCTGAGAAAGTCACACGTAAAGACACCACCGGGCCTTGTGGGTAGGGTGCTAAGCTTTGAACTTTTTTTACCTCGTATCACCATGTAGAAGCAGGCTTCAGTCTTCTAGCTGCAGCAGAATCAGAGCCTAACCATTAAACTAGGCCCGTTTCTGTCCTTGGTGTTCCAAGGGAAATTAACAACCCTTTATTGTCTAAATGATGAGGGGATGTGGTCCAGGTCTAGGCCTCCTATGGCCAGCAGGCTCATTTTCAGTTCTTCACCAGATCCACCCCCAAAACCCTCTATGACCGCTACGGTCTTGGGCTATTCAGTGGGACAGATGAACTAGCTCACTCTGGTAAAAACACCTAAAAAATGGCTTTGGAAGCTAAACTCAATCCAGCAAACTGTCCAGGAAACGCTTCTAGTATGACGGGAGGGACCCTATCACTATCCAATCCTCCAGCCAGCCAGCCCCTCACCAGGTGCCCCAGAGCAAGCCAGCTGGTCTTCCCAAGCCTCAGTTTCTTCATCTACACCTACCTCACAGGACTGCTGTGAGGCTGAGGCCCATGTTAAACCTCTGGCTCACTGCAGTGTTTTCTAGGAGTCAGGGCCTCTGATAACCGCTTTAGCCATTTTATTTCCTTTTCCACAGAAAAAGAGCAGATGTTGAAAGGGCTCAACCCAGTCACAGAGCCAGTGAAAGGCAAAGCTGGGACTGAACCCATGTCTGTCTGACTCCAGGGCCCATAACCCGGGAATTTTCTACGCCAGTCCCCAGACCTTGGTTCTAATCACTAATCAAAAGCATGAATGTGAAGCCTGGCCAGAGAGACCCACCTGCTATCAGCGCCCCGCCGTCTCTTCTCTGGCTCCACCCTTTGGCCGAACTCTCCCCTACTTGGTGTTTAGACACCATCAGCCTGTGAGCCTGGACTCCCTTTCACCGCCCAGCACTTAAGCGTGGGCACGTGAATCAGAAGCCCAGGTGTGAATCCTGGTCCTGCTAATGACCAGGAGCATGGCCTCGTGCAAGCAATATAACCATTTCTAGCCTTGTTTCCTCACCTGTAATATGAGGATTTTAACAGTATCTCCGCAGGTTATAGTAAAGATTCAATGAGAATTCGAGGCGATTGCAGTCATGCATAGCTTAACAGCAGGAATACGCCCTGAGAAGTGCATTGTTAGTCAATTTCACTGTGTGAACACCACGGAGTGTGCTTACACAGACCCAGATGGTATTGCCTAGGTTATATGGGATCGCCTATTGTTACAAGGCCACAAACCTGTACAGCAAGTGACTGTGCTGAATACTATAGGCAATTATAACACTAGTTATATTGAAACATACAAAAGGTAAAGTAAAAATAATGCATAAAAGCCAAAACATGGCCGGGCGCGGTGGCTCAAGCCTGTAATCCCAGCACTTTGGGAGGCCGAGGCGGGTGGATCACAAGGTCAAGAGATCGAGACCATCCTGGTCAACATGGTGAAACCCCATCTCTACTAAAAAAATACAAAAAAAAAATTAGCTGGGCATGGTGGCGCATGCCTGTAATCCCAGCTACTCAGGAGGCTGAGGCAGGAGAATTGCCTGAACCCAGGAGGCGGAGGTTGCGGTGAGCCGAGATCGCGCCATTGCACTCCAGCCTGGGTAACAAGAGCGAAACTCCGTCTCAAAAAAAAAAAAAAAAAAAAAAAAAAAAGCCAAAACATTGTACACCTGTATAGGGCTTTAATAACCGCAATTAGCTGACTCATTTGGCCAACCTAAAACACACCAAAGCTTTCTCTACCCCACCACACTAGCACCAACCCATGGATGTCTAGGAAAATATTTATTAAACACCTGTCTTTTACCAAATTCTAGCTGGCTGTCTCCACTTCGCCACATTCTAATTTAGAATTTTGGATGTTTTCGCCTTCCACGAACACTCGCGTCGTGGAAGCCATCTTTCTCTCTCCTGGATTTCCCCTCTGGAGTCCCCTTCCACGCTCTCTCGTGGAAGCCTGTCTTCCCCTCCTAAACTCTCTCTCTCCATTCCCTCCCACTCAGTGTAGAAGCTGCTTTCCTCTCCTGGATTCCGTCTCTCTGGATTCTCTCATGCGGTGTGAGAGTTAGCTGTTTCTCTCTCCTCCTCCTGTTTCTCTCTCTAAATAAATCACTTTCTACAAACAACAACAAAAAAAGAATTTTGGATGTTTTAATCTCACTCCCGCCAGATAAAAATTCTGAAAAGAGCTTTAGAGAGATTCACTATTAATTTATAGTTCAACAATTCAGAATTTGTATAAGCCCACAGAGAAGTACAATTTTGCATTATCGTTAAAAAGGGACCAAGGGGCTAACTACTGACATAAAAGGGCAGCATTTTACCCATTTACTAGTTTAAGCTGCTTTCACACCATTTAAAAGCAGCCATTTAAATAGAGTGTTTCATTAGACCCTATTGTTATCCATTTACTGAAGAACATTCAAGGATTTCTTCTTTTTAAAAAATATTGGTCATTTCTTTATTAAGAGTAAAATAATAAAACCACGTATCTTCAAAGACGGGTTTTCGGTGGGGCAAGGGGAGGACGTTCTTTGCATAAATTCCTATATCCCTTTGTATTCTGAGTTAAACCAAGTTAGCACAAAGAGGGAATGTGTCTAATGGGGCTATATTTTACACATAACAAATGCTTTAAAAAGTACTTTATGAATGATTAAATAATGGCTATGTTAAACTACTCCTTTTTCATCTTCCCATCTTTCATCCTATACTAATTTATATCATCAAAAAGCAGTGTTTTTATAGAACTGAGAAGTGCTTTCATTTTCATTATGCCACTGTTTAATGTCATCCCTCACCCTTGAAAAACATGAATGCAGGAACCATCTGCTTGCATGTCATTTCTGACCCTGACAAGAGCACGGTGAAGACACGGCTCATTGTGCCGCAACAATGTATCTCAGACAAGGACCCGCGCTGGAGATTCTTCTTTGGATGTGGTTCCTAGAAAGTGCTGTTGTGAATGAGTCCAGCGCTTCCCTTTGTCGAAAGGATAAAAACCCCATGTGTCAGGATGTGCTCTTTTCTGCTGGGAAACCTCAAGGCCAATTCCATGTCCAGGTGTCAGCAATCCGCTCCCCTTGAGCGCCTTGCCAGGTGGACTTCGCTTCCATTCCCAACTGCTTCACTTTTCATCAAATTCCATTTGCTAAACCACCTCAGAGATTTTGAAAGTAGAAAGGGCACAAACCCCAAACACCCTAATAATAGTGAGATTTCACCGTGTGTGAAAATAAAACAGATCATAAGAACATGGGACATCAGAGACATATCAGATTGGATATTTTTCTTCCCCAAATAACAGGGACATAAAGGCAATAATATTTGTCATGAAACCAGACTGCAGCAAGCAAACATTTCAAAACCAAGACTTAGTTTTTGTATTAGAAACTTATTTACCTATTAGCTACCTGGAACAAATATTTCACTCGAAAAAAAAAAAAAAAAAAAAAAAAAAAACAGTATCTAAGCACCTGGCACCAAAAGTAAGGGAAAGAAGAATAAGTTTTGGTGCCTTTTATCTGGTCACTGATGCAAAGGAGATTCCAAAAATCTAGAGCTCAGGTTTATAGACTTTCTGCTCTAACCAGATGCTCTAGATGCTACTAACATCCCAGAGAGAGGCCAGACCCAACCCCCAAGACTTCCTTTTGTACAGCCTAAGATACAGAACACATGAGGTCACTCTGCAGAGTGAAATGACTGCTGAGGCAGTGAGATGTGGTGTGAAGTAAAAGACTACAGGCTTAGTGAAGGACGATGTGGCAATAAGCGTGGACATTAAAAACACACACGCCCTCCAACGCAGAGAGCTTACTTAGCTTACTTCTGAGTTCTCATCCCAGACAAATGTTTTCTTGCATGCACAAAGAAGCACACGAAGGATACACAATGCAGCATGATTTGAAACAGTAAAACTTTTGGAATTACCCTAAATGTTCATCACAAAGAAAATAAACTGTGGGACATTTATACATGGAATATTTTATGCCAACTATGAAGTTGTTAGATCTCTGCATACAGATATGGAAAGGTCTGTAAGGTCTATTGAGTGGAAAAAAGGAAGCTATAGAATACATGTTCCTACTTGCATGAAATTTAAAATAAACCGTATTTATGTTTCAAAATACACAGGATATATACACATACATACTCGCTGTGAAAAACAAATACACAGGTGATATATACACACACATACATACATCCTGTGAAAAACAATTCAGAAGGGTCACATGGAACTGATGATTGTAATTAGAATGAGTTGGGTAGGTAAAGGAGTTTTACTTTACCTGTATTATTTTAATTATTTAAAATAATGTATTCCTGTGTTACTTGGGTCACTTTTGAGTGATGATTTATAGTAAGAATGCAAACTATGAAAACACATCTAGCTGTTCTCCAACCCCACGCTGCAGGTTTTCCTTCCTAACAAGTGTGGGGAGCCGCCGCGGAGGGCTGCTGTGCTCTGCACAGGAGGTCTCAATCAGTATTTGTTGAATAAAGGTGCCTCAATTTCCTTCCTTATAAGCCCGTGCCCTGATAATGCTGAAAGAGTATCTGTGAGTCTGCGATATGCACGAATCCCCCATGGACACAGGAACAGGAGTCAGTCAGCCCTCAGAAGATGAGTACTGCGTGAAAAGGGAGGGAGAAAGAGCAGGCGCCTCTCGCCTAGCCGCTTTGAGTTCCCAGGCAAAGCTCACCTGGGCCACCTCTTCCAGCCTTCCCTGGCTGGGCTCCTCCAGGGCCAGCCGAGGCCCGGGTTCCCACCATACTATCCCTGAACAATTTGCACCTGCCTTCCCGCCCTCCCTCAGGTCAGCCCCTGATTCCCTCCAGGCGGCCCCAGACTTTTTACACAGGGGCCAGTTCACTGTCCCTCAGACCATTGGAGGGCCGCCACATACTGTGCTCCTCTCACTGACCACCAGTGAAAGAGGTGCCCCTTCCTGAAGCGCGGGGTGGGGGGGGCAGATAAATGGCCTCAGGGGGCCGCATGCGGCCCGTGGGCCGTGCTCCAGCCTGACCTTGCATTTATTCATTCAATAATTTCAACAGATGTCCTGTGATTTTAAAAATTACCACTCACCTAGCACAGAGGAAGGAAAAAAATTAGCAAAAATAACTGCTTTGAGGTTCTGGAGAAGAAAGTCATTTTCCCACCCAGCCTGGGCAGTGTCTGGGGCCCTGCTTAGTTAAAGCCACCAGAGGAAGACAAGGTCTGTGTCAACAACATCCTCTTCCACCTTTCTCCCAGCTCACACACTCATGAGCATCAGCTCTCACTCAACACACACACACACACACACACACACACACGCACACACACACGGGAATGTGGAGCTGAAGCTGACTAATCAGTTCAGGCAGTTCCTCCTTCATCCTATCTTCAGTTATTCTCACCGTTTCTTCCTCCACATCACCCATTTCCAGCTTTGCCTGCCCAGCCAAACACTTACAGCACACAAGAACCCCAGCTTGGAGAATACCAATCTCATTTGACTTAAAAAAGGAAGACCCCCTGCTCCACTTTTCTTACTTCCATCACATGAGCAGACAGGACTTGAGGACCACCTCCTGTAGCTGCATGGTGGGGATGCTAACATCTACTCCTGGATCAACTGCTAAGCAGCCCTCCACCCCTGCTAGTCCAGGGGCACCACCAACACCCCTCCCCTCTGCACATCCGTCCACTCAACAGTAACAGTGCACATGGTACCTCCCTGTAAACCCACCACCAGAATTCTAGAACCTCTTCCATTCATTTAGGAACTTTCTTTGGTGAGAAGCTATCGCTGTCTGTTGAGGAGTGTCCCCATCACCACTGCTATTTAACAAGACCCACTGTCTCTCCTACCGGCCACGCTGTCCCCCCTGAATCGGGTACTTCTCACATTTGTCAGACAGTCAAAAAGTAAAAAAAAACACTGATAGAGAAGGTCAAAAAAAGAAAACTACCCACCAATCTGCTACAGAGGTCTCTGTTTCTGACACAATCATTTTTAAAACACTGAACTTAAGCTGAGGTTAAGAAAGAAATGCGCCGGGCGCGGTGGCTCAAGCCTGTAATCCCAGCACTTTGGGAGGCCGAGGCGGGTGGATCACGAGGTCAAGAGATCGAGACCATCCTGGTCAACATGGTGAAACCCCGTCTCTACTAAAAATACAAAAAATCAGCTGGGCATGGTGGCGCGTGCCTGTAATCCCAGCTACTCAGGAGGCTGAGGCAGGAGAATTGCCTGAACCCAGGAGGCGGAGGTTGCAGTGAGCCGAGATCGCGCCATTGCACTCCAGCCTGGGTAACAAGAGCGAAACTCCGTCTCAAAAAAAAAAAAAAAAAAAGAAAAGAAAGAAATGCATTGTCCTCGCTTGTAAGTGGGGGCTAAATGATAAGATGAACACGCAGAGGGAAACAGTGACGCTGGATCCACCTGACGGTGGGAGGCTAGGAGGAGGGACAGGAACAGAAAAGACAACTGCTGGGTACTGGGCTTAATACCTGGGTGATGAAATAATTATGTACAACAAATCCCCGCGACGCATGTTTACTTATGTAACAAACCTTCACATGTACCCCCAAACCTAAAATAAATGTTAAAAAAACAAAAAAATATGCCGGGCATGGTGACTCACGCCTGTAATCCCAGCACTTTGGGAGGCTGAGGTAGGCAGGTCACAATGTCAGGAGACTGAGACCATCCTGGGCAACATGGTGAAACCCCGTCTCTACTAAAAATACAAAAATTAGAAGGGCGTGGTGGCACGCGCCTGTCATGCCAGCTTCTCGGGAGGCTGAGGCAGGGGAATCACTTGAACCCAGGAGGCAGAGGTTGCAGTGAGCTGAGATCGCACTACTGCACTCCAGCCTGAGCAACAGGGAGAGACTCTGTCTCAAAAAAACACAAAAGGCAAAATGACAAAAAAAGAAATGCAGGACGGAGAGCATCGGGATAAACAGCTAATGTATGATGGGGCTTAATACCTAGGTGATGGGCTGCCAGTGTAGCAAACCACCATGGCATGCGTTTATCTACGTACAAACCTGCGTGTCCTGTAAACGTACCCCAGAACTTAAAATTAAATTTAAAAGAAAGAAAGAAATGCATGTCCCCACATGCCCTCCACAAAATGAGCTGAGGAAGATATACACATAGGCAACACGTGAGGCTGACCTACTAGAGGTCAGTCGGACTCTGGCTCAGAAACCTGAGGGTGCAGGGCAGGGAGAGAATCCTGGTGACATCTTTTAAGCCCCCTTTCCAGCTGTGTCTGGTGCCATTTCAACCCACTGGACTCTTCGGTTAACTGAGTTTATAAATTGCATATACATGTGGACTTTTTTTTCAGCTAAGCCAATTTGAGTGAGTTGTATTCCCACAATCTGTAATCCAAAGAGTTCTGGCTAATATTCTAATATAAGCAAATATCCCCACTCTACGGTGGTCTCACTAGTGAAAGGGTCTAGATGGGGAGGTTCATTGTATAGGTATGACTATAAAATAATAATATTCACATTTTAAAAACAAACCAAATGAGCAAGGACCCCCACTGGAATTCTTCCTAAGGAATTTTAATAGTAAAAAATCTAAATTTTTTTTTCTTTATTTTTCAGACAGGGTCTCATTCTGTCACTCAGCCCAGAGCGCGGTAGCACAATCACAGCTCACTGCAGCCTTGACCTCCCAGGCACAAGCAATCCTCCCACCTCAGTCTCCTGAGTAGCTGGGACCACAGGTGCACACCACCACGCCTGGCTAATTTTTTTTTTTTTTTGAGAGACAGAATCTCACTAAGTTGCCCAGTCTGGGTCTTGAACTCCTGGCCTCCAGCAATCCTCCCTCCTCAGCCTCCCAAAGTGCTGGGATTACAGGTGTGAACTACCATACCCAGCCACAACTCTCAATTAAAAGTTGGATTTTATTTTGGAAAAACTGTCAATACTCAATCAAGGTAATGTCTTTGTCAATATGACATAAGGCTTAACAAAAGAGATATCATTATCTGTATAGCACATAGATTGTTTCACATTGTATCATCAGGAAACCAGCTTTGGGTAGAGTTTTACTACACAAGTCCATCTAGTCCATCTACTCTGGTCATTTTGAGACTCTCTCTCCTTTTTTTTTTTTTTTTTTTAATATGGAGTCTTGCTCTGTTACCCAGGCTAGAGTGCAGTGGCTCAAGCACAGTCCCCTACAGTCTCAAACTCTTGGGCTCAAGCAAGCCTCCTGCCCCAGCCTCCCACATAGCTGGGACTACAGGCGGACACCACTATGACTGGCTCAATCAATTTTTATGTGAAAGGTAACAGTCACACATCCATCCAAATAGAATCATCGGCAATGTGGCTCATGTACAACACTGAACACAGAAGCCAGGTTATAAATTACAGATTCAAAAAGTAGCAAGTACTTGTCTTTCTTCTCTCTTTAATAAAAAGTTAAATTTGCCAAGAAAGATACAATCCTGAATTAAAGACGAACTCTGCCAGGTGTTTCCCGGGATGTCATTACTGCTGGACAAAAAGTCAGCCTCTCAGGCAAACATTAATCATTAGCCATTGTTGATAATTAACTAATGATCTACAAGAATATACCATGGAGGCCTTGTGTGGTCATGCATTTATTTACTCACTCATTTGACGTGTATTTCCTGATGTGCTTCCTGTGTGCCAGGCACAGAATTAAGTTCACAAGGCTATACACCCAAATCAGACTGCAGTCTCTGCCTCTAGGAACGCATACTCTAGTTTCATCCAAAGTCACTCCGCTAATCAGCCAAACAGCCAGGCTGCCAGACCCCACAGCCCATGGGCAGACCATCACACTCCATACCACTTCCCATAACAGTTACAAACCGGGGGAAAGGGGCTGGCGTCTTTACAGGAGAGTGGACTAAGCAAAGGGGAGTCCAGAGGGAAAGCAAGTTCTCAGATGAAGGCAGGCAGGGAGTAGATCAGAGAAGGCTCAAGGGAAGAAGCGGCATAGGAGCTGTCCAAGAATAGACAGAACCTAGGCATACAGAAATAAGAAAGCTCAATTCCAAGAGAACGAAGACCAAGCACAGACGCAGTCTTAATGGCGTACAGACCTAACCCCCACCATACAGGCTACGCCCAAGGAGCCAGGTTATAAAATTGTGTTTCAGGTGTTACGGCTCACACCACCAGATGCAAAAGCCACGTGATGCTGAACTACATGACCACGCAGATACAATGGACTTGCTTTTTAAGTCCAGTTAACACGACACTCAGATCTTAGCCATGGAGGAAAGAAAGCCATCAAAGTAGGCTGTCCCACAGCATTCCTGGCCACTGTAAAGCATCTGGTCCCACAGACAAGCATTCACAGCCCAGCACTGCTTCTCAGACAGGTCCCACCATTCTTGCTACTCTGAGCCCTGGAACCAGAGCACAAAATCTCCTAGACTGCTCAGCTGTGAAAGCCAGCACTGAGGGCTCTTTCAGCCAGAGGTACACAAGAAGGGCCACAGACCCTAAGCTTTTCAGGAATAACACGTACACCTTCCCACTCATTCCCGGCTAAGGACCTGCAAGAAATCCACAGAGGAACCTGCCACTCATGAAAATCCAAAACACGGCTCAGAGGAAGGAGTGATGGAGATACTTCTCCCAGGAGAGCCATTTGTTTGGTGTATATCAGCAATATCTACATCTACCATATACCGCTACCACTGCATCAGGCATGGCTGGGGATTCAGAAAGCTTCACTATGAACTGTATTCTGAAGATGCTTAAGAGGATAAAGATGTGCATATAAATTTAAAATATAGGGTATTTTATGTGCAAAATGCTACAAAAAGAGGTTTAGATTGTTTGGATCAGTTTCAGGAAAGGCCTCATGGAAGAAACACGATCTGAGATTATTCTTGAGTAGCTGCAAGGAGAGTGACAGTAAAGAAGAGGCAGTAGAGGCCGGGCGCCATGGCTCACACATGTAATCCTAGCACTTTGGGAGGCCAAGGTGGGTGGATTGCTGGAGTCCAGGAGTTTGAGGCCAGCCTGGGCAAGATGGTGAAACCCCATCTCTACAAAAAATACAAAAATTAGTCAGGTGCAGTGGCAGGTGCCCATAGTCCCAGCTACTCAGGCAGTTGAGGTAAGAGGATTGTTTGAGCCCTAGAGGCAGAGGTTGCAGTGAGCCAAGATTGCACCACTGCACACCAGTGAGCCAAGATCACGCCACTGCACGCCAGCCTGGGCGACCCCTGTCTCAAAGAAAAAAGAAGGGTAGTACGAAGGAAGAGACATTTCAAATAAAGAAGCCAGGAGGTGGGCAAGTGGGGGGAGGAGGGGTGTTTAGGAACTTGTGTGGACAAATGAGTGGAGCTATAAAGGAGAGGAGTGGAGACAAAACCCAATAAAGCTGGACCGGACCAAGCTGAACCTGGCCACACTCTGGCCTTACCCCAGTGGGGAATGGGTAGACACTGAGGCCTCAGGATCACTTCTCCAGCAAAAGTCACTTGCCAGTGGAACGAATGGACAGGAAGGGGACTTGTGGGCCTCTAGAGGCAAAATGTCAACAGGCTCAAAACCCAGCAAGCTCAACAACAAGATGAGAAGAGGGGCAAGAAAAGGGTCACAGACAGTGAAACTTTCAGTTTGGTTTAAAAAACACCTTGTATATCAGGTCCTTTGCTAGATAAGGGGGTAGAGGGGCATGGGCCCTGGGCCGTGCCCTCCAGGTACTTAGTGCTGCTTTAGAGATGGCTTAGAGGTGAGTGCAGCCATCAGTAGAGGTCAAGGAAGGTCTGATTTGGCAGATGAAGATCCTCATTCTGGACGTTTTTAATTTTAAGCGGCTCCACACTCCAGAGAACTAGGAGGTAGCATCAGGAGGGAGAGTACCGCGGACAGATTACACAGACTCAAAACTGTTCAACCATGTCGGTTTGCTTATAAGAAACTGAATGATAAAAAATAAAGCATTTTTCATCACAGTGAAGTATGATATTGTAATCATCCCCACTCTGACACTTGATACAGAGGCATTCCCCTCCTCTGTGCTAAGAAAATAAAATAAATGACATTTGCTTTCCATAAGCAGAACTGAGGAAACACCACTACCGACTGAGCTAGGAGGGATATTACTGTGGGAACTGAGTTGCACCGTTTCCATGACTTCAGCCTCCACCAGTCCCTGCAAGTCCATAAATGAAAGCTGCATAAAAACTTGAGACTGTTTATATTTTTAAAAAATAAATAAAGAACAAAAACTATCCTTGGGAAAACTTCTGCCGCCCCGCCCCCACCCCCAAGGTAGTTTCCAAATCCCAAAACTAGCTGAGTTACATCCTATCCAGAACGAAGACACATTGGGTCAATGGGGATGGCCACTTACCCAACAAAAGTAGTAATTTTACTAGGTAACTGGTAACAGGCAGAAACATCACCTATAAAGCTGGCCCTGAATCTCACTCTAACTGCTCAACACACACCTTTCCCATGGAGCTATCAGGCAAAGAAAACCAGCAGCTTCCGGATACATGCAGCTTTCCAACTCATTGCGGACTCTGTCCTTTGATTTTACCATTCACATTAAATGAAAGGTATTTACTACAGATCAAAAATAAGCTTCATTTAGCTGCCTCTAAACCAATCCCAAAAATAGAGCAATCACTCTGGTACAAATTGGGTCAAATGTATTTAAAAAAAAAAAAAACAGCTCCCTCATGGGAGGACCAAGATGGCATGGGACCTTGCTAAAAGTCAGAAGGAAATCCACAAAGATCTTCCCTTCCCACAGTGAGAAAGGAAGTATTTAAAGAGTAAAGCAGAGTATAAATTCATCTGGCCATGTGACCATCCAAGTCAAAGTAAGACACAAAGTTGAATGCCATGAGTTTCAGAATACTATGTGAAGAGGTCAAAGGAATATACGTTGGCTTTTAGAAAGGCCTGCCAAATTAACACACTGCCAAATCCCCCATTAAAAAAAAAAAAAAAGTCCAATGCTTAAGAATTGTCAAGAAAGGATTTACTGGAGAGGGGGTGCAAAAGGAAGAAGAGAGATTTATCCATTTCTTGTATTTCATTTCCTCATTTCTTAGCTGAGAAATCCAAATGGTCTGACAGCACTTACACCAGTGCCCTGAATTTCCCTGCGAAAATTTCAGAATATTAATTGGCTTACACATGCAGCTACATTAATTATTCCATTGATCTGAATTAATCTGCCTTTCCGAAAGGTATTTATTTTCTAAGTTTGTTTAATCGTGTTCTCTTGAGCTACAAAAAGCAACAATCTGGGTCACCATCCACATCGTTAAATTTGGTAAGAAGGCTAACACCATCTCTGGCCTCGACTATAATGATCTATCTCCATCGATGGGAGGCTTCCCACCACGTCTGCTTTTTATTTAAAACAATCATCTAGTGTCACATGGCTACAAGCAAATCAAAAGCTATGTAAAATGTTCAGAGTTACACAAATGATCTCTGGCATAGTAAAAGTATATACTACCAGTGTTTATGTGGTTATCCAACTCCCATTTATAGTTACCTTTTCAGCAACAATACCCAAAATTTTTAGAAAATTCTCTAGATATCAAACTACCAAAGCCCAAATACAAATAGACATCACATTACATCTGAAATGTGCCACAACATTTTAAATGTAACATGAAATCCTGTACATAAATCGTTAAGGCTTATTCACAAGAGCATAATTTCACTATCTTCAGAAGCCAGCAGAGCTCTCCCACACAAGGGAGAGCCTAGTGTGTTTGCCTTTACAACGCTCGCTCAGTTAGGAACATCCAGCCCTGCTAAAATAGAGCTTCAACATGAGAAGCCAAAAACAAACGGAACCAGCTAAGAGAAGAGAAGAAAAACAATAGAGTTTCCTGTTATCCGGCATGGGCTCCCCTTCATCTACCATCCTGCATGGCTTCTGACTGCAAAGAACCAATCCTTGCAAGAAGGATGCTGCAGCACCAGAAAAATCCTGAAATGGCTTCTGAATCATCAAAGAAAGATTGCAGAATGTCAGAGGTAAAAACGATCCTAGCAATCTTCTTATCCAGTCCTCCCAATTGCTGGTAGCTGCATGGCAATGCAGAAAGGTATGAAAAATGACCCCAAATACAACTAGTTGACAGGTGACTGGGACAAGATCCTAGTGGCAGTCTAGTGCTCTTCAGTGCTTTTTTTTTTTTTTTTTTAACTATATCAACCTTTCCCAAAGGAAGTTCCATGGACCACCAGTTCCATGATGTTAAAGTCTTTTGCCAAAAGAAAAAAAAAAATGTTTAAAGAATTTATGACTGATTACTTTTTAGGGACTAGCTGAGTTAAACAAAAGGAAACCTGTTTTTTAACTGCAGAACTTCCCAACGCTTTTACTAAGCTAGCATGCACTATAAATCTTTAAGAAGGCAGCAAAGTATATGAAAGCATCCTGAAAAATTTAACCATACAATTATTTTATCTTGGGACACATCATAGGATGTGGGGGCATTTCATAGGACACGGAGTAGAAACTTTAATACCATACCATGTATTCAATAATACATATTATTCTCCAAATTATGCTCTATGTAGATTTATTAGTTTTGTTGTATTCTACTTCTCTAAAAATAGTTCATGTACAAAGTCTATGATAATTCTCTACTTACCAGAACTGACCAAAGTACCCACCACTCCCAAGAACACTAGATTTAAAAAACAAAACAAAAAAAACTAACACTGTCAGGAAAAGAATGGTAGCAAAAACTTATATGGAGAGAAAATCTGCTACAAATCTCTTCCATAACAATCCCATATCTATTTATAAAAGATTCATGACTTTAAATACTTTCATTCAGTATAAATTTGAGAATACAGGTTAAAACAAACAAACAAAAAAACCACTGTTGCAAAGCCCCAAGAAACACCACATGCATGGCTGTAAAAACTTCAACCACCCAAAAGGCAAGCTGCCAGTTTTAAGTATAGAAGCAAATGATAACCATATACCAGGACCAGCAGGAACTCTCAGGACACTTACCAAGTTATGATTTGTTGAATTAGAATCATCTTCAGGGAATGGGATGTAAATAGCTAAGGCCACACAATTGGCAAAAATAGCCAATAATATAAATATGTCAAATGGTCTGAAAAATCTTGTTAAGGTATATATGTGTTATGGAAACACAAACCATGTCCCTCATCACACTCCCGCTCACACCACTTGCGAAGCACCTTTAAAATGAAAATGGCATACACAAATCATATTTCGGCTGACTGCTGAAACTGCTAGGTTTTCAGCACAAGTAATCGTCAGTGGTCATCTCACAGTGGAGCCTCCTATCAAATGACCTGTCCTATCAAACGTCCTTTCCTTCTGTTGCAAGGATCATGTTACACTCATTCTTCTGCTGCACACTGTCTACTGAAACCTAAAAGTACATCCAATTAGGGCACTGTGTGAACCAGGTTTCTGCTTTTATAGGTTTAAAAGTGACAAGGGCCTTGCTAAGTTCCCGGCTGTGGTAGACACAGGGAAGTCATCATGGGGTAAATCTCTTCTGCAGAGCCTTGCCTCCATGTGTTAGAGCCATTTTCTCAGGGGCTATTCTTGGCAGGGTCAGCCTAAATCGCCTGTCTGGATTGGGCCAGGTCAAGTCACCAGGACCTTCTCCGTTCTACCTGTGACTTTCTCATGGCATGTTCCAATACCTCAGATGTGATCAGCAGCGAGCCAGGCTTCAGCTCCTGCCTCTGCTTTCTCTGCTAGAGGAATCCATGGCTATAACCGCTTCAGATTAGAGCTGGACTGGAGCTCAGTTTATAATATGCTGTTACCGTGCTCAATTTGTAAACAAATTAAATTAAAAAGCCATATGAAATCAGCACCAGACACATTAAAAGTAGGGTTTAACAATTCTCAATCTCGGTGGTCTATCTGGAAGAACCACTGTGAGATCAGCCTTCAAGAAATACTTGCCTAAACATTCTGGTGTTATTAAGAGACATTGTCAAAACTGGCAATACAAAATTTGACATCTGCCAAAATGACTGTTTTTCTTCTTTGGGTTTTCAGCCTTTCCAAATGCAAGGTTTCACGAGCACCAGCCTCATCTGCAATTCCTGGGCTTGATTTTACGACAGTGCTTCGCCTATACACACTTACCCACAAGAGGCAAGGCCACGGTTTAACCAAATACCTCAACATACATAAAACTGGAGGCTACAAACAGAACTATCCTCCATTTGTCCTGACATTCTTTTGGAAAATCCAAAAATGCTACAGAAAACAAACGCTTTACCTCTCTAGAGATATCTTTTTTTTTTTTTTTTTTTTTTTTTTTTTGGAAATGGGGTCTCACTGTCACCGAGGCTGGAGTGTACTGATGCAATCTCAGCTTGCTGCAACCTCTACCTTCCAGGCTCAAGCCATCCTCCCACCTCAGCCTCCCAAGTAGCTAGGACTACAGGCATGTGCCACCAGACTGGCTATTTTTTTTTTTTTTTTTTTTTCAGTAGAGATGGGGGTTTTGTCATGTTGCCCAGGCTAGTCTTGAACTCCTGGACTCAAGCAATCTGCTCACCTTAACCTCCCAAAATGCTGGAATTACAGGCATGAACCACCGTGCCCGGCCTCTGCAGAGAGAGATCTTGAGTTTCATAAAACTCCATCCTCAAAGAGCTTTGATAACTCATCAAAAAAAGGCAATGAATAACATTATTCCCTTACTAATTTAGATGGGTTTCTTTTTAGCCAATTGGCTTTAATTCACACTGGTTCTCTTAACTCATCTAATATTATAAAATCTTTTTCACCCAGGGATCCAACTTTCAGACAAGCCCACCTTAGGAAGACTTCAGAATTCCCTTTCCATTTTTCCTTTTCACGGGTCTCCACTGAAATCTAAAATGTCAAGGCCCCCAGTGTTGTTCTCTAGAGAAACACAATAGTCTCTTCCCTCCCTCACACTACCATTCTTCCTTTTCAATTTTCTAATCCCTAAATGATAAACCAGCACCTCTGAGAAACACTAGCACTGTTCAGGAGGACTAAACATAAGTTGCATTTTCACTTTGTACTGGTCCAGTTTCCGTCTCCAGGTACAAGCGGATACCACCTCACTGCCATAAGATTTTCACAAGTGAAGCAGAACAGAGCCATAGAAAAATAGATGGGTCTGATCCTAACAATTCCTTCTGATAAGGAGAACATCCCTCACTCCCTCAGGGGGCAGGACACTGTCACGCCTGTCTGTAAAAACAAAGGACCTTGCTCTCCTGCTGTGGACTGGGCCTGACAGAGCTGGCTGGGGTGGAAAGGGTTTCTATAGCCTGCTCCCTAAATTAGAAGGAAACTGTCATTTTTTAAATATATATATTATTTAAGGATCTACCTATTTTACAAACTATCCCATTTGTAAACAGGCCTCTCCCTGAATTGGCAGCCACATCCCCTAACCCCTGTACACATGTGTCTGGCAACTGAAAGAAGGGAGACAGCGGCGTGATCCAGGAATTCACTCTATACGCAAAAACTGCTCTGTACACATCACTGTGCACAAACAGAAACAGCATCAGGCCTCCCACCTATTCCACACAAAATCAGTGACCCCACAAGGAGATCTCTGCTTACTCAGAGTCATGTCAAGCCAATCCAAGGAGGAGAAGATCTTCCTGGCAAGGTACAGCCACTGCCATGACTCCAGCAATGCCACTGGGCCACACGCTGGCTTACTGAGCTCCCTCCTGGTTCTCAGACTAGAGAACTTCAAGAGAAAACACACACACACAACCCCACCTATGTAAGAGACACTATAACTCACTCTAGAGAAGGGACATCTGTTGCAAAATGAAAAAGCACACAAGAACCCCTCGAACCCTACCCTAGCATTTGGCTGCTCTCTCCAAAACCTTTCTAGACAGTTACCTCATCTTAACTCCTGTCCACAAGTAGAGAAAACAGCCAGCTGAGACAGAGAGCATGCAAATAGCTGCGGAGCTTGATTCTCAAATTATAAGGGGATTTCAGCTCCACTTTCTAGCTGGTTGCCAACATCTTCCCCTTTTGGTATGGCCCCTCCATCCTTCTGGGCCTGGTGGGGGGAATTCCTATATTCACACCCCTTCCTATAGTTAGGAATTGCTCTAAGGCCCCTGTCAGTTCCAAACACACTTCTGGGGAAAGGAAATGCTTTATGTTACCCAGACCAATGAATCATCTGCCTAATTAAAAAGCCATTTGCTCAGAAAGAAGGCCTCGGTCAATCTTCTCTGAAGAGGTTGGCCTCCAGATTTGGGAAGGGGTTAAGCAGGCTGAAGCACAATCGTTTCCCAAGATCTTGGACATGACAACCATTCTGGGGCATTTGGAGTTCAATTTTAAAAATACAAAGGAGACACCCAGATATGTAAGTCCAGTCCAAGGACATAGACAGAATTTTTTATAAAGGCAGCAACTGCAAATTCCTCCACTGAGAGGGCTGTTCTATAACTCATAAGGGCTCAGGAAGAAGAGGCACACACCAACCTCTCCCTTCCCTGGCTCCCTCATGCTCACGTTTCAAATGCTTTCTCAGAACTTGTCAAAAGGAAATTCCAGGAAGTTACAGCATTGAACAGGAAAAAAAAAAAATCAAAAGTAATCTCTCCCTAGGAAGCACGTGTTCATATCTGCAGCTACCTGAATAATTAGAGTCACCAAATGTCAGACTAGAAGCAACCTTAGCATTAATTGTAGTTGCAGAAGCAAATTTCAAACATCAGAATGAGAAGATTCTACTAAAGGTCAAAAATGTATTCCCTTCCAGTAGCGTCTCATACAGTCTTTTTTTTTTTTTTTCTAATCTGTATGCCTTATGTGCAATAGGTTCAATGCATGGTATTGCCCAAAAACAACACAGAATTTAAAACTAACCATCTAATGTCCAATGACCAAAGGTTGGTTCCCCATTTTAATTATCTACCACTGTGAAGTTTCAGGCTGTCGTTCCCTCCCCCTACTACTACTACACACACACCCAGACAGTGGGCTAAATATACCCGTACAGCCACCCCTCTGCAACCCGAGGAGACAGGAAGGTATATACAATGAAACCCCTTATATACAACTTCTGTTGCTCGCATTCCAGACTGCTACAGCTTTGTGTCATTTCAGAAAGCAAATCCTTTTAAAAAAAACAGATGGTAGAAGAGAAAACGAGAAAGACTACCCCCCAAAAAAGGATACTTCCATTCCACTATACTAATGCAGGCTCTTCGGATGGGGTTATTGAGTGATAAACAGAAAAGGGCGCGGGCAGGTCGGCTGTTGGACGAGTTACCCTGTTTTTTGCTCTTGGCGTATTGCTGACGTTTTCTTTGGGAGAGAGATCCTACAGGTGGGGGTGCAGAGGTGCTCATAGTTTGGGCAGCCTTGGCCTGTCTAGCAGCATCGATTGCAGCTTGCCAAGACAGGACAGTTTGCTTGGAGCTGTTCGGCTGAGAAGTTGGTCCTTCACCAGAAAGAGGGAGTCTGGTGCCTCTTGCATAGTTTGCCTCTGGGGAGAAGGAGAAAACAAAGATTTTTTTTTTAAATGAGGATCCAAAGTGTAGGAGAAAAAAAATCCAAGGTTGTCTCCCATCAATAACCAGGGTAATCATTCATTCCTGTGTTTCCATTTTGAATCTCATGTCCTATTTTTCACAAGCTGGGGTTTAGTCAGCTAGAGAGGCAAGAAAGTCCACGAGCTCTGGTCTCCGTGTCAATCACACAGGATCAATGCTGCATCACACCCAGCAGAGTTAGTACTCCTTCACTTCATGTCTTCACAAAGGGTCTTTTAATGCATTGCTTCTGACAAAACTGAGGTCATTCCCACATTTAATTCACATCTCTGATTTTTAAAACCCATCTATCTCTAATGAGTTAACAGATAGGTACAACAGCTTTTCTCTAACATAACTACCACTAGCACCAAGAAAAAAAAGGCAGCACCAATAATTCAATAGTCTTAATCATTTTCAGGGTGTTACTCCAACATCTTTCCACAGCCACAAATGCATTTTTTTTTCAGTACGGGGTGGGGGGGGGATCTTCCACAGGCACCCAGGCAATACCAAAAACCCCATAACAAATATCTAGATTATGCACTGACACTTCCTGCAAATGAAAATTCATGATGCTTGGGACTCATTTCCTCCACAGGCTTCCGAAAACAGAAAACATCTTTAGGGCTTTTTTGCATTTTAAATTGCAGCAGCATCAGCCAAGCCAGCATCCAGAGAGACAGGCAAGGCAGTCAGCCTGCACCCCTACACCTAGGATAGACTGGCTGGATTATGCCAGAGGCCTCCAGGCCTAAGAGGGAATTATCTCCGTGTAGGCTAGCATCCAGGTGCACACAAGGCAGAAACCCAGCGAGGCTCCCTATGCAAAGCCCCCACCAGCTTTGGGTCAGGCCACCTCCCAGGCAGATCTCTCAGGCACCTGCCACCCTCTGCCACAGTCTCCTCACTGAAGCAGAAGTCAAAGTGAGAGAGGTGGCAGAAAGGTGGAGAATGAGCGTTTGCAAAACCAATTATTGCTAAGTAAAGAGTCAAAGCAAGCATCGGTCTGAAAGCCTGAGAAGGAGGCAAAGCGGGCGAGCAGTGGGCAATCGGAACCGGGGACAAGTCGTGCCAAGCTTCTCCCTAGGGGAGCGCTCACCCGGAAAGGCTTCCAGCCGACCGGGGTTGGGGGGCACTGGCGGTCTCCAAAGGGGAGGGCTGGCCAGCTCCATCCTCCCTCGACCCAGCCCCGGCCGGCGTGGAAGCTGCACGTGGTGCCAGGGCCAGGGCTGGGGAGGGGAGCCCCACAGCGGCAGCCGCTCCCCGGGCATTGCTAGGTTACCGACGTGTGCACAGCCAGAAAGGGAGCGGGAATGCACGCTCCACCCGAGCCCCTTCCCCCGATGACACCACCGATGACACCGAGGCCAGGCCTCCCCCGCGAGGGGAGGGGTGTACTTCACCCACCGGCTCGGAGGGCAAAACCGGGCAATCCTAGAATTTTCCGGATGCCACCAGGGACCTTCTTCCTAGTCAACGAGGAGGCGGGGGAGGAGGGGAAAGGCGAGGAGAGGCTGGCAAGGGGGCTCCGGCTGAAGACTCGCGGCCCCCTGCCATCGCTCGGGGGCACAGAAGGAAAGTTGAGCCCGAGGACACTGAACCCGAATCACCCCGACTCGCCGCCCCTCCGCCCCTCCGGCTGCACAGTGCTCCACACACTCCACGGCCGCCCCCACCCCACAAATGCAGAATTAACTCTGACATTCAGGGCCTGGAGGGGAGCGCGGAGTGGTAGTCACGCATGTCCCTCTCTGTGTAGACGACACCGAGCTGGCAGCACCCTCTCCAACGCCCTCAACCCACCCGGCCCCTCGGGGAAGGGAGAGGGGGCTGGAAGACCGTGATAGGATCCGATTTGGCAGCGGGTGCCCGGGCTCTGGCTGCTCACCGTTCGCGTGGTCTGCTTGCTGCTGCCGTTGATGCTGCATTTTTTTCATCATCATCATCATCATCATCCACGAACATTTATTGAGCGACTACTGTGTGCAGGGCACTGTGCTGGGCGTTGGGCGGGGGCGGAATGGGGAAGGGGATCACCAATAGGTAGGAGCCGCGGTCCCTGCCCTTATTCTCGCTTCAGCAGGGGGTGGGGAGGGACGAGGACAAATAACAGAAAATAAGGATAATTGATAAAAAACCGCTCGCCGCCCAAGCTCTTTTCCAAAAAATGGAGCAAAATAAACTTTTTAAAAAAATAAAATCCGATGTATATATTATCTTAATAATATATACATGTAATTTTTTGCTGCAAAGGAGAACTGGCTTGTCCCCTCCTCTAGCGGAGAGACGCCGCGGTGATGCCGGCCCGGCCGCCGGGGCTGCTCTGCGCGCCCCCCATGCCCGCCCGTCCGCCCGCCCGCCGCGGTGCCCGGTGCCCGCCGCCGCCGCCCGCGCCGCCGCTGGCTCGGGACCGCGGGCAGCCGGAGCTCACATCCGGGGACGGAGGCGCCCGCCCGCCCGCTCGCTCCGCGCCCGCCGCGCCGCGCCGCACGCCGACTTCGCCCTGGCGACGCTGCGCGCCCGCCGCCGTCCCCCGCCCCCCGCCCGCCCCGAGCCTCCCACGGCCCGCGCCGCGCCCCGGAGGGTCGGCCGCCCGGCGCGGGGATCTGCCCGGAACCGCCCGCGCGCTCGGAGTGGCCGCCGCGTGGGACTCGGGGTGCCTCCACCCCGGCCTGGCCTGGCTGACCTGCGGGCGCTGAAGGGTTAAGCGCGCTCCAGCAGCGGACTGCCCGGTTAACCCTCTCCGCGCCGCCCGGTGCGCTCAAACCCGTGGCCCCGGAGGAGGCGGGCGGTGCCAGTGGCTCCCGCGGCGCTGGGGTACGGATAAAGCCCTCCTCCCGGCGCTTTTCTGGGCTGGGGGACCGAAGGAGCTCCTGCGCCCGCCAGGGCTCCGCGCGGCCCTCCCTCTGCACACACCTGGACGAGGCCCCGCCCCCTGGGAGCACAGGTGCTAGCGGGCGGTAGCGGCTGCGGTCTCCCTGCGCACCCTCTTCAAGGCTCGCCCGGGTTCCCCGCAGCTCCGGAGCCGGGCAGGCGCTCCCTCCTTTTCTAGGGTCCTTTCTGGACTCGCGGGTATGGGGGAGCCCGGCTCTGCTCTGTGGAGAGCACTCACTACCCCAGGTAACTGCCTGCAGCTGGAACAGCCAATCCAGGGCGCCCCCCTTCTTCTCCCCAGCCCAGTGCCAGGCCTGGCGTCGCGCAGGGCCAAGGGGTTTGAGGGGTGCAATATCACCCCTACCCTACCCTACCCCACCCCGCCCCCATGTGTGTTTGGAGGCAGGTACAGAGAAGTCAAAGCCAAGGTCTTTCAAACAGCTCATGTTACTCAAGGAAATAGACAGTGCTGCTGAAACTGTTGCCTCCAGTCTGGGAGCTGAAGGGAGTAGTTTGTTTTATGATACCTTCGCTGGCTCGGATTTAGGGTGGGGAGGTTTGCAAACGGCAGCTCCTGTCTAGGGGGGAAAATACTTTATCCAGTGGATGCCTGGTATTTTTTATTTAGCTTTGTGCTGGCTGTTAGGAGAAGGGCGTCTGCTTTATTACTTCACAGGATTCGATTTATTTGCTTTTGTTCCGATCTGCATGTTCCTACGGTGTTTTAGAACGTTTCAGAACAGTGGCTTTAAAGCAAAAATAAAGTAAAAGCTCAGCGTGAATTAAGAAAAATAAGTGTTTATGGGAAGGTGTTCTTTGCCCATAGACGACACATTAGTCATCCTCAATTGTTGGGGGGGCACCTGGGCAGAGAGACTGGGGACCAGACACAAGACTCTCCAGGGGCCTTCATCAGGGGGTGTCTGGTCCGTAAGGATGAAAACAACCAGACTTGTTCTTTTTTGTGTGCTTTGTTTTTGGAGACTGAAGAGGTGAGGAATCGCCTATGGTCTAGTAACAATATAAATCTGGCCTGAGCTACCGCTCCTACGGCTGCTTCTGATCCAAAATCGGAAGGGATAGAAGACGCTTCCCTCCAAAGAAACGGACCATCCACGGGGCATGTATGAAATTCACAAGCATATGTGTCACTTTCAGAACTCCTGGTCTAAAGCCTTGCTTCTTGAGGCCTTTTCTACAAAATCCCATGAACAAGTTTGTTTTATATCTTCGCTGGCTCAGATTTAGGGTGGGGGAGGTTTGCAAACAGCAGCTCCTGTCTAGAGAGAAAAATACTGTATCTAGTGGATGAGGGAGCGGAACCATATTTGCTTATGGTTCAGTTCAGTGTGGCCAGCATTCATAAAGCACCAGTTAAGAACAAGGGTCCTGCTAGATGTCAGGACAAATCTGTGGCACAGTTCCTCAAGGACAATCTAATGATGGAAGAAAACTTACCAAGTTTATGGAATTGCAGAGGGTTTTGTTGGTTTTTTTTTTTTATTTATTTTTAGAAACAGGGTCTTACTACATGGCCCACATTGGAGTGCAGTGGTATGATCATAGTTCACTGTAACCTACAAATCCTGGCTTCAAGTAGTTCCCCCTCAACCTCCCAGCATGCTGGGATTACGGGCATGAGCCACTGCTCAGCCTTGAATTGGAGTTTTTGACATTCCATCCTAGTTTCTGAAAGAGTCCCATCTTGGCGACGTCTCCAGCAAGCATTTATTTATTTATTTATTTATTTTGAGGGCCTCGATTCAGCACAGCTCTAGATGTATTGGCCCATTGGGTAATTTAAATATTTATATTCCCATGGTAATGGAAACTACGGAGTAAATAATACATTTTTTTAAAGGCTTCCTGTGTGCCAGGTTCTAGGGTAGGCACTTTATATGTACTAACTCATTTAGTTCTCATAACAAGCCTATGAAGTACTATAAAACCCTCATTTTGGCCAGGCACAGTGGCTTATGCCTGTAATCCCAGCACTTTGGGAGGCCAAGGCAGGCAGATCTCTTGAGTCCAGGAGTTTGAGAACAGCCTGGCCAATATGGTGAAACCCCATCTCTACTAAAAATACAAAAATTAGCTAGGGGTGGTGGCATGTGCCTGTAGTCCCAGCTACTTGGCTGGCTGAGACAGTAGAATCCTTTGAACCTGGGAGGCAGAGGTTGCAGTGAACGGAAATCATGCCACTGCACTCCAGCTTGGGCAACAGAGCAAGACTCTGTCAAACTAAAAAAACAAAAAAACAAAGAAAACCTCATTTTACAGACAACAAAACCAAGACACTGAGGATTTAAGTAGCTTGCCCAAAACCACACACAATTACTTAGTGGCTGAGCCAACCAGACATGAAGAAAGGCTAAAATAAAAGATTTCAGCTCTAAATCAGCTACGTGTGCTACAACCCAATTATGTTGCTAACACACTGTTGTGGGGGCTTAATCTCCATGACCTTATTTATAAAACACTCCCATGTGAAGGCACCAAGCTGCCACACCAGACATGGTTACCTGTGTGCACTGTGTTTCAAAAAGCCTTGCTGCTGGCCCAATCCTGAACCTCACCGACTCACACCGCAGGTCATGTATGAAATACCCCTTCTCCAGTTTTCCTCCCACAAATAATCCATCTTGTTCAAAACACACCGTGTCACTTCCCTATCCAAAAATGTTTTTTTCCTCATTCCTTCCACATCCAACCTAAACTCCTCTGACTAGCATTCAACCTTATCATCTCCCACCATTCACCTTCACTGTGGTCTGCAGTCTCCTCATTAGAGTGTGAACATGCTGTGCTCATTTCTGACTCTCTGCCTTGGCTCCTGTTTATTCACTGACCTGGAATCCCTACCTTGCTGACTTGCTGACCTCTCACTAATCCCTCTCCATTGAACAAGCCTTGGTCAAGTTTCTGCCTCCTCCAGAAGCCTCCTCTGATTGCTCCTGCTGCTGTGGACACACGTGTGCCCCCACCCCCACCTCACCTTCCCTAAAGGCCTGCAGCACCTGGCTTTCTCTTTAATGACATACATTCTTGTGTCTTGTATGATTGCTTATTGGCTATAAATCCTCTCTCTCCAACCACAATGTGGGTCCTTAAGCAAGGATCACCTCCTTAGCCCCCTCCCCCTGCTGCCAAGTGTTATGCTCACAGCAGGCACTAAATACTCTGATTAATCTACACAGGATCATAAAAGCCCACAGAGATCACTAGAAATTGTCAGCTGATATTTACAAAAGTCCCATAAAGTTTATGATAGCACACTTGGCCCTTAGATAGTAAAAATATAAAACAGGGAAAATTGGGTCCTTTGCACATCAAGAATTCTAATTAAAGAAGATAAACAAACAGATCCTGAAGGATATATGCAAAACATATCCTTAAACTGTGATATTGGGTCTGAATGAGTTCCTCCATCCATAGACCCTGATGCTAAGAGGGGAGCCCTTACCACTAACCACCAGAACAGGCAGATTAGCGGGGTGGGAACATGTGTTCCACGTAGAGGGTGGCATGTGCAAAGTCAGGCTGAGAAGTCTGGAGTATGTGCAGAAATTACGGAGTAGATGTTTAGGCTGGGACCCAGGGGGACTTAGGAGATGGTGGTGATAAGGAAGCTTGCAAAGGCAGCACAGAGTGGGCAGTGTCACGTCTCTAGTGTCTGGCTCAACAGACTAGGTGTTACCCGGAGCCAGCAGTTCTGATTTTTTTTTTTTTTTTTTAAATCTCAGGACCTCTTTAGACTCCTAACAATCATAAAGAGCTTCTTGTTTTTGTTTCTCAGAGATAGGGTCTCACGCTGTCACACAGGCTGGAATGTAGTGGTGCAACCACAGCTCACTGCAACCTTTAAAAAAATTTTTTGTAGAAACGGAGTCTCACTTTGTCAAATGATTCTCCTATCTCAGCCTCCCAAAGTGCTGGGGTTACAGGGATGAGCCACTGCACCCAGCTGAGAACGTTTTCAAATCATTTATAATTCACTTGAAAATAGTCACAAGCCCATTACGTGTTAACATCAATTTTCATTTTAAAATGAAAAGTAACTTTCCCAGAACAAAATCATGAGAAGAGTGGTATTCTTATTGTTTGCAAATCTCTTTGCTGTCTGGCTGAAGACAGCTGGATTCTCCTCTGTGCTGCTGCGTTCAATCAGGAGTGATAGAATGTTTGGACTGATGTATGTGAAGAGTAGCCTCACACAGGTATGTAGTTGGAAAATGGAGGACTGTTTTAATCACCTTTTCAGATAACTGCAGATGTTATTCTTTGTCGTGATGCCAAAACTTGACTTTTTTTTTTTTTTTTTTTTTTTTTTTGAGACGGAGTTTCACTGTTGTTACCCTGGCTGGAGTACAATGGCACGATCTCGGCTCACTGCAACCTCCGCCTCCTGGGTTCAGGCAATTCTGCTGCCTCAACCACCTGAGTAGCTGGGATTACAGGCACGCGCCACCATGCCCAGCTAATGTTTTGTATTTTTAGTAGAGACGGGGTTTCACCATGTTGACCAGGATGGTCTCGATCTCTCGACCTTATGATCCACCCGCCTCGGCCTCCCAAAGTGCTGGGATTACAGGTTTGAGCCACCGCACCTGGCAAAACTTGACTTTTAAAAGTTAGTTGAGGGCTGACCATGGTGGCTCATGCCTGTAATCCCAGCACTTCAGGAGGCCAAGGCAGGCAGATCACAAGGTCAGGAGTTCGAGACCAGCCTGACCAATATGGTAAAAGCCCATCTTTGCTAAACATACACAAGAAATAGCTGGGTGTAGTGATGCACCACTGTAATCTCAGCTACTCAGGAGGCTGAGGCAGAAGAATCGCTTGAACCCGGGAGGTAGAGGTTGCAGTGAGCCAAGATCGTGCCACTGCACTCCAGCCTTGGCCACAGAGCGAGACTCTGTCTCATGAAAAAAAAAAAAAAAAAAAGTTAGTTGAAATATGTAATTTCAAACCATGTCAGTGAAACTTTTTACAATGTTACATTAAATTCTATCAGTCTATTTCACAGTTTGAACGGATCTTTTACCCATGCGTAATTTGGTAACATTATGCATTGGTCATTTGGAAAATACTGAATCACTGAGTTACACAGGTTTTCCAAATGTTGACACATTTCATTATATGATATCAAAAAGCCAAATTCATTGTTATCACCACCAATCTCATCAGAAAGTCTTTAAGTATTGAAAAACTGTCAAGCTTCCTGTGGTAGTTAGAAGTTTTTCAAAATTCTAATTTTCCCCTGAAAGCTGAAATTTTGTAATTGGCACAAATACTGTCAAGATTTTCTTTGAAGTAACAGGCTTACATCATTCATTTTCAAGAAAATAACTACCACATAACTTAGATCTAAATAAACATAGTTTGTCAGTAAAAATGACTTTCCATGAAAAAGTAAGCCATTCAGCTTCCTACCTCAAACCATCACACAAGCAAAGCAATCATATACAGCAGAAATGTTTTATGCATTTGTCCCAATTTGTTACTCTGAATATTAAAAAGACATCTACCCAAGGATTAAGATTTAATAGAGTTAATTATTTTTACTGCTTCATCATGGAGGTTGTTGAGTAAAACTGCCTTTTATTTTATTTTATTTTACTGTGAGTGCATGAGCAAGAATAAGGCATCATTCACCAGTACACGTTGGTGTCACTGCCCTGATTCATGCTAAGTCACCAGCAGTTTTAAACACTGTTGATTTTGTATCATCAGTGCAATGTCAACACATTAGGGAAGACAAATAAGTCTCAGTGTCACCATGAAAATAGTCTTGACCTCAAAGAAAGGGCCTTTTGGTCCCCCAGGTACGATTACCAGGTAAAATACAGGATGCCCAAATATTGCATGGGGCATACTTATACTTTAAAAAAAAAAATGCCGGTGGCTCAAGCCTGTAATCCCAGCACTTTGGGAGGCCGAGGCGGGTGGATCACGCGGTCAAGAGATCGAGACCATCCTGGTCAACAAGGTGAAACCCCGTCTCTACTAAAAAATACAAAAAAAATTAGCTGGGCATAGTGGCGTGTGCCTGTAATCCCAGCTACTCAGGAGGCTGAGACAGGAGAATTGCCTGAGCCCAGGAGGCGGAGGTTGCAGTGAGCCGAGATCGCGCCATTGCACTCCAGCCTGGGTAACAAGAGCGAAACTCCGTCTCAAAAAAAAAAAAAAAAAATGCTGTTTATTTGAAATTCAAATTTCATTGGGCTTTCTGTATTTTTATTTGTCACAACTGGCATCCTTACCTCTGGGGGTCCAGGAACCACATTTTGAAAACAACTGCTCAAGCTGCTTTGGGTCGGTTTTGAGCAGAGAAGTTACATCAGTTGTACTTCATGAAGATAGCTCTAACGTTAGTGGGTGGGGTAGATCAGGGGGCGGAAAGATTTTTAGAGCACAGAAAGGTCTGATGGGTTCATTAAGAAGATGTCACTTCTTGTCTTAATACAAGATTTGTTGATGAATTTTTTTGTTTGTTTGTTTGTTTGAGACAGAGTCTCGCTTTGTCACCAGGCGCCAGGCTGGAGTGCAATGGCGCCATCTCGGCTCACTACAACCTCCGCCTCCTGGGTTGAAGAAATTCTCCTGCCTCAGCCTCCCGAGTCACTGGGACTACAGGCACATGCCACCATGCCCAGCTAATTTTTGTATTTTTAGTACAGACAGAGTTTCACCATGTTGGCCAGGATGGTCTTGATATCTTGACCTTGTGATCCACCCGCCTCAGCCTCCCAAAGTGCTGGGATTACAGGCGTGAGCCACCGCACCCAGCGATGAATTTGTTTAGTTACTGTTATGAGCAGCACTACTCTGAGATTTGGCAGGGAAAACAAGAAGCCAGCAGAGGGCAGCTCCCTGTTTAGTGAAGTCCCCTAACCCATGGTGCTAACTCACCACTCTCCCCCGTCCTCCGCCATCCCCCACCACTATCAGATCTTCTCCGTTACAACTGACTTATGCCTCACCCAGCAACATTTAAAGTTCTTTCTTCTTGCTTCAGCCTCATTGCAAGTAGAGTCCAGCTGGTCTTTATCCTTCATCAACTAACTGTTCACTTGAAGAACAGGATTTACATTTCACATCAGACAAAGTAATTCCAATTCCTTTAACTGGTTTATTCCCATCCCCTTTGACCCAATTCTTAATCTTATCCACCACTCTCTGATGCACCACATACTCTCCACTTCCACAGTTGGGAAATCCTGGCAGACTCTAGTGTATGCCGTCAACACCCCATTATCCATGCTGACTGAAAGGAGGGAATAAGTCTTAAGTTTCCCATCTGTGAAATAAACTGGTTACAAAACATGATCTCTAAGAGTTCTTCACATTCTAGTATGGCATATTGGAGAGCCTAGACTTTGGAGCCACATAGAACTGGGCTCAAATCCTGGTTCCGCCAGCTACTAGCTATGTTGTTTGGGGGATGTCACGTGGCCTCTTAGGGCCTTGGTTTCCTCACCTTTAAAACAGGGATAATATCACCCATCTTGTTTATGCATTGCAAACATTTGAAATAATGTTACAGAGCTTCTGACTATCAAGTTAAATCATGTAACTTATGTGAATTTAACTAAATATACTCAGGTACAGAGGGATGATGGGAACCACTTAACTGGTGCTGGCAGGAGTCTGTCCTTCCTTTCATTGGTCTTAGTTTTTACCTTTATGTTCTGACTTTAGAACTTAGCTCCCCACCCCAATTAAAATGCTAAGTTGGTGCAATTACTTTTGCACCAACCTAATACAATCCACTGTAATGGCTCTCCTTTTTGTTAAATGCATTCTGTCATTCAAATACAGTCCCAAAGCAACTGAACACAGTGGATTTTTTAATAGTCTTTGAATTTTGCTTAATTTTAATTTGTTATTTAGTATTTAAGATTCAGTAGTCAATGCCAGCAGTCCCAAATCAGGACAGAGATCATAGTGAAATAGGTATTTACACACATGCACACATTTACACACATGCACACAAGTGCAGCCCCATGGCTCCTGCTGAATGTAATTATAGGCACATACACACCCCACACAACACTGGTTTCAGTCAACACAACTACACAGCCATCTCCAGGTTAAAAGCATAAGCTAGTTGCTGGAAATAAAACTGGTATAGTCACACACTGCAATGAAAAATCACACGGATCTGCATCCAGTCAACCACAGGAGCAAATTTATGAGGACAGGAAGTTGTTAGGGAGATCCAGAAAGTCAATAAACGTCAGAAATTTTATAGTTCAAACATTAGACTTGCTTTTTTGTTTCTTCAGAGCAGTTGTTTAAATATTTAATTCACAGAACAAAATTGAAGTTTAAATGGCACCAGTATATCTCAGACTTGGCACCTACCATATATGTGGACCTGTTTACTTTTCTTGCTACTTAAAAAAACAAAAAACAAAAAAACTAAGTCACAAACCCTTAATACTGACATAGGCTTTTTAAACTTTTCAACCAGTACTTTGGGGGAGCATTAAATAGGAAATCATTAAAAATATTGACTTTTTGTAATTTCAGTTTTACTAATAAGACCCTTTGAAATAAGCACCACCCTGTATTCCCTTTGATTAATACAGTAAGAGAAGATTTCACCACTTAAGTAACATTTTCTTTGTGTTTGACAAAAATGCAATATGAAAATGCGGTGACCTCTCACAGCTTCATGATAATGGTTAAAAATGGATGCTAAAAATTAGAACTTGATTGTGGGTTTGAAAATTTGATAAAATAGCCAAACTTTATATTTCCGAGGTTATTGGTACAAGCACACAGGGGAAAAAAGTACTTTTTAAAAAGTTCTAAATCAAGAAACTTTTGAAGAGGAAGGATCCGAAACTACTTATTCGAAGAAGAATCATTATACAAACTTAGATAATTCACTAAGGATTATCTGTTTCGTGTCCTAATAACCAGGTGGGCACGATACTACATCCAGAAATATGGAACTTTCTGTTTTTCCGTTTTATCTTTTTTTACGTTGCTATTTTTAATGTGTGTTTATAATACACTGAAGACATCTCAGTCAATCACATATTGAGCAAAACAATCACCATGGCAGGGAGACACACATGGTAGTCTTTATTGTCAACATGTCTATAAAACTGAATAAACATTTGTTAGTGTTCCATTGTGATAAATACAAGGAATGTGTGGGGCTGAAAGGGAACAGTGTCAAGAGCGCCATAATTTTTCAAAACCTGACATGACTTTAATGGCAATTAACAAAGAATGCCAGGGTGCATGGGAGACTTTTTGTAAACACACTATATCACAAACAGACTAGACCTTTAATGATGTGACAGAGTAGCCAAAAGATAGAAGATTGGACATCTTGTCCCAGGAAGCTAAATGCCACAGTGGTATAAAAAGGTCTTCAGGATTCTGAACTTGCCACGCACGGCGTGCCTCCCTTCCCTTCCGCAGGCTTTGCTTTTGCTCCCTTTCTCAGCTCCTTGGGCCTACCTGGGTTTCTTTCATCACCCACAGACCTTTCTTCTTGGAAGTTTCTTCTAATTCCTTTACTTCCTCCTCCAAATACTTATTCATCAATCTCCAAAGTGTCCCAATTATTATAGCTCACTAGAAACAGCTAAAGGCAAGGTGATCATCCTAAGGACCAGAAGATCAGGGTTCTCTTCCTGGCCACACTTAGTTGACATCCCAGAACTCTGCAGAGGTACAATTTAGAACAGGCGTCCCCAGACTTTTTACACAGGGGGCCAGTTCACTGTCCCTCAGACTGTTGGAGGGCCGCCACATACTGTGCTCCTCTCACTGACCACCAATGAAAGAGGTGTCCCTTCCTGAAGTGTGGTGGGGGGGGGGGCAGATAAATGGCCTCAGGGGACCGCATGCGGCCCGCGCAGGCCGTGGTTTGGGGACACCTGATTTAGAACTAGAATAATAGCCAGGTGTGGTGGCTTACTCGTGCAATCCTAGTATTTGGGAGGCCACGGCAGGAGAATCACTTGAGGCCAGGAGTTCATGACCAGCCTGGGCAACATAGTAAGACTCTGTCTCTACAAAAACAAACAAACAAACAAAAAGCCAGGTGTGGAGGCATGGTGGTGCATGTCTCTAGTCCCAGCTACTCAGGAGGCTGAGGTGAAAGGATTGCTTAAGCCAAGGAGGTCAAGGCTGCAGTGAGCTATGATCATGCCACTGAACTCCAGCCTGAGAAACAGAGAAAGCCTCTATCTCCAAATAAATAAATAGTAAACCACAAGACCTGTGGTTTTCAAAGTGTAGTTGCCCAGACAGCAGTAGCTGCATCATCTGAGAACTTGATAGATATCCAGATTCTCCAACTCACCTCAGACCTACTAATTCAGAAACTCTAGGGGTGGGGCCCAGCAATCTGTGTCTCAACAAACCCTCCAAGTGCTCTGATTCTTTCTAAACTTTGAAGACATTGCACTGTACAGATGAATTGCTTTTTGTAAGATTTCTTCTGGTTGTAGCTCTCTGTGATTCTGAATAGATTCTGGCAGCATAAGGAATGCTAATGCTCTTGTGTTTCAATAGTACTTATGTGAAAAGCACAATAGCTTACTCTCTTCTGTTCTCTTCTTGATTCTCATAAAATCCCTACAAAGTAATGCAACTGGATCTGTTTCACAGAATCTCACAGGACTTATCATGTAAATCATACAGTTTATGACAGCTTTGAGGGCTGGAAAATATTCCACCACAAAGCTAGCCCAATGACCTGATGGAAGACTGTGTATTATAGTTTCAAGGATACCAGAAAGATCAGATTCACTTTTCCACCCAGTTCACTGATACCAGAAATTCCAACATCATAGCCTAAAGCTGAAGTCCTCCATCTGAAACGCAAATATCCCTGGAACGTCCTAACAAGCCCTTTACTTCTCAAGTAAGAGATGGAAGGAAGAGGGTATGAGCATCTTGCTCTCAGAAAGTGGAAAGTCTATACCTGCTTTGAGAAGACTACTCCAAAGGGGATATGTAGGATCACTGCAGGCACCTTCGCTTTCTCCATAATTTTGCCAAGGGCCAGGTATGCACACAAAACCAGGTGTACATTGTAGGTGCATAAAAACCTTAAGGATTGACTGGGGAGGCTGAAGGAGAAAGAATGAGTAGACCTTAACAGAGATAGATGTAAATGGGCAGATTCCTGCCTTTTGGTACACTAGGAAAGATAAAAACCTCCACCCCCAAGCCCCACCCTCCTAACGCTACCCCCACCACCAAATTAGCATGGAAATGAATCTTCCAATTCTATTTCGTTCCCTTCTTCCTCACCTGTCTATACATTCCTTTTTTAAAAAAGTATTATATATACATTGTACCTTATAGTTTGCAAAGCACTCTCACATATAATGTTCACTTGCTCACTACAGCCCTGTGAAAAAGATAAAATGCTTCATTTACTAAGGTGAAAACCTGGGCTTGGCAACTGCCAATACATGGCAGAGCTTAGATTTGAATTCTTGTTTTCCAACTCCAAGCCTACTTCTTTCATCTGTGTGCATTTTCATTTTTAATTTTATTATATTTTTTTAGAGACAAAGTCTCACTCTGTTACCCAGGCTGGAGTGCAATGGCATGGTCACAGCTCACTGCAGCCTCAGTCTCCTGGGCTCAAGCAATCCTCCTGCCTCAGCCTCCTGAGTAGCTGGGACAACAGGAGCATGGCCCCACACTTAGCTAATTTTTTTTTTTTTTTTTTTTTTGAGACGGAGTCTTGCTCTGTAGCCAGGCTGGTATGCAATGGCACGATCTCAGCTCACTGCAACCTCTGCCTCCCGGGTTCAAGCAATTCTCCTGCCTCAGCCTCCTGAGTAGCTGGGATTACAGGCACATGCCACCATGCCCAGCTAACTTTTGTATTTTTAGTAGAGACAGGGTTTCACCACGTTGGCCAGGATGGTCTCGATCTCTTGACCTCGTGATCCACACGCCTCAGCTTCCCAAAGTGCTGAGGGGATTACACGTGTGAGCCTGTAATCTGCCCGGCCAGTTATTTTTTAATTTTTATTTTTGTAGAGACAGGGTTTTACTATGTTTCCCAGGTTGGTCATGAACTCCTGGTCTCAAGCAATCCTCCCGCCTTGGCCTCTCAAAGTGCTGGGATTATAGCATGAGCCACTGCACCTGTCCCCAGTGTGTATTTTCAATCTGGTTTGCACCCAACTGCAGGGATGAACCATGCATTGATGCTCAACTCCCATACTCCCTTTAAGAGAAGGTTATCAGGGATCCAGAGCCCTGGCATAGAGTATGAATCCCAGGCTTCCATCATTCAAGCAGGGTCCCAATTTGCTCCCACTGTTTACCTCCTCCCTGCTTTTAGAGCACAAGAGCTTAATGATTTCACAGATGGGCAACATTGTCAGCCATGGAAAAGACATTCTGCTACACATAATTGTACTTTGAAAATATCACTGTGGAAGTGTGTGGATGAGTCATAGACTTGGCAGGGGAACTTCACATAGGCCAGGCCCTTCTGGTAATGATCTCCACAGGGCTGTGAAGGTGGCCCAGGCTATGGTCCTTCACTGACCCTAAACAGTGGGTTGCTGTGGCCAAGCTGAAAAGACATCCTTTGCTCTATCACTAAACCCAATACACTTGGTTCGCACATAGACATTTAGCCTACAGTTATCTAAAATTCCTTCCAAGCCTACAATTGTAATGTATACACAACAAAAGCCTTGATTCCGTTATCTGGTTGTCTTGTACCATTTATGTGACTCCAGCTTCCACCTCGGTAATAATAAATTACAGATTCAAACTTCCAGTCCTGCCCTTTATCCTAAACTCAATGCCACATCATCTAATGCCTGGCAGATGTTACCACCATCAAATTTAAGTCGAAATGTCTAAAACCAAATTCACTTCTCATTAGCCTCTGCAAACCAGCTCCCCATAGCAACTTCTAGCACAGCCATTTTTTCAACTCTCAGGACTCAACATGACAGAGCTGTCTTCTTTGCACATTTGGCTCATTGCTATTAATTTCTGTTTCCCTAGTACACTCCTCATACTGCTGCCTATCTGTTCTTTATTAAATGTTCTTCCGGAACCAACATTGTCATTCTTGCTTTATAACCATAAGGACAGCAATTCTCAGCCCTGTCTACAGGTTAGAGCTTCTTAAAACTTCCAGTGCCTAAGCCCAATCCCTAGAATATTCAGATTCAGGGGGCCTGGGGTGGGACCCAGTGGTCAGTACCACTGAAATTAATGTCCTGAACTACAGCACTTTTTAGACTTGAAGGAGCATGAAGTCATCTTTGGATCTTATTTAAAATGTAGATGTGGATCCAGCAGAGCTGGGGTGGGCCTGAGATTCTGCATTTGTTTTTTGTTTTGTTTCTTTTTTCTTTCTGAGACAGATTCTTGCTCTGTCTCCCAGGCTGGAGTGCAGTGGCATGATCTTGGCTCACTGCAACCTCCATCTCCTCGGTTCAAGCGATTCTCCTCTCTCAGCCTCCCAAATAGCTAGGATTGCAGGTGCCCACCAACCACACCTGCCTAATTTTTGTATTTTTAGAAGAGATGGGATTTCATCATGTTGGCCAGGCTGGTCTTGAACTCCTTACCTCAAGTGATCTGCCTGCCTCGGCCTCCCAAAGTGCTGGGATTACAGGCGTGAGCCACCGTGCCCGGCTGAGATTCTGAATTTCTAACATGCTCCCAGGTGGTGTTGATGCTTCTAGTTCCCACTTCTAGGCCACACTTTGGGTATCAAGGTCCCAGAGCATCAAGACTGACCTCCTATTCTGCCTGGTTTTAAGGTCCTGGCCTCATTTCCTGCTGCTTCCTGTTCTCACCAGCCCAGCTCCTGACACCTCCAGACATGGACCCTCCCTCACCATCCTGGTTTACTTGGAATACCTGACACCCTTCTCTCTGCCTGATGAGGACTCTGTGGGTCCTTGACCCTCTGTCAGGACTCAAAGGGCCCAGGCCTTTATCTACCATTTAGTCTTCCCCAACTACTCCATGGTTTATTAATCCCTTTTTCCTCTAATCTCCCAACACTATAGAAAGTGCGGTGATCCTCCCATCACGTACTAAGCTCTGCAGCTGACAGCAGAAAGAAAACTGGACTGAGAGAGATATGGAAACTGGGCACATCTTGTAACTGCTGGCAAGTCATTTTTCCTTTCTAAAAAAAAAAATGCTCCTCAGAAACTTCGTTCAGCAGAACAGTCCTAGGGACATGGGAGGCCAATTGCAATAAACAAATTGCAGACATGTCAGCAGCTAAAGCTATTCCTAAGGACATTCAAGTGAAGAGAACTTGAAAAAGATCACTCGATCTCAACATCCCTCTCTCCTCAGATTTTACCAGTAGGAGCTGAAGCCGTGACAAGAGAAAGGGCTTCCTTAGTTACCCAATTGGTCCACAGCAGGTTCAGGAGCAATGTCCACATTTCTGAGTTTTGTTTTGTTTTGTTGAGGCAGAGTCTCACTCTGTCGCCCAGGCTGGAGTGCAGCGGCATGATCTCAGCTCACAGCAACCTCCGCCTCCTGGGTTCAAACAATTCTCATGCCTCAGCCTCCCAAGTAGCTAGGATTACAGGGGTGCACCACAGGCCCAGCTAATTTTTGTATTTTTAGTAGAGACGGGGTTTTGCCATGTTGCCCAGGCTGGTCTTGAACTCCTGGCCTCAAGTGATCCACCACCTTGGCCTCCCAAAGTTCTGGGCTTACAGGCACAAGCTGCCATGCCCGGTCATATTTCTGAGTTTTTGATCCTTCCGGATGTAGCATCTTCCTAAATGTTTAAGGGAATCCACCACTGCTTTAAGTAGATAATGTGCTCATGCACTGTGATTAGTTGGGCTGGATAAACCTCAGGAAACATTTAATGGCAAGATGTTACAAAAGGGCAATCTACAAGGTAGGACACTCTGTCCATAGCAGAATCTTCTTGCCTTCCACCAGAGACCGGGCCCTGCAATCCTATGTAAGACTCCTGATTATCCTGCTGAAACTGAGTTCACCTTTTTATCCCTGGCACCAAGGTCCTCTGCATGGGACCCTAACCTAGCCTTCCAGCACCCCTCCCTGCTGGAACTTTCCACTCAGACTCACTGTTTCTCACACATACCTTTTGCCACTGCCAATTCGTAAGCCATGAGATTGCTTCTTGGGCATGTGAGTCCACGTGGACACAGTTAAATCTGCGGCATGCCCTTTGATATCCTGAGGTCTGGAATTGAGCTGGTCAGTTGCTCAGTGTGAACAATGTTCTACACTTTAAGGAACTGGGGACACAATCTTTCCAAGATAAAAGCGCTTTTCTTTCTTTTCTGGTTTCCTAATGCCACCTCAGGAGACGTTCCACTGTGTGGAGCCGACAATTGTCACGCTGTGGCCAGAGACGTTTAATTGGACTTTAAAAGACGAGAAAGCAGCAGGGAGTTGATTGTCAGCTCTTTGACAAGTGTGGCATAGGTGGCCAGCAGCACAGAGGAGGCTGGCCTGCCCAGTGTCATGACTGTCTCTACCCCTGGGGCAGTGAGGTTAGGCAAGGAGGGGAGGGTGTGGCAGCGGCAGCACAGGCTTCAGCAGACTCAATGCCAGCTTGTCCTATATCCAGTTTCTACCTTAAGAACTTTGTTGCTCTCTCAGGAGGCAACAAAGACTTCTCTTTCTCTCTCTCTCTCTCTTTCTTTTTTCTTTTTTCTTTTTTTTTTTTTGAGGCAGAGTCTTGCTCTGTTGCCCAGGCTGGAGTACAGTGGTGCAATCTCAGCTCAATGCAACCTCTGCCTACAGGGTTCAAGCAATTCTCCTGCCTCAGTGTCCCAAGTAGCTGGGACAACAGACACGTGCCACCACGCCCAGCTAATTTTTGTTTTTGTTGTTGTTGTTGTTGTTGTTGTTGTTGTATTTTTAGTAGAGACGGGGTTTCATCATGTTAGCCAGGATGGTCTCGATCTCCTGACCTCATGGTCCGCCCACCTCAGCCTCCCAAAGTACTGGGATACAGGCGTGAGACACCACACCCACCCTATTTCTCTTTTTAAATTATTATTCCTAAGACAAATTTCTCTAAGCCTTCACAGTAATAACTTATTTTTATATTTTTATAGCACATTTTCATCTCCACACTACCCTTTAAGCCTCTGAGGTAAGTCAGGGAAAAGATTAACACTTCCAGTTAATAAAGCAGTGAACTGGATTCATTATGCTGGGAGGTGAGTTTGCCAAGGTGATACAACTAGTAAATGGTTAAGCCAGAACTGCAGATCAGCTGGCAAAGATCACTGATGAAACAGTAGATAAAAGCTATTTCAAACAGGACAAGTATATGACTCCAATTCCTGCTTCTTAATGCTATTCCCTGAAGAAAAAAGATCCCTTTGTTATGACAAGTGTGTGGCGAGCAGACTATGCCCTAAAGGCTAATTAAAAATGGAGGTTCCCACATCCACTCTCCATCCTGGGACCAGCAGAGACGACACAGAAACACAGACATTTCCAGAGCACACGAAGCTGTCTGTGTGCTCCACTGCCACTAGACACAGAGGAGTTCCTAGGCCCATGAGAAAGCTAGCTGCTGGCTAAGGAGGACAATCCATAGGTGCTGCTCTGAGCAGATGGCATGTGGAGTGGCCAAGAACCCAGATCACCTCATTCATTGTCAAGATGAATAGGGCTCTGGCAGGTCAGATCTCCCACTAGATATGTGAAGTAATTCTTTCACATTCTTTTTCTTTTTGCTTTTCTTTTCTTGCTTTTTTGGTGTTTTTGTTTTTGTTTTTGAGATGGGGCCTCACTCTGTTGCCCAGGCTGGAGTGCAGTGGCGCAATCATAGCTCACTGCCACCTCAAACTCCAAGGCTCAAGTGATTCTCCTCCCCCCTCAGCCTCCCATGTAGCTAGGACTCCAGGCACACACTACCACTCCCAGTTTTATTTTTTCTTTTATTTTTTGTTGTCTCCCTATGTTGCCCAGGCTGGTCTTGGACTCCTGGCCTCAAATGATCCTCCTGCCTTGGCCTCCCAAAGTGTTGGGATTACAGGTATGAGCATCACACCTGGCCTCACATTATTTTCCTAGGAAAGATCTGAGATAGGAGAAAATCTTGAACATGAACATATTTTCCTTCTGTTGAACTTTAAGGCTGCCGCAGCCTTCACCCTCATTTGTAAAGGCTTGAGGGTGTTTTCCTGAAACTACAGAGGTTAATTTATATTTTCAACCCTTTAAAAAGTTGAAAGTTATCTTTTCAACATTGCCTGTGAAAATGTTTTCATTTTTCTTTCAATAGAATCTACACATCACTAAGAAAATATAGAGGGCAGCTATAGCTCTATAAGAAAACTGGCTAAGTAGAGGTCAAGAAGACAGGAATATTGAAGTTAGGTTCTTAGATAGCTACTAAGCCTAGCCGGCCAGAAACATCATCCCTTCTCAGAGAGCTTTGTGTACCCAAAGTACCTGGATCTCAAAATGCATTTCTTAATGTAGCTCCTATAAATTCATGATGATGAGAGAATACAAAAGAGACACTATCCTGTCCAAGAAGAATCTACAACCTAAATACACTTGAGAATAACCCAAGAGACTTTATGTTTCAAGAGAACAGTGAAGATATTTCCACTCTCTTTCTCCTCTTGAAATTATTTTAAAAACAACAGGGAAAAAAATGAAAACACAAAATCCATCTTTGAGGAAACCCTGAACCTTACTATATGAAGAGAGAAAGCACATGAAGTAAGGTAAATTACTTAGCAGAACAGAGGAAGATAAAAATGTAGTACCTCCCAGGATTCCAACAGGAGGCAAATGAGTTTAACCCCCTTCCCCAAAAGAACAGAATGTCAGGTGAACTGGGGTCCCAGGTACCGCAAAAAGCTATGGTTGAGGTTCCAGTCTGATGACAGTGAAGTAGTTTGATAAAAGTATCCCTCCTGCAGATAAAAGTTATAAAATCAAGACAAATTTTTAAAAATAGAACTGTATGAGAGTACGGGATAGTGACCAAAATGAGGCACAAACTGGAGAGAAGTTAAACCCTGAAAGGTGGGAACTGCAGTAGATGAGATCTGATATTGGTGACTTTCTGCCAGAGGGCACTCCCCTAACTGTGCAGCATGGGTTAGCAAAAAGCTTGGCTTACAGTTTTGAGGTGTCAGAGGACAGAGTTCAGGCTAGCAAAGAGGGTGGCAAGTTACAAGGGAAATCCCAGAAAGGAAAGATCCATAGGTGGTATCATCCCACAAACCTGAATATGAACTCTACCCAAATCCTTAACTGATGCTGCATTATCATTTCAGGAGGGAAACTCCAGGAGATCCAACAAAAACAGCAGCTACTGGCTGGAAGAACTTAATGGAGATGTTGCTGTTGCCTGCCTCAGGGGAGACAGTTTGGAATCTGAGTCAGCTAAGGTAAGGGATTTGGGGGACAAGTCAAGGGGGAGGGAAGAAATTAATAGAAACTAGTCACAAGATGATCCCAGTGTTGGAATTAGTAGACAAGAGTTTTCATTCTAAATATATTCAATGACTTAAACAAAAATGTAGGCATAATGAAATGATGCAGACTCTCTGAAAAAAAAAAAAAACCTATAAAAAATAAAAAGTCTAGAACTAAAAAGTATATTATCAGAAGTAAAAAAAGAACTTATATTATCATAAGAAAAAAATTTGTTTCTTATGCTAGATGAGCATAAGAAACAAATTGAAGATGACAGAAGACTCCATGAACTTGAAGATTGATTGGTACTAATTATCCAATCCAAAGTACAGAAAGAAAAAGAACTAAATAAAAAGGGACAGATATTCAAGAAATTATGGTATGATATTGAACAGTCATAACGTAAGTCCCAGAGAGGAGAAAGAATGGGGTAAAAATAGTGTTTAAAGAAATAATGGTTGTAATTTTCCCAGATTTGATGAAAAATATCCAAGAAGCTCAAAAAAAATGCAAGCAGCATCAGTGCAATGAAAAACCGCATCTAGGCACATTATGATCAAACTACTGAGAGCCAAAGCAAATTCTCGAAAGTTGCGAAAGAAAAATGACACATTAAGAAAAATGACACATTATGTACCGACTGAAGAGCAACAAAAATTAATGACAGGTGACTACTTCTGACTGAGCAAATTAAGCCTACAAAACAATATAGCCATGCCTTTAAAGTGCTGAAAGAAAGTCTTTCAATTCAGCTTTCTATATCCTTCAAAAAGGAAGGTCAAGTGAAGTCATTTTCAAATAAACGAAAAGTTAGAGAACGGCAACCACACCACAAGAAATGGAAGAAGTTCTTCAGTGTAAAGAGAAGTTCTACAGATCCTAGATGGAAAGTTGTCTATGGGAATGAAGAGCACTAGAAATAGTAAATATGTACATAAATGTACAGTATTGTACTTTTTCTTTTACTCCTCTGATTTTCCTTAAAAGATATATGACTATTTAAAGTTAATATTATAATATTAGAGAGTTTCTAATGCATATTGACATACAATATGTGGGAAATAATTGCAAAAGGAACAAGGAGCTAATTTAAGCCAATTTGCATGGTTCCCATATTCTGTGTGAAATAGTGCAGTATTAATTCTAAGCTGACTAGGATAAGTTAAAAACATGTATTTTAACCAGCCTTGGCAACCTGGTGAAATCCCGTCTCTACCAAAAACACAAAAATTAGCAAGGCATGGTGGTGTGTGCCTGTGGTGCTACTCAGGAGTCTGAGCTGGAAGGAGCCCAGGAAGTCAAGGCTGCAGGCTGCAGTGAACTGAGATTGTGCCACTGCACTCCAACCTGGGTGACAGAGCGAGACACTGTCTCAAAAAAAACAACAAAAAAAATTATTTTAATTTTCTTAACTTCTTCAAACACCAAGAGTAACCACTAAAAATATGCAAAGAGCTAAAGGTAAGAACAACTAAAATGAAATACTAAACCATATTAATTCCCAAAAAAGGCAAGAAAAGTAGAACCAACAAATAAATCATACCAGAAAAAACAGAAAACAAATAAAAATAAGAGACCTAAATCCAACCATATCATTAATTATCTTAAGTGTAGATTGACTAAATACTATAGTAAAAAGAAATATATTGTTTAAACTAGATAAAAGTTATGATCCAACTATATGTCATTTACCAGAGATTTATTAAATACAAAGATACATATGGGTTAAAATTTTAAAAATTCTAAAAGAAATTTCAGGCAAGCACTAATCATAAGAAACATGGAATGGCTAGATTAATATAAGTCAAGATAGACTTTATGATAAGGAAGATTACCAAAACTAAAGAACAATATTGCATAATGACAAAAGGGTCACTTCATCAAAAGGTGTAGCAATTATAAATGTGTGGTTAATAACAGAGCTTCAAAATGCATAAAGCAAAAACTGAAAGAGCTAAAGGGAGAAAGAAACAAATCCACAATTATAGAGGTTTTAACACCCCTCTTTCAGTAACTGACAAAACAACTAGTTTATTAAAAATCAAAATGATGTAGAATATCTCAATATGGCTATCAACCACCTCACCTAATTGATGTTTATAGAATGCTAGGCCAGATATGGTGGCTCATGCCTAGAATCCCAGAGTTTTGAGAGGCCAAGGTAGGAGGATCACTTGATGCCAGGAGTTGAAGTCCGGCACGAGCAGCATAGCAAGACCTATTAAAAAATTAGCTGGGCATGGTGGCACATGCCTGTAGTCCCATCTATTTGGGAGGCTGAGCACACCACTGCACTCCAGCCTGAGTGACAGAGCAAGGCTCTGTCTCTAAAAAACTAGAACAAATAAATAAATAAAATAGAACACTAAACTCAACAACCACAGAATATACATTATTTTCTAACCACATTGAAATTAAATTAGAAATTAATAACAAAAAGATATCTATTATAGCCCCCCCAAATATCTGAAAATTAAACAACACATTTTCAAATAAACTATGCATCAAAGACATCTCAGCAAGGCTGCAGCGATTCCCACTGCTCTGCAAGTTTCACAATGCCATCCAAGGATGACAAGAAGAAAGACCCCGGGAAGTTAGCCAAAAAAGATGAAAACCCAGTGAACAAATCCGGGGGCAAAGCCAAAAAGAAGTGGTCCAAAGGCAGAGTTTGGGACAAGCTCAATAACCAAGTCTTGTTTGACAAAGCTACTATAAGGAAACTTTGTATGGAAGGTACAACTCTGTAAGGAAGTTAGTTTCTAGCTATAGGTTTATAACCCCAGCTGTGGTCTCTCAGAGATTGGAGATTCAAGGCTCCTTGGCCAGGACAGCCCTTCAGGAGCTCCTTGGTAAAGGGCTTATCTAACTGGTTTCAAAACACAGAGCTCAAGTAATTTACAACAGAAATACCAAGAGTGGAGATGCCACAGCCGCTAGTGAAGATGCATGAGCAGGTCCAAATGACTGTACATTTGGAAAAACAAAACTTTATTAAATAAAAAAAGAAATCGCAGGGAAATTAGAAAATATTTTTGAACTGAATGAAATAAAAACATGCCATATCAAATTTTATGGGATGTGGCAATGCAGTGCCCAGAGGGAAATCGTTAGTGTCTATTGCTTATATTAGGAAAGAAAAAAGATTTAAAATCAATTATTTACGTTTCTATCTTCAGAAGCTAAAAAAAGAAGAGCAAATTAAACCCAAAATATGTGAAAGGAAGGAAATCATAAATATAAAGCAGAAATCAATAAAATAGGCAACAGACAAATAGCATATAAAAATAAATCCAAACGTTGGTTTTTGAAAAATTTAATTAAATCAGTAAACTCCTGGTTAGGATGATCAAGAAGAAAGGAAAACATAAGCTGTTATTATTACGAAAGAAAGAAAGAATAAATTCTACAAATATTAAAAGGCTAAAAATGAAATACTATGAAGCATATTATGGCAAAAAATTAACAACTTAGATTAAAGGAAACAAATTTCTAAAAGAACAAACTTACTAAAACTAACATAAAATCAAATCAAAATTTTTAATACCCTACATATTTTTAAATGGATGTATTATAAAAACCTGCACACAAAAGAAAACCCAAGACCAGATTGCTCTTCCTTGGTGAATTCTATCAAACAACCAAAAAGGAATTGATGACAATTTTATACAAACCCCTTCAAAAAATAGAGGAGGAAATACTTCTCAATTAATTAATATGTCACCAAAATGCTTATACTAAAAACTGACTAAAGCATGAAAAGAAAAGAAAATTATATATCTATATTCCTCATGAATATAGCCATAAAAATTCTTATTCTGTTTTTTTTTTGTTGTTGTTTTTTTTTTTTAAGAGTGAGGGTCTGCACTGTCACCCAGGTTGGAGTGCAGTGGTGCAAACATAGCTCACTGCAGCCTTGATCTCTTGCGCTCAAGGGATCCCTCCTTCTTTAGTCTCCCAAGTAGCTGGAACAACAGGCACATGCCACCATGTCCAGCTAATTTTTTGTGGAGATAGGATTTTGCTATGTTGCCCTGCCTGATCTTAAACTTCTGGGCTCAAGTGATCCTCTCACTTCAGCCCCCTAAAGCTGAGATTATAAATGTGAGTCAAGCCCCTGCACTTGGCCACAAAAAAATTCTTAATACAAAATTAGAAAATGGAATACAGCAATATATCAATGGATAATATATCTTGACCAAGAATGTATACCCCAGAATGCAAGATGAGTATAACTCAAAAAATCAATCAATGTAATTCATTTTTTCTTAACAGACTAAATGAGAAAAACATATGATGTAGTAAAAGAATTTGACAAAATTCCGTACACATTCATAATTGCAACTCTCAGGAAACCAGCAATGGAAGGAAAGTTATTATGGAAATGTAGATTAAAAGCATAAAGACACACCACACCCGCTAGAATGGTTAAATGTAAGACTGTCAACATCAAATGTTGGCAAGGATGTAGATTACCAGAGCTTCCATACAATACGGTCAGGAATGTAAAATGGTACAATCACTTTGGAAAAGCTTTGACAGTTTCTTATGAAGACATCCATATACCTACTCTTTAACCCAGCAATTCTACTTCTACATATTTACTCAAGAGAAGTGAAAATGTATGTCCACAAAAAGTCCTGTGGATGAATATTCATAGCAGCTGTATTCATAATGGCCTCAAACGAGAAACAACCAAAACGTCCACCAATAGGAGAACAAATAAACTGTGGCCAAGTACAGTGGCTCATGCCTGTAATCCCAGCACTTTAGGAGGCCAAAGTGGATGGATCACTTGAACTTAGGAGTTGGAGACTACCCTGAGAAACATGGCGAAACCCCATCTCTACCGAAAAAATTAAAAACTTAGCCAGGCATGGTGGTGCAAGCCCACCCATAGTCCCAGCTACTCAAGAGGCTGAGGCAGGAGGATCACTTGAGCCCAGGAGGTCAAGGCTGTAATGAGCCATGATTCGGCCACTGTACTTCAGCCTGGGCAACAGAGCAAGACCCTGTCTCAAAAAAAAAAACAAATTGGGGTATACTCACACAATGAAATAAATAATTACTCATCAATAAAAAGTCTCAATTTCAGGCCAGGCAAGGTAGCCCATGCCTGTCATTCCAGAACTTTGGGAGGCCAAGGCAGGTGGACCACAAGGTCAGGAGTTCAAGACCAGCCTGGTCAAGATGGTGAAACCCTGTCTCTACTAAAAGTACCAAAAAAGAAGAAGAAGAAAGAAGAAGGAGAAGGAGAAGGAGAAGCAGAAGGAGAAGATAATAATAATAATAATCATTATATTATTATTATTATTAACTGGGCATGGTGGCAGATGCCTGTAATCCCAGCTACTCGGAAGGCTGAGGCAGAGAATTGCTTGAACCTGGGAGGTGGAAGTTGCAGTGAGCTGAGATCACGCCATTGCACTCCAGCCTGGGTGACAGAGGGAGACTTGGTCTCAAAAAAAAAGGGGGGTCACTTTCAGTACACAGACTTTCCCTTTATCTCTCAGTTTTTACCTTCATGCTTCATCATTGCCGTTGTTGAACTATAGTCCTCTGATAGTGGGATGGTTCCCACTTCTTCAGAGGCTACACCCTTTAACTCTTTCATGGGCGGCATGGGGAGCAGTTAAAAAGGAGCAAACCTGATGCATGCAATGACATGGATGGACCTCACAAACACCATGTTGAACCATAAGGCACAAAACAGTACATAACACACAATTTCATTTATATGAATATGTTGACAAACAACTAAGCTATGGTGAAAAAACATATAATAGAGGATGCCTCTGGAGGGGATGAGAAGGAATGTGAGGAAACATTCTGGGGTGTTGGAAATGTTCTGTATCTTGCTAGGAGTGTGAATTACCTGGGTATAATTCATTTCTCAAATCTCACTGGATTTTATGCTTAATATTTATACATATTTATATGTATAAATTTTATGTTTAAAAGGGTGAAGAAGAACAAGAGCAGGAGAAGGAGGCAGAAGAGGATAAAAGAAAGGAAGCTGTGATTGAAGGTATGGGACTGGGATTGAGACTTGTTTGAAAGTCTATGTAAAGACAAGCGGCACCTTCCAGCTTCCCATTCCCATCCCGCCCAGCACAATCAATAGCTCCCACTGCTACCCATGGAGGAGTCAAAAGGTGTAGTCTCTGAAGAAACGGGAACAATCCCACAATTAGAAGACTCTAGTTCAAGAATGTAATTGACGAGGCGTGAAAGTAAAAACTGAGAAGTGAAGGGAAAGTCTGTGTGCTGAAAGTGAGATTCCCTACACAATTTCAGAGCAACAGCAACCAGACATAGTTGTACCCTTAAGGCTGGAATCTGAAGCATTACTTTTTGAAGAAGCCGAGTTATCCCAGAGTAAAGACCGATGGATACTGATATTTCAGGTTCTCCAGTGAAAAAGGCCATCCTGTTTCTCTACTGAGAAGCCCATCGTTAACAAGCAACACACAACAACTGAGTTTCCCATTAGTTTCCCAGTGCTTCATCCTCAGTATAAACAGATATTTGAAGAAAGCACTCTAGAGGAACAAGAGAGAAGAAATGAAACAGATAACCTTGCTGGAAGAAGAAACCACATTAAGAATCAGAGAAAGATAATGAGATGGTGCACTAATGAAACACAAGTGGGAGGGTATATTAAAAAATTAAAGAGTCATCATAATCACTCATCAAAATAAAAAACAGTATAGGTGAAATTAAAATTTTGGTTGAAAAAAAATTAGTATGAGAATCGAACTTGAGAAATTTCCCAGAAACTGGAATAAAAGAATCAAGAGATGAACAATAAGAGAGGAAAGACAAGAAACTCAGTCAGTAGATCCAACATCTGAGAAATAGGATTCTAAAAAGAGATGACAGGAAGCAGTAAGAAGAGAATTACTGAAGAAATAATACAGGAAAATTCCCAGGTATGGAAGAGAGTGAGTCTCCAGACTGGAATGCCAACTGGCCAAGGGCCTAACTGCAAGGTGAATGTGCAGTGCAGTCATGCAGGGTGTGCCTGACACAAAGGTCCCTAGCCAACAGAGGAGCAGTAGGGGCTGAAATGCGCCCAGACTCCACATGCCCTGTACCTTGCTGCACAAGCCTAGAGGAAGGGGAACATATTTCTAACTGGTCAACCCAGAGATTGATCTCCCCAAGAAAGTTCCTTCTGTTCCTAGAAGAGAATGACATTTTCTAATTCACATAAAGATGCCTTTTATGTGAACTATTAATTTCCAGAACAATGAATGAAAAAATGTTTATAAAAGTACAATTTGCAATTGGAAAAATGTGGAACCAACTCAAATGCCCATCAGTCAATGAATGGGTAAAGAAATTGTGACGCCCATAGTCCCAGCTACTTGGGAGGCTGAGGCAGGAGAATTGCTTGAATCCATGAGGCAGAGATTGCAGTGAGCCGTGATCACGCCACTGCTCTCCAGCCTGGCCAACAGTGTGAGACTCTGTCTCAAAAAAAAAAAAAAAAAAGAAAAAAGAAATTATGATATACATATATGATGGAATACTACTCAGCCATAAAAAGGAATGAATTAATGGCATTTGCAGCAACCTGGATGAGATTGGAGACTATTATTCTAAATGAAGTAACTCAGGAATGGAAAACCAAGCATCGTATGTTCTCACTCATAAGAGGGAGCTAAGCTATGAGGATGCAAAGGTATAAGAAGACACAATGGAATCTGGGGAGTCAACAGCAAAGGGTGGGAAGGTGGTGAGGGATAAAAGACTACAAATTGGCTGCAGTGTATACTGCTCAGGTGATGGGTGCACCAAAATCTCACAAATCACCACTAAAGAACATGCTCATGTAACCAAACACCACCTGCTCCCCAATAACCCATGGAAATAAAAAATTTTTTAATAGTGATAATAATAAAATTTAAAAAGAAAAAAAGACTCAGATCCAAGGCATGAACACCAAGAGTAAGGAGAAAATAATAAAAACTTCCAGGGGAAAAAAAGCAGTTTACATAGGAATGATCAAGAATCAAATGACATTTGACTTGTCATCAGCATATTGGAAGACAATATGCTTAAGAGCAGTGCCTTTAAAATTCAGAGAGAATGCTTACAACCTAGAATTCTGCACACACACGAAAGTAAGAGGGTAGAAAAAAGATATCTTAGGTTATGCACAGTCTCTAAAAGCTTACCTCCCATGCAGCCTTTCTCAAGAAAGACGTTAATGGAGGCATGTTTCACCAAAACATGAGTAAGCCAAAAGAGAAGACATAAGATCCAAGAATTAAGGATTTAACTCAAGAAGAAATGAAGGAGATTCTCATAATGATAGTGAAGAGAAATCCTAGGATAATGGCTATGCAGCTGACCTAGAAAGCAGCTATTCTAGATCAGAGGAGAGCAGTGGAATCCAGCAGGAACATCTGCAGGGGAATAAATGCTACTGACAGATTATCTGGGAGGTCTGACCATGTGGAAAACTACAGAGCTACTGGTGAACGTGAAAAAAACACAGCCAGATATTTTTTTTTTCATTTTCTTTTTTTTTTTATTGCATTTTAGGTTTTGGGGTAGATGTGATGAACATGCAAGATTGTTGCATAGGTACACACATGGCAGTGTGCTTTGCTGCCTTCCGTCCCCTCACCTGTATCTGTCATTTCTCCCCATGCTATCTCTTCCCACCTCCCCACCCCCAGCCCCTCCCCCATTTCCCCCCAACGGACCCCAGTGTGTAGTGCTCCCCTCCCTGTGTCCATGTGTTCTCATTGTTCAACACCCGCCTATGAGCGAGAATATACGGTGTTTGATTTTCTGCTCTACACAGCCAGATATTTTAAGACAACAAAGCAAATGGCAAACTAAGACACATCTTTCCAGGAAAAACAGAAAGTTATACAAGAACGGTAATGCATCCGTAGTACACTACTTGGCTCAGGAATAGACTATATTTCTTTGGTCATAATGAAAACATCAATTTTTGCAGTTTAAAGAAAGGACCCCAAGTTCTTTGACACCCCTCTCATCAAATGGCAAGATCTATGTCCCCTCTCCTTGAATCTGAGCAGGTCTTTGGTAGATAGCGGAGCATGGAAGAAGAGATGCTGTGGGACTTCTGAGGCAATATCTTCAGAGGTGATTCTGCTTCTGCCTTGCTCACTGGAACACTCACATGTTAAGAGGACTCCAGGTTATCAGGAAGCCCAATCTAGCCCACCAGGAGAGACCACATGGAAAACCCTTGAGATTACATGAAGAGAGATGGAGAGATAGCCTGGCCAGCTCCATCCACTGTCTGACTACAAGTATATGACACCACCACCCAGTTGAGCCTTTCCCAATGCCTGCCCATAGGGAATGTGAGGAAGAATTAAAAAATGGTAAATGTTTCAAGATACAGTTTTGTAATGATTTGTTAAGCAGCAGTAAATACCTGAAACACTCACAGGAGAGTTATCCAAATATCACTATATATAATTATATATAGTTATATATGTAGAAATATATGCATAATAATTATATAACTATTTTGGAACTATATAACTATATTGGAATCTAACCATATTGGGACTATGGGAAGAGGCAGGGAGTGAAAGAGAGTTAAAATTCTTTATTTGCCAGTCTTTAAATTTAGTAGATAATGTATAAAATCAGTGAACCAGGAGATAGTTATATATACAAATATACAAGACAGTGCAAAGAGGAGGGGGAACAGGTAAGAGTTGAAAGTGGTTACCTGGCTAGGCACAGTGGCTCACACCTGTAATTGCAGCACTTTGGGAGGCTGAGGGAGAATACTTGTGCCCAGGAGTTCAAGACCAGCCTTGGCAACATAGTGAGACCACCCCCCACCCAATCTCTTAAAAGAAAAAAAAAGAAGAAGAGGGAGAAGAAAAAAATGGTTACTTCTGGAGAACAGGCTAGAATGTGTGGTTGGCAGGGACTACTGTTTTTATAAGCGTCTGACCATTACTTAACTTTTTAATGGATATTCATTTATGATTTTGTTAAAATAAGTATTTTTTAAAGAATAACAGAACACATGCAGAACACTTTTTTTCCCAACCTTCAACAGAGAAAAACATGGCCTAGAAAGCTTTTCATAAACACCACACATTTCTAGTGCCTACCTGGTATGAATCACTGTGATGTGCTCTCACCGTGAAATAAGAGACATTCGTATACATGATCCGAGACCTTGAGACTCTTGCAATTTTGTAGGGGAAAAAGAATACAGAAATTCAAAAGAAAAGTGGCAAATATTACCCTTATTTAATCAGGTAAGTGCTGTGGACAGCCAGTGTAATAGGCACTGAAAAACTGATAGTGAGCTCTAAAGATGAGAGAGACAAAGGCATTGCAGAGGAGGACAGGGCCCTTATCTTGGGACTAAAGATGGGACTTCGTGTCCACATCTTATTTATTAACACAGCCACATTCTTTGGAACCTCAGGTATCTCAGCTCCACTCTGTGACTCTGCCCACTCTGCATTATTCTCACATATCCTTTCCTCTGTTCCAGTGGGCCAGCCAGTTTCACAGCACCATCACTGGCAATATTAATGATACATTCCCAGAAGACCAGTCACAATAACAACAAAGATCAACTTACATGTATACAGCCCTTTACAGATCACATTTCATCTTCATAACTGATCACATTTCACCCCCATAACTGTGTAGTAGGCAAGAAATCATTTGCTCATTGTACAGATAAGTAACCAGGAGTCTCAGATAGATTAAGGGAATCCCCTAAGAGCCCATGGCAGGTAAATGGCAAATTGGGATACAAATGTGTACTTTGTGTCTCCAGGGTTGGTAGAAAAGCTTAATCCATCCAAAACATAAATTGGTATAATTCTATGCATGCTGTCAGACCCTACGGTCAAGCCAGAGCCATAGGGTTAGAGATGGAAAGAAAGGGGGAAGATAACTCCTAAATTTTCACTTTATCAGCGGTTTGTGAACTGAAGTAGAGGAGTTAGGCTATAACTAGCACGCTTTGGAAGAACTGCAGTGTCCACTATTCATTGGTTCCAATAAGAAGCAAACAGGGTTCTTGATGGAAGCAGCAATGGTTAGAAAATAGACTAACAGGCCAGGCACAGTGGCATATGCCTATAATCCCAGCATATTGGGAGGCCAAGGCAGGAAGATTGCTTGAGGCCAGGAGTTTGAAACCAGCCTGGACAACATACAGAAACTCCATCTCTACAACAAATACAAAAATTAGCTGGGTGTGATAGCTCACAACTGTATTCCCAGCTACTTAGGAGGCTGACAGGGAGGATAGCTCCAACCCAGAAAGGCGAGGCAGCAGTAAGCCATGATCGTGCCACTGCCCTCCAGTCTGGGTGAGAGAGTGAGACCCTGTGAGACCCTCAAAAATCAATCAATCAATACACTAGCAGGTGGGGGGGGGGGGCAGAAAACTGCAAAAACTGGAAGCAAGTAGTATGCTCACCTCTGATAACATAAGGGATAGAATATCTAGGAATGAGCAAGAGGTTCCTCTTGCTCAGATCCTGGAGGAAAAACAGAACTCACGTTCACTCCCAGCTGGAGACAGGGAATTAAATAAATTCTTTAAGTTAACAGGCCTCAAGGGAGAGAAGAAGTAAAAAGCCAGAAACATCAGCACCACTTCTAGGAGAGAAAAGGCAAGGAGAGTTGACTCAGCAAGAACTTTGAAGCCTGGGGATTAGCTTTCAAAAGGATAGGCTCACCAGAAATGATTCTAATATTACCCTCAACAGCCCAAAACAGATGCAAAATCCAAACAAACAAAAGCTGAAAAAGCTTAACCAAATTCCCAAAGCAGTTGCAGCATTATATTTACCAAGATTCAAACCACACTAGTAATACCATCAAAGAGTCATATGGCTGTTTAGAGTTTACCCAGCATTTTCCCATGCATTAATTGCATTGCATTTAATTGCATGTAGTCTTCCTCCTGTTTGATGAAGACACTAAAGCCCCCAAAAAGTAGAACAACTCATGCCAGGTCATACAGCCATGGGGTGATAGAACTAGAAACAAAATTCAGGTCTTTGGAATCTCCATTGATTTTCCTCTGAAAAAAATATTTTTCTAAAAGTATTTTACTTATTTTAAACTCAGAATTCAGCTTTTTAAAGCATTGGGCAGGTCCTGTTTTAATTTGATGACTGTGAAAACTCATTTCTACATACATGGGCCATATGAAGCGGTTGGAAGAATGAACTGGAACACATAAAGAGGAAAACAAGATGGACGTAGGATTCTCAGGCATTAGAGGGAATGTAAATTTGATAACTCAGATGAGTTCCTAAAGGACCAAGAAAATGAGCACAGTCCTGTATTTCCACTTGAAGTCAGAAGCGCTGCCATGACTTTGGTTCTCACAAATGATATTCACCACTAAGCCCTGCAACCCAGAGGCTCCCTGGTGGTGGAGTCAGCACTAGGCAAAAAGCTTCCTTTTCCTATCATCACCATAGAACAATTTCTCTCCACTCCCACCCCGTCACTGCCTTCTGGCCCCCTTCCTCAGTATACTTTTCTCTCTAAAAGACTCCAGTCTTAGTTATTTGAACCTAACACATATGTAAGGGTTTATGTTATCTTCATGCCAGGAGTTTGCATTTTAAGCTTTTTTTTTCTTTTGGTCGTAGTCTTGCACTGTCACCCAGGTTGGCGCAATCTCAGCTCACTGCAACCTCTGCCTCCAGGGTTCAAGTGATTCTGCTGCCTCAGCTTCCCAAGTAGCTGGGATTACAGGTACCTACCACCACACTCGGCTAATTTTTTGTATTTGTAGTAGAGACAGGGTTTCACTATGTTGGCCAGGCTGGTCTCAAACTCCTGACCTTGTGATCCTCCTGCCTCAGCCTCCCAAAGTGCTGGGATTACAGGCGTGAACCAAGCCTTTTCTTTAATGGAACAGATACACTAAATTAGTGCAAGGAATTTTCAGCATTAGCCGGTCACTCTAAGGAAAGTGTGATTCCCCCAACAGAAACATATCCTAGCTAAAAAAGCTTCTCAATGCCCCTAAAATCAAAGCCATCTCCAGTTTTCTTTGGAAGAAGAGAGAAAAAGTAACACAACTTCATAACATAAGGGAAAAAGAAGTAACTATACAGTCTCCCCAGTCATTAAAAATAATGAATCAGACAATGATATATAAGAAAAGAAATAAGTTTGGAAATAATACACAGCGAAATCTCAGAAATGATTCTGTGTTCTGGTCATTCCCACTGTTCCCCAGCTACCCTGCTAAATGCAAACATCAAAAATAAGTAACTGTAGGCAAAGGCGGGCAGGTTGCTTGAGGTCAGGAGTTTAAGGACAGGTGAAACCCTGTCTCTACTAAAAATACAAAAATTAGCCGGGTGTGGTAGCATGCCTATAGTCCCCAGCTTACTTGGAAGGCTAAAGCATGAGAATCGCTTGAATCCGGGAGGAGGAGGTTGCAGTGAGCTAAGATCACACTGCTGCACTCCAGCTTGGGCAGCAGAACAAGACTCCATCTCAAAAAAAAAAAAAAAAAAAAAAAAAGCAAATCTATTCTCCACTACGGACTCTGTGGCCCCCTTATAACATTATATCTGCTAACAGGTATCAAGGTATATGTGGCTCTAGCTCTTCAGTCTGGAACTTCATGTTTTTCTTTCCATATTTAACACGATAAGGCTCTTCCTCTCACTTATATATTGAATCTCCACTACCAGCTCCACACTGTGTCAGATGCAAAATACTATAAGAGCTTTGAGTCTTGTTGGGAAGACACACACTTTCATGAAACAAACCACAAACAGTACAGAAGAGTGGACTGAACTCTCCATCTTTTAAGTTCAGATTATCTGTTTTCCCCACTGTATAGCAGCAACCTGCCAACCCTCATGATGACAGCATGGACCCTGTCTCACACACATATGCACATGCACGCACACACACACACACACACACACACACACACCCCACTTCTGTTTTTTTCAGTTTCAAACTCCAACTCTAGCCTTCTATTTGTTTGCTCTGTGGCTCAAGAATCCCAACCACAGCAATTCTTCATTACCGCTTTGGAACAGCAATGCACTTCCTCACACCTGTCAACCTCTCTCTCCTTCCCTGCCGCCCCATCATTCTCTTTGGAGTCCATGTTCCATTTTTAGAACTGCTTCTCTACAAATCCTCACAAGTCTTGCCCCTTCTTCCTTCCATTGTTGTATTTCCCTGATAAAATGTCAACCCTGATTAGATATATGTAGGTACCTTCCTTCACCAGGTCTTCCCCTGAGCAACTGAAGGTTACTAAAGAAACTCCACAACATGCAGACTGGTTTCAATTTAAAGTCATGATCTCAGTCTTTAAATGGGCTCTCAACACTGTGGAAATTCCATTACATTTTTGCATTAATACTGACCTACACTCTATAAGAGGAGTATTTCATACCATCTCCCGCCCTCACACCATCTCCTGTCCCTCTTCCCCACTCTCAATCTTCCTGGATTCCAAGTTGAGGAACCAAAGGCCATCTTAGGAAAGTTCTTTCATCACTCTACGACCAAATCCACTAACTTCTCCACATCTGAACTCATAATTTCCTAATTTTTACAGTTAGAGTGGAGGAAGTATCTTTTCCACTTGAACCATCACATAAGTTCCATTGATTACCCCCAATTCTTCATCATCGGGCTCTCTTTTGTTAGTGGATTATTCCAGCAGTATTTTTTAAAAAACTGTAGTACTGACATTCTAAAACCAACCAACCAAACAAACACTATCAAGAAAAAAAAAAAAAATTTCCTTGAAACCACTTTCCAATTCAATACCATCGGATTCTGCCCCCGTTCACAGATTATCTACTAAAACTGGCCAGCACATCCTGTTTTCACTTTCTCCCATTTGCCCATTATCCCACACTAAGGTAATTCTTTTCCCAACACTGAGCCTGCTCAAGGGCTTGCACAGACGTAAGCCCCATGATACATTCCTGTCCTCATCTTAGTCAATATCTAAGCAGCAATTGATGCAGGTGACAAATATGCTCTTCTTTCTTGACTTCAAGATAACATTCTCAGCTGCTTTACCGTCTCTCTTTTTGCCTATTCCATTTAAACTTCATTTATTTTCCTCCTCTTTCACCTGATCTCTTGGTTTGTCCCAAGATGCCATCTTGAATCTTTTTTCTTCCTCCGTTATACTTTCCAGGTGCTCTCAATCTATCTGTAGCCAAACACTGCAGGTAACTCCCAATATCTATTCCATCTCCTCTTACAATAAGAGAACTTTCCATTTATGGTGATTGCATTGTTATCTGGGGGAAAAAAAAAGGTGCATCTCCCAGCCTTCTTTTCAGTTAGATGTGGCCAAGTGATTAAGCTCTGACAGCAAGAAATAAATGAAGTGGTGTCTAAAACTCCTGGGAATTGCTTTTAAGTGAAGGTGGAGACATGGATTTTTTTTTCTTTTCTCCATCCTACTTCATGAAAACGCCAATGCGTTGAAGATATGATGGAGGGGCCAGCGCTGGAGTTGGAGTGGCCCTCCTGAACCACGAAGTGGAGCTGCGTAGCGAAGATGGTTACATGCCCAGACAAGGCGGAAGAAGCCTGATTTCCTGATGACTGAGAAGCTACCGTATTAACACTGGACTATCCACCCAGACTCTTAGAAAGAAAAAAAAATTATATCTTGTTTAAACCACTGCTATTTTGGGTTTTCTGAAATACATAATCAAATATAATCCAAACTAATATGCTATCCTATTGCTTTAAATATCATTAATCTACTAGCAACTCACAAATTTACATCTATAGTCCAGACCTCCCTTCTGACTCTAAAAATGTATGTCAGCTCTCTACTGGATATTCCCATTTGGAGAAGGAAGCATAAGAGCTAGCAGAAATCTTTGAGCTCTGGATACAGAATACTCTACATCTGAGAATACTGTTCAAACTCCGGTATTAAGTGGCATGGAAGGACGCAAGTTTTAAGCGGGTCCAGAGTAGGAAAGAGCTCTATACCAAGTCCAGGCAATGGTGTATTCAGCTCTGTAACTATTATCTGACCTAGCAGAATTATGATTCTCAAGGTATATTTGTTTGGGGGGAAATGCTATTCAGAGTTTACGGTAAACTCCTGCAAGAGAATGACAACATAAATCCCAAGGGTTCCAGAAAAAGACCATGACATCTGCAGCAGACAATTACATTTCATTTAAAAAAAAAAAAATCTTCTAGCGTGCTACTGGGTTGTGAGAGAGACGGAATATCTGATCATAAGGCATCAAGTGGCCATATGGCCAAAGTTGTGCGTCAGGAACTGGGTTCTCTCAGACCCAGAAAGTCATAAAATAGGATGGGCCCAATAGATCCATCAGGAGACTGAAGTAGTATATCCAGGACAGAGCATGAGTAGGGAAAGAGGGTACGGAGAAGCTGCGTGGAGCAGACCTCCACGTCCTCCATGGCGTCACAGATAGTTCTCCCTTGATTCACACATCTGGCCACCTGGGTAGACCTCTGTGAACAGCTGACAGAAGAGGAAAAAAGGCAGAACGTGGTTCATGGATAGAGGGACTTGATACGTAGATACAAGCCAATAATGCACCACTGCTGCAATCTGGGGGATACTGAACAACAACAGCTATGTGTTTTGCTGTTGGTCCTCAACTTTATGTGGAAGAAGCGGCCTGAAGTAAGACTACACATAGACTCATGGGCACAAGTGAGTGGTTTGACTGGTTGACCAAGGACATGGAAGGAAAAAGTTTGGATGATCAAGGACGTGGAGGTTTGGGGAAGAGGATGGATCGATGGGAAGAAACACAATATGTGGGCCAGGCACAGTGACTCACACCTGTAATCCCAGCACTTTGGGAGGCTGAGGCAGGTGGATCATGAGGTCAGGAGATTGAGACATCCTGGGCAACATGGTGAAACTCTGTCTCAACTAAAATTACAAAAACTAGCTGGGCATGGTGGCCAGAGCCTCCAATCCCAGCTACTTGGGAGGCTGAGGCTGGAGAATTGCTTGAACCTGGCGGACAGAGGTTGCGGTGAGCTGAGATTACGCCACTGCACTCCAGCCTCGGTGACAGAGCAAGACTCTGTCTCAAAAATAAAACAAGATGTGAAAATTTTTCTATCACATATTAATGTTCACCAGATAGCATCCACCACAGAAAAGGTATTTAAAAGCCAAGTAGACACCATGATGAGGCCAGTTGGCATCAGCCAGCTTCTGCCACTGGCTACCCTAGTGATAGTACAATAGGCTCATGAGTGGAGTAGCCTCGGTCCAGGGCTGGAGGATACGCATGGGTCCAACAGCATTATGGGCTGTCATTCACCAAGGCTTTCTATTGCCACTTGCAAAGAGCTAACCTGCTAGCAATAGAGACCAAATCTGAGGGCTCAACACAGCATCCTTCTTGAGGAAACCAAACGGTAAGTTGATTACATTGGACCCTTCCACCTGAAAGGAGCAACAATTCACCTGCGGGGATTTGACACTTTACCTTTGTCTTTGATGCCTACAAGGCCTTTGCCAGCACCAGTATCCAAGATGTTATCCACAGAGCATTCAGTCCACCAGCACAGGATCCTGCACAACACTGTACCAGAGAAAGGGACCCATTTACAGCAAAGGAGGTGAAGCAGGTGGCACACAGCCATGAGAGCACTGGTCATTTCATATACTGCATCTCTCCAGAGGACGCTACATTGATAGAGTGATAGAACAGCCTGTTGCAGGTGCAGCTTAGGTGTCACCTCAGAGGTGATACTCACAGGACATACACACAGTTTACACCTAAATCAACAACCATTATGTTGTATTATGTCCCAAGCAGGTAGAATGCATGAGCCTAGGAACCAAGGGGTAAAAAAATAGGAGTGTCTTCACTTACTATCACCCCCAGTGACCCACCAGGGAAATTTGTGCTTCTTTTCCCTGGAACTTCAGACTGTGTGTGCCTTGAGATCCTATTTCTCACAGGAGTAACAGTTCTATCTTGGGATACACGAGTCCCACTAAACTTTAAGTAAGTTACTTGGAGCTTCTTCCAAAAGCCAAGCAGGCAAAGAAAGGCACTACCATACTGGCAGGGGTGGTCGGTCTTGTTTATCAGCAGGAGGTGGGGCTGCCACTACACGAGAGAGACAGGGAAGAATGTGTGTGGCACCAGGTGACCTACGGGCAGTTCTCTTGGTATTCCCCTGCCTGATTTGATCATACAAGAACACGTACAGTGGACTTGGATCTTGGATATTTAAGAAATAACCAGGGGTTCAGTCCCCACCGCATAAGGTTAACAATCTGGCAGATGTAGTAGCCAAGAGTGAAAAGATTTAGAGTGAGTATAAAGGAAGGGTGGGGAGTACCACTTGTAGCCTTGAACCTAACTGCAGCTGAGAGGCATCTCATCCCACAAACTTTTATCTTATAGGTTTTCCCAGGAAAAAGAGAATGACCAGAATCCTTGAGGATCTCTCCCCAGGTGAGGTGAACAGAAGTTGACTATGTAATGGGGAAGAGGTTCACTTTGAATCAGGTGGCAGGTTGACTTTTAAGCTTGTCTGGACTTGATTTTAACCACGCAAATTGACTGGAAATTTATATTAATAGATCTGGCAAACATTCACTAAGAGATGAGAACATGGGGTAGCAAGGCTGAAAGCAGTCACTGGGAAAAAAATAAAGCTGTTGCAAGTTTATACCCAAATGAATCAAGACTACTCAGTGCACTGTTTATTGTTACTTGTTTATCTCCTCTCCCACGGCTTTGCAATATCCAGGAGGGCAGAAACCACTACCTGCTTTGCCCACCTAGTACCTAGTACAGAGCCTGGCATGAAACAGTTACCAAAACATAGCTGTAGCTGTTGTTGGTATAAATCGAGTGAACAGTTGTGTGCAGAGGCTGTAAGATCTGAAAGCCAAGGGAGGGCAATGAGCAGTCTAGCAGACAGACAAAGCTTCATGGGATTAAGCTGGATTCTGAAACGTGTCTAGATAACCTTTCTTTTTCCTTGCAGAGTGGGGTAGGTGGGCCCTCTTTACTTCTAGCTGTAGCTTATTGGCCCTATGTAGCTGTCCAAACACATTGTTCAAAAATATCACTGCTTTACATGATATATATTAAAAATATTAAAATATATAACAAAGATGGGTGTGGTGGCTCACACCTGTAATTCCAGCACTTAGGGAGGCTGAGGCGGGAGGATTACTTTAGACCAGAAGTTGAGGTTGCAGTGAGCTATGATTGTGCCACTGCACTCCAGCCTGAGTGACAGAGCAAGATCCTCTCTATATAAAAAATAAATTAATAAAATAAAATATATAACAGCATTGCTCCCAAAAGATTCATCAGTTGAGGAATCACTATGTATTAATATTAAACACTTTATGTAGGCTTAGAGTTGGGTTAAGTGCCTTTCAATGATTAAATCCCCTTGTAAAGGCCCCAGACAGACTAATTCATCAATACTGAATTCATCACCACAACTCTGAGTGTTGCAGTAGGGTTCTAGGATGATTTGTTTTATGTTTAAAGACGAGCAAACAAGATTTAATAACGGAACTACAGAAATGCTACTGTCTTCCCAGATCTCTCTCTTCAATGAAAAGAAAACACTACAACTTCTGCCACATGGATCTAAGACTATTAAGGAGATATTAGCTCCACCAAGACAAGTCAGAGAATTAAAAAGTCTAAAACATGGAAATTCTAAAGTAGGGCTGTCTAATCTTTTGGCTTCTTGGGGCCACTTTGGAAGAAGAATTGCCTTGAGCCACATGTAAAACACACAGCTGATGAGCTAAAAACATCACCAAAACCTCATAATGTTGTAAGAAAGTTTAGAAATTTCTGTTGGGCCACATTCAAAGCTCTATGCTGCATTCAGCCTGCAGGCCGTGGGTTGGACAAGCTTTCTCTGAAGTGACTGAATCAGGCTGGGCATGGTGGCTCACGCCTATAATTCCAGCACTTTGAGAGCCCAACACTTGTGGATCACTTGAGTCCAGGAGTTTGAGACCAGCCTGGCAACATGACAAAACCCCGTCTCTACAGAAAATTAGCCAGGCATGGTGCTGCATGCCTGTAGCCCCAGCTATTTAAGAGGTTGAGGTGGGAGGATTACCTGAGCCTAGGAGGTCAAGGCTGCAGCGAGCCATGATTATACCACTGAACTCTAACCTGGGTCACAGAGCAAGACCCTGTCTCAAAAAATAAATAAATATTAAATAAAATAAAGTGACTGCTTCAGACGTTTGACTCTGCTCAGTAAAATTTTCTCAACAAAAACAGAAAGTTTTTGAAATATATAAAAACTGAGAATATCAGCCTATTTTTAACTAGTCCAGCTTCTTTATTTTTAGTTCAGGTATCAGTGTCTAACATTTCTACCAAAACAAATCCTCCTATTCTGTAGAAACCCAGGGAAAGTTCACCTCTAAATTTGCAGCTGTCAACTCCAAACTTTCTTGGGCAGAGAAGGCTGCTTCCTAAGCCTGTGTCCAATATATACAGTTTCAGGATATATATACAAATGCCTAGCTGTAACAATGAAATTCAAGCTATCACAAGAGAAAAAGCCCCCACTCCGGAAAGCTAAATGCCTAGAACAAAAGCTATTCCCTGTGACACCTGCCAACAATGATTTCTTTCCCTGTCTACCTATACCATACATGGCATATACTGAACTACCTTGAATCATTAGCTCGATCATAAATTCCTTAGGCCACATGTTTCACATAGTGCCTTACAGAATAAAATGCTCAGTAAACGCATATGAGGAATGAAGTGTAGAAATGCATAATTGTGTAGTCAGTGTCAATTTGTCAGTGTTTGGGGTTTAGAACAGCAAACATAAAGGCTTATCTTCTTCATTGCTAATGGAAGTTGGGGGTGGCGCAGGGAGGAGAGAAAGAGCACAGAGAGTAAGAGAAAGGAAAACAGGTAAGGACACATAACCTCATTTAACTTTTGCTTGTCATCCTAACTCTTGCTTTGCCTGAAGCCTAGAAGTGCCCTCCTAGAAGCTATAGAATTTCTGTCCCTGTGACTGGAGTAAACAAATACAGTAAGCATAAAAGTTCACGGTGATGCTTATCTCCTGAGCCATGATGTTTCCCAACATCCATTTTATGTAGTGAAGGGTTCAGGTACGAAAACTGACATCTTCACTAAGGAAATAATTTTTCCCTAAATAAAATGCTTTCAATATTAATATGTAATATTAGAGCACAGGCCATCTGCATACTCTAAAATGTCTTACATACTGAGGATTCTTCTATGAAATGAACACACTGGTTTTATGTGGAGTGAACACTTACGTACTTTTCCAAACTTGGTCAAGAGGAGTTCTTTTTTTAAAGCTTGGCAGACTACTGGGAAAAGCTGTTCTTTTAAAGCACATTCAAAGATTATTTTGGAAAGCTGAAAAGTGAAGGCTTATAAGTTTACCAAACAATCTGAAGGAAAGGTAATTGGCTTCCTTGAAAAGGAGTATGACTGCTTTATTCCTTTCATGCCTATCTATAGGAGAAAAAGGTATCTCAGAAAGGAAACCAGTGCTTTCTTTTAAACTAATTTATAAACCATAATTTGGTATAATTTGGTACTTCTGGTTTACATAACACTCATTTTGTGTACCTTTTAAGAATCTTTTTAAATGGTTTAAAATAAATTAAATGGCACCCTAATTTAGTTGTGCCTTGAAAAAGCTTTCTTATAATGAAAGTAACATGTATTCATCTTGTTTTATCATTTAATATATTTAATAGATTGTGAACACTTTCTCATGTCATTAAATAGTCAAAAAGTACCTTTTTTAACTTTTCAAAGGTATTTTTAAAAGATCTCTTTTAATGTCTACATTAATATATCAATGAGTATATCATATTTTATCTGGCCATAGCTATGCTAATTTAGACCATATGACTAGTAATGATGAACATGATTGCACATTTAGCCCAAGTTTCTGGTTGTTCCTATAAGACATAGTCGTAGAATGGCAATTATAGGGCCAAAAGGTATGAACTATCAGAATCATTGACTACAGATGGAACCTCTCACCTCCTCCTTTTCCAATCCTATTTAACACTTGAGTTGTCTAGAAGCCTTTTCCTAATGTTCACCTTTGGTACAGAATTAAGCTTCCTCTGATAAGACTTTCCATTTGTCATCAATATTTTTAGACTTTAAGCTTATCCCCAAAGAGAGGTTACACATCTGGATGAAATTTTTTTTTTTTTTAGGATTTTTAGTATCAAAGCATTCTTTTCCTCTCAAAACTCTCTCCAAGATGAAAATGAAAAGAAACAAGCTCCATATAAAGTCAGAAAATGGATAGAGAAAGGATAAATGACTTAACAGAACAGAGAAAGGTTAAACCTGAGCACATACAAAAGAAGATATCAGTGAAAGAATAGCTAATTCATCCTCAAGAATTCTAGAAGAATCAGCCAGGCATGGTGGCACATGCCTGTAATCCCAGATGCTTGGGAGGCTGAGGCAGGAGGATAGATTAAGCCCAGGAGTTCGAGGCTGTGGCGAGCTATGATTGTACCACGGCACTCCAGCCTGGGCAATAGAGCGAGACCCTGTCTCCCCCAAAAAAATAAATAAATAAATTCTAGAAGAATCAAATCAGGAAATGTAAGTACCAGATAGAAGTCAGGATTCCAACCCCTGGCATATTCAACTGATTCCCTTCTCACAGGAGACAGAAATTGAATCAGAAAAGACCAAATCAGAGGACAATAGGCCTAGGGACTAGAGGTTTGTTGAGGGAAAAAACTGAAAACTGGGTGATAAAGTGAAAGTTTGCAGACTGAGTATGAGAACCCGAGTCCTTTCCACTGGATAGCTTTAAGATGATGGCAGCTGGGCTTCTTATACACCTCAAGCAGGAGACTGGATGAATCCGCTATAATATGGATGTAATGAATAGACTGGAGAAATATTCTGTAAGTTTCTTTCTCAGAGAAACTGAATGGCAGATGGGTGAAGACCTATAGATGCTGATATTTGGGGATCTCCAATTAAAAAAGCCAACCAGCCACCAATCCAATTGTCCTGTTGCTAAGCCTATCAGAGAACGAGTCCTGCACATATGTGTTTATTCATTTAAAATATATTTATAGGCCTGGTGCAGTGGCTCATGCTTGTAATCCCAGCACTTTGGGAAGCTGAGGCTGGTGAATCACCTGAGGTCAGGCCAACAAGGTGAAACCCCATCTCCACTAAAAATACAAAAATTAGCTGGGTGTGGTGGCCTGTGCCTGCAATCCCAGCTACTTGGGAGGCTGAGGCAGGAGAATCACTTGAACCTGGGAGGCGGAGGCTGCAGTGAGCCAAGATTGCACCACTGCACTCCAGCCTAGGTCACAGAGCGAGACCCTGTCTAAAAATATGTGTGTGTGTGTGTGTGTGTGTGTGTGTGTGTGTGTGTGGAGAGAGAGAGAGAGAGAGAGAGAGAGAGAGAGAGAGAGAGAGAGAGACTGGTATGTTTTAAGCACAAAGGATTCAGCAATAAACAAAACAGAAATCCCTGTCTCCATAGAGCTTCCATTCTAGTAGGGGATAACAGACAATAAACACAACAAATCAATAAACTATATACCATATGGAGAAAAGTAAAGCAGGAAAGGGGGACAGGGAATACCCAGTAATTCTAAATAAAGTGGCCAGAGAGAGGCCCTCTGAGAAGGTGACACTTGAACACAGACTTGAAGGAGGTGAGAGGAGGAGCCACATGGATATTTGGGAGAACAGAGTTCCCGGCTGCGAGAACAGAAAGCACAAGAGCCCTAAGTCATGAGCCTGACCAGTGTGTTGGAGTAACAACAAGGAGACGCCTGTGGCTGTGGCCAAGGGAAAAAGACACACATAGGAAATGAGATCAGAGACGTAATGGGGGACCAGACCACATATGGCCTTGTAGACCATTTGTGACAGACAGATGCGAGATGGGACTCCATCAGCCCCAGTTTCTGTGTTCACGCTTCTGTGTGATTTCATCCTGAGTGTGAGGCGGCACCTGCCCTTTGGTTAGGACTTAATTCTAACCCAAGGATATGGCAAAGATGATAGGATGTCACTGCTGTGGTTATGTTGTCACACTATATAAGACCTTGTCTTGTAGGAAACTTGCCCTGGTCTCTCTCTCCTCTTGCTGGCTTGTGGAAGCAAACTTCTGTGAATCCTGCAACGGTAAGGAATTGAAGATGCCAACACACAAGTTAGAAAGCAGGTGCTTTCCTAGTCAACCTCCAGTTGCGCCTTTAACCCTGGCCAATACCTTGGTTGCAGACTTGTAAGAACCTAAGCAGAGGACCCAGCTAAGTTGTGCCTGGACTTCTGAACCATAGAAACTGTGAGATGATAAACATGTACTATTTTAAGCCACTAATTTGTGGCAACTTGTTATATATCGTAAAAACTAAGACGTCATTGCAAGGACTTTGATTTTTATTTGGAGTAAGATGGAAAACTACTGGAGCATTTGGCACAGAGGTGATGTCATATGTGGGCTCAGTGTTTCATGCTTATAATTTCAGTACTTTGAGAGCCCAAGGCAGGCAGATCACTTGAGGCCAGAAGTTTGAGACCAGCTTGGCCAAAATGACAAAAGCTCATCTCTACTAAAAATACAAAAAAAAAAATTAACCGGACCCACACCTGTAGTCCCAGTCACTTGGGAGTCTGAGGCATGAGAATTGCTTGAACCCCAGAGGCGGAGGTTGCAGTGAGCCGAGATCACACCACTGCACTCCAGCCTGGGCCACAGAATGAGACTGTCTCCAAAAAAAAAAAAAAAGTAATTTAATATGACTTACATTTTTAAAAGGTCATTCTAGCTTCTGTTGAGAACAGTCTGTAAGGCATAGGTATGGAAGCAGGGAGATCAATTAGGAGACTATTGTAATATCTAGGCAAGAGATGATGGTGGTTGGGACCAAGATAGTACAGATGAAGGTGGTGAGAAGTGGAAGGATTCTAGATATATTTTACATGCACAAACAGCTCTTTAGACTTTATCTTAAATATGAATAGACAACCTAAGACCATCAGATATTTGCAAAATAGTAGAAATATTTCTAATATGGTGAGATTAAATAAATGAAACAGAACAAAAACTCAGAGAAAATAGATACAACCCAAGGAGCAGAAGAAAAGTCATTAAGAACTCAGAGAAATGGCCAGGAAGGATGGCTTATGCCTGTAATCCCAGCACTTCGAGAGGCTAAGGTGGGCAGATCATCTGAGGCCAGGAGATCAAGACCAGCCTAGCCAACATGGTGAAACCCCATCTCTACTAAAAATACAAAAATTAGCCACCCATAGTGGCTCTTGCCTGTACTCCCAGCTACTGTAGAGGCTGAGGCCGGAGAATCGCTTGAACCCAGAAGGTTGCAGAGAGCCAAGATCACACCACTGCACTCCAGCCCGGGCAAGAGAGTGAGACACCGTCTCAAAAAATAAAAATTAAAAAAACTCTGAGAAATAATAAAATATTTCATCCTTGAAATAATAACAAGATACTATATAAAAGTTTTAGAGTAATAATCTAAGGACAAACAGAAAAGCTTTCAAAACTAAAAATACATAAAAATTTTAAATCCGGGAAAATTTCCTAAAAGGTAGAAATAAGATTAAAAAAAGACCAAAAAAAGGACAAGAAGAAGAAGAAACAGAAATTAGAAACAATCCAGTAAATCCAATTTCTAAATAGTAGTTCCAGAAAGATATAACAAAGCAAACAGTACGGAGAATTTTTTTTTATTTAAAAAAATGCTCAAAAAATTTCCCAAGCCCAAAGGACATGATCCTCCAGACTGAAAAAGTCTACCCACCAAGTGTTCAACCCAGTGACTAAAAAACTACACACACTGGGCAAATTATTATAAATTTTCAGAACACCAGGGTTAAATAAAAGATTCTAAAAACATACAGGCCAGGTGCAGTGGCTCACACCTGTAATCCCAGCACTTTGGGATGCCAAGACAGGCAGATCACTTGAGGCCAGGAATTCGAGACCAAATTGGGCAACATGGCAAAACCCTGTCTCTACTAAAAATATTAAAACAAGTAGGTTGCCATGGTGGTACACACCTGTAATCCCAGCTGCTCGGGAGGCTGAGGCATGAGAATTGTTTGAATGGGGAAGTGGAGGTTGCAGTGAGCCTAGACCATGCCATTGCATGTCCAGCCCGGGTGACAGAGCAAGACTCTGTGTCAAAGAAAAAAAATCCTAAAAACATCCAAAGAGAAGAAACAGGTTACCTATAAAGAAGTGGAAGTCAAATTGCATTTGACTTATCAATGACAAAACTGAAGATGGAAAATGCTGGAACAATACCTTCAGAATTCTGATGTAATGGGAAATTACTTTTGACCTAAGAGTGAAAAACATACAGAATTTTTTTTAATCTACAGTTTCTGAAGACGTATTCCCTATATATTCCTTTTAGAAAGCCACTGTAAGATATATTTCATCAAAATGGAGGAGTAAACCAAGAAAAAAGAAAGACATGAGAGGCAGGAATCAGGGATACTATACAGGTGAGAAATGAAAGGATTTTTTTCAATATCTCAGGGTGCTGGCAAAGAGAAGCCCTAGGGAAAAAACCATACGGATGTCCTGGAGAATGATGGGTCTAGATGGGAAGGCACTGGTAGGAGGCTCCAGAAGGGATGGCTGCAGAAAAGAAAAAACAAAGCTGAAAGCTAAATTTTGCATAGGTTATAATAGAGGTAATCAATAATGTCTAAAATAATGACCTGAGAGATCACAGTATATAAATAATTTTCAAAATATTTTTAAAACCTGCAATAATCTTAAAAATTTAAATGAAGATAAATGGTGTTGGGAAAACTGGCTAGTCATATGCAGAAAACCGAAGCTGGACCCCTTCCTTACACCTTAAACAAAAATTAACTCAAGATGGATAAAAGACTTAAGACCTAAAACCATAAACACCCTAGAAGAGAACCTAGGTGATACCATTCCGGATATAGGCATGGGCAAAGACTTCATGACTAAAACGCCAAAAGCAATGGCAACAAAAGCCAAAATTGACAAATGGGATCTAAATAAACTAAAGAGCTTCTCTACAACAAACAAAACTATCATCAGACTGAACAGGCAACCTACAGAATGGGAGAAAAATTTTGCAATCTATCCATCTGACAAAGGGCTAATATCCAGAATCTACAAAGAACTAAAAGAGATTTACAATAAAAACAACCCCATCCGTGGTGGCGCGTGCCTATAATCCCAGCTACTTAGGAGGCTGAGGCAGGAGAATTGCCTGAGCCCAGGAGGCCGAGGTTGCGGTGAGCCGAGATCGCGCCATTGCACTCCAGCCTGGGTAACAAGAGCGAAACTCCATCTCAAAAAAAAAAAAAAAAAACATCAAAAACTGGGTGAAGCTTTGGGAGGCCGAGGCGGGTGGATCACAAGGTCAAGAGATTGAGACCATCTTGGTCAACATGGTGAAACCCCGTCTCTACTAAAAATACAAAAAAAATAGCTGGGCATGGTGGTGCGTGCCTGTAATCCCAGCTACTCAGGAGGCTGAGGCAGGAGAATTGCCTGAACCCAGGAGGCGGAGGTTGCGGTGAGCCGAGATCGCGCCATTGCACTCCAGCCTGGGTAACAAGAGCGAAACTCCTTCTCAAAAAAAAAAAAAAAAAAAAAAAAAAACTGGGTGAAGGATATGAACAGACACTTTTCAAAAGAGGACATTTCTGCAGCCAACAAACATGAGAAAAAGTTCATCATCACTGGTAATTAGAGAAATGCAAATCAAGACCACACTGAGATACCATCTCACGCCAGTTAGAATGGCAATCATTAAAAAATCTGGAGACAACAGATTCTGGAGAGGATGTGGAGAAATAGGAACGCTTTTACACTGTTGATGAGAGTGTAAATTAGTTCAACCATTGTGGAAGACAGTGTGGCAATTCCTCAAGGATTTAGAAATAGAAATTCCATTTGACCCAGCAATTCCATTACTGGGTATATACCCAAAGGATTATAAATAATTCTATTATAAAGACACATGTGCATGTATGTTCACTGTGACACTGTTTAAAATAGCAAAGACGTGGAACCAACCCAAATGCCCATCAATGATAGGCTGGATAAAGAAAATGTGGCACATACACACCACAGAACACTATGCAGCCATAAAAGAGGATGAGTTCATGCCCTTTGCAGGGACACGGATGAAGCTGGAAACCATTGCTCTCAGCAAACTGACACAAGAACAGAAAACCAAACACCGCATGTTCTCACTCATAAGTGGGTGTTGAACAATGAGAACACACGGACACAGGGAGGGGAACATCACACACTGGGGCCTGTTGGGGGGTTGGGGGGAGCTAGGGGAGGGATATCATGGGGTGGGGGGATTGGGGAGGGACAACATTAAGAGCAATACCTAATATAAGTGACAGGGGGATGGATGCAGTAAACCACCATGGCGTGTATGTATGTATACCTATGTAACAATCCTGCACGATCTGTACATGTACCCTAGAACTTAAAGTATAATAAAAAATATTTGAAATTACCTGAGCCTAGAACAAAACTCCTTTTTACATATAAGCCTGTGGTTTTGTTTTATTTTGTTTTGTTGCACAGTTTAAATATATACAGACTTTTTTTTTCTTTTCAGGAGAGTAATGAAAAAGGGAAGATTATACTTTGTTTTGTTTGGAACTTTACCAAGAATTGTCCACCATTTTGGAAGATCACATCACTGACAGCAATGCCATTAAAGTTGTATTTGATGGCCAATAAAAATGCTAAATGAAGGCCAATATTACACACTCATGGTTGTAGCATTTGTAGCTACCACATTCATGGTGATTCCACATATAGCTGCAAGCGTCTCACTATTTTAGCATATTTTCTGGTGTAGGTGGGCCTGAGCATTTGCATACTGAAATACATACTGTTTCATATAAAATTCCTTTATTTCTTTTTTATGTTACAGTTAAGGTACTATATTGATTTTTTAAATCATGTATATAAATAACATATCATCTCTGAATTTCATTTCAGGATAGTAACAAGGGAGTTTCAAATAAAAGAGATGACCCTGAGTTGGATATAGTTGAAAACCACTGATTAAGTTTAACTGCCTTATTTCATAGATGAAGAAACTGAGGCTCTGTCCATTCAGTTTGTACAAGAACAAAGTCTGTCAATAACAGTGCAAGGAGCATACCCCCGGACCTCTCCCTTTGCCTTCAGAAGCCATACCATGGGGCCAACAAATTTTCCAGCATCCTCAGATATTACAAAGAAACTGCTCCTTATTAAAATACGAATACCACTGTCCACAGTGGCTTGTGCCTGTAGTCCCAGCTACTTGGGAAGCTGAGGCAGGAAGATTGAATGATTCTAGGAGTTCAAGGCTCCAGTGAGCTATGATCATGCCGCTACACTCCAGCCTGGGTGACAGGGTGAGACTCTGTCTCTAAGAAAAAAAAATAGGTCTACCACAGATAACTAAGTAAAATAAACTACGGTCAAACATTAACATCTAAGCTGTTTTTTTAATTTTCCTTGAGACAGAGTCTCACTCTGTCACCCAGGCTGGAGTGCAGTGGCACAATCTCAGCTCACTGCAACCTCTACCTCCTGAGTTCAAACAATTCTCCTGTCTCAGCCCCCCAAGTCGCTGGGATTACAGATGTGCATCACCACATCTGGCTAATTTTTGTATTTTTAGTAGAGACAGCGTTTCACTATGTTGACAAGACTGGTCTCAAACTCCTGACCTCAAGCAATCTGCCCACCCTGGCCTCCCAAAGTGCTGGAATTATAGGCGTGAGCCACCATGCCCAGCCTAACACCTAAGTTTGAATGGCAATTATTTTATTTGCAGATGGCCCAGGCTGTCAAGGGAAGATTCCTGCCTAGATCAGACACTGGGAAGAGCATCAAAGTGGGGAGGATCAAGTAAAAAAGGAGAGAAGAGTAGCAGCAAACAAAAATACCAAAGACAAACTTCCTCTGCATCACTCTATTCCTATATGTTAAGCCTGAGAGTAATTTTATGAGAGGATATTTCTTTTTTTTATTTTTTTATTTTATCTTATTTTATTTATTTATTTTTATTATACCTGAAGTTTTGGGGTATATGTGCCGAATGTGCAGGTTTGTTACATAGGTATACACATGCATTGGTGGTTTGCTGTACCCATCTCCCCATCATCTACATTAGGTATTTTTCTTAATGTTATCCCTCCCCAATTCCTCTACCCTCTGCTATATCTCCCCTAACCCCCTTACCCGCACAACAGTGTGTGATGTTCCCCTCCCTGTGTCCATGTGATCTCATTGTTCAACACCCACTTATGAGTAAGAACATGCGGTGTTTGGTTTTCTGTTCTTGTGTCAGTTTGCTGAGAATGATGGTTTCCAGTTTCATCCATGTCCCTGCAAAGGACATGAATGCATCCTTTTTATGGCTGCATAGTATTCCATGGTGTATATGTGCTACATTTTCCTTATCTAGTCTATCCTTAATGAGCATGTGTGTTGGTTCCATGTCTTTGCTATTGTAAACAGTGAACATATGTGTGCATGTATCTTTATAACAGAATATTTTATAATCCTTTGGGTATATACCCAGTAATGGGATTGCTGGGTCAAATGGAATTTCTTTTTTTTTTTTTTTTTTTTTGAGACGGAGTTTCGCTCTTGTTGCCCAGGCTGGAGTGCAATGGCACGATCTCGGCTCACTGCAACCTCCGCCTCCTGGGTTCAGGCAATTCTCCTGCCTCAGCCTCCCGAGTAGCTGGGATTACAGGCACACGCCACCATGCCCAGCTAATTTTCAGTATTTTTAGTAGAGACGGGGTTTCACCATGTTGACCAGGATGGTCTCGATCTCTTGACCTCGTGATCCACCCGCCTCGGCCTCCCAAAGTGCTGGGATTACAGGCTTGAGCCACCGCGCCCGGCCCAAATGGAATTTCTATTTCTAAATCCTTGAGGAATTGCCACACTGTCTTCCACAATGGTTGAACTAATTTACACTCCCACCAACAGTGTAAAAGCATTCCTGTTTCTCCACATTCTATCCAGCATCTGTTGTCTCCTGATTTTTTAATGATCACCATTCTGACTGGCGTGAGATGGTATATCAATGTGATTTTGATTTGCACTGAGAGGATATTTCTTTTGCCATCTGACCAGGCCGTGGCTTTGCCATGACCAAAGCATTCCAGCTTTGCAGAGTGTCAGTGCATGTGTGACCTAGGATGCAAGCAGGGAAGGTAATACCACGAGTTATAGGGACTGTCCTAGATTACTTTCCCTTGCCAAGACATTCAAGAGGAATCTCACAGAAATGGGCTCAATTCTAACTACGTTAGTTCTGGTTCAAAACATTAATTTCCTGGGCATACAAGATTGTGCTTGGATTGAAGTGCAAAAAACCAGCTAACCAAGCAAGCCAGATATCCACACTAAGAAGAAAAGGTGGGATCTTTCAAACAATCCAAGGATTAACAGTGAGGATAAAAAATGGACCAGATCTGCCATTCAAACATGAGTAGCTTAATTCTGATACATTTGCATGAATCAGGAAAATGAACCATAAAATTGTGTTTAGTAGATGACATTAAACATGCATGATCCAGTATCCTAGAGTATCCTAAAAAAATAACATGTCTAGCTGGGCACAGTGGCTCAAGCCTGTAATCCCAGCACTTTGGGAGGCTGAGGCAGGCAGATCACCTGAGATCAGGAGTTCGAGACCAGTATGACCAACATAGGGAAACCCCATCTCTACTAAAAAATACAAAATTAGCTGGGCATGGTGGCACATGCCTGTAATCCCAGTTACTCAGGAGGCTGAAGCAGGAGAATTGCTTAAACCTGGGAGGCAGAGGTGGCAGTGAGCTGAGATCCTGCCACTGCATTCCAGCCTGGGCAAAAAGCAAGACTCTGACTCAAAAAAAAAGAAGAAGAAGAAGAAAAAATAATACTTATGTACCTGTTTATATGAGCTAAAATCAAATTTTTATTTGGGAAGATTTTATTTATTTATTACTAAAGTTCCTTAAGTCATGTACACCACACACTGCACATAGTAAGCATTCAAACAGTTTGCTAAATGAATGAATAAATGCAGGATGACAATGTTTACAAATACAGATGAGTTAGAGTTCACCATCAACACAGGGCTATGAGGGGAGGTGAAGATCCAGAGGCAATGGAACAAGGAGTGCTCAGTAAACTGCAAGAAGCTTATCATTTCAGTTGGTGGAAATATAAGGAATGAGGCCAGAATGACAAGTTGAGGGCAGATCAAGAAGGACGTAACAAACTCTGCTAAAAAGCCTTCAAAAAGGGAGTTTTCGATGTATTGGGTAAGGGATTTGGCTAGAAGACGCTAAAAGGTCTGAATGAATCAAATCTTCAAAGACATTCCAAGTTAAATGCAGTTTCCCCATCCTGACACTCAAGGCTCAGTATGACACAGCTCAGTCTCTCAGTCTACCCCACAGTCTTTTCTCACTGGCTAGTCTTTTTTTTTTTTTTTTTTTTTTTTTTCTTGAGTCAGGGTTTCACTTCGTCACCCAGGCTGACAAAGAAACTGAAGCATTGCAAAGTTAAGCACCCAAGATGACACTACAGCTCCGCTGTAAAGTGCACAAATAATTTGCACGAGGTTGTTAGTTATGTTGTTCTCTAATTAGTCTCCACTTATTCTCCAAACAGCGATTTCTTTAGATAAGAACTTACATGTATTCAAGACTGTGCTCATCGCTTACCACTCTCTGGTATTAGATCACCTATTTCTTTGGTCTGTTTATTGTCTGCCTCTCTCTCTAGAGTATAATTCCACATGGGCAGGAACTTAGTTTCATCCTGTTGTATCTCTCCAGTGGCTTGGAACTGTGCTGATGCAAAATAAGCACTTAATAAATATTGTTGATTTATTGGAAGGATGCTTAAAAAGTACTTGGAGAGAAACAATACATTTCTTCAACTCTGAAGGAAAATTTCATGGAACACTTGAAGCTAATGAAAAATACAGAATAATTTACAAGCAAGCATCAAATTATTTAACATGTATTTGTGCTCTAAAGTAGAAGAAATCAAGTAAAATGGTCAGTAAAAGCTACAGCAATTAAGAAACTTCCAAAAAAAAATGGAACTTGAATCAGACTCTGAAAGTTGGAAGTTTTGGGTTTGGAATACAGGAGACGGGAGAGCAGTGAGTGAAGCCAATGAAAATGGCACATGAGACCAGACAGATTTAAGAAGAGTTCCTTTTGGGGAACAAAATGGCAAGTAAAGTTGTAACAGCAGGTGAATCATAGCTTTGGATGATCCTCCAAGAAAAAGGAAGGATTCAGACTTGATGTGATAGAGACAGGAAGCCCAGAAATAGCAAGATTAAAATCTTGCCTCCCAGATTAGATTGCAGCAACCCTCTTTTTCCTTGGGTCCTCAACCAACAATGCCCAAAGCTGGTCATACAGTAGCTGTTTAATTAGCACTTCCTGGTGAATAGAATTCCAGTCAATGACCTAGCTCTTCCATCAACCCTTTATTATTCACAGACAGACCCCACTGGGAAGAGGCAATGGCACCATTTTATTTACCATCCATCTTTTGTGCCCTTTTTCCTGTCTGCTACTGCTTAGAGTCCAGAAGTAAAAAATGTATTACCAAATAAGCCACTGCCTCATTAGGAAGCAGGGTCTGATCTGAAACCAATTTTTCAGAACAATGACTTGTTAAGTGCTGAGAAATGCAGTGTTTAGTCATGGAGAAAATAAAGACAACTTCAACATGCAATTTTTTTTTTCTATACTAAAAGACGAGAATTTTAACAAGTAGGGGAAACCAGTCCATTATCAAGTCCCTCCTCTTTCAAAGAGGGAAACAGAATATGCTTTTTACTGAACAAACAAAAAAGGCTTCTCCCTAACTCCCCATATTTTCTGGCTTAAAATTCAGAATTAATGTCGGCCCTGCAAGAAAGTGAGGAAGCTCAGAAAAGAGGGTTTGTAGAACCCAAAACAAATCTCCTTGTGAAGGACAGATTGGGTGAACATTTCCAGGTGAGAGTGTACAGTGAGCAAACTTCCATGGTTATCAGTGATGACTGAAGGGCAATGAGGTCTGGATGCTGAGAGGAGAAGTTAAGGAATTTCCAGAGTAGGAAGTCACCTGCAAACATCAAAGTGACATGGACCAAAGGTGATGCTAGTTTTATTGAAGAAGTATCTCAGAATAAGTCAGTGGGACTAATGCCCATCCTATCATTTATGTGTTCTCTGAAAGATAAATGGACAGAAAATGGAAGTTATTTGACTCTAGCCATTAAGAAACCCACTGAAGGAAGAAGAGAGGCAGAATACTAATGCAAGAATATCATTTTGGCATAAAATAGAAAATACTCCAAGATAGTCTTCCTATGGCCTAGAACACACAGTTCAGTGTTCATTTCCTCTATAGATTAATTGCTTTCTCTCTGAGCCTGGTCACATATTTTAACTTTAACTTCTACAAATTAGTCAGCAAATTTGTACCATCTATCACAAGGACAGCAGTTCAAAGAATAGAAGTAGCTCTACTCACATTTATGTTCACTTTTGGAAGAAACATCTAAAACATAGGTTCCATAGATGGCTAGTCTGCCATATCAGATTCTTATCCTTATCTAAAAATACAGTGTAAAACAAAGCAGGCAGAGAACATCCTTCCCTGCCACCGGGCCTGCTTTCCAGAGTCTCAGGCAGTTGCCCTTCTCGTGTCCTGAGTAGCCGCATCCTGTTCTTGTTGAAGAAGATCGTGGAAATGGAGGTTTTGAGGGACGTACCCCAACTATTACACATTCATCATTCCCTCCTCTTCTCTTCCCTTCTAGCTCCCAGAGTATATGAGTATAGATCTACTTTTAATTTTGAGATACACAGATTAGCTCTTCATTATTATCTGTACTATGCTTATACTTTAAATGTATACATGTTAATTTGATCTCCCATCTACTCTAACTGGTATGCTCTTTGGGGTATATTATATTGTATATGTATATTATGCATCTTCACTTTTGTGTCTCCCAAAATGCCTATATAAAACGTTGGGCCAACACAGGAGGATTACTTGAGCCCAAAAATTTGAAATCAGCCTGGATAATACAGTAAGACCCCATCTCTAAAAGAATTAATAGGTAAAAAAGAATGTTGGGTACATGCTTCGGTAAACAGTTTGGCAGTTCCACAAATAATTAAACATAGAGTGACCATATGACCCAGTAGTCTAATCTTATACCTGAGAGAACTGAAAACATGGATAAATATATGAAAAACAAGCAAATGTTCAGAAAGCATTATGTATAATAGCCAAGAAGTGGAAACAGCCCAAATGTCCATCAACTGATGAATGGATAGACCAAATACGGTATATTCACACAATGGAATATTATTCAACCCCAAAAGGAATGAAGTACTGATACATGCTACCATGGATGAACCTTCACAACATTATGCTCAATGAAACAAGGCAGACAGCCATGCGCCGTGGCTGACGCCTGTAATCCCAGCACTTTGGGAGGCTGAGGTGGGGGGATCACTTGAGGTCAGGAATTCAAGACCAGCCTGGCCAACATGGTGAAACCCCATCTTAAAATACAAAACCTAAAATATATCCAGGTGTGGTGGTGGGTCCCTATAATCCCAGCTGCTCAGGAGGCAGAGGCAGGAGAATTGCTTGAACTTCGCAGATGGAGGTTACAGTGAGCTGAGATCTTGCCACTGCACTCCAGCCTAGGTGACAGAGAGATACTCCATCTCAAAAGACAAACAAAGAAAAAGAAAAAAAGCCAGACATAAAAGACCATATATTGTATTATTCTATTTACATAAAATGCCCATAATGGGCAAATCCATGAGACTGAAAGTTGATTACTGGTTGCCAGAAATGGGGGAGGAGGAACAGAGAGACACCGCTAATGAGTACAAGATTTCTTTTTGGGGTAGGAAAATGTTCCAAAATTAGATAGTGGTGATGTTTGTACAACTTTGTGACTATACTAAAAACCACTGAGTCGTACATCTAAAATATGTAAATTTTATGGTTTGTGAATTACATCTCAATTTTTTTTTTAATGTTGGGCACATAGAAAAATCTGTGAAAGTGAAGTTTGCAGAGATAATTTAGGGAAAGAAACCCCAGAAACTATGCCTACCTGTCTTTGGTACAATCGTTCCTTCCTGTTACCACATCACGAGTTAGAGGCCTTGTTCACTCCTGGACTCTTCCCTGAGAGAGGATGTGTAGCAGCCATGAAAACACACTGCTCAGGCCCCCTGCTGCCAGGGGAATCACTGACTAACGGCCCCAGATGCTCCTCCTCCAGATTTGCCATCGCATGTGCACCAGGCTTCCACAGGCTGTTCCCAACCAATGGCTGGCCACAGCAGGGATACTAATGCAGGCTTATTCCAGCAACTTTACAGAGACCTCCAACAGGCAACTTTAGGTTGAGGGCTCCCCATCCTTCTGGCACCACCAAGAAGATTAGTGATGGTTCTTCTCTGCAGGCCAGAGGTCACGATTGGAAAGGCAATCAGAGCTGGGCTCTTTAATATTCATGTATATTATGGGCCCCAAAGAAATAGAGTCTTGTGGCAGGGGCAGGGACTTAACACACACAGTTTAGAGATGGTGAATAGAGCATATAATGTTCCAGGAGCAAAATAGATGGCACCAATCAAGGGGGCTACTTAACATCTATAAGCAACACACACACACAAACAAACAAAAAGGAAGAATGGAGGTTGAGGGTGGTCACTAAAAAAAGAAAAAGAGCTTGCTTTCCCTCACTCTGTTTGTTCACAGCCCAAGGCAACGTTTAGACGTGGAACCCACTGCCTAAAGGAGGTGCGGTGGCCAAGTTCCTCGGGCCCACAACAGCACAGCAAGTTATACTATCATGATTCTCCCAGTTCTTCTTCAAAGGATCTAGAACCATTTACTCATGTGATTATACAGAAAAAAAAGAGAGACATTTCCAGACTTTTGAGAATGGCTGGACACAGCATCAAAGCTAACACACCCAAAGCAACATCACGGGTTCCCCATTATTACCTTATGTGGAGGCCATAAATAGGGTCCTGGTTATGGTCCAGTTCACAGGGGACCTCTCCATGGACCCACCTAGTGGCCATTTCCCTACTGCATATATAATTGGAATGGATGTCCTTGGTAAATTATGTAAGCCCCACACTGGGTTCTTGGCTTGTGGAGTAAGAGTTATCGTAGTGGCAACAGCCAAGTAGGAACTCTGAAACTGAGCCCCTACAAGCCAAGATAGCAAATCAAAAACAATATCACTGCCTTCTGATCAATGGTGAAAAAAAAAAAAAAACCCTGATATCACTTGGAGGTGGGGGTGGAGATTAGTGCCATCATTAAAGACCTAAACGATGCACGACCTATCATAATTCCACTCATTTCACCAATCTGTCTCTTGCAGAAACTAGATAGATCCAGGAGGATCTATAGACCACGACAAGCTTAATCAAGTGGCAGTCCCAACTGTAGCTGGTATACTGGACACAGAATTAACACTAGAGCAAACTAATAAGGCCTCATGTATCAGATATGTAGTTGACGATTTGGTGAATGTATTCTTTTCCATTCTGCATTCCCAGGGAAGCAACGACAATAGTCATTTACACAAAAGGTGGCTATAAGCTGAGGCCATGAGTACCATCCAGATATTTAGAACCGTAAAAATAAAAAATAATAAGCTGGGGCCATGGTAAAATACAGGGGTGGAAGATAATCCTTGTGAAACTTCAGAGACCTGCCACTTCAGTGAAGCTCTTAAAGGTCCGATGGTCAGGCACATGCCAGAATATTCCTTCAAAGTAAAAGACAAATTGCTGTAGCTTGCATTCCTTAACACAAAGAAGGAAGCATAGTTCTTGATAGACTTCCTTGGGTGCTAGAGGCAACACATTGCACACCTACTCCAGCCCATATCAGGTGACATGGAAGGCCAGCAACTTTGAACGGAGCCCAGAGCAGGAAAAGGCTCTGGGTCCTTTTCCAGCAGGTCCAGCGGACCTGTCGTGCCACTTGGGCCATAAAATTCAACAGATCCCATGGCTTAGAGAATGTTAGTGGTGGAAAAAAAGATGTACTGTGGAGGCTATGGCAAGCCCCGGTGAGAGAATATCAATGCAGGTCCCTGGGATTCTGGAGCAAGGCCATGCCATCTGCAATGGAGAATTTTTTGCCTTTAGAAAAACAGTTCCTGGTATGTCACTGGGTCCTGACAGAGACAGAATGCTTGACCCTCGGGTAATCAAGTGACCATACATCTGCAACTATTCATTCAGAGCTGGATTCTGTTGACTCTGCCAAGTTATAAAGTGGGACAGGCCTGGCAGCAGATCATTTAAGATGGAAATGGTACATCTGCCATTGAGTCAGCATGCAGGTAGCTCAGCCCCCACATCACCCACCACAGCTGCACCAGTACCTCTCTCCCAGCGTGCACCTGTGGCCAAATGGGAGTGGAGGGAAACTTACACAACCAACTATAGGAACAGAAAAAGGGCCAAGTTTGGCCTACAAACTGATGTGGGATATGAATTACATATCAGTTTCTTAAATGTTGGGCACAAACCATATATGGATACCAGCTGAATCATACAAGTGAGCAGTGGCTACATTACAGCCACGTTCAGAATTAGCCTTTAAAGACAGTAGAGAGGGAAGATTTTCCCAATGGGTAGAGTTAGGAGCATCAGACTTGGTCATCCACTTTGTACAGATGGAGATGTGACATGAAGTGTGATTATTTAAGGATTCCTGAGCTGCAGCCAATGGCGGGGCCGTCTACTCAGGGCCTGGAGGGAGATATGTGGTAGTGCCTCCTAGGGCTTCCTTGCGTCATTGTAACTAAACAGCTGTGTATAGCAACAACAGCTGGGGAGAGGATGATTACCAAGGGCTCAGATCCCCACAGACGAAGGTTTGGGTCAAACCACTAGTAAGTTAGCATAACCTGCCAAGGTGGTGGCTGAAGATGAAGGAAATTTAGAATGGATAGTGGAGGAGGGAGAGGGTGAATACCAGTTGTGACCCTGACCCAAGTGCAACAATGGGTCCTGTAGTTCATCCCACTAACCTCTTTTAAATTCCCCCTCAGGAAGAGAGGCTGATGGGAATTATGGACAAGCTGTTCCCTGAACCTGTATAGAGAAGTACAAGGGGTGAACAGTGGACAGTGGTGGCCATGAAAATGGACAGCTCAGATCTCCCCCTGTGGGGCATGCAATCGACTGACAGTCCAGCCAATGATTAAGCTCAGTGGGATATTAAGGTAGGCTCATTCCAGCAAGACACCGGACTCCTTCAGTGTGAAACTGGCTTGAGGACTCCCCATTGGCCTGGCTGAACCTCTTTTGGAGCTGTGCTACATTCAAAGACTCTTCTTATCTAATCCTTCTTCCTTCCCTTCCTCCTTGCACAGATGTAAGACCTGTATTACGGTCTCTGCCTTCACCAGCTCTCTCCCCCAAGAAATCCCTTCATGTCTTATCCCATCTTGATGTCTGTTTCTTGGTGAACTTGATATAGCAGAGGTTGCATTTTAGCTGGGCTCTATGAGCAGAGAATAGTTCTGTGAACAAGGTGCTTTGTGGGTGCAGAGAATTTTTATCATTACTCACTCTGCCCCAAATAGGTGTCATTACTACCTCCTGCCAGGAGTTGAGGAGTGATTGAGTGAAGGGTACTCGCTTTCATCTAAAACACTAAAAATGATGAATGAGGTAAATTTCAAAATTGCATTCTCTTTATTTACTCACTTGCTACTGAATAGACAGTGAGAAGTGCCAAACCTGCACAGTTCCTTATACACACTGTCAGGAGTGCTAGGATTTGGACAGCACTGCAGGACTTCTTGGTTTTGTGAAATTCAGTAGACTTGAGTGACACATTGGTGATCTGGGACTTAACTAGAAAAATAGACAGGCCCCCTTATTGCTGCAGGAGAATGCCAGGCTTCCCATCACAGCAAACCGGTGAGCACCATCCTTTCATCCTTGCTAAACTAGCCAATGAAGCAAGTGTTGTTGGGATAGCCAGGGTTGGGCAGTGTATTTTTAACACTCTCACATATCTCCTTCCTGGGATCCCTCTGTTCACATCTAGAGGTGTCTCATACATGTGAAGAATGATAGCAACTTAACATGTTGTGTCTCTCAAGGGTTTAGCACTCTGAGAAGATTTCTAGTGAAATAAAATTTTTAAGTGCAGGGATCCTCCCACCACCTATGACTTGTTAACAGGCACCTGCTACACACAGGAAACAGTATTAGGTTGGCTGAAGATTTAAAATCAGAGAGATCTGGGTATGTCACTAGTTGAAAAAGAAAATAAAAATAAATGAAAAATAAAATGAGAGATTACTTTCAAATATGTTGTCTAATGGCTAATTAGATCATCCAAAATAACAGAAGGCAAGCAGGGCAGGAATTGCCATTTAGTTGTACAGAGAGGGGAAAAGGCTCAAAGGTAAAGTGATTGGCTCGAGATCATAGTTCAAGTCTTGTTTTTCTCACTTCCTTACTAGCTTGCCTAAACTTAAAAAGCATTTAGTCTTTTGGCTATTACTCTTGACTACCAAGACAATCACATCTATTTCATCAACCAAGGTGGATGGGGAGATGTCACATTCAAGAATTTTTTAAATTGTGACTAGTGATTGTATTGGATGCTGTGATGGACCACCCTGACTTCCCTTCAGGAATGGAAGAGTCACTCCCACTTCTAGTACTGCTGCACACAGAAAGCCCTTAGCTGTCAGCCTCTACAGGAATTAACCTGGCTAAGACAACCACATTGCCACGGTCATGGTCCTTTACCAGGGCAGCCTGCATCCAATGACTCACTGACATGGGGGTTTAAAGGTTAAGTCCTCTTACCCCAACTAGGAACAGGCACCAAGGGTCATCCCATCCCAGATTCTGAATTCTCCAGAGGGTCAGCAGAGGCCTCCACTGAGATTGCATTACAGCTCAACTTCTTCCCTTCTCCTCCACAGTTTTTGATCCCAAGAGCAATTCCTAATAAATCTCCTGCATGCTGATCTTCAATTGACTCTTAGGCAATCCCAGTAGTCTAAAAAGCAGACACTAGGTTTGAATATTGGAAGAGGATCACCCAGCTGGCAATGAGGATCCCATCTCTGGTGGTAGTGGCCCAAGGTAGCAGAGTAATAGTTTAAACTTTCACCTGTGGTGGGACACTTTGGGATGGTGCCACTGGGATGGTATGATGATGGAAAGGAAGGCATTGGCTGGTAGACATATCATGCATTTGGAGAAATACAGGTAAAATAGTAACAAGAAGGACAATGAAAATGGGTAGCTATTGCTAATACACAAAACCGTGGAAAAAGATAATGGAAAGCTGTTAGTGATTAATCATCAATTAAAAGTTAAATGTGAAAGCCAGATGGCCCCTTTCATAGAATCAGAAGAGGCTCTGATCACTGCAATGAGAGGACAGAAAAAGCCAAGGGCTAGGCTGAGAACTTGAGAGCACTTGAGTTCCAAGATTAAACTGTCAACCAATAGGGTTGCTATGCCAAGGACAGGGCCCTACTTGGGAAAGAATGGGACCATTGCCCCTGGGATGAAGACATCTGGGTCGATCCACTTGAAAATGTTGAATCTTTATACTTCCCTGAACCTTCTGATCATGAAGAATCAGGCCACTCCTGCTGATTAGGGGAGCTGGCATCCCCTCTTGCTCAAAGATGATGCAAAATCTTCTTCCTTAGAAAATAACATGTGCCCCTGTGGCTCGCCTCCTGGTCACTAGGCCATCTTCCTCCTGGTCACTAGGCCAATAATGAGGTTTAGGGCACAACATAATCAAGCGTGGCAATAGGAAATAATAAAGACTCATGCTCCTTAAGTCCAGGCAACCCGGTAGGGAAGTGAGAAAAGCAGGACCTGACTTGCAGTCTGCCAGGGAAGAAGGAGACTACACCACAGGGTCTGGCCAGCACGCAGCAGCGGGAGTGAGGAAAGGACACATGGGACTGGATTCTCAGAGTGCTGGAGCAAGGAGGGCAAACATACGGTTGAATAACGGAGAGTTTATAGCTTTGGGAATGCTCTCCTGGGATCCATAATATAATCTGGCATGGATCCCAGGAGACGGAGTGAATGCGTTACTAGGATGACTCCTAGAAGCACAGAAAAGGCAGTGGGCCATGCTAAGAGAAGAAGAAATACAAGAATTGTTCCTGGCAAATGACGGACGAAAGGATTAATAGGATGAGAGGTAGGGTGCTAGGTGGATTCTATGAAAGGCCAAAAAGCCCATCAAAGGATACACCACTTACCAAAGTAATAACATACACCAGCTTTACCAAGAGGTTTAATAGTGGCTGTCTTCTACGGACCAGGGCTCATGGTAGACATGCCATTATAGCACTGGACTCATAATAGCAACTAGGATGCAGATGATAGGACTCTCCCTCCTGCACTCTATGGTAATGCTTAACTGTTAGAGGAAGGATGGATGTCATTATCACAGTGAGAGGCAAGGTTGAAGGGGCAGCCAGGGGGGCTGAGACACAGTTATGGAGACAATTAATAGAACACAGCCCAGCACTTTGGGAGGATCATTTGAGCCCTGGATTTCAAGATTACAGTGAGCTAAGATTGTACCACTGCATTCCTGCCTGAGCAACAGAGTGAGACCCTGTCTCAGGAGAAAAAAGAAGAAGGAGGAGGAGGAGGAGGAGGAGGAGGAGGAGGAGGAGGAGGAGGAGGAGAAAAAGAATACAGGATCTCTAGAACCAAAATAACTGGGATGCCAACAAGGATATTACTCAAATTGTAAAACCAAAATAAATCAAAGACGGATACTTAGGAGGCTGAGGGCCATTGTCCCTAATAAAACGTAAAGGCCACGGCCTCTTTCCAGTGCAGCCTTTATCCAATGACTCATTGACACGGGGTTTAAAGCCTAAGCCCTCTTGTTAGCTTAGCTGTGAGACATTTGGGTTGACCTACTTGAAAATGTTGACTGTATTTCCCTGAACTTCTGATTGTGCAGGAGTGGCCCACTCCTGCCAACTGGGGACTAGTACTGCCCTCTTGCTTGAAGATAATGCAGCACCTTCTGAACCTAGGCCAGTTTTTAGACACAAATGATTGCCTAAAGAAGATGCCAGACTCCCAGATGAAAGGATGCTGTAACACCGTGGCAAATGTACATGGTAGTGTTTCCCCATGTTTCCTCCACAAATGGGCCTACAATCATTCACTTGGGTAACTATACACTAAAGAAAGGAGACTGCATAAAAGGTATCCTAGTAGACACAGGGTCCAGGTTGACATTAATTTCCAGAGTCCTAAAACAGCACCAAGTCCCCTCAGTGGATCATATGGAGTTTAGGTAAAAACTGGAGTCCTGGCTTAAGTCCTGGTCACAGAAATGTCAAGTACATCTGCAACCCATATAATGGATATCGTTCTGATTTTCTAATGTGTAACTGGAAGGACACACTTAGTATTTGGTAGAACCACCACACTGTTACATTGGCCTGTAGGGTAAAAGCTATCATAGTGGAAAGGCCAAGTGAAAATCTGTGAAACTGCCCCCGACTCCTTGGCTTACAAGCAAGCCAAGATAGGAAATGCAAAGCAATATTGCATCCAGGGGAAATGGAAAAATTAGTGCATCCTGATTGAAAGGATGCAGAGATAGTGGTTTCCATCATGTCTTCATTTAATTCATCAGTCTGGCGCCTGGAGAAAATGAGACAATCCTGGGCAACGAAAGTAGACTACTGCAAATTTAACCAAGTAGTAACCACAGTTGCAGCTGCTGTGTCAGATATGCTATCTTTGGTAAAACAGACTTAGACTGCCTCAGGTATGTAGTATGATCTGATAATTGTATCCTATCTCTTTCAGAAAAGATTATCAGAAACAGTTTAAATTCACTTGGAAGAAACAACAGTACACACTTATAATCTTGTTCTGAAGCTATACTAACTCTCCTACCCTTTGGAGAGATCTGGTCTGGCTGAAAATCCCACAGAACATCATACTGATTTTCCATAGAGATGATGATTCTGCCATCTAGATGAACAGCAAGTAGTTAGTACATTAAGGGACCTGTCTTTTTAAAATTACACTTTAAGTTCTGGGATACATGTGCAGATCTTGCAGAATTGTTACATAAGTATGTACATGCCATGGTGGTTTGCTGCCTCCATCCTCCCATCACCTACCTTAGGTATTTCTCCCAATGTTACTCCTCCCCAATCTCCTCACTGCCTGCTGTCCCACCCCTCAACAGATCCCAGTGTGTGATGTTCCCCTCCCTGTGTCCATGTGTTCTCATTGTTCAATATCCACCTATGACTGAGAACATATGGTGTTTGGTTTTCTGTTCTTGTGTCAGTTTGCTAAGAATGATGGTTTCCAGATTCATCCATGTCCCTGCGAAGGACATGAACTCATCCTTTTTTATGGCTTCATAGTATTCTATGGTGTATATGTACCACATTTTCTTTATCCAGTCTATCATTGATGGGCATTTGGGTTGGTTCCAGGTCTTTGCTATTTTAAACAGTGCTGTAATAAACATATGTGTGCATGTGTCTGTATAATGGAATGATTTATAATCATATTAAGGGACTTGTTAAAGCAAATATGTTTTCCAGAGAGTGAGACATAAACCCTGCAAACAGTTGGGGTCTTCCACATCAATAAAATCAGTGATCTGGTGCATGCCAGGAAATCCCCCCCAAAGTTAAGGACACATTATTGCTTCTCGATAAAAAGAAGGAAACACTGCCTGGTAGGCCTCTTCAGACTCTAAAGGCAGCATGTTTCACATCAGGGAATACTACTCTAATACATATACAGTGTTACATGAAAAGCTGCCTGCTTTGAGTGGGATTCAGAGCAGGAAAGGACTCTGCAGAGAGTTCAGGTGGCAATGGAAGTGGCCCTCCCACTTAGTCCATACATCACAGCAGGGCCCAGGGTGTTAGCAGTATCAACGGTGAGAACAGACATGAGGATTTTCTGAAAAGCTCCAGTGAGAAAATCACACTGGAAAACCCTAAAATTCACCGGCACGGTGGTTCACACCTGTAATCCCAACACTTTGGGAGGTTGAGGCGGGCAGATCACTCAAGCCCAGAAGTTCCAGACCAGCTTGGGCAACATGGCAAAAACCTGTCTCTACAAAAAATACAAAGATTAACCAGGCAAGGTGGTGCACGCCTGTACTCCCAGCTGCTTGGGAGGCTGAAGTGTGAGGTCGAGGCTGCAGTGAGCCATAATTCAGCCACAGCACTCCAGCCTGGGTAAGAGAGCAAGACCTTGTCTCAAAAACCAACAATAACAACAACAACAACAAACAACAACAACAACAACAACCCTAGAGTTCTGAAACAAGGCCATGTGATCTGCAGCAGAGAAGCATACACCTTTCAAAAATCAGCACCTGCTGTGGTAGAAATGGAGTGCCCAATGATGGGACGTTAAATGACCATGCATCCAGAACAACCCATTATGAACTGGGTCCTGTAGGACCCACCAAAGTAGAAGGTTGGCAGGCCCAGCCGCAATCCACTAAAAGATGGAAGTGGTACATCCAAGAATGAGCGCAAGCAGGATCAGAGGTTACAAGCAAGATGCATGAGCAGGTATCGCAGACCCCCATGTCTTACAACAACTTTGCACCAGTACCTGGGGGACAGGGGAAGTTTCTTATGTGAACTGATGAGGACCAAGCCTGGTTTTTGGATGGGTCAGTTCAAGATATGAACGCAAATCAGAAAAGGACTATATCTCCATCTGACTCAGAGGTAGATTTGAAATAGTGAGAGGGAAGGAGAAATGACATGAGGTTAGAATATACACCAACTTATAGCAGTGGAAAATGGCTTGGCCAGATGGTCATGGAACAGGAAGGAGAAAGAATGGAATATCAAGGACAAGAAATCTGAGTCTATAACTTATGGGAGTGGACATAAAGTATATAGACAATCGTGTTGCATGTTAATACCCACCATAGAGCATCTGCCAGGAAGAGGAACTAAGTCTCAGGGTATAGTTCAGTTGACAGCCAGTTGACATCAGTCACCCCAGTGCTGACACATGGTACACATGAACCGAGTACCATAATGACAACAATGTTAGTTACACCTGTGTCCAACAACATGGGGTCCCATTTATTGAGGCTGATGTAGCTACTGCCACTGCCAGTGATAAAGACCAACTTAGAGTGCAGAATATAGCTTTATCCCTTGCGTAGACCCACAGGCCAGCTGGTGGCAAGTGTGGTGGCAGTACTTGGTGGCAAGTTACATTGGCTACCTTCCACCTAAGATAGATAACAATTCATTTAGACAAAAATGGCCCCACTTATCGTCACTTCCATTGACCCACTAGGAGAATTTGTACTTCCCATCCCCACAATTCTGTGCTCCGTAGGTTAGAGGTCCTGGTTCCCAAAGGGGGATGCTCACTCTAGGGGATGCAGTGAGAGTCCCACTGAACTATAAGCTGCAGTCGTAGGGTGCGGGGAGAAACTTTGGACAACCAGATTCATTTGGGCACCTCTTGGTATTGTCTTGTTCTATTTTGGATAGTGAATGCAGAGGTGCAACAGCCATAACCTGAGAAAGGCATGGTTGACAAAAGTTCAGACTCCTCAAAGATTGTGGGCATGGCTGGGTCATACCCCTGGCAAAGATGCTGGCTGAAGGTGAGGGGAGTCTGGATGGGGAAGAGTAGGGGATGAAGATGAGTGTCATTTGAAACCTCAGAACTAGATGCAGCAACAAATGCTGTGGTCCATCCTCTTTTTTGTTGTTTTTTGTTACTTTCAGACAGGTCTTACACTGTCATCCAGGCTGGAGAGCAGTGGCACAATCACAGCTCACTGCAGCTTTGACCTCCTGGGCTCAAGCAAGCATCCAGCCTCTGCATCCCGAGTAGCTGGGACCACAGGCACATGCCACCATTCCAGGCTAATTTTTTAAGTTATTTGTAGAGATGAGGTCTCACTCTCTTTCCCAGGCTGGTCTTGAACTCCTAGGACCAAGTGATCCTTCCACCTTGGCCTCCCAAAGTGCAGGGACTACAGGCATGAGGCACTGCCCTGGTTCCTAATCTTTCTCTTCTAGGTTTATCCCAGGAAGATGGGCCAGTCTCAATCCTAGAGAACCTTCTCCCAGGATTTACCAAAAAAAAAAAAAAACAAAAAACAAAAAAAAAAAAAAACATAGATATGAGCAGTACAAGGGCTGGACTCCTCTGAACATGGGAAGGAAGGAATTATGCTGCTGTGAGGGCTGCCAGCAGAAAGCCCTCCACTGTGGGCCCCCACCCTGAGACTGCCCTAGATGACAATAGCTACCTCATCCAAGGCCACACGTTCTTACTGGGCCAGTCCGTATCCAATGACTGATCACTGCGGAGGTGTGAAGGCCAACCCCCTCGCCCCAGCTCAGGATGCCAGCTTCAGAACTCCCAGTGTGTTCAGCTGTGACATCCTCTGGGATAGCATCAAAGCTCAACTTCTCCCTCTGCCCAACCCTGCTTTCTTCCCTTCCCTTTTACAAGTGTTATTCCCCACAAAGTACTCCCTAATAAACCTCCCAAACGCTAACCTTTGGTTACAGAATCTGCTTCCCAAGCTGACCTGCAAGAGGGACAAAGCCAAGAGAGACTGAGTTAGGATTCCAAACCCTGGCCCTGATAACACTGTTTGAGAAGGAAATGAGCCTCTCCCTTCAATTGTCCTGAGTCTATGCAAACAGAATTAGATAGTGCTTACTAGTAGCTTTTAAACATTTTTTAGGAGATACAGGCCCCTTAGATGGTCTGGATTCTTCTGGACTCTTTCCCCAAAAATGAATGTGTGTGTGTGTGTAACTACCTACACACGTATGCATTAAATATTGCATGAATTTCAGGTAGTTCATAGAATATGTAAAGACCTTGAATTTAAAATCCCCAATTTACATAACCTCCAATGGACCTTAAACTTCTTGAGATTAAACCACATTTCCCAGAGTAAGGCATATTGTAGGTATCAGCAAAAGTTTGCTAATTTGCATTTTGAGGACATTTTGCTGACTTGTTGTGATTTCAGGTATAAGATGGTGGATTAAAACAATATTTTCTCTTTCTCTGCTGTTCCATTCACCGCCCCCCCAGCATCAATGGTGATCGCCTGAAAGTCCGCCATGACACACCTTTATCCCTTCATCTTGAAGCTGTTTTTCAATTAAATGAAGATACTCCTGAAAAAAATATCAGAATAACTTACGTCAGTTTCCTGTGGCATGATCAGTTCACATTCAGTCAGTCTTGGACAGTGGTGTTACTTAGAAATGAGGCTGAATCATCAATGGGACACAGATACCAGCCTGAACTCAGCACTTAATGGACTGGGGAGAGATTAAGAAAAGGGAACTGGCATGCTCGCTTTGGTAGCACATATACTGAAAAAAAAGAAAAGGGAACTTGCTGGAAATGCATTTAAATGTTACCAGCTCCCACTATTTTGCATTGGAAGACTAGCTCTATGCCAAAAACGATGTGCCAAGTAAAAGTTGCCAGCAAATGATGGTAACCCCAAATTTTGCCTGACAGAAATACACAATTTGTGATATTATTTTTAAGGAAAAAACAAGCCCATTATAACAGAGCCACCATATTAACATAACTGTTTCCATATTAAATTTAATTTCCTAAGAAATGTGCAAGACCTTTTTGAGGCCCTGTGGGTATTATCTGCCATTCTTATTTTATTTGCTCCCAGTGATCTCCTCTTCAGGGCCCCTAGCTGAGTGGGCCTGGATGCTAAAGGCATTACTCAGCATCTCTGGTCAGGGGGCCTCTCCTGATTCCTGGCATGCTCTGCATAAGGAAGAAGGCACATGCATCACACACACCTCAGTTCCAGGACTCCTAGATTTCTTCAGCACCTATTCCCATATATGGAGAGGTAAGGGGATGTAATGTAAAGAATTCTGAACCAGAAGCAGATCTACTTTGAAGCCTCAGCCTAACATTTACAAACTGGATTCTCAGGCAAACCACTTTACCTACACTTCCCCTAAAGTGGGACTACTACCTGTCTTACCCAGTCATATTCTTTGAGGACCAAGTGAGATAATATATGTGAAAGTACTTTGTAAACTGGAATGCATTAATTCTCAGGTAAGTTTTATTTTAATCACCTCTGAACTACCTCTCCTTCCCCTCTTCCTCTCACACTTCAAGACCAACCACCCTCTGAGTTTTCTCTAATCCCCTTATCCCTTAAAGTCCTCTTTCTCCAGCTTCCCTGTGGGTTTCTCCTACACATCTAGTATATTCTATACAATCTTCAATTACAAAACATCTTATCCTATTCACTGTTTCATATTTATTAATCTCCTCTGCAATTTGAATACAGGCACATTACAAAGACCTGTTATATTCTAAAACTTCTGTTATTTCGCTAAATACATGATAGGTTCCCAATAAATAAGAACTTGACAAGCTGATTTTAAAATACATATATGGAAGAGGCTGGGCACAGTGGGTCATGCCTGTAATCCCAGCACTTTGGGAGGCCAAGGCAGGCAGATCACTTAAGGTCAGGAGTTCAAGACCAGCCTGACCAACATGATGAAAACTCGTCTCTACTAAAAATACAAAAATTAGCCGGGTGTGGTGGTATGTGCCTGTAATTCCAGCTACTCGGGAGGCTGAGGCAGGAGAATCACTGGAACCCAGGAGGCGGAGGTTGCAGTGAGCCAAGACTGCGCCATTGCACTCCAGCCTGGATGATAGAGCAAGATTCTGTCTCAAAAAATAAATTAACAAAATAAAAATAAAATATACATGGAAGAGCAAAGGCCAAAGGATAGCCAAGATAATCCTGAAAAAGAATAATAATAAGGTGAGGAGATTTGCCCACCAGATATCAATACTTAGAAAGCTGTAGTAATTAAGGCAATGTTTACTGGCACACAGATGGACAAAGTGACTAGTGGAAGAGAAAAAGGACCATCTGAAGCAGAAGCAGTAGCATGCATATATAGAAATGTAAGGTATCTCTACCTGGCGTGGTGGCTCATGCCTGTAATCCCAGCACTTTGGGAGGCCAAGACATGCAGATCACTTGAGTCCAGGGGTTTGAGACCAGCCTGGGCAACATGGTGAAACCCTATCTCTACAAAAAATACAAAAATTAGCCAGGTGTGGTGATGGGTGCCTGTAATCCCAAATATTCAGGAGGCTGAGGTAGGAGGATTGCTTGAGCCCAGGAAGTCAAGGCTGCAGTGAGCAATGACCATGCCACTGCATTTCAGCCTGGGTAACAGAGCCAGACCCTGCCTCAAAAAAGAAAGAAAAGGAAAGAGGAGAGGAGGGGAGGGGAGGGGACGGGAGGGGAGGGGGAGAAAAGAAATGTAAGGTATATTGGCCGGGCACAGTGGCTCACGTCTGTAATCCCAGCACTTTGGGAGGCCGAAACAGGTGGATCATGAGGTCAAGAGATCGAGACCATCCTGGTCAACATGGTGAAACCCCGTCTCTACTAAAAATACAAAAATTAGCTGGGCATGGTGGCACACGCCTGTAGTCCCAGCTACTCGGGAGGCTGAGGCAGGAGAATTGCTTGAACCCAGGAGACAGAGGTTGCGGTGAGCCGAGATCGTGCCATTGCACTCCAGCCTCAGTGACAAGAGTGAAACTCCATCTCGAAAAAAAAAAAAAAAAAAAAGAAATGTAAGGTATCTCAAAAATAACATTACATATCACACAGGGGAAAGATGTACTAGCAATGGTGCTGTGACCAACAAACGAAAAAATACTCATCATCACTGGTCATTAGAGAAACGCAAATCAAAACCACATTGAGATACCACCTCACACCAGTTAGAAGGGTGACCATTAAAAAATCAGGGGACAACAGATGCTGGAGAGGATATGGAGAAATAGGAACACTCTTACACTGTTGGTGGGAGTGTAAATTAGTTCAGCCATCGTGGAAGTCGGTATGGTGATTCCTCAAGGATTTAGAAATAGAAATATCATTTGACCAAGCAATCCCATTACTGGATATATACCCAAAGGATTATAAAACATTCAGTTATAAAGACACATGCACACATATGTTTATTACGGCAGTGTTTACAATAGCAAAGATTTGGAACCAACTCAAATGCCCATCAATGATAGACTGAATAAAGAAAATGTGGCACATATACACCGTGGAGTACTATGCAGCCATAAAAAAGGATGAGTTTATGCCCTTTGCAGGGACATGGAATAATGCAGGGAATGATGCTGAAACCATCATTCTCAGCAAACTGACACAAGAACAGAAAACCAAACACTGCATGTTCTCACTCATAAGTGGGTGTTGAACAATGAGAACACATGGACACGGGGAGGTGAATATCACATACCGGGGCTTGCCAGGGGGTGGGGGAAGCTAGGGGAGGGATAGCAGGGGGTGGGGGATTGAGGAGGGCTAACATTAGGAGAAATACCTAATATAGATGATGGGGGGATGGATGCAGCAAAATGCCATGGCATATGTATGCATATGTAACAAACCTGCACATTCTGCACATACACCTCAGAACTGAAAGTATAATTAAAGAAAAGGGGGGGTGCTGCAACAACTGTTTACCTATATGGAAAAAATTTAACTGGATTTCTACCCAAAACCACGTATGAAAATCAATTCCAGATGGACTAAAAATTTAACTGGGAAAGGCACACTTAAATGTTTAGAAGAGATTATTTTTATGACTTAAGAGTACAGAAAAGTTTCCTGAAAAAGATAGAAAATACCAACATTAAGGGAAAAAAAGGCTGGACGTGGTGGATCACACCTGTAATTCCAGCACTTTGGAAGGCTGAGGCAGGCGGATTGTCTGAGTTCAGGAGTTTGAGACCAGCCGGGGCAACACTGTGAAACCCTGTCTCCACTAAAACACAAAAAAATTAGCCAGTCATGGTGGCACACATCTGTAGTCCCAGCTACTTGGGAGGCTGAGGCAAGAGAATCACTTGAATCCGGGAGGTAGAGGTTGCAGTGAGCCAAGCTCACACCACCGCACTCCAGGCTGGACAACAGAGTGAGATGGTTTCAAAAAAAAAAAAGAAGAAAGAAAAAGAAAAAAGGGCTGAAACGCAGTGGCGTGTGCCAGTAATTCCAAAGCTTTGGGAGGCCAAGGCAGGAGAATTCTTTGAGCCCAGGAATTCAAAATCAGCCTGGGCAACATAGTGAGACACCCAGCTTTATAAGAAAAAAAAAATAAGTTAGCTAGGCACAGTGGGGCCTATCTATAGTCCCAGTTGCCTGGAAGAGTGAGGTGGGAGGATCACTTGAGCCCAGAAGGTCAAGGCTGCAGTGAGCCATGATTGCACCACTGCACTCCAGCCTGGGTTACAAAGCAAGATCTGTCTCAAAAGAAAAAACAAAAAAAAAAACCTCTGAAAATTTTTACTATGTTAAAATTAATAATCTGTACTTATCAAGATATCATAAAGAAAGTGAAAAGGCAAGCCATTAACTGAAAGTATTTTCAATGCATTTAAGTGACAAAGAATTTGTATCCAGAATATATAAACAGTAATAAGAAAAAGACCGCTCAACAGCCTTGACAAGATCTGCAGGGGAGAGTTTTGGAGTTTTGAGTCCTGCCAATTTACAGGGGTTGTCAGGAGGGGCTTGCCGCAAATATGGGCTTTCCCCAGATCTAGCCTAACAAAGCCTAAAAATAATTCTACACAAATTCAAAGCGATCAGCCAGTAATTGAACTGTCTGCTAGAACAAAAATTATCAGTCTTTGGAGGAAGAAAACAAAACTCAAGGTCTCTACAATGTATTAAATATCAGCACCAATTTCCGGCATACAATCTAAGACTACTACACATGAAAAGAAAAAAACAGGAAAATGTGACCTTGAGATGGCACAGGAATGCATGATTTAGCAGACAACTTTAGGCAGCTATAAGTATGTTCAGGACTTAAAGAAGCATATGGCATTAATAAGCAAAAAGATAGGTAATACCAGCTGTGAAACAGAAATTTTATTTTATTTTTGTTTTTTGAGACAGGGTCTCACTCTGTCACTGGGCTGAAAGTAGTGGTATGATCACAGCTCACTGCAACCTCAAACTCCTAGGCTCAAGCGATCCTCCCACCTCAGCCTCCTAGTAGCTGGGACTACATGGTTATGTCATCATGCCTAGCTAATTCTTCTTATTTTTTGTAGATATGTGTCAAGCTGTGTTTCCCAGGCTGGTCCCAAACTCCTAACCACAAGTGATCCTCCTGCCTCAGCCTTCCAAAGTGCTGGGATTACAAGCATAAGCCACCATGCTTAGCCCCAGAAAAAAAATGTTTTTTAATATCCAAGTGAAAATTGTAGAATTGAAAAGAACAATAACTGAAATGAAAAATTTACTGTATGGACTTGACAGAAGAAAGGGTTAGCAAACTTGAAGACAGGGCAATAAAAAGTATCCAATCTTTAAAAGAAAAAGAACAAAATTCCAGAAAAGTAAACTGAGAGCTAGGTGTGATGGCTCCTGCCTGTAATCCCAGCTACTTAGGAAGCTGGGGCGGGAGTACCACTGTAGCGCGGGAGTTTGAGACCTCCTGGGCAGCAGAATGAGACTCCCTGCAGAAGGAAGGAAGCAAGGAAGGAAGGAAGGAAGGAAGGAAGGAAAGAGGAAGGGAGGGAGGGAGGGAGGGAGGGAGGGAAAAAGAAGGAAAGAAAAAAGAAGGAAGGAAGGAAGGAAAAAGAAAGTGAACTGGGCCTCAGGAATTTATAAAAATTACCAGTGTCACCTACGTTAAAAGGAGTCCCAGAGGGAGGATGAAAGTGGAACAGATAGTTATATGAGGAAGGAATGGCCCAAAGTTTTCCAAATTTAAATGTAAACTTGACTATGAATAAATAAAAATAGCCTAAAAAAAAAATAAAACACACACACACACGCATACACACACACACACACACACACACACACACACACACGGACACACCATTGGTACATCTTTACCTAAAGACAAAGAGAAAAATCTTGAAAGTCCACAATGGAAACACACACACACACACACACACACACACACACACATATTACATACAGGAATCAATTATATGAATAACAGTTAACTTCTCATTACAAACAATGAAGGCTATTAAAAATTGGAATGATATATTTAAAGTGCTGAAAGAAAAAAACAAGCTGACATCCCATAATTCTGTATTTAACAAAAGTATCATTCCAGATCAGGGCTGAATGAAGACATTTTCAGATAAACAAAAACCCAGAGAATTTGGCACCAGCAGACCTGCTTTACAAGAAATGCTAAAGGATATTCTTAGGATAAAGGAAAATAATACCAGACGGAAATCTGGAACTACAGGAAAAAAAAAAATGAAGAGTACCGGAAATGGTAAATAAGAGGGTAAATTTAAAAATTTTTTTATCTTCTAATTCCTTTCAATGACAACTGACTGCTTAAAGAAAAAAATAATATTTTAAGGTGGCATTTATAATATATGTAGAAATAAAAGATATGACTATAATAGCACAAAGAATAGGGTGACAAGTTAATGGAATTGTGCCATTTTAAGGTTACCAGATGTGGAAAGTATCAGCTGGGATGCCTGAAGTGTGAAGTGGTACAGTATTCACTATAAATAATTTGATAGGCTAAGAATGTATAATATGAGTCCTGGAACAACCACTAAAATAAATAACAGAAAGAATTACAACTGAAGGGAGAAATAAGGCAACCAAATGAACAAAGAATGGAATAGATGGGCTTGATACACATCCAGGAGCACAACTTTGAAATACTGACTGTGAAAAACCTGCCATATTGTTTAACATGTTTTTAAAATATTTTGAGTTTTATCCCTGGGAACAGAGATTTCACAGAAGAAGAAACATGAACACTGAATAAATACAGTAAGTGGGTAAATAATTTTTTTAAGACAGGGTCTGACTCTTGCCTAGGCTGTAATGCAGTAATGAGAACATGGCTCAGTGCAGCCTTGATCTCCCCCCGGCTCAGGCGATGATCCCACCCTAGCCCCCTAGGAGTAGCTGGGACCACAAGTGCATGCCACCATGCCCAGCTAATTTTTTTTTTTTTTTTTTTTTTTTTTGAGACGGAGTTTCGCTCTTGTTACCCAGGCTGGAATGCAATGGCGCGATCTCGGCTCACCGCAACCTCCGCCTCCTGGGCTCAGGCAATTCTCCTGCCTCAGCCTCCTGAGTAGCTGGGATTACAGACACATGCCACCATGCCCAGCTAATTTTTTTGTATTTTTAGTAGAGACGGGGTTTCACCATGTTGACCAGGATGGTCTCGATCTCTCGACCTCGTGATCCACCCGCCTCGGCCTCCCAAAGTGCTGGGATTACAGGCTTGAGCCACCGCGCCTGGCGCTCAGCTAATTTTTTAATTTGCTGTAGAGATGGGGTCCCGCTCTGATGCTTCCTAGGCTGGTCTCAAGAAATCCTCTTGCCTCGGCCTCCCAAAGTGCTAAGATTACAGGGATGAGCCACCACACCTGGCCAGTAAATGAAATTTAATACCATAGTAATATGCCAATGGTTTAATATGCTGTTTTTATTATTTTTTAATTATTATACTTTAAGTTCTGGGGTACATGTGCAGAACATGCAGGTTTGTTACATAGGTATACACGTGCCATGGTGGTCTGCTGCACCTGGCAGAAGCTAGAACCACAGTGGACCTGTCCACAACCTAGAGCCAGGAAGACACTCAGCTACTGCGACTTCCAGAAAGGCTGTTCAACAGAGAGAAGGGGACAAATGCCTGGCTTCTTTCTTCTTTGTGTCCTCCAATCTCTCTCTCTGGTATCTCCCACACACCACCCCAGCTGACACAAAACCCTGAAACACACAGCCTTTGGAGGTCCGCCTCCTGTAATACAAAGCAGAGCAGCAGAAGGGCGAGAACTGATCTGAGAGTAAACCAAACCAAGAACTGCCAAATACCTTAGAGAAACCCTCACATGTCTGGACTAGGAGACATAGAAAGAATCTTCTAGCAGCATTGTTAGTCACAGCAAAAAAAGAAAGAAAGAAAGAAAAAGAAAAAAGGAAAGGAAAGGAAGGGAAGGGAAGGGAGGGGAGGGGAGGGGAAGGGAAGGGAAGGGAAGGGAAGGGAAGGGAAGGGAAGGGAAGGGAAGGGAAGAGAAGGAAAAAAAGCAGAAACAGCCAGTCAGGTGTGGTGGCTCATGCCTATTGTCCCAGCACTTTGGTAGGCCAAGGCGGGACAATCACCTGAGTCCAGGAGATTGAGATCGGCCTGAGCAACACAGTGAGACCTTGTCTCTATAAAAATTTAAAAATTAGCCAGGCATGGTGGCATATACCTGTAGTCCCAGCTACCAGAGAGGTTAAGATGAGAAGATCACCTGAGCCCAGGAGGTTGAGGCTACAGTGAACCAAGATCATGCTACTGCACTCCAACCTGGGTGACACAGTGAGACCCTGTCTCAGAAAACAAAACAAAAACAAAAAAACAGAAACACCTGGCCAGGTGCAGTGGTTCACACCTATAATCGCAGCACTTTGGGAGGCCAAGGCAGGAGGATCACCTGAGTCTAGGAGTTTGAGACCAGCCTCAGCAACATAGTGAGACCCTGTCTCTATAAAAAATTTAAAAATCAGCCAGGCATGGTGGCACATACCTGTAATCCCAGCTACCAAGGAGGCTAAGATGAGGGGATCACCTGAGCCCAGAAGGTCGAGACTGCAGTGAACCAAGGTTGCGCTACTGCACTCCAGTCTGGGTGACACAGTGATACCCTGTCTCAAATAAAATAAAAATAAAAACAGAAACAACCGAAGTTTCCAACAACAGGAGAATGGCTAAAAATACTGTGGAATATTCACATAATGGAGTGCTACATAGCAGTGAGAATAAACGGACTATACACACAAAATAACATTTTACTCTAATACAATGCTGTTGAAAAATCAGAATACCAAAAATGTACTGTATTATATTTTTCTGAAGTTCAAAAATGCAAAACTAAATAATACATTGTTTTGTGATCAATACCTATGTACTATCCTGGAATATATTCTAGAAAAGAGGGGAAAAAAGAAAAAAAGGAGAAACAAAAAAAATACTTATGTACTAAATCTATAAAGAAAATTTATCCCTGAGAGGTCTGAGAGAAAAGAAGGAAAAAAAATAAATCTATTTAAAAAGTAAGGAAATGTTTGGTTCAATTCATTCACTTCAGAGAACAAAAAAAAAAAAAAGTAAAAAAACAAAAAGAAGAAAAAAGAAGTAAGGAAGTGACAAATACAGAATTCATGATAGTGTCTCACGGAAGTGGGTAGAGAGAAAGCAAAGAGATGAAATAAAGGGAAAATGTAAAGGTAGCTCCAACAGTATTGGTGATGTTTTATTTTTAAGTTGAATATTTGCTTCTCTGGTATTCATTTTATTATTAACCTTTATAATTTACATATGTTTATATATTTACATGTAAACATATATGTGTTACAAGGGTCAATAATATATGTGTATGTTTGTATCAAGTATCTTATAATTATTTTTTTTCTCTTTTTTAAAAATTTGAGATAGGGTCTTGCTCTGTCACTCAGGCTGGAGTGCAGTAGCTTGGACACAGCTCACTGCAGCCTCAAATTCATGGGCTCAAGCAGTCCTCTCACCTCAGCTCCTTAATATCTGGGACTACAGGCATATGCCACCAGGCCAGCTAATTTATTTTTTAATTTTTGGTAGAGATGGGTTCTCACTATGCTACCTAGGCTGGTCCCAAACTCCTGGGCCCAAATCATCCTCCTGCCTTGGCCTCCCAAAGTGTCAGAATTACAGGTATGAGCCACCCCACCCAGCTAATAATTATTTTAAAAGAAAAGAAAACCATGTTTCCTAGCTAGACCTTATTTCTGTCTTTCTCGTAGGTATTTCAAGGTCCCTGAAAAGGAGTATTGCTCCTTTAGATTAGAAAACTCAAACAGAAAACTTTATCTCAAGAAGACCCTCATTACAACAACCACCTCAGGCTGGCCACAATCATAATTATAAGACAGATAATATATGTTTTGAGAATATCACTCTCCCTTAGAAGATGATACATAGGAAAGCACAGATATGCTATGGAAGCAGAAGAGAAGACAGAAAGATGCAAAAGATAGAAAAATACAAAAGTACTGCCATGGACAGCCACCATGTGCTATCCTCTGCTAGAGAGACTCAAAGAGCCTGCAATGTAGCTGTGAAAATGAGAAACAGTACAGAACTTGTGCCACAAGAGCCTGGAGAGTGAGTTCTGTAAGAAAGAGGTGGTGTGAGAGATCAGGACTGACTGAGAAGGTGAAGGAAGGTGTCAGAAAAGGAGAGGAAATTCCTTTCTTTCCTGGCACTTGGCATCCCCAAATCTGTCAGTGACTTGCTGGATGATCCTGAGCAGACCAAATCATATCTATACTTAAGGTTCTACTCTGTAGAGAGAGATAAAGTCCATCTGCTTTCAAGGGACGTTTGCCAGAAAAATAATTGGTGACGTGGAAAATTAATAAAACCCTTTATTGATACGATTTTTTATAAGAAACACACCAAACACCAACACCTTGCCACCTTGTTCCCTAAATTTCTGGGAATCAGCAAAGCAACCGTAGGCTTTGCTAGAGCACAGCAGCTTTTGTGCACTGTGGGGCAACCTGCCTAGGCTCCCAGATTAGTCCCTGCCCCTGGCATAATGAGGGCAGTAGGGATGACAGGGAGAGTGCTTTTAGATCGGGATTCAAGGTATAGCAGAGTACCTTGCATGTACTGACTGATTAAATGCTTAGCAAATGAATGAATGATCTCCAGCCAGCAATACAGTGTTCAGTTCATCCTTGAATACAAATTGCATGGGAGTGCAACACACCCGGATATATTAAAATCATAAGTAATATCTAAGAACTTGATGAACATATTTAATAGCTCAGTGTAAACATATGCAAAATGTACAGATGTTTACATAAAGTATCTTGGACCGGGTGCAGCAGCTTACGCCTATGATCCCAGCACTTTGGGAGGCTGAGGCAAGTGGATCACTTGAGGTCAAGAGTTTGAGACCAGCCTGGCCAACATGGTGAAACCCCATCTCTACTAAAAATACAAAAATTAGCCAGGCATGGTGATGCACACCTGTAATCCCAACCACTTGGTAGGCTGAGGCAGGAGCCCTGGGGAAGCACTGAGCTCTTTCTCTCTTCTCTAGATCAGCACACCTACTTTGTCCCTCCACAGTTGACAACACAATTTGTATCTGAAAGACACAGGAGGGAAAATAAGTGATTCAAAGCTCAAAAAAGAAAAAAGAAAAAAAAAAAAAAAAAAAAAAAAAAAACAAAGCTCTCCCCACTTACCCGTTACATAAAGTTCAGATTTCATGGCTGAGAATTGAAGCTCTACTTAAAGATCCTCAAGTCTGACAGTTGAGAAAGAAGGTCTCCTTTATGTGCCATGTTTTTTTTTTTTTTTTTTTTTTTTTTTGAAACGGAGTTTCGCTCTTGTTACCCAGGCTGGAGTGCAATGGCGCGATCTCGGCTCACTGCAACCTCCACCTCCTGGGTTCAGGCAATTCTCCTGCCTCCGCCTCCTGAGTAGCTGGGATTACAGGCACGCGCCACTATGCCCAGCTAATTTTTTGTATTTTTAGTAGAGACGGGGTTTCACCTTGTTGACCAGGATGGTCTCGATCTCTCAACCTCGTGATCCACCCGTCTCGGCCTCCCAAAGTGCTGGGATTACAGGCTTGAGCCACCGCGCCCGGCCTTTATGTGCCATGTCTTAATGGCTAAGGTACCACTAACACAGGCTGCTCAAGAGACCTGCCTGGTGCACACATCTCCTACTACAGACCAGTAGAGGAGTCTAGTCCAGGCGTCCCCAAACTTTTTACACAGGGGGCCAGTTCACTGTCCCTCAGACCGTTGGAGGGCCGCCACATACTATGCTCCTCTCACTGACCACCAATGAAAGAGGTGCCCCTTCCTGAAGTGCGGTGGGGGGCCAGATAAATGGCCTCAGGGGGCTGCATGCGGCCCGCGGGCTGTAGTTTGGGGATGCCTGGACTCTAGTCCATTATCTGTTCCTTTCCCCTTACCAGTCCCTGCCAGTGGGCTAGGGGCTGCACATTTCAAATACATTCTTTTTATTGTGGTAAAAAATATATAAGATTTACCATTTTAATCTGTTTAAGTACATGACTTAGCGGTATCAACTGCAGTCACAATGTTGTGTAATTATCACCACTATTTCCAAAATCTTTCATCATCCCAAACCACCGTGGCACATGCATACCTATTAACAAACCTGCACATTCTGGACATGTAAAATTTTTAAAAATTAAATAAATCCGTGTTCTCCATTGGAAATGTGTCCTTTCTTTTTGGCTGTTTTTAATATGGTTTTCATTTTTTAGTTTTCATAAGTTTAATTGTGTGTCTTGGTGTAGGTTTCTTTGTGCCTATCTTATTTGGGGCTTACTCACCAAATTTGGGATGTTTTCAGCCTTTGTTCCTCCCAAATTCCTCTTTCAGTACTATTCTCTTTTTCCTCTCCTTATGAAACTCTGGCGATACACATGTTTACTCTTTTATTATTGTCCTACAGGTCTCTAAGGCTCTGTTCTTTTGGAGACAGAGTCTCACTCTGTTGCCCACGCTGGAGTGCAATGGTGTCATCTCAACTTGCTACAACCTCTGTCTCCCGGGTTCAAGCGATTCTCCAGCCTCAGCCTTCAGAGTACCTAGGATTACAGGCACCCGCCACCAGGCCCAGCTAAATTTTGGACTTTAGTAGAGATGCGTTTTCACCATGTTGGCCAGGCTGGTCTAAAACGCCTGATCTTCAGGTGATCTTCCTGCCTCGGCCTCCCAAAGTGCTGGGATTACAGGTGTGAGCCACTGCACCTGGCCCATTTTTTTTCTGTGTCTATTTTCTTTCTGTTTCTCAGACAGAGTAAATTCTATTTATCCATCTTCAAATTTACTGATTCTGTCCTCAGTTATCTCCACTCCATGAGTAAGTCTGTCTCGTAAGTTTTTTATTTTTTTCTTATTGGATTTTCAATTTCATAATTTCCTTTTGTCCCTTTTTTATAACTTTTATTTCTTTACTGATATTTTCTATTTTGCACTTATTTCAAGAGAATTTGTAATTGACTGCTGAAGCATTTTTATGATGGCTACTTTAAAATCCTTGTCAAATAATTCCAACATCTGATTCAGCTCAGTATCGGCATCAATTAATTGTCTTTCCTCATTCAAGCTGTGGTTTTCCTGGTTCCTGGTAGAATTAATGACTTGTTTTTATCACCGGACATTTTGGTTATTATGCTAGAAGATTCTTGATTATATTTAAGCATTCTATTTTAGCAGGATGTCACTCTGCTTAGATTTATCCTATAAGTTCTGGCCTACTTTGTGAGCTTCTCTGTTCCAAGGACAGTTGAGTTTTGAGAGCCCTTGCAATGTTATTCTGGTCTGTTTTGTTCTTCTGATCCTGATAGGGTTCCTGCTCATTCCTGCTGATGCCATCTGCAAGGGCAGAAGGTGCTTCTTTTAGCCACCTGCTAGTACTTGGTGGTTTTCTGGAAGTAGGGGTTCTAACAAAAGCCACTAGGCTTGGATCTCCTTATGCCAGTGTGTAAAGAGCAGGGGGACACAAGGTTTCACTGTCCCTGCCTCTGGACAGATCAGACAACCTGCCAATGCCCTGGTTGTGGAGCAGTGTCTTGGGTGGTCTGGGACTTTGCTGCCACCACTGTTGCCAACAGATTGTACTGTCTACTGGCCTGTGATGTGAAACAGGGGCTTTAGTTCCCCACTAGGTCTCTGTTGAGCTTCCCCTCTCCCGGTTCTTTGGCCAGAGAGAGTAGGCTTTTCTTAGGTTCTTATGTCTATCCCTGTTCCAGACTACAGGCCTCTCTGGTATCCAGGCCAAGGGCATATGAAAGACAAAAAGAAAATCCAGAGAACTCAGCACATTGTCATTCCTCATATCCTGGGGTTTCCTACCACTCTGTCATCTTTCAAGCCTTCAGAGTCCTTTTATCATTGTCTGTTCAATATTTCTAAGGATGTTTTTGTTGTATTTAGAGGGGAAGAGCAGTGAAAAGTACATCTATTCCATCTTGTTTCAGAACCAGCAGCCCAAATTGATTTTAATAAATTAGTATTATCAAATCAAGATATAACCACTCAATTATGTAAAGAAGTTATAGGGCCAAGTGAAGTGGCTCACACCTGTAATCCCAGTACTTCCTGGCCAAAACAGGAAGATCATTTGAGCCCAGGAGTTCAAGACCAGCCTGGGCAACATGCCCGGCTTAAAATTTTAATGTAACTTTATATGTAAGAGTCTACTAAATCTTTGAAATTTCCACATGATTTTGACAGGGTTTTATCGCATACATAGAGAATATATAAAATGTAAAATAAAACTTAAAATTCAATTTGACTTATTCATTAATAAGACAATAGGTATTGACAGTTTTTACGTGTTTTTTTACTTTAAAGGTAGAGACATTAAAGGAAACATTATGGAGAACCTCAAAGGACAGAAAACAGAAACAAGTTAATTTAACATTTAAAAAAAGTTGTCTTGATGAAATAGAGTATCTGCTGTACCTTCTGTCAGTAAACCCCAGAGTTCTGATCACATAAGAGTAAAGATACATAAGGTAAAAATCAAACAGAATTCCAAATGACTGCCCTAAATTCCAAAGCTGCAAGGCTATTTCAAAGAAATGGTAGAAGTCTTCCTGCTGTCTCACAGAGAAAATGTATATCCAACCCCTAAGAAGTCCTAGAAGGGCTGGAGCTGTCATAATGACTACTGACCATGTTATACAAAAGATATGCCTGGGAGATGGTGCTGGAGATGGGGAAATCCTTGAGGAAGACGACAAGGAAGAAGAAATTAGGAGACCAGTAATTGATCTTCTGCAGGCTGACCCATCTGCTAAAGTTAGTATGCCTAGGTGATGAAAATGACTGAGTCACCTGGAGAATGATAAATAGCAACAATCACAGGCATTTGCAGAGTATTGATTTCCTTGAGACTTCCACAGGATCTTGCATAAGTAATCTCATTTATACCCAAGTAGTTCCTATGATGAGTCTGAGGAATCTCCTATATGAGTCTGTAGTATCCCTTCATCTCATAGAAGAGGAAACTGAAGAGAGAAGGGACACGGGTTCCTGGTGGCCACATGGGACCTATACCAAATGGATGGGCTCTGGAAGATGCTAGAACCATGGTTCCAGATCACATGGATGACCTACAGTTAAGTCACTGGATGCTTCCAATCAACATGCAAATCTAATTAAGTCTAAATAATTACTGATAATATAATTTTTGCTAATACAATTTTATATCTGAAGGCAAAGGTTGAAATGGTTTTGAAAGAAATAATATGCAATGTAAAATGTTAATTTAATAATGATTTTTAAAAATTGGGGACTTATATATTGTTTACTAAATGCCAGGCACTATGCTAAGTGTTTTACATATATTTCCTCACTTAATCCCCACAACTACCCTTTAATGAAGATATTATTATTAACTCCATCTTTTAAAGGACAAATTGAAGCAGAGAAGTTAATTACCAAGGTCACACCATGGATAAGAGAAGGAGCTGAGATTCAAACCTGGGCAGTCTGCTGCCAGAATCTTAACCACCATTCTACACTGCCTTTTAGTACTATTGCTAATAATAATCCAAAGTGAAATTCCTGGAGTGTATCTACAAAATTGAGAATATCAGGGCTCAGGTGTGGTGGCTTACACCTGTAATCCCAGCACTTTGGAAGGCAGAAGCAGGAGGATCACTTGAAGCCAGCAGTTTGAGACAAGCCTGGGCAACAGAGAAAGACCCCATCTCTACAAAAAAAAATATAAAAATTAGCCAGGCGCGGTGGCTCAAGCCTGTAATCTCAGCACTTTGGGAGGCCGAGACGGGTGGATCACGAGGTCAAGAGATAGAGACCATCCTGGTCAACATGGTGAAACCCCATCTCTACTAAAAATACAAAAAATTAGCTGGGCATGGTGGCACGTGCCTGTAATCCCAGCTACTCAGGAGGCTGAGGCAGGAGAATTGCCTGAGCCCAGGAGGCGGAGGTTGCGGTAAGCTGAGATCGCGCCATTGCACTCCAGCCTGGGTAACAAGAGCAAAAACTCCGTCTCAAAAAAAAAAAAAAATTAGCTGGTGTTGTGGCACATGCCTGTAGTCCTAGCTGCTTGGGAGGCTGAAGTGGGAGGACTGCTTGAGCCCAAGAGTTTGAAGTTTCAGTGAGCTGTGATCAAACCATATTGCACTCCACCTTGGGCAACAGAGCTAGACCCTCTCTCTTAAAAAAAAATACATAAACAAAAACAGAAAGAGAGACTATCAGGGGAGCAAGAGAAGTATAACATGTAATTTTTAAAATTTTACTCAGAAGAAAATCGATTGCATGTTTGAATTTTAGGAAAAATACATTCAGATTTTAGAGACTTTTAAAAAAAGGAAATTTTGGGGGCAATGGTAATGTACATCTTGATAGGACTTCGAGTTATGTGGGTATATGCATTGTCAAAACTCAGTGAGTATACATTTTAAATATGTACATTTCATTTTATGTAAATTTTACATCAAAAGAAAACAATAGGCCAGACACAGTGGTTCACACCTGTAATCCTAGCACTTTGGGAGGCTAAGGCAGGAGGACTGCTTGAACTCAGGAGTTTGAGACTAGCCTGTGCAACATAGCAAAACCCCATCTCTATAAAATATACACAAATTAGCCAGGTATGGTGATGCATGCCTGTGGTCCCCACTATTCGGGAGGCTGAGGTGGGCAGACCGCTTGAGCCTAGGAGGTAGATGCTGCAGTGGAGCAATAATAGCGCTACTGCACTTCAGCCTGGATGAGAGCAAAACTCTGCCGCAAAAAAAGAAAAGAAAAGAAATAACTAAATTCTGAACTCTAGTTAATAGTAGTGGAGTACAGAAATAGTGAGGGGGAGCTATACAAATATATGTCATTTACTTTTAAATTCATCCAAAAATAAGATGGATTAATAGATGGGTGGAGGGATGGGTAGAGGGCTACATACGGGATTAGGATAAAGCAAATCTAGTAATACGCTAATGTAAAATTCTTAGAAATATTTTTGTGATCGCTACCCAGTTCAAGAAATAGAGTTTAGCCAGCCACTTGAGAAACTCCGCCATGTACCCCATACTAACTGCAGCCTCACCCATCCCTCCAACAGCACATTGATCACTTCTCTTATGTTACTTTACTGTTCTATCACCCAAATGTGCATTTCATTTGCTCCCTTCTTTTCTTTTCTTTTTTTTTTTTTTTTTTGACACCTTTGGATATTAGAAGGAATCCATGCTCCCTTCTTTCAACTCAATACATCCCCCTCAGTCTCTTTCTTTCCCTTACAATGTATCTATTGAATGACAGAGGCTGTTTTACATGCAGAATTTCCTGCAATCTGGGTTTCAGTGACTGCATACACATGGTGCAGTTCAGCATGCTCCTCTATCCTCTGTATTTCCTGAAAATTGACAGCTAAATCCAGAGGACTGATGAATCTTAGATTCCATCCCTTTGGCAAAATTAAGTGGTGGTGTGTTCTTTCATCAGGAGGCATATCATCCCTGCTCTTCACTTACTTTTTTTTTATATCAGCTCAATGCCTAGGTTCACTGATGGATTTGAGATAGTTAGGATGGTGACATTCTAATTCTTATTAGACATTGTAATTCTAATTGTTTTTATTATTTAGCTGAAATAATTTTACAAAGAGATGCTTCCCCTCATCTACCATTTGATCACGCAGTTGTTCAGTTCATAAAGAAAAGGCAAGGTAAATAGTTGGTTATTTGTTTTGTTTTGTTTTATTTTGTTTTTTGAGACGGAGTTTCGCTCTTGTTACCCAGGCTGGAGTGCAATGGCGCGATCTCGGCTCACCGCAACCTCCGCCTCCTGGGTTCAGGCAATTCTCCTGCCTCAGCCTCCTGAGTAGCTGGGATTACAGGCACGAGCCACCATGCCCAGCTAATTTTTTTTTTTTTTTTGTATTTTTAGTAGAGACGGGGTTTCACCATGTTGACCAGGATGGTCTCGATCTCTCGACCTCGTGATCCACCCGCCTCGGCCTCCCAAAGTGCTAGGATTACAGGCTTGAGCCACCGCGCCCGGCGGTTATTTGTTTTTATTTACACCATTTCCACAATAATGAATTGTTTATCTTTCACCTTCAGAATGCAATCAATTCATTTTTATGGATCTGGCAAGGTGGCTCATGCCTGTAATCCCAACACTTTGGGAGGACAAGGCAGGTGAATCACTTGAGGCCAGGAGTTCAAGAGCAGCCTGGCCAACATGGTGAAACCCCATCTCCACTAATAATACAAAAATTAGCCAGGCATGGTGGTGCGCACCTGTAATCCCAGCTACTTGGGAGGCAGAGGGAGGAAAATCACTTGAACCCAGGAGGCGGAGGTTGCAGTGAGCCAAGATGGTGCCAAGGCACTTCAGCCTGGGCAACAGAAAAATAAAAAAATAATAATAATAAAATAAAGATTATTATGAACTCATGGGTTTAAAAATATTTAAACATTATCCTCAATAACACAGAAACTGTTTCATTTTTAAACCATGGGAGGCTCTTCAAAAATGGCTCCTGAAAGGCCAGGTGCAGAGCTCACACCTGTAGTCCTAGCACTTTGGGAGGCCAAGGTGGGAACATCACTTGAGCCCAGGAGTTTGAGACCAGCCGAGGCAACACAGCAAGATCCTTTCTCTTCAAAAAAATTTTAAGAACCTTCTGCCCACAACTCTAGTAGTCTTTGATAACGTCTCTACTGTGTGGTATAGGTCAAGATATTCCAGTTCACCTTGTACATTTCCTATTCCAGATCTGGAATCAGCCATTTCTCCAAGCAGCCCAGGTTTGCCTTAATGAAACATGGTATTTCAAGACCACTATTTAGGCACTACTGCTACTTCCCCATTGTTACTAGGCACTTCCATCCCAACTATCCTGGTTCTCAAGGACCCAGAGGATGATAGAATTGGCATATACCAAAATTTGTGCTAACCTGTAAGGATCGTACAGCAGTTTCAGAATAACAACAATACGCCACGCGCGGTATTGTGCCTGTAATCCCAGCACTTTGGGAGGCCGAGGCGGGCAGATCACGAGGTCGAGAGATCGAGACCATCCTGGTCAACATGGTGAAACCCCGTCTCTACTAAAAATACAAAAATTAGCTGGACGTGGTGGCGCCTGCCTGTAATCCCAGCTCGGGAGGCTGAGACAGGAAAATTGCTTGAACCCAGGAGGCGGAGGCTGTGGTGAGCCAAGATCGCGCCATTGCACTCCAGCCTGGGTAACAAGAGCGAAACTCCGTCTCAACAACAACAACAACAAAAACAATAACAATACTACCACCACATATTTTGACTAAACAGTTTAAAAGTATTTTTCTCAGGCTAACTTCATTCTCTTCCCCTTTTTTTCATTGCATTCTAGGTTTTGGGGTACATGTGAAGAACATGCAAGATTGTTGCACAGGTACACACGTGGCAGTGTGATTTGCTGCCTTCCTCCCCTTCACCTATATCTGGCATTTCTCCCCGTGCTATCTCTCCCCAACTCCCCACCCCCCACTGTCCCTCCCCTATTTCTCCGCCAACAGACCCCAGCATGTGATGCTCCCCTCCCTGTGTCCATGTGTTTTCACTGTTCAACACCTGCCTATGAGTGAGAACATGTGGTGTTTGATTTTCTGTTCTTGTGTCAGTTTGCTGAGAATGATGGTTTCCAGATTTATCCATGTCCCTACAAAGGACACATACTCATCGTTTTTTATGGCTGCATAATATTTCATGGTGTATATGTGCCACATTTTCCCTGTCCAGCCTATCATTGATGGGCATTTGGGTTGGTTCCAGGTCTTTGCTATTGTAAACAGTGCTGCAGTGAACATTCGTGTGCATGTGTCCTTATAGTAGAATGATTTATAATCCTTTGGATATATACCCAGTAATGGGATTGCTGGATCATAAGGAATTGCTATTTCTAGGTCCTTGTCTCTCCCCCTTTTTAATGGTCATGCTAGATCTATCTGGACAGGCTGTAAAACCTTCACATATATGTTAATTTCCTCTTTTAACATTCATTGTGTTTTACTTCTATAAGCAACCATGTATTTATTTCAGGCTCACCACCAGTTCTCGTGTCAATGTTTCCCTGATTGTTTTGGTGGCCTTGGTTTTGAGTAGACACTTTAATAAAAGGCCATGAGAACAAGATGTCCTGAGTTCTTGCATGTTGATCATAGTTTATGTCAATCTTACTGGATAGAAGATCTTTCCCTCATACTTGGTTTCCTTGGGTATCTTAAGTATGTTATTCTATTTTGTTTTGGCATAAAGCTAATCTGTCCAAAAGTCTGATAATAATCTTATTTTCTTTTCTTCATAAGCCACATGCTATTTGTGTCTAAATGCTAACAGAAATTTTTTGAAAGACAAATATATTGCTTAAAAAAATAGAAATGTTTATTTTCCTTTTAAAGTCCAACAATTTTCTAGAATATGTCCTCGTGTTGGTAGCCCTGGGTCAGCATGTTTAGGTATATGGTGTGCTCTTTCTTTCTTTTTTTTTTTTTTTTCATTGCATTTTAGGTTTTGGAGTACGTGTGAAGAACATGCAAGATTGTTGCACAGGTACACACATGGCAGTGTGATTTGCTGCCTTCCTCTCCTTCACCTATATCTGGCATTTCTCCCCATGCTATCTCTTCCCAACTCCCCACCCCCCACTGTCCCTCCCCATTTCCCCCGCAACAGGCCCCAGTGTGTGATGCTCCCCTCCCTGTGTCCATGTGTTCTCATTGTTCAACACCGCTCTATGAGTGAGAGCATGCGGTGTCTCACAAAAAGAAAAAAAAGGAAGAAAAAGAAAAAGAAAAAAATACTTTTCTGATATATTTCCTGAAGTATTTTGCAATACAGATTGAAAGAGCACACCAGATTTGTGTCCTTTGTAGGGACATGGATGAACCTGGTGTGCTCTTTCAATCTGTATTGCAAAATACTCCAGGAAATATTTCAGAAAAGTATTTTTTTCTTTTTATTCTTCTTCCTTTTTTTTTTTTTTTTTTTTTTTTTGTTGTTGTTGTTGTTGTTGAGACAGGGTTTGGCTCTGTTGCTCAGGCTGGGGCTGAAATGCAGTGGTACAGTCTTAGCCCACTGCAGCCTCGACCTCCCAAGTTTAACTCAAGCCATCCACCCACCTCAGCCTCTCAAGTAGATGGAACCACAGGCATGTACCACCACTCTTGGGTAATTTTTAAAAAATTTTTTTAGAATCAGAGTCTCACTATGTTGCCCAAGCTGGTCTCAAACTCCTGGGCTCAAGTGATGCTCCTCCTTCCCACCTCAACCTCCCAGAGTGATGAGATTACAGATGTGAGCCATTGCCCCAGCCAGGTAATTTCTTAACTTTCAGTTATAGTACTTATTCTATTCCCTTTCTGTGGTCTTCTTTTGCTTCAGGTAATCTATCCATTAAAAAGGGCGAGAGAATGAAGTTAGCCTGAGAAAAATATTTTTAAACGGTATAGTCAAAATACATGGTGGTAGTAATAACAATATTACCACCATGTAGTATTGAAACTGTTGTATGATCCTTATAGGTTAGCACAAATAATGGGATATTCCAATCCTATCAGCCTCTGGGTCCTTGAGAACCAGGATTCTTGGTATGGAAGTACCTAGTAACTATTTCAGATCTTTCTCATCTCTATTTGTCACTTTTCTTCAATGCTTTTTGTTTCTTCATTTCTTTGAACTTGTATTTCTTCCTTTTTTTTTTTTTTTTTTTCAAATCTCTCTTTATTACCAGTCTGGAGCGCAGTGGTACCATCTCAGCTCACTGCAACCTCCACCTCCTGGGTTCAAGCAATTCTCATGCCTCAGCCTCCCAAGTAGCTGGGATTACAGGCACATACCACTACACCAGCTAATTTTTGTATTTTTAGTAGAGATGGGGTTTCACCATGTTGGCCAGGATGGTCTCGATCTCCTCACCTCATGATCCACCCACCTCAGCCTCCCAAAGTGCTGAGATTCCAGGCATTAGCCACCATGCCCTGCCTGAACTTATATTTCTTTTTGCCTTCTCTTGTGTCTATTTGCTCTACAGTTTCTTCTGGTTTGGTTGTCATTTTTTAAATGATTTTATTTTCTTTTCATTTCTAGTTCTTTCTTGAATTCTGTCACCCAATTTTAAGTTTTTCTAATTCTGATGAATAACACTCTTTCATGTCTTTTACCATTTTCTTAATGTCTTTAGTTCCTTTCAGATACTATGTCACTGTATTTAACTCTTGTTTTTCAACATGTCTTTCTGGGTTGCTCTCATTGTCAATACTCCCTTAAGTTTTGCATAACAATACTGAGACCCAATGTTACTCATCCAAGTTCACTTTTCAAAGCATGAAAAACAATGTAATTTTTTAAACAAATTTGCATTCTAATGTTTCCTTTGGAGAAAAGTGGCAGAAGTGATTCCCAAAACCAACTTGTCAACATTAGACTACAAACTTCCAAAGGTAGGCCACTTTGCTCCAGAGACTGGAAGTTTCTTTCAGGTAACTGTTTTTCCCTTTTATATCTCAAAAGCAAAGAAACTATCAATTTAGTCAGGAGACACTGCACCAAACAACACTGTCTCAAAAAATCCTAATGAGTCTTATTTCATTTCTTCTGTAGTGTCAGTTCAGCTTCTGCTTTTGAGATTCTCTCTACAGAAAAGAATCATCTCTGAATCCTTTGTGTAAATCAAAGACAGAGATCAATGACATACTGAATTAATATGAAAGAGCATTTTAAATGCAGACACCATCCAACACAATCACTGAGCATAAAACTTTGTCTTCATCGAAATATTTGATCAATTGTTTTATGTCAAGCAGTATTTTTAATTAGATATTTGTCCCTCTTCACATAAAAGGACTGATTACTATATTTTACAGAAGAATGCAACAATTTCCTACCAATAAAATAGAACTCTGCCCTCAAAATGTTTTAACCATTTGAACTTTAAAATGCAGGTTCGCAGTTCTTTAAGAGACTAACACAGAAGGCTAAAGTAATTCTCCATAAAACCCAGAGAAGAGATTGTAAAACTCCTCTGTAGATTCCTGTCTGGAATCACAGCTTAACCAGAAAAAAATTCATCACAATTTAAGCACCTTTGTGATATTTTTATATAGTTCATAGAACAAGTGAGACATTAAAGTTTTCTCTGCTTTAAAGGTCATTTTAAGCCTAGCATGATGGGGCACACCAATAGTCCAAGCTACTTGGGAGGCTAAGTTGGGAGAATCACTTGAGCCTAGGAGTTCAAGGCTACAGTGAGCTATGATTGCACCACTGCACCCCAGACTGGGTGACAGAGCAAGACCCTATCTATAAAAAAAGTAATTAATTAATTAAAAAATAAAATCAAAGCCGGGCGCGGTGGCTCAAGCCTGTAATCCCAGCACTTTGGGAGGCTGAGGCGGGTGGATCACGAGGTCAAGAGATCGAGACCATCCTGGTCAACATGGTGAAACCCCGTCTCTACTAAAAAAAATACAAAAAAACTAGCTGGGCATGGTGGCGCGTGCCTGTAATCCCAGCTACTCAGGAGGCTGAGGCAGGAGAATTGCCTGAACCCAGGAGGCGGAGGTTGTGGTGAGCCGAGATCGCGCCATTGCACTCCAGCCTGGGTAACAAGAGCGAAACTCCATCTCAAAAAAAAATAAATAAATAAAATAAAATCAAAGTATTAGTATACCATGACCACTACCCTGCCTGAAACTCTTTCATAACTCCCTTTTTCTTATAGGATGAAAGTCAAGTTGCTTGGTGTCCCATCCCTTGGTGACCTGGCACTTAGCCTCATCTCTGTCAAACATTCATTCAACCAAGATGACTTGCCCTCAGCCCAGCAAGATGATATCAGAGGGCTGGAGGTCCCTCGCACATGCCACAGTCTCTCACACGTCCATGCCTTTGCACACTGCTCCCTCCATGGACCTGCCCTTCTACCACTCCTTCGGATTGTAAATATCCAGGCCAAAGGCAGTTCATCTGGTGGCCTCTGAGGAGGTGGCTCAGGGTGGGATAGTGGCTGGAAAGAAGCACAAAGGAACTCTGTGTATTGATGAAAATAATTACAATTTTAAACAGAACCAAAGAGAAAAACCACATGATTGTCTCAATACATGCAGAGAAGGCCTTCGACAAAATTCAACAGCCCTTTATGCTAAAAACTCTCAATAAACTAGGTATCAATGGAACATATCTCAAAATAATAAAAGCTATTTATGACAAACCCACAGCCAGTATCATATTGAATGGGCAAAAACTGGAAGCATTCCCTTTGAAATCTGGCACTAGACAAGGATGCCCTCTCTCACCACTCCTATTCAATATAGTACTGGAAGTTCTAGCCAGAGCAATCAGGCAAGAAAAAGAAATAAAGGGTATCCAATTAGGAAAACAGGAAGTCAAATTGTCTCTATTTGCAGATGACATGATTGTATATTTAGAAGACTCCATCGTCTCAGTCCAAAATCTCCTGAAACTGATAAGCAACTTCAGCAAAGTCTCAGGATACAAAATCAATGTGCAAAAATCAAAAGCGTTCCTATATACCAATAACATACCTAAAGAGAGCCAAATCAAGAATGAACTGCCATTCACAATTGCTACAAAGAGAATAAAATACCTAGGAATACAACTAACAAAGAATGTAAAGGACCTCTTCAAGGAGAACTACAAACTGCTGCTCAACAAAATAAGAGAGTACACATACAGATGGAGAAACATTCCATGCTCATGGTTAGGAAAAATCAGTATCTTGAAAATGGCCATACTGCCCAAAGTAATTTATAGATTTAATGCTATCTCCATCAAGCTATCAATGACCTTCTTCACAGAACTGGAAAAAAACACCTTAAACTTCATGTAGAACCAAAAGAGAGCCTGCATAGCCAAGACAATTTTAAGCAAAAAGGACAAAGCTGGAGGCATCACCCTACCTGACTTCAAACTATACTACAAGGCTAGAGTAATCAAAACAGCATGGTACTGATACCAAAACAGAGATACAGATCAATGGAACAGAACAGAGACCTCAGAGGTAACACCACACACCTACAACCATCTGATCTTTAACAAACCTGACAAAAACAAGCAATGGGGAAAGGATCCCCTGTTTAATAAATGGTGTTGGGGAAACTGGCTAGCAATGTGCAGAAAATAGAAACTGGACCTCTTCCTGACATCTTACACTAAAATTAACTCCAGGTAGATTAAAGACTTAAACATAAGACCTAACACCATAAAAACCCTAGAAGAAAACCTAAGCAAAACCATTCAGGACACAGGCATAGGCAAAGACTTCATGACTAAAACACCAAAAGCATTGGCAACAAAAGTCAAAATAGACAAATGGGACCTAATTAAACTCCAGAGCTTCTGCACAGCAAAAGAAACAATCATTAGAGTGAATCAGCAACCAATAGAATGAGAAAAAATTTTTGCAGTCTACTCATCTCACAAAGGGCAAATATCCAGAATCTGCAAAGAATTAAAACAGATTTGCAAGAGAAAAACAAACAAGCCCATTCAAAAGTGGGCAAAGGATCTGAACAGACACTTTACAAAAGAAGACATATATGAGGCCAACAAACATATGAAAAATGCTCATCATCACTGGTCATTAGAGAAATGCAAATCAAAACTACATTGAGATACCATCTCATGCCAGTTACAACATCAATCATTAAAAAATCCAGAGACAACAGATGCTGGAGAGGATGTGGAGAAATAGGAACACTTTTGCACTGTTGGTGGGAGTGTAAATTAGTTCAACCATAGTGGAAGACAGTGTGGCGATTCCTCAAGGACCTGGAAATAGAAATTCCATTTGACCCAGCAATTCCATTACTGGGTATATATCCAAAGGATTATAAAGCATTCTATTATAAGGATACACAAACACGAATGTTCATTGCAGCACTGTTTACAATAGCAAAGACTTGGAACCAACCCAAATGCCCATCGATGATAGACTGGACAGGGAAAATGTGGTACATATACACCATGAAATACTATGCAGCCATAAAAAACGATGAGTTTGTGTCCTTTGTAGGGACATGGATGAACCTGGAAACCATCATTCTCAGCAAACTGACACAAGAACAGAAAATCAAACGCCAAATGTCCTCACTCATAGGCGGGTGTTGAACAATGAGAACACATGGACACAGGGAGGGGAGCATCACACACTGGGGTCTGTTGAAGGAGAACTAGGGGAGGGACAGCAAGGGGTGGGGAGTTGGGGAGAGATAATATGGGGAGAAATGCCAGATATAGGTGAAGGGGAGGAAGGCAGCAAACCACATTGCCACGTGTGTACCTATGCAACAATCTTGCATGTTCTTCACATGTACCCCAAAACCTAAAATGCAATAAAACATATATTTTAAAAAAAAAAAGAAACTGAAAATACAACTCGCAGAATAATAAAAAATATTTGCAAATCAACAAAAAAAGAAAATAATTATGATTTTTATCTCTATTGAGGTGATGTCAATATGGATGCATACATTTGTCAGAATTCATTGAGCTAAATCACATTCTGTGCATTTTACTTAAAACTTTTTAAATGTTAAGCAACAAAAGTCAATTCAAAAGCATCATTTTCACTGGGCGTGATGACTCATGTCTGTAATCTAAGCATTTTGGGAGGCTGAGGCAGGCAGATTACTTTAGGTCAGGAGTTTGAGACCAGCCTGGCCAACATGGCAAAACCCTATGTCTAATAAAAATACAAAAATTAGTAGGGCATGGTGGCAGATGCCTTTAATCTAGGCACTAGGGAGGCTGAGGCAGGAGAATTGCTTGAACCCAGGAGGCAGAGGTTGCAGTGAGCCAAGATTGTGCCACTGCACTCCAGTCTAGGCAATAGAGCAAGACTCCATCTCAAAAAAAAAAAAAGGGGGGGGGCATTATTATTTTCCATTAGAAGCTCTTCCTACTTCTAACTTAGGCTGATTTGGCTATCCTCTCTGTGAGCCCATAACACTTTATTAATACTTCTATCCCAAGATTTAGAAACTTATCTCACTGTACATACGTAACTACTGAATTTACTTGTCTACCTGACGAGACTATAAACTTTAAAGAGGATAAGGTTTGGACTGGTGTCCCTGCTCAAATCTCATGTCAACTGTAATTCCCAGTGTTGAGTGGGGGCCTGATGGGAGGTGACTGGATCAGGTGGACTTTCCTCTTGGTGCTGTTCTCATGAGATCTGGTCATTTAAAAGTGTGCAGCACCTCTGCTGCCTGCTTCTCTTCCTCCTGCTCCAGCCATGTGAAGTAATGACTTTTCCTTTGCCTTCCACCATGATTGTTAAGTTTCCTGAGATGTCCCCAGAAGCCAAACAGATGCCAACATCATGCTTCCTATATAGTCTGCAAAACTGTGAATCAATTAAACCTCTGTATAAATTACACAGTCTCAGGTATTTCCCTATAGTAGTGCAAGAATGGACTGATACAGAGAGCAAAGACCAGGTCATAATAATTACATTTCTCTAACACCTACTACATCTTTGTGGCATCTTGAGTACCATGAAAAGCATCCAGTAAACATCTATAAAATGAATCAAAATGAAATTTAATGATGGGAAGAAGATGATGGTGGTGACAAGGGGAAGACAAGAGGATTTCTGAGGTTGACACAACCCATAAAAATGGCAACACAGGCTGGGTGTGGTGGCTCATGCCTGTAATCCCAGCACTTTGGGAGGCCAAGGGGGGCAGATCATGAGGTCAGGAGTTTGAGACCAGCCTAGCCAACATAGTGAAACCCCGTCTCTACTAAAAATACAAAAATTAGCCAGGTGTGGTGGCACAAGCCTGTAGTCCCAGCTACTTGGGAGGTTGAACCTGAGAGGCAGAGGTTGCAGTGACCCAAGTCCATGGCATGGCACTCCAGCTTGGTGACAGAGTGAGACTCCCTATCCAAAAAAAAAAGACAACACAGTAAAAGGTAATCGTCAACTACAATTGGAATCAGCTTACAAACTACTCTTACCCTTTGGATAACGTCTTTCATCCCCAGACACACATATACGAGCTCTCACCATCACTTTCTTTACTGTTCCTTTTAAATACTTTACACCAAGACTTCCGTTTGGGGCTGCAGGGGAACACTTTCCCAGTGTAAGGTGAGATTTGTCTGTTTATTCTTCTCTCATCCCAAAAGATTGAGTGAGGCATTTAGAAGCCTTTCACACGATGAACTTACATCCTATGAGTGATCAGCATGAAGGATGACAAATCGATTTTCCAGGAAAGGTTTCCCCTGCTTCTTGTTTAGGAAATTCAACTCTAATCTCTTCAAAACACATGTCTAAGTGAGCTTTATCATCCCTATAATTAACTTAATTTAGATAAATATTAGTCTCCAGAAATTTTGCATTGTAACTTGGCTATGGTTGAACACTCCAGCAAGGCCCTAATGTGCTACAGAAATCAATGAAATGTTAACAAGCATTGACAGCTTATCAGGTGCCACAGAGGAAAGAAGAATCCAGAAAAGGATTGTGCCATCCAGGCATCTCTGTCCCTTCAAGGTTATCATCTTGCCGCTCAGCCACCTAAATTAACCAACCTAAAGGCACAGCCGGAGCCCGAGCTAATTGTGAAATTCCTCCCCTTAGTAAACCTTTTCCTTCTATCCTTGCCACTCAGCACCTCTGCCCATGAACTTCTGTTGAGAAAGAACTGAAACTCATTTATTTAGTGGTGAAATTGACTGAGACAGACTCGTGTTCTCTCTCATGAGCAATTCCAAAATCCCCAAACTCTGAAAACCAAAAATCATGGGGATTTTTTTGAGATAAGCTCTTGCTCTGTCACCCAGGCTGGAGTGCAGTGGTACAATCACAGCTTACTGCAGAGTTGACCTCCTGGGCTCAGGTGATCCTTCCACCTCATCCTTCCACGTGCCATCACATCCAGCTATTTTGTGCATGTGTGTATTTTTTGTAGAGATAGAGTTTTACCATGTTGCCCAGGCTGGTCTTGACCCCCTGGACTCAAGCAATCCTCCCACCTCTGCCTCCCAAAGTGCTGGGATTACAGGCATGATCTGCTGCATCCAGCCTAGAAAACTTTTTGAAATTTGACACAAACTCATTTGGTAGCACACCTTGGACTGAACTGACATGAGACTATTTGTAGTTTTCATCCCATTTATTGGAAAAATTCATCAATGTCTGATCACAGAGAGCTATCCCAGACCATGTTGGCAGTATGGTATAATATATACTAAATTCAATGTATCACCTTTCTAAAATTCAAAAATATCTTAACGCTGAAATACATTTAGCATGGAATATTTTAGATCTAGTATTGTGGGGCTGAGCCCACTAGAATGTCAGGAGGGTCAGAGATGCCCACCATGGCACCTCTGGGTCCAGGTGGAAAGGACAAGCACCATGGAGCTTCTGGGGGTTTAGCACCAGTGGCAGAGCAGGCAGTGGGGCACATGTGCCTGGTAGTGCTACTCCTGATTCAAAGCATCACCTCCTTCAGGAGGTTTACATTCTGGCAGCCCCAATTCACAGGAGGCACAACTAAGCCACAGCCTTACTGTTGAAATCCATTGTTAGGAGATGGTGAGGATGACAGGGCCCTGATGCAGAGCCTGAGGACACCTATGCAGCTGTCCATGGAAATAAACCCTTTTGGAATCCATGGCCATGGCTGGGTGTCATCTCCAAGGCAGCAGGCCAAGTCAGTGAACGCTGGTACCCAGTTGATTACACCAATTTGTTTATATCATACATACCTATCTGAAGGCTGAACTGAATTACAAACTTGGTATTGAAGTATAACAAAAATGCAGAACAATGCACATTGTATAACTGTACCACTAGATGAATTTTCACAAATAAAACACACCTCTACGTAACCAGCATCCAGTTCCAAAAATAGAATAGCCCTAGCACTGCAGAAACCTCCCTCATGTTTCCTTACAAATTATTACCATCTGCATCCCTCCACCAAGGGCAACCACAATCTTGAGACTTCTAAGAGTCTAGTTTTTGAAGTTTGATTTTTTAAATGAAATTCACCAAACGTTTTGCCATTAGGTAGACATGATTTTAGTGATAGCCAAATTTCCTTACTACCTCTGAAAGTGAGACCATAAGCCAGCTGGGCAGGAGGTGAGGTATAACAACCACATAAAATTCAATAAGCATGGCAAGGCATGGTGGCTCATGCCTATAATCCCAACACTTTGGGAGATCGAGGTGGGCAGATTGTGAGGTCAGGAGGTTGAGACCATCCTAGCTAATGTGGTGAAACCTCGTCTCTACTAAAAATACAAAAAATTAGCCAGGTGTGGTGGCACGTGCCTGAAGTCCCAGCTACTCAGGAGGTTGAGGCAGGAGAATCACTTGAACCTGGGAGGCAGAGGTTGCAGTGAGCCAAGATCGCACCACTGCACTCCAGCCTGACAACAGAGCGAGACTCTGTCTAAAAAAAAAAAAAAAAAAAAAAAAAAAAACAAGCATATGCCCAACCCCCAACCCCAACCTGCAGTTGCCTCAAAATCAAACCCTGACAGAATATAAAAAAGAAATAAAGCTTGCTTGCAATAAAGTACACAGAAGGCTGTGTGTGGTGACTTGCACCTGTAATCCCAATGCTTCGGGAGGCTGAGGCAGGAAGATTACTTGAGTCCAGGATTTTGAGACAAGCCTAGGGAACATAGTGAGATCCCATCACCACAAAAAAATTTTGAGAATTAGTCAGGTGTGGTGGCACATTCCTGTAGTGGCACATTCCTCCCAGCTACTTGGGAGACTGAGGCAGGAGGATCACTTAAGTCCAGGAGTTTGAGGCTGCAGTGAGCTATGATTGTGCCACTGCACTGCAGCTTGGGCAAAAAAGCAAGACTCCATCTCCTAAAAAAAAAAAAAAAAAAAAAAAAAAAAAAAAAAAAAAAAAACCAGAACACAGAAACCTAATTTAAATTGGATAATTCAAATATATGTATCACTTAAAGCTTGTAAAATACCATTTTTTATTGAGATGAAGTTTTCACCATTTTGAAAGGTATTATTCAATGGTGAATTCATGGAGTTACACAACCATCACCACTGTCTATGCGGAACATTTCCATCACACCAAGAAGAAACCCTATACCTGTTAGCAGCTGCTTCCAATTCCTCCTTCCACCCATCCCCCAGCAATCATCAATCTACTTTGTCTCTATGGATTTGCTTATTCTGGATATTTCCTATAAATGTAATCATACAGTATGTGGCCCTCTCTTTGGCTTCTCTAGCTTTGCATAATATTTTCAAGTTTCATTCATGTTTTAGCATGTATCAGTACTTCGTTTCTTTTCATGGCTGAATAATATTCCTGCCACATTTTGTTTATCCATCCATCAGCTGGTGGGCATTTGGGTTGTTTCCTTCTTTTGACTATTGTGAGTAATGCTGTTAAGAGCATCCATGCACAAGCTCTTGTGTCAGTGTATGTTTTCAGCTGTCTTGGATATATACTTGGGAATGGAATTTCTGGGTTATAAGGTAACTTTAACCTTTTGAGGAACTGCCAGACAGTTTTCTAAAGTGGCTGCAGCATTTTACATTCCCACCAGCAATGTTATGAGTGTTCTAATTTCTCAGTAACCTTGGTAGCACTTATTTTCTGGTGTTTCTTTTTTAAAAAAAAATTATAGCCCTCCCAGTGGGTATGAAGTGGTATCTCACAGTGATTTGGATTTATTTCCCTAACAACTAATGATGTTGAGCATCTTTTCATGTTCTTACTGGCCATTTGTACATCTGCTTTGGAGAAATGTCTGTTCAGACTATTTGCCCATTTTTAATCAGTTGTCTTTTTATTATTTTATGAGTTTTTTAATATATATTGTGGATACTAGATCCTGATCAGATATAAGATTTATAAAAATTTTATCTACAAATATTTTCTCCCATTCTGTGAGTTGTTTTCTCTCTATCTATCTCTCTCTATTTTTTTTTTTTTTTTTTTTTTTTTTTTGGAGACAGGGTCTCACTCTTGTCTAATCTACCCAGGCCGCAGTGCAATATGATCATGACTCACTGCAGCCTCCACCTCCCAGGCTCAGTGATCCTCCCAACTCAGCCTCCTGAGTAGCTGCTACTACAGGCACACCACCACGCCCAGCTAATTTTTTTAATTAAAAAAAAAAAAATTGCAGAGATGGGCTTTCACTAAGTTACCCACATTGGTTTCAAACTCCTGGCCTCACATGATCCTCCCACCTCAGCATCCCATTCCAAAGTGTTGGGATTACAGGGAGGAGCCACCATGCCCAGGCTTCTCGCTTTCTTGATAGAGTCCTTTTATGCACAGAAGTTTTTTATTTTGATAAAGTTTAATTGACCTATTTTTCCTTTTGTTTCTTATGCCTTTGGTGTTATGTTTAAGGAACTATTGCCTACTCCAACAACATGAAGATTTACACCTATGTTTCCTGCTAAGAGTTTTATAGTTTTATAATAATGGCATTTTTATTAAATCCTGTTTTATGTAAGATGACTATCATGCCAAAGCTCCCTCATTACAAAGGTCACAAAAATATAAAGAAAATACAAAAAATATATTTTAGTCTTATCTTCTATAGCATGATACTGTAGAATTTAGTCACCGGAGTCAAATCATGGATATGAATTACTTCCAGGCACCATATCTAAGTAGCTGGAATGCAATGGCGTGATCTCGGCTCACTACAACCTCCACCTCCCAAGTTCAAGCAATTCTCCTGCCTCAGCCTGCCATGTAGCTGGGATTAGAGGCACGTGCCACCACACCCAGCTAAAGTCTGAGCAGCTTCTTTGTAAAATCTGTGTATCCTAACTGAGAATGAGTATTCCAAATTTTATGTGCATATTTATCTATTATAAAGATCTACATAAATATGGATATATTGTTATACCATTAAAAAATATTTTTTTGAGACAGGGTCTGGCTCTCTCACCCAGGCTGGATTGCAGTGGTGAGATCTTGGCTTACTGCAGCCTCCACCTTCCAGGCTCAAGCCATCCTCCCAACTCAGCCTCCCAAGTTGCTGGGACTACAGGCATATGCCACCACGCCCGGCTAGTTTTTGTAATTTTTGTAGATAATTTTTGTATTTTTTATAGAGACAGGGTTTTGCCATGTTGCCCAAGCTGGTCTCAAACTCCTGAGCTCAAGCAATCTGCCCACCTCAGCCTCCCATTGTGCTGGGATTACAGGCATGAGCCACCATACCCAGCTGTAAATGTCCATTTTTCCATCTCTTGGATGAAACTCCGGCTACTTGTTCACTAGCGCTGAGCTTTTTGAGAACTAAGCAGTTAACTTCTCCAAGATATTTATTTGAAATTTTTTCTTACTACTCCCTTGCTTACTGGGAAGGCACCACGCAATAGTATATTATAACGAGTAAGAATTAGGAAACCTGAGTTTTGGCTCTGACTCTGCCACTAACTGTGTGACCCTGGATATTTGTCTCATTTCATTGGCCCTTGGTGTCCTCTTTGAGGGAGGAAGAAAGGAAGGAAAGGAGGGAAAAAGGGAGGGAGGGAAACGAAGGCCCTTCCAATTCTGGCAGTCCGATTGTTTGGAATACATTTAGAAATGTCTTTTCATCTCTATTTGTAGCAGGCAGAATTGTTCCAGCCAGTTTTCAGGCTATTTGTGTGTGCTAACCTTTGTGGTACACTTCTCTCACATTTGGCTTTGGAAGTAATTCCTAGCCCAAATAACAATCTTCTTTTCCTTGTTTGGCATCTCTAACCTACAGCCAAACATTGATAGATCTGAAGGGAAGGCAGGCTATGGGCCAGGTTCACAGATAGGCATAAACGTTGACTCCCCAAGAATGCTGTGGGAGATCAAAGGGGAAGATGTGCCGACTACATGTCCCATGAGAATCCCTGTGAGCCCATAACTTGGAGGAACTGTGTGGTCCCTGACCAGCCTAAGTTTTGGAAATAAATCAGAAGGCTCCTCCCATTTCACAGGGTAACCAGCTGGTCAGCTCACATCAAGCAGAAGGTAACCAAAATAATGCTTTAACATTTCTGCTCCTGCCACTTGCCTTGCGAGGGAGGGAAGAAATATTCAGATAGTTCATTCACTCATTCAGTGAATATATATTGACAGCCTATAATGTGCCACTATACTAGGCACCAGAACACAGCAGGGAACAAAATAAAGCTCCCATATTCGTGAAGATGACACTCTCATGGGGAAGACAGACAACAGACAAGCAAGTACCTGTACATATATGTGTGTATACATGTGCATATACGTGTATGCATATGTGCATGCATCTACTTATATATGTATGTGTCAGATGGTAAGCACGTTAGGAAAAGGTAAAACAGAGAAAGTGGCATAGCGAATGCAGGGGGAGGAGTTCGGTATGCCTTGCTATTATAAATGGGATGGTCAGAGCAGTCTTCATGGATTAGGTGGCATAATAAACACAAAACTGGAAGACAAGGAGGTGAGATCTGGAGGGAGAACATTCTAGGAGGAAAGAACAGTAAGTGCAAAGGCCTTGGGCTGAGAACATGTGTGTTGTCTACAAGGAATAGCAAGGAGGCCAGCGTGGCTAAATCCGAGACATCAAGGCAGAGAGCAGCAGAAGGTGAGTGTGACGGAGTGAGAGGAGAGTATGTTGTGCATGTAGGGTTTAGGATTTGGGCTTTTATTCTCAGCAACAGGGGGATACATGGAAGGATTTCAAGCAGAAGAAAGACACAATCTGACTTATATTCAAAACAATCTCTTCGAAGGAAGTGCTTATATACTGTTAGTGGGAATGTAAATTAATTCAGCCCCTGTGGAAAGTAGTTTGGAGATTTCTCAAAGAACTAAAAATAGAATTACCATTCGACCTTGCAATCCTGTTGCTGGGCATATATAAGGAAAATATATTGTTCTACGAAAAAGACACATGTTCTGCTTAGTTCTGGGGAATATTTTTTAAAAGACATCCACTTGTATATTCACAATAGCAAAAACATGGAATCAACCCATGTGCCCATCAACAGTGGATTGGATAAAAAAAAATGTGGTGCATATACCCCGTAGAAGACTATGCAGCCACCTAAAATAACAAAATCATGTCCTTTGCAGCAACACGGATGCAGCTGGAAACCCATTTTTCTATGTGAACCAACCCAGAACACAAGCCCAACAAATATTACGTGTTCTTACATATAAGTGGGAGCTATGTCCTAGGTACATGCAGACATAAAGACAAGAACAGTAGACACTGGGGACTCCAAAAGGAGGGAGGGAGGGAGAGATCGGGGCAAGGGCTGAAAAACTTTCTTTTGGGTACTATGTTCACTATGTAGGTGACAGGATCAGTAGAAGCCCAAACCTCAGCACCACACACAATATACACTTGTAAGAAACCTGCATATGTACCCTCAAATCTAAAATAAAAATTATGCAGTGGCTCACACCTGTAATCACAGCACTTTGGGAGGCCAAAGTGGGAGGATCACTTGAGGCCAGGAGTTCCAGCCCTAGCTGGGCAACAAGTGAGACTTCATATCTAAAAAAATTAAAAATTAAAGTTAAATGGAATGACTACAAATCAAAAAATAAAAATAAAGTGATCTCTTGAGCTTCTCAGAAAACTCTGTTACGGGATGTAACAGGGACACCAATGATGAGTTTATTGCAATTACCCCAACAAGAGGTCAAGGGGCTTAGACAAGGGGGTAGCTGTGACAGTAATGAGAAGGGGCCAGATTCTGAATATATTTTGAAGGAAGGGCCAACAGGATAATAAAGGGGGTAAGAAAAACAGAGAAGAAAAGCATTAATAACTACAGAATGTTTGGTCTGAGCAACTAGAGGGAAGCACATGGGATGAGTGAGTTGCGAAGGCAGGAAGATGTGGTGACTCTGAAGTCCGGTTTTGGCCATGTCGATTTTGTAATGCATATTAGACATCCAAGAGGAAATGAATAGATAGCTCTGGAATTCAGAGGAAAGGTGCAAATTTAGGAGTTGATGGCATATACGTACATGGGGTTTAAGCCCATATAGTCTGAGATAGGAAGACGGCCCCTGGAGAGTGAGTGTGAAGAAGAGCAGAGATTCCCCCAGCCCTGGAGCATTAAGACAGCAGGAAGGGCCAGACACTGTGACTCACGCCTGTAATCCCAACACTTTGGGAGGCTCGGGCGGGTAAATCACTTGAGGCCAGGGGTTCAAGACCAGCCTGGCCAACATGGCAATACCCTGTCTCTACTAAAAATAAAAATAAATAAAAATAAATTAGGTGTGGTGACAGGCACCTGCAATCCCAGCTATTTGGGGGGCTGAGGCAGGAGACTCACTCGAACCCAGGAGGTGGAGCTTGCAATGAGCCGTGATCGTGCCACTGCACTCCAGCCTCAGTAGCAGAGCAAGATTCAGTTAAACAAACAAAAAAAAAAAATGCTGAAAGAGAGAATGGGAGGAGAGGACCTGGAGAGAGACAGTACAGTACAGAATCCTCTTTAGAAAATCCAATGTATTAGGCCGGGCGTGGTGGCTCACGCCTGTAATCCCAGCACTTCGGGAGGCCGAGGTGGGTGGATCACGAGGTCAAGAGATCGAGACCAACCTGGTCAACATGGTGAAACCCCGTTTCTACTAAAAAAAAAAAAAAAAAAAAATACAAAAAAAAAAAGAATTAGCTGGGCATGGTGGCGCGTGCCTGTAATCCCAGCTACTCAGGAGGCTGAGGCAGGAGAATTGCCTGAACCCAGGAGATGGAGGTTGCGGTGAGCCGAGATCACGCCATTGCACTCCAGCCTGGGTAACAAGAGCAAAAACTCCATCTCAAAAAAAAAAAAAGAAAATCCAATGTATTTTAAAAAGCAAACAGACAAAGAAGGTGGGGTCAACAGAGTTTTCTGAAAATGAAAATATGATCAAGGCAGAAATTAGAGAAGGCCTGCATGTGAGGAGAGAATGATCCAATGGAAAGGGGAGAAAACTGGGAGAGGGGACGGGTGCTGGAGTGAATGCTGTCCAGTGGTGCCTGCAACAGGCAGTTAGCTTCAAATAAACCCAGCAGCATGGTCGCACAGAACATCGTGCCAGGGACACAGATTTCTTAGGAGAAGAAAACTGTCACTGGGTTTGTTCTACTTAAGGGACCCAGAGAATGAATCTAGGATGCTTCCTCATCCTTGGGCAGCGTCTTCCTGTAAACACTGTCCTATGATCAGGCCTTAAATCAGCTATGATTATTCTTCTTTAATAACAGTCCCATCTAACAATGACACAGCACCCTTTCCCAAGGGTCTTTCCATTTTTTAAATTATTTTTAGATTTTTCAAGAGGAAATAACAGAGAAAACAGCCCATAATCCTGCTGTACAAATATGTATTAATATATATATACATCAATATATAATATTAATGTATATTTCAATGGATATTATATAAGATATATGTTATATAAGAATACTTTTATATTTATATTTTTATATAGTATATATTTATATTTTTTTCCTTTTTAAAAAAATTTTTTGTGTTTATGATAGGGTCTCACTCTGTTGCCCAGCACTTTAAGAGGCTGGGATGGGCAGATCACAAGGTCAGGAGTTCAAGACCAGCCTGACCAACATGGTAAAACCCCGTCTCTAGCAAAAATACAAAAATTAGCCGGACATAGTGGTGCACACCTGTAATCCCAGCTACTCAAGAGGCTGAGGCAGGGGAATTGCTTGAACCCAGAAGGCAGAGTTTGCAGTAAGCCAAGATTGTGCCACTGCACTCCAGTCTGGGCGACAGAGTGAGACTTCATCTCAAAAAAAAAAAAAAAAAAAAGCCCTTTGCCATTTATCATGTCTTAGTCTCATTGAAACACATTGAGAAAAGAATATCTTTATTTTGCAGATAACAAAATTGACCCAGAGTGAGATTAAGTGACCTGTCCAAGGTCTCCCGGGAGTTGGAAGCTGAGGTAATGATAGACACTGGGTTCCTGTCACTCCCTGTACCACAGCGCCTCCCAGTGGCGTTCAGGTGACATTTTCCACCCACAGTAACACTGGGGCCATCCAACACACCCTCTTCCTCCACATAGTCCACCAGGTCTGAGGAAAATTTTCATCCGCACTATTAAAACCATCCTATACTCAAAGGCAATGTATCTCTTTATTTTCTTTTTGAGACGGAGTCTCACTCTGTCACCCAAGATGGAATGCAGTGGTGCAATACTGGCTCACCACAAACTCCGCCTCCCAGGTTCAAGCAATTCTGCCTCAGCCTCCCAAGTAGCTGGGATTACAGGCAGGTGCCACCACTGCTGGCTAATTTTTGTATTGTTAGTAGAGACAAGGTTTCACTCTGTTGGCCAGGCTGGTCTCAAACTCCTGACCTCAAGTGATCGACATGCCTCCCAAAGTGCTGGGATTACAGGCGTGAGCCACCCTGCCTGGACCCAATGTGTCTCTTTTTTATAGACTTTCTTTATTTGTGAAATAATTTTTATAGCCATTGCACTGGGTTTTAAAATTCTGAATAGGGAGTTAACTTGTATGCCTTATAATATCTAACATTCTAAGCCTTTCAGTGTGGAGAGAGAAGTTATGGATGCCAGAATAAGTTACTTTTGATCTATTTTTTTTTTTTTTTTTAGTCCAATGTACAGAGCATGTTCAAATCTGTGGTTCTTAACTTTTTGGTGAGACACAGACCCTTTTGTTGAGAATCTAAAGAAAGCTACCAATCCTCTCCTGTGACAAAAGCACAGACACCCAAAATCTTACCTTCAGTACTAAGGCATTCATTAAAATTTCTAAGGGCCATCCACAGTCCCCAGGTTAAAAAGTGTTGTGATAGGCCGGGCGCGGTGGCTCAAGCCTGTAATCCCAGCACTTTGGGAGGCTAAGGCGGGTGGATCACAAGGTCAAGAGATCGAGACCATCCTGGTCAACATAGTGAAACCCCGTCTCTACTAAAAATACAAAAAATTAGCTGGGCATGGTGGCGCGTGCCTGTAATCCCAGCTACTCAGGAGGCTGAGGCAGGAGAATTGCCTGAACTCAGGAGGCGGAGGTTGCGGTGAGCCCAGATCCCGCCATTGCACTCCAGCCTGGGTAACAAGAGCGAAACTCCATCTCAAAAAAAAAAAAAAAAAAAAAAAGTGTTGTGATAATGATTTAGTTTCCCGATTTGCTACACCAAGTATATCTACAACGTTACCAGCAGTGTCACAACATGCTTTTAATTCATTCTTACTTTTAACATGTATGCCAAATCTTCTCAGCTAAGTTGGCTATTTGTGGATATCTCAGTATATAAGTTCAATTAGCACAGACAATCTAAAAACCCTGAAATATTTTCTTTCAAATTTTTTTAAAAGAATTAAATTTTCCACTGAAACAGCTGATCAACTTTTTCCTGGTGGTTGAAACCCTGAATAGACCAACAACAAGAGCTGAAGTTGAGGCAGCAATTAATAGATTACCAACCAAAAAAGCCCAGGTCCAGATGGGTTCCCAACCAAATTCTACCAGACATACAAAGAGGAGCTGGTACCATTCCTTCTGAAACTATTCCAAACAATACAAAAAGAAGGAATCCTTCCCAAATCATTTTATGAGACCAACATCATCTTGATACCAAAACCCGGCAGAGACTCAACAAAAAAAGAAAACTTCAGGCCAATATCCACGATGAACATAGATGCAAAAATCTTCAATAAAATACTGGCAAACGGATTGCAACAGCACATCAAAAAGCTTATCCATCAATATGAAGTAGGCTTCATCCCAGGGATGCAAGGCTGGTTCAACATACACAAGTCTATAAACGTAATTCACCACATAAAGAGAACCAAAGACAAAAACCACATAATTATCTCAATAGATGCAGAGAAAGCCTTCGACAAAATTCAACAGCCCTTTATGCTAAAAACTCTCAATAAACTAGGTATCAAGGGAACACATCTCAAAATAATAAAAGCTATTTACCACAAACCCACAGCCAGTATCACACTGAATGGGCAAAAACTGGAAGCATTCCCTTTGAAATCTGGCACTAGACAAGGATGCCCTCTCTCACCACTCCTATTCAATATAGTATTGGAAGTTCTAACCAGAGCAATCAGGCAAGAAAAAGAAATAAAGGGTATCCAATTAGGAAAACAGGAAGTCAAATTGTCTCTATTTGCAGCCAACATGATTGTTATTTGGAAGACCCCATCATCTCAGCCCAAAATCTCCTGAAACTGATAAGCAACTTCAGCAAAGTCTCAGGATACAAATTCAATGTGCAGAAATCACAAGCATTCCTATACACAAATAACAGACAAACAGAGAGCCAAATCCAGAGCAAACTCACATTCACAAATGCTACAAAGAGAATAAAATACCTAGGAATACAACTAACAAAGGATGTAAAGGACCTCTTCAAGGAGAACTATGAACCACTGCTTAAGGAAACAAGAGAGGACACAAACAGATAGAAAAACATTCCATGCTCATGGTTAGAAAGAATCAATATTGTGAAAATGGCCGTACTGCCCAAAGTAACTTATAGATTCAATGCTATCCCCATCAAGCTACCTATGAACCTCTTCTCAGAACTGGAAGAAAACCACCTTAAACTTCATATGGAACTGAAAGAGAGCCTGCATAGCCAAGACAATCCTAAGCAAAAAAAAAAAAAAAAAAAAAAAAAAAAAAGCTGGAGGCATCATCCCTACCTGACTTCAAACTATACTACAATGCTACGGTAATCAAAACAGCATGGTACTGGTACCAAAACAGAGATATAGACCAATGGAACAGAACAGAGGCCTTGGAAGCAATGTCACACATCTACAACCATCTAATCTTTAACAAACCTGACAAAAACAAGCAATGGGGAAAGGATTCTCTGTTTAATAAATGGTGTTGGGATAACCGGCTAGCCATGTGCAGAAAACAGAAACTGGACCCCTTCCTGACACCTTACACTAAAATTAACTCCAGGTGGATTAAAGACTTAAACATAAGACCTAACACCATAAAAACCCTAGAAGAAAATCTAGGCAAAACCATTCAGGACATAGGCATAGGCAAGGACTTCATGACTAAAACACTGAAAGCATTGGCAATAAAAGCCAACATAGACAAATGGGATCTAATTAAACTCCAGAGCTTCTGTACAGCAAAAGAAACAATTATTAGAGTTTACTGGCAACCAACAGAATGGGAAAAAATTTTTGCAATCTACCCATCTGACAAAGGGCTAATATCCAGAATCTACAAAGAACTAAAACAGATTTATAATAAAAAAAACAAACAAACCCATTCAAAACTGGGTGAAGGACATAAACAGACACTTTCCAAAAGAAGACGTATATGAGGCCAACAAACATATGAAAAAATGCTCATCATCACTGGTCATTAGAGAAACGCAAATCAAAACCACGTGGAGATACCATCTCACGCCAGTTAGAATGGCAATCATTAAAAAATCTGGGGACAACACATGCTGGAGAGGATGTGGAGAAATAGAACACTGTTACACTCTTGGTGGGAGTGCAAATTAGTTCAACCATTGTGGAAGACAGTGTGGCATTTCCTCAAGGACCTAGAAACAGAAATTCCATTTGACTCAGCAATCCCATTACTGGGTATATAACCAACGGGCTATAAATCATTCTTTTATAAAGGTACAAGCACACATATGTTCATTGTGTCACTGTTTATAATGGCAAAGACCTGGAACCAACCCAAATGCCCATCGATGATAGACTGGACAAGGAAAATGTGGCACATATATGCCATGGAATACTCTGCAGCCATAAAAAACGACAAGTTCATGTCCTTTGTAGGAACATGGATGAATCTGGAAACCATCATTCTCAGCAACCTGACACAAAAACAGAAAATCAAAAACTGCATGTTCTCATTCACAGGTGAGTATTAAACAACGAGAACTCATGGACACAGGGAGGGGAATATCACACACTGGAGTCTGTTGAGGGGGTCTAGGGGGGAGACAGTGGTGGGTAGGGAGGTTGGGGAGGGATAACATGGGGAGAAATGCCAGATATAGGTAACGGGGAACAGAGGCAGCAAACCACATTGTCATGTATGTACCTATGCAACAATTCTGCATTATCTGCACATGTACCCCAGAACCTAAAGTATAATAAAATATATATCTATTTAAAAAAGAAATGGCTGATCAACAAAAAGACATTTAAATTAAGATTTGACTTAGATTATACAATGATACTTGACACTCACTTACACTGAAAACAAAACTAAACAAAATGGAAGTCCAGACTTGGATATGGTGGAGAGGGACGGGGGAATACAGGATTCATCTAATCAACTAATCACTTCTTTCAGAAATATCAACCTTAGGAACAGACAAAATTTACCCTGTGGCTTTGGAGTAGGCAAAAAAACACTCCCTAAAGAAAATCTTTTATTCTACCATCTTTCAAGTCCTCCTTTCTAATTAGGGTATCCTTTTCTGAGATGCCTTAAGAATCATCTTCTGGCCAGGTACAGTGGCTCATGCCTGTAGTCCCAGCACTTTGGGAGGCCAATGCAGGAAGATCACTTGAGACCAGAAGTTCAAGATCCATCTGGCTAACATGGCAAAATCCCATCTCTACTAAAAATACAAAAATTAGCCAGGAGTGGAGGCAGGTGCCTTCAATCCCAACCACATGGGAACCTGAGGTGGGGGGATCTCTTGAACTCGGGAGGTGGAGGTTGCAGTGAGCTGAGATTGTACCACTGCACTACAGCCTGGGCTTCAGAGTGAGACTGTGTCCAAAAAAAAAAAGAAGCCTCTTCCTTCATAAGAAGGCTGATTTCCCCATCGAAAGGGAGTCTGCAAATAGCACCATCATTAAGTAAGAGTAAAGTACTGTATCAGTGTTTTTCTTCACATAATTAAAACAGCTTTTAATTTCCCTTTTCCCCAGGTGATGATTCCATTTTCTTGTCCAAAGTCCACTCTGAAAAAGAGTTTAGCCAACTGCCTAAAACATTAAAGGGCTATTTTAAAACACTTCAAAAAGCTGACCCTTTTTCTGCACCACTAATGACAAGGCAAAGAAAAGAGGCAAACAGGATAGTAACCGTAACGTCATTTTCTCACCTCTAAGACCTTCTCTTCCCTGTCCTGAACTCCAAGGCTAACTTCATCACACAGTGAATAAACACCTTCTTCAGCATGAGCTTCCCTCTCTGCTGAATCACTGAATGTTAGAGCAAGAGGTAGAGAATAAAAGGCATTGCAGACTTGCAAGGTAGTGACCCTGCTGTGCATTAAGAGCCTGGTTACACAGCTGAAGCAAATTCACAGAAGTTTCCAGTTTTCAGTGTTGTTAGGAGTAGCTGTTAGGAAGTTTAGGTAATGGTTGGGGAGGGTTTTGTGGGGGGTTTTGTTTGTTTGTTTGTTTGTTTGTTTGTTTGTTTGTTTGTTTGTTTTGAGATGGAGTCTTACTCTGTCACCCAGACTGGAGTGCAACGGCACAATTTCAGCTCACTGCAATCTCCGTCTCCTGGATTAAAGTGATTCTCCTGCTTCAGCCTCCCATGTAGCTGGGACTACAGGCACCCACCACCACACCCGGCTAATTTTTGTATTTTTAGTAGAGACAGGGTTTCACCATGTTGGCCACTATGGTCTTGATTTCTTGATCTCATGATCCACCTGCCTCAGCCTCCCAAAGTGCTGGAATTACCGGCATGAGCCACCTCGCCTGGCCAAGAGAAGGGTTTGTTTGTTTATTTGGAAGGTTTTGTTTTGTTTGTTTGTTGCCTTGGTTCTGTTTCTCTGACTGGAAATACTTGTCACTTTTTTTGTTATTCGTTCGACAGAAACCCTGGAGCATAGGGACACAGGACTTACAGGTGTATACCTGTGCACTCTGAAATTACATTTATCTTTTAAAGGGATGTCATTTTGCTTGCTAGAGGGTCTTTCTTTGCTTTGTAGGCTTAGAACAAGCGCCAAAATCAGATTCGGATTCTCCTCCTCATAGTGGCCTTAATTACAGAAAGGCATCTCTCCCTCTGTCGTCTAGTAGACAGTGGGTTTAACTAGTAAGTCTCCCTCATCTGATTGCTCTGCTATAGGCTTTTTGAAAGTCATTCAGGAAAATATACATAAGAAAAATTGCTATGGCTCTGTGCTGGACCAGCTCAGTGGAAAACTTCTGATTACCTAGCAATATGCACTTGTCCTTGGCTAACAAATGTCCTCACTTGTCAACATATATCCCTGGACTCAGCACTTTTCAGTCCTAAATTCTGTTGTCCTTTACTTCTCTTGACAGCTAGCATGTGTTTAAGGGATCTGGAAGGTTGTGGATGGCAATGTACTGGGAAATGTGAACTGTGGTGCCACTATCCATTTCCCAGACAAAAATGAGGGGTCTCCTGGTGGCCACCAGGGAAAGGTCAGGCTTGAGTTTCCAGGAAGGCTGACCCAAATTCCAGAGCCAAGCGTTTCAGCGGAGTTCCCACATTCTCAATGCATGCTGCCAGGAGTCGTGCTGGCTGTCCCTGACTTTAAAAACTAATCTATCATTTATGGCCTGTGAAAAGGAAAGAGGATCTTGTTCTTGACTGAGCTCTTTACTAAGTGAAAGGCCCACGTTTTTCTCAACGTGGGCAAATTTCTCAATTTCCGTAAGCCCAGGTAGAAGGTAATATTAACCCTATTTTTTCAGATAAGAAAACAGATCCAGACAAGTTAAATGACTTCTTCTAAGGGACCAGTCATCAGATGGGAAAGCCAAGATTATTTGGCTTTCTGATTTAGAATGCTCAGATATTGGGTGTCTTAAAGCTTTCAGTGAGACACTGCTTTAACATATCACAGCAAATAGGAAAAAGAAAAAGTTCTGTCTGAGACATATTCCAAAAACATGTAACTGCAAAGAAAATTCGTATGATTTTCTCTGAAACATAAACAATAACAAGGATTGGCCAGGTGCAGTGGCTCACATCTGTATTACCAGCTACTCAAAAGGCTGAGGTGAGAGCATCACTTAAGCCCATGAGTTCAAGACCAGCCTAGGCAACATGGCAAGACCCTCATCTCTAGAAAAAAAATAAAAACAAAAATCAGCCAGGTGTGGTGATGTGCACCTGTAGTCCCAGCTACTTGGGAGGCTGAGACCGGAGGATCACTTGAGCCTGGCAGTTGGAGGTTACAGTGAGCTGTGATCATACCACTGAGCATACAAGCTTGGGTGACAAAGTGAGACCCTTTCAAAGAAAAAGGAAGGAAGGAGGGAAGGAAGGAAGGAAGGAAAGGAGGGAGGGAGGGAGGGAAGACAATTGGACGAGGCATCTTCTCTCCTCTCAGCCTATCCTAACCCTACCCAATCACTAAGGCTCAGTTGCATTACTGTCTCTTCCATAATACCTTCTCTGAGCATGCTTCATCCGGACACCCAGCCCTAGATATCAGGACCATATCCTGCTTAATATTGCTAGTTTCCCCTCTTCTAACTTCTCTTTCCAACTCCTAATTACCTGATGAAATTTGTTTGTTTTTTGAGACGGGGTCTCGCTCTGTTGCCTGGACTGGAGTCCAGTGACACAATCATGGCTCACTGCAGCTTTGAACTCCTAGTCCCAAACAATCCTCCCACATTAGACTCCCGAGCTGCTGGTATTATAGGTATGAGCCACGATGGACATTTTAACGAGCAGAGAAATGGTAAGAGGAAGAAAAAAAAAGTAAAAATCATGGACATTCCACAGATTGGAATCCAGATATGTCCCTAAGATATCCAGAATTAACTCCATTCCAGAGGAAGCATCTTAACTTGGATGCACCCCACCTTCAGAGATCTTTGGAAACAGATCTGCCAAAGTCCAGTTCTGTGGGAGTGAATGCACTGAGTTACTCAGCACTGAGGAGGCAGGAGACAAGGGAGCCTGTGGCTAGCTCCAAGGCAAGGCCAGGTCCAGTCACAAAATTAAGAGTTAGGTTAATCATGAGGATCTTTCAAAAACAGTTCCCATAGTTCTTATGCTATCTAATAAAATTTTATAGACACCAGAATTTTTATGGATTTCTCCTTTCTTGCTTCACAGCCCAGTTTTATTATCTTGCTAGCACAAAACTATCTTTCATGCATTGGTGAAACACCCACTATAAAAGCCACTAGTAGGGTAGATGAGATAAAATACATAATACCTGAGAATGGCCCTCTAGACCACCATGAGTCCATTAACATTTGTTTATGGGTTTTGCTAAGTGATTTCTTGGAAGCCAAAGGGTTGAGATCCCAGATAAGTCCATGGGTAGTGAGGAAGAACAAGCTCGTGGGATGAATGCTGTGGTGGGAAGTGCTGGCTCTACCTCTATGCAGACAGGCTTTGTCATTTCATATATTGAAGTGCCCATTTCCCCCTAAATAAAACAAAGGTAATCATCCTCACCCTGTCTGGACTGAGTTAAAGGAGACAATATATATGGGCATTCTACATAATGGATTAATATGGCAGGGAATATATTGAAGATCAAAGGTCAAAAGCATGGTGTTTTGACCCTCATGACAGAGCTCTGATACAGTTTATCTGTGTTCTTATCCTGGAACTGTAGGCCCAAGATAGTTTTCTCTACTCAAAGTTGAACTACCAAATGTGTTAATCATGTAAACACTGGCCTCATTATCTTCCATACTTCTATAAATACTTAACCAAAGAATCACAACAACTAATAAATCTACCATGAATGTGATAAAAAATTGAACTGCATAAATGTTTATTGGAAGAAACACTACTGAGTCCTCAAAAGTTTATTGATTATGTTTCTGGTTTAAAGTTAAAAGTATTGGCCGGGCATGGTGGCTCATACCTGTAATCCCAGCTCACACCTTCCAGCACTTTGGAAGGCTGAGGTGGGTGGATCACCTGAGGTCAGGAGTTCAAGACCAGCCTGGCCAACATGGTGAAACCTCGTCTCTACTAAAAATGTAAAAATTAGCTGGGCACAGTGGCATGCCCCTGTAATCCCAGCTGAGGTGGGAGAATTGCTTGAACCCAAAAGGCAGAGGCTGCAGTGAGCCAAGATCATGCCACTGCACTCCAGCCTGGGCGACAGAGTGAGACCCTTACTCAAAAAAAAAAAAAAAACAGTATTTTGATGCACCATACATACATCTGATGGTGTTGGCTTTAAATAAAACTGATTCAGGCTGGGCGCGGTGGCTCAAGCCTGTAATCCTAGCACTTTGGGAGGCCGAAGCGGGTGGATCACGAGGTCGAGAGATCGAGACCATCCCGGTCAACATAGTGAAACCCCATCTCTACTAAAAATACAAAAAATTAGCTGGGCATGGTGGCACATGCCTGTAATCCCAGCTACTCGGGAGGGTGAGGCAGGAGAATTGCCTGAACCCAGGAGGCGGAGGTTGCGGTGAGCCAAGATCACGCCATTGCACTCCAGCCTGGGTAACAAGAGCGAAACTCTGTCTCAAAAAAAAAAAAAAAAAAACTGATTCAGGCAGGGCAGTGTGTCTCATGCCTATAATCACTTTGGCCAAGGCGGGAGGATAACTTGAGGTCAGGAGTTCAAGACCAGCCTGGGCAACAGAGTGAGACCCTGACTCTACAAGAATAAAAATAAAAGATAAGCCAGGCATGGTAGTGTTTGCCTGTGGTCCTGCTACTTGGGAGGCTGGGGTGAGAGGATCACTGGAACCCAGAAGGTTGAGGCTGCAGTGAGCCATGATCATACTACTGCACTCCAGCCTGAGTGACAGAGCGAGACCTGTCTCTAAAAACAAATAAAAAAATAAATAAAACCAGATTTTAAAATTGAGTAGAAATTGATAGGAAAGCCAAGTCTGTGTTTTCCCCCTTAGCTTTTAACATTTCATCTTCTCCTCATCTGTGTCTTGGAGGACAGGTGACTGCAAAGCAGAAGTGAAGAAGAGGCAGTCACCAGGGCCACATCTTGAGACCACACAGTCGGCAATTTGCTTTGCTCGCTCAGTCCTACAAAGTAGGTAAGTCTAATGAATGTGGTCTTGCTATGGCCTGAAGGTTTGTGTCCCCACCAAATTCATATGTTGAAATTTAATCCCCAGTGCAGTGGCATTGGGAGGGTGGACATCTGGAAGGTGACTAGGTTATGAGTGTTCCACCCTGGTGAATGGGATTAACGCCCTTCTAAAAGAGGCTTGGGCTGGGCACAGTGACTCACACCTGTAATCCCAGCACTTTGGGAGGCCAAGGTGAGTGGGTCACATGAGGTCAGGAATTCAAGATCAGCCTAGCCAATACAGTGAAACCCCATCTCTACTAAAAATACAAAAGTTAGTTGGGTGTTGTGGCTGGTGCTTGTAATCCATCTACTCAGCAGGCTGAGGCAGAAGAATTGCGTGAAGTTGGGAGGCGGAGGTTGCCGTGAGCCCAGATCGTGCCATTGCACTCCAGCCTGGGCAACAAGAGAGAAACTACATCTCAAAAAATAAATAAGTGAAATAAAAGAGACTTGGGGGAGCAAGAAGCAGAGAGCCCTCACCAGACACTGACTCTCCTGGCACCACGATCTTGGTGCTAGCCTTCAGAATGGTGAACTATTCATTTATGTTGTTCATAATAGTCTAAGACTTTTGTTATAGAAACTCCAAATGGACAAAACAGGGCCTAACTCATATCTTTAGAAAAGGTCAGTCCTCTCTTGTTTCACAGCGTTAACATGTTGATCCTCCACCAGACTTAAGAAAAATGTAAACTCATTGGCTTTGCCTCTGAAACCTATTTTGCATGACCAGTCTCTGGTTTGAAAGGACAAAAATCCAAAGACTGCTCTTTTTTTATGGTCAATGATACCCTTTATGGATATCTTTTTAAAAGATCATTTGTCCTGCATCAGAAAAGATCTATGCTATTCTAACTTTCAAAATCAGTTGCTCACCCAGAGGAGGATTATATAAAAATTAATTAATTAATTAATTAATTAAAAATCAATTGACTTATTTGAGGGGAAGAAAAGACTCCTTGCTCATTCTGAGAAGGCACAGAAAAATATGACATTAAGATTACCTGTCAGTTTGATGCGGCTGACGTATTTCTAACAATTACAAGCTACAAGGCACTGTTTCCTTCATGAGCCTTTCAACAGATCTGTTGGCTGCTTTCTACAGATGATGTATGTCAATATTCAGGGATTCACTGACTAAAGACTTTAGAAATTCTAGTCGCTTATATTCTATTAGTAAAAACTGTGGTTGGGCATTTTTTCCTCCCAAGCTTAGTTTTCAGTAAATTACGTTAAATGCAGGAAATTGTAGAAAGCAGAAAATGCCAATATGGTAATGTTTCACCTGAGCAATCATACTTCCATTACCTTTACTAAACTAGAAGTCAATCTAGCTCAAAAACAAATAAATGGAAAGTTTGAAATTGTGTTTGTTCTCCTGTGTTTCATTATTGAAGAATGAAAGGTCATCGGTGGAAAACAGTAATAGGAAAAGGGTCACTACATAAGAAAACAAAAACCTTAGGCCGGGCGCGGTGGCTCAAGCCTGTAATCCCAGCACTTTGGGAGGCCGAGGCGGGTGGATCACGAGGTCGAGAGATCGAGACCATCCTGGTCAACATAGTGAAACCCCGTCTCTACTAAAAATACAAAAAACTAGCTGGGCGTGGTGGCACGTGCCTGTAATCCCAGCTACTTAGGAGGCTGAGGCAGGAGAATTGCCTGAGCCCAGGAGGCGGAGGTTGCGGTGAGCCGAGATCGCGCCATTGCACTCCAGCCTGGGTAACAAGAGCGAAACTCCGTCTCAAAAAAAAAAAAAAAAGAAAAGAAAACAAAAACCTTTCTATATGAAAACATCCATTTAAGTCACCAATACTTAGGAAACACACAATTTGTAGCTATTTACAGTTTAAAAGCCCCGATTTCCTCCCAACATCCCTTAAACCTAAGTTACATCTATCACCAGTCTCACATAAATTATTTTCCAACATTAAATAATACACAAATACATGTGCTTTAACTTAAAAGAACAAAAACAAAGACTTAGAAGTATCTGAAAAGTTAAAGGAACATTAACAAATGACTTTTCAGAACTAGAGATAGCTCTTTTAAGAATTAATTTTGGCAGCTTATGCTACTAGAAGATTTCATACAAAAGTAACTATATGGTATTTCTTATGCAATTTTACCCAGAAAGACATTTAATTGTATGAGATTTTGATACCATATCTTCTTTCACTTTTTTTTTTTTTTGCTTCTATTTATCCGTGATCCAAATAAAATAAAATTTCAAATATACAGAACATATGTAATGAGATCTCTATTTGGTTGACATTTTAACATTACCTTTTTACACCATCTGCCTCTGGATTTTCAATAAGACATCTTTTGGTTTGTAAATCTTCATCTTTGCCAAAACAGTTTCTAGAGGTTCAGAAAGTTGTCACACTAATACAGTCACAAAATGAAGCAGCATGGAGCGGCTTAGGAGGACACAGGAGAGTGTTTTATTACATTTCTGTCCCAGATCATTGTTTCTAGGAGGTAATTCATAAATTTTTAATTCTTCTAGTGTTCTTGAGCAATGTAAAAAGGACCACTCCTGACCCAATGCAACCTCTTTTATCACAGTAGTGGCAACAATTTTCTTATGCAAGAAAAATTGGTTATTCTGTTATCCTGATACTTATTTAATAGCAAAGCATAATTTATGCCCTTCTCTTTAGATAATGAATATTGAGATCTCCTTTAAGGCCCATTACAGGTAATATTCCTTAAATTTAAGGCTGCAGGCAACATACAGGTGAGTGAATGATTTTTCATGTTATGACAGTTAATCACCATTAAATTATAGCATTTCAGTGATTCAGAGTGATTTTCAGTATATCTTATTTAACATTAATTTCCCTAAGTGCAATTGAGTGGGAAAAGTTACAATGTTTTCAACACTTGAGCCCTCAGGATAAATGAATTAAAGTTTGCCAAAAATAACATAAAACAACACAGTCCAGTATTCGGACTGTATTCATTATTCCACAAAACATATAATGAGTGGTTTACACAAGAAAGATTCCCAATGAATCCTGTATTGGTTTTGCCCCAAGTAGATCACATGTTGGAGACCTAAATTAAGGCAGCAGGCAACTGGAAAAATAGGAAGCAACTGAACCCTTTAACTATGTAGCACTGTGGTTTTACCTTGAAGTGGGAGGATACAATGAAGATAAATAATTCATTCCTATGGGTGTCTCTGTGCAAATTCGATCCATAGGAGTTCAACAACTTCAGTATGCCCCGGTCAACGAACAACCAAATTTCAGCTCCAAGGGAACTAAAACGTATTAAATGAATTAAATGCATATGTAAAAATCATTATTAGCCAGGCATGGTGGCACACACCTGTATTTCTAGCTACCTGGGAGTCTGAGGCAAGAGGATCACTTGCACCCAGGAGTTGGAGGCTGCAGCGCACTATGATCACACCTGTGAATCTCCACTGCACTCCAGCCTGGGCAATATAGCAAGACCTTGCACTCTAAAAAAAAAAAAAAGTATTATTATTACTATGTTAATTTTGGCAGATAAATAAATATCTGTGAATGAATAATGGTAATATAAGATTAGAAGCACCCTAAAACTGAAACTGGGAAGATACAGAAAGCATCCAGGAACAGAAAGAGTCTATAGGTTCTGTTGGTACTTCTGCAGAAACAACAAAGAAGCTTGCAGTTTTCAGAATTGAAACAGTGGAAAGATGCCTTTAATTGACTTCTTATTTTGTTGGTTTGAGAAATACTTGTATTTTAGTAAGGCTGAGGGGAAAAGAAAGGCAGGATTAAAGGAACTCTGAGGATATCTGTGGAACTCTCATGGAAAAGTGCATTTTAAATGACAACTTCCCATTTGGACTTAGCAGATTAATTCAAATGCAATTGCAAAATCAATTGCTTAATGGTATAGACAAAAATATTTTTGGTCTTTAGCCACTTTGTGACTCTGCAAATTTGTGCTTCTAACTGATTGTAAATGCAGAGCTATGCCTGGAGTTCTTTTAAAATCTTGACTTATTGTCAAAGCACTAAGCAGTGTGTTCTGGTAAATCATGTGCTTAATTTTAATTCTATTTCTGAAGGCTGAAGTTTTATTGTTGACTTTCTAAACAATCTGGAGTGGTGTAATTAACTGCGATAGGCTTCACTGAGGTAACAAAGAGACCCCAAACTTTATCATCTCTTAAAGTCAACAGGCTCTGCTTCTCATTCACATAACAGTCTGAGAAGGATAGTCTGGTCAGCAGGCAACACTCCTCAGGGTGGTGATTCAGGATCCAAGCTCTTTCCAACCCTGGCCCTGCCATTCCTTATGGTCTCACTATTGCCTGCACCCAGTCAACAGAAAGGGGATAAGAAAGTGTGGAGGGGCAACATGCTCCTTCAAGCCTGGGCCTGGAGAGGCACACAGCTTTTACACTAACATTCCACTGACCAGAACTGGGTCATAGAGCCATGCCTAGTGGGGAGCTTGGGAAATGAAGCCTAATTGTGTGCCCAATGCAATGGGAAAAGACCAAAGGAATGTTGGTGAACCCAAACTATCTCTGCCACACGCAAGTCAGCTAATTTCCTCCTACCTCTGAACACCTTCATTTGCAAATAGGCAACAATTTATGTACATCCAATATCTATTTTGAGAGCTTGTGAATATGTATACCTAGGAAAGACTTTGAGCCCCATGGATAAGCAGTGTATCCATTGACTATATTGCTATTGTTTAAGCCACTGCTATGCTATTGCTATTTGAAACATTACATTGGGTTAAGTAACAGTAAAAAAAAAAAAAAAAAACATAATACTTTCTACCTAAGAATATCATCAAGAACACTAGGTTACATACAGTCTTGCCTGGTAATAAAGGGATGAACTAAAGGCGATCTAGTCCCACCTTCTTATATTCCGGGTGCATTACTCTCAATGAAAGAGCTATTTCTTCCTTTCTGGTTGAAAGTGTTTCTGCTACAGAACTGACAGACTAAACTAGTTCACATTTCAGAAGTGTAATTCTAGAGAACATCAAGCACCTTTAAAAATACTTTTATAAAGTATCATTTTAAAATACAAAGTTCTGAGACCTTTCTGAGAAACCAAAAGAAAGCATCACTATCCCAAATATCTGATAAGGGCCAGGTAATGAATTTTACAGTAAGTCCACAATCTTTTGGATCAATCATAAAAAATAAATATCAGCGTTGAAACAGCAGCACAAGGATAACAAGTTTCACTCACGTGTAGCCAGTGTAATTTAAGAGTGTGCCAGGCAGCACGGTAGCAAGATATGTGATCTACCTGGAAGCCAAGGCTAGAAGATGCTAATCCTAACTCAGCAAATGAATCATTATATGACCTTGAGAAAATTAGTTAGCTTTGGTTTTCTGGCCCAAAAAGGAGAACGGGAATAAGCGGACACTTCCAGAATAAATCTTAAAAGTCAGAGAGAAAGAAAATGAGAAAGAGAGAGAGGGAGAGAGAAAAAGGGAGAGAGAGAGAGGGAGAGAGGGAGAGGGAAAGGGAGAGGGAGAGGGAGAGGGAGAGGGATGAAAGGGAAAGAATGGGGATGGGGAGAGGTAAAGGAGGGTTGGGAAGAGGGGAAATGTAGGGAGAGAAGCAGAGAACGGAAATGGAGAAACTTGTAAGATTGAAAAAGGTGCTAAAGATTGTTCTGGGCTACACTAAAAACAGTATGTTTGCTTCAGGAAGCAGAAAGCCTCAGAATGAGAATATATGAATTCAAGTAAATCAGGCTTTATTATTTAATTAGCACTCACGACAAACAAATGCTTTGTTAGAGGTGAAGTTGAAACCACCAACCCTTCTGTAAGAGTTATGCAATAGATGAAAAGAGAACATCTTAACATTCCAGGTAATTCAAAAGATACCTAGGTGAGGCCTTGCCTCTGCCAGGCATGGGAATGTGATAGTCAAAGATACAGACAGGATTCCTACCTTCATCAGACAGATGAGACACACCACACATAGATAACTACAACTTGCAGATAAGTACTATGAAGAAAGTGAAGGAAATGAGTCATAAGGCTATCTAAGCAATATCAGAAAGAAGAATGTTTGAGACAAGGAGAGCAACATGCGCAAAGGACCTGAAACAAGCCTGATCTGGCATTGTTAGAGCTTACGGCAGGCCACTGTTCTGGACTAGCCTCCTGCACTAGGCCCCAGCAGACCAGACAAAACCTAATGCAGTCTCTTGTGCTAAGTGACATAATCCAACTGAACTCTGAAAAAGCCCCATTTTCCAAAAAGAGGAGATTCACAGCAACCAATCAGAAGGGTCCTAGTTTACCTGAGCTGGCATGATAAGGAAGTTTCTCTGTTCTAACCCTATGAGGAAAGTAACTTTGAAGTGACCGATCTGCTTTTTGTTTCCTGCTTCTGCTTTCTTCAGCCCTTCCCTGCCTGTAAAGCCAAACTCCTCTCATCAGCTCATTGGAATACTCACTCTATTTCATATACTCAAGTCAGGAATGACAAATGAAAGCCAATTGGGTCTTTAAACTAAATTTGCTGTAATTTTTTCTTTTGTAATATACAGGAACAGCAAGGTGGCTAGTGGGCTAGCGTGAAATAATTAACAGGACAATTCATAGAAAACGGAAATGGAAAGACAGCAGGAGGGCAGACCACGCAGTGTCTCCTGGGCCCATTAAAGGCTTTAGATTTTACACTGGAGAAATGGAAAGCCTGTGGCTAATTGGAAAAGTGACACAGCTGGTAGGTTAGGAACTAAAGGATTGATTTCCTGACTTGAATTCCAGTGCCCTTTCCCTTAGCTCCCATGATATAAAGTGCCAAATTTGATTTTTTACCACAAAGCCACTCAGAGTGGGGGAGAGGAGGGATTGGATTGATTGGGTTTTAGGTTTTCATTTTTTTTAATTATTTTTAGTTGTTGTGTTTTTTTTTTAATAGCCCAGACGTGGTGGTATACACCTGCAGCATCAGCTACTAGGGAGGCTGAGGCAGGAGGAATACTTGAGCCCAGGAGTTTGAGGTCAGCCTGGGAACTATAGCAAGACCCAATTTCACACACACACACACACACACACACACACACACTCTCTCTCTCTCTCTCTCTCTCTCTCTCTCTCTAACACAAACACACATACAAGTTGACATACATGGAACACACCTCGAAAGTTGAAACCACCTTTCCAAAGTTTCTGACACAGAAAAATCTAGCATGGCTGACTCCATCTTCCTTCTAGCCTCACATGCTGGCTGTTCTTGCTCATTTCTGGGCACAGACCAAGCTAACCATGAGAGGAATTTAGTTTATAGTTTAACTTGGAAGGAGGCATGATAGTCTCTCCCTAAAACCAACCCCCTCCTTGCTCAGAGACTGAATTCACCTTTGTAAAAGTAATGAAAGGCCAGAGATTAGGCTCAGGGGAGGGACCTGAATTCTGCTAAAAAGCAGGCATAGTCGTTTTTTTTTTGTTTGTTTGTTTGTTTTTTGAGACAGAGTCTCACTCTGTTGCCCAGGCTGCAGTGCAGTGGCGCGATCTCGGCTCACTGCAACCTCTGCCTCCCAGGTTCAAGCCATTCTCCTGACTCAGCCTCCCAAGTAGCTGGGATTACAGGCACCCGCCACCACGTGAGGCTAAGTTTTTGTATTTTTAGTAGAGACGGGGTTTCACCATGTTGGTCAGGCTGGTCTCAAACTCCTGACCTGTCCACCTCAGCCTCCCAAAGTGCTGGGATTACAGGCATGAGCCACCATGCCTGGCAATGCAGGCATAGTTCCTATAATCCCTTACTGCTCAGGAGTCATGGCCAGAGGTCACAAGATTTGCGACTTCCACAATTGCTCCTATAGACAACATCACTATTGCAGACCCTAAGATGGGTCTTTTAAGATGTTTTTTCAGACTTTTGCATTCTGGCAACTGACTGACCCCACTTGAACCCATGACTCATGACTCAACTGGTCCTGTGTCCCCCACTCAGAGGCAGTCTCAATGCATGAGGACAGTTTTCCACACCCCTATTACTTCATCACCAACCAATCCGTAGCACCCATTCCCTAGCCTGCTACCCACCAAATTACCCATAAAAACCCCAACCTCTGAGTTCTCAGGAAGACCAATTTGAATAACAACACCAGTCCTTCCACTTGGCTAGCTCTGCATTAATAAAACTCTTTCTCTACTGTAATACCATGGTCTCAGTAAATTGGTTTTGTCTGTGCAGAAAGCAAGACGAACCCATCAGGCAATTACAAAGTGACTGTAGGTTATTGTGTGTAGAATAGAGCCTCCCTTCCACCTCTGCCACTCAGCTTCCTCCCCTCCTTCCTAGTAGTCTTTTGTGTGGCCTTTAAGTAATTGGGTTTCAAAAGGACATTCAGTCACCAATATTTATTGAGAGTCTACTCTATGCCAGGAGCTGGGCTAGGTACTGGGGACCTAATAAGACTAAGATGCCATCTCTGCCCTCTTAGAGTCTATTGTCTAAAGACACAAGAAAGGTCTTAAGGTTTGACTCACAAATATAAGGCAAAATTAGGCCTCGTGATAAATGAGGATGAATTTCAAGTCCAAAATATTCACATTATCTTTAATATGTCCTGAGAGCTATATGGGGCATCAGAGCATGTTTAGGGGCATGCAAACATGTGTTTTGGAGTGATTTTCTATTCCAAATATGAAAACTCCCTAAAATAACTTGGTGTTTTGTACTAGCCTAGCCCTGCTCAATTAAAAATAGTAAATTAAAATGAAATGTCTTCTATTATTTTAGGAAATATATTTAAGAAAAAAAAATCTAAATTCTGTTTCAGGTGTGCCTTTTGAATTTTGTACCAGATGAATGTATGTTTTTTAAAAATTAAAGTGCAGATTTTTAATACGGGTGTGGATTTTTGAAACAGATTGAAGGTAGGCAGAGAAGAATAGGGCTCTTACCTCCAGCCACTGGAAGGAAGAAAGTCATCTGGGGTGCGGAGGAAAGGATCCCAGGGTAGAAGATAGGAGTCCCCAGATTCTAATACTGGATCCTTCATGACCAGTGTGGAATTTTGAGCCAGCAATTTCTCCCCACAGGTCTCAATTATATCATCTGTCAAATGAGGATGACTTCATCTTCTCCACTTCACCCCTGAGCTGTGAAATGAACTAGAGGACTTACCTTTTTCCCCTGAACTCCTAATCATCCCTGGAATACAAATTTGAACATCACCTCCTTCAGGAAGCCCTTCTAGACTTTTTAGTGGCTCTGTCCTCTGGATTTCAAAAAGGAATGTCTCTAGCATCATCCCTGTTTCCTTGAATTGTCCTACTTCTTTTATTTTCTCCCAGAGCCAGGAATGACTTAAACAGACTGAAATGCTCCCAACGGGCCACCAGTTCACAATTAGGAGTTCAATAAATACTTATGCGTCTTTGTCCACATTTATACCTGCTTACATGATTCTGCGGAGAATCTAAATTTCTCTTCACATTAACAAACAGGGGGGCTGGGCATGGTGGCTCATGCCTGTAATCTCAGCATTTTTGTTAACCAGGACAGCTCTGATGAAATAACTGGGAAGATTCCTTTCTCTTACTGTTTTTCTTCAGTGCCTTTATCTACAGGCACTGCTGCTTAAAGAAACCAGATGGCGCCAAAGCTTCTTGACCCCAACCAGATGCCAGAGGAAGATAAGACGCCACAAAACCAGCGAAAGTGGGAATAGGCAAACCCTAGGTGCCTTCAGATCATTATAATGCTAAAATTCCCTTCCCTAAAAGAAAAGCTCTGCCATTTTGTGTACATATGATGTCTGAAGATGCATGTTTATGAATTGAGCCTGCGTGCCTGGAGTCCCAGCCTGCGAGTACTAACATTCCTTTCCTGCCCCATAGCAAGTCCTTAAAATCCCCTTGCCTTGGACTGGGCGCGGTGGCTCAAGCCTGTAATCCCAGCACTTTGGGAGGCCGAGGCGGGTGGATCACGAGGTCAAGAGATCGAGACCATCCTGGTCAACAAGGTGAAACCCCGTCTCTACTAAAAATACAAAAAATTAGCTGGGCATGGTGGCGCGTGCCTGTAATCCCAGCTGCTCAGGAGGTTGAGGCAGGAGAATTGCCTGAACCCAGGAGGCAGAGGTTCTGGTGAGCCGAGATCGCGCCATTGCACTCCAGCCTGGGTAACAAGAGCGAAACCCCGTTTCAAAAAAAAAAAAAAAATCCCCTTGCCTTTTATTTTTCAGGAGAAGATGCTTTTAGAGCAAGAGCTCACCTTCTCCATTCCTTGGCAAATGAATAAAACCTGATTGCCTTTTTCAATGGGATATTCTTTGTTTGTGGCTGATACACAGTGGGGAAAAAACTCATTTTACCCGTGACACTTTGGGAGAACCATGCCAGAGGATCTGCTGAGGCCAGAAGTTTACGACCAGCCTGAGCAACAGAACCAGACCCCATCTCTACAAAAAACAAAAAAATTGAAATTAGCCAGGTGTGCTGGCACACACTTCAAATTGTTCCACCTTTCTGGGCAGAACCAACGTGCATCTCAACAGTATTTCATATATCGTGTCTCCCAAAAATGTATCAAACCAAGTTGTGCCCTGACCACCTTGGACACATGTCCTCAGGGTCTCCTGAGAGCTGTGTCAATGGCTATGGTTACTCATAGTTGGCTCAGAATAAAACTCTTCAACTATTTTACAGAGTTTGACTGTTTTCGTTGACACAATGACAAAAAAACAAGTGGTCCTGGGATGTAAAATCACAGACAATACAAACATTTAGTGTTATTTTCTTGAAAATATGGTTTTTACCTTACAAAATTTTTCAATTCTATTGGGGATGTCAATTTTTTTTTTTTTGCTTTCCAGATGTGGTCTTGCTATGTTGCTCAGGCTGGTCTTGAACTCTTGACCTCAAGTGATCCCATTGATCCCCACCTCAGCCTACCAAATAGCCAGGACTACAGGCACTTCTCCTTTTCTTCTTTCTTCTTCTTTTTTTTTTTTTTTTTTTTTTTGAAATGGAGTCTCTCCCTCTGTTGCCCAGGTTGGAGTGCAATCTCACTTCACTGCAACATCTGCCTCCCAGGTTCAAGCTATTCTCTTGCCTCAGCCTCCTGAGTAGCTGGGATTACAGGTGTGTGCCACTATGCCTGGCTAATTTTTGTATTTTTAGTATAAACAGGGTTTCACCATGTTGGCCAGGCTGGTCTCCAACTCCTGACCTCAAGTGATCCACCTTCCTTGGCCTCCCAAAGTGCTGGGATCACAAGCATGAGCCACCATGCCCAGCTACCATGCCCACCCCCCCCCTTTTTTTTTGAGACCAAGTCTTGCTCTGTCACCAAGGCTGGAGTGCAGTGGCACTACCTTGGCTCACTGAAACCTCCACCTCCCAGGTTCAAATGATTCTCCAGCTTCAGCCTCCCAAGTAGCTGAGACTACAGGAGTGTGCCACCACTCCTGGCTAATTTTGGTATTTTTAGTAGAGACAGGGTTTTGCCACATTGGCCAAGCTGGTCTTGAACTCCTGACCTCAGACAATCTGTGGGAAGCCCCCCAGCCCCCACAAAGTGCTGAGATTACAGGTGTGAGCCACCATGCCCAGCCAGAAATGTTGCTTTTTAAGTCGTCTGGCAGGGATAGAACTCCCTATAGTCTCTGTGATTTGTTTTACTTATTAGCTAGTACCTGGCTCTTTAAAATGCCTTAAAATGCTTAAAAGACATTTGCCAAAGGAATGAGTGATCTGCTTAATGCTTTAAATGAAGGAAGACAAATTCAACCCTTCGTGGCCTCTTTCCAGGACTCAACAAAAACATTTATGTGGGCCAAGGGCACCTGTAATCCCAGCACTTTGGAAGGGCGATCACCTGAGGTCAAGAGTTTGAGACCTCAAAAATACAAAAAAAAAAAAAAAAAAGGCCGGGCGCGGTGGCTCAAGCCTGTAATCCCAGCACTTTGGGAGGCCGAGGCGGGTGGATCACGAGGTCGAGAGATCGAGACCAACCTGGTCAACAGGGTGAAACCCCATCTCTACTAAAGATACAAAAAATTAGCTGGGCATGGTGGCGCGTGCCTGTAATCCCAGCTACTCAAGAGGCTGAGGCAGGAGAATTGCCTGAACCTAGGAGGCGGAGGTTGCGGTGAGCCGAGATCGCGCCATTGCACTCCAGCCTGGGTAACAAGAGCGAAACTCCGTCTCAAAAAAAAAAAAAAAAAAAGCCGGGCGCGGTGGCTCAAGCCTGTAATCCCAGCACTTTGGGAGGCTGAGGCGGGTGGATCATGAGGTCGAGAGATCGAGACCATCCTGGTCAACATAGTGAAACCCCGTCTCTACTAAAAATACAAAAAACTAGCTGGGCGTGGTGGCGCGTGCCTGTAATCCCAGCTACTCAGGAGGCTGAGGCAGGAGAATTGCCTGAGCCCAGGAGGCGGAGGTTGCGGTGAGCCGAGATCACGCCATTGCACTCCAGCCTGGGTAACAAGAGCGAAACTCCGTCTCAAAAAAAAAAAAAAAAAAAAAAAAAAAAAAAAGTTTGAGACCTGCCTGGTGAATCCCTATTTCTACAAAAAAAAAAAAAAAAAAAAAAAAGAGAGAATTAGCTGGGCGTGGTGGGACCCTGTAATCTCATCTACTCAGGAAGCAGAGGCAGTAGAATCGCTTGAACTGGAAAGGTGGAGGTTGCAGTGAGCTGAGATCACGGCATTGCACTCCAGCCTGGGTGACAAGAGCGAAACTCCATTTCAAAAAAAAAAAAGAAAAGAAAAAAGGAAAAGAGCGCTTAGGGAGGCCGAGGTGGGAGGATCACCTGAGGTCAAGAGTTCAAGACCTGCCTGGCCAACATTATGAAACCCCGTGTCTACAGAAGAAAAAAAAAAAAAAGCAAAAATTAGCCAGGTGTGGTGGGACGCGCCTGTAATCCCAGCTACTCGAGAGGCTGAGGCAGGAGAATCGCTTGACCCCGGGAGGAGGAGGTTTCGGTGTGCTGGGATCGCGCCACTGCACTCCTGCCTGGGCGACAGAGCAAGACTCCGTCTCAAAAAGAAAAAAAGGAAAGAAAAGGGCCAGGCGCGGTGACTCACGCCTCTAATCCCAGCACTTTGGGAGGCCTAACCAGGTGGATCACCTGAGGTCAGGAGTTCAAAACCAGTCCGGCCCACATGGAGAAACCCCGACTCTACTAAAAACACAAAAAATTAGCCGGGCATGGTGGCGCGCCCTTGTAATCCCATCTACTCAGGAGGCTGAGGCAGGAGAACCGTTTGCACCAGAAGGCAGAGGTTGTAGTGAGCCGAGTTAGCGCCACTGCCCTCCAGCCTGGGCGACAAGAGCAAAACTACGTCTCAACAACAACAACAAAAATCCACTTGTACCTGCTGCTAATCAGTGTATATTCAAGACAACTTGACTCTATGCTCCTGGTTTGCAATCCTCAAGCTCGGCCCAAATAAACTCTGCCTGCATTAATTTTGCCCCCCATCTTCTTCCTTTTAGGTCGACATATCCATATCTGAGATCTAGAGTCATCTTCGGGCTTCCTCGCCTCCCGTTTTCCCCCAGGCTTTTCTGCGCTTTCTAAAGCGGCCCGGTAGAGTCCTGCATTTCCACATTCCACAGAGGTGTTTTCGTTCTGTGGCCCCGGGCCGTGCCACACAAGCTCTGGGCCGGCGCCTGGGCGGTCTCCAGCCTTAGCCTGGAAGGAGCTGGGCAACGGAGCTACACAGCCCAGATCCCAGGCCCCAAGCGTTGTAGCTCAGGAAAAGGAAGCCGGCCGGGGCTCCAGCCTGCAAGCTCCACCGCCCCGCAACGTTGGGCTGTGAGACCTGACAACGCCGGAACCCGGCGCCGGGAGCGTGCGCGCGGCGGAGCCGAAAGGCTAACGTACCGCCCTGCCGCGAGACCGGCGTAGAGGCGGAAATTGAAGGGACTGACGCAGACGGGGGAAGTTTGCCTCGACGACACTTTCCTGTCTGCGACTCCTCCCCCGCCAGAGGGGCTAGGCTCCGGGATTCAAGATGGAGTCGCTGAGTCGGGCTGGGCAGGAGATGAGCCTGGCGGCCCTGAAGCAACACGACCCCTACATCACCAGCATCGCAGACCTCACGGGCCAGGTCGCTCTGTACACCTTCTGCCCCAAGGCCAACCAGTGGGTAAGTGCCGCCTGGCCTCTGAGGACGCCCACCTGGCCGCTGCCGCCTCTTAAAGGGCCCGCGCGGGTTGCTGTGGGGTTGGGGGCAAAGCAAGAGGCCAGGGCGGCGGAGTCGAGGCCAGGGACTGACGAAGAGCCGAACCAGAGCCTGAGGTGTCGGGTCCTCCTGGGATTGGGGGATAGGAGTGAGAGAAGTGGCTCGAGACATCCCAAGGAAAAGCCGATGGAGGGGAGGATTGGAGCAGGATCAGTCCCGTGGTGTCGGGTCTGGGGACGTGGGCGACCTGCCTTCTTTGCAGTCACATTGGGGGTTAAGAGACCGGTGGGGTCGGAAAGGTGCCTAAAAGCTTGTGTTTGAGGCTTTGCGGATTATTAGATAAATTATATGTACATGATCTATAAAATAAACACTCCTCCTCTCCCGCCAGCAAACGTAAATGAGAGCCCCTTTCGCAGAGGTCATTTGGATTTAAAGCTTAAAATCCAATTAGTTTCGATTCTTGGAAGAGAGGCGGGTGGGGTGGGTCCGGCTTTAATCGAACTACACAGAGTTTCGGAAAAAAATTCAAGGCATTTAGGAAAAGGGCTTCCATGTTCACTGGATCCCTGAAGACCTTTTTACAGGCAAGAGAGACCCTGTAAATGTGTTTTGTTCCACCTATGATGCTGGTGATGTCATTTCTGAATGCTCCCCTCAGACTCAGTACTTTTTGGCTGAGAGGGTCCGAAAAGTTACATTTAGTCTATTCACTGACTCTTTTTAGCCCCTGCTTGAAGCTTTGTTACTTGTTTAAATAGCATAATTTCCTACTTTCTTGTAATTGATCCTTCCTAATAAACTCATTCAGTTAAACAGCCTCTACACTTAGAAGACAATCCGTAGATGTTTGTTGGGTCGAATTCACCAATGGCTGGAGTTCACATTTCAATAAGATATGAAATCCTTAAACTTTGACTCTGGAAGATGATCGTAGTATGTCGTTTACCCTATAATACAGATGCCTAGATTATATTTATTTATCACTAATTTTTTGAAAATCATTTGGCATTTATAAAACAGTTAATTCCGATCAAGAGAGTTTTTTTTTTTTTTTTCTCTCTTTTTTTGAGACGGAGTTTCGCCCTTGTTACCCAGGCTGGAGTGCAATGGCGCGATCTCGGCTCACCGCAACCTCCGCCTCCTGGGCTCAGGCAATTCTCCTGCCTCAGCCTCCTGAGTAGCTGGGATTACAGGCACGCGCCACCATGCCCAGCTAATTTTTTGCACTTTTAGTAGAGACGGGGTTTCACCATGTTGACCAGGATGGTCTCGATCTCTCGACCTCGTAATCCACCCGCCTCGGCCTCCCAAAGTGCTGGGATTACAGGCTTGAGCCACCACGCCCGGCCCAAGAGAGTTTTTATAATCACATTGTTTATCTTTCCTTTGCCTCCTGGAAGAGAAGGAGGTACAGGAGGCGACAAAGAATAAAATTGTAGATTTTTTTGAATTGTAGCTATTTTAGACATTGCCTTAGTTTGAAATTTTTATGAATCTTTTTCTTTTCTTGGCCTATATATAAATTTGTGAAATATAGATTGCAGACAAATGGTGAAGACTTGAGGCTAGGACTTTTTATTAAAAAGTTTTTCCAGTTTTTCACAAAGGCTTTCAACATTTTAAAATTTTATGTTGCGGAATTCTGTTTTAAATATGAAATACAAGCTATGATAACCTGAATTGAAAAATAAGCTGCTACTGTTTATAAGGATCCTGGCACATACAGCACAACAAAATCTTTTCTCTATTTATTATTTTACAATGAGTTGTAACTTTGCATTTTGGTTTTTGGTGGGCAAATTTTCTTTTACTGTAAGACAGTTGATTACCAGTGTCTTACAGAATAACCTAACATTTTAAAGGTAAGAAAAAGCCTCTGAATCCTTAGGAAGGAAAATAATGATATTTAAGCTAGGGTAGTACTTCTGGAAGAAATCAAGATGATCAATTTTCTAAATTTTTAAATCCCAACAAATTCAATATGATATGACTAACATTTAAAATTTTAGTAGTATGTTGATTACAGTAAAATATTTAGGTCCATTGTAGGCTGTAAATTGCAGGTTAAGGTTATTTATTTTTTAAAAAAACATTGAACTGTGGTTAAAACCTAAATACACTCTAAAGGCCTAAAGGCCTCCAATAATTATGCTGAGGCAAGGTATACTTTCAGTATTCATGATTTTTTAGTAAGTTCTAAAAATAACAAGCTGATTCTGTTTGGTAGTAATTCTTAACCACAAAATCTGCTAGTTGCAAAAATGTACCAAAACTTCCCAGTGATGAGACAAAGTATCCTATAAGAAAATTTTTCTTTCTTTCTTTCTTTCTTTTTTTGTTTTTGAGACAGAGTCTTGCTCTGTTGCCAGGCTGGAGTGCAATGGCATGATCCCAGCTCACTGCAACCTCTGCCTTCCAGGTTCAGGCGATTCTTCTGCCTCAGCCTCCCAGGTAGCTGGGACTACAGGCATGTGCCACCATGCCTGCCTAATTTTTTTGTGGTTTTTTTGTTTGTTTGTTTTTGTTTTTGTTTTTTTGAGATGGATTCTGTCCCCAGGCTGGGGTGCAATGGCGCCATCTCAGTTCACTGCAATCTCCAACTCCCTGATTCAAGCGATTCTCCTGCCTCTGCCTACCGAGTAGCTGGGATTACAGGCACGCGCCACCATGCCCTGCCAATTTTTGTGTTTTTAGTATTGATGGGGTTTCACCGTGTTGACCAGAGTGGTTCCGATCTCCTGACCTCATGATCCGCCCACCTCTGTGTCCCAAAGTGGTAGGATTACAGGTGTGAGCCACTGCGCCTGGCCCCTTTCTTTCTTTTTTTAAAATTAACTTGTATAAACTTTAAAAAAGAAGAAATTGCAGTATACAGGAACTTAGCTTTAAAGAAATCTGGCTAAAACATTTTAGCTTTAAAAAGTGAAGGTTTATTCTATGATTTTTCTCCTTTACTAATTAAAAAAAAATGCTGCAGATACAGACATGTTGCTGGATTAAACAATCCATATGCTTATATATGTATCAGTAGCACTGAAAGGATACATTAGAAATGGTAACCACAATTTGTAGAATGAGAGGGAGACTTTACCTCAAAAGTGGTTAATTTTATAATAAATGAAATGAAACAAGTAGATCTTAAACATGACGCATCACTTCTCCATTGGGACTATTTGGGGTTGGATTATGGGGAAAAAAAAACTAATTGACTCATTGTCTATCATAGGAGAAGACTGATATAGAAGGGACCTTATTTGTATATCGAAGGTAAGTTTTTAAAATACGTATATTTGTTTTTAACAGTCTAATGGTGAACAATGTCAAACAGTTCAATTCTGTTGTACATTTGTCTTTGGAACCTTTCTGCTAGTCCCCTTCAAGTTTTTATCCTAGCTTTCTAGCTGTGAAATCTTAACCAAGTTCTTTCTTTTCTCTGAGCCTTTCTGTGATTCAAAATAAACTGAACTAGAATTTATATAAGCAGCCTAGCAAAGCAATTTCAAATGATTGAGTCTAAAACAGATGCCTGCCTCTCTCCCCTTTCCCCCATATTAGAAAAAAAGACATGTATTTGGGGAAAAGAATACATAGACTAGCTCTATAAAATAATGTAGTTGAGAAGTCGATCCCTCTGTTCTTTGGTCATGGGCAGTTTTCTTCTGTGCCTGGTTCTGTCCTCTTTCCCAACCCCCAGAAGTTCTAGATTATGTGCCGTATCTTGTTTGAGAGTTCTTTAGAAAGCTTGGATTATTCTTGATAGCATATTTTTTGTTTTCAACTTCTTCAAAAACTGATTAACTTTGTTTTTAAGATAATCACATCTTAAATGTGATTGATTTGCACATTGCAACTTTTTTGTTACGCAGCTTTTGGGCCCTAAAGACAACTGACAGTATATGATAGTCATGGGGTACTTGGCTTTCCGGGATATTCCTCTAAGGTCTTACTGTGACAGGGGCAGGTTCCTTCCCTCGTTTTCTAAAGCTTAGGGAGTCGGTAGGAGTTATTACTGACATCTGGTCTTTTCCCTTTTTTTTTTTTTTTTTTTTTGTATTAAGTTACCTTTTACAGATTGCCTTTCTTCATTGATGCTAATTTAAAAGAATTTGTCAAATAGTCTTCTAAATTTTGATACAAAGCTTTGAGATCTTGTCTAAACTCCCTCATTTTTTTCTTCTTTTAAGTATAATTCTTTGATATTTGTACACCAAGCTCTTCTTTCTTAGACACTTTGTTCCCTGCTATTCATCTTTCTCCTTTTAAATAGGCAGGGATCTTTACCCTCCTCTCTTTATTGCTCTTCATTAGCAATACAAATCTCTAGAAACTCTGTTATTAGAATCTTGGTTTCTATGACATTTGGAAAAATTACTTTACTGGCTTCATTGTTATAGTACAGAAGCACTGATTGTAGAAAGTGGGAGATTTAGTGTAGTGAGTGGATGGATTTAATACAATTCGCGGAGGCTTATATGGTACTGATTCTAATTAAAGGAGACCGAAGAAACTTTGTTTGGAAAATGTGAGACTATTTTGTATACCTTGGATAAAGGTATACCTGGATGTCCGAATATCACTTTGCAAAGATTTCTTCATATAGAAGAAGCCTGGATTTGGAGTCAAAAACCTGAAACTGAATCCTAGTTACATTATTTGTGTGACCTCAGGCACAGGCCTTAATCATTCAAAGCTTGTCTCCTAATCTATAGAATAGTGTTCTGTTATTTCTCCATGTATATCCTAGATAAACAAATGAAAATCTGTGAAGTGTTAGGTACATGTGAAGAGTATCTAAGGGATCATGTACTGAATCCCTCTGATACGGGAACCAAGGATGTTTCCTATTGTAGGATTCAAGGCATTTTCCATCTAACTCAGGGAGCACTATGTAAAGATCAATTTGGTGCAAGAAAAGCCATTATTGTAATAATGGGCAGTCATTATAGCCAATCCAATTGAATTGATATTTCATTCAGCAGTGGTGTGTCTATCTTGGGAAATATGTGTGAAAAACTTAAGACAAGCCGGGCGCGGTGGCTCAAGCCTGTAATCCCAGCACTTTGGGAGGCCGAGGCGGGTGGATCACGAGGTCGAGAGATCGAGACCATCCTGGTCAACATGGTGAAACCCCGTCTCTACTAAAAGTGCAAAAAATTAGCTGGGCATGGTGGCGCGTGCCTGTAATCCCAGCTACTCAGGAGGCTGAGGCAGGAGAATTGCCTGAACCCAGGAGGCGGAGGTTGCGGTGAGCCGAGATCGCGCCATTGCACTCCAGCCTGGGTAACAAGGGCGAAACTCAGTCTCAGAAAAAAAAATAAATAAATAAAAATAAAAAAAAATAAAAATAAAAAATAAAAAAATTTAAAAAAAAAAAAAAGAAAGAAAAACTTAAGACAAAAGCTTCATTTGCATGGGGCCTACATCCTAGTGGGGAGAGGACAATAAATATTAAAAATAAGTGGTATGGATAAAAGAGGAAGATTAGAGACATTGAGCTTGGGAACATTAAAAAGGGTAGTTCATGTAGGCCTCATTAAGAAGATGATATCTGAACAAAAGCTTGTAGGAGATGAGATAGCTGTGCAGATTCTGGAGCAGTGATGCAGGCAGAGGTCTTTAGGTAGAAGTACACATGTAGAGAGAGTGGCAAGGAGCCCAGTGTGGCCAGAGAGGAGGAGCTGGGGAAGAGCCATAGGAAACGAAGTCAGAGAAGGGAGTATCTCAAGTGGAACCTTGGTGGCCTCAATAAAGACTTCGGCCTTTACTCTGAGAAACTGTCTTTGGAGACTTCTCATCAGAAGAGGAGTATGATATGACTTAATTGTTTTGTTTCCAGGTTTAAGTGCTGATAATATTGTATAGTGTTCTAACTTATTTATTCTTTTTTGAGATGAAAATAAAGTACATAGTAGATAACATTTCTACAGATTAAATGGTAACTAAGTATTTTTTTTTCTTTTATTAAATCTAAGGTCAGCTTCCCCTTATCATGGTTTTACCATTGTGAATCGACTAAATATGCACAATCTAGTTGAACCAGTGAATAAAGATTTGGAATTTCAGCTCCATGAACCATTTCTTCTGTATAGAAATGCAAGCTGTAAGTATATCTGTTTTATTGTGATTATTACATTTAAAATTGAGTGACCTTAGTTTCTATCAATCCATTATTTAGGAAGTTTCAAATTACAAAACAAAATATGGTCTATACTTTATAAATGAGTCTGTTAGGAAGATCAGACCTTTTTTTTTTTTTTTTTTTTTTTTTTGAGACGGAGTTTCACTCTTGTTACCCAGGCTGGAGTGCAATGGCGCGATCTCGGCTCACCGCAACCTCCGCCTCCTGGGTTCAGGCAATTCTCCTGCCTCAGCCTCCTGAGTAGCTGGGATTACAGGCACACGCCACCATGCCCAGCTAATTTTTTTGTATTTTTAGTAGAGACGGGGTTTCACCATGTTGACCAGGATGGTCTCGATCTCTTGACCTCGTGATCCACCCGCCTCGGCCTCCCAAAGTGCTGGGATTACAGGCCTGAGCCACCGCGCCCGGCTGATCAGACCTTTTAAACTGGGCTCTGAGGCCAGGTGTGGTGGCTCACACCTGTAGTCCTAGCACTTTGGGAGGCTGAGGAGGGCAGATCACCTGAGGTCAGAAGTTCAAGACCAGCCTGGCCAATGTGGTAAAACCCCCTCTCTACTAAAAAATATAAAAATTAGCTGGGTGTGGTGCTGCACGCCTGTAGTCCTAGTTACTTGGGAGGCTGAGCCAAGAGAATCGCTTGAACCCTGGAGGTAGAGGTTGCAGTGAGCTGAGATCTTACCTTTACACTCCAGCCTGGGTGACGGAGCAAGACTCCATCTCAAAAAAAAAAAAAGATAAATAAAATTAAAAAATAAAAAAAGAGATTCAGAGACGCAAAACAGATACTCTGAATCTCTCTGGAGAGTTAGGATTACAACTCTTCTTCTGCTTTCTAGTCCAGGGTTCTTTCAGGCATTTTTACAGTCTCTAGTAATGATTGGATGCATTCAGCAAAGCTAGACTGGCCTTCCTAAGAAAGTACAGTAAGAAAAAATATATTTGTTTCCAGTATTTTAGTATGGATATTGAAAGTATGGGTGTTTGAGGACAAATTGTTTGACATTGACTATAGTGATCAAAATTAGTTGTGGTAACAATGATTGTGCTCTAATTATCATCTTAAGGATATTGTTGGAGAAATGTTGCTTCTGACTTAAAAAGTTAAAGTTAAAGTGTTTGAATTTCACTTGGCCAGGAGGCAATTGTTCTGGGTGGAGGATGTCTTCAGTATAAAATAGAAAAAGTTACTAGAAATTATATACCTCTTAATTCCCTGAATGAGAAGTAACAAGGACTATTTTAAAGCTAGTAATCCCCAAGTTCTTTTCCATAGCTCATTTTTAAGTATAAGTGAAACAGGATCTATCTTTAGACTTTACAGTAAACTATTTTTCCAAGTAATTAACTCTCGGATTTTAAATTCTGTGGACATATTAGACATGCTTTATAATAGCTGTAAGTTCAGATGGATTTATTTAAACTAATATTAACAATGTAATTATTTCAGATTGCTCTTTTATTTGTACTGAATATTCCATTAAAGGGAAAGCTCGGCTGGGCATGGTGGCTCACACCTGTAATCCCAGCACTTTGGGACGCCAAGGCAAGTGGATTGCTTGAGCCCAGGAGTTCAAGATCAGTCTGGGCAACATGTGGAAACTCTGTCTCCACAAAAAAATAGAAAAATTAGCTGAGCGTGGTGGCACACACTTGTAGTCCCAGCTACCCAGGAGGCTGAGGTGGGAGGATCACTTGAACCCAGGAGGTCGAGGCTGCAGTGAGCCATGATTGCGCCTCTGCACTCCGGCCTGGGCAACACAGCAAGACCCTGTCTCAAAAAATGAAAAGAGGATGGGAGAAATTCTGCAAAGCAATACAGATCCAGTTTTGTTTTGTTTTGTTTTAAGTGAAATAGGCTTAATTCTGTTCTTTACTACCTGGAAACTTAATCTAGCCATCACTCCTAAGTGGTTTGATTGTTAGTCAGTAGAGAAAATTATCTGAACTCACTTACCACTTAGCATAAACCTGAGGTGAATTGTATTTTATTTCTTTCACAAGGCAAAAGGCCTGTGAAATTGAAAGTGTGACATAACACAAATATAATTCAACCATGAGTAACCAGAAGCTAACTAATCAGAACTTGAGTTGTCTGAAAATATTTTTATAATTCATATGTGGAAGAAATGAGGGCAAATTATAAGAAAACAAGCTAATACTAGGTTTTATTTTCTAAAAGTCAAGCAGATATCCAGAGAGTAACCTGGGGTCACCATTAACATGTCAGTATTTTATAACTTTAACTCTACTGTAGTATCATAGTAAATTGTTATAATGAGACCTAAAATTATCAAGAGTATTTATTATGTTAATTAGAACATTCTTGGGGAGAAAGTGAACTAATGCATTTTACGTTAGAAAATTTTCAACTGATTGAAACAAAAGTTTTCTTAGTTGAACTCACTTAAGGTCATTTCACTAGGGAAAGTATGTAAAGAAATAGCTGTATTGAGGAGAAGTGAGTGATAAGACAGCAGAAAATAATCTTGTGAGTGTTAAGGCCTCTGTTGAGTGTGTGTTTTGTCCACAAAGTCTTAAAAGTAGAAAATAGTCTTGCCAGGTCAGCAAGCAATTAAGTTGTTTAGGGATTTGTTCTTTAAGTAAAAAGTTAGTTAGTATCTGATTATGCATATAGGTAATTATACCTGATTCTGTAGCTGCTCTTCTGCCATTCTCTTGTGGGAAATACCACCAAGACACCTGACCCATTTAACTCAAATTACACCTTCAAATCCAACTTCTTTCATTCAAATTAATTTTTGGAGTTAATGTACTAGAATAGTGAACCATAACTTCTTTTCAGTTCTAAGTTATTTGTTTTATTTGTTTTTAAAAGTTTTTCTTTATACAACATGTCTACCTACACCCACCCTACCCCTCAAGAAAAAGATAAAATCTTTTTTTTTTTTTTTTTTTAAATTTCTAAAGATAAAATCATAACAAAGAAAATGCATACACTGACTAAGGACTTAGGTTTGGTGAGTCTCTTAAATATTTGTGGAGTGGTGGTGGTTTTCAAAAGACAGGGTCTCACTATGTTGCCCAGGCTGTTCTTAAATTTCTGGGCTCAAGCAATCCTCCTGCCTTGGCCTCCCAAAGTACTGGCATGAGCCACCATGTCCAAGCTCTCGAATCTTTTGGAAATGATATTTTTATTCTGTGCAAGGGCCTTTTCGCAGCCACAAGACCCCAGTGGGACTGCAGTGAGGAATGGAGAGTTTATAAATTCTGGAGTTATTGAGTGGTAGTGGTATTTCTAGCACCTTATTTCTGATCCTCAACTTACAGATTGAGAAAACAAGAGGCACAGAGTTTAGGCACCTGCTCAAGATTTGCAAAGGTAGTAAATGACAGATGAAGAATTCAAGAGTAGGTCTTCTAGGCTTCAAGGCTAATGTTCTTTCCACTCTACCGTAACAATAAAATTACTTCTTCAGTCCATATTCTAGAGCAGTGCTATCCACTAGAACTTTGCAGTCAGGTAAAATGATAGTTCTGTATAAGCACTGTCCAATATAGTAGCCTGAAATGAGGCTAGTGCAAATGCAGAACACTTCTTTGTAGTTTATTTTAATTTAATCAGTTTGGATTTACATGGCTGTATGTGCTGGCAGCTGTATTCTGAAGAGTGGAAGTCTAAAGCGTGACTTCATGTTCTCACATACTCTTCATTGCGCCATACCTTAATCAAACAACTACTTGGGAAGCTTTGGATTAGATTTTTATGCCTCCTATTTAGTCATTTCATTTTGAAACTTACAAATGATTTCTAGATACAAAAGCTGCAGAATATATCCCTGAGGGTGGCTTTGCCATGGTAACACTCTTTTGGCATGGAATTTAGTTTGCAGATAAGAATTCTGCTCTGGGCTTTGCCATTTTACTGACTACCACCTTGGCTAAATCATTTAAACCACTGATTTGACCTATTTATCTTAAAAGGCCATCATAAAAGTAAGATATTTTGTTAGGCATTTACAAATAGAAAATATCGTAGACTGTGGCTTCATCCTACACTCAACAAATGATCTCATTAGTGAACAAGTCCTAGGGACGGCAGTGTTATCCAAGTTCTCTTATAATGCAGGCCTGTGATATGCTTCTTCCTATCCCTTCTGATAGCACCATGCACAAGCTGCAGACTCTTTGTTTCTCTTAACAAGTATTATTTTCAAATGTTGTAAGGCCATTACTAGAAAGGCTGAGGTGTACATTAGAAAATATACGTATATTGCCGGGCGCGGTGGCTCAAGCCTGTAATCCCAGCACTTTGGGAGGCCGAGGCGGGTGGATCACGAGGTCGAGAGATCGAGACCATCCTGGTCAACATGGTGAAACCTCGTCTCTACTAAAAATACAAAAAACTAGCTGGGCGTGGTGGCGCGTGCCTGTAATCCCAGCTACTTAGGAGGCTGAGGCAGGAGAATTGCCTGAGCCCAGGAGGCGGAGGTTGCGGTGAGCCGAGATCGCGCCATTGCACTCCAGCCTGGGTAACAAGAGCGAAACTCCGTCTCAAAAAAAAAAAAAAAAAAGAAAATATACATATATTAAAAATGGGAAGTCTTGGCCAGGCATGGTGGCTCACACCTGTCATCCCAGTGCTTTGGGAGGCTGAGGCGGGTGGATCACCTGAGGTCAGGAGTTCAAGACCAATCTGTCCAATGTGGTGAAACCCTGTCTCTGCTGAAAATACCAAAAAAATTCGCCAGGCGTGGTGGTGCGTGCCTGTAGTCCCAGCTACATGGACTGAGGTAAGAGAACTGCTTGAACCTGGGCAGCTGAGGTTGCAGCGAGCCGAGAGCATGCCGGTGCACTCCAGCTTGGGAGACAGAGTGAGACTCCATCTCAATTTTAAAAATAAATAAAATAAAATTGGATTTTGGGTTAGAAGGAACATGTCTTTCTGAAAAATAACCATGGACCTTTCCTCATAAAAATTTAAGGTTCAAGCTGTACCATTCATTTGGTATCATTTCTTACCCAGGTCGAGAAATTATCAGCTGGTCTAGGGCGCCTGGGAGAAGCAAATGCAGAACCCTTCTGACAAGATACCTCCTTAGTACAGGTTGCCCAGGAATATCAGATATGTCTCATGGTCTAAAATTACTAAATATACAAGGAAATACTCCGCAGTGAATGAAAGGTAGCATACAACAAACAGCAGGATTATGTAGCCCTCCCCAAAGACTTTAGTTAATGGAAACTAGAGACTCTAATGGATGTAACTACCAGATAGAGATTATAAAATAAAATAAAAAGAAAGAACAGCAAATGTAAGAAAAGAATGAAGTCTGGGCATGGTGGCTCACGCCTGTAATTTCAACACTTTGGAAGAATGAGGCAGGTGGATCAACTGAGGTCAGGAGTTTGAGACCAGCCTGGTCAACACGGTAAAACCCCATCTCTACTAAAAATACAAAAAAAAAAAAAAATTAGCCTGGTGTGGTGATGGGCACCTGTAATCCCAGCTACTCAGGAGGCTGAGGCAGAGAATTGCTTGAACCCTGGAGGTGGAGGTTGCAGTGAGCCAAGATCTCCACTGCACTCCAACCTGGGCAACAAAGCGAGATTCCATCTCAAAAAAATACCTGCCACTCTCAGTGATGAAAATTTTGTCTAGTTCTGCTACTGACATTAAGTGATGATAAAGTATGTCTGAGGAGAAAAAGGAAAATCCTACTTCTAGTGATTAGAGAATTTGCATTTTTTTCAAGTATGTATTAGAAGTTTGTAAAAATTACCACATATAGGCCATTCAGCCAAAGAAGTTACGGAAGAAAATAGGGAAATCTGAGTAAAGTTGAAGGAAAATAATAGAGTAGAAATTAATTTTGGAAAGTAGAAATTTCAATAGAATAGAGCAGATCGACAAAACAAAAGACTTCTCTATAACATGATCCAGCAACAACCATAAAAAGAACAAGGGGAGGCACAATATGCAGTATTGGGAATAAAAATACAGATGTGTTGCAACTAAAGCCAGAGAACGCAGCGTTTTTAAAAACAAGCCACGGTGAAGAATTCTTGCCTATAAATTTAAAACTTGGATGATTAAGACAGTTTCCTAGAAAAACACAGTTTAATAAAAATTACTTAGGAATACATAGATTCAAATGGACTCATAAATAAAATAATTGGGCCGGGCGCAGTGGCTCAAGCCTGTAATCCCAGCACTTTGGGAGGCCAAGGCGGGTGGATCACGAGGTCAAGAGATCGAGACCATCCTGGTCAACATGGTGAAACCCCGTCTCTACTAAAAATACAAAAAATAAGCTGTACATGGTGGTGCGTGCCTATAATCCCAGCTACTCAGGAGGCTGAGGCAGGAGAATTGCCTGAACCCAGGAGGCAGAGGTTGTGGTGAGCCGAGATCGTGCCATTGCACTCCAGCCTGGGTAACAAGTGAAACTCCGTCTCAAAAAAAAAAAAATAAAATAAAATAAAATAAAATAATTGGGCCAACAAACTAAAAACCTCTCCCATCACATCTAAAGAAAATGCTGAGAAGAGTGTTCTATTCAGTAAATGGTACTAGGACAGTTAGTTCTCCATAGAGACCAGCCTCTGAAAAGGCAGCTATAGGGTTCATACCCATTTGTTCTAATCTTCAAGGGCAACTTGTCTCCACTCTTCTGTGATGAAGAAATCATGCTTATGTGATTCACTACTCCCTCAGCATGGCGGTGAGCAACATGCCTCCCTATTATACATACCTGCTACAAGCAACATACTTCACTATTAGGTTGGTGCAAAAGTAATTGTGGTTTTTGCAGTTAAAGTAATGGCAAGAACCACAAATATTTTGCACCAACCCAATATATACCTGCTCCAAGCAGCACACCTCACTGAGTAATACTTCTCTTAGAAGATGTTTTTCCCCTGAGACCAGTATCAAAGGTCTTTTGATTTTCACTGTGGGCACCTCTTAAAAGTAGTAATGGGGAATCTTTTTAAAATATCTGTATGCTTATTGATCAATTGATTGCAAAATGCCCCAAGAATATTCTCTAAATGTGTTCTGAGCAATTTTTTAAGAATCTAAACCTGGCATGTGAATCAATAACAAAGTACAGTCATGAGTTACTTAACAATGGGGATATGTCCTAAGAGATACATCATTAGGCGATTTTGTTGTGTGAATATCATAGAATGTACTTACACAATGTAATAACTATTTGACATAACTATTGACAACCTCACTGTTAGGTTGGTGCAAAAGTAATTGTGGTTTTTGCAGTTAATGTCAAGAACCACAAATATTTTGCACCAACCCAATACATACCTGCTCCAAGCAGCATACCTCACTGAGTAATACGTCTATTAGAAGATGTTTTTCCCCAAGACCAGTGTCAAAGGTCTTTTGATTTTCACTGTGATTTCAACCTCAATGACATAAATTTCACCGTGATTTCAACCTAAATGACATAACTTAAACACCTAGAATATGTGGTATTGCTTTAAGGTTACAAACCCATATGACGTGTTACTGTACTGAATATGATAGGCAGTTGTAACATGTTGATAAAAATTTGTACATCTAAATATATCTTAAGAGAAAATGTACAGTGAAAATGTGGTATTATAACCTTAAGGGACCACTGTTATGTATGCAGTCTGTCACTGACTAAAGCATCATTTGTGGCGCATGACTTGTAAAAGCAAACAGAACTGATTTTTCTCTTTCTTACAGCTAGACAGTCTACAGTATAACCTGGTTCATTGAAAGTATTAATAATATAGGTTTGGCCAGGTGTGGTGGCTCACGCCTATAATCCTCAGCACTTTGAGAGGCCGAGACGGGTGGATCACAAGGTCAAGAAATTGAGACCATCCTGGTCAACATGGTGAAACCCCGTCTCTACTAAAAATACCAAAAAAAAAGAAAAATTAGCTGGGCATGGTGGCGCACGCCCTGTAGTCCCAGCTACTCGGGGGGCTGAGGCAGGAGAATTGCTTGAACCCAGGAGACGGAGGTTGCACTCCAGCCTGGGTAACAAGAGCGAAACTCCGTCTCAAAAATAATAATAATAATAATATGTTTGTGGTACCATCAAGCTCTATAAAATTAGTTCTGGCATTTAATGATTTTCTTTAGCAAAAACTGTTTCAATATTGCGTTTTACTTTGTTTTTAACCAAGGTGATAATTTAACTCAGATAACTACCTTAATTCAGTGACATTTATTGAATTTGTCATTTGTCAGGCACTTTACCAGCTGCTATACCAGACAGATTAAAACTATTGTGCACTTTTAAAGAATTTTATTTATTTTTTAATCCTTAGGTTCTATTGTATTTTCTTTGAAAATTATAAGTTGAAGTTACTAAAGTGCATTAGAGCTTCCTGTGTCAGAACTCTGCCTTCTTGGTAAGGATCAAGATCCTTTTTTTTTTTTTTTTTTTTTTTTTTTTTTTCTGAGAAATGGCCTCACTCTGTTGCCCAGGCTATAGCGCTCAAATGATCCTCCCTTCTCAGCCCCTGCCCTGAGTAGCTAGGACTGTAGGTATAAAGTACCATGCCAGGTAAATTTTTTTCTTTTAAATAGAGATAGCGTCTCTACAAATTTTTTGTGGTGATAGGGTCTTGCTATGTTGACCAACCTGGTCTCCAACTCCTGGCCTCAAGTGATCTTCCTACCTCAGCCTCCCAAAGTGCTAGGATTAGATTAACCACTGCACCCAGCTGGATCAGGATACTTAATGAAATATGCTACTACATTAAGCCCACAGCTATGCACATTTATTCTGAAAACAACCTCCTGTGGATTAATGATAAAAATTAATGATTTAAGATCTGTGATTTGGCTGGGCGCGGTGGCTCAAGCCTGTAATCCCAGCACTTTGGGAGGCCGAGGCGGGTGGATCACGAGGTCAAGAGATCGAGACCATCCTGGTCAACACGGTGAAACCCTGTCTCTACTAAAAATACAAAAAATTAGCTGGGCATGGTGGCGCGTGCCTATAATCCCAGCTACTCAGGAGGCTGAGGCAGGAGAATTGCCTGAACTCAGGAGGCGGAGGTTGCGGTGAGCCGAGATCGTGCCATTGCACTCCAGCCTGGGTAACAAGAGCGAAACTCCGTCTCAAAAAAAAAAAAGGATCTGTGATTTGAGAGTTATTGGTTGTAAATTTGAATGACTGGGCTAGTAATAGTGAGAATCTGATCTACCAGAGAGACAGCAAGGGCATGTACATATTTTTTCTTAGTCATTTTCAGCAGCAGTACTCATCCATTGTTTGGAAAGAGTATATAGTCCTGATTTTCTCTTCCAAAACCCAACCTTATTCTCTCCATAGACCAGTGTAAAATGGTAGTTTTAACCAAAAACAATGATCATTTCACTTTATGTGCATGTTAAATACGGCATTTTTTTACTGGAAGGTAATCATTTAAGAACAGGTTTCCATGTTTTCTTCACGCAACACCCTAAGGCATGTGTCTCCCACTTAATGCCACTTTTTGTATTTTTTAATGTTTTCTATAAATCCAAAAGCAGTTTTGGGAAAATGAACAAAGCGCATTTCAGTTTTTCAAAAGAACACAGATATATCCTGTATTTTATTTTACCTTGACAGGTTTAAACAATTAAAAGTTTGTGGTTTGTATGAAACACTTTCAAAGTGGTCATATGTGAGTAAAAGCTAGTCTGAAATTTCCTTAAAAAAGCATTAATGTCATATAGCTACTAGTCTAGTATGTTGCTCTTTAGTCTGCTTAGCCAAAAAATATAATTACCTAGTAAGTATAATTTGAAATGTTAAATGTTACTGCTATTTAATATTTTTAAGAACTTACCTTCAAAAGCCAGAGAGAAGTACCCCTTCATTTCTGCTTCACTTATCACTTTTCCTTTATATCGGGCATCAATCTCTTGATACAGAGCGTTTTTAATTAAAATTAGATCACTAGAAAAAGTAGGGAGATTCATTTCCATAGTGTTGAAAATGCCGCTGCCAAATGGAAAGTTTTAGTAGAAGAAATGCTGCAGTATGTGCTTTTTTTGTCTCTCTGCTTGTCCTTTCTCAGTTCAAGGGCAAGACTCAGAACAGTAGAGATGGTAGGTGGCTGTTGGCATGTGGAGCAAATCTTCAGACTTTTAAAGCACAGCACAAGAAATTTCCTTAGAAGATAAGTTTATCATTTGTCCTGTCAAAAGATGTGAGTTCTACCTCCAAACTGAAAGAGGAATTCATAAACAACAAGAAAATTTCCGTGGTTCATTCTTTGAGATCTTTGAATTCAGTGCAGTACTTCTTTCTTAGTCTGAAGAAAGACAGGCAGTCTTCCACCATCAGCTGCGCACTGCTGTGGTTGGTATGATTCTGTAATCAGTGAAGGAGAAAGAGTCTGTGGCAACTGCATTAGTCTGGCCTTCTGGACCAAGATAAGGAAAGAGCCTTGCTGTTGCCACATTTGTAGATTGAAGAGGTAAAAACACCACAAAAACATAGGGGGACGTAAGACACAGTGGCTGAGTCTGACTCAGTTCAAATGTTTTAAAAATACATATATTGCTTTCTGTCTCATTGTAGGCACTGCTTAGTATTCTGATAGAGCCTCTACCAAGTGCCTTCTTCTTAACTTTGCAAATCCATGTACGTTTCAGAATTTCCAAAGCAGGTTATTTTCTTTTTTTTTTTTTCTTTTTTTTTTTTTGAGACGGAGTTTCACTCTTGTTACCCAGGCTGGAGTGCAATGGCACGATCTCGGCTCACCGCAACCTCCGCCTCCTGGGTTCAAGCAATTCTCCTGCCTCAGCCTCCTGAGTAGCTGGGATTACAGGCATGTGCCACCATGCCCAGCTAATTTTTTGTATTTTTAGTAGAGAGGGGGTTTCACCATGTTGACCAGGATGGTCTCGGTCTCTCGACCTCGTGATCCACCCGCCTCAGCCTCTCAAAGTGCTGGGATTACAGGCCTGAGCCACCGCGCCCGGCCTAAAGCAGGTTATTTTCGTTATGATTCACTAATTACTGGTTTTTCCCCCCTCAGGTAGTGTTGTCAGATAAAAGCCCTTTTTATCTCTTTTTTATTGTGTTCTTAATTGTAAAGATTTGTAAAGTTAACAATTTATCCCTTTTAGATAATTATCATGTCAAGTATTCAATACTTTTCATGTGTTTTTTTCTTTTGAGAACTCATAAGGGAAATCATTATTTATACCTAAGTGCCAAAATGATGTTAATGTGTAATATGTATGTTTTCACCTTGTGTTAAATGGTGAAGTTACCTGTGTATATCAAAATTGAAACACAGAGTAGCCACTAGTCTAAGAAGATGGAAGCTCCTCTGGAGTGTGCAGAATAAACCTCCAGACTGGGCCTTTCGGATTCAGTGCCCTGGAGGATCCAAGCAGGTCTGAGTTACTTACAAAATTACTGTTTCCAGGCATGCTCAGCTTTTTCTCTCCCCTCCCCTCCCCTCCCCTCCCCTCATCTTTTTGAGGTGGAGTCTTGCTCTGTTGCCCAGGCTGGAGTGCACTGGTACTGTCTCGACTCAACTGTAACCTCTGCCTCCCAGGCTCAAGTGATTATTTTGCCTCAGCCTCCCGAGTAGCTGGGATTACAGGCACATGCTACCAAGCCTGACTAATTTTTTGTATTTGTTTTTTTTTTTTTTTTTTGAGACGGAGTTTCGCTCTTGTTACCCAGGCTGGAGTGCAATGGCGCGATCTCGGCTCACCGCAACCTCCGCCTCCTGGGCTCAGGCAATTCTCCTGCCTCAGCCTCCTGAGTAGCTGGGATTACAGGCACGCACCACCACGCCCAGCTAGTTTTTTGTATTTTTAGTAGAGACGGGGTTTCACTATGTTGACCAGGATGGTCTCAATCTCTCGACCTCGTGATCCACCCGCCTCGGCCTCCCAAAGTGCTGGGATTACAGGCTTGAGCCACCGCGCCCGGCCAATTTTTTGTATTTTTAATAGAGACAAGGTTTCACTACATTGGCCTGGCTGGGCTCGAACTCCTGGCCTCAAGTGATCCTGCTGCCTCAGCCTCCCAAAGTGCTGGGATTACAAGCCTGAGCCACGGCACCCAGCCAGCTTTTTCTTTTTAATAAAAGGAAAGCACAGGCTAAGCATTTGCTACCAACATTTATAAGTCAGCATATTTTATCCATCCATACCTGGATTTCTGATTTTTCTTGTGACAAAATGACGTATGTGGCCACACAGCACTTGGATTTCTGCAAGTACTACAGTCAGCCAGAATTGTAGGTAAGACACATTCATCACTGATCCTGCCACACCGTGAGATCTCTTATACTCCACGAGCATTTGTGCTTACAACCCTGCTGAGGATGATCGATTAGCAAATTGGTAGAAAGATATGTAGAAGAGTAGAAGTTAGGGAAAGGAGAGAGAAAAAGTTCCTCCCTCGTTTTTCCTTACTTAACACCCCATCTGACCTATTTCCCAGTTCTCTAACTGTAGATTTTTGGACACCTAGGAAATAGAAATTCAACTCCATGGAGGTCGAGGGCTTCTTCCTGCCTTTGTCTCTCCCATATGATAGATAAAAATAATATTTGTGTGGGGTGCTAGAGTGACTAGACTACCAGTGGGAGTGTCAGATAGGTCTAACATTTGGCAGAACCATAATTATTTACACTAGCATTCCCCAACCTTTTTGGCACCAGGGACCAGTTTTGTGGAAGACTGTTTTTCAATGGACAGGGATTGGGGGATCGTTTCAGGATGATTCAGGCACATTACGTTTATTGTGTACTTTATTTCTATTAGTATTACATTGTAATATATAATGAAATAATTATGCAGCTCACCATCATGTAGAATCAGTGGGAGCCCTGAGCTTGTCTTCCTGCAACTAAATGGTCTCATCTGGGGATGATGGAAGACAATGACAGATCATCAAGCATTAGATTCTCATAAGGAGCCACAACCTAGATCCCTCGAGTGCTCAGTGCTCTATTCACGGTAGGGCTGGAGCTCCTATGAGAATCTGATGCCTAAGCTGATCTGACAGGAGGCAGAGCTCAGTCGGTAATGCTCTACTGTCTGCCACCTACTTCCTGCTGTGCCTGATTCAGGCCTGGTTCCTAAAAGGCCACAGACCAGTACCAAGGAGTCGTGTGTACTGTGTGGCAATAGCAGATATAAATCCTAACAACAAAGTTAAAACCCTAATGTGATTCACTATTTTATTTAGGGTTGCCCATTGTTTAAGGTAAAACTTGGCTGGGCACGGTGGCTCACACCTGTAATCCCAGCACTTTGGGAGGCCAAGGCGGGCGGATCACGAGGTCAAGAGATTGAGACCATCCTGGTCAACATGGTGAAACCCTGTCTCTACTAAACAAAAAATTAGCTGGGCATGGTGGTGTGTGCCTGTGATCCCAGCTCTTCGGGAGGCTGAGGCAGGAGAATTGCCTGAACCCGGGAGGCGGAGGTTGTGGTGAGCCAAGATCGCGCCACTACACTCCAGCCTGGGTAACAAGAGTGGAACTCTGTCTCAAAAAAAAAAAAAAAGAGTAAAACTTAATCAGTTGTGTTATTGTTGGATTTATTTCCCTAATCCCTAAAAAAGTTCATTGGTCATTTCTTTGTATCTGAATTCTGTACTGAGATTATAATGTTAATGGGATTGTGAAAGAAGTATTTCTGGTTAATATATTCAGATTTGTTTTACTTTAGACAGAGGCACCGAAGTTTTAGATGATAAACTGAAGACCTTGAAGAGTAGCATTTTTAAATTACCTGGCCTAAATCTTTTCATCAGTGTTCAATATTCAATAAGTAGATATTACAATTTAAATTTTAGAAATTGGACTCTTTCTCTACCATATTAGTGTTCTATGGTGGTCTGAAATGAGTGGCTTTTTTGGCCAAAAGGGTTAAGCTGCAAAGATAATTAAGTCACATTTTCCAGCATTACTTGCAGATACACAGCATCTCACCCACCTAAGTGTTTGTAGCATGTCAGACACTGTTACGATCCCCCGTCAGTCAGTCTTAGGCTCCATATCCTTTTCCCTGTGTGTGTGTTTTCTGCCCCTCTACCCTAGAGCCTTTCTGCTCTTCTCACTCTTTCCTAACCTTTTGATGTTCCTGGAGCACCTCCAGGCTTATTCTTGTCTTAAAAGAAATGAACTGCCAAGGCAGAGGCATTTGCTTTTTCACTTGCCAGGGCTGACTTATGTTTATATACCTATTCCATTTTTATATATAAAAAATGCATTTGTCTATACCCAAAGCCCATTTCCTTGTTTTTGTTTCCTGATGTAAGAGATCTTTGTCAGTATCATCTTTATAAATTGTATAACTTTTTTTCTGTATTTTCTCAAGCACAAAGTTTCAGGAAAAAGGAATTTTATAACTCTTAACATCACCACCAAAAAGCTTCTTATCAAACCCCCTTTTCTCCTTGGCACCATACTGAGAAAATCTCTATCCTCCTCAGATACTTTTAGAAAGTAGGTCAGATCTAAATAATAAATGAATCACAAAGACAACGTATGTATGAGAGTGATTCCCAGCTCTGTTTTTGTGACATTTCACAGCATCTCTAGAAGACTCAAGGGATTTTACGAAGACACCAAATTAATTTGGCTTTTCTAGATCTTGTGTGAGCCATGTACCTCTCTCTAGACGAGAACTGTGAAGTATTACATGAAATCATAAAGTTGCTGGATTTTTAAACATGTCTAAGGAAATAGAAAACTCTTACTCAAAACTCTTTTTAAAATTTCTCAATACAAAATAGTTCAAATACCTTTTATTTTTGTAAATAGTTTTATTTTTTTCACATCTTCAAAAGAAAGGGGCCTTCATTTGAAAAGCGAATGAAACATTTAATTTTTCATATTCTTACTTGCATCTCGATATTTTTTGTGGAACTACAACCTAAAGGCAATGAAATGTTCTATCACATCTCCTTTTTTCTTTTTTTTTAATTAAAAAAATTTTTTTAGCTGGGTGTGTTGGTTCATGCCTGTAATCCCAGCACTTTGGGAGGCCAAGGCGGGTAGATCACCTGAGGTCAGGAGTTGAAGACCAGCCTGACCAACATGGTGAAACCTTGTCTCTACTAAATACAAAAAATTGCTGAGCGTGGTGGCATATGCCTGTAATCCAGGCTATTTGGGAGGCTGAGGCGACAGAATCACTTAAACCCAGGAGATGGAGGTTGCAGCGAGCCAAGATTGTGCCATTGCACTCCAGCCTGGACAACAAGAGTGAAAAACTTCATCTAAAAAAAAAAAAGTTGTTTTTTTTTTTTTTTTTAAATAAACAAGGTCCCACTATGTTGCCCAGGCTGGTCTTGAACTCCTGGGCTCAAGTTAACCTCCTGCCTCAGCCTCCCAAAATGTTAGAATTAGAGGTATGAGCCATCACACCCAGCCAACCTATACAGCATGACTGACTTAAGATAGTTGTTAATGGTCACAATGTGTAGAAGGTATCCATTAACAAAATAGTTTCTTTCATCTTGAGAAAGGCCATTTGTAAAACAGTGTGTCACCATTTGCCATAACAAAGCAATACTGCTTTGCCAAAAGCCTAAATTCTCTGTGGCATACATAGTCAGGGAAATTTATTTCAGCAAGTGAATTGTTGGCAGAATGTATTGGGCCTTAGAGTATAGGTTCTTTTGAGGAAAGAATACTTAGCTTCGGTTTGCAGAGGAGGTCCTCTGCAGTTTTAGCTATCTGGTGAACTTGTCTGTCTTTCCTCATGAGTGACAGTGACAGGCTCCGTGGCAGCTCCCTGGGCTTTCTTGCCAGTTGCACACACTGACCGTTTGATATGTTGGCAGACAGAGCTGATTCTTGGATGCGTGTCTGAACCTCTACAGGTCTGCTTTTGGCAGAATGGAGTGTGACTCTTATCCCTTACCCATTAAGCTATCAATATGGCTTCCTTATCTTTATTTCTTTTGCAAACATGCCTTTGAAAGTGTTTGGCTCTTTTTAGGCAGTTTATTTGATAATACACAAAAGCAGAGGCATGTGTCTTATTTCGAAATTATATTGTACTTCAAAGGACAAGGGGGCATCTTAAATGAAGGTTTTTCAAAATAAGTTGACGGCTTTGATAGACTTATTTTGATTATTGATAAGGAGTTCTTTTCTAAGAGTTCGATTTAGAAGCCCCTGTGAAAATACAATTACCTCTGTTTAGCACAGAAAAAAATAGTGTGTGCCTCTCTGAGCCTGATGTGTTGTATATCATAAACTTTTCTTTTCTTTTGAAATTGAGTCTCATTCTGTCACCCAGACTAGAGTGCAGTGGCGCAATCTTGGCTCACTGCAACCTCTACCTTCCGGGTTCAAGTGATTCTCCTGCCTCAGCCTCCGGAGTAGCTAGGATTACAGATGGACATCGCCACACCCAGCTAATTTCTCTATTTTTGGTAGAGCCAGGGTTTCACCATGGTGGCCAAGCTGGTCTCTAACTCCTGACCTCAGGTGATCCACTTGCCTCAGCGTCCCAAAGTCCTGGGATTACAGGCATGAGCCACCGTGCCCAGCCGCGTATCATAAACTTCTTATCACTGTGAATTGTTTTGATGTGTCCAGATTTATATAGCTTATTGGAGGAAAACAAATTTTTTTATTTGGACTTTGGTGGTTGGGGTGTTCATTAGCCAAGCTTGGAAGATGCATATTTCAAGAAAGGTGGTCATGTGTAATTGCCATATATGGAGTCTTTTTAAAGCCCTGATCTGATTTACTGTAGCTAGAGCAAGCCTTAGCTGCGAAGAGCATAACCAAGACCCTGCAGTAGATAACGCTTAATAATTATCTCTGTAACAAGGCTGCTTCTGTGCTCCTTCCATTGAGATGTTAAAGCTGAGTGAATTTGTCTTACTGTCATGTAAAACATTCCAAAATTACTTGTTATTTACTGGAGTTTGATTCTGTTTGGAGCACTCAGAGTGCTTTGAAATTCTGTGAACAAAAGAGGCACTGTGAAAATGGATTCCAAACATGGAAAGCTCTTCTTAGCTGGTTGAAGGCTCAGAGACTGGCGAGCCTGAACTTCGGCAGGTAGTGCAGCCACCTGCTGGACACATGGCCAGACACAGGTTCCAAAGATTTAGGGCAATTTTAGTATAATCACAGGTTTTTCCCTGCCAGAGAAGCCCTTTGTAAACAGGGTAGGAAAAAAAAATCTTGTCCATTGATCTTCATTAATATAAAGCCACTCACTTGCTCTGTGTATCAATAATGTTTCAATTAACTCTACAATAATAATAGACTCAATTATATTTCTGTTGAGAAGGGAGCTTTTAAAATTATGATTTGGCATAAAGTCTTTTGTGGAATCATGACCTTAATTCAGGGTGAAACAAATAATTTACCATTAAAATAATTTTTAAGAGCAGTGGTTTTCTAAATTGGTATATACTGATAATATCTTTATAGAATTCAAATAATAGTTTTAAAAATGATTTTTTGATATATATAAAGTCTCTTGTGCTAGGACTTCTATTTCCTGTATTCTATGGCACCCTCTTAGTGTGCATTTTAACTTAATTATGTGTAGACTTTCTTTTATGTGTCACTTTAATCATTGAGCATAACTGAAGCTTACCAACTTTTTGTTCCTATAAAACACTGCAATGTTATTTCAATGCAATGAGATTTGAGGGTTTTTTTTTTTTTTTTTTTTTTGAGACGGAGTTTCGCTCTTGTTACCCAGGCTGGAGTGCAATGGCGCGATCTCGGCTCACCGCAACCTCCGCCTCCTGGGCTCAGGCAATTCTCCTGCCTCAGCCTCCTGAGTAGCTGGGATTACAGGCACGTGCCACCATGCCCAGCTAATTTTTTGTATCTTTAGTAGAGACGGGGTTTCACCATGTTGACCAGGATGGTCTCGATCTCTCGACCTCGTGATCCACCCGCCTCAGCCTCCCAAAGTGCTGGGATTACAGGCTTGAGCCACCGCGCCCAGCTGAGGGTTTTTTTAAATAGAGACGGTATTTCACCATGTTGGCCAGGCTTGTCTTGAACTCCCGACCTTGTGATCCGCCTACCTTGGCTTCCCAAAGTGCTGAGATTACAGGTGTGAGCCACCGCACCCAGGCTCAATGCAATGAGATTTCAGCAACGAAAATAAAGTAACAAGATAACTGGTCTAGGAGTGAGAAGACCCAAGTTTGTTTTCTGGGGTTTTTTTGTTTGTTTGGTGGTGTTTGGTTTGTTTGGGGTGTTTTTTTGTTTTTTTGTTTTGTTTTTTGTTTGCTTGTTTGTTTTGAGATGGAATTTTGCTCGTCCAGGGTGGAGTGCAGTGGTGTGATCTCAGCTCCCTGCAACCTCTGCCTCCCAGGTTCAAGCAATTCTCCTGTCTCAGCTTCTTGAGCAGCTGGGACTAAAGGCATGCACCACCATGCCCAGCTAATTTTCTATTTTTAGTAGAGATGGGGTTTCACCATGTTGGCCAGGCTGGTCTCAAACTCCTGACCTCAGAGACTGGGAAGCCTGGACTTCCTTCAGTTAGTGCAGCCACCTCGGCCTCCTAAAATGCTAGGATTTCAGGCGTGAGCCACCATGCCCGGCCTGACCCAAGTTTTACTTATAGTTCTGAGACTGATTTTTTTTTTCTCTCATTTGTTAATAAGTTACTTAGTCTCTCTGTTAGCCCCTATACCCATCCATAAAAATGGAAAATGAGACTCTCAGTTAAACCAAGTAGCATAAACTTGTCTCTCCCTGCTACTTACAACTATAAAACCTGGAAATGACACAAGAGACAATCTGGAGAACTCTCAAAGGTAAAAAGAGGAAGATCTGGTCAGGAACCCAGAACTGGCATAACAGCAGCAGCAAAGTGTCTTATAAACCCCCACTGAGCATAAGAAGTGGGCCTGGGCCTGGAGTTTCTTTCCCTTCAACCTAGCAGCAACAGAAGGTGGCCCGGGTAGGCTCATTCCTCCCCTAAGCTGAACGAGAGTCCTGCCAGCAGTACTAGGCCCGCCCAGCAAAACTGGCAAGGATTGGAAGCCCTGCTAATAATAATTGGCCACCAGGGGACTTCTGTGTCTCCTTTTCATGAAGGCAACAGAGCAGAAATAGCAAAGAACATCTCATTACAGCCGGCTTGGAATGGATAGCAGTCTTCTATGACTTCTGTCTCATTACAGCCGGCTTGGAATGGATAGCAGTCTTCTATGACTTCTGTCGTTTCACTTCTATAATCTAATACACTTGAAATTACAACATTGTAGAAACAGGGAACAGATTCTTATTTGCCAAGAGTCAAGGATGGGGGAGAAGCCAGAGTAGTGTGGATGTGGGCTGTAAAAGGGCACCAGGGATCCTAGTGGCCATGGAAATTTCTATATCTTGACTAATGTCAGTATCCTGGCTGTGATAGTATACCATAATTTTGTAAAATCTTACCATTGGCAGAAACAATTTATAGGGCACCAAGATCTTTCTGTTCTTTACAATTGCATGTGAAGGTACAATTATTTCAAAATAAAAAGTTTTAATGGTTTCTTTAAAAAATGCATAATGGTAATGGTACCTGCCATTTTGGTGCCAGGGAATCATTGTAGGTTTTCTGTTTTTTGTTTTTGAGACAGAGTCTCACTCTGTTGCCCAGGCTGGAGTGCAGTGGTATGCTCTTGGCTCACTGCAACCTCCGCCTCCTGAATTCAAGCAATTCTCCTGCCTCAGCCTCCTGAGTAGCTGCGATTACAGGTGCCACCACCACACCCGGCTAATTTTTGTATTTTTAGTAGAGACAGGGTTTCACCATGTTGGCCAGGCAGGTCTCGAACTCCTGACCTCAGGAGCACCCAAAGTGCTGGGATTACAGGCATGAGCCACCACGCCCAGACTCATTGTAAGCATTTAAGGAGGTACAAGCTGTGCCAAGCTGTGAGTGTCATCATATGGGTACACATGGTAGCTATTGGTCTTATCCATCCATGTTTCTGTTTCAGTTTGTATGTTTAGTATTTCTTTCTATTGTACCTTATCCAAAAAGCATTTACAGTAGCTTTTATATATTGCCATCTTTCATAAACTTTATTTATCTTGCAGCAAAATTTTTTAGGGCTTTCTTTGAACTGATCACCATATTGGGAATAAAAAGAATGGGATAAGTAGTGCAATAGACTGAACTCAGTCTGTTTCACATGTAAACAAGTCAGTCATGGGATGGATATAGAGCTGGCATTGAAAGCTTTGTATTGTAAAAAATTTATATATATATATATGTATATATTTTTTAAAGATAGAGTTTCACTCTGTTGCCTAGGCTAGAGTACAGTGGCATGATCTCAGCTCACTACAACCTCTTCCTCCCAGGCTCAAGCAGTTCTCCTGCCTCAGCCTCCTGAGTAGCTGGGATTACAGGCACACTACCACACCTGGCTAATTTTTGCATTTTTAGTAGAGATGGGGTTTTACCATGTTGGCCAAGCTGGTCTTGAACTCATGTCCTCAAGTGATCCGCCCACCTCACCTTCCAAAGTGCTGGGATTACAGGTGTGAGCCACCGCACCTGGCAACAATTTTAATACCAATTTAGAATGCATCTTACAATCAATATAAATGAGTCTTAGTTTAATTGGCAGCCTTTCTCTTGAAAGCTTGATAGTACATAAATAATGGTTGCATCTTACACTTAGTAACATCTTAGGTTCACTGAGATCTGGTAATAATGTCTAAAACTATTTTGTGCAGTTTTTATCTGAATGTTTTACCTGTTCTGATTTTATTAAACAGAATTTGGGGAGGAGATACTTGTTTCCTTTAGCTAGACTATTAACAATTTGAGGGTATGACAGTATATTTAGTGACATTCTATGGTAATAATATATTATTAACATACACCCAAATGATAAAAACTTATTTCCTCTTCTCTTTTTTCCTTTTGTTTTTCAAGTGTCGATATACAGTATCTGGTTTTATGACAAGAATGACTGTCACCGCATAGCAAAACTCATGGCTAAGTAAGTATATTACTGCATAAATTTAACTAATGGTATGTAAGAAATGAAAAATAATCCCCTTCCAGTTCTTTTTATTACTAAAATCTACTAACTCATGTATTTCTCCAATTTCTTTTTACACGAAAAACTTGGCAGAAAAGCTTTAAAATATATCTAATTATTATCTTACAACTCCCAGTGTACATTTCAGTTTCCTTCTACTCTTTCTTTACGTGTATATTAAGTAGATATGTGTGATTGTTTTTTACAAAAATAGGATCATACCGTATATACTGCTTTTCATGTCAACAGCATTTTTCCAGGGCATTAAATTTTTCTCTGTAGCATTTATAACGGCTGCCTTGTATCTAGCTCTGTAGACAGATGATGATTTAACCAGAATCTTGCTGTTGGACCTGTAGGTTAGGGCTGCCAGACTGCCCGGCTCCAGAGGATATCTGCATCAGGTGTACAGCCTGACCACATACAGTGGCTCTGATTTAGATTCTGTCCAAATTTCCATTGTTACAAGTGGTACTGTATGTGATAGCCCGATAAAGAACTCACACACACATCTGTATTTAATTCTTTTAAGTGAACTTGTTTTTGACACAGACACTAAGCTTAGCAGGCCCCAATCCACTCATGGTTTGTGTTCCAGAAGATATTTTGGTGACTCGGAACCTTGAAATTTGGAAAATTAACTTCCTTGAATTAATGTTCTAAAGGGCAGTTCATTCTGGAAGTCCATGACATGGGGCTGCAGGGGGCCTGAGGGACTACAGAACTCTTGGCCAAATGCTATAATAGGTAGATGGGTGTGTTCTGGTGCGCTTCTGCTTTTTTTCAGTTTTTGCCTGACTCTTCTTAGAAATGTGGACCTCTCTCCCCACTCCGCCATCCCCATCTGTCAAATCAGAATTCCCTTTCCTCTCTTGCAGTTTTTTTTTTTTTTTTTTTTTTTTTTTTTTTTTTTTGAGATGGAGTTTTGCTCTTGTTACCCAGGCTGGAGTGCAATGGCGCGATCTCGGCTCACCGCAACCTCCGCCTCCTGGGTTCAAGGAATTCTCCTGCCTCAGCCTCCTCAGTAGCTGGGATTACAGGCACGCGCCACCATGCCCAGCTAATTTTTTGTATTTTTAGTAGAGACGGGGTTTCACCATGTTGACCAGGATGGTCTTGATCTCTCGACCTCGTGATCCACCCGCCTCGGCCTTCCAAAGTGCTGGGATTACAGGCTTGAGCCACCGCGCCCGGCCTTCTCTTGCAGTTTTTAATCTACATGTTTAAAATAAAATAATCTTAAATTTTTTAACAGTCTAATCTTATTTTCTTTTTATTTTATTTTACTTTTTTTTTTTTTAGACAGAGTCTTGCTCTGTCACCAAGGCTGGAGTTCAGTGGGGCAGTCACAGCTCAGTGCAGCCTCAAACTCTTGGGCTCAAGTGATCGTCCCATCTCAGCCTCCCGAGTAACTGGTACCACAGGCATGCACCACCATCAGCTAATTTTGGGGGAGATTGGGTAGAGACAGGGTCTCACTATGTTGCCTAAACTGGTCTTGAAGTCCTAGGCTCAAGCGAGTCTTCTACCTTGGCCTCCCAAAGTGCTGGGATTATAGGTATGAGCCACTGTGCCATGCCAACAGCCTGATTTTAAACTCATGAAAGTATAAATAAGTAATTAACCCAAATCTCAGTTCAGGGTATATTTACATTGTAAAAGAAGGCAGATGTGGCTAAGGCAGGTTACGATCCAGGACTACTAACATGTCCTGATGGGAAATTACAAGCCCCCTGCTTTGTTGTCTGTTGTGGCTGTGAGCTTGCAGGGCAGGCTCATCTTTATTACTTGTGTTCACCCTGAGGACATGGTTCTTTATCAACTTGTAGTCACTGTACTTGAAAAAATGTTGACTCCCTAGAACCACAGTTTGTTTTTAGAACATTTTTTTCTCTTGAAAAAATAAAACCTTTTCTTTTTAAAATTTATTTATTTATTTTATTGAGATGGGATGTCACCATATTGCCAAGGCTAGTCTCAAACTCCTGGGCTTAAGGGATCCTCCTGCCTCAGCCTCCCAAGTAATTGGGACTATAGGCACAAGCCACCATTACCCAGCTAAAACTATTTTTCAACAAAGCCATTTATTTGATTATCACTTGTTTTAGCTTTGAAAGTGACAGAAAAGGTAGCTTACTTCTGGTTACTTAGAAGACACAGGGTTGTTGATTCATGGTTATCCAGAAATCCAGAATTTTTTCTAAACTTTGGAATGTATTAATATATAAACACTTTCTCCTGCAGAATGAGGGCATTTGGATCCTGAGTGAAATGGTCTGGCTCTTTTAGCTCTAACTACTATTGAAAGAAAACCATTTATCTGTCAGGCCAAGTGTCACCCCTAATGCAAGACTTCAAATGGTAAATGAAGTTGAAGACTGAAGGCCTATCTAAAAATATTTTATTGAACCCAAAATTAGGATGAGGAGTAGAAATGGGAAGCTGGAAGGGAAAAGAAGAGCACTGGGTCTTCTTTCACCAGAAATGCCCAAAAGAGGGACAATTGCTTAAATTTTCAGCTTGTTTGACTAGAAGCAGGTATGGTATTAAAACTGATTAGAGCTTGGGCACAGTGGCTGATGCCTGTAGTCTCAGCACTTTGGGAGGTCACGGCTGGGAGGGTTGCTTGAGGCCAGGAGTTCCAAGACCAGCTTGGCCTGACATAGCAAGACCCACCTCTGTTTAAGAAAAAAAAAGAAGAAAAGAAAGTGATTAGAGAGGCCAGGCACAGTGGTGTGTACCTGTCATCCCAGCTATAATACTTGTGAGGCTCATATGGGCAGATCACATGGGCCCCAGGAGTTCAAGATCAACCTGGGCTACATAGTGAGATCCCATCTCAAAAAAAAAAAAAAAAAAAAAAAAAAGCAAGATTAGAGAATACCCTGGTGAAACTGTTGATAGTGAGTTTTTTTGTTTTTTTTTTTTTCTATCAACATAGTATTAGAAGTCCTGAGACAGGGAGTTTTAAGTGTCTGGCCTATTTATGGCTGAAGAGAATACTGTATGTTACCATTAACTTTGTGATAAATGCCTTTCAGGTCACCAGAACTAAAAAAAGCTATCTGTCTTTGTTCTAAATCTGCCTGCATATGCCTGTTTGCTACATATTTTTTGTTTGTTTGCTTGCTACATGTTTGAGAATACCACCTCTACCAACCAAAAATACTAATACAATTCTTGTTAGCATGTTGTGCATTTAAATAAATGTGTCTATCAGTGCCCATTCTTTTAAATACAATTCTTCCCATCACTATTTGACAGCCACAATATAATAAAGATTCTCCAAGTAAAAAACTGATTTACTCCAAACAATGTTTATAAAAACTAGAAGCTAGGTAGGAAAATAAGTGAGCGTCTAGACCTATATTGTCTAAATTTGGATATTCTCTGGTCAGTGGTGGCAGAGTTGAAAACCCACTAAACTTGGAAGATGTTGACTCTCCTAAAGAGGAAATCTAGTCACCAGAAACTCTTTTTAACAATAAAAAGTTGTTTGAATGTTTGGCCACATAGACTATGTAAACGTTGGAGAACTCCTGGAAGTAAGCTTTATCCTGATCTTACAGATATCTTAGGGGCATGTTTTGGTGTTTGAAAGGAAAGGAGAGTGGCATGGGTGCTATTCATAAGAAGTCTGGATTCGAAGAGACCTTAGAGTCTAAGCCTCATTCATGTGAGAGTCCCTTCCATACCACCCTGACAGCTTCTGCTTTCAGCAGTGGTGAGCTTTATAAAATTCTGGCTCAGTACAGTGGTTCATGCCTGCAACCCCAGCACTTAGGGAGGCCAAGGTGGTTGGATCACTTGAGGTCAGGAGTTCAAGACCAGCCTAGTCAACATGGGAAAACACTGTCTCTACTAAAAGTACAAAAATTAGCCAGACATGGTGGTACACACCTGTAATCCCAGCTATTAGGGAGGCTGAGGCACAAGAATCCCGAACCCAGGAGGTGGAGGTTGCAGTGAGCCAAGATAGCACCACTGCACTCTAGTCTGGGTAACAGAGTGAGGCTCTGCCTCAAAAAAAGAAAAGAAATATTATTCTCTTAAACCAAAATAATCATAGAATCACTAGTCTGGGTCAGGGAAGAGTTAAATACCAGCATGGCCAAGTCAGGCAACATGTCAGGAGGTAGGTAGAAAACAGGCTGTGTGACAGAGTCCTTTATGAAGATGGATTCAGGCTGATGTGGCCTATATCTGAACATTAAATAAAGAATTTATATTTGGTTTGATTCTCATATCCCATACCAGTCTTTCAGTCTGCCATGAAGCTCATGATTCTACATTTGTTTTAGAACTAATAGTCTTATTAAGTCCTGTAAGAATCTAGATAGAGAAACTACATTTTACCTTAAAGCCACATTTCCCAAACAGGAATTCTGCCTCAGAGTAAAATTCTGTAGTCAAATAAAATTTGAGAAATTCTGTAGTCCTGCTGTTCTTGGAGAATCACAGTAAATTTTAGCATTCTTAAAAACTCAGCTGGCCAGGTGTGGTAGCTCATGTCTATAATCCTGGCACTTTTGGAGGATGAGATGGGAGGATGCTTGAGGCCTGGAGTTTGAGATTAACCTGAGCAACATGGTGGAACCTTGTCTGTACAATTAAAAAAATAAGTGAAACAAACAAAACTCAATGGGTGGGTTGCAGTAGTTCATATTTCTAATCCCAGTATTTTGGGAGGCTGAGGCAGGAGGATCGCTTGAGGCTAGGAGGTTTGAGACCAGCCTCAGCAACATGTCAAATCCCATCTCTACAAAAACAATAATAAAACTCGGGGATTCTGTTTTTTCTTTTTTCTTAAGTCTGTTTAATATTGTTTAACCCAGTATTTTTAAATAAAAAAGCAGTCTCTCTTCACCTCTTCACTACACTCTAATGAGAGCTCCTGGGCAGGCTGGGTTTTTTGTTTTTTAAAACAGAATTTCACTATGTTGCCCAGGATGGTCTCAAACTCCTGGGTTCAAGTGATCTTCCTGCCTCAGCCTTGCAGAGTGCTAGGATCATAGGCATAGGCACTGTGCCTGGCCTGAGTGAATCTTAAAAAATAAATAAATAAATAGTTGCCTTATTAAAATGTATTGTTCAAGCTTGAAAGCTTGAAGAAAAATATAGGAAATGATAAAATATGCATGTGCTTACCACCTAGCTCTCAGTTCCTAGCATTTTGCTGTAATTGCTTTAGATCCTTCTGTACAAGAGAGAAGGGGGTGTTCTTAAAAACCAGAAGCCCACTTAGTGATTTTTTTTTTTTTCCGAGTCAAGGTCTCACTCTGTCGCCCAGGCTGGAGTGCAATGGTGTGATCTCAGCTCATTGCAGCCTCTACCTCCTAGACCCAAACGATCCTCCCACCTTAGCCTCCCAAATAGCTGGGACTACAGGCTCATAACACTAAACCCAGCTAATTTTTATATTTTTTGTAGAGGCAGGGTTTTGTCAAGTTGCCCAGGCTCAGTTAGTGGTTTGTAAAAGGGAGAATAAGGGAAACCTTTTATTTGCTCATAGTGTTATTAACTTTTCAGGTTTCACCAAGACCTCTACTTTTAGGAAATGACTTTGTCCTTACTAGCCCAGTGTCAATCCAGACTTTCCACAGAGGATTTGTTCAACTATGCAGCCTTCCTGTGTCTTGGTGGCATTGTCCGTTTTCAAATTTACTTTACCAATTAGTTTGATTGATTTTGAAATACTTCTAGGGAAAAAGGGAGATACTTAGTGAAGTTTTTAATGTACCTCCACCAACTCTAGGAAGGAATTCTGTATTTTTGTCCTTCTGAAGGGTAAATATTGGCACTGTTGTTAATGAGACAATGAAATAGTAAGTCATGTATTCCTGGAATGAGGTAACTGAGGTTCTGTGTTATATATTGCAAGAATAATGTCATCATGTGACACTTTTAGTGTATCCTTGGAAGAATAACACCGGAAGAAATCTTGGGTCAGATTTTGTTTCAAGAGGCCTTTCTAAAACCTAGTTCTTCTCCTCTAGTGTGGTAGAAGAGGAGACACGGCGATCACAACAAGCTGCTCGGGATAAACAGAGTCCCAGCCAGGCCAATGGCTGCAGCGACCATAGGCCCATCGACATCCTGGAGATGCTGAGCAGAGCCAAGGATGAGTATGAGAGGGTGAGGCTCTCTGGGTGCTTGGGTGCTGACCAGGGAAGACCAGAAGGGGAGAAGGAGGTGTGCAGGAGACTCTTTTACTAGGGAAGCTGGACTCCAGGGCCAGCAGAAATGTAAGTTCAAAAAGAGAGCATGTTAGCATGCTGTAGTCAGTCCCAGCTACTTGGGAGCCTGAGGCAGGAAGATCACTTGAGCCCAGGAGTTGGAGCCTGCAGTGAGATATGATTGTGCCACTGCACTCCAGTCTGGGCAACAATGAGACCTTGTCTATTTTTTTTATTATTTTTTTCAAACAGATATGTCTTATAATTTTTTTTTTTTTTTTTTTGAGACGGAGTTTTGCTCTTGTTACCCAGGCTGGAGTGCAATGGCGCGATCTCGGCTCACCACAACCTCCGCCTCCTGGGTTCAGGCAATTCTCCTGTCTCAGCCTCCTGAGTAGCTGGGATTACAGGCACGCGCCACCATGCCCAGCTAATTTTTTGTATTTGTAGTAGAGACGGGGTTTCACCATATTGACCAGGATGGTCTCGATCTCTTGACCTCGTGATCCACCCGCCTCGGCCTCCCAAAGTGCTGGGATTACAGGCTTGAGCCACCGCACCCAGCCAAAAATATTTTTTTAATTAGCCAGAGGCTGCAGTGAGCATAATATTGTAAGAATGAATGCTCCCAACCCGGCCCTGTGGCTCATGCCTGTAATCTCAGCACTTTGGGAGGCCAAGGCAGACAGATCATGAGGTCAGGAGTTCCAGACCACCCTGGCCAACATGGTGAAACCCCATCTCTACTAAAAATTTTTAAAAAATAAAATAACCAGGCATGGTGGCTCGTGCCTGTAATCCCAGCTACTCAGGAGGCTGAGGCAGGAGAATTGGTTAAACCCAGGCAGCAGAGGTTGCAGTGAGCCAAGATCACACCACTGCACTCCAGCCTGGGTGACAGAGCAAGACTTCATCTCAGAAAAATAAATAAATAAATAAGATTACAAGAATATGTGATAAAGTAATATCATTATCTTTTTCTTAAAAAGGTGATTAAAGTAACAGTTGTGGCCAACAACATTTGTCTAAAATTAGGTGCTTAGTGTTATAGAAATTTTATTGTATGTTATTTACATTGGAGTGCAGAGCAAACATTTTGAGGTTGGGGGTTTTTTGTTGTTTTCTTGCTTTTTTTTTTTTTTAATAGTATTTCTGATAACCTTAAATGCCGTTTTGTGAGCCAAATAATAGCAAATTTTTTTCACATGATTTATTTTTTCTTTAACTTTTTAAAGAATCAGATGGGTGACTCAAATATCTCCAGCCCTGGGTTACAGCCAAGCACTCATCTCTCCAATCTGGGAAGCACCGAGACTCTAGAAGAGACACCCTCCGGGTCACAAGATAAGGTTTGTACAGCTAAAGCTCCAGCTTTGTCTTATGTAACAAAGAGTAACATTCAGTAAGGGTTCTAATGCAGTGCAAGTTTGATTTGTCACCTGTTTCAAGGTTCATATGTGCAGCAACATAATGACATCCTCCTGGGTCATTAGGATCTGAATCACTATCTTTCATTTGGATTTTGCAGTAGCCTCCTATCTAGTTTCCCATCTTTTGCCCCCTGGTTGCTTCTTACCTATTCTTAACCCAACAGCCAGAGTAATCCTTGCAAAACAAACTAGATCATGGTATTCCTCTGCTTAAAACTCTCCAGCAGTGTTCCAGCTCACTCATATAATATCCAGGATCATGACATTGGCCCATGAGGCTCTACCTTATCTGGTCCCTCTACCCCAGGCCTCATGTGTCACTCTGCATTGCTCACCTGGCCCCAGGCCCATTGGCTGTCCTGGCTTTCCCCAAATGTGCCAGATATGTTCCTGCCTCAGGACAGGCCTTTAATACTTTCCTCCCTGATAATGATTTGCTCCCTTTCCTCCTTCAAGTGTCATATGTCCTCTGTAAGTCAGGCCTTCTCTGACTCTACCCTATTTAAAATAACACCTATAATGCCAGCACTTTGGAAAAATACAAAAATTAGCTGGGCATGGTGGCCCGTGCCTGTAATCGTAGCTACTCAGGAGGCTGAGGCACCAGAATGGCTTGAACCCAAGAGGCAGAGGTTGCAGTGAGCCGAGATTGCACCAGTGCACTTCAGTCTGGGAGACAGAGCAAAACTCTGTCTCAAGGAAGAAAAAAAAAGTAACAACCCTTGGCCAGGCACAGTGGCTCACACCTGTAATCTCAGCACTTTGGAAGACCAAGGCCATAGCGAAACCCACCCCTTCTCTAGAAAAAATTTTAAAATTAGCCAGACATGGTGTCATGCACCTGTGGTCCCAGTTAATTGGGAGGTAGGAGTCTTGCTGGAACCCAGGAGGTTTGAGATTGCAGTGAACCATGATCACACCACTGCACTCCAGCCTGGGTAACAAAGCAAGGCCCTATCTCAAAAAGTTAATTTAATTTAAAAATAAAACAGCCGGGCACAGTACTTCTCATGCCTGTAATCCCAGCACTTCAGGAGGCCAAGGCAGGCGGATCACCTGAGGTCAGGAGTTCGAGACCAGCCTGGCCGACATGGCAGAATGCTGTCTCACTAAAAAATACAAAATTTGCTGGGTGTAGTGGTAGGCAGCAGTAAGCCCAACTATTTGGGAGACTGAGCCAGGAGACTCACTTGAACCCAGGAGGTGGAAGTTGCAGTGAGCTGTGATTGCGCCATTGCACTCCAGCCTGGGTGACACAGCCAGACTCCGGCTCAAAAGTAAATAAATAAATAAGTAAAATAAAACAACCCTCCCTCACCTTCATCTTGTTGTACTTATTTTCTCAATAAGATTTCTAACCAGCTAACGTGGTTTCTCTTTTTCTTCTTCTTTGTCTGTCTCCTTCCCACCAAAATATAAGCTCCATGTAAAGTAGTTTTGGTTTTTTATTTTGTTTTGGTTTTAAGCTATCTCTTACAGGGAAGAAGGGCAGTTTTATGAGCCTTGTTCGTTGCTGTATCCTTAGCATGTAGCACTATAAATATTTGTAACTGATAGTCTGATAAAAGAACAGATATCAAGTAAAATCCATAGTTTTTTAAGTAGGCTTTTTGTTTTGAGATAATTACAAATTTATATGCAATTGTAAGAAATAATGCAGAGAGATCCTATGTACCCATTACCCATTTTCCCATTGATAACATTTTGCAAAATATGGTATGCTATCACAACCAGGATATTGACACAATCCACACATCTCGTTCAGATTTCCTTTGTTATTTGTGTGTATATTCAGTTCTGCGAGCTTTGTATATGCACTACCGCAGTCAAGATACTAAATATTTTCATCACCACAAGGATGTTTTATGTTGCCCTCTCATAAACACACTGACTTCCCTGTCATACCCTCTTCTGCCTCTGCCTCCCTGACCCTGCCATCGTTTAGCCCTGGCAACTATTAATCTATTTTCCAGTTCTATAATGTCATTTTAAAAATATGATATAAATGGCCGGGTGCGGTGGCCCACGCCTGTAATCCTAGCACTTTGGGAGGCTTAAGGTGGGTGGATCACCTGAGGTCAGGAGTTCAAGACCAGCCTGGCCATCATGGTGAAACCCCATCTTTATAAAAAATAAAATAAGAAAAAGAAAAAAGAAGAATGTGATATAAATGGAATCTTATATATAACCCCTTGAGATTGTCTTTCTTCACTCAGTGTAATTCCTGAACATTTCACTGAAGTTACATGTATCAAGTTTGTTCCCTTTTATTACTGAGAGTATTACGTGATATAGTAGTACCAAAATTTAACTGTTTGACCACTCATCTGTTGAAGAATATTTAGATTGTTTTCAGTTTTGGGTTATTACAAATAAAGCTTCTATAAACATTTATGTACAGGTTTTTGTGTAAACATAAATTTTCATTTCTCTGGTATAAATGCCCAAGAATGCAAATGTCAGGTCATTTGATATTATGTGTTTTAGTTTAATAAGAAACAGCCTTGGGATGCTGAGGCGTAGATCACCTGAGGTCAGGAGTTCAAGACCAGGCTGACCAACATGGTGAAACCCATATCTACTAAAAATACAAAAATTAGACAGGCATGGTGGTGGTAGCACCTGTTATCCCAGCTACTAAGTAGACTGAGGCATGAGAATCGCTTCAACCCAGGAGGCAAAGATTGCAGTGAGCCGAGATCATGCCATTTCACTGTAGCCTGGGCAACAAGTGAAACTGCATCTCAAAAAAAAAACCCACCAAACTGTTTTCTAGGAAGTCTGTACAGTTTTACATTCACATCAGCAATGTATCCGTAATGTTTTTAGATATTTAGATGATAATTAATTTAAACCAAATTTTGTATTCTACCTTCTTGTGCCACGTTTTTACTGTATCTGGATTAAGGGTCATCGGAAGTGTGCAGTGGGCTTTCTACTTCCCCTTTATAAATCATGAGTCACTCCGCCTTCCTTTTGTGAATCATGAGGTTAAGGGATCTTGTACCACCTAGCCCAGAGTTACTGTAAGACCCTAAGAAAGGAATGGACCAGAAAAAAAATGCCTTAAGAATTGTAAGGTCAGGCACAGTGACTCACACATGTAATCCTAGGACTTTGGGAAGTAGAGGCAGGTGGATTGCTTGAGGCCAGAAATTTGAGACCAACCTGGCCAACATGGTGAAACCCCGTCTCTACTAAAAATACAAAAATTAGCCAAGTGTGGTGGCACATGCCTATAATCACAGCTACTGAGGAGGCTTAGGCAGGAGAATTGCTTGAACCCAAGAGGCAGAGGTTGCAGTGAGCCAAGATTGTGCCACTGCACTCCAGCCTGAGTGACAGAGCAAGACTCCATCTCAGGGGTTGGGGAGCCTCCACTTTTTAGGTTATAGTGACAAAATTTTATGAAATACTGAGATCTGGATATTGTTGGAAGCTATGTGATTGGCTAAAATTAGCTTAAATTTGTAATCAGCCCCACGCACAGTTACTACATTTGTTTACTAACACTGCCATCTAGTGCTGAGGAGCAAGTACTTCTATCAATCCTTAATAGTATTACATTCCATTTCAGTTGCATAATTCACTTATTTTTTTTTTTTTTTTTTTTTTTTTTTTTTTTTTGAGACGGAGTTTCGCTCTTGTTACCCAAGTTGGAGTGCAATGGCGCGATCTCGGCTCACCGCAACCTCCGCCTCCTGGGTTCAGGCAATTCTCCTGCCTCAGCCTCCTGAGTAGCTGGGATTACAGGCACGTGCCACCATGCCCAGCTAATTTTTTTGTATTTTTAGAAAGACGGGGTTTCACCATGTTGACCAGGATGGTCTCGATCTCTTGACCTCGTGATCCACCCGCCTTGGCCTCCCAAAGTGCTGGGATTACAGGCTTGAGCTACCGCGCCCGGCCGCATAATTCACTTATTAAACTTTCCTTGGGAATGTTTCTCTAGTGTATTTTGGTTTTACTTGCTTCCTGTATTCAAGAATAATGTTTGCCTTATAGTGTGCCCACTGCAGTGACCACTAGCTCCAAACAGAAATGCGAAATTCTCTAACATCAATTTTCTGTGGGATGAGGAATGAACCTGATGCTGTATGTAAGAATTTTATCCTTCACCATACATGCTGTTGCTCACTGAATCCCATTTCCCAAGCTAAAATGGTCAGACTAACACTTGATCTATGTGAACTATGTGAAGTATTAAAAAACTCATAATCCAGACTCTTTTTTTGTTTTCCGGCTCACCACAACCTCCACCTCCCAGGTTCAAGCGATTCTCCCATCTCGGCCTTGCGAGTAGCTAGGATTACAGGCATGCACCGTCATGCCTGGCTAATTTTGTATTTTTAGTAGAGATGGGGTTTCTCCATGTTGATCATGCTGGTCTCGAACTCCTGACTTCAGGTGGTCTGCCCACCTCAGCCTCCCAAAGTGCTGGGATTACAGGCATGAGCCACCATATCCAGCTCAGAATCCAGACTTTAAGCATATTCAAGCATGAGGAAAGAATAACATTTTACCTTTTCAGTGGATGCTGGAAGGTTAATTCATTAATAAATAAACACAGCTACTAGAGGAGGGCAACCAGCTTTTCTTATCAGAAACAGAAAAGAAGCCAGGCATGGTGGCTCACACTTATAATCCCAACACTTTGGGAGGCCGAGGTGGGTGGATCACCTGAAGTCAGGAGTTCAAGACCAGACTGACCAACATGGTGAAACCTCATCTTTAAAAAAAAAAAAAAAGAAAGAAAGAAACAGAAAAGAATGCAGGGACAGTCAAGCTTCTGGGGATTTGTGTGACGAGGAATGTTCTGCTCACCCAGGCTCCTGTGACAAATTCAACCAGTTAGGTACAGCTGTATGTCACTTAACAATGGGAATATGTTCTGAAAAATGTGTCGTTAGTTCATTCTCCGAACATCATAGAGTGTACTTGTACTTTCACAAACCTAAATGGCATTGCGTACTAACACCTAGGCTCAATGGCATAGCCGTGTCTCCTAGGCTACAGACTTGTACAGCACATCATTGTGCTGCATATTACAGAATTTGTTGTCTATTTTGACTTTTGTTGAGTGGATTTGAAATGTTGCCAAGGAGTTTCAAACAAACAGCTGTGTTCTTGATGATTCTTTGCATCGGGAGTGACCAGGAGGTTTATAGTAGCCTAGCCGTGGTCATCTTACCAGGCGTGTTGTTGGTGTTGTCTTGCATTATGGGGATATGATATTCCAGAAGCATTTGATGAACTTTTGTTTGGTACTCCACGCTTGCTATTAAGACCACATGGTGGGCCGGGTGCGGTGGCTCACCCCTGTAATCCCAGTACTTTGGGAGGCCAAGGTGTGCAGATTACCTGAGGTCAGAAGTTTGAGACCAGCCTGGGCAATATGATGAAACCCGTCTCTACTAAAAATATAAAAATTAGCTGACCATAGTGGCGCACACCTGTAATCCCAGCTACTTGAGAGGCTGAGGCATGAGAATCACTTGAACCTGGGAGGCAGAGGTTGCAGTGAGCTGAGATCGTGCCACTGCACTTCAGCCTGGGCAATAGGGCAAGACTCCATCTCAAAAAACAAACAAACAAAAAAAAGATCACATGGTGTTTATGTGATTATAGTTTAAGCCAACTTCAATTTATTGAATGCTTTTTGGGCACCAGACATGATACTGAGAATTTAATTTTCACAACAGTGTTCTAAGATCATTGCCACAATGTCCACACTTTTCAGATAAGGAACTAGATTAAAAAGATTATGCTGGGCTCAATGGCTCACTACAAAAAAATTTAAAAATAAACCAAGTACAGTGGCATGCACCTGTGGTCCCAGCTACGTGAAAGGATTGCTTGAGTCCGGGAGGTCCAGGCTGCAGTGAGCTCTGATCACACTACTACGCTCCAGTCTTACTGACAGAGTGAGACCCTGTCTCAGAAAAACAGAAAGAAAAAGAAAGATTATGTAATTTTCCCAATCAACAGCTGAGGTATTTTTGATTTCAGACCCTAAACTCTGCAGTTTTTTTCAGAAGTAAAAATACGAAGAAATTGAACCATGTAAGATCTTTAGTATTTTTTTTGTATCTACAAATATTGATGCTGCCTTATATTTGAAGTGAGATTCTAACATTAGTGGAATCTCTTTATTTAATATTTTTGAAGGCAAAATGGTTTAATATGAAGCTACAACTTTTTACAGCTGTGGGAGGTTCTTGCCTCTTCCTCCACAAGAGTTACTTTTTACCAACTGAATTTTTTCAGACCTGCCTTGTTCCTCTTACCTAGCAGGTGATGCTGTCCTCATACCAAGGAGAGAAGACAGAATGGCACTTCCTTAACTTCTGTCCTTGACATGCAGACTTGCCTGCGTGCTCATCACTGCTGGCCCTCTTTTTTCTTGTCTGTCATGATCTCCTCCTGACACAAGATCTCTTGCACCTGCCCCTTAAGCTCCCTCTCTCCTCATACTGACCTCCCCCTCCTCCCCGAGAGGACTTTGGAAGAGAGCACTGTGGAGTGTCTGCTATGTACTGATTGGATCTGTGGTCCTGGGTGGCAGTGCCATTGCTTGGGTAGGCAAGTCCAGGAGCAAGAAAGGTAAGGATTGGGGAATCTTACCCAAAAGAGAGCCTGCCTTGGCACACTTGCTTTCCATGTTGTTAGGAGTGCTGACATTAAACACACACTTCCTATGTGCTGGCTTCCATACGTTTCAGCCTCCCACCAGCCCTCCCTACTTTATAGAGGCCTGAGACTCAGAGTGGACAGCACTCCTCCATCCATACAGCTGGAAAGGAGCAGGCAGCAGCGGTCGGCTCCAGGCCCTGAATCTGGGCATTTAATAGGACATCACAGCTCTGGCACTGCAGCATCCTGAGTGGATGCCTTTGTTCCCTAGACTTGTATTACCAGTTTTGTGTGTGTTTTTTGTTTTTTTTTTTTTTGAGACAGAGTGTCGCTCTTGTTACCCAGGCTGGAGTGCAATGGCGCGATCTCGGCTCACCGCAACCTCCGCCTTCTGGGTTCAAGCAATTCTCCTGCCTCGGCCTCCTGAGTAGCTGGGACTACAGGCACGCGCCACCATGCCCAGCTAATTTTTTGAATTTTTAGTAGAGATGGGGTTTCACCACGTTGACCAGGATGGTCTCGATCTCTCGACCTCGTGATCCACCCGCCTCGGCCTCCCAAAGTGCTGGGATTACAGGCTTGAGCCACCGCGGCCGGCCAGTTTTGTGTTTTAAGAACACAAAATAACATTACCATTTTGTGTTCTGAGTCAGTACCTCCATGTTCTAGATGTCCCACAGAGACCTCCAGACATGTTCACAACTAACTTGAGCATCCCCCTCTCCCTCAACCTAGGGGCTTTTCCAGGGCTGCCTGCCCACGCAGTGGCACCACTACCCAATACCCAGATAGCAGGGTGCCCTCTCGGCTCCATGCTCCTACCTGGCCAGCCACCAACTCCTTTTATTCCAGCTCCAGTTCTCATCCTCTTCCCTGCCAGTATCTTAGACTCTCCTCAGTCTCACCCCTCCAATTTGTCCTTTACGTGGCTGAGCAAGTGCACATCCTAAAATGTAAAGCTTGATGGCTCATTCTCCGAACATGTCCCCATTGCCCTGTGGATAAAGTCCAGATCCTCTAATGTGTCTCAGACACTCTGCAGTCTGCCCACTGCTTCTCTCTTTCCCCGTCACCCTCCTACCCAGCCTCTGACCCAGCTGTGCTGAAGCACGTGTAGCTGTCTCAGTGACTATGCTCCCAGCCAGCTGGCCTTATCCCTCCCCACTCAGCCTTCTGTCCTGCCGAGTCCTGCAGCTCTGCCCTGCAGGGGCCTTATCACCAGTTTTCCTGGCCGCTTTTTTCACATCACAGTCACAACACAATGCCTGGCACCTGATAAATTCAAGAATTTTTGTCAAATGGATAAAACAAACATTCACCTAGACAACACTGGGTTTGTTTTCCTGTAGAAATATGATCATACCATAGTCCTATCAATATTATACTAATTTGTAGTGGACTTTGAGGCCTTAGAGACTTTCTGAGACCTTGAAAATCATGTGTTTCAGTGAACTAATTTTTTCACTGTAAACAGATCTAAACAACTAAGTAATTCACTCATTTTAGGAATAAAAATTCGAGGCCGCCTGTGTTTTCAAAGTGCTTTGGTATGTCTCTCACTAAAATGTAAGCTCTGTGAGAACTGTTACTCCCTTGCTACATGCCGTGGGCCTGGGTTAGCGCAGCACCTGACGCCCTATTAGTTCTCAGGAAATAAAGGTTATTGACTATGGCAGTACTGCTTAAAGGTACAGGAAAGCGTGAATATTTTTCCTTTGAATGGTTGTAATGGTGTCAGTCAACCAACTTACTAAAATAAATGTAAATTTTAAATTGTCAGGCTTAAATGCTTTGCTTTTTCTTAAGAATTCTGTGACTAGGGAATAAGGAGCGGGGAGTGGCCCACTGTTAAATGGTTAGATTTATTTTCTGATATTTGGGACCCAGTCTCTGAGGTCCAGCACCTAGCTTTTCATCCAGAACAGTGAAAGGAAACATCGACTCGCCTCATCAGCATTTGGTCCCTGTGTCTCCTCTAGTGTCATTTCCCTACGTATGTTGCTGACATGAGGCAACTGGGCACAATTAGCTTTGCCAAGAAAAGGAATGGTGAATTCTGTTGCTGCTACCCAGGGACCCTAAAAATTCGAATTATATTACTAATGCAAATTTCCAGCCACCACTCTGGGGACACTAGATGAGCCTGGGCCTTAATCCTTAGTACATCTTGATTTTTTTTTTTTTTCCATTCCTTATTTTTATACTCCATCCATCCTTTATTGTGCAAAATCTTTTTTTTTTTTTTTTTTAAGGCGGAGTTTCGCTCTTGTTACCCAGGCTGGAGTGCAATGGCACGATCTCGGCTCACCGCAACCTCCACCTCCCGGGTTCAGGCAATTCTCCTGCCTCAGCCTCCTGAGTAGCTGGGATTACAGGCATGTGCCACCATGTCCAGCTAATTTTTTGTGTTTTTAGTAGAGACAGGGTTTCACCATGTTGACCAGGATGGTCTCGATCTCTTGACCTCGTGATCCACCCGCCTCGGCCTCCCAAAGTGCTGGGATTACAGGCTTGAGCTACTGTGCCCGACCGATTGTGCAAAATCTTTTGGTTTCTGGAAAAGAAGTTCGGTTATGCTGATGTATGAGAGACCTTTTATCACTGGGTGGTTTGATTTGTTTTTCAGTCTGCTCCATCTGGACACAAGCATCTGACAGTAGAAGAGTTATTTGGAACCTCTTTGCCAAAGGAGCAGCCAGCAATTATGGGTCTGGATTCAGAAGAAGTGGAGAGGTTGCCAGGAGATGCCTCCCAGAAAGAGCCCAGTTCATTTCTACCATTTCCCTTTGAGCAATCAGGAGGAACCCCTCAATCAGAAACCCTGGGTGTCCCTTCTGCCCACCACTCAGTCCAGCCTGAAATCACTACCCCGGTGCTAATCACTCCAGCCTCCATCACACAGTCCAATGAAAAGCATGCCCCAAGCTACACAATCCCGTTGAGCCCTGTTCTCAGTCCCACTCTGCCAGCTGAAGCTCCTACTACACAGGTTCCCCCCAGCTTACCTCGAAACAGCACCATGATGCAGGCAGTGAAGACCACGCCTAGACAGAGGTCTCCACTCCTGAACCAGCCAGTCCCTGAGCTAAGCCATGCCAGTCTGATTGCCAACCAGAGCCCCTTCAGGGCCCCATTGAACGTGACAAACACAGCTGGCACATCCCTCCCAAGCGTTGATCTTCTCCAGAAACTCAGGTTGACCCCACAGCATGACCAAATACAGACACAACCACTTGGGAAAGGTGCAATGGTAGCCAGCTTTGCTCCGGTAGCTGGTCAGCTGGCCACACCTGAGAGCTTCATAGAGCCTCCCTCTAAGGCAGCAGCAGCGAGAGCAGCGGCCCCAGCCTCTCTGAGCAACATGGTGCTTGCTCCCCTTCAGGTAATGGCAGGAGGGTGTGGGTGGGTAGGGTGGGTAACTAATTGGATGGGATGAAACTACAAAGACCTTGGTTTTAACTGTCATGACACTGACAGTTTTAAAGCGTTGTCTCTTTAAAGTATGTCAGTGGCTAGGAGACAGGTGAGGTAAGAAGCCCTATCATGAACAACCAAGTAACATATTTTCTTATCTGGATATGCATTTTAGCTGGGGTTAGATGTTTTGCTTTTGTGCAACAGTTCCAGGAGTCCTCAATTGACTCATGACCAAATTATGCCAAAACTTAGCTCCCTTCCCAGCTCCCACTCTACTTTCCTACCTTGTGCCAAGTAACCTAGAGGTCCCATAAGAGCGTCCTAGACTTGGAGGTATGAGTTCAAATAAAGTTCCTTTTTTCACATTGCCTTATCAAGAAGTGTCTTGCTGCCTGGATCTCTCATCTCTACAGACTCAGCAGCAAAAATATGCCCAGGCTGAAGGACAGACATCACATGTTCTCACTTTATTTGAACTCATGGAAATAGAGAGTAGAAGGATGGTTACCAGAGGCTGGGAGGGGTGATGGGAAGGTGGGAGGAGGTGGGGATGGTTAATACATACAAAAAAAAAATAAGACCTAGTATTTGGTAACACCACAGGGTGACTATAGTCAATAATAATTTAATTGTACATTTTAAAATAAAAGTATAATTAGATTGTAACACAAAAAACATATTGGATACCCCATTTTCCATGATTATTATGCATTGCATGCCTATATCAAAACATGTCATATACCTCATAAGTATATACACCTATATACCCACAAAAATTAAAAATTATATATATTACTGGGCTGTCCCTGGCTCTTATAAGAGTTACAAGTTTTAGGTTTTACTTTTACTTTGTTGAGACAGTCTGACTCTATCACCCAGGCTGGAGTGCGATGACGCAATCTTGGCTCACTGCAGCGTCCGCCTCTGGGGTTCAAGTGATTCTCCTGCCTCAGCCTCCTCAGTAGCTGGGATTACAGGTGTGAGCCACTGCTCCTGGCTCAGGTTTTTCCTTAAAGATGCCTAAAAGGCTCTGCACACTCCTTCCCTCAGGAGCTAAAGAGGAGAGAGGCTGTCCCCAGAGCTCTCATGTAGTTTTGTTGGCTGCAGAGTTACAAGTTCCTGTTAGCCTCTTCCCTTGGGAATCTAGGGACTAGTTAACATCTGAACCATTTTCTATTACTAACCTAGATTTTCCACTAAAAAAGTCTTCTTCAATTAAGACTAAGAAGTCTTCTTAATTGAAACTTTTTTTTTTTTTTTTTTTTTTTTTTGAGACGGAGTTTCGCTCTTGTTACCCAGGCTGGAGTGCAATGGCTCGATCTCGGCTCACCGCAACCTCCGCCTCCTGGGTTCAGGCAATTCTCCTGCCTCAGCCTCCTGAGTAGCTGGGATTACAGGCACGTGCCACCGTGCCCAGCTAATTTTTTGTATTTTTAGTAGAGACGGGGTTTCACCATGTTGACCAGGATGGTCTTGATCTCTCGACCTTGTGATCCACCCGCCTCGGCCTCCCAAAGTGCTGGGATTACAGGCGTGAGCCACCGCACCTGGCCCTTAATTGGAACTTCTTAGGCCAGGCCCAGTGGTTCATGCCTGTATTCCCCGTACTGTGGGAGGCCAAGGCAGGTGGATCACCTGAGGTCAAGAGTTCAAGACCAACCTGACCAACATGGAGAAACCCCATCTCTACTAAAAATACAAAAATTGGCTGGGCATGGTGGTGAATGCCTGTAATCCCAGCTACTCAGGAGGCTGAGGCAGGAGAATCGCTTCAACCCAGGAGGCAGAGTTTGCAGTGAGCTGAGATTGCACCATTGCACTCCAGCTGGAGCAACAAGAGCAGGACTTCATCACCAAAAATAAAAATACAAAAGAAACTTACTTATATCCATCTATCTTTTCTTAAACATTTCAGTCTATGCAGCAGAACCAGGATCCTGAAGTATTTGTCCAGCCTAAGGTGTTATCCAATACCATCCCGGTAAGGACTCGCTTTTTCTTTTTTTTTTTCTTTCTTTTTTTTTTTTTTTTTTAAGACTAGTCAGGTGCCGTAGTGAGAAGGTAGAAAGAGTAGAACAAGGAGTTAGAGCTGTAACTTACTGTGAACAATCAGGACCCCTTTTTTCTGAAGAACACATTATATATTTTTAAATTCTTCTGCCGGATGTGAAGTAAAAGGTTGTCAGCTTAATGAAAAGAGTTAGCTGTGGAGCCAAGCCCATCTTAGAGGCATCTCCTAGACCAGGCCCTCTCCCACCCCCGTCCTGGTGGCGTCCATTGCCGTGGCCTCTGTGGATCTCAAGATATCTGCATGGATGTCTTCCCTGACTGTGTGTGTAGAGGGCAGGGTGGGCCATTACTCAGTATTTATGAATGGGTGACTGCTAAGAGTGTGGTAGCCTGGCTTCTCTAAAGAGGACTTCCCGGAAGAGCTGTGATGTCCCAGGTGGCAAAGCCACTATCCTGGTACAGTCCTCTCGTTTCCCATTGCTCTGAGAATACAGCCTCCCGGGCCTATGTCTTCTGTCCTGTTCGTCTTCCCTTCTTGCTTCGTTGTGTGTTGTCCTTACTCTCTAGCACCCACCAACCTTGCCTTGCACACAGGTTTTTTTTTAGTTCCTTAAAGTCATTCTTGTTTTCCTTTGAGCCGTTGTACCCCTCCTTGAGCCTTGGAATTTAAATTCTGACTGGTCTTATAAACACGACTCTTTCCTGTGTGTCTCGTCGTTCTGCATGGTGATCTGTCTGCAGGAGTTCTCAGCCTGCTTTTGCACCAAAAATAAATAAATAAAAGGTCAATAGCTCAGACGCCAAAAACCACACCCTTGAAACTGTGGCCAGCTCTGTGCTCTGTAAATGAGGAGGTGGTGTATAAGAGAAAGGAATGTAGATCTCTGTTGATTATATCAAATCTGAGAATTACTGAAAATACTGATTATTACTGGTTTAATATATTCAGATAATTGGCTGGAATTACCCTAGAAGCACATCTAAATGGAGGAGAGAGGTAGATGTTGGCTTTATTTCTAAGAAATTTTCTCATTGATACCTATAATGGTATAAAAAATAGATTAAACATAACTGGATTTTGTTTTTTGTTTTTTTGGAATGGAGTCTTGCTCTGTTGCCCAGGCTGGAGTGCAATGGTGCTATCTCGGCTCACTGCAACCTCCACTTCCTGGGTTTAAGCAGTTCTTCTACCCCAGCCTCCCAAGTGGCTGGAATTAAAGGCACCCATCACCACACTCAGCTAAGTTTTTGTATTTTTAGTAGAGATGGGGTTTCACCATGTTGGCCAAGCTGGTCTCACTCCAATTTCTGACCTCAAGTGATCCACCCACCTCAGCCTACCAAAGTGCTAGGATTACAGATGTGAGCCACTGTTCCGTGCCATAACTGGATTTTTAACTTCTTTTTTATTGTAGTATGATTTACATACACGAAAATACAGATTTTTAGAGGCCAGGTGTGGTGACTCACACCTGTAATACCAGCACTTTGGGAGGCCAAGGTGGGAGGATCACTTAAGCCCAGGAGTTCAAGATCAGCCTGGGTAATGTAGTGAGACCTTGTCGCTATTTTAAAAAAAAAGGAAAAAAAAAATGAGGCAGGAGGATTGCTTGAGCCCAGGAAGTTGAAGCTGCAGTGAGTGATGACCACACTACTGCACTCCCACATGGGTGACAGAATGAGAACTTGTCAAAAAAAAAAAAAAAAAAATGCAGATTTCTGTGGTTGGACATGGCTTCCCATAATGATTCTAGGACTTTCTTATGTAAATGGGCTCATCATCCTTAAGCTAATGGAAGTTTATAACCAGATGTCAAATGATAACCAGATGTCAAATGGTCAAATGCTCCTACTGAATGTTTACCTGAACCCAAAATAGTCTGTCTCTGAGCTCCAGTCTTCTGCTGCTTATGCATGTTTCCACATGGTCCCTATTCTGGGCCTGGCCACTGGCTTCTGCACTTTGGTACAGAATGACCATTGTTCCTCTCCAGGTTGCAGGTGCCCCACTGGTCACTGCAACGACCACTGCAGTGTCTTCAGTCCTGCTAGCCCCAAGTGTTTTCCAGCAGACAGTTACAAGATCTTCAGACCTGGAGAGGAAAGCAAGCTCCCCTTCTCCTCTAACTGTTGGAACGCCAGAAAATCAGAGAAAGCCTTCCATTATTCTCAGCAAGTCTCAGCTCCAGGATACATTAATACATCTAATAAAGGTATGTAGGATACCAATTGTATCTTTGAGTCTTCATTATTTAATGAAAGAAATTTTATAAATTCCTGCTACAGAATCAGCTCATAAAGTAAATTCAAAAGACTAGCTGGAGGTCGGGCAAAGTGGCTCACACCTGTAATCCCAGCACTTTGGGAGGCCGAGGTGGGCCAAAATAAAAAAAAAGACTAGCTGGGAGTCCTGTTTCTCTTTTTTTGAGCATACAGTCCTGGTGGAGAAATACCTCAGTGAACTCAAAATACTGATCATGATTTTCTCTGGGTGGTGGGATTATCAGTTATACAAATCATCTATACAATTTTTTTCCTAAGCTGTTATCAAGGAAGTAAAATCTGATGAGGTAAAAGTGACGTTCATATTCTTTACCATCTCTTCTAGAATGATTCCAGCTTCCTCAGTACACTTCATGAAGTCTACTTGCAGGTGCTGACGAAGAACAAAGACAACCACAACCTATGACTGGAGCAGAATGAGTCTAAAGGCAGAGCACCAACCTCAGAGACAAATAGGCTTCATCATGGAAACTTCTGAGCAGAACATTGAGTTTGAGAATCCTGAAATTGAGCCTATGAGAAAGAGACTTATTTCTTAAGAATGTTTTCCAAGTGACATTCTCAGTGATAATGGAGGTTTCACTGTGAAGCATCACCAGCAGACCTTTGTTTTGACAAAAAAAAAATCATTGTGTTAAGTTATGTGGGTCTTTTCATCAGTTAGGAGCAAGGCTGTGGAATAAGGAGTCTGATTCTCGCTTTACTTTCAAGGACTTACAGAGCAGTAGTCACCAGCCTCACAGCAGAAGTTCAGCCCGGCCAGCACCCCTTCCCCCAACCTACCCCATAGAAACGGGCATCGGGCTGACAGTCAAGTTCTGAACAGAGTAGAAGGCAGCTCTGCAAAGTAGCTTCAGGTTTTTAGGACCAGAATTTAAGTTGGCAAATTAGGAATTACTTGCCCGAGTGAAGTATATTTTATATGAACGCCCCATTTGGGCCTTAAAAGTTGTGAAATTTCTTAATAGCGTTTTGTTTTTAAGTGCCCCAGTCCTGCCACGCAGCAGGCCCCCAGTGCAGCATTACCATTTGAATAGGGCACTGTCAGGCTCTGGTGGTGTGGACGCAGGCTTGTCACACCTTTGAAGGAAAGGCTGGGGCTGGGAGTGCCCACATCCTATCAAATCTTCATTTTAAGTTAAGCTCTCCAGTGGTTGTGAAAACGTTAAGTTTGTGTGTGGAGCACATTCTTATTTTCCTCTTCTGTCACTGTTGGTTGTTTTCCTTAACACTTTGACAAAAGGACCAGTGGACCAATCTGACGACACCATTCTGGTTCCTTTCCTTGAGTGTACTGAGAATAGTTTTAAAGCTATGCAGAAAAGGGAGCTGTTATTCACACTGCCCTAATTTTGTTGTAGAATTATGGAGTTAAAAGAAAATGTGATTCCAAACTCTACCAGTGTATTCCTAGGCTGTGAGTACTTTCCCAGCCCAAAGTGTGAAAATATGTAAAGATGCTTTGTTATGCTGCTATTGATCTGCCATGATTTCTATTTATTCTTTTATGGCATGTAATGGTGTTTAGTAAGATTTTAATGTAGATTTTGATTTATTTCAGCAATAGTAATTTTAAGATATTCTTTGAATGAAAGTGTCTTCGTTTCTATGATACAGGTCATTTTGTAGTATTTAACCAATTAAGATGCACTGCTTACTTTTCTGAGCACTATTTAATGATGGGGTAAAAACCCAATTGGCTCAACCAGCTAGCATAAGGATTAGCTGTGAATAATGCTGACAGATATGATGGTTCCTTGGGAACAATCATTTAAGCTTTAATGGTAACTCAATCATAAGTCCATAGATTATTTTTTTCTAGCTGAAATTTTAGAAAATTACTTGTGAATGACATATTTGTTTTAGTTTGGTCTTAGTTTTTAGCATAAAGAATGATTGGCTTTTGTTGATCTAAACATGCTTCCTGGACAGGGTTTCTGCTTCTCATTTTAGTGTCTTCTGTCACTGTCTACCTAATTATGTGTGAATTGTGCAGAATTCAGGGAAGCTTATAAGTTTTCATGCTCAATTATGAATAGTTTGTTTTCACAGATAGTGTGTAAATTAAGCAACCAAAAATGAATTGCTTATGCATCATCTGGGAATGAGAAAGTTATAGTAGGATACAGAGTGTTGCTGACACCAGGAGATGATGTCTAGGGAGCCACGTGACTTCCATAAAGTGGACGCACCAAGAGGTGTGATCACACCCCAGGTGTGTCTCAGTGGGCTTTGGTGAACAGACGAATCAAGGGATTCTTGAATTGAAATTATGCTTTTAAGTATGTAATATGAGAAAGTTAAGAGAGAATATCCTAAAGAGAGTCTGTAATCATATTAATTTTCACCTTTAATGCTAGGAATGGATATGATAGACAGTAAAGAGAATCTATGGTAAGGCTTCCTTAGTGTGAAAGTAAACTTAAGTGCCCGAGTCATGGGGACTTGAAAAGGGTAAACCTGTTTCGCCTCCCAAATTTATATATTCAAAGCATTTACTTAAAATTCAGAAGCCAGAAGTTCATGTCATGATTACCAGGAAGTTCAGGCCAGAATGAATCCCTAGAGAAACCAGGCCAAGCCTGGATAATTGCAGTTGGATGATCCTGGCCGGAAAGTCACGGTTCAGTTGCCTTATTCCTAGTTCAGGCTTACTATCTAGAACCTCATGCTAGCTTAGGTTGCATGTTTACATTGCTGCAGTGTCTTTACTGGAACCTTAGTTGAATCAAAATGACACTGAGATGGAGATGCTTCTGGCTAGATTTCAAAGAACCCCTGGAGACCTGCATTTAGACCACTCTGTCCATTTGTGTGCCCACCCCTACCCCAGGGTCTAAGTGTAGGCTCCAAGAGAAGCAGCCTGGAGCTTGGAGGAAAGGTGTGTCTGGGGGGCCACTGGAGGTGGTGCTGCTCTTCGTTTTGTTGTAGTTAATGTGATGTCTTTGCATGGACTCACACCTCCCAGACAGCCTTGTTCCTTTAAGGCAGAAGCTCCTCTTCTTTGTGTACCTCCTGGGATTCGTGACGTGTGAGATTTGGCCTGCTTGACTTTGAACTCAAGTTTTTCAAGTGACTCTCGGTGTTGGGAGAAGCATTTCATGCTGTCCACCTGTATTATGTCCAGAACTCACCTTCGAAGACTTAGGTGTAGCCATCACAGAGAGTGGTATTTTATTAAGAACCCAAGTCCCAGCCTGACCAACATGGTAAAACACCTTCTCTACTAAAAATACAAAAATTAGCTGGGCATGGTGGTGCACACCTGTAATCCCAGCTATTTAGGAGGCTGAGGCAAGAGAATCACTTGAACCCAGGAAGCGGAGGTTGCAGTGAGCTGAGATTGTACCACTGCACTCCAGCCTGGGTGACAGAGCGAGACGCCATATCCAAAAAAAAAAAAGCCCAAGTCAAGCTGAGCCCCTCCCTACAGGGGATACACAGGCTTAGTTTAGAATATGTCTGACCAGAATTTGCATGTCAAGCATTTATTCTTTTCCTGGCCTATTTTTTCTTGTAGAAATTATATAAACCCTATCAAATCCACTACTAGGTAAATTTTTAAACCATGCAGCTTTATTACTCTCCTCCCCCAAAGAATGTAGTTTGAAATTTTCTCATTTCGGTAATAGAGGCCCTAACTGCCATTGTGTTACTAATAATGCAACATGAAAATGAAGGTGCCTAACTGCTCAGAAAACAAAATCAGCCATCACACTGTAACTCTGAGAGGCATGAGAGGTGGCAGAGGCACGAGTGGGCTCGGCCCGTGTGAGTGAGGGAAACTGAGGTATCACAGGGCGCGCGTCCCGCGTCCTGGCTGCACATTTGCTGCGGAGCACGTGTTTCCTTCTTGCGTCCCTTCGGTTTTCTTCAGTTGTGTTCACTGTACCTTCTGGAACCGTAGTGCCCTGTGTTTTCAAGTGTCTGAAATGTTAAGATCTGAACAAAGTCAAGCAGCTTCCACCAGGCTTTTTTACAGCTGTGCTTGAGAACACTTCCCAGTGGATCAGGGCCTCGAGGAGCCCGTTTTTCGGCAAGTTCAGCAGGTATGTGCAATGTTTTCCCTCGGTTTTGTATTTGACATCTTCATTTAGAATGCTAAGATGCAATATCAGTCACTTCAAAGTATATGTGTTCTAAATGGTTTTTTATTCTGTATTACTGCTTTGGCCGTGTGGCTCTCATGACTTTCATTGTACCAGATTCTCAGCTCCCTGAAACGTGGGGATGAGAAGCTCTGGAATTACAGCAACGTTTTTGTTTCATGAGCGCAATACTGTATCATTAACATTTTTAATGGTATGGATTTTATACCATCTGTGTATGTTTGCAAATATTAAGTTATTACATGTTTTAAAATGATCGTTTTTCATCCTAAATTTTATATGTTTGCAAATATATTTTTTTAATAAAATTTCAAAACCAAGTTTTAGCACCTACTAAAATTTAATTGTGTTTTTATTTAATTTGTAAGAATAGGGACTTTTGAATGAGTTGCTGCTACACTTTGGCAGAGCTCCACACTGGTGAGATGGGATGAGGCGAAAAAACAAAATTGACAAAACCGTTAACAGATCTTCTATAATTCATAAGCATGACCATTAGGTGTTCACACACACACACACACACACACACACATATACACACACGAGACGTGGCATCCTGAAACGTTACAATGTCGGGACATTGCCTGTCTGACCCACAAAAAACAAAGAAAACTGTTATCTTGGGAGGCCAAAGTTGGTGGGTCACCTAAGGTCAGGAGTTCAAGACCAGTCTGACTAACATGGAGAAACCCCATCTCTACTAAAAATACAAAATTCACCGGGCATGGTGGCACATGCCTGTAATTCCAGCTACTTGGGAGGCCGAGGCAGGAGAATCACTTGAACCCAGGAGGTGGAGGTTGCGGTGAGCCGAGATCACGCCACTGCACTCCAGCCTGGGCAACAAGAACGAAACTCTGTCTCCAAAAAAAAAAAAAAAAAAAAAGGGCCGGGCGCGGTGTTTCTATGATAGTGTTTTGTAGATAGTGTTTTTTGATTGATTGATTGAGATGGAGTCTCACTCTGTCATCCTGGCTGGAGTGCAGTGGTATAACCCTAGCTTACTACAGCCTTAAACTCCTGGACTCAAGCCATCCTCCAGTCTCAGCCTCCTGAGTAGCTGGGACTACAGGCGTGTTTTGCCACACCCAGGTACTTAATTTTTTTTTTTTGAGATGGAGGCTCTTGTACCCAGGCTTGAATGCAATGGCACAATCTCGGCTCACCGCAACCTCCGCCTCCTGGGTTCAGGCAATTCTCCTGCCTCAGCCTCCCGAGTAGCTGGGATTACAGGTACGTGCCACTATGCCTGGCTAATTTTTTGTATTTTTGGTAGAGATGGGGTTCTTGCTATTTTGCCCAGGCCGGTCTCAAACTCTTGAGCTCAAGTGATCCACCTGCCTCGACCTCCCAAGGTGCTGGGATTACAGGTGTGAGCCACTGCGCCCAGCCCATCAATATTTTATTTTATTTTGGAGATGGAGTCTCACTCTGTTGCCTAGCTTGGAATGCAGTGACATGATCTTGGCTCACTGCAACCTCCACCTCCCAGGTTCAAGTGATTCTCCTGCCTCAGCCTCCCAAGTAGCTGGGATTACAGGTGCCTGCCACCATGCCCAGCTGATTTTTGTATTTTTAGTAGAGAAGGGGTTTTTGCCATGTTGGCCAGGCTGGTCTGAACTCCTGGCCTCAGGTGATGCACCAGTCTCCATCAATATTTTAAATACAGATGTTAATGCTCCACAGGCTGCACATCTTTCCCCACGTGAGTCCACATTCTTTCCTACACTGGGATTACCACTGGCACAGAGGAGGGTCAACCACTGTTCGCCTTTGGTTGGATGTTTGCAATGCTTCTGCTATTATACTGCAACAAACAATACTTGTGCTTTCCCTCCATCCAGCACTGTCCCTCAAGGAGAGAGGGCTTTTTTTCTGGTCGCTCCGGCAACATGACCCTGCTCGTCCTTGGCCAATCCCAGGGCCAGACTGGATCTTCGGCCCTCTGACTCACTCTAGAAGGCCAGGGACTGGAGAGGCCTGGAACTCCTTGGAGCTAAGTGCCAGTGTGAGGCCAGCCAGGCCCTGCCAGGCCTGCTTTCCTCATGCATAAAGAAAAGATGCCGAGTCATTGCAACTTGCACTTTCTGAGTAGTGCGGTCGGGCCCTCAGTACCTCCCAGTGTGAGGAGCAGGGAGCTGCTTTCCGGCAACGCCCTACAGCTCCTGTTGACTCCTGCCCAGGGGCACTGGACAGGCAGGGCTAGGCAGGGGCCGTGCAGGTGACAGACAGGATGCCCTTAGGGACCCCTCCTGATGAAGCAGGGAGAGATCTTCATCCTTGTCCCCTTTTCTTCTTCTTCCTTTTTTTTTTTTTTTTTTTTTTTGAGATGGAGTCTCACTCTGTCATCAGGCTGGAGTGCAGTGGTGCAATATCGGCTCACTGCAACCCCTGCCTCCCAGATTCAAGTGATTCTCCTGCCTCAGCCTCCTGAGTAGCCAGGATTACAGGCATGCACCGGCACATCCAGCTAATTTTTGTATTTTTAGTAGAGATGAGGTTTCACCGTGTTGGCCAGGATAGTCTCGATCTCGTGACCTCATGATCCACCCGCCTTGGCCTCCCAAAAGTGCTGGGATTACAGGCATGAGCCACCGTGCCCAGCCCCTTGTCCCCTCTTTCTGGTACCTCCTGGGTTTCCCTGAGCAAGGCTGGGGTGGTGGAGGGAGCTATTTTGTTCTGATGAGTATCAAAGATTAAAGCTTTTATTTTGTGTTGTGAGGAGATTAAGCGGATTTTCTCCTGGGCTGGTTGTTGAATAGCTGAGAGTGAAACTGGCTTCTTAGAGTAGGACTAAAAAGCTCCGAAGAGCGGTTTACAGAGGGGTTGCTTAAGCACTGCAAGCCACGGCTCCTCCTGGAAAACTCGAAACCATCAAGGGTGCCTCCCTTGTAAGGTGGTCTGAGAAGGTGACTGAGGAGATATGTGAAGTCCCAAGCCAGGGTTCCTTGGCCCCAAACACATGACTTTTACACACTCTCTTCCCATCCTTGCCTCCAGAATTACCAAGGGCACCCAGTCAGACATCCGGTTCTAGTGACTTGGACAGGCATTAAAAAAGCATTCACTCTGTGCCACTGTGCAAAAGAGAAAAGTGGAGCTGCTGCTGGCCGCCTGAGCAGGGCAGGGAAGTGTTTGCCGTCACTGATCCTCTGACACTCATCAATTCATTTTCCAGGGTGTGTGTGCCAGGCACAGTGCTGGATGCCCCAGCAGCAAGCGTTTATGCCATGCTGTCCTGTGATTTGTACAAAGAATTGCCTGCTGAGTTTGTAGATCAGGGAAGGCTCCAAGGTAGGGTGACCATGGACAGCCAGTTTTGAAATAACAGAATTTCTGGCCGGGCACAGTGGTTCATGCCTGTAATCCCAGCACTCTGGGAGGCCGAGGTGGGTGGATCACCTGAGGTCAGGAGTTCAAGACCAGCCTAGCCAACATGGTGAAACCCCATCTCTTTTCTTTTCTTTTTTTTTTTTTTTGAGACGGAGTTTTACTCTTGTTACCCAGGCTAGAGTGCAATGGCGCGATCTCGGCTCACCGCAACCTCCGCCTCCTGGGTTCAGGCGATTCTCCTGCCTCAGCCTCCTGATTAGCTGGGATTACAGGCACGCGCCACCATGCCCAGCTAATTTTTTTGTATTTTTAGTAGAGACGGGGGTTTCACTATGTTGACCAGGATGGTCTCGATCTATTGACCTCGTGATCCACCCGCCTTGGCCTCCCAAAGTGCTGGGATTACAGGCTTGAGCCACCGCACCCAGCTGAGGGTTTTTTTAAATAGAGACGGTATTTCACCATGTTGGCCAGGCTTGTCTTGAACTCCCGACCTTGTGATCCGCCTACCTTGGCTTCCCAAAGTGCTGAGATTACAGGTGTGAGCCACCGCCAGGCGCAGTGGCTCACGCCTGTAATCGCAGCACTTTGGGAGGCTGAAGCAGACAGATTGCTTGAGCTCAGGAGTTTGAGACCAGCCTGGGCAACATGGCCAAACCCTTATCTACAAAAAAATATTAAAATTAACCCAGTGTGGTGGCACACACTCCCAGCTACTCAGGAGGCTGAGGTAGGAGGATCATTTGAGCCCAGGAGGTCAAGGCAACAGTGAGCTCTGATCATGCCACCGGGCTCCAGCCTGAGTGACAGAATAAGATCCTGTCTCAAAAAAAAATAAAGTAAATTCCACTCTTCTAATTATTTTGAAATATACAGTAAATTATTGCTAACTGTATTTGCCCTATTGTGTTACTGAACACTGGGCCTTATTCTAACTGTTTTGTGCCCCTTAACCAACCCCTCTTTATCTACCACACCCCCACTACCCTTCCCAGCTTCTGGTAATTACCATTCTACTCTACCTCCATGAGATCCACTGTTTTAGCTCTCCCATATCAGTGAGAACATTCGGTATTTGTCCTTCTGTGCCTGGCTTATTTTACTTAACATAATGATCTCCAGTTCCATCTGTGCTGCTGCAAATGATAGGCTCTCATTCTTTTTTATGGCTGAATAGTACTCCATTTGTGTTATGTATCAAATTTTCTTTATCTTTGCATTCATTGAAGGATGCTTAGGTTACTTCCACATCTTTTTTTTTTTTTTTTTCTTTTTCTTTCTTTTTTTTTTTTTTGAAAGAGGGTCTTGCTCTGTCACCCAGGCTGGAGTATAGTGGCATGATCTTGGCTCATTGCAACCTCTGCCTCCCAGGCTCAAGGGATTCTTGTGCCTCAGCCCCCCAGGTAGCTAGGATTACAGGCACACATCACCACACCCAGCTGATTTTTTGTATTTTTCTTAGAGATGGGATTTTGCCCTATTGGCTGGGCCGATCTTGAACTCCTGACCTCAAGTGATCTGCCTGGCTCTGCCTCCTGCTGGGATTACAGGCATGAGCCACCACACCCAGCCTGCCTCCATATCTTGATGAAATATATTTGGCCTTTGCCCCTAGTTCCTGTCACAGAGCTAAAAACCCTTGGAATTTCCTTAGCAAAAGGAGTGTCTTTTGCTCCTCATAAGCCACTCTTTGATCACACCTGAGTTTGTGCTAACAGTGACTTGATCTATCTGTTATCCAAGCTGGAATGCAGTGGTACAGTCATAGCTCACTGCAGCCTCAGACTGCTGGGCTCAAGCAATTCTCCCACCTCAGCTCCTGCGTAGGTGGAGCCCCTAGGTAGGCTCATGATGGGACAGTCCCTGGAAAGACCAAGTAATTAGAGGATTAGAGGTCTGGAACATTCAGCCCCCTCGCCCCACATACCTAACCCTATCCAGCTCTTCATCTGGCTATTTCTCTGATTCCTTTGTAATATCCTTTATAATAAGCTGGTCAATATAAGTAAAATGTTTCCCTGAGTTCTGTGAGCCACTCTACCATGTTAATTGAACCTGGGGAAGGGATCTTGGGAATCTCAATTTATAGTAAGTTCCTTGGAAGTTGCGAGGCCAAGACTTGTGATTGGTATCTGAAGTAGATAGTCTTATGAGACTGAGCTCTCAGTCTGTGGGATCTAACACTATCTCCAGATAGGCAGTGTCAGAATTGAGTGGGGTTAGAAGACACACAGCTGGTGTCCACTGCAGGATTGCTTAGTGCGGAGAAATCCTTACACATTTTGTTGACCAGGGGTCACAGAAGTGTTCTGTGCTGTAGTGACTATCCGAGAATTAAAAAACAAAACAAAACAAACAAAAAAAAAACACACACACACACTTTGATTTTTTTTTTTTCTCTATCCCTCAATACCAAAATCATCGAATTATACAATTTTAAGGGAGGATAGATTTCAGGGCATGTTCATTTTATCTCAAAATGAGATTAAAAACTGTGATAAGGGCCGGGCGCGGTGTCTCACGCCTGTAATCCCAGCACTTTGGGAGACCGAGGCAGGTGGATCACGAGGTCAAGAGATCGAGACCATCCTGGTCAACATGGTGAAACCCCGTCTCTACTAAAAATACAAAAAAATTAGCTGGGCATGGTGGCACGTGCCTGTAATCCCAGCTACTCAGGAGGCTGAGGCAGGAGAATTGCCTGAACTCGGGAGGCAGAGGTTGCAGTGAGCCGAGATCACGCCATTGCACTCCAGCCTGGGTAACAAGAGTGAAACTCCGTCTCAAAAAAAAAGAAAAAGAAAAAACAACTGTGATTAAAAAAAAAAAAAGCGACTAGGTACAGTAGCTCATACCTGTAATCCCAGCACTTTGGGAGTCTGAGGTGGGTGGATTGCTTGAGCCCAGGAGTTTGAGACCAGCCTGGGCAACACAGCAAAACCCCGTCTCTACAAAAAAAATTAGTACAGCATAATGGCACACACCTGTGGTCCCAGCTACTCAGGAGGCTGAGGCAGGAGGATCACTTGAACCCGGGAGGTGGAGGTTCCAGTGAGCTGAGATCAGATGACTGCACTCCCGCCTGGGTAACAGCCTGGGTAATAGAGTGAGACCCTGTCTCAAAAAAAAAAAAAAAAAAAAAAAAAGAGGCAATATATGTGAAAGAAAAGAGAGGGGAAAGTCATGTGTGCTTGGCTGGGCTGGCGCCCAGCAGAGTCAAGGAGCCGGTGCATTTTTCCCCCGTCTCCAGGCTCCCTTTCCTCACCTTTGTCTCCCTTTCATAGGGCTCTTGCCCAGTCCCAGAACTCTGGAGTTTGCAGACATCCTGGAGAAAGTGATTTGCAAAACTCATGTCAGCATTCTCTCCTCTCATTACACTTCCCTTTGCTACTGGCCCGAGAGGCCCAACACCTTCCCACCCCCTACACACAATTGCCCAGAGAAGTTTATGGGTCTATGACCTGAAAACTATTGGCAGTCCTCCAGCCCTACTGAACCTAGTTGGATTTGTTTTCCCAGACAGAGAATGGCCCCAAGGAACTCTGACTTTGCACACGGGGCCCAGCACAAGGAGAGAATTCAACCTCTGTGTACGGCAAGAATAAGCCTATTTTACAGATGTGAGGAAACAGGCCCAGAGGAAGGGCTCCACCGAAGGCCATGCAGGTCGTGGGCTCATCTCTCCTCCCACTCTGTCAATTCCACAATGGGACCTTGCCAGTTGGAAGCAAAGGTGATAAGTGGCAGAACCAGACTTGCTGACCAGCTCTCTGCCAAATATGTATCCAGAGCTCTGGCAAAGTTGCCACCCTCCTCAAGGCCCGCTGAGGACTCTGGTTCAGGAGATAACTCACCAGGAGGAAAAGGGTTTAGGCATCAAAACGTTAACTGCGGGGCAATACCCAATGATGAACTGCCGGAAGGGCCTGAACGCTCAGCCCTAAGGGATGGTTAGATGAGGACACGGCCCTATGATGGGACAATGCACAGCTAGTAAAAAGGACGTCTTGGAAGAATTTTGAAATGCTAATGAGAAAGTATAGGAGGAAGATGGTTTTACATAATCCTGGCAATGCTTTTTTTTTTTTTTTTTTTTTGAGATGGAGTTTTGCTCTTTCTTTAAGGCTGGAGTGAAACAGTGAGATCTCAGCTCACTGCAACCTTTGCCTCCAGGTTCAAGCAATTCTCCTGCCTCGCCTTCTCAAGTAGCTGGGATTATAGGTGCCCGCCACCACAACTGGTTAATTTTTGTATTTTTAATAGAGGTGGGGTTTCCATGTTGGCCAGGCTGGTCTTGAACTCCTGACCTCAGTTACCCATTAGCCTCAGCCTCCCAACATGCTAAGATTACAGGCATGAGCCACTGCACCTGGCCAACAATGCATTTAAAAAAAAAAAAAAAAAGGAATTCACAGCCGGGCGTGGTGGCTCATGCCTGTAATCCCAGCACTTTGGGAGGCCAAGGCGGGTGGATCATGAGGTCAAAGAGATTGAGACCATCCTGGTCAACATAGTGAAACCCCGTCTCTACTAAAAATACAAAAAATCAGCTGGGCATGGTGGCACGTGCCTGTAATCCCAGCTACTCAGGAGGCTGAGGCAGGAGAATTGCCTGAACCCAGGAGGCGGAGGTTGCGGTGAGCCGAGATCGTGCCATTGCACTCCAGCCTGGGTAACAAGAGCGAAACTCCGTCTCAAAAAAAAAAAAGGAATTCACAGTAGCAAACCTACTGAGCAATGACTGTTTCAGCTTTGTCTCACAACCTGAGGTACATATCCATCCCCTGCTTTGCAGCCCATCTCCAGCCCCTGACACCGACCCGGTTTTATTTATTTATTTATTTTATTTTATTTTATTTTATTTTATTTTATTTTTTTTTTTTTTTTGAGACGGAGTTTCGCTCTTGTTACCCAGGCTGGAGTGCAATGGCGCGATCTCGGCTCACCGCAACCTCCGCCTCCTGGGCTCAGGCAATTCTCCTGCCTCAGCCTCCTAAGTAGCTGGGATTACAGGCATGCACCACCACGCCCAGCTAGTTTTTTTATATTTTTAGTAGAGACGGGGTTTCACCATGTTGACCAGGATGGTCTCGATCTTTCGACCTCGTGATCCACCCGCCTCGGCCTCCCAAAGTGCTGGGATTACAGGCTTGAGCCACCACGCCCGGCCTTATTTTATTTTTTTGAGACAAGATCTGGCTCTGTCACCAAGGCAAGAATGCACTGGCACAATCATGGGTCACTGCAGCCTCAAACTCCTGGACTCAACCAAGCCTCCAACCTCAACCTCCCATGTAGCTGGGACCACAGGCACATGCCACCATGCCCGGCTAATTTTTAATTTTTTTTTTTTTTTTTAGTTGGAGTCTCGCTCTGTTGTCCAGGCTGGAGTGCAGTAGCAGGATCTCAGCTCACTGCAACCTCTGCCTCCTGGGTTCAAGCAATTCTCCTGCCTCAGCCTCCTGAGTAGCTGGGACTACAAGCGTGCACCACCACACCCGGCTAATTTTTGTGTTTTAGTAGAGACGAGGTTTTGCCATGTTAACTAGGCTGGTCTGGAAATCCTGATCTCAGGTGATCCAGAATAATCCCAGAGTGCTGGGATTACAGGTGTGAGCCACCACGCCTGGCCTAATGTTTTAATTTTTAATTTGTAGAGACAGGGTTGTCCAGGCTGGTCTCATGCTCCTGGCCTCAAGCAATCTTTCTGCCTTAGCCTCCCAAAGTGCTGAGATTACAGGTGTGTATGAGTCACCGTGCCCAGCCTATTTTCTTCATAACAAATATAAATCAATATTTGTCAAATGAGCAAGCAATTTTTTTTTTTTTTTTTTTTTTTGAGACAGAGTCTTGCTCTTGTCACCCAGGCTGGCCTGCAGTGGTGCGCTCTCAGCTCATTGTAACCTCTGCCTCCCAGGTTGAAGTGATTCTTCTGCCTCAGCCTCCTGAGTAGCTGGGATTACAGGCACGCACCACCACACCAGCTAATTTTTGTATTTTTAGTAGAGATGGGGTTTCATCATGTTGGTCAGGCTGGTCTTGAACTTCTGACCTTGTGATCCTCCTGCCTCAGCCTCTCAAAGTGCTGGGATTACAGGCGTGAGCCACTGCGCCTGGCCATGAGCAAGCAATTTTAACAGTAGTCCCCTTTGAGTGGAATAGTGCATGATTTCAGTTCACTTTGAAATTTTCTGGACCAACCATGATGGTTTATGCCTATAATACCAGCACTTTGGGAGACTGAGGTGGGAGGATTGCTTGAGCCCAGGAGTTAGAGACCAGCCTGGGCAACATGGCAAAACACCATCTCTACCAAAAATACAAAAAAAATGAGCTGGGCATGGTGATGTGTGCCTGTAGTCCCAGATACTCAGGAGGCTGAGGTGGGAGAATCCCTCTGAGCCCAGGAGATGGAGATTGCAGTGAGCCGAGATTGTGCCACTGCACTCTAACCTAGATGAAAGAGCAAGACTCAGTCTGGGGGAAAAAAAAAAAAAAAAAATCTGTACTTTCAGGTTTTTCCGACTTCGATAATCAGAAATGTTTTTAGGCTGGGCATGGTGGCTCACAGGTATAATCCCAGCACTTTGGGAGACCAAGGTGGGTGGATCACCTGAGGTCAGGAGTTGGAGAACAGCCTGGCCAACATGGTGAAACCCCGTCTCTACTAAAAACACAAAAATTGGCTGGGTGCAGTGGTGTGCACCTGTAATCCTAGCTACTCGGGAGGCTGAGGCAGGAGAATCACTTGAACCTGGGAGGCAGAGGTTGCAGTGAGCTGAGATCATGCCACTGCACTCCAGCCTGGGAGACAGAGTGAGACTCTGTCTCAAACAAGGGAAAAAAAAAAAAAAATACAAAAATTAGCTGGGCCCAGTGGCATATGCCTGTAGTCCCAGCTACTTGGGAGGCTGAAGCAGGAAAATCACGTGAACTCGGGAGGTGGAGGTTCTAGTGAGCTGAGATGGAGCTACTAAACTATAGCCTGGAGGACAGAGCTAGACCGTCTCAAAAAAGAAGAGGAAGGAGGAGGAGGCGGAGGAGGAAGAAGAAGAATTAAGAATTTTTAAAAAGCAAAAATTAATTGAGTGCAAGAGAAATCAGACATTCCGTGGATGAACTGAACCATTTGTGTTCTCATCTTCCTGGGAGCAACATTATCAAAAGAGGCATTTCCCCAAAAATATCTCCAGAAGAAAATTTCAGGCATTGAGAGGAGAGATAGATGTAATAAAACTCAGTCAACCTACATGCCCCTTTTGGGTACTCAGGAGCAAGGCTGTCTACTCAGCACAGGAGGGCACGAGCTTGCCACTCACCCCACGAGGACTCCTCCCAGGCCCCTGCAGGAGGCCAACCCTGGATATGAATCAAAGACAGTGTCCTGAGGACCCAGAGCTGGATGTTGGTTCCTTTGCAAGCCCTGTGCTGGCTTGGGGCTTCCAGAGGCTGGCCCAGGCATGCCCCGGGAGCACACTCGTGGGCCCAGCCCTGCCAAAGCAATGCCCAGTGCTGTCACTCAGGAACGCAGCTGCCCAGGGCCCATTCATGCCTCATCAGTGACCACTTGGTGAGCATGCAGGAGCACATCAGGATGGCTTTGCCCTGAGTTTTATGTGGATAGCAAAGCAAGGACAGAAGAGGCACCATCAAGCTCCCACCGCCTGGGGCTTTGCTCCCAACCCAAAAACATCCAGGGCAGCAGCCTGGCTTATGAAACACAGGAGCAGCTTTACATAATCATAGGAAACGAAAAGAAAATGTGTGTCCAGAAAAAATGCAACTCAGCCCCAACTTCACTAGCTACTTTTTCAAGATAGAATTTTCTTTTTCTTTTTTTGTTTTGTTTTGTTTGTTTGTTTGAGACGGAGTCTAGTTTTGTCTCCCAGGTTGGAACACAGTGGAGTGATTTTGCCTCACTGCAACCTCCGCCTCCCAGGTTCAAGTGATTCTCCTGCCTCAGCCTCCCAAGTAGCTGGGATTACAGGACCCCACCGAAACGCCAGGCTCATTTTTGTATTTTTAGTAGAGACGGGGTTTCACCATGTCGGCCAGGCTGGTCTGGAACTTCTGACCTCAAGTGATCCGCCTGCCTTGGCCTCCCAAAGTGCTGAGCCTACAGGCGTGAGCCCACGCCCAGCCTACTTTGCTATTTTCCTGATTATAAAAGTCGACCGTCAGCGGGTCTCTTAACAACAACAAACATGTGAGGGGTGTGTGAGCATTGTCTGTGAGTGTGAGTGTCAAACAGTTCCTGCAACCTGGGGTTCCTCTTTCCTGACTTTAGTGCAGCCCCCTCTGGGTTCCCAAAACACAGGGGACACGAAGAGGTGGAACAGGACTTCCTGACACGGCCAGTCTCCCACGCCAGGGCATTTCAGGCTGAAAGGCAATTCAGAACTCTCTGCTCCACATTCCATTCTAGGCAGCCACTACAATCCATCAGCCCTGTCTCAGTGATCAAAGCCATCGTCCAGTAACAATACTGGGTGGCATGGCACCCCTCAGGACCCCGACCCCCCTCAGGTCCCTTTTAGTGATCCTGGAGATCTCTGGGGAGTGGCTGTGGGTAACTCTTTGTGGGAACTCGCACTATCCCGGATCCTCTGAAGGTGCCCTTCTGCCTAGTGCTGCACAGGTCCTGGGGGACAGCTCAGATTCCAGCATGTGGCTCTGCTCTGAGGTCACTGTGGCCTCTGCTGGCACCTGATGCCGGCAGCGGGACATTTGTGCCACTTCCTACCCTCCAACAGAGCACCTTTGTGTCTCTGTTTCTAGAAAGGCCAGAATGAAGGGCACTAGCACTTGCTGGCTGTGTGTCCTCAGGCACACCACTTGACATTCATGCTTTCATTCTGCAGGCATTCATTGAGGACCTATTGTATATCAGACCCAATTGTAGTCCCTGGGGATAGAGCCAGGGACAAGAGACTGCATCCTGGCTCTCCTGGAGCTGACAGATCATGTAGATAGGCAGATAGCCCTGCAGAGACCAGGACAGGCAGTGTGACGGGAAGCATGGCTCTACATCCAGGCCACGTGAGGAGCCTCAGGAAGGGTTCTGCTGGCTCAGGGGGCAGCCTGTGCAACACCTTTAGGAGGGAGTGGGCTTGGTGTTTTGTAAGGAATGCAAGGTCAGTGTGGCTGAGATGAGTGGGGCTGGGGAACCTGAATTTTATTCAAAGGGTGGAAGAAGAACAATGTGGGAGTTAAGCTGGGGAGGAACAGTTCTCTGGCAGCCATGGGGAGGGCGAATAGGAGGCTGGGAGGAGATGGGGCATGAGGGCAGCAGGGAGCCAGATATTAGCTGGAAGCCAGACAGGATCCCAGGGCTTTCTCCCAAGTGCCATATGACTTCTGAGGTGTGTGTGTTTGAATAAAGACCCTGGGACATGGGGACAAAAGAACCACCCTGATCAAACTGGGTGCTGGTAACACCTCCAGCTAGCCCAGGATTCTGGTTCTGAAGCTGACCTTCAGGTAGACCAAGAGTTCTTAAAATAAGGCTAAACCCTTGGGCGCTGAGAAAGGGAAAACCCTCAAACTCTGTTTTTCCTCTGTGCTCACACCACAACAATCCACACAAAAGGTTCCTGTGATCAAATTCGTGGGGGTTTCTCCCCACACACCCAGCAAGCAATCAATTCTGCAATGACACCAGCTGGGTGCCCTCCAACTCCATTCCATTCTGATGCAAATTACCTGAAGATAGTCTGAGAAGCCACAGTTTTGTGGGTTCAGTCCCCCAATACCACCTCCTCCTGCGCATGAGTCGCAAGATTGGGACTGACCAGCTTCAGGTTGGGGTTCCCACCACTCCCTCTTTGTGTTCAATTAATTTTCTAGAGCAGCTCTCAAAACTCAGGAAAGCACCGCTTACTGGTTAGTTACAAAGGCTATCTTAAAGGATACAAATAAACAGCTAGGCAAAGAGACACATAGGCAGAGATACATTTATGGATTAGTTACAAAGGCTATCTTAAAGGATACAAAATAAACAGCTAGGCAAAGAGATACAAATAAACAGCTAGGCAAAGAGACACATAGGCAGAGATACATTTATGGATTAGTTACAAAGGATATCTTAAAGGATACAAAATAAACAGCTAGGCAAAGAGATACAAATAAACAGCTAGGCAAAGAGACACATAGGCAGAGATACATTTATGGGTTAGTTACAAAGGCTATCTTAAAGGATACAAAATAAACAGCTAGGCAAAGAGATACAAATAAACAGCTAGGCAAAGAGACACATAGGCAGAGATACATTTATGGGTTAGTTACAAAGGCTATCTTAAAGGATACAAAATAAACAGCTAGGCAAAGAGATACAAATAAACAGCTAGGCAAAGAGACACATAGGGAAGGTCCCTGGTGAAGGAGCCATTGTTTCCACAGAGCTGGAATGTGCACTGTCCCAGCACATGGATGAGTTCTTGTTCACCTTCCTGTGAGCCTCCACGTGTTCTGTCCAGAAGCTGCTGAACCCTGTCCAGAAGCTCCTGGATAGAGATGATTGACAATCTTGGGGAAACGTGATTAGACCAAAAGTATATGATCTAATACTAATTGACTGAGTGGGGAAACCCAGCAAGACCTGCGTGTCCTGACTCTTCTTGGCCTCTCTGGGAAGCTCACTATCGGGTAAAAGGGCAAACCCTTGAAATCCTTTGAAAGCTCTGTGCCTTCCAACTCTGTGGCCCTTAGAACAGTGGCTCCCTAAGGGAGTGGCCTCAATTTCCCCACCTGCCTAACCGGACTCATCCTTATCACTCTGCACCCACTCTGGTCTTCCCTCCACATGGGTATGGGACAGAACCCCTTCTCATGGGGATCTAATGACCTACAATTACACCAGGTATGTGAGAGAATTGATTTATGGCCAGCTCCAAGACAGACCGCCAGGAGGAGATCCTGCCATGGGGAAAAGAGCAGGTAGGAGAAGGCTTGAGAGACTGTTTCTGAGGTCTGCTTCTGATGCCTAAAGCACCCCAATGGTATAACAAGGGCTGGGGGAGGGGCGGATTTCTAAGCCAGGAACCTATATATGTATATCATAATGTCACAGGCCCCATTCATGTAGAACCCCAAGAGGAGAGGAAGCTGCTCTGAGGTCCCTGGAGCCTCAGGTGGTGGGGAGAGGACAATTTTCTTTCCATTACTTCTAGGTGCCCAGAGCCATGGTGAGCCCTGTGCCACTGTCAGAGACCAGAGGGGTTGCAGAGTGATAAGGATGAGTCCCTTTAGGCAGGTGGGGAAATTGAGGCCACTCCCTTAGGGAGCCACTGGCCTAAGGGCCACAGAGTTGGAAGGCACAGGGCTTTCAAAAGATTTCAAGGGTTTGCCCTTTTACCAGTGAGCAGACTGAGGACAGAGGTGGCACTTGCCAGGCCTCTGAGGGTGGCACACCCTTGGGCCCTCCTCATTCCAATCGTAGCCCAGAGTCCTCACCAGCCAGACACCATAGGGCAGTCTCTGCAGGCTGGGCCAGCAGGAGCCAGGCACTATGGGATGCCATACTTACGATCTGATTGGGCATCTGGGGGCCAGGCCAGCAGACGAGCACCTGGAGGCAAGCTGGGGACTCACTCAAATTCAGGCCATTGTCTCATGACCCAGAGCTCTCTGAGTATGGGCAATGCAGGGAGGACACAGAGGACACAGGGTGGTGTCCTCTTGGCACTGGTGCCTCTTGGCACTCTCAGGGTTTTAGCCCCCTGCCCAGCCACCCATTGAGGGTCTTGCCTTTATCTCTCCTCTGTCAAATGTAGCTTCTTCCTCTGTAAAATAGGCATTGTAGGCAGTATGGACCTTACTGGCCAAGTGTGGTGGGCGGATTGAGTGAGACGGTGTCTGTGACGAAAGGCCCCTCCCTATTCCCACTCTGGGGAGCCTCATTCCTCTGGGGACCATGCGGTGTGGTAACAGTAGTGGTGGGTGCCCCTGTCCCTTCAGACCTGGAAGCAAACCCAATAACCTCCCTAAGAGTTGGCAGTGTTTCTAGGCCCTAATAATTTGTAAAGGGTCTTCCCTAGTAATTTCTCAGTTATCACCACCTGGCATTGTTGTTGTTACCACTATCTCATTCTCATTTTCAATAATCCCCATCCCCTGTGCAGGTCTCTAAAGCCCAGAGTGGCTGGGCACCAGGGCTCATGCCTGTAATCCAGACACTTTGGGAGGCAGAGGTGGGCGGATGGCTTGAGCTTAGGAGTTCCAGACCTGCCTGAGTAACATGGTGAGATCCCATCTCTACAAAATAGACAAAAATTAGGCGGGCGTGGTAGTATGCACCAATAGTCACAGTTACTTTTGAGGCTGAGGCAGAAGGATCACTTGAGCCCAGGAGGCTGACGATGCAGGGGGCCATAATCACTCCACTGCACTCCAGCCCGGGTGACAGTGGGTGACTGACTCCATCTCAAAGAAAAAAGTTTGTGTGTGTGTGTGTGTGTTTTGTTTTGTTTTGTTTTGTTTTGTTTTGAGACCTAGTCTCCCTCTGTCTCCAGGCTGGGTGCAGTGGCACCATCTCAGCTCAATGCAATCTCCACCTCCCAGGTTCAAGCGATTCTCCCACCTCAGCCTCCTGAGTAGCTGAGACTACAGGTACATGACACCACACCCAGCTAATTTTTGTATTTTTAGTAGAGATGGGATTTCACCATGTTGGCCAGGATGGTCTTGATCTCTTGAGCTCATTATCTGCCCGCCTTGGCCTCCCAAAGTGCTGGGATTACAGGCATGACCCATCGTGCCCAGCTGAAAAAAACGATTTTTATTTATTTATTTAATTTTATTTTATTTATTATTATTATTATTATTATTTTTTTTTTTTTTTTTTTTTTTTTTTTTTTTTTTGAGACGGAGTCTTGCTCTTGTTAGCCAGGCTGGAGTGCAATGGCGTGATCTCAGCTCACTGCAACCTCCACCTCCTGGGTTCAGGCAATTCTCCTGCCTCAGCCTCCTGAGTAGCTGGGATTACAGGCACGCACCACCATGCCCAGTTAATGTTTTGTATTTTTAGTAGAGACGGGGTTTCACCATGTTGACCAGGATGGTCTCGATCTGTCGACCTCGTGATCCACCTGCCTCGGCCTCCCAAAGTGCTGGGATTACAAGCTTGAGCCACCGCGCCCGGCCTATTATTATTATTATTATTATTATTATTATTATTTTCGAGACGGAGTTTCGCTCTTGTTACCCAGGCTGGAGTGCAATGGCACGATCTCGGCTCACCGCAATCTCCGCCTCCTGGGCTCAGGCAATTCTCCTGCCTCAGCCTCCTAAGTAGCTGGGATTACAGGCACGTGCCACCATGGCCAGCTAGTTTTTTGTATTTTTAGTAGAGACGGGGTTTCACCATGTTGACCAGGATTGTCTTGATCTCTCGACCTCGTGATCCACCCGCCTCGGCCTCCCAAAGTGCTGGGATTACAGGCTTGAGCCACTGCGCCCGGCTTATTTTTTTTAAGACGGGGTTTCACCATGTTGTTGGTCAGGCTGGTGTTGAACTCCCGACCTCAGGTGATTTGCCCGCCTTGGCCAAAATGCTTGGATTACAGGCGCGAGCCACCACTGGCCAACAATTTTTTTTAATTATTAAAAAGTAATAATAGTTGGCCGATCGACGTGGCTCACGCCCGTAATCCCAGCACTTTGGGAGGCTGAGGCGTGAGGATTACCTGAGGTCAGGAGTTCGAGACCAGCTTAACCAATATGATGAAAATCCGGCTCTACTAAATATACAAAAATTAGCCGGGCGTGGTGGTGAACGCCTGTAATCCCAGCCACTGGGGAGGCTGAGACCGGAGAATCGCTTAAACCTGGGAGGCGAAGGTTGCAGTGAACCGAGAACGCTCCATTGCACTCCAGCCTGGGCGACAACAGTGAAACGCCGTCTGAAAATTCTGTTACCACTAATAGTCCGGCACTCTGTTGGAGCCGGGGTTGGTCCGCTGGCACCCAGCAGCCTAGCGACCTTGATTGTCCTTGCCAAGCCTCAGTTTGTTCATCTCTAAAATGGGATTACCCGTGACAATTCCACGGAGGACTGTGTGGAGGAGGGAGACAGAGAGGCCTTCGAGGCAGGAGCCAAGCCTCGAACCTTGAGTTGTTAGTTGTGCTATCATTATTGGTGTGTGTGGTTAACTGCGAACCCAGCAGTCCGCAGCCGCCCAGCTCTGAGCCAGGCAGGGGCGGGGAGCGGGCAGGCGGCGGCCCCGGACGGGGCGGGGCCGGAGGCCTGGGGTGATCCGAGCCCCGCCTTCCTCCCCCGCCCTGCCCCTCCCGGAGTCTTAACGCGTCCCCGCCCGGCGCCCGGCCTCGGCTGCCGCTTGTCGCCGCGGGAGCTGCCGCTACCTCTGCGTGTCCGCGTGTGTGCCCGGTCCCCGCCCGCCGCACCATGGAGGGCTACCACAAGCCTGACCAGCAGAAGCTGCAGGCCCTGAAGGACACGGCCAACCGCCTGCGCATCAGCTCCATCCAGGCCACCACGGTGGCGGGCTCCGGGTGAGTGCGCAGCGCTGGCCCGGGGCGCGGCGCGGGCGGGGCAGGGGGCGTCTGTAGCAGCCGGGGTCGCCGTGGGCTGGGGGTCGCGCTGCGCGGTGCCAGGACGAGGAAGGCGGCCCGGGCGCCATCAGAGGGCGGAGACGCGCGCCTCGCAGGGCCCCGGGCTGCAGGCGCCCTTCCGCTGCGCCGCGCACTCACCCGGCTGCCCGGGCTCGGCCGCGTGGGCCCCGGTGTCCCGTGCGCCCCAGGCCGGCTCTGTCCCCCGCGGGACTCCGGCCACGCCGCTGCACGGTGGCGCGGGTGATGGGCTCACGACTCGTCAAGTCCCCTTTAGGGCGATGCCTGGAAGGCCACCATTACTGCTGTTCCCGAGAACGCAGCCCTCTTAACCCTCTCCACCACCCGGCTGTGTGGGCGCCGCCGGGAGTGTTCGCCTCTCCAGATGGGGAAACGGAGGCTCCGAGTGAGTCAGCTGCCTAAAGTTACACACAGAGAAATCTGGGATTTGAGCCCCAGCAGTCCAACTCCAGAGAGCCTGTTTTAACTCCTCTTGCAGGAGGCTCCCGCACCTGGCCTTCTCCCGACCAGACTACGTTCCCCATCCCCGGTCTCCTGCCACCCCGGGTTAGGCCGAGTTTGGAGCAGGGGGCTGCTTAGACGCCAGGCAGCGGCGGGCTGATCGGGGAAGAGGGAGGAGGACGGTGGCACGTGGATGCAGAACCAAGGCATCCATTGTAAAGGGGAGGTCTATGATTTGACCTGGGCAGGAGGAGGCGGAGGGGAAGGAGACTGAGAAGGCTGAGCGCCTCAAGGACGAAGTTCCAGGGCCCTAGCGCCGGGAATGAAGTCGTGGGGCAGGGCCAGCCACCAGGGGCTCTTTCTCCCTGGCAGGGCCTGGCATGCCCGGCGTGCCCATCCCCCAAGATTCTTCCCCGGCCAGCCCTTCTGGCCTAGGAGGTAGACAAAGGCAGTTGCTGATCCCAAGGAGCCTCCTCTGTAGCAGGGACAGGGATAATTAATGAGGGCCACCGTTCATGCAGCTGGATGTATCCAGTAGGGTGATTGAAGGGGTCAGCCAGTGAAGTACTTCAGAGCCTGCTTCCAGCTCTGTAAAAGTGGGGATAGTAATGGCACTTACCACGCTGGATGATTTCAAGCATTCCAGTGCTCTACTTGGAGGCTGCTAGGAGGCCACAGTGCCAGCAGTGTGCCGGGCTCCTGACAGGGTTGTGAGGGTTTCGTGGTGGATGATTTCCAGAGACCTTCCCAAACAAGCTCTGTGTTTCAGGCAGTCAAGAGTCTGGCTTCTGGCCAATTTCATACAGGATATATTATTAAGAAATATTTTTCACCTTTCTGGGTGGATACACATTCACCTTTTGTGCCTTTAAGACAAGCTGTCCTCAGAAGGGATTAGATGTCTTTCTCGAAAGCCCTTCCCCCACCCCCACCCATTTCCTTGAACACTTTGGACCTGTTAGCTCTCCTAGGTTTGTATTAGTCTTACCACGTGTGTGGGGTATCTCCTGCTTAGGCAGGGACCTCGCTTACCCAGCGCCCCCTTCGCCAGCCTGGCACACGGTAGCTCTGCACACCTCGTGTGGCTTGTTTTGTACTATTGAATCTGCTACCTTTGGCCATTTCAGGGGGCCTGAGGTCTAGCTGGAGAGAGACAGCAATTAGCCAGCTAAGTAGTATTGTACATCTGAGCATCTTCCAGGGCTAGATAGAACATGCAGATATTTACCGGGTTCCTGAGCTGCCAGGTTGGAATCTGTGGCATGACACAGCATCATCATCCGTTGCATCCTGAAAATAACCCTGTGAGATACATTGTGTTGTATTCACATTTTTTTTTTCTTTTTTTACTTTTTTTTCTTTTCTTTTCTTTCTTTTCCTACCTTTTGGTGTCTGGCAAAATAGATGTATTCACATTTTATAGATGGCGACATTGAGGCTAGTATGTTGTTACTTGCCCAAGCAGGTAATTGGTGGCCATTCCATACTATCTGGTGGGGCTCATGCTGTCAGGAATGCTTCTTGGCGGGGCATACTTGTAATCACAGCACTTTGGGAGGCCGAGGTGGGAGGACTGCTTGAGCCCAGGAGTTCCAGACCAACCTGGGCAACACAGTGAGACCCCATAGCTTAAAAAAAATTTTTTTTTTTGAGATGGAGTCTTGCTCTATTGGCTAGGTTAGAGTGCAGTGGCACTGTCTTGGCTCACTGCAATCTCTGCCTCCCGGGCTCAAGTGATTCTCTTCCCTCAGCCTCCCTAGTAGCTGAGATTACAAGCAACTGCCACTACACCCAGGTAATTTTTGTATTTTTAGTGGAGATAGGGTTTCACCATGTTGGCCAGGCTGATCTTGAACTCCTGACCTCAGGTGATCCACCCATCTTGTCTTCCCAAAGTGCTGGGATTGCCCACTGTGCCCAGTCAAAAAAAAATTTTTTAATTGTCCAGGTGTGGTGATGTGTACCTGTAGTCCCAGCTACTTGGGAGGCTGAGGCAGAGGATCACTTGAGCCCAAGAGGTTGAGGCTGCAGTAAGCCTTGAACATGCCACCACACTCCAGCCTGGGTGACAGAGCAAGACCCTGTCTCAAAAAAGAAAAAGAAAGAAATGAAAAGTAGCCGGGCGTGGTGGCTCACGCCTGTAATCCCAGCACTTTGGGAGGCCGAGGCAGGTGGATCACGAGGTCAAGAGATCGAGACCATCCTGATCAACATGGTGAAACCCCATCTCTACTAAAAATACAAAAAATTAGCTGGGCATCGTGACACGTGCCTGTAATCCCAGCACTTTGGGAGGCCGAGGCGGGTGGATCATGAGGTCAAGAGATCGAGACCATCCTGATCAACATGGTGAAACCCCGTCCCTACTAAAAATACAAAAAATTAGCTGGGCATGGTGGCGCATGCCTGTAATCCCAGCTACTCAGGAGGCTGAGGCAGGAGAATTGCCTGAACCCAGGAGGCAGAGGTCGCAGTGAGCCAATGCGCCATTGCACTCCAGCCTGGGTAACAAGAGCGAAAAACTCTGTCTCAAAAAAAAAAAAAGAAATGAAAAGTAGTTGGGCATGGTGTTGCATGCCTGTAATGCCAGCACTTTAGGAGTCCAAGACGGGAGGATCACTTGAGGCCAGGAGTTCAAGACCAGCCTGGGTAACATAGCAAGACCCTGTCTCCAAAAGCAAATAGGAATGCTTCCGCCAAGCGCAGTGGCTCATGTCTGTAATCCCAGCACTTTTGGAGGTGTAGGTGAGTGGATCATCTAAAGATCAGGAGATCAAGACCAGCCTGGCCAGCATGGTGAAACCCCATCCCTACTAAAAATACAAAAAATTAGCCAGGTGTGGTGGCAGGTGCCTGTAATCCCAGTTACTCGGGAGGCTGAGGCAGGAAAATCACTTGAACTCGGGAGGCAGAGGTTGTAGTAAGCCAGGATTGTACCATTGCACTCCAACCTGGGCAACAAGAGTGAAACTTCATCTCAAAAAAAAAAAAAAAAAAAAAAAAAGAATGCTTCTTGGGCAAGTGGTCTGTGCCAGGCTGGAGAATGGTGGAAAAGGTGAAGGGGAAGACCAGGTACAACCATGGTGGATATTAGTCAGTTTGAAAGGCAATTAGAGAGAAATAAGATATACAAGTGTAGGGTGCTCTGAAAGAGTGGGGTGCCAAGTGGATCTCCTAGTTCTTTGTTAGGCAAAGTCTGATTTCTTCACCGCCTTTAGCCTTTAGCCTTTACTCCTCCTCCGGAAAGATACTGTGGTGACTGAGAGTTACACCATGTTTACATTGTAATGCCTTGGAGGGGGAAGCTCACTGAACTCAAAAAGTATCCATTTGCAAAAGAAAAAAAAGATATGTAAAATACAGTGGCTGTGTGTATGTATATGTTTAAAATATGCAAAAAAAAGGTAAGAGGTAAGAAAAACTTATTTTTCAGAAGGAAGTAACATTGCTATGCAATCATAATTTGAAAGGTGTGTGCCAAGGGTGTGTTTGTGTGTGTGCATACGAGCTAATCGAGGAAGACTTGAGACACAGGCAGTGTTCTGTTTCTGGTCCCCAGATGTTTATCTTAAGGCCCACTGTCCCCTTACTGCAGTGAGGCATAGAGTGAAGGCTCAGTCTGGAAGCCCTGGCCCAATCTGGGCTGTAGTCACAGCTAAAGTGACAATTTGTCAGGATGTCCCCTTTCTGGGGGAGCTCACAGGACTTTGATCCATTCCGGTCCTCTCTCTTTCTTTCTTTCTTTTCTCTCTTTCTTTCTCTCTTTCCTTCTTTCTCTCTCTTTTCTTTCTTCCTCTTTCTCTTTTCTATCTTTCTTTTTTGACAAGGTCTTAGCCAGGCACTTTTTTTTTTTTAAGACAGGGTCTCACACCTGTAAGCTCAGCATTTTGGGAGGCTGAGGTGGGTGGATTGCCTGAGCTCAGGAGTTCAAGACCAGCCTGGGCAACATGATGAAACCCCATCTCTACTAAAATACAAAAAATTAGCCAGGCATGGCAGTGTGCGCCTGCAGTCGCAGCTACTCGGGAGGCTGAGGCAAGTGAATTGCCTGAACCCAGTAGGTGGAGGTTGCAGTGAGCCAAGAGCACACCACTCTACTCCAGCCTGCGTGACAGAGCATGACTCTATCTCAAAAACAAAACAAAAAAACGGGTCTTGCTCTGTCCCCCACCAGGTTTACAGAGGCTCAGTCATGGCTCCCTGCAGCCTTGAACTCATGGGCTATAGCGATCATCCTGCTTCAGCCTCATGAGTAGCTGGAACTACAGGCATATGCCACCATGTCCAGCTTTTTGGTCCAGTCTTTTACTGGCCACCCACTGAGACAGCGGGTATTTTCTGTCAGTGAGGATCCAGGCTGGTTTCTTGATAGCTTTCCCTTTCCTGTGCCATCACTGACCCCAGGCCTGGGAAGCAAGGACACTGGCCTCTGTCAGGAGTTGGGCCTGGAGGTGAAGGGACAGCCCTCACAGAAGGCGCTTTGTTGAGGCTGCATCCACAATGCCCAGAGCTTCTCTGGAGTCATCTCCTTCCATGGGCTGAAGGAATTGTGGCAAGGGTCCAGCTCATCCTGGCTTTAGAAAAACAAAACCCAGGGCCGGGCACAGTGGCTCACATCTGTAATCTCAGCACTTTGGGAGGCCTAGGCAGGTGGATCACCTGAGGTTGGGGGTTCGAGACCAGCCTGACCAATGTGGTGAAACCCCATCTCGAAAAAATAATAATAAATTTAAAAAATTTAAAAAAAAGGCCGGGCGCAGTGGCTCACGCCTGTAATCCCAGCACTTTGGGAGGCCAAGGCGGGTGGATCACGAGGTCAAGAGATCGAGACCATCCTGGTCAACATGGTGAAACCCCGTCTCTACTAAAAATACAAAACATTAGCTGGGTATGGTGGCGCGTGCCTGTAATCCCAGCTACCCAGGAGGCTGAGGCAGGAGAATTGCCTGAACCCAGGAGGCGGAGGTTGTGGTGAGCCGAGATCGCGCCATTGCACTCCAGCCTGGGTAACAAGAGCGAAACTCCGTCTCAAAAAAAAAAAAAAAAAAAAAAAAAAAGAAAAACAAAAACAAAACCCAATGACCTTGTCAGAAGTGGCCTGGACGCTGAGGCTAGTGGTAGAGATTTCTCAGTTCTCCCTTACCAGGCATCATCCAAACAGTACAAGTGTCATCTGAGGACTCCATCACGATCAGGCCTGATTCAAAAGGGAAGGTGGTCTGTGCTTCCCACAAGTCCCCCAGGGTTTCTGACCCACAGTCTTGGGGAGGGTAATGTCTGGCCAGGCCTGGCTGGTAGACTCAAGGAGGTGAGTCTAACCTGGCTCTGTTCCTAGCAGCTGTGTCTTCGTTAGGAAGGCCCTTCTGGCCAGGTGCGGTGGCTCACACCTGTAATCACAGCACTTTGGGAGGCCAGGGTGGGAGGATTGCTTGAGCCTGGGAGTTTAAGACCAGCCTGGCAACATAGTGAGACCTCATCTTTACCAAAAAAAAAAAAAAAAAAGGCTGTGCATGGTGATGCGCATGCTGTAGTCCCAGCTATTTGGGAGGCTGAGGTGTGAGGATCACTTGATCCCAGGAGTTCAAGGCTGCAGTGAACTATGATCATGGCTCTGCACCCCAGCCTGAGCCACAGCAAAACCCTGTCTTTTAAACAAAACAAAACAAACCTTTCTATCTCAGGGTCTCGATTGCCCAGGCAGGAAGGCCGTGGCACGATCTCTGCTCACTGCAGCCTCCGCCTCCTGGGCTCAAATGATCCTCTCACCTCAGCCTCTGGAGTAGCTGGGACCACAAGCTTGAGCCACCATGCCTTGGCTAATCTTTATATTTCTTGTAGAGTTGGAGTTTTGCCAGTTTACCCAGGCTGGTCTCAAACTCCTGGGCTTAAGCGATCTACCTGCCTTGGCCTCCCAAAGTAATGAGGAGATGTTCATGGTTAGATGGTTTCAAACTGGGTCCCTCAGGAGTGGGGCTGGGAGGTGGAGTGAGTGGGCTCTGGGGTACCACCACCTGCTGTTGCTGGTTTTACATCCTGGTGCTCTCTGTGCCCTTAAAGTGGCTGGGATTGTATCCCAGTTACCCAGCTCTGACACTGGGGTGCTTTGGCTGAAGGCTTGAGGACCTCCCGGGGTCTCTGGCCCCACAAGGCCATGCCTCTCTGGGCCTGCTTCTCTTTTTGGGCTGCCTCAGGACCCAGCGTGGCCCCAACTGAGGCAAGAGTTTGGCGGTTGAGATTGCCCCAGCAGCAGCATTTCCCCACCCAGTGTGAAGACACTGGCCGCTCTCTGCCAATGAGAGTGACCTCTCCTCTGCGGGGTTGGAGATCAGTGTTGTAAGAAACAGGAGGTGAAGTACAGGACCTGGTTAGCATCTGGCTGAGACTTTCTCGTGCCTTCCCATGGACTCTGACTAATCTCCAGCCCCTGTTGTGGCTCTGACCTCTCAGCATTGCCTCTTGAGTCAGGCTTGTTGTCACTGTAGCCTCACCCCACAAAATCAGGAACCTTCTTGCTACAGACCAGCTATCTGCCCTGGGTGCTGGGAACACTCCTGGAGGTCAGGGACCTGCACAGAACTGGGTCCTCAGGCAGGCTCTGCTCCTGCCCTGAATGGCGGGGCAAGGAAGGGGGCAGTGGATGTGCTGGGAGCTGGGTGAGCCCGTCTGCAGCTGGGTGTTGCTCAGAAGTCAGTTGCATTTGTGCCCTGGGTGGAACCTCTGAGGACTGCACAGCTGGAAGGGAAGTGTGACACCCAAGAACTTCCTCTACTGAGCTCTCCTAGCACCTTTTTCTTCCATTTATTTATTTATTTATTTATTTATTTATTTATTTATTTGACAGAGTCTCGCTCTGTCGCTCAGGCTGGAGTACAGTGGCCTGATCTTGGCTCACTGCGACCTCTACTTCCCAGGTTCAAGCAATTCTGCCTCAGTCACTGGAGTAGCTGGGATTACAGGTGCATGTCACCACACCCAGCTAATTTTTGTATTTTTAGTAGAGGTGGGGTTTTACCATGTTGGCCAGGCTGGTCTCGATTTCCTGACCTCAGGTGGTCCACCCACCTGCCTCAGCCTCCCCAAAGTGTCGGGATTATAGGCATGAGAGCCACCATGGCTGGCCCTTTTTTAAAAACAACAACAACAACAACAATTTTTAGGCCAGGTGTGAGGGTTCATGCCTGTAATCACAGCACTTTGGGAGGCCAAGGTGGGTGGATCATTTGAGGTCAGGAGTTCAAGACCACCCTGACAACATGATGAAACCCTGTCTCTACTAAAATACAAAAATTAGCTGGGTGTGGTGGAGGGTTCCTGTAATCCCAGCTACTTGGGAGGCTGAGGCAGGAGAATCACTGGAACCCAGAAGGCGGAGGTTGCGGTGATCTGAGATCATGCCACTACTGCCCTCCAGCTTGGCTGACAGAGTGAGACTCTATCTCAAAAAAATAAAAGTAAATAAAAAATGAAGACAAATTTTTAGCAGTTTGATTAAGGTATAATTGCTGTATCATAACGTTGTAAGTGATTTTAATGAATTTGCAGAGATTTACTACAAAAATTGACCATATTCCCTAAAAGATCTCTTTTGGATATTTGCTGTCACTCCCCATTTTCACCCTCAGTGTCCTGGGCAACCACTAATCTAATTTTCTGTCTCTAAATTTAACTCTTCTAGACATTGTACATAAATGCAATTATATAGAATGAGTTCTTTTGGGTCTGGCCTCTTTAACTTATCATAATTTTTAGAGGGTCATCAATGTTGTAACATGAATTAGTATTTCATTCCTTTTTGGGGGGAGTGGGGAGCAGGGTCTCCACTGTGTCCCCAAGCTGGAGTACAATGGTACAGTCATGGCACACTGCAGCCTCGACCTCCCCGGATCAAGCAATCCTTTCACCTCAGCCTCCTGAGTAGCTGGGAGGCACTCACCACCATACTTAGCTAATTTTTAAAATTATTTGTAGAGGCAGGGTACATTGCTAAGCCTGGTCTCAAATTCCTGGGCTCGAGTCATTTGGGCCAGTATAAGGCCCAAAGCTCTGTCCTCAGGGAGCTTGTATTCCAGTAGGGTAGACAGGCAATAACCACATAATGTCGGGTGGCAAGCATGAGTGAGGGAAGAAGAGCTATTTCAGATAGTGTGGTCAGGGAGGACTTTTTGGAGGAGGTGACACAGGGCAGAGATCTGAAGATACAATCTGAGGTCTGGAGCCAGAGGTTCTTTCCAGGCAGAAGCCAGCTCTGGTAGTTCAGGGCATAGGAAGATGTCTACCCTGACATCCTGGGATTCTTTCCTGAGTATTTTTGGTTTGTTTTTTTTTTGAGACGGAGTTTCGCTCTTGTTACCCAGGCTGGAGTGCAATGGCGCGATCTCGGCTCACCGCAACCTCCGCCTCCTGGGTTCAGGCAATTCTCCTGCCTCAGCCTCCTGAGTAGCTGGGATTACAGGCACGCGCCACCACGCCCAGCTAATTTTTTGTATTTTTAGTAGAGACGGGGTTTCACCATGTTGACCAGGATGGTCTCGATCTCTTGACCTCGTGATCCACCCGCCTCGGCCTCCCAAAGTGCTGGGATTACAGGCTTGAGCCACCGCGCCCGGCCCTGTTTTGTTTTGTTTTGTTTTGTTTTAATGGAGTCTGTTGCCCAGGCTAGAGTGCAGTGGTGCAATTTTGGCTCACTGCAACTTCCAGCTCCCAGGTTCAAGAGATTCTCCTGCCTCAGCCACCCACGTAGCCGGGATTGTAGGCACCCGCCATCATGCCAGGCTAATTTTTGTATTTTTAGTAGAGACAGGTTTCACTCTGTTGGCAAAGCTGGTCTTAAACCTCTGACCTCAGGTGATCTACCCACCTCAAGCCTCCTGAAGTGCTGGAATTACAGGCATGGGCCACCTCGCCTGGCCTGACGTCTGTTATCTCTTGAAGGAGGCTGGCCGGAGGGTGAGGGAGCCGCTCTGGCCTTTTCCTGCATGGAAACCTGTGAGCAGGTGGAGTGCACACTGAAGCGATGAGAGGGCCTCCTGGGCAGGGGACATCTAGAAGTATATATGCTGTCGTGGAGGGGAGTAGTGGTGGGGGAGGCTTTAAGCACATTTCTTTGGATCTGGTTCTAAGCTGTCCACACTACCTTCATAGGCTGGACTAACTGGGGTTGTAAGTGGCCTGTCTGGCCAAGGCAGGGTTGGTTTGTTGGAACAAACCGTCAAGTGTGCCTGTAAGCCCGGTTCGTCCCAGAGCCGGGGTGTGCCGTAAGCGCCCTGCAGCCTCCCACCACGCTCCTCATCTCATCTCCTGCCGATGTTGACCCAGAGGTGTCATACACAGCGCCACGGAATGGGGCGTCCACTTGCAGTTGGGCAGGCAGTCTGGAATGAATGGCAGGAAAAACTCCAGCCCTGGGGAGACCACAGGCTTAAATGTATGCCTTCGGCCCCAGCGGCCCTCTAGTAAGTTGAGCCTGAAAGTAACTGTCTCCTGTGTGCTCGGTGCTTCACGGTGTGCACCGCTTGGCCTCAGTCCTTGGTTTATTTCTTCCCTCTTGCCTGTCTGTGGCCAGCAGGGCTGGGGGATGTCACCATCCCAGCCTGTAGGTAAAGAGCTGGAGGTGCTGAGAGGGTTGGTCCCCTGGTGGGTGGTGGCAGCTAGCCAGAGACCTGGGTACTGTGTGTGCATTATCTCACTGCATCTCCCAGACCCTCTCCCAAGTGAAGAAGCTGAGCCCTGGGTTGGTGAAGCACTTGCTCAAGTCACCAAGCCCAACTTGGCACAGCTCACACTTCCAACCCAGGGTGCCCAGCTGAGGGAGAGCCCCCAAAACCTGGGGAGGATTGGGGGGACACTTGGATCCTAAGCGTTCCTTCTTTCGTGCTTACCTGGTGGGAGTGAACGGTGTGCCCACAGGAGGCTGGATGCAGCATTGCAGGGGATGAAAGGCTGTAGGCCTAGCAAGGAAGGCTGAGGATCAGCTGCAGCTTCCACTTCTCGCCCTTGCTGTCACCTCGTGGCTGACCTTCCTCTCTCCACATCTACTCTGTCTGGGCCTGGGCATGCCCCTGCCACATGCGGAAAGAGCCTGTGCCATACCGTTTCTCCCTGGAACTCCTTGGTGGCCAGTGGGACTGTCACTCTGGGGTATCAAGGTGGACGGGGCAGGTGGAGCCCTGCACGTGCCACCCTTTTTCCTTCCCAGAACGCTTGGCCCAGTGTCCACCCACATCCTTCTGCCACCAAGGCTTCCTCCTAATGGGACCGCGGCTTGAGAAACAGGGTCACCCAGGGCTGGGGCTGCCCTTGGAGGTGGGAAGGATGAGAGGTCGGCCTGACTGGGGTGGCCTCCAGCTGAAGTCGGCAGTGGGAGCATGGGCTTAGGGTTCCTGCCAGGCAGAAAGGGGTTTCTTGTTTACCATGTCCTCATCTCCCTCTTTCAGGTGTAGTGTCTTTTCCCATGACCGGGAGTTCATAGAAATAGTTAAGTATAAGATGATCGTGTGCGAGAACGTTGGTACTAAACCAGCATGGACAGTTTCCCGGATTTCTCTGCTACTAACTTCTCTGCACTGAGTGCGACTCACCCCTAACCCGGTGGGAGCACTGACTGGAGGGGGCGGGAGGTTGGTGGTGTGAGCTCTAGATGGTGCATGTGCCCTTGGGCTTGGCATGGGGCGTGTCTTCATGTGAAGGACCTCAGGGAGCAGCGAGAGGGCTGAGCTGAGCTGCATGTGGACGGGCCCTCCTGGGAGGCCCGTGCCCTGTGGCTGAAGTTTTAACAAAACCCTGGGACCAGGGGGCTTCAGGGCTGACCAGGACCTGCAGCACTTCTCAGCAGGAAGCCCAGCCTCTAGCCCCTCTCCCTGGCAGGGGCTGGCTTATGGATTACTCACGTGGGGCCTAAGAGACCTGAATGAGTCCCATCCCTAAGATATGACGTTTGCATTTTCTATTGCCGAGTAGCCGCTCTGTGATTAAAACAAGAGTCTAAAAAGTCAAGGAGTCTCAATGCCCCTACCACTCCCAGGCTGGAGGGCAGATTCTTGCTTTGTCCACCCCACTTCAGCCCCTGTCCATAGACAGAAGGGGTTGTGAGTCGTAGCCGTGTAGACGATGAGATGGTGTGTTGCTTTGAAAATTCTGCACAAAAGCCTGGTTCCCAGTAGCTCCACCAGCCCTCAAATTGCCCGTTTCTAAAGCTTTCCAGTAGCCCAGTGATGCTTTCCCGGTGGAAAGCCCAAGGCTCAGTTTTTCAGGCTACCACAGCCGGTGCGTGGAGGCTGCTGGGAGGTTTGTGGTAACTCCATAAGCCTCAGTTCCTCCCTGCCCCATGGGCTCAGGTCCAGCACCCCTGGGTGCTGAGAGGTCAGGGTGCCCTTCACAAGCGGGCAGAGTCTGGGAAGTCCCTTCAGGATGTAGGAGGGCGGGTGCGCCTCGGCTGCTGAGTCCTGAGACTCCTGGGGGCCACCAGGTGGGAAGTGGGCTCTACCCAACAGTAGGCGCCCCAGCTACAGTGCCGGCCTTGGGCTGGGCCCCTCCTTCCTTCTTACTCAAGTCCAACCCCAGATACTTTCAGTTGCCATGATTCTGAGGATCTGGTGCCCCTGAGAAGGTGTGACAGCCCCGCCACCCACTAGCTGGCCCAGGCCCCAAGCTGCCAGCATGGCCTTCTTGAGACCCTGTGTCACCCTCCCAGGAACCAAGAGCACGTGGTTGTCTCATAAGCCTGGCCTGTGTGACTGCTCGGGACATGCACCCCCAGGTCCCTGTACAGCTGAGCAGGACAGCTCGGGGGTCTAGGGCCATGATGCATGTGTCTGTCTTCTCTCCTGGGTCACAGCCACCCCACGTCATGCTGCAGCGCTGCAGAGATCATGGCTGTCCTCTTTTTCCACACCATGCGCTACAAGTCCCAGGACCCCCGGAACCCGCACAATGACCGCTTCGTGCTCTCCAAGGTAAGAGCCCAGCTGCCCACTGCCAGCCACACCTTGCCTGGGACTGGGGTCACACGGGCCCTGGAATGGTGAGTGGTCTCTGAGGAGGCCTGGCTGAGCCCACCTCTCCCAGGTTCCTTCTCCCTGCTCGTCCTGGCCCCTCCCTCAGTGTCCTGCTCTGTGCTGACCCAGCTGGCTAAGGAATATAGGACTGAATGGGTTGCTCTTCCATGGAGCCAGGGTACATTAACCACGCTTTAACCCAGAGAAATGGAGTAGGAACAACAGAAACATCTGCTGTGTGTTCTGCCCAGTCTCGGTGTTGACAGGCAGGACTGGCATCTAGGTCTGGGTTAGGGCTCCCTGCCTGCTCTTTCTGTTTCCCCAGTACTCCCCAAGCCATGGTTTGCCCCCCTCAGGGTTGATGGTGTGTTGTAGCAGGGTTTTGGATGCAGACCCCCCTGAGCTGCCCCTTCTGGGTGGAATCCCTGCCACAGACCACTGAAATCCACCTGTGCCCAGGCTGGCCTCTGTGGCGTCTGGTCTCTCGGGGCAGGCTTTAGAGCTTAGAAGTCTGTCCAAGTTGTTTCCATGCCAGAAACCAGGGATTAGGGTGCCGGCTGCCCGCTGAGGTTTTGGCTTCATCCAGCCTCACAGCTGTGCCCCCTGCACCTGTCTTAGTGTCGCCTGGCCTTGGCTGTGGGAACTGTGGGCTGAAAACCAAGAGGCTGAAGAGGACTGAAAAGGGGAGAAGTGGCCTTCACTTGCTTCCTCCCCTGAAACGGATGCTGCAGTTGGCTGGCTTGGCCAGGCCCCGGGGCTCAGTATGCAGTAGGCACAACCCCAAGCGGATCCACTGCCCACCTGACCCCACCCCACTGTCCATCTCCCGCAGGGCCATGCAGCGCCCATCCTGTACGCGGTCTGGGCTGAAGCTGGCTTCCTGCCTGAGGCGGAGCTGCTGAACCTGAGGAAGATCAGCTCTGACTTGGACGGGCACCCGGTCCCGGTAAGTGCTCCTGCCAGAGCCTGCCACGCCTCTGCCTCTACTTCTTGTTTCCCAGGCATGCAGGACGGCGGGGAGGGGGTGCCCACTGAGAAGCCAGAGGTACTGAAAGGTGGAAGAGGGCGTTAAGACCAGGAAGGAAGCTTTGCGCAGTGGCAGTATTGTAGCCAATGAGGTTTATCGAAGGGGCGATTATTGCTAAAACTTTTCGCAATACCCCGCCGTAACAACTTGCAATACAGTCGGCACTGGCAATTTTTGAGTCTCTACGGTGACTGATCTTTAAATTTAAAAAAAAAAAAAAAAAGACCAGGAAGGAAAGTAGCAGGTGTTTTAGGGGCACGTATTCACCCCACACTGGTGCTAAAGGGGAAGGCCTTCCGAGGTCTCAGCTGGGGTGCCCTGGGATGACTTCAGGGAGGGCCTCTCCCCAGGCTTCCCTTGTATGCTGGGTCTCCCTGGCTAGGTAGCTACAGCTGGGGAAGCGAGGGGACTCGATAAGAGGCTGGATGCAGGATTTGGTGACGTCCTGGGGGAGGGACCCGGTTTGTTCCTTGGGGTGCCAACTGGCATCCCTGCTAATGTTTAAACTAAATGGATTACCACAAAAACTGTCACTGTGGTCTGGGTCCCTACAAAGGACAAATGTTCTTTTTTTAAAAAAAGATGGGGTTTCACCATTATGACCAGGCTGGTCTTGAACTCCTGACCCCAGGTGATCCACCCACCTCGGCCTCCCAAAGTGCTAGGATTACAGGCGTGAGCCACCGCACCTGGCAAAGGCCAAATGTTCTGTGTCAGTGTTTTCATGATTTTTTTCTCCCGGCCCTTTGTGAAGTGGTTGACGTGGGAACTGAGGCTCAGAGAGGTTCAGTCCCTAGCCTGAGGCCTGAGGCCACATAGCTGGCTAGTGGGCGGGGCTAGGATTTGAACCTGCAGCTGTAATTAGTTCATTAGGTAGAGGCCACCCTGGGGCCTGACCTTCTGCAGGGGAGGGGCTCTCTGGGTCTGGGTGGGAGTGTGGCTACCCGGGCGGGTGAGGCCAGAATCCCTTCTCTCTGATTAACTACGGCCTTCTGTTATAACAGAAACAAGCTTTCACCGATGTGGCCACTGGCTCCCTAGGCCAGGGCCTTGGGGCCGCATGTGGGATGGCCTACACTGGCAAATACTTCGACAAGGCCAGGTAACACATCTACTCTCACCTACTGCCCGCCCCCACCCTTGGTAGTTTTGAAGAGTGGTCCTCGAGGACCCACCCTTCACTGCCACCCCCCAGGTACTTCCTCTTTCCTGGTGAGGGCAGAGTAATACATACACATGGCCTCTTTTACTCTTTAAACACCCGCTATGGCTGGTGCCATGACCTGCCCTTCTCAAATGAGGAGACATCAGGAGTTAAGGAACCTGCCTCAGGGTCCCTCAGCAGCGACTGGCAGGGCCAGGTTTGCACAGAGTGTATGCTCCCAGTCCTGTGCTCTTCTGCCAGAGTGCTTAGGCTGAGGACTTCCTGTGTTGCCTCCAGCCCTGTGGCCAGAGCCCAGAAGTCTCAGAGAGACCCACCCCCAGGCCCCTGTCTGACTAGGCAACAGGAGCCCAGGCCTGAGCCACTTGCCTTTATCTTGGTAAAGGGGAGGGTTGTGGGTTCTGGGGGGTCCTGGGATACCTGCAGACCACCTCCTATCAGCAGGGAAGAAACAAACATTTGAGATATGAGCCTTCAGAGGGTGGCCTAACCAGAAAGGTGTGCTGCTCCAGCACCCAGCAGGTGGTTTGCAGGAGCAGCCCCTCATGGCCCTGCAGGCAGGTTCTAGCCATAAGTTTGTCTGCTGTGGTCAGATTTGGCCTGCGGGGGATGAGGTTGTAAACTGTTAAGATTAATGGAAGTCTGAGGGAAGGATTGCTTGAGGCCAGGAATTTGAGAATAGCCTGGGCCACAGAGCAAGACTCTCTACAAAAAATACAAAACTTAGCCAGGCATGGTGGTGCACACCCGTAGTCCCAGCTACATGGGAGGCTGAGGTGGGAGGATCACTTGAGCCTAGGGGTTCAAGATTATAGTAATCCATGATAGAACCACTGTACCCCAGCGTGGACTACAGAACAAGACTCTGCCTCTAAAAAACAAATAATTTTTTTAAAAAGAATAATCATTGTATTAGTCTGTTTTCACACTGCTGATAAAGGCATACCTGAGTCTGGGAAGAAAAAGGTTTAATGGAGTTAAATTCTACGTGGCTGGGGAGGCCTCAGGATCATGGCAGAAGGCAAGGAGGAGCAAGTCACATCTTACTTGGATGGCAGCAGGCACAGAGAGAGCTTGTGCAGGGAAATTCCTGTTTTTAAAACCATCAGATTGCCGGGCGCGGTGGCTCAAGCCTGTAATCCCAGCACTTTGGGAGGCCGAGGCGGGTGGATCACGAGCTCGAGAGATCAAGACCATCCTGGTCAACATGGTGAAACCCCGTCTCTACTAAAAGTGCAAAAAATTAGCTGGGCATGGTGGCACGTGCCTGTAATCCCAGCTACTCAGGAGGCTGAGGCAGGAGAATTGCCTGAACCCGGGAAGCGGAGGTTGCAGCGAGCCGAGATCGTGCCATTGCACTCCAGCCTGGGTAACAAGGGCGAAACACCGTCTCAAAAAAAAAAAAAAAAAAAAAAAAAAAAAAAAAAAAACCATCAGATCTCGTGAGACTTACCACCAAGAGAACAGCATGGGAAAGAACCATCCCCATGATTCAGTTATCTCTGACTGGGCCCCTTCTGCAACCCGTGGGAATTATGGGAGCGACAAGATGAGATTTGGTTGGGGACCCAGAGCCAAACCACGTCAGTCACTCATCAGAAGGATTCCTTTGCCCTTTGGCGGTGCACATGGTTTGTATCGGGTTCCACCTTGAAGAGCCCCATGAGTTTGTAGTGGTGTGAGAACTGTAACTGGTCTTACAGGTGAAGAAACTAAGGCAAGACGGTGGCCTAGGCCATCCAGTCGGTGATGGAGGTACCCAGTGTCTGTATTTAGCATTCCCAGGCTGCTCTGGGAGAGGCTGAGGGCAGCACAAGAGCTGGGGGAGCCCTGTGGGCGGGAAGCCTACTGGAGCAGGAAGGCCAGTGGGGCCGGCCCGCAGGGTGGGAAAAGGGCCCAGCTCTGCAGCCGGTGCCATCTCCACTGCCCTGTTGTCCACCCTGCAGTAGAAGCACCATGCCGGGGCTGTTGTGGGGCTGGCAGGCAAGTGGGGTTCAGGATGACTATGGGTCCTTGAAGGACAGGAGTCTGCAGGGAGCACCTTCTGTGTGCAGGCCCTTCCCCAGGACTGGCTCTCCAAGGAAGCCTCACAGTCCCTTCCAGGTCCCCCTCTGGCCAGTGTCACTGACAAGGGTTTGCTTTCAGTCCCTGGCCGAGCCTTGGGGCAGGCTCAGCTATACTCAGAAGTGATTCACCGTGAGGTAAAGAGGGAGAGAGACACAAAGAATGGGATGCATGTTTAAGGGCACTGTATTTGGCAGGGAACCAGAGATGTGAGTTAATTATTTCCTACAGTTGCTGGAAATAATTCCCTGTGAAGGGGCATTTCCTGACCCTTACATAATAGAACAAGTCAGTGTAGGGAGGAGGAGTTTAGCTGGGTTCCCAGAAGCCCGGGTGGCTCAGGGCCAGGGTTGGCTGGAGCCTAGGCCCTCCGACTGTACCTTGGGGAGGAGCCAGGGCATCCCAGGATTATCATGCCAGGCCAGGCACCCAGAGGTGGCATCTTGATAAAGCAGATTGGCCTCCACTCACTGTTTCTCCCTGCCCTCCTGTTTAAAAAATACAGAATGGGCCAGGCGCGGTGGCTCAAGCCTGTAATCCCAGCATTTTGGGAGGCCGAGGCGGGTGGATCACGAGGTCAAGAGATCGAGACCATCCTGGTCAACATGGTGAAACCCCGTCTCTACTAAAAATACAAAAAAAAAATTAGCTGGGCATGGTGGCGCGTGCCTGTAATCCCAGCTACTCAGGAGGCTGAGGCAGGAGAATTGCCTGAACCCAGGAGGCGGAGGTTGCGGTGAGCCGAGATCGCGCCATTGCACTCCAGCCTGGGTAACAAGAGTGAAACTCCGTCTCAAAAAAAAAAATACAAAATGGTATTAAGAAATGAATGTTTTTCGTATTCTTAACACACTGCCTCCCACCTCCGATTTAAATCTAGTGATATATTTTGTCCATGTTATGAAAAAAGCTTACAAACTTGTAATCTCAGTGTGTGTGTGTGTGTGTGTGTGTGTAATGTATAACCGAATATTATACTTTAAACCAAAAGCCTTCTATCATGAGCGTTTTCTCATGACATTAACTGTGGAGAGCTGATTTTCTTTTCTTTTCTTTTCTTTTTTCTTTCTTTCTTTTCTTTTCTTTTTTCTTTTTCTTTCTTTTTTTTTTTTTTTTTTTGAGATGCAGTCTTGCTGTGTTGCCCAGGCTAGAGTGCAGTGGTGCAATCTCAGCTCACTGCAACATCCACCTCCTGGGTTCAAGCAATTCTCCTGCCTCAGCCTTCTAAGTAGCTGGGACTACAGGCACGCACCACCACACCTGGCTAATTTTTGTATGTTTAGTAGAGATGGGGTTTCACCATGATGGCCAGGCTGGTCTCAAACTCCTGATGTCAGGTGATCCATCTGCCTCAGCCTCTTACAGTGCTAGGATTACAGACGTGAGCCACTGCACCCAGACTGAGAGCTGGTTTAATGATCATGTGAAGTTCTGTTTTATGGAGATGCTATAATCCATCTAGCGAGCCCTGTTGTTGGACATGTAAGGTACTTTCCAAATTCTTCTGCAACAAATGTCGACCTTCTGTTTAGGGTTCCTTCTCTTCGTATTAGTTCATGTCTGGATGTTTGCAGCCCCCTACCCCTAACTCTAACAGCTCAGGCAATACCAAGCCTCAGGGTTAGCCTAGGCTCCTGTAGGCCCCCTTTCCTGTCCACAAACCCTTCCTTGGATTCTCCTCGGGACCTTAGAGCCTCCTCTGACCTGAGCCTGTTGGCCCTGTAGGGCTTAGCCTTGTGCCTAGTCTCAAAGCCCAAAACTGTGCTGGGCCTCCCGTGCTGACCTCAGTTTGGCTTCCCTGGAAGTGGGTGTGGGCTTGGGGTGGCAGCCAGTTGGCTCTCCTGGAATCCCTTTCTGGGAAGTCGAGTTCCCTACAGGCCTCTCTGGTTCAGCCCCATCATGTGGCCCCTTTCTGGAGCTGCCGTGCCAGACTGGAGCCCCTCCAGGGTCTCAGCCCCCTCAAAACCCATAGGGGAAAGAGGAGGTGAGGCTGGGACAGAATAGGGCCTCTGAAGTATGGGCCTGAGGCTTTGTCCTTTTGGCCATGGAACCAGAGGCCTGGCCTGGCCTGGTGGAGGCCACAGAAGAGTAGCTTGAGGCAGGGGAGGCTGCAGGGAGCGCTCCCAACCTGCTGGCATGTGGAAGTGCTGAGTCATGCTGACCGCTCCCGGGCTGGCTGGCCCAGCCTCTTCCCGCTGGCCCTGCCTTGGCCCTGCAGCAGGGAGGCCTGGAGGCTTGAACTGCTGAGCCTGCAGCCGGGTTGAGGGCCTTTTCCTGCAGAAGCAGGAGGGCAGCTGTGTCCCCTCTGAGCCCAACCAGGCACCAGCCTCATTTCCTGGAGCCACACAGCTAGACACTGGGCAGGGTAAGGGGAGGTGCCCAGGTCCCATGATTCCTCACCCTATGTGCATGCCTGCACTGAAAGGAGTGGACATCTGGCTGCAGTCAGGCCTGCGTTTGCATCCTGGCTCAGCAACTTCCTGACAGCGCGACCTTCAGACAAGTCCTGTGTCTGTTGATGTCATCCCTCTGCCAACCCCATCCCCTCATGTCTCCGAGGCTGGGCTCAGAGTTCCTGAACTGGTCTCCCTTCCTCTAGCCTCACCCGCCCGCTCACTTCTCCCCTGGGGCTAGGGAATGTTCTGTGGTTCTGTTTGCCGGGGTAATTTATTCCTAGTTCAATGCTTTTTTTTTTTTTGGAGACAGGGTCTTATTCTGTCACCCAGGCTGGAGTGCAGTGGCACGATCTCAGCTCACTGCAACCTCTGCCTCCTGGGTTCAAGTGATTCTCCACGCCTGATTTTTTTTGTATTTTTTATAGAGATGAGGTTTTACCATGTTGGCCAAGCTGATCTCAAACTCTTGACCTCAAGTGATCTGCCTGCTTCAGCCCCCAACATGCTGGGAGTACAGGTGTGAGCAACCATGCCCAGCCTGTGCTCTTTTTAACATGTCTCACTGTCTTGAAAAGATCACGGTTGCCTGTGTTGAGGGGAGAAGGCCCCTAGGGTAGAAAAAGGGCCAGGTCCAGCCTCAATCTTGGAGTCAAGGGCCCGCCATGCATGCTCCATCCTCCGCCTGAGCTCTCTTGCTCCGGGGTGTTGCCTGGAGTGCCTCAGCCCTCCCTGGCCCAGCTCCCTCCTCCAAGCAGAAGCAGAGCTTGGTTCCCAAGATTCCCTTTTTCCCACTGGCACACCCAGCCATCCCAGGGCCTCCTCCAACCTCTGGTTCACAGTGGGGTCCGTCCCCTGCAGGAAGTGTCTCACGCGCGTCCACCCACTCTTCCTCACTTTCCTCTTGCTCCAGCAACCCCCGTTTTTTAGATCTTACCAGCCAGATCCCTGTTGTCCTAGACTTCTGTTTCTTAACAATCAGTACTTTTTTCTGAGCTCCTGACGGCTTTCTTCATGGCCATTTTCTCTTGGGGTATGGCATGAGGTGGGCTGCAGGGACATGGTGACACTGTTGTGCTTTGAGTGTAAATACCGTCTGTTTTGCATAGTCACACGTGACTGCTCCTTTACCCAGAGTACAGGCTCCTTGGAGGGGTCGGGGCTGGGTCCCGGGCTGAGAGCTGGTTTAATGATCATACAATGTTCTATTTTATAGCGATGCTATAATCCAACTGCAGGCTCCTTGGAGGGGTGGTGTCAGGAGCCAGTTGGGTCCAGGTGAGAGGGACCGGCCTGACTCACTGTCTGTTCACAGCTACCGAGTCTATTGCTTGCTGGGAGACGGGGAGCTGTCAGAGGGCTCTGTGTGGGAGGCCATGGCCTTTGCCAGCATCTACAAACTGGACAACCTCGTGGCCATTCTTGACATCAATCGCCTGGGCCAGAGCGACCCGGCACCGCTGCAGCACCAGATGGACGTCTACCAGAAGCGGTGCGAGGCCTTCGGGTACGTATGAGGCTGTGGCCTGGGCATGGTCACAGCATGGAGAGTGGTTTGTGATCGCAGCTACGCAGGTGCAGGAGCTAAAGCTGGGATTTTAAGCCCCATCTACAGGTCCCTTTCTTTAGCATTTGACTCACAATTTCAAACTGTAGGCATTTGGACTTAGCGGCCCAGGCCACCACCATGGATTTGTGGGCTAGGCCCAGTTTTAAGTGAGTTCCCTTGTTTTTGTGGTTGTGGCATGGTGGTTCGCAGAGCTTCCACACATCATCTTACATAGGCTCACTTTGTTCTTGAGGGAGGAGGTTTTTTTTTTTCTTTTTTTTGGAGACGGAGTCTCGCTCTGTCACCCAGGCTAAAGTGCAGTGGCATGATCTTGGCTGACTGCAACCTCTGCCTTTAAGGTTCAAGCGATTCTCCTGCCTCAGACTCCCAAGTAGCTGGGATTACAGGTGCGTACCACCACACCCAGCTAATTTTTGTATTTTTAGTAGAGATGGTGTTTCACCATGTTGGCCAGGCTGGTCTTGAACTCCTGACCTCAAGTGATCTGCCTGACTTGGCCTCCTAAAGTGCTGGGATTATAGGCATGAGCCACCATGTGGCTGAGGGAGGAGGGTTCTTGAGGGATGGGGGCTCGCTCGGTAAAGCTAAACGACATATATACCTATGGAGAGATTTTAACTTCAGTTTGGGGGCCACCTCCTGTGCCCAGCCCCAGCCAGCCTGGGGAAGAGGAGCAGGCCGTGGTGAAATAGGAGAGAGGGTTTCCAGATGCCCCCCTTGGGCCTTGACTGATTACGAATTCAGGGTCAAAGGGCACAAAGTAGGGAGGTGGGTCTGCATGGGTGTCAGCCAGAGGGACCCACCTCAAAGCCTCCACCGTGGCCCCAGACAAGCTGCTCCGCAGAGGGACCCAGCATTGGCTGAGGAGGCTGTGGAGGGGAGGGAGTAGGGCAGGGGCCATGCAGGGCTTTGGGACCTAGGTCAGGCCTCCACAGCTGCCTTTTGTAGATGAGCCCATGCCTGTGACTACACTAAATGACAAGATGCTTGGGGTTACCTTGCAGTGGCACAGCAGACACAGGCCTGTGTTCCCTGATGACTGACCTCAGAAAGGGAGAGGGGGAAGGGGGGAAATCATTTCAGTTGGACAGACCAGGAGACTGAGCCACAAGGTCTTCACCCCACAGGCATCTCAAGGCCACATCGATCTGGGGACTCAGAGTAAAACCCCAGCAGCACCCCCAGGACCTGTGTCCATAACCTCATGGCTCAAGCCAGGTTCCTGAAGTCCTGGCTCCACCGCTAACTTGCTTCGTGGCGTGGGGCATGTTACTTACTCCACCTTCGGTGTCTCAGTTGATTTGTCTGTAAAATGGGGGGCAACTCAGCAACCAGGCACAGCGTGGTGAGGCTTCAGCGGGCTCATATGGGTAGTGCTTGGCATGGCGCCTGCACAGAGGAAACACTCAGTTTGAGTGGTGCTCTTTTTATTATGCCAGAAAGAGTCCCCAAAAGGACTCCTTTTCAAGAGAAAGGCTGTTCTGCCCCAGCTCCTTCCTGTATATTTGACAACATGGTTCATTTCATAAAAGTTTCCAGCACCATATCTAGCATCTGTGGAGTGATCAGATGTGTTCCCTGAATAAAAATTGGGCCAAAAAATTCTTCAAGAATCTAATAACAGATTCCAAACCCAGTGTGCTGACCCCAGAACAGCTTTCAGTAGGAAATGAGCAGATCAGGAATGAAAGAAACAATAAAGGAACTGAGCTCTGGATTACTTAGGAAGAGGAGGAAAACCTGTTCAGAGGCAAACAAAAGGAAGTAAAATAATGTGAAAAAGAAAAGGATTTAAAAAAAAACAAACCCAAACTGGAAGCAGGAATGTTGCACACTTTCTACGACTCCAGCTCAGGCTGCAGCCGTGGGGTAGAGCCTGGGCAGACCCCCAGATGACAAGGCAGACCTTTCTCTGGGAGGTTCCTTGGTGCTGTGGCGCCTGGGCATTGCCCCTTGCTCTCTGCCCCTTGTCCCCAGTTGGCATGCCATCATCGTGGATGGACACAGCGTGGAGGAGCTATGCAAGGCCTTCGGCCAGGCCAAGCACCAGCCAACAGCCATCATTGCCAAGACCTTCAAGGGCCGAGGGATCTCAGGTCAGTATGCATGAGCTGCCCTCCCCACCTTCACCCCTGACCTGGGCCCTGTGGCTACATAGCTCTGACTCTCAGGTCCAGAGAAATACCAGCCCTTGCTGCTCACTGAATACGCTAGGCTCCAGGGAACGGGAGTGGGAGACGCTATGACTCAGTGACCCCATGGCTGAGCCAGGATTTGAACTCTGCCGGGATGGGGGGGCATATACAGGCAGAAAGAGAGGAGGGACTTGGAGGGTCTGTGGGTGAGGGGAAGGCACCTAGCTGGCACCTTTCAGAGCTGCAGCTCTGTGTGCTCTGCCAGCTCCGACCATCTGCCCCAGCTAAAGGGCCAACACAGCCAGGCAGGGCCTGGAGTGGCCTGCTCTCTCCAGGAGGTGAGTGGGGCACTCCTCAAGCAATGGCTGGTACTTAGCAAGGCCTGTGTGGGCCAAGAGCTTTGGGCTTCTGCCCCAGGCTGGAGAATGAGGCAGGTGTAAGCTACTCCCTGGCAGCCAGGTATGGTCTCCAGATCCCTAGGCCTGGAATGGCCCTCACCCATTTTAAAGATGGGGAAATTAGGCTACAAGTGTCCTTTTGCCTGGGGATAGAGGAAGTCTGTGGCATGAGGTGGGGCTGATTCCAGGGCCTGGGTCAGCTTCCCTGCCAAATGCCCCTGACTGCCCACCTGCCTGCCCCTAGGGGTTGTGGCTCGTCCTGCCCATGTAGACTCAGGTATATAAGGACATTCTGAGAGGGGGTTTGGCAGTGCTGGGAGGTGTCTGGGAGGGGATGGATATTGAGGAAAGGGCTCTGGGGTATTGTCATGGCTTTGGTGCTCCTGCCTGGCACTGCCCTCAGGTGTTCATAATACTGGGCAGGATCTGGACCACCTGCAGCTTCTGGGGAGCTCCTGCTAATCTCGGGTGCTGCCTGGGAGGGTCAGTATGTTCTTGGCTCTGGCCAGACTCCAGTGCTACTGAGGTGACCTCCAGGGAGGGGGATATTCAGCCTTGCTGACCCCACACAGCAAGGGCTCAGCACTCCTAGGTGCTTATAGACCCCTCTGCTGCTCACAGATGCATCAAGTGACCGTGGCAGAACACACCCTGTTCTGGGCCTTGGCTTCCCCTTCTGATGGGTGGGGGTGTGGGAAGGAAGAGAAGGGACACATTGGTGAAGGGATGGGGCAATGGGCCCAGAAATACACACCTGCTCATGCATGGTCCCTCCTTTCCCACTTGGCTGTGAGCTCCCGGAGGACCAGGCAGTAGACAGTGAGCGCTGGGCACACAGGACTCCATCCTGTTCACTGTGACCCTCCTTTCCTGGCCCCTGTGACTGCTGGGCTCCACCATTCCTCCCTTGCCCTCAGCAGGTGGGGGGCCAGGCTCCTGGGGCAGTCTCCGGCCCTCTAGGAACTTCTGTCTTACCCCTTCCTCTGTCCTCTCGTGTTGGGCCTGCAGGGGTAGAAGATAAGGAGTCTTGGCATGGGAAGCCCCTCCCCAAAAACATGGCTGATCAGATCATCCAGGAGATCTACAGCCAGATCCAGAGCAAAAAGAAGATTCTGGCAACGCCCCCGCAGGAGGACGCCCCGTCGGTGGACATTGCTAACATCCACATGCCCAGCCCACCCAGCTACAAAGTTGGGGACAAGGTACAAAGTGGGGCCTCCTTCTCTGGACCCGTAGTTCTCAGGTTCCCCAAGGCTGTGGCCCAGATATGTCCTCCGGAGGGCTGGGAAAGGGAGGAGAGTGATTCGTTTAGGGCGAGGAGTGATCCCTGAGGTGTCGTTCCTGTCACTTCCCTCAGCAGGACAGACTGCTCTGGAGTTGACCTGCAGAGGCTCAGAGAGGGCAAGGGGCTTGCCCTCAGTCACTTAGCAAGCTACTGAAAGAGCTGGGATCAAAGCCGAGGACTCGCTCCCAAGTCCTTGCATCTTGGTCCACGAGGGACCCTTGGTCTCAGCTCAGGACCCCGACATGTCCTGGGAAAGGCTGGGCAGTGCTGTTCTGCTCTGGGTCCCTGTCCCAAGGGAACCCATTTATGCGGCCTGCTCCTGGCTTTGACTCCCAAGCCTCAGGCAAAGTGGGATAGGTTCATAGACCTGGCACAGCAGGCGGGGATGTTGGGGCTGGTGGGTGTCTTCTGCAGCTTATACCTTCCACAGCTGGGCTACGGGTAGGGGGCTCCAGGGGCTCCCAAGACATTGACTAGTCGTTGGCAACCTTACAGCAGTTAAAAGTCTCCAGGACCTTGTGCTCTTGGGCTCTTATTTTTGGCCCTGTTTTAATCCTTCTCTAAAAGCTATGGCTCCGGAGGCAGGCAGGGCTCCAGGCTGCAGCCGTGTACATATTCTGAGAGGGGTCCAGAGCCTTCCCACTCTTCCCTGCAGATAGCCACCCGCAAGGCCTATGGACAGGCATTGGCCAAGCTGGGCCATGCCAGTGACCGCATCATCGCCCTGGATGGGGACACCAAAAATTCCACCTTCTCGGAGCTCTTCAAAAAGGAGCACCCGGACCGCTTCATTGAGTGCTACATTGCCGAGCAGAATATGGTGGGTGCTGGGGTGGGCTGGCAGGGGCAGGTCCAGCCGAGGCTGATGGCTGTGGTCTGAGGGGTATGGGACAGCCACGTTGCCAGAGCCAGGTGCCTGCTGTGGGCCGGACCAGGGAAGCCGTAAGAAAAGCCAGGACCCAGCTGGGTGCGGTGGATCACGAGGTCAAGAGATCGAGACCGGCCGGGTATGGTGGCTAAAGCCTGTAATCCCAGCACTTTGGGAGGCCGAGGCGGGTGGATCACAAGGTCAAGAGATCGAGACCATCCCGGTCAACATGGTGAAACCCCGTCTCTACTAAAAATACAAAAAATTAGCTGGGCATGGTGGCGCGTTCCTGTAATCCCAGCTACTCAGGAGGCTGAGGCAGGGGAATTGCCTGAATCCAGGAGGTGGAGGTTGCGGTGAGCCGAGATCGCGCCATTGCACTCCAGCCTGGGTAACAAGAGTGAAACTCCGTCTCGGAAAAAAAAAAGAAAAGAAAAGCCAGGACCCAGCGTTAACCCCTGACCTTGAGTAGCCACAGTTTGGGAGGTCCTACCCAGGTGCAAATGTCCTGGATGGGTGTGCATGTGGGGAGCTGAATGGAACTGCAGGTGCTCTCAGGAGGAGCGCGTGCAGCCAGGTGGTGAATGGGTCTCTTCCAGGTGGAGGGCAGGCCTGGCCAGTAGGCAGGGCCGTGATGGGTTTAGCAGCCAGAGCAACTGTAATGCACACGGCTCTGGGTCCTGCCACCCTGAGGGATGCAGAGATGAGGGAACTCTGGGCCCCAGACATGTGCCCAGCTGGGGAAGCAGCCCCTTGTCAGGAACTGAGGTTGTAAAGTAAGGAACAATGTTTTGTCCTTTTTTTTTTTTTTTTTTTTTTTTTTTTTTTTTCAAAATATCCCCTCCTGGTAGTCTAGGAACCTAGCCTGGCTTGCAGGCCCCTAGGGACAGGGAGTTTCCTCTCTCTGGAGGGCACTCACATCTTCAGGGGTCTTCCAACTGGACCTGAAATTATCTCTGGTTTCCAGAAACTGCTCTGCAGGGTGTGGGACTGGGGAGGCCTCAGGTGCTGGGGAAAGAGGCCTCGTGTTGGCTGACAGATTTTGGAGCCTTGCAGGCAGCTGTCTGGAACTGATGACTGTACTCAGTGCTGCTTCAGGATGAGGAATTTGGGGCCTGAAGCCTCAGCAGGCATGAGGCTACTGCCCTCGGACCCCAAGGAGGGGCTGGGAGGACCTGTCTCTGCAGGAGAAGGTGGTGGTGGACATACTCAGAACCCCAGAAAGGATAGACAATCTATACACAAACTGTGGCCTTCTCCAAGAAAGGGGTCCCAGGCTCCCCAGCCACCCTCTGCCCGCCCCTTTGGGCTGACCCTGCCCCACCTGCCCCCAGGTGAGCATCGCAGTAGGCTGTGCCACCCGAAGCAGGACGGTGCCCTTCTGCAGCACGTTTGCAGCATTCTTCACGCGAGCCTTCGACCAGATTCGAATGGCCGCCATCTCCGAGAGCAATATCAACCTCTGCGGCTCCCACTGCGGCGTTTCCATCGGTGAGTTTGGCCAGGGTATTTCCACCTGGAAATCCCTTGACTTTTGCCCCTGGAGGTATGGGAGGGAGCTGGGCCAGGATTCCAGCCCATGGCCGGGGGGGTTCTTATTTCTGCATATCCTTCCCCACACCCCAGGGGAAGACGGGCCCTCCCAGATGGCCCTGGAAGATCTGGCCATGTTTCGGTCAGTCCCCATGTCAACTGTCTTTTACCCAAGTGATGGTGTTGCTACAGAGAAGGCGGTGGAACTAGCCGCCAACACAAAGGTAGGTCTCACGGCTGTTCTTTCTCCCACTGGCAGCTGTCGATTCCCGAGGCAGACAGAAGAAGAGGCCAGAGCTGGTCACTCGCTTCCCCAGGGGGTGTTTCCTGACCTTGCCCCTGGTGTTTGTGTAGCTTGCGGAAGTTAGACAAGAAAAAACAAAACACGCCCCACTTACTGCCCCATGGCAGACATTGCCAACCAAATGCCACAGTCTATTTCCGTGGAGAATCCTGCAGCCCTGGCCAGTCCCGCAGTTGGCACCTGTCCACCCTTCTGAGTCGGGTTCTCCAAGACAGGCAAGGATGAGCTAAGCTGTATGGTCCAAGCCCGCAGCTGCACTCCACAGACCCAGTGCCCGGTGCTTCCTGCCCCTCTGCCTGGTGCACTCTGGGAGTAGCCCACCTGCAGCCAGTCTACCTGATGGAAAGCTGCCTTCAATCTGGGCTGCAAGGTGGCGGGCAGTTCTCAGAATGTTCAGGGCAGTGCAAATGGCAGAGGACAAGCAAGGCCCTTTTCCCTGCTGGAGTAGCCAGGACGTGGTGACGAACACTCCCATGAGAAGGGATGGCCTCTGGAAAGCCTCGTCTCCAAGGTTGGGTGTGCTACCTCCTGGATCCTTAGATTCTGTTTCGGTCCCAGGGTATCTGCTTCATCCGGACCAGCCGCCCGGAAAACGCCATCATCTATAACAACAATGAGGACTTCCAGGTCGGACAAGCCAAGGTCAGTGTCTTGCACACCCCAGGAGCCCACAGAGCTGCCCGGACCCTCCCTGCTATGACTCCCAGCAGTCGGGGCCCACCCTGCCCCAAGGCCCTAAGCGTTACTCGCCCTCTGTCTCGCCCCCAGGTGGTCCTGAAGAGCAAGGATGACCAGGTGACCGTGATCGGGGCTGGGGTGACCCTGCATGAGGCCTTGGCCGCTGCTGAGCTGCTGAAGAAAGGTAAGGAGAAGGGGCCTCCGAAGGCATCAGTTGAGTGCCCACCGCATGCTACGTCCTGGGTTCTTTCTTTTTTTTTTTTTTTTTGAGACGGTGTTTTGCTCTTCTTACCCAGGCTGGAGTGCAATGGCACGATCTTGGCTCACTGCAACCTCCGCCTCCTGGGTTCAGGCAATTCTCCTGCCTCAGCCTCCCGAGTAGCTGGGATTACAGGCACGCGCCACCATGCCCAGCTAGTTTTTTGTATTTTTAGTAGAGACGGGGTTTCACCATGTTGACCAGGATGGTCTCGATCTCTCGACCTCGTGATCCGCCCGCCTCGGCCTCCCAAAGTGCTGGGATTACAGGCTTGAGCCACCGCGCCCGGCAGAGTAGGAATTGATTAGTAGAGAGGAGAGCTCATCCTTGCCTGTCTTGGAGAACCGGGCCAGGCAGGAGCAAGATGGGGCTGGAGGAGCCAGGGGAGACCCAGCGGGGGCGAGCTTTAAGCAGGGCCTGGCAGGCCTGGGTTTGTCCTTCTGAGAAGGTGGTTCTGCTTCTGGGGCCACACCTGGCCTGACTCTGCTGGCTGCAGCTCCCCCATGCCACCACATCAGCCCTCACCTTCTCTCAGGTCAGACACCTGGAATGTTTCCTCTGGCATTCCCTTTGTTCAAGGGCGTGGGAGCCCGAAGGAAGGCGCTCAAGGCCTGCACGCTCCTCTCGGGCTTCTTGGAGGGTGTGGGCAACGCAGCTGGCTCAGATGCCCCAGTGCAAGGGGTTGGCAGGCATGAGCTCAGCCATGGGAACGAGGTGGCAAGTGATTGTCACTGGGACAGGGACAGGCCCGCAGGCTGAGCTGTTGGCTACACGCAGCCTGCACCGCCAGGGCAGATGGTGGTGCCCAGCCCTCTCCTCAGCCACGCCGTGTGCTCTCCCTCACAGAAAAGATCAACATCCGCGTGCTGGACCCCTTCACCATCAAGCCCCTGGACAGAAAACTCATTCTCGACAGCGCTCGTGCCACCAAGGGCAGGATCCTCACTGTGGAGGACCACTATTACGAAGGTAAGGGGCCTGGGGCAGGCGGGCTGGGCAAGGGGCAGGGCCAGAGAGCCCAAGGGCCAGGCATGCCTCTTCTGTCTGAGCTCCAGGAGGGCAGCTGTGGCCCAGAACACCCAGAGCTGTCCCTCGAGCTGCTGGGACGTGGCCTCTTAACAGACCTCAGGCTTAGCCTGGGGACCCCCCTAACTCACGGCTGCTGACAGGCTCTGTGGAGACTAGTGAGGATTCTAGCCTCGCTGCTAAATGGTGGATGGCGGTGTCCCTGAGGTAGGGTAGGGTTGAAGCTGTGGTGTAGCTTGGAAAGTAATGTGGAACATGCGGTATTTGTGAGTCCTCCACGCAGCAGGCTCCATAAGTACACACTAGCCCCTCCAAAGAGGAGGCCCCAGTGGGAGACGGGCCTTGACTCTGGGGTCAAATGTAGATATCGGACTATGGATGGTGGCTGCCCGGAGGATGGCGTTTGAAACAAAAACATATTTAGTGGCCACATTTGGGCTTATAACAATAACCAGTTCTGGGCCGGGAGTGGTGGCTCATGCCTGCAATCCCAGCACTTTGGGAGGCCAAGGGCGCCAGATTTCTTGAGTTCAGGAGTTGGAGACCAGCCTGGGCAACAAGACGCAAACCCGTCTCTTTAAAATAATAAAAGCAGTGAGTTGTGCGACGGGCTGGTGGCCGCTGTGCTGCGGGTGGAGAAGGGCGGTGGTGTGCAGCTGAGGGCGGGCCGGGCCCGTCACTGCTCGCCCTGACGCCTCACCGTCCCACTCCCGTCCTTTCATTTCTAGGTGGCATTGGGGAGGCTGTGTCCACTGCAGTAGTGGGCGAGCCTGGCATCACTGTCACCCGCCTGGCAGTTGACCGGGTGCCAAGAAGTGGGAAGCCGGCCGAGCTGCTGAAGATGTTCGGTATTGACAAGGACGCCATTGCGCAAGCTGTGAGGGGCCTCGTCGCGAAGGCCTAGGGCTGGAGTGAGGTGTGGGGCGGGGGTCTACACATTCCTGAGATTCTGGGAAAGGTGCTCAAAGATGTACTGAGAGGAGGGGTAAATATATGTTTTGAGAAAAATGAACTGGCCTGGAAACGTTTTCTTTGATGTGTTGGCAGCCAGCGTTGGTTCTGGGGAAGAAGGGTGGCGGGCGCGCTAGGGAGGCTGGTGTCCTTGGCTCTGTCAGGACCTGGGTGTCCCAAGTCCCCTTGGAATCACCTGCAAATGCCCTCAACCTTCAGAGCTGCCACTGCCCTTCCAGGGTGACATTTGACTGCGACCTGCCTTCTGGCTGAGTGGCTGAGGCCCACATCCCTCACCTTGGCCTCAGGCAGCCTGGCCCTAAGGGGCTGGGGAATTGCCTGGGTCTGGAAGCTGACCAGGTGCTCTCAGGGCTGCCCCACCTTCCCCACGGCCCCACAGCCTTGCAGTCAGGTTTCCTGGGGTGGGGAGGTTCACTTGCTCATTGTCCCTCATCCTTGTCATACCCTCTTAGCCAGGCATCTCAGAGAAGCAGAGACAGGGTAGCCTTCGTCCTGGGGGAAAAGGGACCCTCAGGATGGCATCACACATCCTCAATCCCAAGTGTGGAACTGTCTCCCTCAACTTGTTAAAATGCAGATTTCTTGGTCTTGCCACTAGGGCCTGGGACTCCATGTGACAACTGGCCCCGGAGCTTCTGATGTCACACACAGAATTCTGCAGGCCCCAGCTCCAGCTCCGTCCTGCTCTGCTGCTCTTAGGGGACTGCTCTCATAACTGCTGACCACAGCGGATTTCTCCCCCCGCTGCTCAGGCTCAGCTGGAGTCAGCTCTGCTTATAAGGCCAACGTGCAGAACCTTTTACTGGTCTGGAACAAACTCGTGCTGCAGAGGGAGGGTTGGGTGCCCCTGCTACTGCTGGGGTCCCCAGGAAAGCCTCAGAGCTGTTGGAAGGATGACACATTTGTGGACATGTCCACCTGACAATCTGGAGAGAATAAACCTGTCCAAGCCAAAGTCAGGTAACTGCTGTCCACTTAGCTACTCGGCCAAGTCTGGCAGTGCCAGGGGCTGTGCTGTTTGTCTCAACCCCAGTTCCAGAGGGAGCAGGCATGGGGTGACATGGTTGGATCCCAGAGAGGTGCCCTGGACTGATGGCTGTTCACTAGTGTGTGGAGGGCAGACCTGGGTTTGGAACCTGGGTCTGTGACTCTAGCGAGCTTCTGCCCCTACTGCCCCTGGGGGCCTCAGAAGAAGAATCATTCCCACAGGACGATGGGGATAGCCCAGGACTCGGGTCCTGTGTGTCTCCAGAGCCCACAGGCCCCTATGGAGAATCTAGAGGCAAATACTTGAACGAGGGCCCCCGAGCCATAGGTACAGGCCCAGCCTGCAGCCTAGTGAGCCCGTCTACACTGGCTAGCCGTGCCCCACAGCTGAATAGCTGTGTGCTGGGCCATCACCCCTGAGAGCCAGGCCCTGACTGTCCATCACCAGCCTGGCCTGCTATAGGCAGAAACCTGTGCTTCTGTCCGGGAAGGCCCTGGCTGACCCAAAGCAGAGGGACAGGAAGGGCAGCTGTCCTCACCCGAGCCTGCCTGGCCTTTCCCAGGCCCACACAGCTTGTGCAGGAGGAGAGGCAAGACCCTGACCCAGTCACTGAGACGCAGTCCTGGGACATCAAGGCCACAGGAAGTGGGGACATTCTGAGATCCCAGGCCACAGTGAGCTCCAAAAACCATGCCTCATTTTTGGCAAGAGGACTTAGTGTATAACGTGCTCGTGTAGGACATGCTTGGTGTGGAGTGTGCTGGAAGCTGTCACTGGGCCCTTATGGGAACCTGATGAACTTGTCATTTCTCCCTCAGGCCCTGCTCAGGAAGTACAGGAAGCCACAACAGTGCCTGTGGCATCGTGTCTCCTTGGCCTGCCTGGAGGCTGGTGTGGCCTGGCCTGACCTGTCAGCCAGCAGGGACTGGCAGGGCCTGATGGCAGAGGCAGCTGTGCAGGAGAGCAGCATGACCACACAGAGGCCTAAGACAAACTTTCCTGGTACCAGTGGACGCCCCTCCCAGCCCCGCTGGTAAAGGGGAGGCCAAGGCTACAATCCACACAGCCACAAGCCGGATGCAGCTGCAAGGAGGAGGGCGTGCTGGTGACCCCTCATGCCCCAACCTGCTCCCGCTCAGGCAAAGGCTGCAGCAGCTGAGCCTGATTGGGGGGTGCGGGGCTGGAGGCTCCTTGCAAACTCCCCAGACCAAAACCACCTCCACCGCCCTCTGCTCAGTATGTGGGGCAGTCCTTTCTCCAGGCCTCAGTCACCTCATCTGTTCATTGGGAATCATGACAGCCTCACAAGGCTGTTGTGAGAATAAAACAAAGTGTTAATGCCTTCAGAACACTGCTAGGCAGATACAGGCTCAGAAGAAGTTGGAATTCCTAACAGTTCACAGGCAGAGGCACCTGGCTGGGGAGGGCCTTGGCACTGCATTGTGTGACTGCAGACACTTAGAAAGCACAGGCTTCTGCCTATACCAGGCCAGGCTGGTGACGGGCAGTCAGGGCCTGGCTCTCAGAGGTGATGGCCCAGCACACACCTATTCAGCTTGATTGTAACTGTCCTTAACACAGTCCTGACCTGCTGGGTTTTTATCAGCTTCACTGTGATATAATTCACATACCATACAATTCACCTATTTGAAGTGGATTATTCAGTGGGTTTTAATATATTCACCAAGTTGTCTAACAGTGTCACAGTCAATTCCAAAATATTTCCATCATCCCCAAAAGGAACCCTCTATCAGTCATCCCCTCTGCTGAGGGCCACACAGACACCTCTCGCTACAGAGCTGGGGTCACAGCTGTCCCCTGCTCCCACTAGAGATCCCCTCCCAATGATGGGTGTGTGTAGGGTGGGATCTGGGCCCTGCCATGAAGGAAAAAAACCAAATAGCTTATCCTGCTTCCCCACCTCCAGGGCGAGGCTCTGCCTGCAGGACCTGGGGCCCCATGTGTCCTCTCTGGTTCTCCTTGGGAGGCGGAAGAGGGGAGGGGAGGGTGAGGGCTATTGTGTGGGTGCACTGGGTGGGATTTCAGAAATCACCGATCTTTGGGGATGTGGGTTACGGACACATGGATCTACAATATGAATCATGAAAACACCTACACACAAAAGCTGGAAAAGGGACAGCAGAACCGTGCTGACTACCGGCTCCTTTCCCTGCTCAGTGAGGACCCCAAAGCAAGGTCTCCTGCCCCACTCTTCACTCCAGAGAAGGGGGTCACCCAAACATGGCCCTAAGGGCAAGAGAAAGAAAGTTTCACACTTTGAGTTGGGCCCAGGGGCTGCTGGCAACCCAAGTTGGACACTCAGGGCCCGTATTCACGCTGGTTTTGGTGCTGGTTTAATCTAGTTTAGGCACAACCATGGGAAGAAGGTGCCCTTCGGTCCTAGTCTAGCTGGCAAGACAGAAAAGGGCTGCCCTAGGGGTGGGGGTTCTGCCACTGGCCCACAGCCTGGGCCTGAAAGCTGCCAAAGCCCCAGTTGGCTCAAGCTTCCATGAGACAGTATCATAGGCTGGGTGGCTCAAATAACAAAAGTGTGCCTCTCACTGTGCTAAAGGCTGGGAAATCCAAAATCAAGATGTTGCTCCTTCAGTTTCCAGCAAGGCTCTCTTCGGGGCTTGCAGGTGGCCTTGCCTCTGTGTGTGCTGGGGGCGGGAGGAGCGAGCCCTCTCCAGTGCCTCTTATAGTGTGAGGACACTAATCCCATCAGATCAGGGCCCCACCCTTAGGACCTCATTTAACCTTAGTTACCTTTTGACAGAACCTCTCTCCAAATACAGTCACATTAGGGGTTAAAGCTTCCAATTACGAATTTGGCCCCAGTTAGGGGACACAGCTCTGTCCATAGCAGCCCTCAAATCTGCCAAGTTCACAGTTTACTTCTCTCCCAGGGACACACTATTCTGGATGTTGGAACATGAAGTATAAGAGAAAAATGAAACTCTGAGATTTAAATAAGAAGAGGGGGCCGGGAGCAGTGGCTCATGCCCGTAATCCCAACACTTTGGGAGGCTGAGGCAGAAGGATCACTTTTGCCCAGGAGTTCAAGACCAGCCTGGTATCATGGAGAAACCCCATCTCTACACAAAATACAAAAATTAGCTGACAGCAGCATGCACCTGTGGTCTCAGCTACTCAGGAGGCTGAGGTAGGAGGTTCCCTTGAGCCTGGGAAATGGAGGTTGCAGTAAGGTGTGATCGCACCTTTGCATTCCAGACTGGGCAACAGGACAAGATCCTGCCTCAAAAAAATAAAATAAAATAAAATAAAACTAAGGAATGGGAAGAAGGAGGAAGTTTCTTTTTTTTTTTTTGAGATGGAGTTTCGCTCTTGTTACCCAGGCTGGAGTGCAATGGCGCGATCTCGGCTCACTGCAACCTCCGCCTCCTGGGTTCAGGCAATTCTTCTGCCTCAGCCTCCTGAGTAGCTGGGATTACAGGCACGTGCCACCACGCCCAGCTGATTTTTTGTATTTTTAGTAGAGAAGGGGTTTCACCATGTTGACCACGTTGATCTCGATCTCTTGACCTCGTGATCCACCCGCCTTGGCCTCCCAAAGTGCTGGAATTACAGGCTTGAGCCACCGCGCCCGGCCTAGGAAGTTTCTTTTTAAAAAAAGAACAGAGGCTGGGTGAGCTGGCTCATGCCTGTAATCCTAGCACTTTGGGAGGCCAAGGTGGGTGGATCACCTGAGATCAGGAGTTTGAGACCAGCCTGATCAACATGGTGAAACCCTGTCTCTACTAAAAATACAAAAATTAGCCAGGTGTGGTGGTATGCACCTGTAATCCCAGCTACTCGGGAGGCTGAGGCATAAGAATTGCTTGAACCTGGGAGGCGGCGGTCGCAGTGAGCTGAGATTGTGCCACTACACTCCAGCCTGGGTGATAGAGGAAGGCTCTGTCTCAAAAACAAAAAATTTTAAAAAGAGCCAGGCACAGTGGCTCAAGCCTGTAATCCCAGTACTTTGGGAGGTCGAGGCGGACAGATCATGAGGTCAAGAGATCAAGACCATCCTGGCCAACATGGTGAAACCTCGTCTCTACTAAAAATACAAAAATTAGCTGGGCATGGTGGCGTGCACCTGTAGGCCCAGCTACTCAGGAGGCTGAGGCAGGAGAGTTGCTTGAACTCGGGAGGTGGAGGTTGCAGTGAGCCGAGATTGTGCCACTGCACTGCAGCCTGGCGCCTGGTGACAAAGTAAGACTCTGTCTCTAAATAAATAAATAAATGAAGCAGAAACCTATCAGCAGGCCATTGAGCACCCCTCCACACACATCCAGGTCCAGGGCAGGAGAAAATCCCCCTCCTTGATCTGGGTCTCACCTCCCAAGAACAACAAGGTTTCCAACATTAGCAAATGCTTTTCCCCAAAAAGACTTGGGTTTCTGCCTCAAGTCTTCATCAAAGTTACCTCAGGTAGTGTTAATGAGTACAGCAAGTTGTACATGGTATGTTTTTATGTTTTTAGTGATTTCAGATCTGAATGTTCTATACATATGTTTTCAGCAGGTTTTCACAGGAAGCAGGGACAACAGACCAAAGTATTTTTGGGTTTTTTGTTTGTTTGAAAAAGGGTCTCACTGGCTCAGGCTGGAGTGCTGTGGTGTAATCTTGGCTCACCACAGCCTTGACTCCTGGGCTCAAGTGAACCTCCCACCTCAGTGCCCCCTGAGTAAGCTGGGACTACAGGTCTGCACCACCACACCCAGCTAATTTTTGTATTCTCTGTATACACGGGGTCTCCCCATGTTGCCCATGCTGGTCTCAAACTCATGGGCTCAAGCGACCCACCAGCCTTGGCCTCCCAAAGTGCTGGGACTACAGGCGTGAGCTGCTGCATCCAGCTGACTGACCAGAGATTTAACAAAAACTTCCTATCCACACACCACAGTTTAAATTCTGGAATTTTCCAGCTCTAATCCTGTATGCCCAAAAGACTGAGAAATCCCCACCCAATTTAGAACTAGATGAGGTACTTTATCCCTTTAAGAGTTTAATTGGAGATAAGCAGAGACCTCCACGCATGCCTGAGCCCAGGTTCACCAGGGTTGGGGGTTAAAAGGCTTTGACATTTAGACTCCACCAGGAATTTCATTTGAGCTGATCACTGCAACATAGATCTCAGCAACTGCCTGTTCATTCATCCTCAGAGGCCCACATTGCATTGCTCTGCAAGTGTTGGCGGCCTGCGTGGAAGAGGAGCCTGCAGCGCCACCTGTAGGGCTGGGGAGGGATGGATTCATGGACCAGAGATCCTGGCTGCAGCAGTGTCTCCTGGTCGTGGTCACACAGAATTGAAACTGCAAGGTGCATGCTGGGACAAAGATGTCAGGCAGTAGTGATTCGCTCCCCACGAGACTAGGTAGGGCTTTCTTCCAATAACACCATAGCCCGTTGATTTTACCTTTTCTTTTTTCCTAACTTTACTTTTTCTTTTTTCTTTTTTCTTTTTTTTTGAGACGGAGTTTCGCCCTTGTTACCCAGGCTGGAGTGCAATGGCGCGATCTCGGCTCACTGCAACCTCCGCCTCCTGGGTTCAGGCAATTCTCCTGCCTCAGCCTCCTGAGTAGCTGGGATTACAGGCACGTGCCACCATGCCCAGGTAATTTTTTTTTTTTTTTTTTTTTTTTTGGTAGAGACAGAGTTTCATCATGTTGACCGGGTTGGTCTCGATCTCTTGACCTCGTGATCCACCCGCCTCGGCCTCCCAAAGTGCTGGGATTACAGGCTTGAGCCACCGCGCCCGGCAACTTTACTTTTTCTAAATTTTATTTATTTTTTGAGATAGGGTCTCACTCTATTGCCCAGGCTGGAGTGCAGTGGTGTGATCTCACTGCAGCCTCCACCTCCTGGGCTCAGCTGATTCTCCCACCTCTGCTTCCTGAGAAGCTGGAACTATAGGCACATGCCACCAAAACTGGCTAATTTTTGTATTTTTTGTAGAGACGGAGTTTCACCATGTTGCCCAGGCTAGTTAAATTTTACTTTTTAAAAGGCTGGACTCGAACTCCTGGGCTCAGACAATCCTCCCACCTCAGCCCCCCGAGTACCTAGGAGTACAGACATGTGCCACCATGCCTGGCTTATTAGTTTATTTTTTAATTGTTTGCTTTTATTTTATTCTACTTTTAGAGACAGGGTCTTTCTTTGTCACTCAGGCTGGCGTAATCATAGCTCACTGCAGCCTTGAACTCCTGGGCTCAAGCAATCCTCCCACCTCAGCCTTTCCAGTAGCTGAAACTACAGACATGTGCCCCCACACCCAGTGTGCTTTCATTTTTTATTGATGCATAAGCACTGTATATATTTATGGGTTACAGTATGATATGTTGTTACATGGTATATAATGTGTAGTGATCAAATCAGCATAATTAACATATCCATCACCTCAAACACTAATCATTTCTGTGTGGCGGGAAGATTCAAAATCCACTCTTCTAGCCATTTCAAACTATATATAATTCAATAAATTGTTAATTATGGTCAGCCTGGGGTGCTATGTAACCCTAGGACTTATTCCTTCAACCTCGCTGTACTTTTGTGTCTGTTAACCAACCTTCGGTGATTTTACTTCCTAAATGATCCCAAACGTGCCACCTTCTGCTTTCATCCTGGTCCAGGCCAGGCCTCCATCATCTCTCTCGAGAGGCAGCGGTCAATGGCCTCCCTGCTGCCTCTTGATCTCCCGGCTCCCCCTGCTCATTCTCTACACAGCAGCCTGAGGGAACCTTCTAGAACCCGACACAATGGCTCTTCTGCTCACACACCCCTATTCACACATGGCTTCCAGTGGATGAAGCCTTCTCCGGCCCTTTCCAGCCTCGTCTCAAACTTCTCCCCCTCAATTCCCAGGCCCCAGCCCCGGCCCAACTACTTAGTTCCTCAGTGGTCTCTCTCACTTCCTCTTCTGCCTACCCACTGCCCCCCCAGTCTAGGTTGGCACCTGAACACTTAGGACTGAGGAAAACAAAAGTTGGTTTGACAATAGGAAGAATGGTAACCCAAGAGGGGCAGGAGAGGGCTGGACGGTGTGGGAGGAAGGCGGGTCAGGAAAGCCTCCTGGGAGGAGAGGGCATCCAAGCCAAGGCTTCAGGTGTGGACTGGGAGTCTGACTGAGAGTGAGCTGTGGAGGGCTGGGGATGGAGTTGGGGTGCCCATTCCAGGAAGAGTCCTATTTGGATAACAGCAAACATCTAGTTTGACTAGAAGGCAAGTGTAGCAGACAGTGAAATGAGTGCGGGAGACGGAGCCTTGAATAATGGTGGACTAGAACCTGGTCAATCGCAGGTAATCAGATTCCAATCCTGTGTGGCCTCAGGCAAATCCCCCACCCATCAGAAGAGCCTCTGCTTCCTCATTGATAAGACAAGATATTGTTGGCCAGGCACTGTGGCTCATGCCTGCAATACCAATACTTTGAGAGGCTCAAGTAGGAGGATCACTTGAACCCAGGAGTTCAAGATTGGCCTGACATAGGGAGACCTGACATAGGGTGACATACGGAGACCCTGTTTCTACAAAAAATACAAAAATTAGCTGGACATGGTGATGCACACCTATGTTACCAGCTATTCAGGAGGAGAGCTTAAGGTTGGGAGGTCAGGGCTGTAATGAGCTGTGATTGAGCCACTGCACTCCAACCTGGGCAACAGAATGAGATCCTGTCTCAAAAAAAAAAAAAAAAAAAAAAAAGACAGGACATTGTCCCTACCTTACAGAAGATTGCATACCTTATATCTCAAATAATACTCAGGCCAGATCTCAAGGTACTAAACACACATTTGGGGTGAGGGTGATGGACAGGCAGAGACTTGAGCCAGGGGTGCTTAGTTAGCCCCCGACCCCAGGGGCCAGTCCCAGTTCCCTCACCAACCACTGAGAGATCCCAAGCATGTCCTGCCCTCTTTTGTCCTGGTGTCCTCAAGAGAGAGAAGAAACAGAGTCCCCAGGCATCTGGTAAGAGCCCAAAGCTGCCTGTCCCAAGCTTAAGATATCTCCAAGGAAGCCGAGCGCGGTGGCTCAAGCCTGTAATCCCAGCACTTTGGGAGGCCGAGGCGGGTGGATCATGAGGTCAAGAGATCGAGACCATCCTGGTCAACATGGTGAAACACCGTCTCTACTAAAAATACAAAAAATTAGCTGGGCATGGTGGCGTGTGCCTGTAATCCCAGCTACTCAGGAGGCTGAGGCAGGAGAATTGCCTGAGCCCAGGAGGCGGAGGTTGCGGTGAGCCGGGATCGTCTCAAAAAAAAAAAAAAAAAAAAAAAAAGGATATCTCTAAGGAATCCTCCAAGGATTTTAAGGATAAATTTAAAATTCCTACAGATTTTGCCCTCTGCTCTGTGACATACAGTTTTACTATAAAAATAATATTTTGCATTACTTAGTTGTAGATTTGGTGTTATTCCTTCCTTAAATGTTCAATAGAATTCTCCAGTGAAGCCATCTAGGTCTGGAGTTTTGTGGGAAGGTTTTTAACTTCAAATTCAATTCCTTTCATGAATATGTGCTGATACAAATCTCATTTCAAGTTGTGATCCCCATTTGTCAGAGGAAGAACCAGGACGGAGTTGTCAGAGAGCTGATGGGTTTTTTGTTGTTGTTGTTTGTTTTTTTGAGACGTAGTCTCACTTTGTCACCCAGGCTGGAGGGCAGTGGTGCCACCTTGGCTCACTGCAACCTCTGCCTCCCGGGTTCAAGCAATTCTCTGCCTCAGCCTCCCAAGTAGCTGGGACTAGAGGTGCCCACCACCACACCTGGCTAATTTTTGTATTTTTAGTAGAGGTGGGGTTGACTCTTCTCTATTGCAATTCCCCTGTCTTGATAAATTGGCTTTATCTGAACAGTGGGCAAAATAAACCTACTGGGTGGTTACAACACATCTTATCACCAAGCTAATCTAGATATTGGTAATGAAATAATGAAGCTTCAGCAGAGTCTTATCTGAAATTGCAAAGGCAGGCAAATTCGTTCCAGACGTCACGAGACTTAACATTCCATTATAAAAGTAAATGTCATTTTTTTAAGACATTTATTCCGTGTCACGATCAGACTATTACATTTAGCAATCAACAGCATATGTGCAAAAAAAAAAAAAAAAAAAAAAAGAAAAGAAAAGAAAGAAATCTACATTAAAACCCTTGTTGGAATGCTTTACACTTTCCACAGAACAGAAACTAAAATAACCTGTTATACAATTAGTCCCAAATACAGTCCTCGAGCTTTTTGCCCATACACATGAGTATTTGTCTAAATCATGTCTTCTTTGTAGCAGCTGGGCCCTGCCACCACTGTGCTTGGCTGGGTTCACAAATCTGTTGCAACCTGTTGCAACCTGTAGCCTCTCTCTCACTTCTCTGGCTCTCCTCTCCTGCTAAGCTTTGTTTCCTAATTTAAAATCTTCTGCCACTGCCATAGCTACTGCTGCTCCTGGAACTGCCACAGCCACCTCAGTTTTGTGGTGTGGCAAAGTATTGGCCTCCACCACCAAAGGGGCCAGAGCTTCTGCCTCCAAAGTTTTCTCTCCCTTCATAGGTCCAAAATTTGAAGACTGGCTGTTGTAATTGCCAAAATCATTGTAGCTTCCACCACCTCCAAAATTGCTTCCATCATTACCAAATCCATGATAGCTATCCCCACTGCCACCATATCCACCACCACCACAGCTGCCACCAAAGCCACCACGACCACTGAAGTTTCCTCCATGACCAAAGTCGTCATTTCCACTGAAGCCACCTCCACGACCACCACCAAAGTTTCCAGAACCACTTTGACCTTCAGCTGGATGATGCATAGCCATTTCTCGCTCTGAAGTTAGGGCTTTCCTAACTTCACAGCCGTGGCCATTCACAATACGGCATTTCTGAACGACAATCTTACCACAAAGTCAGGTCGTCAAAGTTTACAAAGGCAAAGCCCCTTTTCTTGCCACTGTCTCAGTCAGTCATGATTTCAATCACTTCAATTTTTCCATACTGTTCAAAATAATCTCTTAGGTGATGTTCTTCAGTGTTGTCTTCTTTTTTTTTTAGACGGAGTTTCGCTCTTGTTACCCAGGCTGGAGTGCAATGGCACGATCTCGGCTCACTGCAACCTCTGCCTCCTGGGTTCAGGCAATTCTCCTGCCTCAGCCTCCTGAGTAGCTGGGATTACAGGCACGCACCACCATGCCCAGCTAATTTTTTTTATTTTTAGTAGAGACGGGGTTTCACCATGTTGACCAGGATGGTCTCGATCTCTTGACCTCGTGATCCACCCGCCTTGGCCTCCCAAAGTGCTGGGATTACAGGCTTGAGCCACCGCGCCCGGCTGACCATTATTGTTATAAGAGTATACAACCCTTTATGAGATCCTTCCTTCTGAAAGATACTTTTGTTAGCTATGGAATTCTGGGTTGACAGGTGAAAACGACCTTCCTCCACTCTGCAGCTTCTCTCTCTTTCTTGTTCTGTCTCTCTGTCTTTCTCTCCAGATTCAAGGACAGTAGAGTGACAGAAGGCAGGGAGATGAAGCAGAAGGAGACATTTTAATATGTTAACCAGAAATTTACTATTTTAATCAGAAGTTGCAAAAAAACAACAAATAAGATGCAGCCTTTCTTAACTAAATATTTCTAAATTCTCAGGCTTCAGGGGGTTACCTAGGTAATGGTCTTTCTTACATTTCTGGTTGGGATAAATATCTTCATCCCTTCTCTGTATTTATTCCCTCCTATTATGGCAATTTGTTGTAGACTGTGAAATCCTTAAAGCCTGGGTACTTTTCTGGTTCAGCTTTCTTTTTTTTTTTTTTTTTTTTTTGAGACAGAGTTTTGCTCTGTCACCAGGCTGGACTTCAATGGCATGATCTTGGCTCACTGCAACCTGTCTCCTGAGTTCAAGCAATTCTCCTGCCTCAGCCTCCTGACTAGCTGGGATTACAGGCATGTGCCACACACCCCGCTAAATTTTTTTGTATTTTCAGTAGAGACAGGGCTTCACCATGTTGGCCAGGCTGGTCTTGAACTCTTGACTTCAGGTGATCCACCAGCCTCAGCCTCCCAAATTGCTAGGATTACAGCCTCATCTTTATTTTCTTCCCATAGCCAGGCACAGTGTTTTGTACAGGGCAGCTGCCACATGAATGGCTGTTCAATAAAGTGGGTAACTGGAGAGAAGTGTTGCAAATGATAATACATTAACCTGAGACAACTTCATCATTGTGGTTGAGAAAGTTTCAGGCGCAGATGCACTGCTGAAGGTTTCCTGCATTTTATTATTTATATAAAAACAGTTTCACTGCCTTGTGTATACTCTTATAACAGTAATGACATTTACTTTTACAATGGAATGTTAAGTCTTGTGACCTCTGGAAGGAATTTGCCTGCCTTTGCAACTTCAGGTAAGACTGCTGAAGCTTCATTACTTCATTAACATACCAGTCATGCGCGTAGTTACCATTTGGTCTTCTTTGTTCCTTCGTGTAGATCAAGCGTCCCCAAACTTTTTACGCGGGGAGCCAGTTCACTGTCCCTCAGACCGTTGGAGGGCCGCCATATACTGTGCTCCTCTCACTGACCACCAATGAAAGAGGTGCCCCTTCCTGAAGTACGGCGGGAGGCCGGATAAATGGCCTCAGGGGGCGGCATGTGGCCTGCGGGCTGTAGTTTGGGGACACCTGGTATAGATTCTTATTTCCATCGGGAATAACATTTCCTCTGCCTGAGGACTTCCTTTAACATTTTTTTACTGATGCTGGAGATGAATTATTTCAGCTTTGGGTGAAAAACCCTTTATGAGATCCTTCCTTCTGAAAGATACTTTTGTTAACTGTAGAGTTCTGGGTTGACAGGTGTTTTGTTTTAGTACTTTAAAGATGTTACTCCATTGTCTTCAAGTTGCATTGTTTCCAAAGAGAAACCTGTTTAATCTTTATTTTTGTTCTGTATGTAACAAGGGTTTTTTTTTGTTTGTTTTTTTTAAACTGACTGCTGGCTGCTTTTAAGATCTCCTTTTGCCGGGCGCGGTGGCTCAAGCCTGTAATCCCAGCACTTTGAGAGGCCGAGACGGGTGGATCACTAGGTCAAGAGATCGAGACCATCCTGGTCAACATGGTGAAACCCCATCTCTACTAAAAATACAAAAAATTAGCTGGGCGCGGTGGTGCGTGCCTGTAATCCCAGCTACTCAGGAGGCTGAGGCAGGAGAATTGCCTGAACCCAGGAGGCGGAGGTTGCAGTGAGCCGGGATGGCGCCATTGCACTCCAGCCTGGGTAACAAGAGCGAAACTCCGTCTCAAAAAAAAAAAAAAATCTCCTTTTTTTTTTTTTTTTCTGTCACCCAAGCTGGAGTGCAGTGGTGCAACCATAACTCACTGCAGCCTCAACTCCCCTGGCTCAGTAACCCTCCTGCCTCAGCCTCCTGAGTAGCTAGAACTACAGGCATATGCCACCGCAGCCTTGACCTCTCAGGCTCAAACAATCCTCCCGCCCCAGCTTCCCAAGCCTCTGGGACCACAGGTGCTCCACCATACCTGGCTAATTTTTTAAGAGATAGGCTCTCACCATGTTGCCCAGACTGATCTCGAACTCCTGGGCTCAAGTGAATCCTCCTGCCTCGAAATTATATCACAACTCACAAGAGCTAGGATTAGAGGAGTTAGCCGCCACGTTTTCCTAATAAGACAACTTGTTAGCTAAATTGCTCATTTTCCCTCATGCCGGGCACCCTTCCGTCCCCTGCAGGTGTATCGCCCACTGAGGCCTCTAGCCCAGGGCTTTGGTTTGCCTTACCATCGCCAATGCAGAAAAAACACTAGAAAGTTTAACAAACAACTTTTTCCCTTCTCTTGAAGTTTGTCTTTTGCTTCCACCAAAAAACCTCAACTTTCCTTCCACTCCTGCCTGTTTTTCATCTCCTCCAACTTCTAAAAGTCCCCGGAAAAGCCTGCAGAGCTGGCTGGGGAGCTGTCAGCAGTACCCCCGTGGGCACAGCTGCCCTGCGCCTCCCAGTGGCCGCTGCTCCGCCCTCTCCCCCCAGACAGGTTGTCAAGCTGCCGCTGCCACGAGTTCCTCCATCGGCACAGCCCCTGCCTGCCGCCTCCAGCAAGAAATGCCAGGCTCATTATAACCTCCACCTGCTGGCCACAGCTACCGCCTCAGCGCACCAAATGGCAGTGGTTAAACTACTTAATTAAATCCATCATCTCACTTCCACTGGCTCCCCCTCCCTGAGAGCTCACTTTTCATCCAGTCTCACACAGGCTGAAGTAGGACTATATTAGCTGTGGCCCCAGCAGTGCAGATGGGGCACCGATGGCCGGCCAGGAGCAGAAATGCTGTTCCTCAGGGGACTGCACCTGACTCCCAGGGCCATGCACACCCCAGCTTCCTGGCCTTTGCTCAGGCTGGCTCCTCTGCCTGGGACTGCCTGACCCGTGTCTCGCCTACTCATTCTTTCTTTTAAAAACTATGAAATGTCATATCCATAAAGAAAAGCACATAGAACAAAAGAACAGTGTAGCACATTATTATAAAAGGACACCTGGGTAACCAGCCATCAGGTCAAGAGTCAGAACACCTACATGTTCTTTAAAAGACATTTTTTAAAATTATGGATCATTTGGAACAGAGACAAGCACAGAGACTAAAATAGGCACCTACGAGCCCTCCGCCCAGCTCTGTGAAACTCCAGTGGTTTTCCTTCCATGCTCCAGATTTTTTTTAAAGTGGAACATTACAGAATGGAAGCCAAACTTTGTGCACCCTCTGGCTCCCAGGCCTCTCCCTCCCCTGCAGCAGAACCTGAGTCCTGGCCGGCCACTCTCAGCCCTGAGTGTATGTGCACCTCACAGAGCAGCCCATGTCCCGAGCTCCACACGGCTGGCTCTGCACTGTGTCTAGCCTTAGGGAGGACATTACAACCCTTGTCCTTCCACCTGGTGCTTTTCCCCCAATGTGGGCTAGAGATTTTCTTGGTGTTGAAGCAGGGAGCTCTCTTGGACAGTTAGAGTGAATGAACCAGTATTCTACCATAAGAATTCACCTCCTGTCCTTCAGCAAGCCTCCTGTCAGGGGCAGTCAGCTTGTTTCCAATTGTTACAACATGGCAATGAGCATCCTTGTCTGTATGGCTCGAGGCCACCACCAAGGTTGTCTCTAGCAGAGACACTGCTGGTCTTCAGTGCTCACAGAGTGCCAAATGGCTTTCCAGGGGAACGGGGCCGACTTACATTCCCACTGCTGCGAATAGCTCCCCACCCCCTGCCAGAGGCCTACACCTACCAACAGCACTGGGTATTATCAGACTTGAAAAGTTTTGCCAGTCTGACGGTGGAACCTATTCATTCTTTAGGTCTCAGGATTAGATGTTCCCCCTGATGCAGGGCAGATGAGCCTCAAAATTGGGGCTTAGCCTGGGAGGGTTCTTGGCTTTATCCAGGAAAGAATCCAAGAGCAAGAGGTGGTGTTAGACAGCAATTTCTTTTTTTGAGACAAGGTGGCCCTTTATTGCCCACACTAGAGTGTAGTGGCACGGCCTTGGCTCACTGCAACCACTGTCTCCTGGGTTCAGGTGATTCTCCTGCCTCAGCCTTCCAAGTAGCTGGGGTTACAGGTGCCCATGACCATGCCTGGCTAATTTTTATATTTTTGTATTTTTAGTAGGCATGGGGTTTCACCATGTTGGCCAGGCTGGTCTTGAACTCCTGACCTCAGGTGATCCTCCCACCTCTGCCTCCCAAAATGCTGGGATTACAGGTATGAGCCGCCTTGCCGGACAGACAGTTGTTTTTATGGAGGCAGCAGCACAGGCAGTAGGGCCTGAGTAGCCACTCAGAGGCAGTTCTGCAGTCACATTTATACCCACTTTTAATTACATGTAAATTAGGGGGTGGGTTATGCAAAAATTTTTAGGAAAAGAGTGGGAACTTCCAGGTGGTTGGGTCATTGCCATGGAAAAGGGTGGTAACATCTGGGTGTTGCTGTGGCAACAGTAAACTGACATGGTGCAGCAGTGGTTGTATCTTACAGAAAACTGCTCGCCCCCTCCCTATTTTAGCTAGTCCTCAATTTGGTCCAGTGTCCAAGCCCCACCTCCAGAGTCAAGTCCCACCTCCTACCTCACCCACTTCCAGGAGACCTTCCCTGGTCACCACTGCCCACCCAGGAAGAGCCAGCACCTCCTCTGTATACGACAGCCTGGGTGGGCAACCCTCATCCCCACACCACCCCATACTGTGATCATCTTTACGCACCTTTCTCCCCGCAGAGGCCACGAGCTCTGTTCCTTGATTGCACCAGCTTCCCACTATCCTGCAAGGCCCCCAACATGCGATCGTGGAGTGAATTAATGAGTCCAGCCTTCCTTTCAGGTCAAGACCACGAATGCACTAAATTCTCCAGTACCAGATCTGCCCTTAGTAGCTGCTCAAGAAACATCAGTGCAACCTGCATATTCATGCCCCAGCTTCTACCAGTAGGGGCTACATTTGGGGGGGTCTCCAGGTTGCTCTGCAGCTGAGCCTCGGGAACAGGTTGGGGAAGATCATGAGATAGCTCAGTATGGGCTGGAAGACCAAACAGGGGCAGAAAAGGGGCCATGTCGCACGTGTCAGCTGCTCTTTCAACTGCTGCAGCAGCTTTCCATGGAATTTTGTGACAGTGGCAATTACCGCCTTTCCTAGGGTTTGATTTTAATTTGTGCCAAGAACCGGGGTATTTGACATTCAAATTTTCTTTCTCGCAATTTAAACTCACATGAGGCCCACTTACTATTCCTATCAATCTTAGACACATTTTCTGCTGTGGAGCTGGCTGCTGGCCCAAAGCCCAGGGTGAGAGGAGGAGTGAAGGCCCCTGTTTCAGGGACTGCAGGCTGCCGCTGACTCATGACTCAGGGCTCTGTACCCCACTCCCATGCTAGGAAAAGAGTGTCCCCTTCCTACAGAATTTTTTACACTTGCAGCATCATTATGAAGAGATCACGCATGACAACATGCAACATGTTCATGGAGTTAAGAATCACATTCTTACATTTCTGGGTGTTGGGCTGCAGTAACAGTTCTCTACGCATTGACCTCCTACCAGCCATATAAAGCAGTACTATTACACACACGCTGCAGAGGAGGAAGCGGAGGCTGAGAGAGGCTGGACAGCCTGCTCAGGGCCACACAACTGGGACGGGGCAGGCAGGTGTGGACCCAGATCTGACTCTGAGCCCTGGTCAGGGCTGCCGCCTCCTGGCACATGCCAGGCAGAGTATGCATATAATTCCATTATAAACAGGGGCATCTGATATTAAGCAGTTGACAAACCTGAGCCAGGGCTTAAAGATGTTTTTTTCATTCCTCCAGGCACAGGGCAAATAAAAAAGAAAAGAAAAAACATTTTTTTTCAAAACATACCTTTTGTCCAGACAGGGTATTCAGGAACAATTAAGCTAACAAAATCCATTTTTGATTCAATGCAAATATTTTGTGAAGCATATTACTTTTAACTTTTATTATTCATGCAAAGCATATCTAATTGGCTAAACTGTTTCTCAACTCATGATTTAAAACTCAGAAAGTGGGCCGGGCACGGTGGCTCAAGCCTGTAATCCTAGCACTTTGGGAGGCCGAGGCGGGTGGATCACGAGGTCGAGAGATCGAGACCATCCTGGTCAACATGGTGAAACCCCATCTCTACTAAAAGTACAAAAAGTTAGCTGGGCATGGCGGCGCGTGCCTGTGATCCCAGCTACTCAGGAGGCTGAGGCAGGAGAATTGCCTGAACCCGGGAGGCGGAGGTTGCGGTGAGCCGAGATCGCGCCATTGCACTCCAGCCTGGGTAACAAGAGCAAAACTCCGTCTCAAAAAAAAAATAAATAAATAAATAAATAAATAAATAAATAAATAAAACTCAGAAAGTGGCTTGGCGAGGCCTTGCCAATGCTACCGATGGCAACCGGCCGCCTAATGGGCTGGGGCCTGCTGCGATCGCCCTGCTCTTGAGCCGGGTCCCTGCCCTCGGCAGGAGTGGCCGGCCTCCACCACCCACCCACCGGAGGACATGAACTCCAAGGGCCTGAGTTTTGGCTGCACTGTTAATGCCACAGGCAAGACTAGAGGCCACTCCTGAGTTTACCTACTTCTTATCCTTGTCCCTCCCTGTACCAGAGCAGGGGAGGGGAGCAGAGAGCGAGAGGCAGAGCTGTGCTGGGTGTAGTCCGTGGACACACACCTGTGCTCATTCCTCCACACCGACTGGCCACGCACCACATGCTGGGCTCACTGCAGGCTTGCAGTGGGCAGAAAGGACACCAAGCCAGGATTCTGCCCTCTAGGGGGTAGTGTGTTGGGGACACAGCTGGCTTTTCCCTTTGAGGATCTCCCTGTATCCCTGCCATTACCTTCTTGTGCTACCCTGGGCTGGTCCCTTCTCCTCTCTGGCCTGTTTTCCCACTGTGAATTCACAGAAATCCCCCTAGAGATCCATCATCTCCAAGGGTCCTTCCAGCTCCAGGTCAGCCTGCCTGTGCCCATTGTTGCCGCCCTCCGCTGTCCCTGCCTGCCGCCAGCTCACTTCTCTCTTATGGGACCCTCTGAGAACCAAGGCAGGGAGCCCTCGTGTTTTCTCTCTGACAGTTCCTAAACAAGCCCAGGAACGATGGGAGAATGTCCTGTTGTCTATACAGGAAACATAACAAAGGAACCAACTCGCAGACGCTGAAGGAGCCCCCAGTCCAGAGCCGAGAGCCAAATCCCTCAACCCCTCAGAGCCTGGGTGTGCTCACTGGTAAGATGGGGAGATTCACAGCCATTTCCTTATAGGGTTGTTGTGAGGGTGAACTGCAGGCCATCATGCAGGAAAAGCATCAGGCACAGTGCTTGGCCCAGAGTGTCACTGTCACAGGCTCTCAGGCCACACACCATGAGTGCCAGGCACAGTCGTGACTTTTGAGTGATACTCATCAGGATCCTGAGCACAGCAGCACCTGTTCCATGAAGGAATATACAAACACAGGAACAGCACAGCGCTGCCCACCCCACTCATCTCCTGTGTCCACCGTCCCAGGTGAAATGGATAGGAAGCTGAATTCCCCTCTTCTAAGAAGAAAAAGGAAAAGTACCTTCTCGAAAGCGCTGAGCTTTGTCCCGTACTTAATGTGGGCTGAGCAGCAAATGTCAGGGCCTTCAGAGTATGTATTTCAGGACAGGGACAGAGAATAAATTAGGGGTCTTTGTATTAGTCGATTCTCACACTGCTAATAAAGACATACCGGCCTAGTGTGGTGGCTCCCGCCTGTAATCCCAGCACTTTGGGAAGCCGAGGCTTGTGGATCCCTGAGATCAGGAGTTTGAGACCAGCCTGGCCAACATAGTGAAACCCTATCCCTACCAAAAATAAAAATATTAGCAGGGTGTGCTGGCAGGTGCCTGTAATACCAGCTACTTGGGAGGCTGAGGAAGGAGAATCACTTGAACCTGGAGACAGAGGTTGCAATGAGCTGAGATTGCACTACTGCACTCCAGGCTGGGCAACAGAATGAGACTCTGTCTCAAAAAACAATAAAATACAGTAAAGACATACCTGAGACTGGATAATTTATAAAGGAAAGAGGTTTAATCAACTCACAGTTCTGCATGGCTGGGGAGGCCTCAGGAAACTTACAATCATGGCAGAAGGGGAAGCAAACACATCCTTCACGTGGCAGCAGCAACGGAAGTGCAGAGTGAAATGGGGCGAAAAGCCCTTTATAAAACCATCAAATCTCGTGAGACCTCACTGACTATCATGAGGGCAGCATGGAGGTAAACACCCCGTGATTCAATTACTCCCACTGGGTCCTTCCCACAATACCTGGGGATTATGGGAACTACAGTTCAAGATGAGATTTGGGTGAGGACACAGCCAAACCGTATCAGTCTCCTAAGGGCCACTTAAAAAGCCTGATTTAGGAAGCAGCATTGAAGTTCTGAAGACCTAAATCACTGAGGCTGTGTGAAGGGCTGGCTTAATCTGACCACCAGACCCAAGGAGTGCCCCAAACCTAACACATTTGCCTTGATCTGGCCCATGCTGACAGGCCTGGCTCTCACCTTTGGGAGCCTCTCTTTGTCCCCATTCTCCTTCTTGGCTGCCAGACTCATGTTTTCAGGTGTTTTCAGCTGCTGTATCACCCCCGCCCCACCCTAAGGAGATAAAGTGCCTGGAAGGGTGGTCAGGACTCAGGAAACCACAACCAGCTCCTCAGCCTCTGGCATCACACAGGGTGGTCATCCAGGGTCACCTGACGGGCACAGTCAGGGTGCAGGAGAGAGCTGAAGGTCCCACCCTGCTTGGAGGGGGGCGAGGAAGAGGCAGGTGTATGGTGAGCTCATGGGCGTGGTGGCTCTCACCTATAATCCCAACATTTTGAGAGGCTGAGGTGGGAAGATTGCTTGACCTCAGGAATTTGAGACCAGCCTGGGTAGCATGGTGAAATACAAAAATTAGCCAGGCAGGGTGGCCTGTGGTCCTAGCTACTCAGGTGGGAGGATTTCTTGAGCCCAGGAGATCGAGGTTGCAGTGAGCTGTGATGGCACCACTGCACTCCAGCCTGAGTGACAGGTCAAGATTCCGTCTCTAAATAAATTACTAAATAATAAATGGGGGAATGTGGCTGTGACGGTGGAATGGTTGAATTTAGGACCATCTAGAGATTCTAAAAAATACCAGTGAGCTGTCTAGCTGTAACCTCCACGTCTCTGAGCCTCCGCAAAACGGTCCCCAGTATCTCTTTGTAGGAATATTTCTCCAGGGACTAGTGACACGAGGTGGGAAAGCCGGCGCTACCTCCCACTGGGGTCCTCCCTCCCCTGCGGGGGGGCCTGAGGCCTCCGCAGCGCCCGCGAGCCTAGAGGCCGCCAGAGGGCGCTGTAGCCCAGCCCGAACCACGGGCTCCCCGCACCGTCCCTCCCTGCCCGTCAATCCTCCGCCTGTGGTCCGCGCGCAGACGGGGACGAGGGCAGCAAAGCGGATGCTCTGGCCTACCCGGCCCACGGCTGGGTCACACTAGCGGGTAACTTCGCCTTCCAGTGTGTGGCCTGTTCAGAGCAGCATTCTCTGGCTCTGGGCAGAATGCAGGACGACTGGGCAAAATGCAGATTCCGCAGCTGGCTCTGGATCTTGGTGCATGTGGCACCGCAGGGATAGCTTTCAAAGTACGGATGCCCGGGCCCTCCACAGATCACCGCGTTAAGTAGACCAGGGCAGCCTGGCATCGGCTTCCAGTGACAGCCAGGGCTGAGACCCACCGGTTAGAACTTGATGCAGACTCATACAAGGCTGCGGAGTGTTTATTTAAAAAACAAAAACAAAAACTTGATGCAGACCTGGTACACGCTGAATTTGAGAGCCATTGCCTTAAAGGGATTCGGGGTCTAGGGAGTCCATTCATTGATTGACTCATTCATTCATTCATCCATTCATCCATCCGTCCGTCCATCCATCTATCCAACCATCCTTCAATCCATCCTTTATCTCTGCAGCCCTTGTGTGCCTGAGACCTTGGGTGCCCTCACAAGCTGGCCCGTGGAACCACAAGATGGAATCTGGCTGCATCTTTGATTCTCTCGATGGCTTTTTTTGTGGATCACTTGGCCCTGCACCACCTTCCACACCAGGCAAGTATTTAACCAGCTCCCGGACTGCTGGGCCTTCTGCCTGCTTCCAATTTTCCCCAATTAATCCATGCAGTGGTGTGCTTCCTGGCAAGCGGCCTCGGGCTCTTGGGTGAGGTTCTCAGGTAGCTCTGCCTGAAAGGTACCACTGGGTCGTGGCGTGGGTGCATTTAATTCCCCACCTGGAGTCCACTGCTTGGGAAGTGCCAAGTGCAGTGGACAGGCCTGCTGTCCTGAGCATGTTTCATCCCACTGGGGCATGGGGCCACAGTGGCTGCTGTTTCCTATGCACCTAGTGTGTGCCCTGCACTTAGAGATATCACAGTCCACGGCAGCCATCACAGTAATCCCCATTTTACAGTAGAGGAAGTTGGGCCACTGGGAGGTTAAGTCATTTACAGAGGTGACACAACTAGGGACATGAAGTTCGAATCCAGGGCTGTCTGGTAGCCAAGCCTGGAGGCCTGCACCCACGTCACTTCACCCAGCACTGATGGGACACCCAGCTGTTTGGCCCTTGCAGGGGGGGCCAGGCTGGATGCTGCTCAAATACCTACTTGGCAGGTGGGAGGCAGGGGGCAGTCTGCCTGCTCCAGGGTCCCCAGGTCCCAGTGAAAGTGGCTCAGAGACCGACCACAAGAGGCATTTCCTGAGGCTACTGGGTCAGCCCTGGCACCCACCCAGTGACTGGGAACAAGCCTGGAATGGTGTAGCCTCCCAGGCGGTTTGGCAGTGTCCCCAGCAGCTGCTTCCTGTCCCAGGCTGCTTGAGGTGGACCTCTTGGGCTCAGCCCATCCTTTCCTGGGCTCTGCCTGGCACCCACTGAGTATCAGCAACAGTCCCACAAGGGGCCCGCCAGTCAGTTCCACGAGGTAGCAGGGATTCATGATCTGGTTTTACAGATGAGGAAACAGAGGCCCATGAAGGAACTCATCGAGTGCATGGCATGTAAGTGGCAGAGCAGAATTCAAACCACAGGCTTCTGATTCCAGGCACCATGTTCTTTCCACCACCCTCTGCTTGATAAACAACCTGTTCCTCCATTCCACACGGGAGGAAACTGGGCTCGAGGGGCAAAGCTTCACTCTGGAGCTTCAGGAGCACGTTGGAAGGCTCTGAATTCAGACCCCAACCATGTTTTTGTTCTAACCGCCATCTGAATGGTCCCATGGGGGTTTCGGGGGCATGTGTGTGTTATAGCAGAGGCAGGGAACAGAGGCCCCCCGGCACCTCCTCTGGCCTACAGCCCCGGTGTCCCAGAACAGAGCCCTGCCATGCTGCCAGTTCTCCCACGTGACCGTGAGCCCAGGGGACAAGCACTTCTGAGGTTTTCCCTGCTCTCCTGGGCACCCAGGCTGGCCTAAGGCAGAGCAGGGTTCAAGAGCAAGGCTTCCTGAGAAGATGGGAGTGGGGAGAAGGGAACACTTGGTCTCTTTGGGGAGTTTGGCCCCCATCCCTGCAGCCCCTTCCCTGGGCCAGCACCAGCCCCATACCATCCCTCCCTCTCCAGTTGTGGAAACTTGTACCTCAGCCCAGAAAAATGAACTTGCTGGAAGTCAGCTGCTTGGCTGCCGGGGGCCAGCCAATCTGCTGCTAGGAGCGCCTCACCCTGCTCCAGGGACAGAGGGCCAGGGCTGGACCAGAGGGGCTGAAGGGCAGGCCTGAGACTGGTGCCCCAGATAGCAGGGCGGGAACAGAAAGAGGGAGAGGTAGGGAGAGGCGGAGGGGGAGCAATGAAAAGCCAGGAGCGGGGAGACATGGAGACCTTAGGGAGGAGGGCAGAGCAGACACACAGTCTCCGGCTGCGGCTGCACACACTCAGGGGGGTCAGGGGGGCGCCGGCGCCTCTACGTCTCCTGGAGCCTGCTCCTCACCTGCACGACAGGCACACTGGGGCACGCCGGTCAACCTCGGCCGTCACTTAGCGTTTTCCCACCCTTCTCTCCCACCCTGCCTACCCCCTCTTCCCCAGGTAGGCAGAGCTGCTCTGATAGTCTGGAACTTACACACAGGCTCCTCTGCGGCGAGGCAGGGACAGGTGGTGATGAGATGCAGAGTACAGCCATGGCCTCCTTGTCTTGTCCCCATTTTAGAGGAAACTGAGACTTTTTCTTTCTTTTTTTTCAAGACAGGGTCTCACCATATTGTCCAGGTTGGTCTCAAACTCCTGGGCTCAGGCAATCCTCCCACTTCAGCCTCCCAAAGTGCTAGGATTACAGGTGTGAGCCACCACGCCCACCCAATACTAAGGCTTAAAATGATTAAGTGACATGCACACAATCCTTTGGCTACTCTGCGATTTAAATCCAGATTTAAATCTTCCTCCCTCATCTGGGGCCAGCCTCGAAACCTCTGCTCATGTCTTCTACCTCTCTGCCCTTCCAGACGGTTCCCTCACTCTCCAGAGGCAGCTGCAGCTGGTCCCATCACCCTTCAGAGACATCTGGGGCTCACTGCAGCCACCCAGAAAAGCCTTCTGCCTTAGGCCCAGGGTCCTGGGGCCAGAGGAAACCCATAAATACAAACACATTTGCATGAAGGCCCAGCAGTTAGCTTCCGGGCCAGTGCTGCCAAAAGTGGGAGTGGCCGCCACCACCTTCCTGGGACAGACATGTCCCCACAATCAGGTTGGTACCATTTGGTGTTTATTTAGACACACAAATAAAAGAACCTGGTGCTAGTGGTTCAAACAGCTTGTCCTTTTTTTCGTATGTGTATTTTTTTTGAAAAAAAATCAACGTATCACCAGTCCCCCACGGTTTTTCTCTACTGAGCAATATATACAGCCTATTATATATGTATGTGTCTATATATATAATATATATTTTCAATAGATAACTACATTCAAGTAATGAAACACAGGATTTACAATTTCCCTCTGAGGGCAGAGGAAAAGCAGATTCACACACAGTTCACAGAGGAAGTACCATGAGAGCCTCGCCAGACAGGCACCGAGGCTGCTCTGGGGGCAGGGTGGGGGCCAGCAGCAGAAGTCACCACAATCCCACTGGTGCTTATCGTGGAGAGCGGGCAGGTGTGGGTGGAGGGGGGGTCTAGCCTGCTCTGACCAGGAACCTCAATCTTCCAGGAGGTGCTCGAATTTGGGGTTCACGAAGGAGAAGCCGGCAAAAGCCGACTGGTCCATGGAGTCGATGAGGTTCTTGTCACTGTAGGAGAGGCGCGCCTTCTCGTTCAGGAACTCCTGGTCGAAGTTGCTGTAGTCTCTGGGGGACTTCTGCAAGCAGAGGGCAGGGGTGAGCGAGCAGGACCTAGGGAGTGGCCCTCCAGACACCCCAGGCTGGAGTCCCTGCAGGGCGGGGCCAGGCCAGCGCTGTCTTCACCCAGAACAAGAGAGGGAGCTTCCCCCAGCGGCCTGAAAGCAGCCCCACGGGAAGGAGGCTGCCAATTCCCCAGGAGGATGAGGAAAGTGACCTGGGAACTCTGGGCCTGGGTGAGGAGAGGTGGTAGCCTCCTGATTAGGGACCAGCAAATCACAGCCCACAGGGGCCAAATCTCACCACCACCTGTTTTTGTGGGGCCCACAGCTAAGAATAGCTTTCACATTTTTAAATGATTGGGAAAAAAAATTAAAAGCAAAATAATATTTCATGACATGAAAATTAGCTGAAATTTCCATAAATAAAGGGTTTTTTTTAGTATACAACCATGCCCATTTCTTAACATATTGTCTATGGTTGCTTTGAGACCATCAAGCCTGAAAAGCCCAAAATATATACTATCGGGCTGGTGACAGAAGTTGGCTGACTCTCTGCTCATAAGGATACGATGGGATGGTAATACAGAGAGGCCGCAAACCAAACCTAAAGGGGCAAGCACAATCGTTTCGGCCTGCACTGGGTTTTAATGGAATTTGATTATTTATTTATTTATTGAGACAGAGTTTCACTTTTCTTGCCCAGGCTGGAGGAGCGCAATAGCGCAATCTTGGCTCACCGCAACCTCCACCTCCCAAGTTCAAGTGAGTCTCATGCCTCAGCCTCCCAAGTAGCACGCGCCACCACACCTGGCTAATTTTGTATTTTTTTTTAAGTAGAGATGGGGTTTCTCCATGTTGGCCAGGCTGGCCTTGAAGTCCTGACCTCAGGTGATCCAACCTGCCTCTGCCTCCCAAAGTGCTGGGATTACAGGCGTGAGCCACCATGCCTGGCCTATTTTTATTTATTTTTTTTGCCCACTCTGTTGCCCAGGCTGGAGGGCAGTGACACGATCTCGGCTCACTGCAACCTCCGCCTCCCAGGTTCAAGTGATTATCCTGCCTCAGCCTCCTGAGTAGTTGGGATTACAGATGCAAGCCACCATGCCTGGCGAATTTTTTTTTTTATCTTTTTTTTTTTTTTTTCTTTTTTTGAGACGGAGTTTCGCTCTTGTTACCCAGGCTGGAGTGCAATGGCGCGATCTTGGCTCACCGCAACCTCCGCCTCCTGGGCTCAGGCGATTCTCCTGCCTCAGCCTCCTGAGTAGCTGGGATTATAGGCACGTGCCACCATGCCCAGCTAATTTTTTGTATTTTTGGTAGAGACGAGGTTTCACCATGTTGACCAGGTTGGTCTCGATCTCTCGCCCTTGTGATCCACCCGCCTCGGCCTCCCAAAGTGCTGGGATTACAGGCTTGAGCCACCGCACCCAGCTCTTTTTTTTTAAAAAATATAGACAGGGTTTCACCATGTTGGCCAGGCTGGTCTTGAAGTCCTGGCCTTAGGTGATCTGCCTGACGCAGCCTCCCAAAGTGCTGTTGTGAGCTACCGAGCCCAGCCTGAATCTGTATTTTAAAATTGAGCAATGCAATATAAAAATCCAGATTTCCGGCTTCTTTTGAAAACTGGCAGATTAAAGTAGCCCTGGGCCCACTTCCTGGCATGCCCACTCTTGGTACTGAGAGCCACCGGACAGCCCCTACCCCACTGACAAGGGGCACATCACACGTGCTTTGTGTTTCTTAGTGTAGAGAAGGAAATCTGTCAAAAGTGAGAGACTGAAAGCAGGCTGTGTGATTTTCTTGCAGCTGGCCTAGCCTGTCAGTTACATGCTCAGCCAGGACACCTCGGAGTTTGAGGTCCCTGGTATAGGGGAAGTGCTCTGTAGCCTCAAAGCACAAATGTGGGGCACATTACACAGGCTGCCCAGTGGGAACTGTGTGCCTGGTGGAGGAGGGGAATCAAGGGAGGGACAGGGAGTAGGAAGGAAAAACTGTGGTCACAGAGGGGCCACACAGCCCCAACTTTCTTAGTGGCCCCACCTGCCTCTGCTCTCAGGCTGGTTCCTTGGTGGCCCTGTAGATTCTGGGTGTGTGAGCGAACCATCCCCTCTTACCCAGCTGTCCCCTGTCTAGCCTCACCCCCTAGCCCTGCTCAAGTCTCCCTTCTTCCAAGGGGACCTCTCAGACCCACCCTCTTCTCTGCCTCCTGGGCTCCTGCTAACAGACCCACTCAAGAGCAACTGATCATGTGTCCTGGGGTATCTCTTGTACTGTGGTCTCTTATCACAAATGGTCATCGTTGTGCAAGTTTCTTATCTCTCCAGCTAGCTGAGGGCTCCTCCAGTTGTGGGACTGTATCTTTCACTTCGCTATGCAGCCTAGCACTGTGCTCTGCATTCAGCAGGGACTCAGGATTTCCCATATGTACTGGAAAATGGATTGGATGGAGTGATAAAGTGAGGCCTCAGCTCTAGTTCCCAAAACAGAGTCCTCTGCATACAGGGGGACCCACAGTCCCCAGTGTGTGCTGAATGACTGAGTCAGGAGGGAGAGGAGGAGGATACAAGGCAGCGGCTGTGACTGAACATGCTGTGGAGATCGGGGAGCAGGCCTGCTGGAAGAAGGGAGTTGTGGGAAGCATGTGAATGATGCAGGAGAGGAGGGCAGGGGAGGAGGAGCCCAGCTGGAAGGCAGCATAGGGCAGCGATCACATACCACTTTGGGCCTGAAGGGTGGCTCCAACCTCCGATTTTCCAGCAGAGTCCAGTTTATGGTCTTGAAGAAGGGATGGATTTTGATATTTCCGGTCACTCCAAGTCTCTTGGGTGGGTCCCTTTCAAAGAGCTGCAACCCAGCAGGGACCCTGGTTAGCACCCGAAAGCCATGGGGAAACTGGAGCTTTGGCAAATCCCCAGCAGGCCCAGGGATGCACAGCCAGGCTTGCTCCAGTCCAGCAGTCAGCCTGGGGAATGGTGGGGCTGCAGGAGGCCACTCTGGCTTGCAGTGCTCCCAGTACCCCCGGAGATGACAGGCTCGGGGCTGGACATCCGCGACTCTGCTGGTGGCACTTTTTTTTTTTAAAGATGGGGTTTCACTATATTGGTCAGGCTGGTCTCAAACTCCTGACCTCAGGTGATCCACCCACTTCAGTCTCCCAAAGTGCTGGGATTACAGGCATGAGCCATCATGCCTGGCAGGACACTTTTTTTTTTTTTTTTTGAGACGGAGTTTCGCTCTTGTTACTCAGGCTGGAGTGCAATGGCACGATCTCGGCTCACCGCAACCTCCGCCTCCCCTGGCAGGACTTTTTATTGAGTATGTACTATCTGCCTGGCCCACAGCTGAGGATCATACGTTTCTGTTTCCTTCCCAGCAACACTGTGAGGCAAGTCTGCTCACAGCCCCATTTTGCAGATAAGGAGATAAACTCTGAGAGGTTAGGTGACCAGCTAGTCCCAGGCAGAGCTGACGTTTGGCCTGGCGTCTGTCTATCTCCCGACCCTTGGCCCTGGTCGCCATGTCAGACTAATTCCATGCCCAGGACTCAGACGGGAGTTCCTGGGAACATGGTGAGAGAGCAAAACCCCGTGTGTTAGGGCTGGAGCACCACCAAGGGTGCCATTCCAGAGACAGGAAGCTCCTCACCCGAAGCCCAGGGTCTGCCAGCCCCAGCCCAGCCCAGCCCAGCCCAGCCAGGGCCTCCACCTTCTCCAGGATGTCCTTGGACTCTTTGGTGATCCAGCGGGGATAATGTGGCGTGTCCACACGGATGGACTCGAACAGTTCATCCTCATCATCACCATGGAAGGGGGACTGGCCAATGAGCATCTCGTAGAGAAGGACCCCAAAAGACCACCAGTCCACAGAGAACGTGTACTTCAGGCCCTGTAGGATCTGGGGGGGGCCGCAGCAGGTCAGCAGGAGCTGAGGTGCTGGGCCTGAGAGGGACCCCTGGGCATGAGCCCCGGCCAGGCCTCCTCAGCCTCTGGGCTTTGGCTTGGACATCACTGCCCTTGGGAAGCCTTCCGTGGCCCACCATGGGGAGGCAAGGTGCCTGAGTGAGCGGGGGCTGGCAGGGTACCAGCTCACCTCAGGGGCAATGTAGTCCGGGGTGCCACAGAAGGTGCTGGCCCGGTTCTCCCCGAATATATTCTCTTTGCACATCCCAAAGTCAGCAATCTTGATGTGGCCATCCCGGTCCAGCAGCACATTGTCCAGTTTGAGGTCTCTAGGACATGGGACAGGAAAGAGAGTCATCAGGGGTCAATTCTCCTTCCCAACCCTGCTCCCCACATCCTAATTTTCGGCCGTATCAGTCCAGGACTGTCCCCAAAGGTATAAGGAATGAGAAAGAGAAAAGCAAACAGAAGAGACAGATCCTAAAAACAGTGGCTTCCTGCAAGTCCCCCACTGTGTGCTAGACGCTGAGCCCACACTGCCCTACCTCCTGAAGCCCAAATGAGGCTCAAACAGCGCATGTCACTTGCCCTGGGTTCCCTAGCAGTCAGCAGCAAAAGTGACCCCCAGGTTCATGTTTGTCTACTCCCCAAAGGCAGGGACCATGGCTATATTTATGCAATTAGTCATTTGATTAGATACTTTATGCATACAGGAACTAGAAAGGGCAAACAGTACAAAGTCTTCCTTCCACTGGGCTCAATCACCAGGCTCTCAGAGCAATTCTAGGCGTGGACAAGTCTATGGCAGCATGCAGCTCCATCGCACTATTTTTTTTTTTTTTTTTTTAAGACAGAGTCTCACTCTGTCACCCAGGCTGGAGTGCAGTGGTGCAATCTTGGCTCACTGCAACCTCCCCTTCCCAGGTTCAAGCGATTCTCCTGCCTCAGCCTCCTGAGTAGCTGAGATTACAGGCATGTGCCACCATGCCTGACTAATTTTTGAATTTTTTAGCAGAGACAGGGTTTCACCATGTTAGCCAGGCTGGTCTCGAACTCCTGACCTCAGGTGACCCACCCATCTCAGCCTTCCAAAGTGCTGGCATTACAGGCGGGAGTCACCGCGCCCGGCCTGGCTCCCACTTTTTAAAGCCTGAATGCTAATATTTGACACCTACTCTCTCATAGGTTGGTTTCCACTTAACATATCTTGGCCTTATCCCACATCCATGCACAGAGCCTGGCCTCAGCCTTTTCGGTGGGTGAACAGTTTCCACCATAGGATGGAATCAGAACTTATTAGATGAGACTTTATGGAACCATCCCTTCTGGTGGAAGCTTAGATGACTCGATGGGGCTTCAGAGCAAAACTGATGGCTCCGAGGATGAGAAACACTGTTAAGTTCAGCGCCGCCCTCCCCACCAATGGTGTCAAATACAGGCAGTGAGTTCCTAGTTCCTGGAGCTGCGCCAGCCTCAAATGGGGGGCCACAGGAATGCTAGCGCCAGGGCGGGAGGTTTCGGCAAATCCCCAGCAGAGAAGGAACTGGAGCTGGGCAGGATCCTGCCTGGAGCATTTCAGAAGACATGAGGGGGCTGCAGCCTCCCCTCCCAAGAGCCCCCCACCACCCTAACCCCTGCACCTGTAAATGATGCCCTTGCTGTGTAGAAACTGCAGTCCACAGATGATCTCAGCTGCATAAAACCTGGGCAAGAGAAAGAGACACAGTGTTCCAGGATCTCTGCCAAGCAGCCTCTGCTTCTCCTCAGCCCTCACCCCCACCTCCAGGGGCAAGAAATGCTGCAAAGAACTAACTCCATGGACAACCTGAGCCTGATCAAACACATCCTGTATCAGGCAAGCAGGGGCCGAAGGGAAAGCTCTCAGTGAGCCCGTTCTCTGTCTGAGAGTGTATGCATTTATACGCATATACATAGGTGTTTGCGTACATGCACGTGCACACACACACATACAGAGTTTGGGGGAGGGGCATGTGAATGAGGAAAAACATTACAATGCAGGTCTGGGGCCACACACCAGGGTCCTGTGTCGTGCAGGACCACCGTCTGCAAGGCTGCCCTGGCTGCCACCCACGGAGGGGCCAGGCCCAAGAGTGCTTGCGCCCACAGCCACAGCCTACTTGCCACCCGTGGCTTCCTGTGTGGTGTGGACCCAGGCTACCCCCATATCTCCCCAGCTGCCACTCAAGCTCAGGCTGGCTTTTCTAGGGAGAGAGAAGGCATGGAGGGCAGACTGGCAGTGGGCTCTGAGCCAGTAGCTCTTCCTCCGCACTGGGTCCCTCCCCCCAGGGCCCTCACATACGTGGCACGGTAGAGTTCAAAGCGGCCTTTGTCCTGGATGTGGTACATCAGGTCCCCCCCATTGAGGAACTCCATCACGAAGAACAGGTGGTCCTGGGGTGGGAAGGGTGGTGAGCAGGGGTGAGGAACAGGCGGGAGGTGCCCTCACTGAACGCCACTGGGACCACGCGCCAATAAGAAAGAGCAGGGACAGGCCCTGGCTGAAGGGGACAACTCTGCCCTGGGAGGTGTGGGGGGAAAACACGGCACTGCCTTAGGTGAGGGGGAGACACGGCCCTGACTTAGGGGGGCCGAGGGGCTGCGGCACATGGCACAGGGCGGTGGCGGCGGGAGGCACGGGCACCTTGGTTTGGAAGGTGCAGATGAGGTGCGTCAGAAAGGGGTTCTCCGCGGCGAGCGTCAGCACCCGCTTCTCCACCATGGTGCATTCCACGTCGTCATCGATCAGCACCACATCCTTCTTGAGGGCCTTGACGGCAAAGTACTCTCCCTTGCCCTTCAGCTCTCCAAGTAGCACCTGATGGGAGGCAGGGGTTCTGAGCAGTGGAGGACGGGGCAGGGGCCACAGCCCGACCCACAGACTCCCAACTCGGCCACCTGAGCGGAAGCCAGGGTGGGTGGGAAGCAGGTGCCCGGCCGCAGCCCTCACCTTCCCGAAGCTGCCTTTGCCCAGGACCTTGTGGAAGATGAAGTTGTTGATGTTGCACTTGCTGCTGCCCTCCCAGATCTTGCCGTAGGTCCCACTGTTGTCTGCCGGAGAGATGGCACCTCCTCAGATCGGGGTCTCCGTGTACACAGCTCCCCTCCCCTGGGGCCCGGGGTAGGCTGGGGGAAGGAGCCACAGAGAGGAAGGGGCTTGCTCCCCAGGGCCAGTGGTTCCTCCCATGTCTCCCTTGACAATAGAAGGGAGGACAGTCCTCTTTCTGTGGCCTCATGGGGAATAAAAACTGTAATAGGGGCAGTGGAGCCAGCTTTACCTAGTGAGTCCTCCCCAGAGACTCCAGTCTTCTTCTCGAAACCCTGGTATATCCCAACAGGCTCTGAGGAGGCTGAGTCGGATCTCCGGGAGGCTCTCTGGGGAGGGAGCAGAGGTAGGGGACCAGACAGACCATTATCAGAACTCCCGGCACAGAGGGAAGACTCCCCAGCTGTAACTCCACCCTCAATGCCAAGAGGAGACAACAGGGGCACAGCCCCGGCCCCCTAGGCAGGCTGCATGGATGCATACACTTCCAGCAGCCCGGAGAAGCCTCAGTGGTCTGAAAGGCTCTGATTACAAACAAGTTTTGTAAACTGAACGCTACCTTCCAACCACTCACTCGACAGATTTTATTTGACTATTTAACTTCATTTCTGATTGATTCTAAAATTTTACCTTGAGGTTTTGTGGCACCCCTCAAGCCCCACCCACATACAAATGTCACACCCAAAGTCTTAGTTCAAAGTGTTCCAACATCCGATCCTGCGGTCCCCCAGGTCAGGTTTACCTTCAAGTAAAGAACTGCTTGAATGATGAATTTCTCATGAGACAAAGCACCCCCTCCCTCTGCTGCCTGAATTCTTAAGTTGGATCTTCCCAAAGTAGAATCCTGGCTCTAAATACACCTGGCTGCCTGTGGCTCCCCAGCAGTGGCTGTGAGCCTTGACTGTCCCTGACCCCACTGCTCTGTGTCCAGGGTCCCCTGGCACCTGCCCACCTGGGAGACTTGGTTCAAGGCCTCAGCCAAGAGCTTCTGGTTGATGCCGCAGAGGTTGGCCACTTTCTCCCGGCACTTATGGTGTACATTCATGCCGCAGTCTGGGGTGTGAGAGAGAAGTGGGGCTGTCAGTCTCAGAGCTCAGCCAGGGGCAGGGGGTGGTGGAGGAGAAGGGCAGGAGAGCAAGAGAAAGGAGGGATTCAGGGGGTCTGCCGGGTTCCCGCTTTTAGGAAAACATTGATCTGAAGCTATCATAAACAATTCAATCTTCTTTTTTTTTATGAGATGGAGTTTTGCTCTTGTTGCCCAGGCTGGAGTGCAATGGCGTGATCTTGGCTCACCGCAATCTCTGCCTCCTGAGTTCAAGCAATTCTCCTGCCTCAGCCTCCCGAGTAGGTGGGATTACAGGCATGCGCCAGCACACTGGCTAATTTTGTATTTTTAGTAAAGACAGGTTTCTCCATGTTGGTCAGGCTGGTCCTGAACTCCTGACCTCAGGTGATCTTCCTGCCTCAGCCTCCCAAAGTGCTGGGATTATAGGTGTGAGCCACCGCGCCCAGCCAAGCACTTCAATCTTTCATGATTTAAAGAAAAAGGAGAAAACAGAAGACATGGGACCTAATTTGAAACCCTTCAAAGAACATCTGGGTCAAGTTAAGCACATTCCCTCCAGGGTCTCCTGTCTCATCTCTAAGTGAAGCAGAGAGCAGGGGAGGCCTGTGTGGGGCACCTGCCAGTGTGCGCCAGGCCTGGCTTCGGCACCCTCTGCCCCTGGCCCCTCACAGGGACTCTCTAGGTCCTGCTCTTCCCCTCCAAACAGCTCAGAGGGGTGAAGCCACCCGCCTGTGGTCATACAGCAGGTAAGTGGCAGGGTCCACCAAGGCCTAGCCCTCATCAAGCCCCTGAATAAGGTGCCCGTCTCTAGGTGAGGGGATGATGTTGGCATGGGGTGGCCAGAGTTCATGGAGCACCAGCTGGGAGTGCCCCTCCTATAGCCCAGGGGCGGGGTGGCACACACCTTCACACTTTAATCCCTGCCTCACCAGTCCCCAGAGCAGGCTGCCACAGTGGTCGCAGAAGGTGGGGCTCATGTAGTTGTAAACCTTGAAGCGGTGCGGCATGTCGATGTTGAAGCGCTCTTTCTGGAACTGGGGGTGGGGGTGTCACAGGCTGAGGGGCACGTGCCAGCTCCAGCCCCTTCTTCAACCCCTAGCTACCCCCAACCCCATGCACAATGAGATCCCAAGAGAGCACCACTGTGAGAGGCAAGGAAAGACTAAGAAAAATGCGGAGGGAGGGTGAGCTCCCCAGGGAAGTAGGGGAGACAGCAAAAAACCCTCCCACCTGGCCAAGCCCCCCAGGCCCCCACCCCTACCCAGACCCAGGCTCACTATGGTGTCCCGGCTGTTGGCCGCTGTGCCAGTGCATCTGCCGATGATCTTGTCGATGCATTTCTTGTGGATGGCAGCGTTACATTCTTGAAGAGGCACAGGCCCAGGAGGGGGAAGGGAAGGCACCGGGAGGGGCAGAGTCTATGAGCTGGTGCCTGCCAGCCCAGCCCAGCCCTCTATACAAAGCCACCGTTCTCCTGACCACCCACACCCTCACCCCACAGAGGCCCAGCGCTTGAGTCTTCCTCCTGCCAGCCCTCAAAGGAGGGGCCTGAAGAGGACGGGACAGAGAGGACAGGCCAATCTGCAGGGGCTCAGAAACAAGGGAGTCCTAGCAGGCAGGGAGGTGGGCACGGGGCACTGCAATAAGGGAGGTGGGGGCAGTTCTTTCCCTCTTCCAAGGCCTGGGAAGCAAACAGCTCCTAAGTGCCTTCTCTCACACATGCACACGGACACACTTCAAAACAGACACGTATACATACACGCAAAGCACGTGTAATAATGATAACAGACTTTTTGCACAGAACCCCTTCCAGTGGCAGCACTTAAAATACAGCTTTACATATCTTATACCATTTGATCTTCACAATGACTCTTCTAATTATATCTATAATTAGAATTAGATATACTTATAGATTATAGTTATATCTAATTTATAGAAGAGGGACAGGCACGATGGCTCAAGCCTGTAATACCAGCACTTTGGGAGGCCAAGGTGGGTAGATCACTTGAGGTCAGGAGTTCGAGACCAGCCTGGCCAACATGGCAAAACCCCCATCTCTACTAAAAATACAAAAATTAGCCGGGCACGGTGGCTCAAGCCTGTAATCCCAGCACTTTGGGAGGCCGAGGCGGGTGGATCACGAGGTCGAGAGATCAAGACCATCCTGGTCAACATGGTGAAACCCCGTCTCTACTAAAAATACAAAAAATTAGCTGGGCATGGTGGTGCGTGCCTGTAGTCCCAGCTACTCAGGAGGCTGAGGCAGGAGAATTGCTTGAACCCAGGAGGCGGAGGTTGCGGTGAGCCGAGATCGCGCCATTGCACTCCAGCCTGGGTAACAAGAGTGAAACTCCGTCTCAAAAAAAAAAAAAAAAAAAAAAATACAAAAATTAGCTGGCACGGTTGTGCATGCCTGTAATCCCAACTACTTGGGATGCTGAGGCAAGAGAATCGTTTGAACCTTGGAGAAGGAGGTTGCAGTGAGCCAAGATCGCACCACTGTACTCCAACCTGGGCAACAGAATTAGACTCAATCTCAAAAAATATATATAGATGAGGAAACTGAGGCACAGAGAAGTTAAGTAACTTTGCCTAAGGCCCTATAGCTAGGAAGTGATAGAGCTAGGATTCAAACGCAGGCAGTCTGGCTCCAGCCCGCAGCGCCTGGTGCATGCACCCTCAGGGAGAGAGTGTGCTCGCACCTGTGTACACAGACACCCACCTCTACACAGAAGCACATGCAGCCATTGTGTGCTAGTAAAGGTCTCATAAAAGAGGCCTGGTGTGTGGCTTGGGCTGGTTTCTGTGTGAATACTCTACTATGGCCAATTGCCAGCCACCAACTCCTGGTCACTGAACGTAGAGCTGGGAAGAGATTGCGCAGAACTGGCTTTCCAGAGCAGCAGCGAGCCAGCCCAAGCACCCACTGAACTCAGCTGCTGTAGCTACACTGGGAAACTCATGTGCACATACTGAGAGCACACAGGCACTGGTACATGAGCACACATGGTACATACATACAAACTGGGCTGTGGAGACACTTACGCCTGCATTTGTAGCCTTGCTTGTTGAGGCCCCTGAAAGGCAAAGTCCAGGCAAAGTGAGTAAGGGGGAGCGTGGGATCGGCCCCCACTACCCTGAACCACCAGCAGTGGGCACGGCCATCTCTCACCAGACAAAGTCTTTGCACACAGAACAGAAGGTGGGTTGCCCAAAGAAGGTGGCGATAAACTCATGGTTCTTGATGTAGTGGATTTTGGCCTGTTTGATGGCTCCACGGCGGTTCATCGTTGGGAACTTGGCCTCGTCCTCACTACGCATAGACTGTTTGCAATCTGGAGACCATGGCGTGGGGAAGTCAGGCCTGGTGTCTGGGAGGCGTGGCACCCCTGCATTCCTTCCAAGGGTGGCCCTGGACATCTCTGCCAAAGGGAGGTGCTTCCCTGCACCTCAGTGCTGGCTCTGCCTCTGAACCCGGCAAGGGAACCCTCCATTCCCAGGGAGTTCTTACCCACGTCCTCCAGGAAATACTGCACAGACATCAACACCTTGGCCTGGGGCTGCAGGTCCAGCTGTTGGGGGCCAGCGGCCAGGGGAGAACAAGGTCAGTGAGGGTGGCCTGGGCCAGGGCAAACTCGGAACCAGCCCCCATGGCTGGTATCCCAAGGCCAAGGCAGCCCCGCTCAGGCCTAGCCAGACACCTGTCTGCCCACTGTGGGCAAGGCCCTGCCCAAGCCCCACCCCTGAGCCCCACCCCCACCCTGTACCCAGAGGTATTATTACATTTGGGGAAGTGAAAGGGTCCAGCCCACACCCAGCCCAGACACATAGCCGGGGAACAGAGTGGGAAGGGAAATTCCCCACCCCTACCGGCTGCAGCCCCCGGAGGCCCCTACCCACGCGCACATGCAGAAAGAGACAGATACATTCATCCTCGTGCACCCACGCTGCTCCTCCCTCTGTGTCAAGGGCTCCTCATGTAGACTGGATAGTCTCGAGAGTGGGATCTGAGCCTCTATTGCTTCACCTCCCCCAAGACCCAGACCTGGTAACTGACATCCTCCCTTAGGGAAGTGGAGACAGCACAGCCAGAAACCCCTCTGTGTCCTGCCCAACTAGCCAAGGGTCAGTATAGCCCTGTGTCAACCTTGCTCCCAGCCCAGCCCCCTCGCCCCTCACAGCCCCCTCACCCCCTGACTGGAGCCTCCAATGGTCCCAGGGCCTTTCCTGGTGGAGACATCTTGGTTACATCCCACATGTAACCCCAGAGGAGTTCTGCTAGCGCTGGCCTCTTGTGGCCACCCAGAACATACAGGTGGCCGCATGCACGTGCAGAGTCTCCATTTCAGCAGGTGAGTAGATGAGACCATCAGCCTCCTCTTCTCCCACTTCCTTGCTGTTAAAGATCATTATGTTGCCCCCTCTATGCCTGCCGAGACCTAGAATATACACGAAGATTCCAAAAAGAACTGGAACAATGGATGCCTCTGGAAAGCAGGCCTGGTGGGGCCTGGTGTTGGGGCAGAGACACATCCTTTCGTACAGTTCAGAATGTTTTACTATGTGCATATCCTCCTTTCCAAAATTAAAAAGGAAAAAGTAGTCACAATAAGGAAGTTGGGCGTGTTTGGCACCTGCTATGTGTCAGGTTCTGCAGTAAGCCCTGTACATCCAGCTGCTCCTTTCGTTTGAACAACTGACCCTGAGGTAGGCACATTTAGCAGTGCCCTCCCTTAACAGATGCGGAAGCAGAAGCTCAAGGAGGCTGGAGATCTGAACTGCAGAGCTGGGATTCACACCCAGGCCACACTGACCGCAGAGGGCCAGCACAGGGCTCGGTGACCTTCAGCTGTGCCCACTGAGCCCACACACACAGGCACACGCACATGCACACACACACACGCACACGCACACGCCCTTGCGGCTTGTGAGCCCCTCACCCAGAACTCAGCCTTGCCGTTGTTCTTCTTGCAGCGCTCGGCCAGCACCGACACACCCACGGTCACCTCAGACACGGGCTCCTCAGCTGCCCGCATTAGCACAATCTGGATGACGCGGCCCTCGTAGATGTGGGCGTCAAATGTTGACTTCCACTCTGGATACATGGTCGGCTTCTTCTGCACCAGTGTTTTCCCACGCTCTGCAACGGGGCCAGGCCGGGAAGGTTAGGCCAGGGCCTCTCTGTCCCTCCCTCCTGGACCTCCACAGCCTTCCCCTGGCAGAACCTGCCTGAGTCTCCTGCCCTGCAGGCCTGCTGTGCTCCCCCAGTGCCCTCTAGAGCACAGAACTGCCTCGGGCACCCTGCTGTGTCCTCCCATCAGGCCTTTGCTCCTGCTGTTCCCTCTTCCTGTGACCCTCTTGCTCCAGCTCCATTTAAATGTCACCTGCCCTTATGCATTCACTCAGGGAACATGGGCTGAGAGCTGTTGCATGCCAGCCACAGTATTCGAGGTATGGAACACAGCCAAAAGAAAAGCTACATCTGGGGCCTATCCTTCCTGGATCCCCAGTCCCGGGTGGAGAATGCACCAACTCCCTCAAGTAACCGTTAAGCCACAGCTGTCACGAGACCCAAGAGGGCAAGGCTGGTAGTGCTAGACCTGCCTATGGTCAGGTGGCCACAGGGTCAAGCCCAAGGGTCAGTGGAGATTTCCCGAAGGAAGGGACAGTTCAGCCAATACCTAAGGGACAACTAGGGGTTTGCCAGGCCAGGGCAAAAGCAAGAGGGAATGGTGTGAGGTATGTGCTTCCTCCAGGAAGTCCTCCTGACCTCACGTTCGGAGGGTGCCTTCTCTGGGCTTCCCTGTTGCAGGACTCACTGCTTTGTGACATCTCTGGTTTCCCCACCTGACTGTGAGCCCCCCAGGGCAGGGCAAGGTCAGTCCTGGAGCATGACAGTATCCTCAGTGCCCAGCAAAGGGCCTGGCACAGGTGGAGCTGTGAAAATTGTTGGGTAAAACAACCAGTGGAGGAGGAGCCAGAAACTCCAGCCCCAAAGAGGGCTCAATCTGGCCAGTGTTCATGGCCCTATAGAGACTCAGTGGCCTCTGCCTTCATAGCTGGGTGGGGCAGGGGGTCAAAGATGAGGAAGAGAAGAATCCTTCAGAGGTTCTAGGAAACAAGACCAGGCCTCCGCAAGTCCCTCCAGCTGGGCCCAGATTCCCAGCCCCTCTCCAGGGTCCAGCCTCCAGGTCTACCTGTGCTGAGCGCCTCCTTCATCTTCACCGCACAGAAGGGCTGGTTCGTCTCATCCTCGGCCTGCAGGGAGCCCAGCTCGTAGGAGTTGAAGGAGATGCGCAGGAACGGCGGCATGGCGGGGCCTGCAGTGGGGCTGTGCACACAGAAGGGTGAGGCTGGGCGGTCACGCAGGGACCCACTTCCCAGGGTTCTCCCAAGGTTGGGTTTGGCCCACATGGTATGTACACGATAGTCCCACCGGCCAGTGTTAAAAATTGAGAGGTTTTAAAGCATACAGGTCCCGGCATCTTGTCCATGGCAAATGCTGGACCCAACACAAATGGTTCCCAGTTTTTCATCTGCCAAGACTGAGTGGTTGGATGGCATGGCTGTGGTCTTTGGCAAGGTGAAAGAGGGCATGAATACTGTGGAGGCCATGGAGCGCTTTGGGTCCAGGAACGACAAGACCAGGAAGAAGATCGCCATTGCTGACTGTGGACAACGCTAGTGAGTTTGACTGTGTGTGTGTGGTTTTTTTTTCTTTTTTTTTGAGACAGAGTCTTGCAGTGTCACCCAGGCTGGAGTGTAGTGGTGTGATCTCGGCTCACTGCAATCTCTGCCTTCTGGGTTCAAGCAATTCTCCTGCCTCAGCCTCCCAACTAGCTGGGACCACAGGCATGCACCATCATACCTAGGTAATTTTTTTGTATTTTTAGTAGAGACGGGGTTTCACCATGTTAGCCCATCTGACCTCATGATCCGCTTGCCACGGCCTCCCAACGTGCTGGGATTACAGGCGTGAGGCACCACACTCGGCCGACTTGTGTTTTATCTTAACCACCAGACCATTCCTCCTGCAGCTCAGGAGAGCAGCCTCCACCCCATTTGCTCACAGTATCCTAGAATCTTTGTGCTCTCACTGCAGTTCCCTTTGGGGTCCATGTTTTCCTTGTTCCCTTCCATGTCTATCTGGATTGCAGAATTAAGTTTATGATTATTAAATAAAAACTAAATAACAACAAAAAAAAAATTTGAAAGGTTTGCTGGGCACGGTGTGGCTCACACCTGTAATCCCAGCACTTTGGGAGATTGAGGCAGATGGATTGTCTGTGGTCAGGAGTTCAAGACCAGCCTGACCTACACGGTGAAACCCCGTACCGTCTCTACTAAAAATACAAAATTAGACGGGAGTGGTGCTGCATGCCTGTAATCCCAGCTACTTAGGAGGCTGAGACAGAAGAATCACTTGAACCCAGGGGGTGGAGGCTGCAGTGAGTGGAGATCACGCCACTGCACTCCGACCTAGGCAACAAGAGCAAAACTCCATCTAAAAAAAAAAAAAAAAAAAAAGAGAGGTTTTACGTTAAGTCTGGATTTGTGACGTCTCTGGTAAAACTGGAAAATGTGATGTTGGGCCCTCTGGGCAGCTAGCACTGGGATGGCTGCTCCTCTATCAACCTACCCCAGGACCCCTCTCTTCACCCCTCCTCAAAACCCACCTGGGCCCTCGTGGCATCTGTATCTGTCACCCCAAGATATTCATTTGGGGAGTCACTCAGCACCTCCCTAAGTACCCTACTGCTGGGCACCTACTCCATGCCAGGCACCTGGTATGTGCTACTGTCACCTGGCAAAGGGACAGGATAGTGCTAACTCTTTCTTCCATCCTGTCCCATGCAACCCTTCATGATTTTCTAAGTTTGGGGTTTCTTCTTCGTAACTACCCAGGTAGATAAGCAGGGCCAAACACCCCCACTTTTCAGCTGGGGAACCTAAAACCCTGAAGCAGAATCAGAACCAAAAGCTGACATTCTACTAACTTGGCACCCACTTTGTTACCAGGGCAGTGAGAGGCTCTGCCTACCTCAGTGTGCCTGACCTTTCTGAACTTGACCCCTTGGGACCAAGTGCCTCTTGCCTGCCTGGAAGGTTGCCTGTACCTTCAAACTAATTATTTCCCCAAATATAAAACAGGTGGGCATGTTGGCTCACTCTTATAATCTCGGCATTTCGAGGAGCCAAGGTGAGAGGATCGCTTAAAGCCAAGAGTTCAAGGCAACGTTGTGCCATGATCGTACCACTGCACTCCAGCCTGGGTGGCAGAGTGAGATCCTGTCTCTTCAAAAACAAAAAATCCCAAACTGTAATGCTGAATGTGCCTTGCAGATTCATACAGGGTGGCTCCCACACTCCTGAGTTTCTTACCATTCTCTAAGTTAATGTTCACTACAGTAAGTGATACTGAGGGCCTCCTCAGGTTGCCACTTGTGAAGGACGCTCAGGTGTGCAAGCACCAATGTGCACGCTGGCTCCCGCCCCGGCCCCACGAGGCTGCTCCATAGCCTTGGTTGAGGGAGCACTCACTCAATTTTGTGCACATGCACGTGTATTCACTCCATCCTGAACATAAGCCAGCACACAGGGGCACACTCAGACACACGTGTGCATGCACACACAACAGCTGCCCAGTCCCAGATGACTTCCTCCAGCTCTTGCACAAGGTGGCCAGAGCAGAGCCAGCTCTGCTGGAGCTCCCAGCTCACATGAGCTCACAGCAAATGCTGACCTCAGCCTGCAGCCCAGCCCAGTAGCAGGACCCAGACAGAGCAGACCCCACCACATTCCCTGCCCGGGCCTGGCTCCTATTCAGTGGATGTAAGAGTGGGTGTGTAAGCTCACACCTGAGCCCAAGTCCCAAAGCCTTCAGCCTAACACCAGCAAGTGGGCAGTGGATGCTGTGTGCCAGGCCAGCTGCCCATGACCTCTTGGTGGGGGGTTGCTGCTGGCTGCTCCCCAGGCTGAAGCATGCATGAATTGGTACATGTGAGGCTGCACAGGTCTACAGGAATGTGATTGTATGCAGCCATGGGAGTGGGTGGCACATGGCCACTCAATGCTGGAGTGAAAAGCAAGCTGTGTGAGCCTGGCGTCGAGTGTGTGTAGGAGTCTGGGTGAACATCCAAAGCCGTAAGCAAGATGGACATTTTGCCCCTCTTGCCGTCTGGCTTGGCCCTGAGAGTCCGAGAGATTCAGCACTCAGGTGAGTGCTCCCTGGGTCTGGAATGATTGGCAGGTCTGTGTCCACACATCCAGGGCCTGATCCCAGCAGATGTAGCTCTGCTGTTAGGAAAACCTGGAGACCCAGCTGGGACAGCAAACAACTTCTGAATGCCTCGGAGGATGATGACGGTTGAGGGAGCAGGGGCGCAGAGATAAAGGAGGGGCAAGTATGTTGCAGGGGGCCTGGGCTTCTAGGAGAGAGAGACTCAGGGCAGCACATGTGGCAAAACGATGGTCAGGCTGCCTGGGTGCTATACCCGGACACCAACATTGCCTTGGCTGTGGACTCTGTGCAGGGCACTTGGCCTTTCTGAGCCTCAGCACGCTCACCCCAATTGCCTGATGAGGAATAGTCTCTTGGCTCAGGGTAGTAGTGATAATGAGAACTCATGTAGGATGAGGGCCACAATCAACCCAACAGGCCTTGGGGAGGGGGGTCCTCTCATCACTATCACCCCCTCTCACTTGCAGCATCCATCCCACACCGTACACCTCCCTTCACAGTTTACAAAGCACACTCGCATCCCCCACCACATGCATTTTCCAAGCCCTGCAGCCTGGGAAGACGGTCCTGGTTACAGACTCCACTGCTCAGATAGGGACACCAGGTCTCCATGAACATACAACTCACTCGGGAGCACCAGATGCTCCAATACCAGCCAGCCAGCTCCTCCTCCTGGCCGCTCACCCTTGGGGCCCAGCCCTAATATCCCACAGGCTCCATGGCTTTCCCTGCCCCCAGCCTGCCCCACAGGAGCTATACAGGAGAACTACCCCAGGACTGCATGGAGGGTGGAGGAGACAGTGGGTCAGAGAAGCCCCAGGAGGCTGAGAGGCAGAGCCCAGGACCCACCCACCCAAGGACAGCCCTCCAGCTCTCTCAGGCCACACTCAGAGCAGCTGCTGCTCACAGTTAGAAGCCACTGGAGGGGGCCGGGCGCAGTGGCTCAAGCCTGTAATCCCAGCACTTTGGGAGGCCGAGGCGGGTGGATCACGAGGTCGAGAGATCGAGACCAACCATGGTCAACATGGTGAAACCCCGTCTCTACTAAAAATACAAAAAATTAGCTGGGCATGGTGGTGCGTGCCTATAATCCCAGCTACTCAGGAGGCTGAGGTAGGAGAATTGCCTGAACCCAGGAGGCGGAGGTTGCGGTGAGCCGAGATCGCGCCATTGCACTCCAGCCTGGGTAACAAGAGCGAAACTCCGTCTCAAAAAAAAAAAAAAAAAAAAGAAGCCACTGGAGGGAAAACCACAGGCCCCAGCCCTGAACCTGCACTGCCAGGCTGCAGTGCCATGAGAACTAGGGAGCCATGGTCTCCATGGGCTGCCCCGAGGCTACCCAGCAGTAACCAGAGGGTCAGACCCAACCTCCTAGGACTAAATCCAGGGCATGGGCTCTGGCCAAGTCCTGCCACCTCCTCTGCCCCTAATTGTACTATCCAGAGCCCCGCATCTTCTTCCATCTCTGTGTGACCCTGAGAGAGGTCCTGGGCCTCTCTGGGCCACACGTCCCTGCTCCGCACAGCAGAGGCAGTCTGCCCCTACCTCTCAGAACGTATGGCAGGGAGAAGGGGGTGAAGTGGCAGCACAAAAGCAAGGTGTGCTGACTATTTATAGCCCCCATGCAAATAGGCCCTGGGCCACAGGCCCCAAAGGAAGGCCGCTGGCTCAGCCCCGGACTCATGGCCACTCTGCAGGGCCAGAGGGTACCGGGGGCTGGACACCACACAGCCTCTATAGCAGGCGTCCCCAAACTACGGCCCGTGGGCTGCATGCGGCCCCCTGAGGCCATTTATCCGGCCCCCCGCCGCACTTCAGGAAGTGGCACCTCTTTCATTGGTGGTCAGTGAGAGGAGCACAGTATGTGGCGGCCCTCCAACGGTCTGAGGGACAGTGAACTGGCCCCCTGTGTAAAAAGTTTGGGGACGCCTGCTCTACAGGGACAAGCTCCTTGGAGCCTGGCCTTTCCCAGCTGCCTACGGGCTCCCAGGCTCTATTCTCCTGCTTCTCCAGACTAGAGCAGAGGCAGCTTTAGGAAGCAGAGAGCACTGGACTAAGGGTCAGTGTCTAGTTATGAATCTCGGCTCCTCCACTTACAAGGACAGTCCTTTTCTGAGGCCGACAATGCAGCAGATTACCTTTGTAATTACCTTCGCTCACTTAATCCCTATGTGGATCCAGAAGAGGGGCATTTTACTGATGAAGAAACTGAAGCTCAGAGAAGCTAAGTGACTGTTCGAGGCCACACAGCCAGTAAGTGGCGGGAAGATAAATCCAGGCCTGCCTGAGGTTGCAGACCAGGTCCTTTCTCGTGTGCCATGTTGGGAAGGAGAGAAAAAGGGAGAGAAGAGGGTAGAGGTGGAGACGGATGAAAGTTCCAGGAACAGCACAGACAAACACACATGAAGACAGAAAACAGGGAAGTAAGGGCTGCAACAGACAGGTAGCTCACGCCTGACCAGCAGTCTTCCCTCCTGATCCCGCCACTTAAACCAGCCTCCATTTCCAAAACCTGGAGAAGGGCCGGGCACAATGGCTCATGCCTGTAATCTTAGCACTTTGGGAGCCTGAGGCAGGCAGATTACCTGAGGTCAGGAGTTTGAGACCAGCCTGGCCAACAAGTGAAACCCCATCTCTACTAAAATATAAAAATTAGCAAGGTATGGTGGCACACACCTGTAATCCCAGCTACATGGGAAGCTGAGGCAGAAGAATAGCTTGAACCTGGGAGGTGAGGTTGCAGGGAGCTGAGATCAAGCCACTGCATTTCAGCCTGGGCGATAGAGTGACATTCCATCTCAAAAAAGCCAAACAAAACAAAACCTGAGGAAGGCTTGGCCACACTGGATCCCAGCCCCAGGGAACATAATTCCAGCAGCCCAGAGGTAAGGAAAGGCAGTAGCTAGGTGGGGCCAGAGCAGGCAGGCCACCTTCTCTGGGACAAATGGAAACCTGTTCCCATCTAGTACCCAGCGGTGGGCAAGGCCAGCCTCAAGGTGATCAGCATGACCTTAAGGTTGGAGCTCCTGGGGTACAGAACTCCTGGTTGTCTCCAGCAGACAAGTATGTGTGTTGCACATCCACACGGGTGCTGGTATATAGCAGCAAAGGAGGCGGGGGGTGAAGGACATGGCCTGAGGGGCGCTAGCAGGAACAGAAATGCATTTGCTAATTTTTCTACATCACATGTAACTTGTTGGATAATGGTTTTGTCAAAGGTGAAAAACCCCAACAAGCCAGTATCTCTCCAAAAGATAGGTCTTCAGAGACTGACATGCCCATCTGCTCATTGAACAGAGGAGGAAACTGAGGCCAAAGTTCTGCAGTGAGGGTCCCCTGGCTCCCAGATCTGGCCTGGTCCCCTCCACCCCATCCCTTCCCTGGTGTTCGATTCTGCCTCACAGGCCACAGAGTGATACCCATTGGTCAGAGAAATAAGCTGGGCTTGAGGAAAGAGGCCTTGGTCAGGCTGCTGGCAGGGAGGTGTGTGAGAGCAGAGGGAGGCTGCCTCAGAAACATCTACGAGAGAAACGAGGTGGCAGGCCAAGGTCAGTCAAAGCAAGAGCAATGAAAGACCAGCTGTAGCCCCTTGTGGGTATGGGAGGGTCTGGCTCCCTCGAACAGACCCCCAGGAAGTGGGGGATATCCCCCATGCCACCTACTGCAGCCCTCTCCCATACACACTTGCTACCTGCCATGGAAGTCACACTGCATGGCAGGTGACACAAAATGGGGGTCCTCCTAAGGATGGAGACTCTGCCTAGGGAGTCCACAGTGCAGACTGCCACAGTCTTGCGGATGAATAAAGGAGAGTGGAGGAGACCAAGGCCCAGGCAGGGGCAGGAAGGACAGTGAGAGGAAGTGTGACCAGCAGGAGGGAGCAGGACTGGTCCCGGCAGTCATGGCAGGGCAAGGGGGCCGGGCATGGTGGAGCTGCCAAGTTGGGTAGGCAGGTAGGTGGGTAGCTGGGCTGGGAGGCTGGCTGCCTTGGCCTTCCCAGCGGAAACAAGGCAAGGAGGCCATGTGGGTTTCACAAGCCAGGAAGTGGGCTCAGCAAGAGGAACAGGAGGTGGGAGGGGAAGGGCTAGCAAGACCCTTTAAGGCTCCTCCACCAGGGCCCATCCCCCAGCCTCCACATGCCCAGCCCTGTGCTAAGAACCAGATCTATGGACTCAGGTCACAGCCAAGTCCCATAGCAAGAGGTGCTCCCCATACCTGCTTCTCCCAGGACAGGGACCTCACCCCAAGCCAGGGCTCCTCCTGGACCCCTCCCAGACCAACCACTGCCTGTGGCCTCTCCTCCCCGGCCTTCCCCAGCTCCCTCCCAGTTGTCACCACCTCTGGTCCCTCCCCTACCCATTCTTTCCACAGCTCAGAACCTCCTAGGCTCTCGTGCCCCCGGAGAAAGCCCAGATCTCTCCAGGCCTTCGAGGCTCCCCGCCGCCGGCCCTGCGCTCTGCTACTCTGTGAACATGTATCTCATTTCCCAGCCCCATGTTTCTCCAGATGCTACTCCCTCAGCTGGAATGGCCTTCTGAGTTCCCACAGATCCTTCCAGGCAGCTCCAAAGGCCGGCCCTGGGGGACCCTTCCCACCTCCCAGGAAGCTAGGTGTTTTCCCACTGCTAACCTCTGCCACACCAGGCCCATGGAACTCACAGCCTGGTGGGGGACAGTCACATACACATGCGATTACAAAGGAGGGGAAGCCCTCTGTAGGATGCGCCACGCAGGCAGTGAGTAGTAGGGAGTGAGGAGGGCTGGAGTAGAATGGAGGCTGCGGGGGCCTACTGGCTGGGAGCCTCCAATCAGAGGGGTCGACAGGAGCTTAATGGCCCGCCCTGCCAGAGGGTCTGGAAAGGTCAGAGGGACAGGACTTGGGAGCCTGGCTGTCATGGGCTCACAACCACCTCTGCCAGCTTGTGTGGGGTAGGGCCTCCTTGGAAGGAAGCCACCTGGCACAGGCCTTGAGTCACCAGCCAGCCCTAGGATATGAGAAGCCCTGGGCTCAGTCAGAGGGGGTGCCCCAGGTACCTCTGAGAGAGGGACAAAGGCCCCTTCATGGCAGGAGCCAGAGAGCCAGCTCCTGTGAGGACAAGGGGCCTCTGTGAGGAGCCAGGGTGGGGGGTGCAGCTGGGCCTCTCCACAAATAACCACACATATGTGCACACATGGGCACACCCACCAACCCAAACAGGGAACCCCACTCGACATTAGAAACACACACGCATGCACACACACACACACACACACTGCTATGACTCAGGGGCACACACACAGAAACACACCCCCACTCACCAGCTCTCACGAGTCAATAGACACCCAGGCCCACAGAGACCACACCCGACCACACAGGATCCACATGCACATGGGGTGCCACAAGCTATAATGTATACACGGGCACACAGACTCTCCAGGCAGACACAGAAATAAACACACAGGCCTGGAAAGACCCCATGTGCCCGACTAGCGTCTGGCACCAAGAAAGTCCAAATGCAGGTTTTTCCACCGCAGCCCCCAGGCACAATGGCTGGGGAATGAATGGAGGAGGGGAAGAAGGGCAGCTGGTGTTAGGCTAGGCTGGGCCTTTCCACCCAGGGAGGCGAAGAAAGTCCCTCTTGGTCCGGAGCAAAGTCTAAAGTGTGTAAGGGAAGGAGTGGGCTGGCTGGGCACATCACTGGGCAGACCTCCGCCCACCTGCCTTCAGTGCCATGAGGCTGTGGTGGAGGTCGAGGGTCACAGGTGGCAGTCACAGGCCTGGCGCACAGGGGGAGGGGAGGGCTTGAACCTGTGCTGGTGGGGGCAGCAGGCCAGGCACCCCAAGCATAAGCTCCATGAGCTCCAGGCTCACTGTGCAGAAACCGAAAGAGGTTGAGCAATTCAACCAAAGCCACAAAGCCAATGGGGCAGACCCGGGGGAAGTGGGGAGAAAGCCTCCAGCTGTAGTCCTAGAACTGCCCACTTGGCCTTCGGCAGGGCAGGGGTGTGTGTTTGGAGGTGAAAAAGCTCCTCCATCAGTCCCCAGTACAAAAGTCTTACTCCTTAGCCCTTCTCTCTCCCACAGATTTTCCCAATTGTTTACCATTGGAAACAATCATTTTGTGTTTGGGAGAAGGTAAGATGGCCACCTACGCCTTCTGCCAGCCATCCCCAGGATCTGGGCAGGGCCCACATGATGCCTCCCTACTTTGGGGATCTCGAGAAAGCTAGGAGAGAGGCAGGACCATTCCACATGCTGTGCCATCCCACAGCAGGCAGCGGACAGAGGAACCAGAGCGCTTGGGCTTAGACAGGCCTAGCTCAGATCTGCTGCTCGGGTGCTCCTCGGACTTGGCCTGTCTGCCCTGGTGTCTTCCAGACCTCCTTGGATCCGTGGGAAAAGAGGCTCTGTTAAGCCCCCCAGCTGTGGGGTGCCCTGTTCTGGCCTGGAGCTCTGGACAAAACCAGACTGAGGTAGGCAGCATAAATCCACTGGCAGAGGCTGGCCAGCTACTGCCCCTCCTGGGGCTCCAGCCTCCCTGTCTCAACAATGGAGACCTCTAAGCTTTCTCCAGCCCTGACACTGGAGGACCCTGAGATCCTCCTGCGCGAACAACCCCAGCCCACAGCTACACCATGCAGATATCTGATCCAGCCTCAGGCCTTGGCAACTGTCTGCTCCCTCAGCCTGTTTACCCAACACGGTGGAAGACATGATCCAAAGCTTCCGGAGCTGTTGTGAAAACAGCGGCTCAGCCACCACAAGCCTGCCTCCTGGGTGCCTGGGCAGGGACCTCTGAGGGACAGCCATCCCAGACCTGTCCCTGGGGCCTCTTAAATGCTCTCCCACCCTCAAGTAGACAGAAGGCCTGTTGAGCCCTCTCCTTCCCAGTCCCGGCTTTAGGCTCCCTGTCTCTACTTTGGGCCCAGACCCTCCTGAACTTCAGACTCGTGCCTCCCTGGCTTCACCACATGAATGATTCCAGAAGAGCTCAAGCCTGCCCACAGCAGGCCCCCCGTTCCCCTCCCAGTGCTCCCCTGCTCCCCACACAATACCGCCATGCATCTGCCTCTCCAGCCCGTCCTCAAGTCTCAAGCCCTCTCTTCTCCCACCACCACTGTCCCCAGGCTCTGCACCTGCCTTCTGACTGCTCTCTGTCCTCTGCCCTAGCCCCCACGGTCCCCCTGCCCCAGCCACCAGACGGAGGTTTTCAGACAAATTTTTGTCACCCCCTGCCCAAGCTCCCAGCACCTCCCACTGCCCCTCTAACAAGCCCAGACTCCTCCCCTCAGCCTGCTCCATGCAGCCTGCCCCTCCCCCATTACCTTTCTGACCTCCTGCTCGGGTGTCCCAGCCACATTGACCCCTTTCAGTTCCCAGAACAGCCAGTTCCTTTCCACTTAGGAGCCTCTGGGCTTGCTGTTTCATCCTCCTGCCCCACCCCACCCCACCCTACACAGTGGCTCCTTCCCATCATTCAAGTCTCACAGGACACCCCTGATCTGCCCATTTCACAGATGAGGCAAGTGCACAGCCAGTAAATACTGAGCAAGGATTCAACCGGGGTCTGACCGATGCCCGCAGATGTCCTGCTCCTAAGCCCGCAGGATGCCCCCACTCCCCCTCCCCGCCCAGGCCCATCCAGCTTTTGCTCTCCAGCCCTCAGGCCCCTGCTGTTCGAATCACTGTCCTTAACACTCCTCAACACTCCTCACCCCCAGCCTCTGGGCCCCACACAGTGAAGGCCAATGCTCAGCCCAGCCCCCAGCTGTCACGTGTGTAGGGGGTTTTCTAGCTTCCCTGCCTCTTCCGGACTCCATCGGCCCCAGATGCCTACTCCCCGCCCCAGCCCAAAGGCTGACTCTGGGGATGTGAAGGGTAAGCAGGCTGGCAGGAGGGCTTACATCCACGCCCTCATTCCCAGCCAATTCTCCCAGCCTAGTGTCCTGCAGGAGGCCAGAGCCAGGGAGGGCCAAGGGGAGCCCTGAAGGGGCAGCAGGCAGCTGCAGACTGCCTTTCCCCTCCCTGCATCCATTTGTCATGAGATCTATTTTTCTCCCTTTGAAAGGGAGTGAGGGAGAGAAGAGCAGGCAGGGAACGGACTGCTGAGGGGGTGGAGCTGCTCCACTAGGAGCTCCTCTCCTTGGAGGACCTGGAACCTATTGAACTAGCAGGGCGCTGCCACTGGAGGCAGAATTGAGGGGGATGAGGGAGTCAGAGACCTGGCTCCTCAGCCAGGCTCCATAGCCACCTGGCCATGTAACCCTGGCCCGGTGCCCAGCCCATCAGATAATAATAACCCCTCATCAGTCCCACTTGCTATTTTTTGAATGGTTACCATGAACAGGGCACTAAATGCTTTACATAACTACAGTTTCTACTCATTAAACGCTGACAATGTGTTAAGCATGAAGCAAGCTACTTTGCATACGTTATCTGTCATTTCCACACAACCTCATCAAGGTAGATACCATCATTATCTCATTTGTCAGAGAGGAAACTGAGGCACTGAGCAGCAAAGACACTTGCCCAGGCTCATTCACAGAGCTGCTGGGAGCTGCCTAGTCACTGAGATGCAGCCCAGCCATCGCCACTCTCAAGGGAGCTATGCCTACCAGAGCTGATGCTCTCGAGCTTCGGCTTACAGGCTCAGAGCGAGAAAGGAGCCATGGTTATGGGGACTGCAGGGGACTTCGTGGCCTGCCCCCTGCCCTTCTCCTAGAGCTCCCCAAAAGGCCTGGGCAGTGAAAAGCCTGGTCAGTCAGCCTAACCCAGTGGCCAGACGCTGCTCCCCTGGGCGGGCAAGGCAGGGGCGGAGCAAGGCATAGAGCCGCGGATGGAGGGCTGGTCAGTCCCACTCTGAAACCACTTCCTGGGCAGCCCAAAGGAAGTAAGCCTCCGGAAACGCATCGGACAGACAGGCCTCTCCCCTGGGCCCAGGCTTTGGGAAGTGAACAGTCCGCCCCTGCCTACCTCCCAGTCCTCAGGGCCCAGCAACTCCACTCCCTCCAGGCATGGACACTGTGGGGGACAGAGTAATTGATAGGACCCCTAATCCATGTGAGCCTCGCCAGACAGCCTACTTCCTCTGCTGTGGCAGCAGGCACACAGTGCCGGCAGAGCTGACATGGCCTCTCTCCCCCACTCATGCCTCCCATCTCCAATGCCAACCCCTGGTCGGCCTGGGGCCCGGGGCCAGGTGGGCAAGGTGGCTGTTGAATGCCTGGGCAGAGCTCACCAACCAGGGTGGGCCCAGCCACCCTCAACCCTCTGAGATCACAGCCACACCTGAAACTTCCCTATCAGGTGCCAGATGCAGGTGACCTGGCTGGGCTATGACTCTGACCAGGGCCCTCCTTCCTGATCCCAGAATGGGCACAGTGTGGTGTGTGCGGGCAGGCGTTTGAGTGCATGGATGCCGACAGTAACTGGGAGAGCATCTGTGTGTGTGTGTGTGTGTAAGTGTGCTATGGGTGGCTGCACGTGAGCACCTGTGTACCTGCATGCCCACATGTGTGGTGCACGTACAGGAACTCATGAGTCTGTGGGTGTGCGTGCCCACTGCAGCCTGGCTTACCATATCCCTGTGTGAGCACACGTATGTCTGTGCAGCTAGACGGCGATGTCTGAGGGTTTACAGTGGGCTGGCTCCAAGACTAATCAAACTCCTTAGAAAACAAGGCTGAGTGACAGTGAAGAGCTGGCTCTTCAGAAATCAGGTGGCAGAGGCCCCCACACAGCCAAAGGCACTTCACTTCCTCCACACCAGGTTTAGGGGTAAGTTCTTATGGCTCTACTCACAGACCTACAGGTGCATGACAGCCAGGTGGGTTGGCTGCAGGGGTCTGATCAGGAAGAACTTCTGGAGGAAAGACCATCTTTACTATCCCCTCACTGTCACTCCCAGGCTCCAGCTTCATTAGCACTCATACCCACTGCCAGAACCCTGCCCACTGGGGCCCAGACACCCAGTCACCAGCCTGGAGTGAGTGTAGAGTCACCCACAGCAATGTTTTCATGGTAATGGGGTTGGAGGAGGCAAGGATTGCCCCAAAACGAGGAATTTCTAGCTTTCTGAGCTGCTTCAGAGAGACTGCAGCCTTCCCGGCATTGTTCCAGACTCTGCCTAGCTCGCCTTGAATCTGGAAGCTGGAGAGAGGGACTGAGCCCTACTCGGGCTCCAGAGAAGCTGGGGAAATGGAGGGGCCTGGGGTGTGGAAGAGAGCGCAGCTGTACCTGGAGCTGGAGACCCCATTCCATCTCCAGTGTAGTGTCCAACCCACTGTGGGGCCCACAGGGAAATCTCAGTGTTCTTGTGTGATGATGAGGACAGCTTGAGGCAGATACAGGGTCATGGAAAAGCTGATACATCCACCCTCAATCCTCAGCCCACAAGCCACCCTCTCTCTAACTGACCAAAAAAGTGTTACTACTTTTTGCCCCAAACTAACGGTAGGCCCCAGGCCTCTGAGCTCCAAGGCCAGAGCATTCCTGGGCCAGAGCCAGGTTCCAGTCAGGAAGTTCCTCATGGGCAGAGAGCCCCTCATAGACAGGGCACACAGGGCCCACAACTGGATCAGGGACTCTGCATGCATGCCTAACCCCCATCCAGTGTCACAGCAGAAGACAAGGAGGCCAGAGAGGAAGGCCACACCTGAACACCGTCCATCTGCCTAAGAGAACTCAGTCCTACCTGGGGATTCCAGCTCCCGCTTGTCCTTAGTCCCGGCTCCCGCTGCGGCTGCAAAGCACCAACCACCAGGAGAAACAGGCCTGCCCCCTTGCCTGGCCAGTTCCCTGCAGACCTGTAGAAACAGGAGGAAACAGCTGAGCTGGGAGGCTCCGCCAAACAGGCTCTCCCCATGAGCCAGTCCCAGCATGGCTGACAGGCCCAGTTCAGGCTTCCCTGGCCCTAAAACCTCGGGTCTCTTGGGATATGGCTTTCTCTTCTGTGAAATGGGGTGTTGGGCACAACCTTTCCTGGGCACTGCTATGTGTCCACTCCATGTTAGGGGCTGGAACACTGTGTCCCTGCCCTGAGCACATCTCCAGCCTGGTGAGGAAGCCAATAACACAGCAAAAGCCTGTTCCCAACCCTCTGTCTGCAAGAGGTTGCTCTGCAGGCTTAGCCTGGGGAAAATCCCCTGAGCCTCAGTTTTTCAAATGAGGAAAATACCAGTACCCTCTCCCCAGGTGGTTCTGAGGTTCCAGTGATGTGGCGTGTCAGCTCCAGTGCTGGATTCACATTCAGAATGCCAAATGAATAGTGGCTTTTTTTTTTTTTAAGGTGGCGGGGTCTTGCTCTATCATCCGGGCTGGAGTGCAGTGGCACAATCTTGGCTTACTATAACCTCCACCTCCTGGTCTCAAGCAATTCTCCTGCCTCAGCCTCTCAAGCAGCTGGGATTACAGTTGCATGCCACCATGCCCAGCTAATTTTTGTATTTTTGGTAGAGACAGGGTTTCGCCATGTTGGCCAGGCTGGTCTCAATCTCCTGACCAAGTGATCCACCCGCCTTGGCTTCCCAAAGTGCTGGGATTACAGGCGTGAGCCACCACACCCAGCCTGAAAAATGACATGTTTTAATCTCTTGTTTTGGTGCCTTATAGTTCAGGTGATTCTCACATTACTATTGTGCCCATTACACAGCTGAAAAAAACTGAGGCCTGGAGATACCTTGGAAGGAAGGAATGGCAAAGGTAGCAAGGTACCCTATGTCTCCTGGCTGAAAGGTCTAAGCATTTTCTCTGAAGGCGGGCTCAAGCCTCCACAAAAGATTCTGCTCCCCAGATGTAAGCCCCTCCCCCAGCTGGAGACCCCCATCACCATCCCCTGGGGGCATCATTGGCTTTATCTTTTTGTCTGTACTTTAAATTATTTCTAATTTTAATCTAAACTGTGCCAGCTAAATGGTGTCAGCGCCCTGCAGTCACAGCTCTGAATCACCCTCCACCCCTCTCTCCCCCATCCCTGCTACTGGGACTAAGGGCTGGTGAGGGAGGGGCTGTCATACAGCCTGAACAGGGCTGGGTACGGGGGTCTTTGTCTGGGCATCCTCCCTCCCCTAAGCAGCCTGGTCAAGGAGATGGGAAAGGGGCAACAGACAGGCAGGAAATTGGGTTGGGGACTGTCTGGGCTTTCTTTAGCCCCAGCTCCAAGGAGAATGGGAACCATACAGCTGGGGGTGGTGAGCACATAAGACTTCGAATGTACGGTGTTCTCACTATGGGCCAAGTTTGCGCTGAAGGACCTTTAACATAGGACCTTTTGTCCTCGCAACTTTCTCCATTCTGCAGATAAGGACACAGCCTTGAGAGGCCTAGCTTGGGTCTCTTCCTCTTAATAGGCATAGCAAGAATTGGAGCCCAGGTCTTTCTTGGGCCCAGAGCCCAAGATCTTGGTTACATCACTAGAAATCCCAAGACGTGCCCTCTAGCCCTCTCCATGTGCACACCCGCAGCCTCGTGGTCTCCCACACGCGCACACACACACACACACACACACACACACTGGACTCACCTTCCCTCCCAGAACTGTCACCATATACCTTGTCACACCCCCTTCTACCACTAACACCCACGCCCAGGCACTCTCGGTTCCCCACAATCGCAGTCACTCCCCAAGCATACACTGGCAGTTTCATAGACTGTCCCACCAGCCACACACTCCCACCATGGCCACACACTGCCAGCCTCACCCCAGCACTGTCCCATCACACTGCCCTCAAACCACCCCTCAGCCAGGTACAGCTGCCCTGACACCTCCACACCTCACACACACACACACACACACACACCCGCACGCGCACGCGCAAGCGTGCGAGTGTCATACAGCCTCCCGCTGCTGGCCTGCCCACCATGCCCCAGCTTGCTCCACAGCAGGAACGAGGAAACCCCAGGGATCAGTCCCCTCCCTTAGTGACCAGGTGAGCCTGGTCCCAGAAGCTCAAGAGGGAGAGCCACAGGCAAGTACACGCACGTAGACACACTCATACATACACTCACACGAGCCTGGTGGGCTGGCACCCAACACCAAGGGCTTCCACAATTAACAGATTTAACCTACTCATGGCCAGTTGGTCACCACGATATACCCAGTGTGCAACACTGAAACTTCCAGACACACACGGACCTACACACTGGCAGGCAAAGACACACATACACACACACACAAGTCTGGTGACAAACATACCAAGAATGGTACATACAGTTGCAAAAGACACACACGGAGCCTCGGGACACACAAACAGACATACAAACATACACACAGCAAGTCACACCTGTGAAAAAGGACACGCATGCACAGGCAAGTCCCACAGTGACAGAGAGCACAGAAGCTGACACAGACACACAACATACCCACACACCTCGATACCAGTGACTTAGCACAAGGAGACAGTGTCCATGCATACAGGGTAGGCGTCAGAGAATGGGAACCCCCACTCACAGCAAATCCTTCTGACCACGTTTAAGTGGGGGCTTGGTGGGGCTCTCCCTGGCCCCAAGAGTAAGGGAGTTGGGGAAGTGGGAGCAGTTCCGATGGTGCTCGCCTCTTGCCTCTCCACGACCAGCCAGGAGGGCTCCTCCTCCCCCGCCACCTCCTCCCTTCACCTGACGGAGCTCCCAAGTCGGAGGTGGCATCTGGGTTGGGGGCGGGTAAAGACCACACCCCGCAGGGGCCCCCAAGGGAGGGGTCTCAGAAGGGCGGAGGGTGGGGCGGGAAGGAAGGGGGATGGTGGAGACTGGAGCCACGCCTAGCCCAGAGACGGAGGAAGGGACCGAGAAAGACTCAGAGACTGAAAGGAGAGACAGCGAGGAGGCGGCGCCGCGCGGGTCGGGCCTCCAGAGACCCAGGGGCGGGAGGCGAGGCCCGGCGGGCGGCCTGGCCTGGGCCCCGCTCTAGAGCGGAGGGGCGGCTGGACCGCCAGGGGGCGGCGAGCGTGGGCCGGGGGCGCGGCTCCGGGAGGATCGGATCGAGGGGGCTGTGGGCAGGGGTGGGGGTGGGGCGATGGAGCACGCGGAGGGCTAGAGACAGACGGACCGGGTCTGGGAGAGGCGGGCAGGGGAAGAACACAGAGTGGGCGGCGACAGACGGACGGACGCAGGGCCCGGGAGAGAGTCGGGAGGGACGGACGGGCCCCTCTGAGGAGCGGGAGACACACAGGCGGGTGGAGGGGCTGGGAGCAGGCGGACAGAAGGACCTCCGCCCCCACAGTCGAGCGGAGGGACAGACGGACGTGGGGACGGAGTCACCGGCAGGTCTCGGCTCGCGGCGGGACTTTCGCTGACCGCGGCTCAGTTTCTCAGTTTCGGAACCGGGACGGGGACGGGGACGGAAGGGCGCCGCTCCCTCGGGGTAGCCCCGATCCCGCGCCCGGGCCCGGCCCTCACTCACCTCCAGGCGCAGGGGCAGGCGCCAAGGGTCGCGGGGGCGGCGGGGGCGCGGCTCCCCGGCGCGAGCGGACGGGGGTCGGCGCGGGGCTGACCGCGACAGGTCCAGTGGCCAGCGAGGTGTGGCCCCGGCCTCGGCGCGGCGGGCGGGCGCCGGGGGTAGCTCGGGGGATCCGATCTGCAGCCGCCTCGGGCTCCGGCGCCGCGGCACACGGAAGTGCGAGGGGGCGGGGCCGCGCGACCTCACCCAGGTGCCGCCAGGCCCCGCCCCCGCCAGGCCCCGCCCCGCCAGCTGCGAGTGTGGACGCCTTCCCTCCGCCTCTGTCTCCGTGGGACGCTGGGTCTCCCGGCCCCTCTGCCCACCCCGGACCGCTACGCACCCTCCAGCCATTAGCGCGCAGTCAGCCCTCGGAAGGGGCCCATTTTACAGAGGAGGACGCTGAGGCCGGGCGGGGAGGCGACCCCCGCCCGCTGGGGCCTGGGAGGTGCCGGCGGGGGTTCCCCCACTCCCCACGCCCACGCCCGGGACTCCCCACTGGCCAGCTGGCCCGCCTCGCCTGGCCCCACTCTTGCTCTTCCTGTTGGCTGGAGCTCCGACGCGGCCGGGCTCGGTGCCCGCCGCCAGGCCCGCCGTCACCGCCCTGCCCCATAGACGGAGCTAGATAGACTCCAGGACCTGAGGTTCTCCCTGGTCGGCCGCTGCACTGCTCCTCAGGCAGTTCTGGGAGCGGCCCCTACCCCGACTGGCAGTCTTCTGCTCTCCTGCCCCCACCTTTGAGACCTCTCTATCGCCCCTGGCAGGCAGGCGCCTAAGCCTCCTTTCCAGACGTGGAACTTGGTTGCCAGCCATAACTCGTTTTCATTCATTCACTCATCTATTCACCGAGTATCCCCTAGGCTCAAAGTCTAGGGACCACTTGGGGTTCTAGGGAGTCCATTCCCGAGGCCCCAGAGCTCAGAAAGCAAAGACATTAGCCTTATACCCATCTAAAGAAATGTCACTTTCCAGGAGACAAAAGAAAGGGTTCCAGGTTCTGGGGAACCACCTAGAAGGGATAGGGAAAATCTAGACAGCTCTTCCCAGCTAAGATACAAGGGATGGAAGTGGGGGACAATCCCTGAGGTAGCCTGAGCTGAGAATGGGGCTTGTGACAGAGATAGCCCATGCCCAGGACTCCATCTTCACAGGGAGCAATGAGAAGGTGGCGATGGCTGTTAGAACCAGGCAGAGAGACAGGCTCAAGAGGGCGCCTGAGAGATAGATGGGGCAGAGGGACAGCAGGGCAGAGGAGAGGCTGGATGGGGAACAGAAGGGCTGCCATGATGTTCAGGTGGGAGGAACCTGGGTTGAGATTGGGGAATATGGATGGAGAGGAAAGGCCAGACCAGGTGGGTTCCAGGACTATCCTTTGTGAAAGACATCTTTCTGTTCACACCCAGGGCTTGAGCATGCTGTTCTCTGGGCCTGAATGCCATTTCCCACCCACCCCCACACCTCCACCTGCCTTGGTCGTGTCCATTCAAATGCCCCTTCTCCCTGATGCCCAGTTGTAATGCACAGCACTTTCCTGAGCGAAGGACCATAGTCATTAGCATGTTCTGTGTCCTGATCCCATCCCACCTCACCCACCACGCCCCATGGCTTCCCCAGGGTTGTACTGGAGGAAAGAGTGCACAAGGTGAGCCTCAAGTGACCTTTGCCCACTGGGATTGGGTTTCCTTCTGGCTCCTCCTTCAGGTCCACAGTAAGCCAACCCAGCCTCTCCCTCAACATAAACAATAGGCCCACCCTGTGCCAGGGACTGCAGCCCGAGGGAGGACTGTCCCTTGAGGAGCTCCAGGTCTAGCCACCAGACCTTTGTTCCCACTCCCTGTGGTTCACCTTGGAAGAAGGAAATAATCATGGCTATCACTGATGAAGGCTACCCAGTACCAGGCTCTGTGCTGGGTGCTGGATGTGTGCAGTCTGAACAGTTCTCAAGAGGTGAGGGCTGCTGTTAGTGCCAGTTTTGATGATGTGCAAACTCAGGCTCAGAAATGAGAAGCAATTTGCCCCAGAGTACACAGCTAGTTGGTGGCAGCAACAGATTCAGACCCAGGTCTGTCTGGCTCCAAAGCCCACAGTTTACATCAGGGACCTCAGTCTCAATACCACTGACCTTTGGGCCAGATGATTCTTTGCTGTGGAGCTGCCCTGGGCACTATAGCGATGTTTAGCAGCATCCCTGGTCTCTGCCCACTGGATGACTGTAGTACCTCCCTGCTTTAGCTTCTGACAGACAAAAACGTCTCCAAACACTGCCAAATGTCCCCTGCAGGGCAAAATTACCTCTTGTTGAGAATCACTGTTTGAAGTATACTGGTGTTACAGGGACAAGATTTATGTTAGACAACGTAAATCAGCACTTTCCTGATCCTCAGGATGTACAGACTCGTGAGCTTAGGGACTGCAAGCATACACAATTGGCTTCAGCCAATCTTTCTCCTCTGGAGACTCCAAGGGAAAGTGTGATGTACTCAGAGAGGGGCAGAGGGGCTAAGGCTGTGCTAGCTATGCTGTGGCAAGGGCAGAGAAGGGATGAAGGTGGGCTTCCTTCCAGGCCTTAGGTCCAAGGGCCCCAGGGAGAACAGATTTGCATGAGGTCCAGAGTCCAGGCCAAGCTTGACTAGAACCACCCTGCATCTTGGAGCTGCCTTTGGGTGCCACACTGGTGGGCCAGGGCAAGGTCCAGATGAGCTGATGTCTATGTCCCCATAATCTTCCTGGCATTAACAAGAAGGACCTGCTGAAGCTTGAGAGCAAACCTTGACTGTGTCACATGCTAACTATATGACCCTGAGTAGGTAAGCACACCTCTCCCAGCCTCAGAGTTCTCACCTATGAAAAGGGTTGATGAGAGTCATGTCGGGGGTTGAATGAGATTATAAGGGTTAAATGAGATGATATGTAGAGCCTCAGCCAGGCTAGACACATTGCCCAGGGTTACAGGCATGGTCATGTGCCAAGTCACAGGCTGTGAGCCTTGAAAGAGCCTTCAATGTCCTCTCATGACATGGGGCGTAAATCCCTGAGCAGGGCTAGACTTGTAGCAGCTGCCTAGAGGTGATACTTTCCTCCTCCTCCAGGTTTGCAGCCAAGGAGATGGGCTGGGGTGGTGCCAGGGGGCATCCAGACTCCCACCCATGGCATCCACCCAGGGCTATTCCTCAGTGGGCTACCTGTAGGATTTATCCAGAGGAGAAACAGCTTGACCCCTGCTGCCCCTGCCCCCTCCAAAGGCCATGAACTCTGGGAGGCCCCTAGACTCCTCCACTCCTGAAGTCTAAGACTTAGCCAAGCAATCTGGAAAAGGCCTCCCTCTGTCCCTGAGGCCCGAACAGCTGAAGGCAGATGGAGTCCCCTCACTTGATCCCTGCCAAGAGTTGGTCCTTGTCCTGGCCTCTCTGCCTTCTGCACCTTCTCTCTATTTCTGTCTCTCTATGTCACCATCCTTGTCCCTGAAGCTTTGGTTGACAGTGCCATCTCCATCACACCCAGAGCACTGGCCTGGCCAAGAGAGAGTGGGCTCATGTTTCTGGAGGAGAGACACAGTCAACAGGGACAATGCACCTGGGCAATTGCTGGAAACAGCAGAGCCTAGGAGGGACCCACTGGGGACAGTGTAGTAGGATACTTGGGACATGCCCATGCCTCAGGCCACCAAGACTGTCATCAGCAGGAATGTCAGCCTCAGGCACTAGGTGAAGGACAAGCAAGGACAAGCTGAGGGGACAGTGGCCTTGTGGGTAGTGCTGCACAGCAGGCAAGTGCCAGGCCAGGGGCTGAAGGGGCTGGGTTCACATCCTGGCTCTGCCCTGCACTGCAACCTAAATGTGCCTCAGCTTCCTCATCTGTGGAGTGGAGTTGGTAAGATCGACCTCCTGAGGCTGAGAGGATGGAAGAGTTCAAGTTCATCCCCTGTTGGTGTTACCTGCCAGGCAGAGAGTTAGCGAGGTTGGGCTAATGTTCCTTCATGTTCCTTCCTCGACACATTTGTGTGTGGGTGAAACCTGAGACATACCTGGGGGTAAACAAAGGGAAGGTGCAACCTGGGAGTGCAGGGCACAGGGCCTTCCTGTGGCTGTCCCAGGGGTATGTACCCTGGACTGTCCCTTCTCTGCCCTGACCATGGCTCAGCCCCTGCCAGCCTGAGTCCCCTTTCTGGGTTCCTCTGCCCCTGCCCCCAAATGTGTGTGCAGGTGGGAAGAATGGGCACTGGTGTTGGGACAGTCATCAGCAACAGCTATTCCTTTGCACAGAGACCAGGGGACCTCACAGCTCTCCTCCACTATCCCTATCCCCCAAACACACTCACTCAGCTCTGACCTACGGGGTCCCTACTGGGAGGCCCAGAGGCTTAATCGCTCCCGGCAGGGAAGTAGGGCAGGGAGGGCTAGGAGCCTCACCCGCCTTTCCTTTCGCTCCCGAGGGTGCCCGCGGGTGCCTCAGCTCCCCGCCTACACTCCTCACCCCCCATTCCCCACCTCCTCAGAGGACAGCTCACCAAACTCAGCCTGGCCCACGGGAAACAGGGTGGCCGTTGGCCCTGAGGTGAAGGGCGGCTGCTGGAGGTAGGCAGGCTGACAAGGACTGACTGCAGGCACACCAGGGTCCCCCGCGCCAGGCAGACATCCCAGTACCCACCGCACCCCAGCGGACACTCCGGTCGGGCGGCGCGATTCCTGTGCACCGGCACAGAGAAGCCCCCGGGGCCCCACCCTCCTCGTGCCCGCCCCGCCCCAGGGAAGCCTTTCCGAGACCAGGGCGGAGGCGCCCGCCCAGCCGCGTGACGCAAGCCCCACTATAAAAGACCAGGCTCTATTCCCGGGTCCGGCAGCCACCTGGCGGCTGGACCGGTGCTGTCACCTGGCTCCCGGCGCCGCGCGGCGCCTTTGCCTCCATGCCCTTCCCGGCCGCCCCCCCACGCCCCCTTCTTCTCCGTCCAGGAAAGTCAGGGAGATTTGAGCTCGCTCATTTCTTGGATGGTGCAACTGAGGTCCTAGGTGTGAGGGTCGTCCAGGGCACTGCAGCCCGCCTCCTAGTGGGAACCTCTGAGAAGACCTTGAGGCCTGGGGGCTGGATATGGAGTGAGAGGCGAAGAGGGAGAGTCACCGAAACCTAGAATAGCCTGGGAGTGTTTGGCTGTTCTGATTTAAAAAATAAAATAAAATAAAAAGGAATACATTTAATACATTTCTATTAAAGCAAGGAAGACAGAGGCAAATTTACCGAGGGAAGTAGGAATCTCCCATAATCGTGCAGGTCATTTCATCTGCCCTGACACACCTGCCCTCTGCACTGTCGCTTCATGCTACAAATTGTCTACTGAGGACACACTGGAGGCAGGCTTTGTGAAGGGGAGTGCTGTGAGGCCTTCGGAGACTGAGCAGAGCAGCCCGGGGCTCAGGACTCCCTAATCCTTGCCCTGGGACAGGGATTGGGGGAATCCTAGGCCCCTGACCCAGACTTCACCCAGAGTTTGCCAACAACTCTTGGCAGGTCTGTGAGCAGGGACAGTGGGCAGTGCCAGAGATAAGTGGTTGGGCCAGTTAGACCAGCAGAGCCTGAACAACCAGCACCCTCCACCCCAGGTCCTCAGTGATATGAGAGGCCCTGAGCACGAGGGCACTTCTGCCACCCCTTCACACTCCCCACCGCTGCCCATCAACGCCCTCCGCCAAGCTTCTGCTCAGGTTGTGCTTTGCCCTGGAATGCCTTTCCATTAAGCTCTAGCCATTTAACGAGGTCCCATGCAAATGGTCCTCCTGCAAACTGTCCTCCTCCAGAGAGGCATCCTCTGCTTTCTGTGAGCGCCTGCCCCCCTCCCCTCCACTCTGTCTATTGCAGAGGCTTCAGAGTGGGAAGAACTAGCCTGCAGCCCCCATGCTGACTGCTTGTGTGACCTGGAGCAATGCCAGTCCTCTCTCGGCCTCAGTTTCTTCACCTGTAAAATCTCCAGCCCTTGGGGCTGCTCTGAAGATAAATTAAAGTGTTGAAAGCAGAGTGCCCATTTCTGTGCTCAGCACTGGGAACTGGCAGCTGGGCTCTTCATGTGCCGCATCTCCCCCAGACCATGAGCTCCCTTGGCAGAGACACGCCTCCTCCCCCAATGCCCAGCAGCCTGCAGTGGGCAGAGGCAGAGATTGGCAGGGAGGAGCTTCCCCAGGGAGATGAGTCTCACCCTCAGGCTCTGCTCACCCCACCACCTTCACATGCCTGGGTCCTGCCTCTGCCTGCAGCCTTCTGCGGGCACAGGCTGTGACCATCTTGGCCACAGTGGCTAGGCAGATGGCCAGGCCACTAGGCAGGCCTGGGCAGTACTAATGGTGAACCCTGGGGCCAGAAACACAGTTAGTTCCCAGGCCAGCCCCTCAGGGCCCATGGGTACTGGGCAGTCATCCCAGGGCAGTAGAGGGAAGGGAGAAGGCTGGGATTTCTGAATAAGGGGTGGAATTTGGGTCAAGGGCTAGGGTACTGAATCTAAGCCCTCAGGTATGTCCATGTGGGGCCTCTTACACCTCCACTCTAGGCCAGTGGAATGGGGATTCCAGCCAGCTTCTGACATCTATTAACAGTTGTGCCAGGGTGGGCACTGGAACTGAGGCCTCAGCTTCAGGTACCATGCCCAGGATCACAAGGGTCTCCAGGTGTGGAGGAAGTCTGGAAACCTGGGGCCTTGTAAAGGTGATGAACTAGAATTTCAACTTGCCCTCATGTTTTACTGGATATCTGGGAAGTTCATGCTCACATCTGCCCTACCGCCCTCATGTTGCTAGGGCAGACCTGCTGGTCTGTCTGCTGGCAGGGGAGGGTGGCTCCCTCGTGTGTGGGCTGCTCCAACCCTAAGGTACCTGTCTAGGGGGAGGGCTGGAAGGTTGCTTGTGGAGACGGGGGGAAGCGTCAGTGGGTTTGAGTGCTGGGCTGCAGGGGCTGTGGTGGGAGTGATCTGTGGAATCTGACTTTGGGTTCAGGTGTGTGCTCCTAGGTGCCAGCTGATGTGTGTGTCTGTTAGTAGTGGTGGGGATGCTTAGAGGGAAGGGGGGTAGTGGAAATACCAAATCTTCCCTCTTGTTCCTTACGCACCCTCCTCCCATCCCACCCACACCAAGCCACTGGAACCCAGAGGAGAAGGCCCCAAGAAAGCTTCCACTGCTCCCCAGAGTCTGAAGATGGCAGACAGCAGCAGAACCACAGCCTCTGTGGATATGCTGTGTGGGTGTGCATGGCATAGCCATGCTGCAAAGGAAGAAAATAATGAATTTTCTTGCCTTGGGCTGAAGCCTTTCTCCAAGAAGGAGGGTGAGAGGGGAAAGGACTCCCAGCCCCCAGGCAGGATCCCAGTGGGCCTGCATGTGACAGCCTTCTGCCCCGGCCCCACGTGCAACCTCCTGCACACACGATGGTCTCACCCCAGCCAGGCCCCAGTTCACCACAGAAGCTTGCACGGGTCTCTCTCCCCTTGGTGTCTCAGGGTCCCCATTCTGACTTCTGAGTTCTTTTGTTTGTTCTGGCCTGGGGTAACCGTGTCTCTTGTCTGGCCATCTGTGGTGGTCTCCTCTATTCAGAACACCACCTCCCCACCCCCAACAATTCTTTTCCTTCACAGCAGCCAGACAATCCTCCAAAAGTGGCATGGAATACTCACTCTCCAGCCCTGAGACTGACCACGGATCTCTCGGAATAAAGATCGAAGTCCCGCTGGGGCCATCTGGCCCAGTGTGACCTAGCCTCTGCCTCCTGTCCCCGTCAGCCCCAGAGCTCCTGGAAAAGGAAGGTCTTCCAGTTCCTACCAGACAACATCCTTCAACTTCTCCCCAGAGTCTGAACCTCTGGGCCTTTGCCCATGCCCTTCCCTCTGCTTAGCACACCATTCGTAGCTAACTCCTCTCAGTCTTGTGGTAGGTTCTAGCTTGGTTACCACCTCCTCCAGGAAGCCTCCCTGGCTGACCTTAAGCCAGGTTAGGTAGTGCTCAGGCATGAGGGTAAAATGTGCCTTTCATCCCACAGCACAACCCAAGGCCTCCTTTCTCTCTCTGCCTCCCCACCCGTCTGTGTCTGGCTGCCAAGCCACAATCTGATACTCCATTTCACCTCCCAATTCACTAAAGAAGAAAGAACAGGGTGACTAGGAAGAAGTGAGGGCAGGAGTGACCAGGGGGCATCAGGATGCCTCCTACAGCCCTGCCCTTCATGTGGGAGCTGGTACCACCGACTGTCCCCCAAATCTGCCTTCCCTGGATTACCTGGACTCCACACCACCACTGACCCAGGTCCCCTGGCTACCCCCAGCTCTAAGGAAACGCTAGAAGCTGAGGGGCAGGCTGGCTTCCTGGGTCTTATCTGAAGGGGAGCCCAGGTGGGTGTAGGGTGAAGCTTCTGGAAAAAGGCTAAGCACTAAAGTGCCTCCCAGGCTGGAGTAGGCCTGGGCAAACAGAGAGAGTTTGTGTCCAGGTGTGAGTTGTGCAGCACTGAGGCTTCCACGGGCCCCCAGTGGACACGCACAATGTGAGTGAGCTTGAGGAGATGCTGGACCCTTGGAGGGGTGCCTGCTCAGTCCTGCCTCTAACTGGCTGCAGGATCCTGGCAGGGCCCTGCCCCTCTCGGTCTCTGTGGCTCCAGCTACACAGAAAAGGTGATGGGAGCAGTAGATATTGATTTACCCCTGCTACCAGGGAGAGGCTGAGCTATTAAAAACCTAGTCTCAGGGCAACCTGCAGAGTAAGAGCAACCCCAGATTACAGGTGAGGAAATCAAGGCTCAGAGAGGGGAGTCCAAGGCCAGGTGGCAGGGCCAGGCCCCACGACTGTGCAAGGCTGGACAAAGGTCAGGATGAAAACCTGGTGGCTTCAGAGGCAGGCGTGCCCAGGCTGCAGGTTTCTCCTCCTGGCTCAGCCCGCTCTAGCTGTGACCTCAGGCAGGTGGCTCAGCTTCTCTGAAACACAATGAGGGGGATGGTGAAAGACCCAGCTGTCAGTGGTCACAAGGACTGATTGACGGAGCAAGGGAGAGGAGGAAGAGGATGCCGGCCTTCCTTCCCGGGTGTGCACAGGGTCTGATGGGAGGAGGGACACGAGTGGGCAGCCACCTCATTACTGTCTAACTGCCTACACCTGGGGTAAAGCGGCGATTCCCATCCATCCCGGAGAGGAGGAAACAAGCTCGCGTCAAGCCCAGCCCAAGGCCACACAGGCTGTTGCAGGGTGCTGAGGCAGGAGTCCAGGACGCGGTATGTTCATAGAGAGGGTCTCAGCCCCTTCCCTAGCCGAAGACGGTTGCTGCTCTGGGGCCAGCTCTGCTGCCTGGTCGTCAGTTCTGACAGGGACATGGCCAGGACAACTTCTCAAGAAACTGGAAGGGGGTGAACACTGCAAGACCTGCTTAGTAGGGACCAGACGGTGGCCTGGACTCCAGCCCATGGCTCACCAGAGGAAGGGATGGAGTCCCATAAGCACCTGCTTTCCTCTGCCACAGAGATTCTAGCCTAGAGCCTCCCTGCTGTCGCATGCCTGTGTGACTGCCCTCCAGGGCCTCCTCTTCATCTTCTCAAGTCTGAGGGGCAGCCCAAGCCTCTGAGCCTGAGTCTGCTGAGGGAGTCAGAAAGCATTGAGTGAAAGGGCCTATTCTTTTTTTTTTTTTTTTTTTTTTTTTTTTTTTTGAGACGGAGTTTCGCTCTTGTTACCCAGGCTGGAGTGCAATGGCGCGATCCCGGCTCACCGCAACCTCCGCCTCCTGGGTTCAGGCAATTCTCCTGCCTCAGCCTCCTGAGTAGCTGGGATTACAGGCACGTGCCACCATGCCCAGCTAATTTTTTGTATTTTTAGTAGAGACGGGGTTTCACCGTGTTGACCAGGATGATCTCGATCTCTCGACCTCGTGATCCACCCGCCTCGGCCTCCCAAAGTGCTGGGATTACAGGCTTGAGCCACCGCGCCCGGCCGAAAGGGCCTATTCTTACCAGAGGTGTTGGAAGTGGTGGCCAAGGTCAGGAGTCACCTGGAGCTACTGGGGGCTGGTCTCTATCAGGGAGCTCAGCGGCTCAGCCCTGTGGGCCCATCACCTTCCCTCTCTGGCTCCCAGTCCCTGCTAACAGAGGCTCATGGAGAGTAGACAGGAGGAGGACCTGGCATCGTGCCTGGGTCAGAGTGAATACTCAGTGGGTTACTGCCAGCTCTGTTGTTAGGATTTAATTTGTTATCCTCAGGGTGTGTTTTAGGGTAGGACAGGAAAGCTTGCATGGCCTCAAGCCCTGTGTATAAAACCTAAGGCATGGCTGCGCACAGTGGCTCATGCCTGTTTTCCCAGCATTTGGGGAGGCCAAGGCGGGCAAATCACTTGAAGTCAGGAGTCTGAGACCAGCCTGGCCAACATGGTAAAACCCCGTCTCTACTAAATACCAAAAATTAGCCAGGCATGGTGGCTGATGCCTGTAATCCCAGCTACTCAGGAGGCTGAGGCACAAGAATGGCTAGAACCCATGAGGTGGAGGTTGCAGTGAGCCAGTATGATGCCACTGCATTCCAGCCTGGGTGACAGAGCCTGACTCCGTCTAAAAAAAAAAAAACAAATTTCTGTGTGAGAGCCAACAAAGCAGGGAAGGCTTTACCAAAAACATGCCCTTGGTGCTGGGCCAGGAAGAGCAAAAAGGAATTCCTTAGTGGGTAGTGGTGAGAAGGCAGGGAAGGCAGGGAAGGCACTCCAGGCAGAAGGAAGAGTCTGAGCAAAGGCTTGAAGGTAATGAGCCTGCTGCATCCAAGGCTGATTCTAGGGAAGACTGAGGGGCTGCAGCATGGGATTCACCGGAGGCAGTTACTGCTGGCAGGTGCCCCAGGGGCCAGCTGAAGATTCACACTCACAAGGGCCTTGGGTGCCATACAGAAGCCTGGGCTTGTGGTGAAGATCATGGGAAATGAAGCTAGGAAAGGGGGCTTTCCAGGCAGACACTGGAGGGGAGAAGATCTGGAGGAAGGTCACTCAAGGCAGAGGAAACAGTAAGAGCAAAGGCTGGCGGCAGGCGTGAGTGCACCAGGCACCTTTAAATGAGTGAAAAAATGAAGCCATGACCTATATGATTCATATGAATGCTTCCTAGGTCTCTGGAGCCAATCAGGCAGGAACCAGAGTGCTGGCAATGCCCAACCTGATGCACGGTGGAAACTCAGAGCCCAAGACCTCCGCTGACCCACACGCCTAGCTGCCCTGTCCCAAGGAAGTACCCAAGGCAAGGCCAACTACAGTCTGCTCCAGGAGTGCAAAATGTGCCCATATGGAAGGGCACTCATGCCGGGCACGGTGGCTCAAGCCTGTAATCCCAGCACTTTGGGAGGCCGAGGCGGGTGGATCACGAGGTCGAGAGTTCGAGACCATCCTGGTCGACATGGTGAAACCCCGTCTCTACTAAAAATACAAAAAATCAGCTGGGCATGGTGGCGTGTGCCTGTAATCCCAGCTGCTCAGGAAGCTGAGGCAGGAGAATTGCCTGAACCCAGGAGGCGGAGGTTGTGGTGAGCCGAGATCGCGCCATTGCACTCCAGCCTGGGTAACAAGAGCGAAACTCCGTCTCAAAAAAAAAAAAAAAAAAAAAAAAAAAAAAAAAAAATCAGCTGGGCATGGTGGCGTGTGCCTGTAATCCCAGCTACTCAGGAGGCTGAGGCAGGAGAATTGCCTGAACTCAGGAGGCGGAGGTTGCGGTGAGCTGAGATCGCGCCATTGCACTCCAGCCTGGGTAACAAGAGCGAAACTCCGTCTAAAAAAAAAATAATAAATAATAATAATAATAATAATAAAGAAAGGGCACTCATGGGTATGAGTGCAAGGAGACTTTTCCATAAATCTTTCCCCTTCTGACCTTTGCTCTGCAAGCCTGACTGGCTCAGCCCTTAACCATGGGCTGCTGGGACTCTAGCCAGCAGACTCAGAGGTGAGTACAGGGTGTTCCTCGGCCACCTTGAAGACCCTTCCTTTTCTTCACTGTCAATTCTAGAACCTGTGCGTGGAGGTGTCTGGGCTCCCAGGGGCCATTCTTTTTGGCAGCTGAGCCTTAGATCCTATTTGTTTTTGTTCCTCCCTAGCTGCAAGGTCACCCTTTGAGGGCCATGTCCTCTCCTTCTGATCACTCCCTACTGCCATCACACACATGACTCCCACCCTGTGAGGGCTGGGTACACAGTAGGTACTCAGTGAAGACCAGCTTTCCTGGGTTGGCATCACTGTGCCGAGAGACAGCACTCAGCAACCTTGGTGACTGCATTTTGTTGGCTTCCCTGCCCCCTGGCCTCCGTATGGCAAGGGCTGAAAGTCAAGCTGCATGAGGTTGGCCTGGACTTCTGGGGCTCCCTGCACCCAGGGGCACTGGCAGGCCCTGCCCTAGAAGTCTCTATGGGATCCAGAGACATCTGGGCTCTGCCATGGGGATCAGACGCAGCAGGCAGGAATGTGCCCAAGAGAGAGGGAACAGCAGTGCGTGATTAAGCAGCTTAGTGGAGGCCTCCCATGCTAATGACCGGGGGTCCATAAGTACTCAGGCACACACGCGGTTGTTTCTCCTACCTGGAGCCTGACTTCTCTCCCTGCTTCAAGATGAGGGAGTTTTGGGTGGGAAGCTACCATGCCTTCCTTTATCATCACCCTGGTTGCTACTGGGTGAGTATGCAGACACATATGTGCATGCATTCTTATGCATAAGAGGCGTGGCATGTCAGGAGGGTGGGAGGTGCCAGGTACAAGCAGGGAAGGGTGTGTGGCCTCCAGAGATGGCTCAGGCTCAGGATCTGCCCCCAGAGACACTCCACTCCACACCACCCCAGCAGAAGTTTTGCCAGCCTCTTTCCACATGAGACGAAAGCCTTCCCTCTTAAGGGGAGGAGGGAAGGGGGACAGAGCAGAGGAGAACAAGGAACAGAGTCCACTGTGCCCTGGATCCTTCTGAGTGCTCTATGCCATGTCCCAGAGGGCCTGCATTGCTTCCCATTGACTCTCCCAGTTACCCAGGCTCCCCAAAGCAGCCCTGCCCCCAGGGACTGGGCAAAAGGGGGTCTGTGGGGTAGGTGCGGTGGCTCACGCCTGTAATTTCAGCACTATGGGAGGCTGACAGTGGCAGATCACTTGAGGTCAGGAGTTTGAGACCAGCATGGTCAACATGGTAAAACCCCATCTCTACTAAAAATATAAAAAATTGGCTGGGCATGATGGTGTGTGCCTGTAATCCCAGCTACTCAGCAGGCTGAGGCATGAGAAATGCTTGAACCTGGGAGGCAGAGGTTGCAGTGAGCAAAGATTATGCCACTGCACTCCAGCCTGGTGAGACTCTGTCTCAAAAAAAAAAAAAAAAAAAAAAAAAAAAAAAAAAAAAAAGTGGATTGAGGTCTGTGGAGACCATGGAAATTTTTTTTTTTTTTTTTTTTTTTTTGAGATGGCATCTCGCTCTGTTCCCCTGGCTGGAGTGCAGTGGCATGATCCCAGCTCACTGCAACCTCTGCCTCCTGGGTTCAAGGGATTCTCCTACCTCAGCCTCCCGAGTAGCTGGAACCACAAGCACTTGCCACCATGCCCAGCTAATTTTTGTACTTTTTAAATGGAGATAGAATTTCAAAGTGCTGGGATTACAGGCGTGAACCACCGCGCCTGGCAGAGACCATCGGATCTTGAACCCTGGACCCTGCACTCAGATGTCAGCCTCCTTGGAAGGGCCTCCTCCCTGAAGAATTCAATCTTTGTCCTGCCTGGCAGCAGCCGGCTAGTGCTAGGCTACCCAAAGGCACTGTCTGGGCATTAAAATAAAACCTAAAAATTGCTGCCCCTGCCCAGTACCGCACAGCTCTGCCAAAAGGTAATTATATGTGGCCTGGGATGGCCAGCTCTGCCTCTAGCCCCAAACTCAGCACACCCATGGCCACAGGCTGCAGGGAGCCCTGCCCCTGGCCCTCTTGTTCTGCACCAGGCCTAGTGGAGAGTGTTCCAAGTCCCAGGCCCAGGGCCCTCCATCAGCCTACAGGCCTCCGGATCATGGTAGTGGTCCCCTGGGGGTCTGGGTGGATTCCAGACTCTGCAGAGGGTGTGAAGAGAGCATGGTCTCAGCTTCAAATCATAGCAAGAACAGTAATTCCATCCCCCACATATCAAGCACTCACTGCCTACCAGGCCCTGAACTAACACTTAATGTTCCTTAACTCACAAGCCTCCCACAAAGCCCCTATGATGTGGGTACCATCATTAGTCCCATTTTACAGGAGGGCGTACTGAGGCCCGGGGAGTCTAAATGATATGCCCATGGTCACTCACAGTACCCTGGATTCTGGGCAAGACTTCACAACCATTAGGCCAGCTTGTCCCTAAAGCCACCGAGGCAAGAGTGAGACAGTTGGTGACTGGCCTGGGTGGAGTGAGACAAGTGACTGGCATGGAGGCGTCAGCAGCTGGTAGGGAAGGACAGTTTCCCTTCTGAAAGCTCATTCGCTAACTGTGAAGGCTGTGCAGTCGGCCTGTGTGACCTCACGGGTGGGTGTGTGGAGGGAAACGAGAGACTGCGGAAAGCAAGGGCAGGCGCGCAGTCTGGCTCCCTTGCAGCTGGCACTCGTGGCCGTGCCACCTCCCCTGGAGCCTGCAAAGATCTTCTCAGCCCAGAGGGAACCTGTGTGTCCCTGCCTGCTGTGGCCCATGCAAGATTCCACCACCCCTCACAACATGGGAATTGGTGTGAGGTGAGGCAGGGGCTCCACCCAGGAACTCTTTGTGTTGCCCGCACTGTCCTGGGCCCAGTGGGGATCTGTGAGTCTACTGGGCCCCATCTCCTGCAACACAGACAAACTGCCTGGGCCCTAGCCAAGTTTGCTATCTGGAATTTGCCTTTAAAAAAAAAACCCAGTCTCTGCTGACTCGTGAGGGCTGAGCTGCGACTTCCCTTGTCCCTGGGCTAAAGTCAGTTCATACTGCTAGGAAGTTCTTATGGGCATCTAACTGACTTCTCATTTGGGGTCTGTCGATTTCTATTCTCCCTGCTTCCCTTTCTGGTTCTTTCAGGGACAGTAGTAAATAGGCCATGTGTTCATATTTCTCAGCTATACAGAAAATGGTAACTCCAAATCACTTCTGCACTGATCTCATTAGTCAACAATGAATCCACAAACCTTTATTGAATCCCTACTCTGCTGAGTGCTGAGGAAAGGCAGAAGGAAGGGGCGGCAATTCCTAGGAGAGCTATTGTGCCCACCTCTGGGCTTGAGGCAGATATTGCTAAGTGATCACAGCGCTTTCTGCGGAGCCTGGAGGGATACAGCTCAGAATCCTTCTCAGCACAGCTCCAGGGAGCCACTGGCGACCAGCTGGAATTGATACATCAGTTGAAACCCATTGGCCCTCCCTTTGCACCCTACCTCCTGCGAAGGATTGAGGCCAGGGTCAGGCCAGGACTCCTTGTGCAAAGCTGTCCTTGTCCTGTCCCCCCTTGCACTGCCTGTGCCCTGATTTCTTTGTCCTCGTTCTCAACGCCTGACACAGGATGGGGAGAAGGCAGACAGGATCATCTGTCTTCTGTCTCAGGTTCCTGCAGGGCTGCGATAGCCTGGTTAGGGATGCGGCCCCAGAGCAGCACCGTGCCTTTGGAGGGAAGGCGTCTGGGCTGCTGCATCTGAGTACCTTCCACAGCCGCCTCCATCCAGGACCTGAGACCCTCCCCAGACACGTTTCTTCTCAGAGTTGCTCTGGGGCCTGGGAATCACTGGTCCCCTTACCCAGCCTCCTGCTCCCCTGGTGCCCACTGCGTATTCCTTCTCAGGTCAAGGACAAAAGCCTGACTTCTCCCTTGTCCTTTCCAGCCATTCAAACATGTGGATTAGCACCCACTGGGTAACAGGGCCTGTGGGAGAGGTGGAGGGCTTCCCTGGGCAGAAACAGGGGACAGTCAAGTTCCCAGATGGGTTACTGAGGAAGCATTAGACTTAGGGCCAAGCAGACCAAGGTCAATTCCAGTACTGCCACTTGGGCCTGTTTTCTTGTCTGTAAAATAAGGATAATAGAAATAATAAACATAATAACGCCTATACCACAGACTTATTTAAGGATTAAGCAAGGTAATTTATTCCATCCTTCAACATGATTTGTTGAGCACCTATATACACCAACCACTGTCCTCAACTCTAGGAATATGATTGCTCTCTTGGAGCTGACAGTCAGAGGGAGGGCAGACTAGTCACCAGGAATCATAACAGGAGCCAAGAAATGACCGTACAGAGTAAGCAGAGCCCAGATGGGGAAGCCAGGGACTGAGAGCCAGAGGAACCCTTGACTCCACTCAGTAAATCAAAGAAAGCTTCCCGGAGGAGGTGACTCCTGAAGGAGGAGGGAGAAAGTTGTTCCAGGCCTGAGAAAAGGCTAGTCAGTGAAGATGTGCATGTGAAAGCACCCAGCACTGAGACACAGCATTTGTTTTAAAAACACAAGGTAAGAGAGAGGCCCAGACAGACTGTCCTGGGTGCTGGATGTGGGACAGATGAACTGGCAGGACATGTCCAGGGAGCTGCATTATTTACTGTCCCAGCTATAAAATATTTACACAGGCATCCTGATGATTTATGGTGTTTGCTTTCCTACTGCTGGCTCCTGGCAGGTAAACTACGTGCCCTGCAGCTCACCCCTGGGAGGGGTCTTGGGGTGCTGGCACCATGCTCCTAACTGGGCCAGGAGGAGGGCTCTGGTCCAGCAGTTCAGACTGTTCACTCTCCTAGAGAGACTTGAGCCCCACAGGCCTGAAGCCCCTGGCCCAGGCAACCCAGGGCAGAGCCAGGAACTGGAGGGTTGGCAGGGAGGCACTAGAGAGGCTCACCAGGGCAGAGGCAGAGCAGCCAGTGCTATCCCACCATGGCCCTGGCTGTGTGGCCTTCAACAAGGTGTTGGATATCTTTCGTCCTGTTTTATCCCTGGTAAAATGGGGTTAATAATCATATGATTTTGAAGAATAGATTGAGATCACACAGAACAAGGCCTGAGCTGAGCTCAGTCACAGGAAGCTTGAAATTCCTGCATGTTTAATTAAACATCTGCAAAATGTAATATTAGGACAACCTGTCAACTGTAGCACACCTTAACTCATATAAAGTGATTCCAAAGTGTTATAATGCAGGAAGTGGGTGCATTTTAATCTACTTGGGTTGAGAGCTGAGCGTCTGCAGAAGCTTTGGGAGGATGTGACCTCAGCTTCCGTGGAGGGAGACCAGTAGTCTCTTACGGTCTGCATCTCTTTTGGAGTCTTTCTAGAAACTTTTCTAGAAACCGGTCCATTCTTCTTTCCTGGAGAGGAAGAAAGGAGGAGTCCTGGACAGATAGGGCAGGGCTCAAGGGGACCCCTGCCCAAGACCAGGAGGTGCCTCCTAGTCCTCTGAGGGGAAAGGGCTCTTTATTCCCAGGCAGAAGGTGGAGCCTGGACAGCTGGAGTCGCTCCTGGCTTCACAGGGTGGCAGATCTGGGCCCATGGCTGACAGGCTCACAGCTATGGAGAGAAGTGGGTACATTGCAGCGCATGGTGGCTCATGCCCATAACCCCAGCACTTTGGGAGGCCCAGGCGAGCAGATCACTTGAGGTCAGAAGCTCGCCACCAGTCTGGCCAACATGGTGAAACCCCGTCTCTACTAAAAATACAAAAGGCAGCTAGTTGTGGTAGTGCATGCCTATAATCCCAGCTACTCAGGAGACTGAGGCAGGAGAATCGCTTGAACCCGGGAGGTGAAGTTTGCAGTGAGCTGGAATCGCACCATTGTACTCCAGCCTAAGCAAGAGAGTGAGACTCTCAAGAAAAAAAAAAAAAAAAAAAAGAAGTGGGCATAGTACTATAGCACCAGTCTGGAACAGCAGAAGGAGAAGATATTGGTGGTCAGGGATGGTGAGGGCAGCAGATTCCTGGGAGGAGCTTGGATGAGCAATCAGTTTACATATATGGGTCTTCTTCCATGGCCATCTTGGACCAGGCTGGTCAACTCTGACACTGAACAGATAGGCACACTAAGGCCAGAGAGAGGAGAGACCAGAAGGCCACATGAGATCAGAATTGGGACAGAACCCAGGGAAATTGTGTCCTTGCCCTAAGAGTCCTAGATCTGAGGCCGGGCGCGGTGGCTCAAGCCTGTAATCCCAGCACTTTGGGAGGCCAAGGCGGGTGGATCACGAGGTCGAAAGATCGAGACCATCCTGGTCAACATGGTGAAACCTCGTCTCTACTAAAAATACAAAAAATCTAGCTGGGCGTGGTGGCGCGTGCCTGTAATCCCAGCTACTTAGGAGGCTGAGGCAGGAGAATTGCCTGAGCCCAGGAGGCGGAGCTTGCAGTGAGCTGAGATCGCGCCATTGCACTCCAGCCTGGGTAACAAGAGCGAAACTCTGTCTCAAAAAAAAAAAAAGAAAATCCTTCTTCATCCTTCCCCTACGCTGATCTTTGCCCATGGCAGAGGGGCCCAGCCTCTTCAGGCTGCATTCCCATGCCATGTGGCCTAGTTTGGCCTGTAGGGGAAAATGGAGGAAGGCGGGAAGAGAGACACCTTAGGCAGTATTTCCAGCTGTGGCTGCATCTCCTCTGTGGCCTCAGACTCCACTGGACAGGCCCCATGATGTTCTAGCTTCTTCCACATGACCCAAGTATCAGTCAGTAATGCTTTAGTGACAATCAGTTGATGAGTTTCCTTAAGTTCACTGCAATCTTAGACAGGACTCCACAAAGGAGGAGGCAGCTGAAAAAAAGGTTAGCACAGAGCCAGGGTAAGGAAGGCAGCTCTGCAAAGGAACAGGGGGCCAACTTCACTTCTCCGGACTTCAAGGCCCAATAGGGAAAGAGAAGCCATTCTAGGTATTTCAAATAGAGGGAACCGAATGTAGGGACTCCATTATACAAGTGATCAAAGAGTGGAGAAGCTATAAAGGGAATGGGAAGGCAACCCAGAAACTGGCACCAGCAGGAAGCCACCTCCACCCCCAGGCTGGAGGGACAAAGGGAGAAGGCAGTAGTTGCACGAGCCACACCAGAGATCAGCAGCCTGCCGGATTTTCCCCACCGTGTTTCTCAACTGGGTGTTTGTGACAGAAACTTCCCCATTGGGCACCTACTTCCCTCCCTGACTGCAGGCCCGGGGGCACAGCTGGCTAGAAAACCTGCTTCTTCCCCCGCCCGGCTTGTCTGCAAGCTGGAGAAGCTGGGGCTTGTGCTGCTGCCCCTCTGCCTCTACAGTGTCCAGAGGGAGAGCCCAGTGCCTGCTAAGCCCAATCGCCAGGGGATTGGGAAGACAGCCAAGGACAGAGGTCCTCCAAGCAATGCTCCAGAAACCAGGAAGTTGAAATCTCTATCCCATCATCCAGACTCCAAACAGTGCCAACCCCCCAGGGACGTGAGGCCAATTTTAAACAAACTGATAGGCCCTTACTGAGCATCTGCTGTGTGCCAGACACCATTATGTTATGCTGGTTTTACCTGACTCCAAACCTATGAGGCGGGCATTGTTGCATAGCCCCATGTTACAGATGGGGTAACAGGCTCTGCAGGGTCAAGCCACTTGCCCAGGGTCCTTACTCTAAAATGAGGCTGTGCTATTTTACATTGAATCTCTCACTGCCCTGAAGTGCAGACATGGACAACTTTTGGCATTTACCATTTCAATATTTGGGGTTACAAGTGTTCGAGAGTGACCTCAAAGGTCAGGGATTTTCTGTCATTTGTAGCATGGCCAAGGCATGAATTTGAGCCCAGCATAGATCAAGGTTGGTGGCAGGAGGGAGTGACTGATGTGGGGGCTTAAATGAGGTGAAGCAGGCTGAGCTCTTGACCAGCACCCCCAGGGGAAGGCACAGGGGACTCTCTGGCTGTGGGGTCAGATTACCTGATCCTCTCCTATGGTTGCATGACCTTCAGCCAGTTCCTTTACCTTCCTGCCTGTAAGATGAGACACATAAGCCTGACCTTGGAGGGTTCTCGTGAAGACTGAGATCATGCATGTAAAGGCTCCAGTGCTCCTGGGGCTCAGTAGGTGCTGTTAGGACCCTGTCATTGATCATGGCCTTGCAAAGGGAGGCATAATTTAGGGTTTGTGGCAGGTCCTGAGGCTGAGTCATTAGGAGCTCCAAGGGCAGGCAGGGTGATTTGCGAGGGCCAGGGTAGACAGGAGTGTCCATATCAGTGAGATATGAAGTCACGCAGGCAGGAGGGGCTGGGTATGTGCTCAGAGGCTCTGGCCTTTGGGCGTGCGGATCACAAGGTCAAGAGATCAAGACCATCCTTGCCAACATGGTGAAAAATACAAAATTTTTCTCTACTAAAATACAAAAATACAAAAATTATTTTGTATTTTGTCTCTACTAAAAATGCAAAAATTAACTGGGCATGGTAGTGAGTGCCTATAGTCCCAGCTACTCCAGAGGCTGAGGCAGGAGAATTGCTTGAACCCAGGAGCTAAAGGTTGCAGTGAGCCAAGATCACGTCATAGCACTCCAGCCTGGTGACAGAGTGAGACTCTATCTCGAAATAATAATAATAATAATAATAGCCGGGCGCGGTGGCTCAAGCCTGTAATCCCAGCACTTTGGGAGGCCGAGGCGGGTGGATCACAAGGGCGAGAGATCGAGACCAACCTGGTCAACATGGTGAAACCCCGTCTCTACTAAAAATAAAAAAAATTAGCTGGGCATGGTGGCGCGTGCCTATAATCCCAGCTACTCAGGAGGCTGAGGCAGGAGAATTGCCTGAACCCAGGAGGCAGAGGTTGCGGTGAGCCGAGATCACGCCATTGCACTCCAGCCTGGGTAACAAGAGCGAAACTCTGTCTCAAAAAAAAAATAATAATAATAATAATAACAATAATAATAATAATGCTTCTGAAGCCCCTAGTCCATTTCTGACACAGGCTACAAGCTTCACTAATGTCGACAGTTACAGTTTTGTTTTGTTTTTTTTTTTTTGAGTCAGTCTCACCCTGTCACCCAGTAGGCTGGAGTGTAATGGCACGATCTCAGCTCACTACAACCTCTGCCTACTAGGTTCAAGAGATTCTCCTGCCTCAGCCTCCTGAGTAGCTGGGATTGCAGGCATGCACCACCATGCCCAGCTAATTTTTTGTATCTTTAGTAGAGATGGGGTTTTACCATGTTGCCCAGGCTGGTCTCAAACTCCTGACCTCATGATCCACCCACCTCAGTCTCCCAAAGTGCTGGGATTATAGGCATGAGTCATCACGCTTGGCCTAGCAGTTACAATTATTTAACATCAGTGGTGACTATGATTTTCATGAGGGTTGGACCAGAGCTTCAGGGCATGAGTTGAAGGTGACACTTTCCCCACATCCCCAGTGGTGATTCCTGGGCCCCAGCAGCCTCAGGACCCACTTGCTTCCCAACTTTTGCCTTCTCTGAGGAGGATTCCTCTAGCACCCACAAGAAAGAGACTTTTCGCCATCAATTCTCATCAGAATTGCATTAGGGGAATGGCGGAGGCCTCCTGACCTGGGGTACTTCTGACTGCTCCATCAGCTCCTACAGGGCTGATTAGGACATGGGTCTGGATACCTGGTTGTGAGGTGCTGGCTATATCCACCTGGCTATATCCACCTGGGCCCTCTCTGACCCCAGCTGAAGCAGGCCTTGAGATCACATCACCTTGTCTTCCTGCCTTCAGAGTACTTATCAGGATCTAGAATTCTCAGCCCACCTTCCCACACTGGGAGCAAATCTCCTTGAGGCAGGGTCTGTACCTTGGAGCCCAGCACTTAATAGAGACTGGTAAACATTTGCTGAACGAATGAATGAATGACAGCCAGGGAGGCAGGAGGGGTACGTTGGCGGTAGGCACAAGAACACTAGACAGAAGGCCTGAGTTCTAAGCCTAGCTCTGCCCTCAACAGCTGTGTGACCCTGGGCCTCAGTCTCCCAACCTGTAGCATGAGGTCTTTGGGGAGATGAGCTTCAAGACCCCTTTGAGTTCCAACATTCTGTGCCTCTGAGAGGTCCCTGCCTACAACTCTAGGAAGTCTTCCGGCCACTGGGTAGCAGAAAGTTGCCGTGACAAATGCAAGTAGGTCTATTTTGAAATATTTTCTGATTGGCTGTGCCTGGGCCATGAGTGAGTAAGCCTAGAGAATTCTCCCTTCTCCCTTCCCATGGGGCCACCTCCCCAAGCACATGACTCAGGGCACACTTACACATAGTACCACAGCACTCACAGGAACACATGCACACACATTCACATACTCTCTCTCTCACACACACATACACACACACAGAGTTATACCTGCATGCACACCTTCAACATACAGTTGCCCATATATGGTCACACAAGCACACCACACAACACAGGTGAACACACACACATATGTACTCCTATACATCCTCACTCACACACATTCTTTTTTTTTTTTTTTTTTTTTTTTTTTTTTGAGACGGAGTTTCGCTCTTGTTACCCAGGCTGGAGTGCAATGGCGCGATCTCGGCTCACCGCAACCTCTGCCTCCTGGGCTCAGGCAATTCTCCTGCCTCAGCCTCCTAAGTAGCTGGGATTACAGGCATGCACCACCACGCCCAGCTAGTTTTTTTGTATTTTTAGTAGAGACGGGGTTTCACCATGTTGACCAGGATGGTCTCGATCTTTCGACCTCGTGATCCACCCGCCTCGGCCTCCCAAAGTGCTGGGATTACAGGCTTGAGCCACCGCGCCCGGCCTTTTTTTTTTTTTTTTTTTTTTGAGGCCGAGTCTCACTCTGTCACCAGGCGCTAGGCTGGAGTGCAATGGCACAATCTCCGCTCACTGCAACCTCTGCCTCCTGGGTTCAGGCAATTCTCCTGCCTCAGCCTCCCGAATAGCTGGGACTACAGGCACGTGCTACCACGCCCAGCTAATTTTTGTATTTTTAGTAGAGACGGGGTTTCACCATGTTGGCCAGTATAGTCTCGATCTCTTGACCTTGTGATCTGCCCACCTCGGCCTCCCAAAGTGCTGGGATTACAGGCTTGAGCCACCGCGCCCGGCCACTCATACACATTCTTACACATGCACACATTCACACCCTCATGAACACAGGCATACAATCACATACATTTGTACTCACACATGCTTACGCACTCATTTGCACACTGCCATATATGCACTAACTTGCATCACTCACACCCACACATGCTTATACAATCACGCTGGCACAGGCTCACACACGTTCAGCTAACTCACATGTGCATCAACACACACACACATGCTCACATGCTCAACCAGCATATGCACCCTCCTACAGGCACACACCCTCACACAATGCACATATGCCCACTCACACATGCACACTCATCTACACACTTACATTTACTGTCCTACCCGCACGCTCCTGTAGTCATGCAAACTCATTTGGTCACACACACATGCACACATGCACACTTATGTACCCTCTTCTGCCGCACAAGCTCCACCCTGACCCTTGGGCAGATTGCCCCTCCAAGCCCCCCAGGCCAGGCCTCCTCTGATGGCTGCTCCCTGTTCTCTTTTCCCTCTGGGTTCTATTTATTTTTCTTAGCTATGATGAGCATATTTGGAGAAGGATCTATTTTCATCTTATCTGGAAACATATTTCCTCTCAGTCATGAGCTCGGCAGATCAGTGAGAAGACTCCTGGCTGCTGTGGTGTGGGCTGGGAGGGCTGAGGCCAAGCCAGGATGGAGGCCAGAAAGCCACAGAGGCGGCAGGGCTTCCCAAAATGGTCTGGTAGCCTGAGCCAGGGCCACTGCCTCTGAAATCCTTTTTGGGCAACCCTGGAGTTCAGGGCAGCTGCTCCCCATAAACGTGGCTGTGTCTCAGGGAGTCTGACCTCCCTCTTTCCTTCTTCCATCTGACCTGAGGGTGCCCCTGGCTCCTTAATGTTGCCTTTTTTTTATGAAGGAGGAGAGCCTTTATAGATCATCTTGTCCCTCTCTGTTTTTACGTGACAAAAGAAATAATGCATTCTATTCAGTGAACATTTCCTCTGCCCCAACCTGTGCAATGCTCTCTGCATGCAATAGTCATTGCAGCCTCGTAACTGCCTCAAGAGGTTGTGCTATTCATTTCGTGAATAAGGAAACAGGCTCAGAGAGGTCAAGGGACACACATAAGGCACACAGCAGTGGGGGCAGACCAGGGTCCTCTGTCTTCCTGTTGCTCAGGCCCCAGCAGCCCCACTGTCTCTAGCACTCACCCTGCAGAGTTGCCTGCAGATGACCGGGGACTGAAAGGCTGGTCTTGGCTGGGTGGTGAGTTTAAACTGGGACTCCCAAGGGCGCATATCCAGGGGGTGCCTGCTCTGTTGGTGGCCTGGGTGGCTGCCATGTGTGGGTAGCTTCTAGCTGTCAGATATCGATGACACTGGTGTTGGGTATGGCAGGGCAGGCCTCTGGGAGGGTGGATTGCACAGACAGAGACTCTGAAACCGGAAGGCTTTGTATTTAGGATGTTGGCACACAGGAGGTGCTCAGTACATGTCAGCTAAAATCAAAAGGATAGAACAGTGAGCTAAGGATTTAAACAGGCATGTCTCCAAAAGAGATACAGAAATGTCCAATAAGCTCATGAAAAGATGTTTAACATCACTAGACATTAGGGAAATGCAAACCAAAACCACAATGAGATGCCACTCCATACCCAGTAAGATGGCTAAAACCAAAAAGATGGACAATAATAAGTACTGGTGAGGACATGGGGACACTGGGGCCCTTACACACTGTTAGTGGGAATGGAAAGTGGTACAGCCACTGTGGAAAACAGCCTGTTTAACACAGAGTCACCACAGGACCCAGCAATCCCACTCCTAGAGAACTAAAAACACATGTCCACACGAAACCCTGTACGCAAATGCTCACAGCAGCATTATTCCTTATAGTCACCCAAATGTTCATCAACTGATGAATGGAAAAACATAGTATATCCATTCAGTGGAATATCACACAGCCTTAAGAAAGGAATGAAGTGCTGATACATGCTTCCACATAGATAACCTTCAAAAGCACATCAAGTGAAAGAATCCAAATGGAGACAACCCCATTCTGGACGGTGCCTTTTATATAATGTCCAGAATAGGCAAATCCAAAGAGACACAAAGTAGATTAGTGGTTGCCAGAAGTCGGAAAGAAAGGAGTTCGGGGGGTGACTACTAATGAGTATGGGGTTTCTTTTGGAATTAGATGGTGGTAATAGTTGTACAACTCTAAATATACTAAAACTCACCAAATTGTCCACTTTTAAAAAGTGAAAGAGAGAGTGGAAAGGGAAGTAAGAGAGAGAGAGAGAGGGAGGAAGAGAGAAGGAAAGAAGAAGGAAAGAAAGAAAGAAAGGAAAGAAGAAAGAGAGAGAGAGGGAGGGAGGGAGGGAAAGAACAACAGAAAGAGAAAGAGAGAGGGAGAGAGAGAAAGGAAAGAAAGAGGGAGGGAGGGAAGAAAGAAGGGGGAAAGGAAAGAAGTATTGAAGCTCAAAAGAGTCTCTGTGGGGATGGAGATGGAGGTCCAGAAATATTAACTGCTTTTCCACGGTCACACGGAGAAATGATGTCAGCCCTGTTGATGCAAATACTATAAAAACGACACTAACGGATTCTATTTGTTAAGCACACTCATTCTATATGCCTGATGGTGTGGACGTCTCCACATTCATTGTCTCATTCATTTCTCACCACAACCCATGTGGCCAGTATTGTTATCCTTATTTTTATAGATGAGGAAGTGCGAGCTCAGAGAGGTGAAGCGACTTGCCCAAGAGGCACTTGAGCTTACTAATCCCAAGATTAGTCCATCTCCAAATGGTGGGGAAAATGGTTCTGAGGGATCCGGTGGTGGTGGTTGTTTTGAGACAAGGTCTGGCTCTGTCGCCCAGGCTGGAATGCAATGGCACCATCTCCGTTCACTGCAGCCTCTGCCTCCTGGGCTCAAGCCATCCTCCCACCCCAGCCCCCTATGTACCTGGGACTACAGGCGCACACCACCATGCCCAGCTAATTTTTGTATTTTTTGTAGAGATGGGGTTTCCCCATGTTGCCCAGGCTGGTGTCAAGCTCATGAGCTCAAGGGATCTGCCGACCTCGGCCTCCCAGTGTTGGGATTACAAGCAGGAGCCACCATGCCAGCCATTGTTTTTTTGTTTTTATTTTTTGTTTTTTTTTTTTTTAGAAGGAGTTTCGCTCTTGTTACTCAGGCTGGAGTGCAATGGCGCAATCTCAGCTCACTGCAACCTCTGCCTGCTGGATTCAGGCAATTCTCCTGCCTCAGCCTCCTGAGTAGCTGGGATTACAGGTACGTGCCACCGTGCCCAGCTAATTTTTTGTATTTTTAGTAGAGACGGGGTTTCACCATGTTGACCAGGATGGTCTCGATCTATTGACCTCGTGATCCACCTGCCTCAGCCTCCCAAAGTGTTGGGATTACAGGCTTGAGCCACCGCACCCGGCCTTATTTTGTTTTTTTACATGGCAACCCGCATCCTCAATGCAAGAGGAAAGGCAGGAATGCAAGTTGATGGTAGTGCATCTGACAGATGCTCAGGGCTCAGGGAGGGACCTCCTGGTTCCCGGCAATATGCAGGTATCCAAGCTGGGATCCCAGCCCTCTTCAGGGGCAAGTGCTTGTGAGTAGCTTTTGAGAAACTGGCCCAGGAGAGTCTGGAACAAATTTCCATGCTGGGCTGTTGTTTTCAGGGGCAGGAAACATAACAGGTGCTCATGATGGGGGCCTCAGCTGGCTCTGGCCCAAATTCTTTGGGTATTTGGATAAATAAGAACTACCTGGTTTCACCTCTTTGTGACCTTTCTATGTGTGTAGCTCTAGGTCCCACATTCCAAGGCTTAGGGACAGTCCCTTCCCATGCAGCTCAAGAGAACCCCTGATCCAGGCCATCCCTGAATGTGCCAAGGGCACTTTCTCACCAGGAGGTTTTGGAATTGCTGATGAGCAGCTTGTAGAAACGGTAAAGTGGGCCTCTGAGGACCAACAGTGTGGGCTGCACCCTGGTTCTGCTACCTTCTGGCTGGGTAACCTGAGCAAGTCACTTCACTTGTCTTCATCTCAGTTTCTCCATCTGTAAAATAGGGACAATAGCTCATAAGATCATTATATACTATTGCAATCTCACCTCCTAAGATTGACGAGATTAATTGGAGTGATGCATGGAAGGACAAGGCCTGACTCAGAGGAAAGACTCTGCAGTATCAACCACGATTACAGTTACGGGGCCCACGGACCCATTAGAGAGCCTGAAAGCTGACCCTCTACCAGCACAAGTATTTCTGTACTTGCATCCAAGCACACCTTCATACCCACCCCCCACACTACATGCGCTGCATGTGACCTTGCATTCCCGCTTTCACATCCACACTCACGTGTAAACTCACAAGCATGTCCATTCATATGCAGGGAGACATCCACCCACACATAAACGCTGCCCATCTGAAAGCCGACTTTAGCAAATGGGCCTGCATACACATGCAAATGCACACTCACTTTCCCCTATGCACCTGAATATCTGCATCTGAATTTGTATTCATCTGCATACACACGTCCACAACCATGAGTCTGCTCTTCTCAGGACCACCAGCTCAGCACTGGCCACTGACTGGTGAGTGGAAGAACCTTTGCACTCCGGAGCAGCCTCAGCCAACTCGCGGGTCCTCCAACAGGCTCGGCAAGTTCCTGCCTGTGAATCTTCATTGTTACTGTCCTCTCTGCCTGGCACATCCCTCTTTTTGACCAAGCCCTTTCACCTGTCAAGATTCACTTCAAAAACATCCCCTACAGGAAAGTTTCCCTGATTCCGCAGCCAAAAAGATCTGTCCCCTGACCCCTGTGTTCCCCTTGTGGGTTTTTACCACCTCAGTTTGCCTGATCACTCTTGTGTTCCCCTCAGAAAAAGAAAGCACCCCTGCCTGAGAGAGCAGTGACTGGCTCATTCACCCGTGTGCCCCCTTCCAATGGCCAGCACAGAGCGCTGAATGGAATGAAACGTACTGATTGTGTGAGCTTTGCAGGTTACTCTCTGTCCCCAGATCAATGCACAGAGGAGCAGGCAAAGCCAGGGCCCCATGGTTGCTCATTGCAACCCATGGGCAGATCCCAGGTCCCAGGGGCTGCCTGTGTACTCACTGCCTCCAGCCCCTACTGCTCTGACCACTGGCCCTGGGCCCAACCCTGAGGCTTGTCCAGCCTGGGGGCAGATCTCAGAACTTGCTTTGCTTTTTGAGGAGACAGACTTTTCTAGCCCACTGAAGGAGGCAGTTTTTCCAAGGAACCTGAAGATCCACCCTCAGGCAGTGCTTCTCAGCGCCTAGGCCATTGTATCAGAAGACCCCAGAGGCCTGGCATGGTGGCTGGCCGCATACAGTGGCTCTTGCCTATAATCCCAGCACTTTGGGATGCTGAGGCAGGTGGATCACTTGAGGTCAGGAGTTCAAGACCAGCCTGACCAATACGATGAAACCCTGTCTCTACCAAAATTACAAAATTAGCCAAGTGGGGTGGCACATGCCTATAATCCCAGCTACTTGGGAGGCTGAGGCAGGAGAATCGCTTGAACCCGGGAGGAGGAGATCTCAGTGAGCTGAGATCGCACCATTGCACTCCAGCCTGGGCAACAGAGCAAAACTCTGTCTCAAAAAAGAAGAAGGGAGAAGGAGAAGGAGGAGAAGGAGAAAAAGAAGCCCCCAGAGCTTTGCAGAGGTGGAGCCCAGGAATCAGCATAAACAATAAACACTCTGGGTTAGGTCTGGTTAAGGGACTGAAAATCATGCTGCCCATTTCAAATTTTGGCACTACCATTCACTAGTACTTAGGCAAGTCCCTTAACTTTGCTAAGCCTCAGTTTCTTGGCCTGTAAAATGGGGATAATAATGGTTCCTACATTGTAGGGCTGCTATGGGAATTAAAGGAAATGAAATAATGAAAGTGAAGTGTCCAGCACAGTGCTTACATGGACAGATGTGGACGACTAGTATCACATCTGCATTCTCATCCCCTGGGACTTTTGAGAGAGGCAGAGCCTTGAGGTCCTGCTTCTGCAAGGGGCCCTGATTGGGGGTGGGAGGCGGGGGTTGCGGGGAGGTGGTGCTCTGGGAAGCAGAAGCCTTAGCCAGGCAGCGCCCTCACCCAGGACCATCTGCCACCTAGTGGCTGGTGTGTGGGACCATGCCCAGACCTCCTGCCTCCACCCCACTGAGATCCATGGCCCAGCTGGCCAGAGCTTCCACCCTGTCTCCTGGGTGACACTGGCAGCCTCCCTCCCTGCCCCTCTGCCCTGAGAGCCTAATTGGCTTGGCATCAGCTCTGGCACTTCCCTCCAGCTTTGTGATAAAATAGGTGGCTTAGGTCAGATTTCCCCAGCAGGGAGGCTACGTGGCACAGATTCGGGAGGCAGGGAGGAAGTCTGGGGAAAACAGCTCCTTCGATGACCACCAGTTGCAACCTGGTATTCTCAAGGAGCCACGTGCTCTCCAAACTAGGTGACCCCCAGGAAGGAACCCTATGTACTTGTCTTTCTTCCTTTCCTAGTCCTTCATTATTCATTAATTCCAATGCACTTACAAATGCATGCATTCATTCAATATTGAAATGTTTACTATATGCCAGGTGCTCAATGGTGATCACCAGGAATTGGCAAAATTTTTCTTAAAGGGCCAGCTAGCAAATCTTTTCAGCTTTGTGAATCAACCTATTCTGCTGCTGAAGCAAGCAAGTAGCTATTGATAATAATGTAAACAAATGGGTAGGTGTGCCTATGTTCCAATAAAACTGTATTTGTGGACACTGAAAAAAATTTTTTTTGAGACAAAGGTCTTACCCTCTTGCCCAGGCTGGAGTGCAGTGGCATGATCATAGCGCACTGCAGTCTTTATGTCTCCAAACTCAAACGATCCTCCCACCTCAGCCTCCTCAGTAGCTGGGGCTACAGGCATGCACCACCAAGCCTGGCTAATTTATTTATTCTTTTTTTTTTTTTTTTTTTTTTTTTTTGTAGAGACAGAGTTTCACCATGTTGCCCAGGCTGGTCTCAAGCTCCTAACCTCAGGTGATCCACTCACCTTGTCTCCCAAAGTGCTGATTTTACAGGCATGAGCCATTGTACCTTGTGGACACTGAAATTTGAATTTTATACCATTTTCATGTGTCATGAAAATATTCTTTTAATTTTTTTCCAACCATTTATAAATGTAAAATCTATTCTTCTCTTGTAGGCCATACAAAAGGCAACATCCAGTGGGCCATTGCTTCCCAGCCCTGAGCCGAGTCCTCCATGAGCAAGACCATGGAGTGTGCTACGCCCAGTGAAGTGTGCAGGCCAGTATTTCCAACAGGGTCCAGACTTCTGGAGAGCCTCACTGGGGAGGAGGGGGCACCTCCAAGCCTACCACAGCTCAACCACTGCGGCCCTCCCAGACTCCGCTCTCTCAATGCCACATATGTTCTCCATGGCTTACATACAGGGACTCCTAGGTCTCCTTTACAATCAGAAGCCTTTTTGAAGGCAGGAACATTTCTATTCACGCATTTAGAATCAGAAGGGACCTGAGTCCAAATACCTGCCTGACCACCCCTTTACTGAATGGCCTTGGATGAGTTACTAAATATCCCTGTGCCTCAGTTTCCTTATCTGTAGTTCCTCTCTCATAGGTTATTGAGACGATGGAGTACACGCATGTACAGTGCTCAGACAGGTGCCTGACTGAGTCACTGGTCAGTGTTTGTGGATTCTCCTGACAGTTTCTTTTTCCCCACCCACCCCAGAACCCAGCATGGCTCTGGGCTCTGGGCTCTGCTCAGTCCCTCCTTGCCAAGTGTTAACTTCCAGAATATGAGAAAAAGTCCCCTGATTCCTCACCCAGGAGCCCCACAGAGTCCATACCTTGGGGTCCTAGAATGCTTTGCCCTTTAGACTTAGCTTGGAGCATTTCCCCTTTGGCTTCTTTGCCTCTAGAAAAACAATCATTTCTTCCCTTCCAAACCAGCCTACATGGATGCCAGGCTTAGGAGTGTGTGCACATGATGAACTTGTGGCTAGTTCTCTCTGGTAATGGGCTGTAGAGGAGGAGACTGTTTGGCTGGGAATAAAGGAAGTGGGATCCTACCTCACCTGCTGGCCCACAGTCCTGGGGGTGGGAAGGCTGCGCAGGTCCAGGTCTTTAGCATCACAGTCATTATGCCAAATACCTGGGCCCTCCAGCACTTTGTGTAATTCTCCAAGTACACTCCTCCCCAGGTGGGTGCCCAACTCACTCCTTCTAAAACAGCACCCCTCTCTCTTTTCCAAAGCCTCTATGATCTTATCTGGTTTCATTCTTTCACAGCACTTAGCCCATGTGAAATTTTATTTGTTTATTACAGTTTTTTTCAGTTTCCCTTTCACTAGAATTTAAGCTTCTTGAGGGCCAGACTTGTCTGATATAATCCTTATGACTTTTTTTTACAGGACACGTAATATCCCTATTTAACAGCTGAGCATACTGAGGTCACCCTGTCAGTGAGTGCCAGAATGAGAATTCAAGGCCAGTTCTCTCCGACAGTCAAAAACTCACATTCTTGGGCCAGGCGTGGTGGTTCATGCCTGTAATTCTAGCACTTTGAGAGGCTGAGGTGGGCGGGTCACTTGAGTTCAGGAGCTGGAGACCAACTTGAGCAACATGGGGAAAACCCATCTCTACAAAAATCACAAAAAATTAGCCAGGTGTGGTGGTGTGCACCTGTAGTCCCAGCTAATCAGGCGGCCAAGGTGTGAGGATCACTGTGCGTCAGTACAAGAGCCTTGAGCCCAGGAGATAGAAGCTGCAGTGAGCCAAGACCATACCACTGCACTCTGGCCTAGGTGACAGAGTGAGACCCTGTATCCAAAAAAAAAAAAAAAAAAAGAAAGAAAAGAAAAGAAAAGGAAAATAAGAGCTCACATTCTGGGCTTCCACACTAAGAGTTCATTTCACCCGACAAAATGGGTAAAATGAGCTCTGTCTTGAGGCTTTGAGTTCCACAATCTGCTTCCAGTAGCTATAGCAGCAGTCATGTGTCAGGAGGCATTTACAGGAGCCCTAGGAATGTTCTGTACCACTACTTCAGGAGGCAAAACCAGGCAGGCTGCACTCCTGGCCTCTCGGAGCTCATGGGCTGATTATATAGAGACACATATTCTAGTCTTTCTGCTATAATGCAGGTTGCACTAGGAGCTAAAAAGGGGTACAACGTACTTTAGGGGTACTGTCTTAATTTGCTTGAGTTGTTGTAACAAAATACCATAGACTGCGCAAGTTAAAAAATAGAAATTTCCTAAGCCTGGCATCCATGTAGCTGGAAGCCCAAGATCAAGGAGCTAGCCAGTGTGGTGTTCGTTAAGTGTATGTTGGGCACTTTACATTTTACAAAGCCTTCTTTCTAGTTGCCGACAGCTCCCTGCTTGCTGTATCCTCGAGTAGTAGACACAGAGATCATTTTTCTGACATCTCTTTTTATAAGGACACTAATCCCATTATGAGGGCTCCACCTTCATGACCTAATTACTTTTCAAAGGCCCCACCTCCTAATACTATCACACTGGGGATGGATTAGGCTTCAACATATGAATTTTGAGGGGACCCAAACGTTTAGTCCACAGCAGGTACCAGCTGTGGTTGGCCAGGAAAGTCAGGACAGTGTGGTCTGGGAATGCAAGGGTACTGTCAGGGAAGAAGATACTTTGGACAGAGAGGGTGGAGGAGCAAAGGCCAGTGAGTCACCGCCTGTTTGAGGACTGGTAAGGGCTCAGAATGGCGATAGCCTAGACAGTACTGGGAAGGGCAGTGATCGTGTGAAAGGTGGTAGAAGACAGGCAGTGGCCAAATCATGTCAGGTGTAAAAGTGATGGGGAAAGACTGGGCTTCCTACAGCCTGCGTGGTAGATAATAAGAACACAGAACAGCAGCTGATTGTGTATGTTGGGTGCTTTACATTTTACAAAGCACTTCCAGTCCTCCTTCCACTCTGCCCTCAAAATTTCTAGCATACAGGCAAGAGTGATAAGTTTAGGATCAGGAGCCTGGCATCCACTCAGTCAGGAAACAAGTTGCATAGATTCGAACAAGTCACTTCCCATCTCCGAGACTTCACTCATCTCTAACAACAGGGACCAATTCTCAGACCTTCAGGAAGGATTTCACAAAACCATACACGTGATAGTGCAGTATTTAACTTCTGGTTCTCAGTTCTTTCTCTGTTAAACGAGGACAATTCCTGTCCAGCCTTATTCAGAGGGGCTGTGGCTGTGATTTTGTAAGCAAAGGCCAATAGTAAGAATCTTTTTAACAGGCCAGCGAGAAGTTTGTTCGCCTTTTGGCAGATGAGGCCAGGGAAGTTAGGGCTTCTCGGTTGGTGGCTGAAAGCCTCAGAGAAGGAACTTTGGCTGCTTTAACAGTATCTCTTAGTACTCGCCTCAGTATTTAGTTTATATGGAGATACGGGGAAGAGAAGGCAGGCAGCACACAACCTACAGACATAAAAAGAGCCAGGCACCCTAACAGACGGCCCGAGCCCGGTCCACTTAAAGGGCCAGAACGTCTCTGCCCCGCCCCCCGTCTCAAGACCACCAATCAGAGAGCGAGCCGCTCCGTGACGCCATCTTATCGCGACTGAGCAGAGTGGCGGCGGCGTTTCCTGGAGTTTGAGCCTGGCGCCGAGGCTATGGGCAGCCAGGAGGTGCTGGGCCAGGCGGCCCGGCTGGCTTCCTCTGGTCTCCTCCTGCAGGTACTCTCTGCCCGTCAGGCTCCAGCTTGTACCGCAGCCGGGATTCGCGGGATGGCAGCCCTCGGGCCCTTGAGAGCCTGCCCCAGGGCAAACTCAGTCCCGAGGTGGACCCCGCAATGAAAGGGGGGGGGGTCAGTCGGAGACGGTGGCGGCGGTGAAGGGAGCCTCTGGCCCGGAGATGGGAGCTTGTGTTTTAGAGTCTAGGCTGGGTGACTGCGGACAAGCCGCTTTCCTTCTGAGCATTGTATTAACCATATTAGCAGTAGGAGTGAATTAGACCAGGTGACGGGGGTGAGGGACTGGTATTTCGGGCTCGAGTATGTGATATTTTTCAGGCAAGGGGTTCCTTTCCTTCATCAAACACCTTTCTCAAACACTGAGTCCCACTGAGTTCCGAGAGATCATATGGCATAGCTAAGAACAGGAATCTGGGCTTAGACAGCCTTGGATTGCTTCGTGACCCAGGACGAGCGAGTTCACTTGTGGAGCCTAAGCTCTTCACTGATAAAATGGGGATAATATGTAGTACCTAACTCATAGGCAAAGATTAATTGGGATCATTCAAATAAACGTACTTAACACAGGGCCCGGCTCTTAGTATGCATTTAATACATGCTGGCTGCATCTTCTGCTTGTGTGATCTTGGACAAGTCACTTCCTTTCTTGGCCCTCATTTTTGTCATCTGTCAGATAGGATATATGCTAGTTAGTCCAAATGGTATCTAAAGATTCTTTGAACTCTAGGAGCTGATCCTTTTAAGTCAAGTGGCTCAGTATGTCTCTGTCTCACTCTTGAGCCAGTCAACCCTACTTCACACAAGTCCTGAATCTGCCCTCCCCTTTATCTTAAGAGAGGCACATTAGGGCAGAAGAAAGAACCAACCAGAATTTGGGCGTTGTCACTTGCTAGATGCCTGCCTTTGGGAAAAAATCCCAGGACTTCTGTGAATATCAGTTTCTTCTTCTTAAATGAGAACAATAGTGCAACCTCACAGTCTCAGGAAGATTAGATGAAATCACGCCCCTTAAGTACGTAAATACCTGGCACATTGCAAGCACATAATAAATGCAGTTATTTTTATTAGGGTAATAAGGATTTTTTTTTTTTTTCTTTTTGAGACTGATCGTTGCCCAGGCTGGAGTGCAGTAGCGTGATCTTGGCTCACTGCAACCATCATCTCCCAGGTTTAAGCAATTCTGCCTCAGCCATGTCTGCTGGTTTAAGCAATTCTCCTGCCTCAGCCATGCCTGCTGGGATTAAAGGTATATGCCGCCACGCCCGGCTAATTTTGTATTTTTAGTAGAGACAGGGTTTCTCCATGTTAGGATGGTCTGGAACTCCCGACCTCAGGTGATCCACCTGCCTCGGCCTCCCAAAGTGCTGGGATTACAGGCGTGAGCCACTGCGCCCAGCCGGTATAAGGATTTTTTAAATAGTCAATGTAGGAATAAAATGACATAACCTATAGAAAGCATGTTGAAGAGTGCCTTGCACGTGATACGTGCTTAGTAAATGTTAGCCATTCTAAGTTTACCTAGGTTTTTTTTTTCTGTTTCACAGCATAAATGAATTTAGTGCTTTATCCACAATGTTGATTTTTTTTTCAGACTTTGATAATATCTTGCTACCCATATAGGCTTCATAAAACAAAAACAAGTTGTAGTGGAAAACACTGGACTGTGAGTCAGGTGGCCTACCTGTAAGGTCAAGCTGGGTCACTTGCTTGCCATGTGACATTAAGGAAACCACTTAACCTCCAGTCTTGCTTCCTGTGCATATACCTGATTGTTTTTAAGTGTCAAATAATTTAACAGATGTGAGAGAGCCTTTTTAAAATTGTAAAGTTGGATGGACGCAGTGGCTTGTGCCTCTCATCCCAGCACTTTGGGAGGCCAAGGCAGGAGGATTGCATGAGCTCCGGAGTTAAAGACCAGCCTGGGCAGCATAGTGAAACCTTGTCTCTCCAAAAAATACAAAAATTAGGCAGGCATGGTGGTGCGCACCTGTAGTCCCAGCAACTCAGGAGACTGAGGAGGGAGGATCTTGAGCCTGGGGGATTGAGACCAGAGTGAGCCGTGATAATGCCACTGCACTGCATCCTGGACAGTCGAGTGAGACCCTGTCTCAAAACAAAAGCTGTAAAGTCCTTTGCAGAAGTAAATGAAGACTGTGTTGCTAATAAGGGCTACAGTGTGTGGCAAATGCTGAGTGGCATGAGCAACCTCAGCTTCATTCGCTTCAACCTTTATTCAAACCAATTAGGAAATACGGATTACTAATTAGGAAATAGGAAACATTAAGCTTCTTAGACAATGATAACTTTGAGGTGAACGTAAGTGTATACACATAGTTTCTTATTTTTGCTTTTTGGTTTTGAGATGGAGTCTCACTCTGTTGCCCAGGCTGGAGTGTAGTAGCATGATCTCAGCTCACTGCTGGCTCTGCCTCCTGGGCTTAAGCAATTTTCCTGCCTCAGCCTCCCAAGTAGCTGGGATTACAGGCGCCTGCCACCACACCTGGCTAATTTTTGCATTTTTAGTAGAGATGGGGTTTTACCGTGTTGGCCAGGCTGGCCTCTAACTCCTGACCTCAGGTGATTCTCCTACCTTTCAGCCTCCCAAAGTGTTGAGATTACAGGCATGAACCACTGTACCCGGCCCTACAATCTCTTCTGATCCTTATAATCAATCCTATGTGATAGGTCATCTCATTTGACAGAGGACATTGAGGCTTATAACAATTAGAAAATAACAGATCGGGGCCGGGCGCGGTGGCTCAAGCCTGTAATCCCAGCACTTTGGGAGGCCAAGGTGGGTGGATCACAAGGTCGAGAGATCGAGACCAACCTGGTCAACATGGTGAAACCCCGTCTCTACTAAAAAAAAAAATACAAAAAATTAGCTGGGCATGGTGGCGTGTGCCTATAATCCCAGCTACTCAGGAGGCTGAGGCAGGAGAATTGCCTGAACCCAGGAGGCGGAGGTTGCGGTGAGCCGAGATCGTGCCACTGCACTCCAGCCTGGGTAACAAGAGCGAAACTCCATCTCAAAAAAAAAAAAAAAAAAAAAACAGATCGAAGAGTCAAAGAGCTAAATGGTGAATAGTACTTTTAGTAGTGGTGGGGTTTCACAATGTTAGTCTGGCTGGTCTCAGACTCCTGACCTCAGGCAATCCACCTCCCTCGGCCTCCCAAAGTTCTGGGATTACAGGCATAAGCCACCATGCCCAGCCGTATCTGCATGTTTCTCAGGAGCAGCTACAGAGCTGTCATCAGACTCAAAAGATCACCTTTTACTCCATAAAGGTTAAGATGGTTATTTCTTGGCTTTGGAGACCTTGCTGCTCTGTGACACTTTAGATAGAGTGTTATACACTCTCCCTGTTTAGTCATACCTGTCCCCAGAGATTTTCAGTCCACAGTAGTCCATTGATATGCCTAGATCAAATCTTCCAAATTGCAGGTCTTCACAGATAACTCTGAGGGTGTTTAACACAGAGGTGATTTTCATTTGCTGCTGGGATGCAGGAGGGAGTCATTCAGTGAATGAGGTTTGTACTCTTCCCAGCATCCCCATTTAGCAGCCCTGTTTAATTACAGTCTTCTTGTTCTCTGTGTCTCATGGGGAAAGTTCTTCGCTTAGGTGGTTTTCTTGAATTGACAGGTTGGAAAGTCTCAGGGTATGTCCCTTTCAAGTGGCAATAACTGGACTCTGTCTCTCTTCCCCCCTATGTTATGCTATCTTAGTTTTGCAGCATCATTTAAAGGGTATTTCAGCTTCTCTCTGGAAAGAGACAAGAATTCAATAAAAATACATTTTCTGTTTTCTAATTGAGAAAACTGAAGTTCAGAACAATTAAATGTCATTATTGAAATTCCTAGATATTACGAGGCAGAGAAGAAAGGAGAAATTAGGCCCTATGATTTATGGTGAGTCTGCTATACCCTTAAGGCTCCCACTTGCTTTTTTTTTTTTTTTTTCTTTTGTTTTTAAGGCTCTCACTTGCTAAGTGTGTGCTATTTCTAAACAGGGCTGGCAGTTGGGGGTTGGCTAGCAGGCTGGCACTGACTAGAATTCTCTTTCTGCTTCCTCAAGGGCTTGACTTTGAACCTGTAGAAACTCAGTGAGTCTATCCTTCTTGTTATTAATAAATTAGGGAGCCTTCCAAGTGCCTTCCTAGGTTCTTTGACCACTGCACAGGAGTGCTGAGAGATCCCAAGGAATGGAAATTCAGGAGAAATGCATACAGGTTGAGCGTCTTAGAGGAGAGTCTCTGTGACAAAGCTGCTGTGTGTCATTATATCACGTTAGGAAAACCAGCACATTGTTCTCATTTCAGCAAAGTAAACACTCCTAACGTCATTTATTCTTATGTATTTTTCTTCTTTTTCTATAGGTGTTGTTTCGGTTGATCACCTTTGTCTTGAATGCATTTATTCTTCGCTTCCTGTCAAAGGAGATCGTTGGCGTAGTAAATGTAAGGTAGGAGAGGCACCCTGGCACTGTCACAGTTCACATTCCTAGCCAGCCTTTCTTCAAACTCTGTACCCATGTGTCATCCATTTTAGAAGCATGGACCTTTACCAGCAGCAGGATGTTTTAGCAGTGGGCTGAGGAGAAGCGTGCCGGGGTGAAGGGATGCACAGGCACCATTGCTTTTCATGGACCCATGGAGTGTTTTCCATTAGCAGCCTCCAAATGCACATTTCTCTGCCAGCTGCTCTGGTTTTCCTGCTCTTGGAACTCAGGAAGGAGAAGAGTGGGAGTCATTCATTAAAAACTCCCCCTCAGGTATAATCCTATGTTCTTGTCCTGCTGACAGCTAAGGAAGCAGAAATTCCGCAGTTCGTGACGATGCGCTTCATAATTGCAGGGCTGGAGCAGCCACCTTCCTTCCCTTCCTCAGTGATTTTATAATTGGGATACGGCAACTGGGATCCGAGCTTGAGTCCTTGTCATTAGTTTTTTGGAGGCTCTTGGAAAGACGACTTCTTTGTCTTTTAGACTCAGCTTATTTCTTCTACTTGCCTCCTTTCTGTTCAAGGACACCCACACATATTTTGTCTTCACAAATGACACAAAGTATATAAAATGATGTGAGTGCTCAGAATAGCTCAGCTTCTCAGGTATGTCTTTATGTCCTGATAAATAAGACAGTATGTTCTAGAAAGCATTTCATATCTAATACCTACCAAACATAGGCTCTTGGCGAGGGTCTCAGAGCTTAGTGGCAGGACTCAAGCTTTGAGCAAAGGAATCATCTGTGGAGTTTTGCACTACATAGTGCTGAAGAAAGGCCCAGAAATCTGCATTTTTACAAGCTCCTTAGGTGATTTTGAAGCAGGGACCATTCTTTGAGAAATGCTGTTTTCTTTTTCTCGTCTTCACCTTCTTCTTTGAGACAGTTTTTGCTCTGTCACCCAGGCTGGAGTGCATTGGCGCCTGTAGCCTTGACCTCTTCGGCTCAAGCAGTGTTCCCATGTCAGCCTCCTGAGGAGCTGGGACTACAGGTGTGCATCACCACACCTGGATAATTTTTTTATTTTTTGTAGAGATGATGTCTTACCGTGTTGCCCAGGCTGGTCTTGTACTCCTGGGCTCAAGCGATCCTCCCACCATAGCCTCCCAAAGTGCTGGTATTATAGGCATGAGCCTGAGAAATATAGGTAATGGTCCTAAGAAATACTGTTTTAAAAGCAGGAAGGAAGTGCCAAATTCTCTTAGGGCCTTAGAGGCAGCCTGCATAAGATTGACAGGTCCCTGTTTTGACAGCCCTTGTCTGGCCTGCCCTAGCCCGCTGCTTAAGGTTTGATTCCGTCTCCTTATTTGCAATGTTCCACAGAGGCACTGGGTAGCAGGATAATCCTTGAACAACCTCAGAGACCTTAACCCTGGGCCGTCCCCACTCTGGCTTCATCCAGACTGCTGCCTAATGAGGAGGGGACATCTTAGCTATTCCTTGCTAAGGTGCAGGGAGGTTCACCCAGGTGCTGCCCACCTGGGAGGTACCCAGGCAAGCCTGGCTGACCTGGGTTGCAGCAGCCTCTGTAATGGTTGTCAGCCTTATTGCCTGTCTTAACATTCTTTTTGCCAGAGCCTCCATTCGGTAAAGGCTCAGCTTTTCTCACAGGGGCTATCAGTCCCTCGTGTCAGTGTGACCAAGAAGGGTGGAGTTATAATCTTACCCTCTTCTCCTCCTTGTGGTCATGGCCACACCTCTGCCTATAGCCACAAAAGGTACAGGCTTTTGAGGCGACTGCAGCAGTTTCTATCCTTCACGTAACTGTAGGCACACACCCTCACATATCTTTCATTTGGTTCCTAACTCAGTAGTTCTCATGGATCAGACCCGTAGGGGGTCCTTTATGAGCCCACTGCCCTCCACATCACCACCAGTGATTTATAACCAAGACTTTATCTCCTTCCTGTTGCTGGAAAAATCCCAGAAGTTCTCTCTGCGAAAAAACTTGAGACCTTATTGGTTTCTGCCTTTCATTTACAGACTAACGCTGCTTTACTCAACCACCCTCTTCCTGGCCAGAGAGGCCTTTCGCAGAGCGTGTCTCAGTGGGAGCACACAGCGAGACTGGAGCCAGACCCTCAACCTACTATGGCTAACGTGAGTTGTGCTTTGGCAAGAGACACATTTCAGGAAGGCAAGTGTAGTGAGCATTGGAAATGAAACATTAACACGGGGAGAGTGTTTGTGTCAAAGAAGCTTCTTGGCTCATTTTCTTTCTGATGTCTTAACATCAGAAAGAAACATCCAGGAGCCAGGAAGGGGTTCTGGGTTGAGGTTTCTGGGCCTGGTTTCTAACCCTGATTCCATCCTCTTTGGAGGTTGTTTCTTGCTGTTTTGATTACCACTCTTGGGTTCCACTTGGCCTGTGCCATCTTTTTTATTCCTAATCTTTTTGCTCTGTAATATCTTTTGAGCTTTTAACAACCACTTAGATTTAGTATTTCTTGAAAGCCTTTTATGGGTTTTATTACGTTTTTCCTTCAATTTTGTTATGTTACTTCAGTTCTGAGTCTTTTAGGATATTCTCGAAGATCAAGTACATTAGCTTAAAATTACATTGGCTTTTCTCCAGCTAGCTCCCTGCAGGGAGGGCTGGGGGTTGAGGTTGTTTCCCAATGCTGCCCTTGCATCACTCCTGATTGCCTCACAGAAATGACTGTCATGAGGGCTGGTAGGTGATCGTTTTATTAGAGGAACAACTGGTAACTACTCAGTCATATTTAAGTGCCCTATGGTGCACGTGGGAAATATGGGAAAGGATACTGAGCACTGCTGTATTGATTATTTGGGATGCAAGGAACAGCTGTATACAGTCCATCAGTCATTTTGACAACAGGTGTTTTCTTTCTTGGAATTTTGCTTCTGGAGTCAGTATGTGTAACCCAGTGGCTAGAAGTATAGGCTTTGGAGTTATGGCAGGATTAGGTCTTGCTTCTGCTCTTGATTGCTGTTCATGACCTTGACCAAATTGCCTAGTGCCTGTGAGCCTCAGTTTCCTCATCTTTTTATTTTTATTTTTATTTATTTTTTATTTTTTAAAAAATGGGTTTCACCATATTGGTCAGGCTGGTCTCGAACTCCTGACCTCAGGTAATCCGCCCACCTCAGTCTCCCAAAGTGCTGGGATTACAGGTGTGAGCCACTGCGCCCAGCTTCCTCATCTTTTTAGTGGGGAGATGACAGAGGATCATTGTGAGGTGTCAGTGAGATAAGGGGTATGAATCAGTACCTGGCATGTAGTTAGTATCTTAATAAATAAATGGTAGCTGTTTGTATTATAACTATTTTTTTTCTGTTCAGTGTTACTATTTTAATGTATATTTATATTTGTTTTAAAATTTACTGAATTATTTTTTTCTGCTCTTCCAGAGCTCCCCTGGGTGTGTTTTGGTCCTTATTTCTAGGCTGGGTCTGGTTGCAGCTGCTGGAAGTGCCTGATCCTAATGTCGCCCCTCACTATGCAGCCGGAGTGGTGCTGTTTGGTCTTTCGGCAGTGGTGGAGCTTCTAGGAGAGCCCTTTTGGTTCTTGGCACAAGCACATATGTTTGTGAAGCTCAAGGTCAGTGCGCCGTCTGCTGTTAATGGGAAATGGGAAGAATAAGAAGGAGCGTTGTTTTTAAAAAATGCTTTTATAGGAGAGAATGATTTTTCCAGACTTGCACCTAAAAATGTGTTTAGAAAAATGTAACATAATCAGTTAAGTTCAGCCACTTGAAATTTGTCAGGTAGGCTAGGCTAAAGTTCACCACTGTTTTATCATAAATAAAAAACAGGTTTGCTAATAAATTATTAGTTGAAGTCAGAATTTAGAAGGACCTTAAAGGCTTTTTGTGTTTCTCTGGTGATTTTATGTAGTTGCATACTAATACTAATTTTTTTCTCTTCATCTTTTATAATAGATTACAAAAGAATATATATAATGTAAATCTTAAAGCAGAGTATACTGAAAGATCCATGAACCCGCCACCCTACCCAAGAAGTGAAATATTACCGATACTTATTTCTAGCTGTGTGCCCCGCCCCCATAGCCAGGGTAACCACTGCCCTGGATTTTCTGTGTCTTTCTATTACATCTTGACTTTTTGATAGTGTTTGTAAACTGCACCTTGACCATGTTTGCAGGTGACTGCTGAGAGCCTGTCGGTAATTCTTAAGAGTGTTCTGACAGTTTTTCTCGTGCTATGGTTGCCTCACTGGGGATTATACATTTTCTCTTTGGCCCAGGTAAGAATCATGGATTTTATCTTTTTATATGATCTTTGTCTCTCCAACTGGTTTTTCTTCTTGTTCCCACCGCTGTGTGGTTTGCATTTACAGCACCCATGTGCAGGGGGTGGAAGCGCCACAGGGGTGGCTTTGACACTGCTTCTCTGGCTGCCAGGTCTATCCTGTTCCACACATTGAGACCATAGGTGTTTCTTGGAACCTGGTGAGGGGCCACATGCTGGACTTCATTGTCAAACATTAAAAACCTCTTTTAGACATTCAGTGGGCAAGCCTGTATCAAACTGATCTTTGGTCGTCTGCTACTCTTGTGAAAGGGAAAAAAAGCAGTGGGAAAATAATCACATTGCATGTGTATTATTTTCCCTGGATTTCCATCAGTTTTTTGCAGAATAGGTGGAAACTCTGCCAAGCCTGTTTTAAACTTAGATTGAAATCTCCTATAATTCAGAGTTCGTGAATCAAGTCAGAGTAGGTATATTTTTGGTTTTAGCAATTTAGGCTTCATTTCCATCTCATTATTTCCTAGTTCTCGTTCATATTTCTAGTTCTAATAAAAATATAACTAGAGTACAACTGCTATTTTTAAAAATGAAATTTAAGATCAGATAGTTACCAGACATCTTACAGTACAAAGCAGTTGTAGTTTTCATTAATGATTTCTCCAGACTTGCACCTAAAAATGTGTTTAGAAAAGGTAACATAATCAGTTAAGTTCAGCCACTTGAAATTTGTCAGGTAGGCTAGGCTAACGTTAAAGATAAATTAAGATTCTTAGTAGTGATTTAAGTCAAGGGTACTTCTCACAGAGGACACTGGCACCAAATGGTGTGGCTCACAGCAGTGCTGCTGGAGTTTGAAGGTCTTGGAGCATGAAGAAAGAAGGCTGATGGATGATGGGCTCCATCTCAGGCTTGGTGGGGAGTGGAGAGCAGAGGAGCCCACACCTACTAAACTGAGACTCTTCTTTCTCCTTGCCTGGTGCCTTTTCTATAGGAGCAGCTTTGGTATTGCCAGGTTGAAAGCAAGCTGGAGGTCCCAGTCTTTCTTGAACCAGTGTGCACTGCTGTCAGGAGGCAAAGAGGGCTGAAGGGAGCTTGTGAAAAGGGGCTCTTTTGGATTTTCCTCCTCCATCTGCAAACAAAACCCATTTGGCTGCTCCTGGCCAGAAGCCATTCTTTTGTCCTGGATGGGTGGAGGGAGGGGTGGGCTCTGTTACCACCCCACCCTTTCCTCCCCCATCTGTAGTAGGTCTTGCACTGGGGAAGAGGAGAGAGCCAGCAGTTCAGTTGTGCCTTGTAATCATTAATAGCACAGGTTTCCGGGGTTTATGGAAAACCCACAGTCCTAGATGATGGCAAGTCCTTGGATATTAGCGCAGTCAGGATATGTGGATCTTTGCAGTGTGCTGACTAGGTGGGAGAGCCGTTCATTTGGCCAAATACACATCTTTTGCAAATGTATTGGACATCGCTGTGGTAATTGAGCTAGTGGATAACTGTTATGGAAATTACATTCTGCCTGCCCAGAAGGATTATGTTCCCCCATTTAAGTGAAGTCTTGGGAGCACTTTACAGGCAGATGCTGCAGTGGAGGTAAGTGAATAGTGCTGTTTCCCAGAGGGTGAGGCATTGCTGAATAGAAAGTGCAGTTTCGGCTGGGCGAGGTGGCTCGCACCTTTACGTAATCCCAGCACATTGGGAGGCCAAGGCAGGTGGATTGCCTGAGCTCAGGAGTTTTCGACCAGCCTGAGCAACATGGTGAAACCCTGTCTCTACTAAAAAAATACAAAAAATTAGTTGGGCTTGGTGATGTACACCTTGTAGTCCCAGCTACTCAGGAGGCTGAGGCAAGAGAATTGCTTGAACCCAGGAGGCAGAGATTGCAGTGAGCCAAGATTGAGCCACTGCACTCCAGCCTGGGCGACAGAACGAGACTCTGTCTCAAAAATAAAATAAAGAAAGTGCTGTTAATCAGAGAGTTATATTACTTGATTGGCCTTTGAGATCAAATTTATAGGCATATCTTAATTATGCCTTTATTAAAACAGTTTATTTTTTTTATCAGCTTTTCTATACCACAGTTCTGGTGCTCTGCTATGTTATTTATTTCACAAAGTTACTGGGTTCCCCAGAATCAACCAAGCTTCAAACTCTTCCTGTCTCCAGAATAAGCGATCTGTTACCCAATATTACAAGAAATGGGGTAAGTAATACATTTTATCTCTTATCATAGGTGCTGCTTATCCTCTAGAGAAAGAAACTGCAACTGGTTTATTGTTGTAATCATAAATATAATTTCATAGCTCATATTTATGGAGTGCTTGCTGTATGCCAGGCCAGGGTTTCTAAATCTTAGCACTGTGGACATTTTGGGCTGCTCAATTCTTTGTCAAAGGGGCTGTCCTGTGCATTTTAGGATGTTTAGCAGCAGCCTAGTGGGTAGATGCCAGTTGAGATCCATTGTGCTAGACCCTGTGCTGAATGCTTTACCTGCCTTATTTAATGCTTACACCAACTCTGAAAGGCTGACACTGTTTGTTTTAGAGTTGAGAAACTAAGGCTTAGTGAATAAAATACCTGTCCTAGGTGAGGGTCAGGATAAGGACAGGAGCCTGGAGGGGCTCACATGCCAGCAGAGTGTAGGCTGTACCACTGTGCTCCATTCTCTCTAGTCTGTTGTGATTTTGGTTTTTCTCCTCAGTTGACTTCTAGCACAGATATTTGAGAATTCTGAGAAAGTAGGATGAACCCAACATGGTCGTGTGTGTGTGTGTGTGTGTGTGTGTGTGTGTGTGTGTGTGTTGAGACAGTGTCTCGTTCTAGAACCCAACATGGTCGTGTGTGTGTGTGTGTGTGTGTGTGTGTGTGTGTGTGTGTTGAGACAGTGTCTCGTTCTATTGCCCAGAGTGGCATGATCATAGCTCACTACAGCCTGACCTCCTGGGCTCAAGTGATCCTCCTGCCTCAGTCTCCCAAGTAGCTGGGACTACAGGTAAGTGCCATCATGCTCAGCTAATTAAAAAAAAATTTTTTTGAGAGAGAGGGTCTCACTATGTTGTCCAGGCTAGTGTTGAACTCCTGAGTTCAAGTAATCCTCCCACTTCGGCCTCCCAAAGTGCTGGGATTATTAGCCAACACACCCGGCCCCACATGGTCTCTTGATCTCAGTGTCAGTCAGGTGATATACTTGTCCACCTAGACCACTGTGGGTTCTACAGCTGACATGTGGAGTAAAGCATCATCTTTGCTACTCAGGTCCTTCACTTTCAGGCCATTGGACTTTGATTTTCTGGCCCCTCTGGGGTCAGTGCTGCTGCCTATGCCACTGGAGTTGTACACATGATGATGTTACCACGTTGCCTCTACCAAGATGCTTCGTGAGCTCCTCTATTCTGGCACTTCCCTTCTTTCCATGCTTGTTTGCTTGCCGGATGTAGTGCACTTGGCTGTGGTAAGGCATATGTTGGATTTCTCCTTATTTCTCTTGTGATACTTGAAAAAGTAGTGAAATATGTGAGACATAAGGCTCAGACTTTACAGAATCCTGTTCAACTTTTCAAGAAAAACTAGATATTATGTATCAACGTCAGATATGTTCTCATTTGTGAGGAAAGGATTCTCCATTCTGCTCAGCTAAATTTCACCTGTAACCTAAACCAACAGGACATTTTGGATACTACTGTGCCTTACCTACAGCCTTAGATGGTTAGGACTCACGATCGCTTCTCTTGCCTAGAGCTTCTGCCACCTACCCCCAGGGCAGTTTCAAGAGTACAGAAGAGTTCTTCTTCCCCTGAGTGCCCCCTGGTGCCCACCTGTACCAAGCCTGGCAGCTTTTCATACTGGGCCTGTCCCTGTGCCCCAGCAGTATTTTGGGAAGGAGCATTTGAACCATTAGCATAAGAAGCAAAGAGAGAAGGTAAAGAGTCTGCCAAGTGTCTGTTAAGCTCCGTGGTAGCCAACCTGAGCAACATGGCAAGACTGTCTCTACAAAAAAAATTTTTTTTAATTAGCCGGGTATGGTGGTGGGCACTTGTAGTCCCAGCTACTCAGAAGGCTGAGGTGGGAGGGTCGCTTGAGCCCAGGTTAAGGCTGCAGTGAGTCATGATTGTGCCACTGCACTTCAGCCTGGGCAACAGTGAGACCCTGTCTCAAATACATAAATAAAACCTGTGATGTGCTCAGAACTCTAAGCTTAGTTTCCTTATCTGTGTAATGGGGATAATAATAGTACCTCCCTCCTAAGGTTGTTTTGAGGGCCCGATGAGTTGGGACATATAGTCTTAACAATGTGGCCTGGCACAAGTGGGTATCCTTAAGTGACAGCAGATACCACCTCCATCACACTGATGCTGAGCTGCAGAGCTGCCTCCACAGGGGCACCCTCGCCAGGCAGCGCTGATGGCATTGGTGTGGGAGCTCAGCGGTTCAGTCTGGTAATATGCCCTGAAAGTACCGATGCCCAGACTGCAAGGACCCAAGCCCTGATCATGAGAAGGCTGTGTGTACCTGTCGTGTATAGTGATAATATTACCGCTGCCATACAGTAAGAAAGCAGCACCATGCTTGGTGCCATCGGTGATACAGACATGTAGGAAAGGTGATTCCTGGGCCTCAGGGAGCTTCCTGTGGGCTTGAGAGGCAGCAGGTATAGCTCTGAAGCCTGTGGGACTCTCCCCAGACTTCAGGGTCTTCATTTTTTAAGTGAGATTGTTGGTCTACGTGACCTGTGAAGCCCCTCTGAAGATTTCAGGAGTTCCATGAAAGTATTTGAACCTTGACTGAGAGCCTTTTACAATCACTGCTATTGACTGCGTGTTTTGTGCCATGCACTACACAAAGCACTTTACATGGATTTTGTGTTTCATTCTCTTAGTAACATAGGAGATGAATACTGTTATCTCCGTTTTGCAAATAAGAAAACTGAGGTTCAGAGGAGTTAAGTGACTAACCAAAAATCGCATAGCTGGTTTTGGACCCACTTCTCTCTGCCGTTTGCTGGGGACTAGCTTTAGGTTCTGGTTTACCCTGATGTTATGTAGTCTTTCAAAAGAAATTGGCTTATTGCCCATAGTAGTTACTGCTTACATAAAGATTAGGAAGTTCCAGGTGGAGCAATTCATAATTCAGGCTTATTATTTTAAAAAGAAAAAAAGAGGCCAGGTGTGGTGGCTCAAGCCTGTAATCTCAGCACTTTGGGAGACTGAAGTGGGAGGATTGCTTGAGCCCAGGAGTTTGACATCAGCCTGGGAAACATGGTAAGAACCCCTCTCTACAAAAAAATGTAAAAATTAGCTGGGCACAGTGGCACATGCCTGTAATCCCAGCTACTCAGACTGAGGCAGGAGGGATCGCTTGAGCCCTGGAAGTCGAGGCTGCAGTAAGCTGTTCATGCAACTGCCCTTTAGTCTGGGTGACAGAGCAAAACCCTGTCTCAAAAAAAAAAAAAAAAAAAAGGGAAAAAGGAAAAAAAGTAAAAGAAATGAGATGATTCTGAATGCATGAATACAGTGTATGATCTTACCATGCATGCCTGACGTGGCTCCCCGGAACAGCTTTCTACACTGGGGACTCCCTTAGTGGAAACTGGTCAAATAATTGTATTTACTATCAATTTGACCTCATTGTGAGATTTCCCTTCCTATTCTTTTAGAATTCCGTCTTCTTTATTTAACCTTATAACAAATTAATGATACTTCAAATAATGGCTTCGTTTATATTCATTGACATTTCTGAGGGTTTTAATATGAGAGATATGCTAATATTTAAGTAAAGCTGAGGAATTTGGCTCAGCAAGCATGTATTAAGCATTATTATGTGTTAAGCACTGTACCAGGTGCCCTGAGTGAGGCCCCTACCCTCAGAACTTGCATGGTGATAGACAGATAGGATGCTTGCTCAACTAACTATGCTACAGGACAGTGTGTGTCTAGCATTATCAAAATAGAAGCACAGAGGAAGGACTGCTGAATTCCATCTAGGAACATCAAAGAAGGCTTCATGGAAGAAGCTTCTTTTGTGTGGACTTTGACACATAGATGGGCAGAGGTTAAATAGATATGTGTGGTGAAGATGGGCATTTGTGACCAGAGAAAGAAAGAAAAGTTGCTCAGTGCTTGTTATCTGCCCATCATTGTGTTGGATAACTGGGGTACTTAGATTGGCTGGACAATTGGGAAAGGAAAGGAAAGGTGGCAGAAACTTACGAAGGCAGGTAAACCTGTCTGCCAGGCTAGGGTCAGGTGGTGGTGGCCTCATGCTGTGGAGCCTGGGCTTAATTCAGGGGCAGTGGAGCCAAATGAAAGGGTTTTTTTTTGTTTGTTTGTTTTGTTTTGTTTTTTCTGAGAACCCCCTAACCATGAAAGGTTTTTGAACAGCGCCATGATCGAACTTCCTGTATTGAGGAGCTTGCCATCTCTTGCAGAGTTACAGTGTCTCATTTTTTTGTTTTCATTCAATCCTCACACTGGCTCCACGAGATAGGACTTTTTATCCCATTTTGCAGATGAGAAAACCAAGGCTTAGTAAAGTATCTTGTCCACAGCATATACCCTAATAAGTCAAGGAGCTGCAGGTTGAGCCCCAGTCCCCAAGCTTGACTCCAAAGCCTGAACCTGCAATGAGAAGGATAGGCTAGAGAAAGAGTAGGAGACAAAAAAGCTCATTGGGAGCCTGTGCAATTGTCCAGGTGAGGAGTGAGGACAGAGGAAGGATGGATGAAAGTGGGAGGATGGACAAAGCTGGGGCAGCATCAACAGCCCCAGAGTGACTAGGATAGGTGGAGCAAGAGGGAGAGGAAGGAGTGCTGCGTAGGGTGGAGGAGGTGATGGAGGCCAGGGGACGGGATGGTAGGTAGCCTCACACTCCCCAGTGACTCTTGTCATTGTGGTAAGGATGTGGCTGATCAGATCATCCTGAGTCAGAAGAGTTTGGGAAGTTGATGAGTGACTCAGGTGGAAGTGTGATGAGCCTCTAAGTTCTGATTCCAGACCTTCCCCCGAGTTACCGTCCATCACCTTTACCACTCCAGCCTTCTGTTTCTCCACTTATTGGTCAGGGCATTCCAGGGAAATTCCCAGCTATGTAGATCAGCTCATCAGTACCAACCTAGCTATTGTGAAATAGGCCTCTTTTGATCGCCCCAAATGACACCTCCATTATTAACCTCCATTCTGAGTAGAATGGTAAAACTCTACCACATGCTTCCTCTCTCCCACCTCTCAGCCCCTGCCTGGAGAAGCCACATCTCAGATTGGATTTCCTGCCTCTGTGTCTTTAAAGAGCACTTTAGTAAGTGATGTGGCCATTCCTCCCGAACCACAGGCCCATTTAAACCAAAGGCATTAAGAAAATCAACTATGATCTCTCAGATTAGGTACACCATCATGATTTCACTCTCCTAAAGCGCTTTGTCTTTTAAGAGCTCAATCATCTTCCCAAATCCATTCACAACCTGCAGGCAAGCAGATGTCAAGGGAGCCTCATGACAAGCAGCCTTTGTTTCCTTTTAAAAGAGGACAGGTCCTGCTTTGCTGACCCCTGGGAGGACCACCGCAGCATGGCAAGGGGTGGGGAGCAGTGTGAGTGAGAGAGGTGCTGAAGCCGGCTGTGGCCAGAATCCGAGTCTGAAGATGACGTGGTCCCCTGTGCCCCCTAGTGGTGGGAAATTGTCTGCTGCTCTTTGTTCCAGGGAAAGGAGATGGCCTGGTTTTAAACATCTTGCAGCCCAATTTCCTTCTCATCAGGGAAGATTTACTCCTGGGCTAAAGAGGTATCCTGGCATCTGTTCTGAGTCTCTGATTCCCTGAGGGCAGCATAGTTTGGGAGGATTCAGATTTGTGCTCCCCGTGTCTGGAAAAAATGTTCAGAAACCAAGGAGTAAGGAGAATGGGGACTAGAAGTGACCCTTGCTTTCAGAGGTGCTCTAGACTTGACCTGTCCTACATGTGGCTATAGAGCATTCTGGAATCTGGATAGTCTGAATTGAGATGAGCTGTAAATGCAAAATACATATTGGATTTCAAAGTCTCAATATGAAAAAATTTCTTATATGGAATACTTGTTAAAATGATATTTTAGTTAAATAAAATATATTAAAACTAATTTCACCTGTTTTTTTTTCCTGTGCACTGTGGCTGCTAGAAAATTTCACATACATTCCTACTGAATAGCCTTGCTCTTCACAGATGGGCTTTGTGCCCACAACGGGCCCACATGACCAAGGCAGGCTTCAGGCCTGCCCTTGGGCCCACTTCCAGAGCTGTGGCTGACCTTTTGGAGAGGTAGAGTATGCTTGGCCTTTGTGATTCAGCCCTCCCCTCCCAAAAAGCCCTCTGAAATCCTACCATTCAAAAGTCTTCACTTGGCCGGGCGCGGTGGCTCAAGCCTGTAATCCCAGCACTTTGGGAGGCCGAGGCGGGTGGATCACAAGGTCAAGAGATCGAGACCATCCTGGTCAACATGGTGAAACCCTGTCTCTACTAAAAATACAAAAAAAAAAAAAAAATAGCTGGGCATGGTGGTGCGTGCCTGTAATCCCAGCTACTCAGGAGGCTGAGGCAGGAGAATTGCCTGAACCCAGGAGGCGGAGGTTGCGGTGAGCCGAGATCACGCCATTGCACTCCAGCCTGGGTAACAAGAGCGAAACTCCGTCTCAAAAAAAAAAAAAAAAAAAAAAGTCTTCACTTTAGATAATCACAACTTTTTAAAATGCAAGTACCCTAAGATTAAGAACCTAACATCAACGAGGCGTGATGGCTCACGCCAGTAATCTCAATACTCTGGGAGCCAAGGTGGGAGGATCACTTGAGGCCAGGAGTTTGAGACAAACCTGGGCAATGAAGCAAGACGCTTATCTCTAAAACAATTTTTTAAATGAGCTGGTCATGGTGGCACACACCTGTAGTCCCAGCTATTCTGGAGGCTGAGGTGAGAAGATGGCTTGAGCCCAGGAGTTTGAGGTCATAGTGAGCTATGATCACACTACTGCATTCCAGCGTGGGTGGTAGAGTGAGACCCTGTCTCTAAAACAAACAAAACAAAAAAACTTAACACCCAGTCTAAATATTTTGGGATCCCAGGGTGCCTACAAGATGGAGGAGGGGGCCCCAGAGGGAACTGTCAGAGGTAGAAAAATAGGAGTCAGAGGATACTGAGCCCCCTGGCTGCCTTGTTCTCCTATTTTGTGTTCAGCTCCCTGGCTTCGAGGCCACCTGTCTCTCACAGGTTGATCTCTGCCCTACCTAACTGTTTCTTTGTTCTTAGAAAATGGCCATTTGGTGCCCGCTGGAAGATAGATCTATCTATCTGTCTGTCTATCTTTCTATCTATCTTTGAGCCAAATTCTCGCTCTGTCGCCAGGCTGAAGTATGGTGGTGCCATCTCAGCTCACTGCAACCTCCGCCTTCCGGATTCAAGTGATTCTTGTGCCTTAGCCTCCCAGTAGCTGGGAATACAGATACGTACCATCACACCCAGGTAATTTTTGTATTTTTAGTAGAGATGGGGTTTTTCCCATGTTGGCCAGGCTGGTCTCAAGCTCCCGGCTCAAGCGATCCACCCACCTCGGCCTCCCAAAGTATTGGGATCATAGGCGTGAGCCACCATGTCCGGCCTGGAGTTTTAGAAGCGTCATATCAGAAATTTTATTTTCTCCATTCCTCTGTCATATCCATTCTGAGTGGTTTACCTGACCGGGGAAAGTTAATTTTTTTTTGAAATATAGAAGGGCTGCTCCTTTTTCCCTTGTCGAAAAGGGCCCTGGATGACTGAATGGCTGAACATAGCATTATGATGTGCAGTAGATGGAGAGAATTTGTTCTGCAGCTCGGCATGCTTTAGACAGTTTTTAAGGAAAGAACAGACTGTGAGCTGTTATGTGTTAACTGTGGGACAGCAGCAATTCTTTAGGGGTGTCAGTATATGAGTCTTGGGCAGGCCCTTACAGAATTTGGCTTTGTGTTTAGTAATGTAAATTCTTCCCCAGTGTTTGTGGGATGCCTTCTGTGTGCTTAGCATTGAATGAGTGTTCAGTGGAGACTATCCAGGTTGGGATTTAGGGATCAGAATGCCTTTGCCTCTCATGTAGCGTTGCATTCTTACACTTGCAATGCCTGTGTTGTTTTTGTTTTGTTTTGTTTTCTGTTCTAGGCTTTTATAAACTGGAAAGAGGCTAAGCTGACTTGGAGTTTTTTCAAACAGTCTTTCTTGAAACAGATTTTGACAGAAGGTAAGTACAAGGACACTCTGAATGGTCAGGAGACCGTAGTAGAAAGGGATTTCACAGGACTGCCAATTACCTGGGTCCAGACCACAGAGCCTCTGGGGCAGAAGAACTTCAGAAATGGGAGGACAGGGCTTAATACATAGAGAGAAACCAACCTCTATTTTGTTTTATGTTTTATTTAGGTTGTCTAATTTAAATCTCTCCATAGCCTTCTTTTTTTTTTTTTTTTTTTTTTCTCTCTCCATAGCCTTCTAAGAAAGATGTTGTTTCCCTTCATCATGGATGAGGAAACTGAGGGTCAGTGAGGTTGCAGAACTTCTTCAGGGTTTTACAGTAACAAGGAACAACTTAACCAGGATCCAGGTCTAACTCCAAACCTCATGTTATGTGATTCTTATGAATTTATTCTAAAAGTATTATATCAGTTACGTAAAAGTATTTTATGTTATCATTTTATATCATTCACTTATGTCATTTTATTTTCTTCTTTTTTAAAATTATGTCAATTCTCTAATGTTGGATTTATTTTCTTAAACAACAAAATGCACCCATTTGAGAGTATGGTCAGACTTCAGTCCTTCCAGTTTACCAGTGACAGAGCTCTCAATTGTGGAGGGCCAGCAAGGGACTGGAAGCACATTTAGTTTTTGTATATATATGTGTTGGTTTATTTGTACCTAGCTTTAATTTAAAAAATGAGATTTTAAGGCAGCTATAAGTTGCTGAAGGTAGTAGTTTCTCTCTGCATACACATTTCATATTCATATGCCTATTACTGAATATATTTTTAATCTTTTCAAAAATTATCTTTTAATTATCAAATATAGTCTCATTAAAAAAATATGAAAACAAAAAATAATACTAGCATTTTAATACAACTGTTATTATCTTAGCTCACTGCAACCATCACCTCCTGGGTTCAAGCAATTCTCCTGTCTTAGCCTCATGTATAGCTGGGACTACAGGCATGCGCCACTATGCCTGGCTAATTTTTGTATTTTTAGTAGAGACGGGGTTTTACCTTGTTGGTCAGGCTGGTCTCGAACTCCTAACCTCAAGTCATCCACCGCCTCAGCCTCCCAAAGTGCTAGGATTACAGACAGTGCCTGGCGTCTATTTGCATATTTGTTCATTATGTCTCCAAAGGAAAGCAACTCCCCCTACATCTCTCTTTCCCCATCTGTGAACAAGGGATAAGACCAGGCAGTGTCTATGGGCTCTCTGATCTTTGAAAGTTCACATGTTTCTAGCGTAAGCTTATAACTTTGCTATTACAAAAATGAAACTGTTCTGAGGACTTCTCAGGGAAGGGAGGGTCAGAAGTCTCAGGAGAGCTGAGTGAGGGGCCTGAGCGCCTCGTTCCTGAGGAGCAGGGAGTGTGCAGTCACCACTGCCCCGCTGTGACCTGGCATAGGAGGGCTATTCAGCATGTATTTGTGAATGAAGTAAGACAAGCCACAAGGTAACTGTTGCGAAATGGTGTTGTAATGACAGTTCAGGTTGTTGTAAGAACAGGACAATCGGTGGAGAGAGTTTTGGAAAGGACAGTTGCTCATATGCACTTTTTTTCCTTCCAGTGTTTTAAGAGCAGTTTTATTTGTTTTTGTTTTGTTTTGTTTTGTTTTTTGAGACGGAGTTTCGCTCTTGTTACCCAGGCTGGAGTGCAATGGCGCGATCTCGGCTCACCGCAACCTCCGCCTCCTGGGTTCAGGCAATTCTCCTGCCTCAGCCTCCTGAGTAGCTGGGATTACAGGCATGCGCCACCATGCCAGCTAATTTTTTGTATTTTAGTAGAGACGGGGTTTCACCATGTTGACCAGGATGGTCTCGATCTCTGGACCTCGTGATCCACCCGCCTCGGCCTCCCAAAGTGCTGGGATTACAGGCTTGAGCCACCGCGCCCGGCTAAGAGCAGTTTTAATGAGTTTGAGGGAATGGATCCAGTCCACGTGATGGCCTAAATTGGTTTCTGGATTGCAGACAACACATCTCTAGACATGTCTTTGCATCAGCAGGTTTAAGTTTACTGCAAACTAAAACCTCCAGAACTCTACCTGAATCCAGTGCCAGGAGCCTGCTCCATGGTTGAACCCCCTAGCCTGGCTCCCTCTGACTGGCAGAGGGCCATTAGGAACTTCTCAGGGTGTCCATCTCCATGGCTAATGAAATAAGGAAGTTGCCTGACTGAAATTCTAAGATTCTTTTTATTTTTAAAACTGCAGCTCTAAAATAGTTGAAATCCCCTGGTTTTTTTGTTTGTTTGTTTGTTTGTTTTATAGACAGGGTCTCACTCTGTCACCCAGGACGAAATTCAGTGGTACAAACACAGCTCACTGCAGCCTTGACCTCTTGGGTTCAAGTGATCCTCCCCACCTCAGCCTCCCAAGTAGCTGGTACTACAGGCAAGGCACCTGCCATCATGCCTAGCTAATATTTTGTTTTTTTTTGTAGAGGCAGGGTCTTATGATGTTACCCAGGCTGGTCTTGAACTCCTGGACTCAAGCAATCCTCCTGCCTTGGCCTCTCAAAGTTTGGGATTATAGGCATGAACCACTGAGCTCACTTTTTATAGTAGCAAAAATGTATATGTTGTTACTTCTGCCCCCATATTTTCTGAACACTATGCCAGGTGCTGAGAATCCGGAGATGAATAAGTAACATGCTGTGGCCTCAAGCATTTCATTCTCTCACCAAAGACACGTTTGTGTGGTTAACTGTTCCTGGGCTGTGAGGGGTGTGGTACTTGGAAACTCATTTCCTAGAGCTTTGCTGGGAAAGCAGGGGCATAGAGATGACTGAGAGGGGCTCCTACCCTCAGGGAGTTTATACAGTGTAGGAAGGAGAGGTCTATTCTGCCAAAAGACAGGGAGGGTCCTGCAGAAAAGACACTCTTATGTGGTGAGAATGCCAAGAGCCAAGGCAGGCCCAGCCTGACTCAAAGCAGCTGGAGGGCTAAAACCTGGTAGGTAGGGTGCAGCAGAAGATGACAGGGTGATGAGGGTGAGGTTGATGAAGGGAGGCCAAAATGATAGCTTGGGGTCAGTGTATAAAAGCCCTCAAAATGATAGCTTGGGGTTAGTGTATAAAAGAATTAAGGAGCCTGGACTTTTTGAAAACTCTAAGAGCCACTGTGGCTCACACCGGTATCCCAGCACTTTGGGAGGCCGAGGTGGGTGGATCACCCAAAGTCAGAAGTTGGAGACCGGCCTGGCTAATATGGCGAAACCCCATCTCTGCTAAAAATACAAAAAATTAGCTGGGCATGGTGGCAGGCACTTGTAATCCCAGCTACATGGGGGCCTGAGGCAGGAGAATCATATGAACCTGGGAGGCAGAGGCTGCAGTGAGCCAAGATTGCACCGTTGCATTCCAGCTTGGCTGATGAGAGAAACTCTGTCTCAAAAAAAAAAAAAAAGATCCACTATGAAAGCAGGCCGGGCGCGGTGGCTCACACCTGTAATCCCAGCACTTTGGGAGGCCGAGGCAGGTGGATCACTTGAGGTCAGGCCAACATGGCGAAATCCCATCTCCACTAAAAATTTTTTTAAATTAGCTGGGCATGGTGGTGGGTGCCTGTGATCTCAGCTACTCGGAAGGCTGAGGCAGGACAATCACTTGAACTCAGGAAGCAGAAGTTGTAGTGAACGACATTGTGCCACTGCACTCCAGCCTGGGCAACAGGCTCTGTCTCAAAAAAAAAAAAAAAAAAAAAAAAGAGAGATATGAAAGCAGAGACTGATTTAAGAGCTGTATTTTAAGCTCGGTGTGGTGGCTCACACCTATAATCCCAGAACTTTGGGAGGCCAAGGCAGGCGAATCTTTTGAGGTCAGGAGGCTGAGACAAGAGAATCTCTTAAGCCCGGCAGGCGGAGGTTGCAGTGAGCCAAGATCATGCCACTGCACTCTAGTCTGGGCGACAGAGCAAGACTGACTCTCAAAAAAAAAAAAAAAGATAGGAAAGCAGAAACTGATTTAAGAGCTGTATTGGAGGCTGGGCATGGTGACTCATACCTGTAGTCATGGTTCTTTGGGAGGTCAAGACAGGCAAATCACTTGAGGTCAGGAGTTCAAAACCAACCTGGCCAACATGGTGAAACCCCATCTCTACTAAAAATACAAAAAAAAAAAAATTAGCCAGGTGTGGTGGTGGGCACCTGTAATCCCAGCTACTCAGGAGGCTGAGGCTGGAGAATCTCTTAAACCCAGGAGGCAGAGGTTGCAGTGAGCTAAGATCACGTCATTGCACTCCAGCCTAAGTGACAGAGTGAGACTCCGTCTCAAAAAAAAAGAAAGAAAGAAAACTGTATTTGCAGAAGCTGGAGCTGTTGTCAGTGAAGGTGGATCTGAGCAATACAGAGACACAGGCCTGTGAGGACCTGCAGAGGTCCCACCATAAACAGTGGCAGGGGCTTGGAGAGAGCGGCAGCGTGGGAGAGAGTCTTGAGAGAAGATCCTCACTGCTTCCAGCCTCTTGCTGCTTTCCTTTTGAGCAAGTTGCTAGGAGGTGAGAATTTGCCCTTCAGGTCGTGGGCACTGTTTAGTGCTCCTTTTCCACAGTGGTCAACATTTTTTCCTCATAGATGAGAAACTTCTATGATGAGCCAGGGGGATGGGAGCCCTGGCGGATGTCTTCACCTTGAAGGCATTAGACTATCTTAGATTTGAATTAAGCCTGAGTTCGTGATTCAAATCTAAGATAGTCTGATGCCTTGCCAGCCCCAGGGAGCTCTTTGCACCCCTGAGGAAGCTTTGGATAAGCTTGTGCATATAATCATGGACACTTTACAGATAATTTATGCTCAGATTATCTGACCTCCCCTTAAAACTTGGGACCATCATTTTCATTATTAAAATTTAATTATTTCCACATACTTTTTTTAAAACTTATTTTTAAACTTGTTTTATTACTATTTTTTATTTTTAATTTAATTGGCTTGGAGATTTGCTGTCAATAAAGTCCTCAGCACTTTACAAATTGTTACTTTGAGATTATTTGAAATCAATATTAGGACAAGGACATGTCTTTAACTGTTATCTAACGTTCCTCCTTTATTTGTCAGCTGGAAAAGTTGATAGCTGATAAGAGAAAGAAAACAGTACATTAATGTGCATTTGACATGCTAATTATTTTGCTTTTTTGTTTATAGGGGAGCGATATGTGATGACATTTTTGAACGTATTAAATTTTGGTGATCAGGGTAAGATGAAATTCTGTAGTGTTTTAATTAAAGGTGAATACTATTAATAGGTGCTTCCTAATATTTTTCTCTGATATATTTAATGAAAGATGAACCTGAAGATTAAAGAAAATTCTAAAGACTGTAAATTGTAGTTCTTCGTACTGACTATACCCTCCAATGTGACTTTGGTGGCAGGTGTTCTGGTGAAACCCTGGCCCTTTAGTTCACCTCCTGAGAGCTCTGGTGGTCATTTTGGGGGTGGGAGGTGACAAGAAAGGAGAAGAAGGAGCTCACTGTCTCACAGCCTCAATCTGTCCCATGTTTATGTAGCTGGATAGTCTTTCAGTATTGTTATATTTATCTTTTAATATCCCAAAGTAACGGAAATAAAATAGAAAAACATCAACTTTGCATTAATGACCTATACAAGAAAATACTGTTGATAGAAGCATCCTGTGTCTTGACAGTATCAATGTTGGTATCCTGGTTGTGATATTGTACTATGGTTTTACACAGTGTTACCATTGGGTAAAGGGTATGTGGGATCCCTTTATTACTTCCATTTTTTTTTCTTTCTTTCTTCCTTTACTTAAATTTATTTATTTTTGAGACAGTGTCTCACTCTCTTGCCCAGGCTAGAGTGCAATGGTACCATTACAACTCACTGCAGCCTCAACCTCCTGGGCTCAGGTGATCCTCCAACCTCAGCCTCCTGAATAACTGGGATTACAAATGCATACCAGCATGCCTGGCTAATTTTTTCTGTTTTTGTAGAAACAGGGTTTCTCTATGTTGCCCAGGCTCATCTCAAACTCCTGGGCTCAAGTAGTCTGCCCACCCTGGCTTCCCAAAGTGCTAGGATTATAGGCATGCCCAGCCACTATTACTTCTTGTAAATCTGTATGAATCTATAATTATCTCAAGATAAATGAACTAATGAAAATATTAAATAAACAATTTTAATAGTGCTTTGAAAATTAAAGTAGAAAAAACATGATTGTTGTTTCTTCCTTTTTGTTTTGTAGGTGTGTATGATATAGTGAATAATCTTGGCTCCCTTGTGGCCAGATTAATTTTCCAGCCAATAGAGGAAAGTTTTTATGTATTTTTTGCTAAGGTGCTGGAGAGGGAAAAGGATGCCACACTTCAGAAGCAGGTAACATTGGTTCTTATGTCATCTCTCAAGTTAATTCTGCCTTTAATTGCAAGACAAGCAGACAGGAATGTGAAGCAGTCTGTTTCTCTTCTGTTTGATCAGGAATTTTCTTACAGATTTCATTCTTCTCTGACATTCTGTATGATAGTGAGACCCAGGGCTCCCCTCTTCATTTGTGGCCTTCTCCCTTTGCTCTTGGCTATCCCTTCTTCTTACCCCTTTGTTATTCTTTGTGACCTTACTCTTTTTTTTGAGATGGAGTTTTGCTTTGTAGCTCGGACTGGAGTTTAGTGGTGCCACCTCGGCTCACTGTAACCTCTGCCTCCTGGGTTCAAATGATTTTCCTGCCTCAGCCTCCCAAGTAGCTGGAACTATAGGCATGTGCCACCATACCCAGCTAATTTTTGTATTTTTAGTAGAGAGGGGGTTTTGCCATGTTGGGCAAGCTGGTCTTAAACTCCTGACCTCAGGCAATCTGCCCACCTCAGCCTCCCAAAGTGCTACCATGTGAGCCACGATGCCCAGCCATGTGACCTTACTCTTGATCCAGCCCTCTCAGGACTCTCTAAAGCTGTCCCCAGAGCCCTGCAGACACCCAGCCATGGGCTAGTCTTAGACATAAGAATGAGGTTGCCTCTCCTCTCCTCATAGTCTCAAGAGCCGAAGGATGCAGAAGTTGGAGCTAGGCTAATCGAGGGCATAGGGAGGAGAGGATGTCGTTGTTGGGTTTCACTCACCACACCAGTTGTTTTAACTTCTTCCTACTAGGACATGTTCAGCTACACTCTGACTGTGAGATTCTGTATACTCAGGCTGGTAGATACAGAAAAGGAGATTTTTTTTTTTTTTTTTTTTTTGAGACGGAGTTTCGCTCTTGTTGCCCAGGCTGGAGTGCAATGGCGCGATCTCGGCTCACCGCAACCTCCGCCTCCCGGGCTCAGGCAATTCTCCTGCCTCAGCCTCCTGAGTAGCTGGGATTACAGGCACGCGCCACCATGCCCAGCTAATTTTTTGTATTTTTAGTAGAGACGGGGTTTCACCATGTTGACCAGGATGGTCTCGATCTCTCGACCTCGTGATCCACCCGCCTCGGCCTCCCAAAGTGCTGGGATTACAGGCTTGAGCCACCGCACCCGGCTAACAGAAAAGGAGATTTTAATCTGGGAGTATTTGGTCTAGGAGCTTCACTTTTTCCAAAACCACTGAAAATGTCTGACTTTTCTTTTTCTTTTTTTTTTTTTTTTGAGACGGGGTTTCGCTCTTCTTACCCAGGCTGGAGTGCAATGGCGCGATCTCGGCTCACCGCAACCTCCGCCTCCTGGGTTTAGGCAATTCTCCTGCCTCAGCCTCCCTAATAGCTGGGACTACAGGAGTGCTAATTTTTGTATTTTTAGTAGAGACGGGGTTTCACAATGTTGACCAGGATGGTCTCGATCTCTTGACCTCGTGATCCACCGCCTCGGCCTCCCAAAGTGCTGGGATTACAGGCGTGAGCCACCGCGCCCGGCCGACTGACTTTTCTTAGAATAAAAAGCTAGTTCAGCTTCTTGCATGTCTTAGAAGATATTTAGTAAAATACAGTTTATGCACAGTATCTCAAAATTAGCTAATCTGGTGCTCAGTCTGATTTAGGAATATTTTCCTAAGAGTACATTGACAGTAACATCAGAATTTTGGGATGTTTAGCAGGAAAAGCACAGAGCTGGCTAGCATATAGGAAAACTTGCTGCACATTTAAGAATAAATATTAGTGGTCTGGTGCAGTGGCTCACTCCTGTCATCCTCATGCTTTGGGAGACCAAGGCCGGATGATTGCTTGAGGCCAGGAGTTTGAGATCAGCCTAGTCAACATAGTGAGATACCCTTCTCTATTTCTGTTTTTTTTTTTTTTTTAAATAATAAATATCAGAAGGGAAAGTCACTGTTTCCTAAGCAATATTTGGAACAATTTATCCCAAGTGAATTGAAAACTAACCCTCTCCCTTACCAGCTAAGGAGACACACACTTTTTCCTTCATTTGCTAATTGACATGAAAACAAACACGCTACCAAAAAAGCAGTGATATCCATCACCCTTTTGGAAGAGTGAACTGTAAAGCAGTGAAGGAAGGCCAGAGATGAAGGGTGAAGGTTTTCTTCAGCTCATGATTCATCTAACTTCCTTCCCTCTCCCCCTGTCCCCAGGAGGACATTGCTGTGGCCGCTGCAGTCTTGGAGTTCCTGCTCAAGCTGGCCCTGCTGTCCGGCCTGACCATCACTGTTTTTGGCTTTGCCTATTCTCAGCTGGCTCTGGATATCTATGGAGGGGCCATGCTTAGCTCAGGATCAGGTACGCACAAGAGTTTTTCTGAATCTGTTCTGATTTTCCAACAAATAGAAGAGTCATGAAATTCAAGAACTTGGGCACACACCGTTGAAACCTGTGTCAATGTAGGGAAAACTGGTGGCAGGGGCTGTGGGACTGTTCCCCTCATTCAAGTTCAGACACACACTCAAGGTGTAGGCAGGGGTGTTGGTGCCGGGGCCATCAGCTTCCCCAGCCTCACATGGAGAAGTTATTAGGACTCCTTGCTGTTGGCTTTCCTCTTGGGCCTAGAATATGTTTTGCCAAGCGCTTCCTGTACTCCCTATGGGGTGTGGGAGGAAGGCAGAGGGCAGGCGGTAATGAGTCTCCACTTGATACTAAACACATTTGAAGATAGTAAACGCCATATAAATCTCCCAGCCTGGTGCATAAAAGCCTCTGAAGGATAACCCAGAGCCATTTGCAGCGAATAAAATTGATCTCTGCAAATAAAATGGTATATTTAATCCAGACTCTCAGTTTTTGAAGAAGAAAAGTATTGAATGTGTCTAATTTTGAAACACCAGGCTGCTGAGCATCTCACAGCACTTGTTAGGCCTTGGGGACTTCACCAGTTTTAAAATGCGCTGGGCTGTAAGCTGGCAGTCCATTTGTAGTGTTTCATGTTGGGTTTAGCAAAGATGTTTTTAATTTCTCAGGTCACTGGACAGGAACCCTGAGGACTTCTTTCTGCTGCCCCATCTCAATGTAAAGGGTTATGTCAAATGCCATTTTACAAGTTCACTAGGACGTTTTAGTCTCCACTGTAATGGGGCCCAAACTTTTGGTGTTAGGGGAAGAAGGGCCAAGTTTATATACCAGAGCAAAGGTCATTAAGTTTGGAGAAACACCTGCTGTGAAACGAATAAAGGGGTTTGCAGCTCCCTGGGGCTTGTGCTGTGAGAAGAACATTTCCATAAGGCAGCTGCAGGGAGGCCTCATTAGGAAGGTATTAGTAAGTTTATGGGCAGAGATTGGGAACTCAACTATCCTGTAGCAGCTCTGCCCCCTTAGAAAGCAATCACGGAGGAGCCGCCTTTAATGTCACACAGTCGCCGGGCGCGGTAGCTCAAGCCTGTAATCCCAGCACTTTGGGTGGCCGAGGTGGGTGGATCACAAGGTCGAGAGATCGAGACCATCCTGGTCAACACGGTGAAACCCCATCTCTACTAAAAATACAAAAAATTAGCTGGGCATGGTGGCACGTGCCTGTAATCCCAGCTACTCAGGAGGCTGAGGCAGGAGAATTGCCTGAACCTAGGAGGCGGAGGTTGCGGTGAGCCGAGATCGTGCCATTGCACTCCAGCCTTGGTAACAAGAGCGAAACTGTCTCAAAAAAAAAAAAAAAGAAAAAGAAAAAAGTCACACAGTCACAGGTGTTGGCACAAGGAGGGGGCTGTCCCATCTTTATCATGACTCAGCCCCATCATCTTAGTTTTGAAAGTGGAACTTGCAACACTGCCATCCCAGGCGTCCCCAGTTGTGTACTTGTCTGTCTTCACCTGGAAGTGGACTTAACTGTGAGCTGTACTGGCCGTCTCCAAATGAGTGACTCAGACACAGCAGACAGGCCTTTGTCTAGGGGTGTGGCTTCTCTTCTACTCTTTGGGATTAGTGTATTTCATTAGGGGCTTTCTAAGTGTTCTGGAGGCTTTTCTTAGAAATGCTTCTCACACCTAGCTTTGCTTTTTCTTTTCTTTTTTCTTGATAACTCACAGAACAAAACCTAGCTTTTCTGTCCTTAAGCAAAACCCAAACGTTCACAGAATTTCCCCAAGATTTCTCACATTTCTCTCTTAGGTGCTTCTCTCTTGCCCCTCTACTTTTTCCTTTTTGCTTCTCTATCCCCTTGTCTTAGTTATCTATCCCCTTGACTTAACTAAGACATGTTAACATGTTAGGGCTTAGTTAATTAGGTACTTTACTGTGACCAAGTACCATGGACTGGGTGGCTTTAAACAGCAGAACATATTGTCCGTCAATTCTGGGGGCCAGAAGTATACAATCAAGCGATGACCAGGGCCGTGTTCTCTCTGAAGGTTCGATGGGAGGCCCCTTCCTGCCCCTTCTAGTTTCTAGTGGTTGCTGGCATCCTGGTGTTCTTGACTTGCAGCTGCAGCGCTGCGGTCACACGACTGTGTTCTCTCTGTCCTCACGCCGTCATCCCCCTGCACATGTCTGCCTCAGCGTGCAAGTTTCCCCTAACTTTTTGTTTTTTGAGACGGAGTCTCACTGTTGCCCAGGCTGGAGTATGGCGACACAATTTTGGCTCACTGCAATCTCTGCCTCCCGTGTTCAAGAAACTCCCACTTCACGGGTAGCTGGGATTACAGGCACCTGCCACCACACCCGGCTAATTTTTTGTATGTTTAGTAGAGACAGGGTTCTGCCATGTTGGCCAGGCTGTTCTCAAACTCCTGACCTCAGGTGATCCGCCCCACTTTGGCCTCCCAAAGTGCTGGGATTACAGGCGTGAGCCACTGTACCTGGCCAAGTTTCCCCTTTTTATAAGGACACCTGTCATATTGGATCAGTGCCCACCCTAATGACCACATTTTAACTCAGTTTTCTTGATGAAGACCCTGTTTCCAAATAAGGTCAGATTCTGAGGCAGCACCAGTCAGGACATCAACATATCTATTTTGGGGGGACAATTCAACCTAAAACACCCCTCAATTCAGTCTGCAATCAAAGGTTGATTCCATTCTTGAATTCCCCAAATGGATGTAAAACCCTTTACCTGAGTCACCGCTTTGTGCTGGAGTTTGTATTGTTCTCTGTGCCTTACAACAGCTCACTGTTCACCTACAGAGGGGTCCACCTGTGCCATTAGTGTTCAGTGGTAAGGAGGCTCCCCACTCCTCTGCTTCTGCCAGGGAGAGGAGGATGGGGAGAAGCAGGAGGCATACTTGAGCCACACTTGAGCATAGACTTTTTTGTGTGTGTGTGTGTTTTTAGTAGAGACGGGGTTTCACCATGTTGACCAGGATGGTCTCGATCTCTTGACCTCGTGATCCACCCGCCTCGGCCTCCCAAAGTGCTGGGATTACAGGCTTGAGCCACCGCGCCCAGCCTTGAGCATAGACTTGAGCCTCCCGGATGCAGAGCATGGTCCCTGCCTCCCTTTCTGGAGTCACCGTAGCTGGGGTGGTGGCCAGGCTACTTCCTGCAGTGGCTTGACAGGCCAAATGCAATGTGATGTGATAAACGTGGAATCCGAGACAGAGCCGTGGAAAATGGTTTTTTGTTGGGCATCAGGGCTGCCCTGTTAGTGTTCCTTTCATAATTTTATGACTGCCATAAAACTGTTTAGGGTTCCCATTACGTGGAGATCTTTTATGTGAAACAGCTTTCATAAACCCTGAATGAGTTCCAGATTCTCAGACTCCAGAACTTCAGTCCCCCCTCCTTTTCTTTTAGTGGTTAAGTTTTTTTTTTCTTTGTTGAGGTATAATTTACATAAAATAAAATGCTATTCTCTTAAGAGTACAGTTTGATAAGTTTTGACAAATACGTGCAAAGAAACCCATATAATTACCAGCCAGATTCACATGTAGAATATTTCTATGACCCCAGAAAGTTCTTTTGGGACCCTTTCCAATCAGCCGCCCCACTCCACCTCAGAGACAGAGAAATCTGAAGAAATCTGATTTCTATCACCATGGATTAGTATTTCTTTTCAAAAGAATTTCATACCAGTGAAATGCAGCATGTACGCTCTTGCATTTGGTATATTTCCTTCAATTTAAAGTTTTTGAGATTCTTCCATGGTTTTGCATAGATAAGGGATTTTATTATCTTTTCTTGCTAAGTATTCCTTTGTATGGATGGCCCACAGTTTGTTTCTTCTTTCTTCTGTTGATGGTCAGTTTTGGCTGTTATGAATAAAACTGCTACAGATGTTTTGTACAAGTATTTTTGTGAACATGTGTGTTGATTTCTGTTGGATGTATACCTAGCGGTGCAATTGCTGGGTCATAGGTTAGGTGTATATTTATTAGGTGCTTGATTGTGGCCCCCTTAAAAGAGGGGAATCAGTCCCATTTGTAAGCCTCCTGTTCTCTGATTGGCAGATTTTTCCAAAGCTTGTTAGCAATAGAATTGCATTACTTTGTTTTAAAAGCAAATAGTTCTCACTTTGGATTTGTGTTATTTTCTGCTTGTCCTGGGCCCTGGGCCTTTCTTAAAGGTATTTTCTTCAGGATCTGCTCAACTGAGATTCCTTTAACATGCAGGGTCACTAGTGACTTTGAGTTCAAACTAGCAGGCCTATTCATGCTGATGAAAAAAGTGAACAGACTTGCTTACTAGCTAGATAAGCTTTTAGTTGTTCAGTAAGAGATGTGTACATTTATTCATAATTTTTTTTTTGAGGTAGGGTCTTGTTCTGTCACTCAGGCTGTAAGTGGCACTATGATGGCTCACTGCACCTCTGACCTCTCCAGACTCAGGTGATCCTCCCACCTCAGCCTCCCGAGTAGCTGGGACTACAGGCATGCACCATCACACACAGCTAATTTTAGTATTTTTGGTAGAGACGGGGTTTCACCATGTTGCCCAGGCTGATCTTGAACTTCTGGGCTCTAGCGGTCTGCCTGCCTTGGCCTCCCAGAGTGCTAGGATTATAGGCGTGAGCCACCATGCCTGGCCTATCCTTTTGTTTTTTGCCAATTATTTAGTCAATGCCATAGAATGTTGGGAATCCTTCTAGGTAATTAAGACCCTGGGCTCCCGTATGCAGTCTGCCCATTGCAGATACCAGCAGGTCTCATGGCCTGGTTCTGGTATTCTCTGGGCACTTAGCAGAGCTGAGGTTACATGTGGGCCTTCCGATTGGGCTCTGGCATCTCATTTAGTTGTTTCCTTTGTAGGTCCTGTTTTACTGCGTTCCTACTGTCTCTATGTTCTCCTGCTTGCCATCAACGGAGTGACAGAGTGTTTCACATTTGCTGCCATGAGCAAAGAGGAGGTCGACAGGTACACCTTTAATCATGGCCTTTAGCCAAAAGGAAGGAACTTGTCAAGCTTTTTGCTTTTCGTTCTGAACATGCATTTACAGATGGCTGTTTTAGAGGCAACACTTAGGCCACCAATGTGTGTTGCTTCCCTGGGATCTCTAGCACTGGCAGGTTCAGTAAGTGCTCCCCACCGTAGGGCTGGGAGGCAGCAGCTACTCTTTGCCTCCCTTTGTGGAGGGAGAAACATCAGCCCTGAAAGGTTATTTTAGTCCAGGTTTGCAGAGTCAGGCAGCAGACAAGCTAGATTTCCATTCCTCCACCTCCTTGCTTACCCCGGAAGAGTGGTCCTCCAGTAAGTTACAGGAACTTCTTCAAGATGTAGATTCCGGCCGGGCGCGGTGGCTCAAGCCTGTAATCCCAGCACTTTGGGAGGCCGAGGCGGGTGGATCACAAGGTCAAGAGATCGAGACCATCTTGGTCAACATGGTGAAACCCCGTCTCTACTAAAAATACAAAAAAAAAAATAGCTGGGCATGGTGGCGCGTGCCTGTAATCCCAGCTACTCAGGAGGCTGAGGCAGGAGAATTGCCTGAACCCGGGAGGCGGAGGTTGCGGTGAGCCGAGATGGCGCCATTGCACTCCAGCCTGGGTAACAAGAGCGAAACTCCGTCTCAAAAAAAAAAAAAAAAAAAAAAGATGTAGATTCCTACCCCTGATAATCTGATTGGTCGGTCTTTGAGAATCTCAGGGATTCTGTGACACCTCTCCTGAGAAAAGCCCAAATGCACATATACATCTTACCATGATTTTTCTCAACTGCTGACTCCAGATCAGGATTCCTCTTAGAATCCCTGCCAGTGGTTCTTAATCCTGATTGTGAGTTAAAAATCCCCCCCTGGAGCTTGTTAGAAATGCAGATTCTTGGCCAGTCTCCTTCTGTCCCCTTCCCTCCCACCACACCATGATCTCAGCAGCCTCCTAGACATATGTGTGTTTTCTGAATGCTCCTCAGTGATTCTGCTGTGAGCCCTTCCTGGTTAAGTGCATTTGGCCCACACCCAAGGTCATCCACCTCTTGTGTACCAAATGCCAAAAAAAGTAAGGCAGTGTCTTAAGGCAACGCTAGAGGATGACAGTGAGGAGAAGAAAGGGAAACCGCAGAAAGGGCAGGTGTAGATGATGGGGGGACTGGCTCTCATTTTCCTACTACCTCTTGAAGCCAGGATCCCATGGGGGTTTTCATGCTGCCTCTATAATCCTGAGTGCTGGTGAGGGTCCTCAGAGGCCTGGCCATGGAGTGGGATGGGGAGGGAGTGTCTCAGCTGGGAACTCTTCCCCTTTCTCTATGTGCGTCTCTTCCTGGGCTGGCTCAAAAAAGCTTGGGAACTTTGTTTGCTACACAAGTGGCTGAGAACTAGAGTCCAGACCAGCAGGTTCAGTCCAGACTGATGAGATTCTCCTAGGAATTTCTGGTCCCCCTGCAGCCCAGCCGAATTAGAATCTGAGAAGGCTTGAGCCAGGGAATCTGTTTATTACACAGATCTAGGCAATTCTGATTCTAGGGCTTTGGAAACTGCTCCCCCAGACCAGCTGTCACAGTAAAAATGACTGTGAGCACTGTGACCCAGGTCGCACTTAGGTATGTGTGACTGAGACATGAGTTCACAAAGCAGGAATGCACATGACACACTGATGCTTTCTGGGCTCTCTTCTATTTTGTTTTTCAAAATTGCCAAGCCATTATCCTCTAAATTGATTTCCCAGACTACTAGTAGGTCACAACCCATAGTTTTAAAATAGTGGTCTAGACATGGTTTTTGCCTCAGATAGTTAAATTTATAGCTGTGGAGTAGAACTGCTTTGAATCTATCCTCTTCTTTCCCCATGGATGAAAAAGTCTATTTCAATTTAACTTTGAAAATATAATGTTTTTATTTGAAACCTGCTTCTAACATTGAATAACTTAAAAATATAATTTGAAACATGTGAAATGAGGCACTGTGTCAGAATGGAAAGAGCAGGACTAGGAGTATATGTCTTTGAAGGGAATTTTGTTATGGTAACTTAAGTGTTAGTGTTGAAGGGGTAAATCAACACCAAACTCATTTAAAATGTTTTTATAAATTGCAACCAAATTGTGTAAAGGAATATGGATAGTGGATGGTTGCTTTCTTTTCTCTTATATTGTATCGAACCAAAAGAAAGAACTGTTTGTTAGTTGTAATGGAATTTTGATAGTATATAAACATCTGGAAAATTGTTTTCATGGTATTAGTCAAGACAGAGAATAAACAAAGCCCAGAGTAACTTCTAGTACAGTTCCCATGTAGGGAAACTCACCTTCCCGAAGAGTAAAATGTGACATTAAGTGCAGTTTTCAGACATGTATGAAACACAACAGCTCCATTTCTCTCTGAGCCCCTGCTCCCAGCACCTGTGGCCCTGGTCTGAGCACATGGAGCACCTGGGCTCGTCACAGACATCAGCATTTTTTTAACCCTGTGAATTTTAACAGATATAAAACTCTAGCAATGATTTTTATGGAATTGGACAGCTTAGTTAACTGTTAGAATCAATTATAATAACTTTACACTGGACGTTTCAGATTCTGAATAGAAAAAAAGCAGGCTTTTTACTTAATCCACTTCAGGTTAAGCAGTGTTTTTCGGAATGGAAATAGAGCATTTAGGCCAGGCATGGTGACTCACACCTGTAATCCCAGCACTTTGGGAGGCCAAGGCAGGCGGATCACCTGAAATCAGAAGTTCAAGACCAGCCTGGCCAACATGGTGAAACACCATGTCTATTAAAAATACAAAAATTAGCGGGGCGTAGAGGTACGCCCCTGTAATTCCAGCTACTCCGGAGGCTGAGGCACAAGAATCACTTGAACCTAGGCGGTGGAGGTTGCGGTAAGCAGAAATCACGCCATTGCACTCCAGCCTGAGCAACAGAAGACTGTCTCAAAAAAAAAAAGAGCATTTGGTTGGATATGAAATATTAAAACATCCTTTGAATTACAGTGTCCTTTTTTTTTTTTTTTTTTTTTTTTTAAGACAGTCTCTCTCTGTGACCCAGGCTAGAGTGCAATAACATGATCTTGGCTCACTGCAATCTCTGCCTCCTGGGTTCAAGCAATTCTTTTGACTCAGCCTCCCAAGTAGCTGAGATTACAGGTGCACCACCATACCCAGCTTTTTTTTTTTTTGTATTTTTAGTACAGACAGAGTATCACCATGTTGGCCAGGCTGGTCTCGAACTTCTGACCTCAGGTGATCTACCTGTCTCAACCTCCCAAAGTAGGGTGCATCTCCAATGCCCTGGGATTACAAGCGTAGTTCTAAGGTACTGGTCATAGGCATGAGCCACCATGCCCAGCCTGGTTGCTTTTTTAAATAACCTCATAATATATATAGAATCTGATTGATGGATTTTTCATTATGCCTTGTTGAAGAATTTTTGTTGTTAATTTTTGTTGTTAATCTAATTTTCTTTCTTTGATTTCACAAATACTTTTTTTTTTTTTGAGACAGAGTTTCACTCTTGTTACCCAGGCTGGAGTGCAATGGTGCGATCTCGGCTCACCGCAACCTCCGCCTCCTGAGTTCAAGCAATTCTCCTGCCTCAGCCTCCTGAGTAGCTGGGATTACAGGCACGCGCCACCATGTCCAGCTAATGTTTTGTATTTTTAGTAGAGACGGGGTTTCACCATGTTGACCAGGATGGTCTCGATCTCTTGACCTCGTGATCCACCCGCCTCGGCCTCCCAAAGTGCTGGGATTACAGGCTTGAGCCACTGCACCCGGCCTCAATTTCACAAATACTTTTAACCATCTGCTCTCTAATAGGCATTGTTTTAAGCTCTAGGAATACACCAGTAAATAAGGTAGATGGGATCCCTGCTCTCCTAGAGCTGACAATGGGGAGACGGATAGCAAACAAGTAAATTAATAAGAAAATGTGATGTACTGAGAATGAAAACAGGGGTATATAGTGAGTGGTAGGGGCCCTTTAGATTGCATATGCTGGGCAGGCCCCTATAGCACAGCGGCATTTAGGATGACCAAGAAGATGGTCTAAGATGGGGGCAGAGCCTTCTAGGCAGGGGGATCAGTTGTGTAAAGGCTCAAGATTAACAGCTCATTTGCCTGATTTGTTGGGCTTTGAGTGCCAAAGCAGACTCCTTAACTGTCAGATGAAGGATGAGTGCGATCATCTCACTTTGGCACATGAGACATCAGTGCCGTCCTTTTCTTGGCTGTGAAGGCTCCATTGTATGGCTGTGCCTTGATATGTTCAACTAGCACCTGCTCAGGGCTACTTCAGGTGGTGCTACAGTTGATATCCTTGACCATCCATCCTTTTTTTTTTTCTTTTTTTGAAACAGGATCTCACTCTGTCTCCCAGGCCGAAGTGCAGTGGTACAATCATAGCTCACTACGGCCCCGACCTCTTAGGCTCAATTGATCCTTCCACCTCAGCCTCCTGAGCAGCTAGGAGTACAGGTGCATACTTCCATGCCCAGCTAATTTTTGTAGTTTTTTTAGAGATGGAGTCTCTGGGCACCATGTTGCCCAGGCTGGTCTCCAACTCCTGGGCTCAAGCAATGCACCCACCTTAGCCTCCCAAATGCTAGAATTACAGGCATGAGCCACTGTGCCCGGCCAATCCATCTTTTAATAAGCCTGATGTTAAGGCCAGGATCTTCTTGAGACCATGGAGAAATGAGTATTCATAAATAATTTACTGTTTATGTTAACCAAATCTTATATGATAGTCATTTTGTCACTTATTAATAATTTTGCTTTGATTTAAAAAGTGATATTTTGATTGCATTTTTAAAATTCTCATTTTTTTCCTGAAGTGAATTATGCCTTTAAGGCTATAGATTTGTGAATTATGGAAAGCTCAGCAGCTGCAGAGCCCTCTTCTAGTGACAGACAATGGACCCCATCCTCAGCTCCTCTCAGATGGCCATACCAAAGAGGCTGTGCTGTTGAATGCGTCTCTGCTTGAATTAGCCTGAATTAACTATTGGTTTTATTCACTAGTGTTATTTTACTTGGAGTTGGGGAAGAATGGCTGAAAGTTTATGAATCTATGACTTAAACTCCAAGGATTGGTATAGTAGACGTTTCTGAGATAGCTTCTGAAAAATAGGTTACATATCTCTGCTGCTTTGTGGAAAAGAGGCCAAAGTACTGGTCTATGATGGGAACCGCTTGAGTGGCTTGTTCTGAAGTTGACCATTCTGATCACTCTTTAGTAGTGAGAAAACTTCCCCTGTGAGGTACAGGCTCTTGTACTTCATTAAAAGAGACTCTCTCTGGACTAAGAAGCAAATAAACTCCCTCTCTGGACCTCTCTCCTGTTGGAGTACGTGTGTGTGTGTGTGTGTGTGTGTGTGTGTGGTATTTTTACCAAGCGTATCTCCAAAGCACCTTGGTCTTCATCAGCAAAGACCTATACCTGGGCATTTGGGGGATGCAGTGGCTTGTCTTCTTTTTGCTTTTTGGCAGAAACATGATCTCACTGTGTTGTATGGGCTGCTCTCAAACTCTTGGCCTCAAGCAATTCTCCTGCCTCAGTCTCCAGTGCGCTGGGATTACAAGCGTAGTTCTAGGGTACTGGCCAAGTTCTAGGACCTAGTCCCAGACCTGCAGAGTCAGGAACTCAGGCAGTGAGGCCAGCCATGAGCTTTTGCTGTTTTTTTTTTTTTTTTTTTTTTTTTTTGAGATGGAGTCTTGCTCTGTCACCCAGACTGGAGTGCAGCGGTGTGATCTCAACTCATTGCAACTGCCACCTCCCAGGTTCAAGTGATTCTCCTGCCTCAGCCTCCCAAGTACCTGGGACTACAGGTGCATGCCACCATCCCCAGCTAATTTTTTGCATTTTTAGTAGAGACAGGGTTTCACCATGTTAGCCAGGCTGGTCTCAATCTCCTGACCTCGTGATCCGCCTGCCTTGGCCTCCCAAAGTGCTGGGGTTACAGGCATGAGCCACCGCGTCTGGCTGCCATATGCAGTTTTAAGTCATTACTGTTTTTTGAGACAGGGTGTTGCTCTGTTGTCCAGGCTAGGGTACAGTGGCATGATCATAGCTCACTGTAGCCTTGAACTCCTGGCCTTAAGCCATCTTCTCTCAGCCTCCCAAGTAGCTGGGATGGCAGGTATGCATCATGGCTAATTTTTTAATTCTTTGTAGAGACAGGGTCTCATAATGTTGCCCAGGCTGATCTGAAAGTCTTAGGCTCAAGTGATCCTTCTACTTCAGCCTCCCGAGTAGCTGCAGGTGTGTGCCACCATCCCTGGGTAATTTTTAATGGTTTTTGTAGAGACAGGGGTCCACTAGCTATGTTGTCCACGCTGATCTCAAACTCCTGGGCCTCAGGCAATCCTCCCACCACCTCAGCCTCCCAAAGCACTGGGATTACAGGTGCACAGTGTCTTTCTTACCACCCTTCGTGTGCAGAACCTGGGTGGTGGCCTCTGAGGTTTCCTAACCCAGCAGACATGGCTTGAGGATGTCAAAAGTTTTGTTCCCTCAGTGGCTATATACTTAAGAGTTCCTGCTTGGTGCGAGGCAGAAACCAGAGGCTGGAGGATTCTGTTCTTGGCTGTACAAGCATTTTGGCGGACTATGGTAGCTATTTTGTGTTTGCTGAGAATCTGTTTTCTTTGTTGAGAACTGAAGATAACTAAGTGATGTTCCACTTTGAAATCAGAGAAATGCAAGGAGTAGTATAATCCATTCAGCACCAGGGTTCACAGAGCTCTAGAGATACGTAGAGTGGGAGTGAGGCTATGTAAGAGTCTGAAAAACAGCAGAGGCGATCCAGGCTGTGGTTTCAGTTCCCATTTTGTTTTGGAGGCCAGTTATTTGCTTTGAATGGGGTCTACTGCCCAAGGTTGCTGGGTGCTGCATTTCCCAAGGGCCATGTGTGTTCATTCACCAGTGTGTCCCCAGCACTTTTCACAGGGCCTGCCACACAGTTAGCTTCCAATACATAATTATTATCTGGTCACATTCTTGTATATCACTTTGAGGACTTGGGCTGAACAGAGTTTTTATGTGTTTTGATCCCAAAGTGTCACTTAACTAACCAATTATTATCTTCAAAACACATACAACTCTTGAGTTGTTTCTTACCCTTCTGTTCAGGGTAAGGGGACAGGGACATTTCCATGGGCTCCATGTAGCATTTGATGTTATGAAACCCTGGATTCTGGGAACTCAGGTTCTTTCTGTGAGCTGATGTTTGTGGTTGCCGTTTTCGTAGCGGCCTTGTCCGGGGCGAGGTCTCCACTGCCCTGCTTTGCCTGTCTCCTTCTCCCAGGTACAATTTTGTGATGCTGGCCCTGTCCTCCTCATTCCTGGCGTTATCCTATCTCCTGACCCGTTGGTGTGGCAGCGTGGGCTTCATCTTGGCCAACTGCTTTAACATGGGCATCCGGATCACACAGAGCCTTTGCTTCATCCACCGCTACTACCGAAGGAGCCCCCACAGGCCCCTGGCCGGCCTGCGCCTGTCACCGGTCCTCCTTGGGGCATTTGCCCTCAGCGGTATGGTCACTGCTGTTTCGGAGGTGAGAGTCCCTGAGCCATCACGCCGCATGCTTCTGTAGCTGCCCCGCTGTCCCTCCCACTAGGCCTCCCCTTCCTGCCCTGCCTGAACCCAACTGGACAGGTGTTTGGCTCCCCCGTACCCTCCCCAGGCCTCTAGGGTAGCATCTTTTGATAGATGTGACAAGATAATGTTGCCAGTGGGGAGAGAATGGGCCTGCAGTATGGCTGTCATGCTTTTCATCTGACTTAGAATCCGGAACCATAGCTGCCTTCCCTGACTGGTCCCAGAGGAGGGAGGCACAGACTGAGGAATGGGCACCAACAGTGGTTTCTTTACCCAGGTGTTCCTCTGCTGTGAGCAGGGCTGGCCAGCCAGACTGGCACACATTGCCCTGGGGGCTTTCTGTCTGGGAGCAACGCTTGGGACAGCATTCCTCACGGAGACCAAGCTGGTCCATTTCCTCAGGACTCAGTTAGGTGTGCCCAGACGTACTGACAAAACGACCTGACTCCGGGGGAGCCTGGACACCTGAGATACCTGGACCAGCTATGGGCAGTTCTGGGGGTGGAACACATATCCTGTGTAAGAGCCCCACTGAGGGCTCTGCAGCAGAGTGACAGCAGCCCCGGAGGTGAGGCGCCAGAGGGAGCCACTGCATGAGACACTTGGGTTCATTCAGAATCTGAAATGTAGAGGAGGAGTTTCATTTTTAAGTGAAGGCCAAAAAGCCCTTTAAAAATAATACAGTTTTTTAAAAATCATTTTATAATGATCAGCATTTTCTCTTTCACTAATGTACTCATTCCTTTTGGTGTGATTGGCCTTTGGAGTTGCATACTCCAACAAACTAAGTCTTATTTGTAAATTGTTAATAATCATCTGGCCCAGAAAAAGAGATGCAGCCATTTTACCTTTCACAGGAATATGGAACTTCTGTAAAAGAGAGAGAGAGATGATGTTATGCACCAGATGAAAATGGTGTGGCCCTGGAGTTGTGGTTTTCTGTGTGTCAACACTGTGGTCTGGGTTTTTAGAGAAGGAAAAATGCTACTCAGTGAGAAATTCAAGAAATGAAACTAGGAAGGTTTTCAGATCACATTTCCCAGAGTGAGTTAGGGGGAATCTGGCCTGTCGTGATCACACTGTTCCCTGCTGCCCCAGGTCAGCACATACTTGACCCAGAGCGGGCTCTCAGGATTTATTGATTGAAGGGTGGGTGAAAGCTAGCTGGGGACTCCTGACCTGGCCACCTGCAAGAGGTGGACTTTGAAGCAAACTGTGATCCAGCTGAGCCACTTTGTCTCTGAAGGGAATGCTGCTTTGCAGCTTTCTGTAAGTTCTCACATGGGAATTGCACTGGTGGCAGATAAGGTGTAACAGACGTGCTTTTTTAATCTTCAGAATAAGACAGTCAGGGTGAATTCTATGTGACAAGTATTGCTGAGTCAGGCCCCTCCCGCCGACCCATTATTTCCAGCACTGTTCAAGACAAATGAATTCCAGCCCCAGGGCGAGGGTGGCGGCCGGGGGTCTGGTGCTCCAGGCTACACTGTGAGCCCAGGCGTTCTGCAGCCTGCACCCTGCAGGTGAGATCATGAGCAGTGTTCTGGGGTATAATGTATTTCTTTTTTTTTTTTTTTTTTTTGAGACGGAGTTTCGCTCTTGTTACCCAGGCTGGAGTGCAATGGCACGATCTCGGCTCACCGCAACCTCCGCCTCCTGGGCTCAGGCAATTCCCCTGCCTCAGCCTCCCGAGTAGCTGGGATTACAGGCACGTGCCACCATGCCCAGCTAATTTTTTGTATTTTTAGTAGAGACGGGGTTTCACCATGTTGACCAGGATGGTCTCGATCTCTCGACCTCGTGATCCACCCGCCTCGGCCTCCCAAAGTGCTGGGATTACAGGCTTGAGCCACCGCGCCCGGCCTATAATGTATTTCTTTTTCATTACTGTGTTAATTCCTTTTAGATATGATCATCCTTCAGAACTTCATGCACAAACTATAACTAGGATGTTAATAATCCTCTCATTCAGTGCCCCGAACTTCCTGTGTCTACGCCTAGAGAGAGGGCCAGTAAGGGCAACTCCTATCATACATTAATTTGCATGTATTTAAATCTGCTTGCCCAGAGCCAGTACCCAGGGGCCAAGGATCAAGACCTGTCAGTACCCCAAGACCCCGGCCAGTCACCCTGGCAGGGTTTTATCTACTCAGAGAGAGAACGCTTTGCACTAATTGGGAGAAAAGCAGCTAAATGCAAGGTGTCCTGAGCAATTAGAGGACCTCCAAAAGCGTGGCCTCAGTCATGCCTTCATAGGGCAAGGTCAGGCCAGCTCAGAAAAATGGATGGTCCTGTGGGGTCAGGTGGAGCACACATGGAAGGCAGTCCTCTCTCCCTCCCTCCCATGTTCTTTTTCTGTCCCTGGAGTGCACAGAAAGGGGCCTTCAGTCCTCATGAACTGTTCCTCTACCCTGCAGCTGCTGATCACCCTCCCAGGACCCTGCACCTACCCTGTGCCCACTTGACCCCAGACTTGAGCATGATCCTCATTCTACCTGCCTCAGAATTTTGATAGATGTGACAAGAGAATGTTGCCAGTGGGGAGAGAATGGACCCGTATGTAGTATGGCTGTCATGCCTTTTATCTGACTTAGAAGCTGAAACCATAGCTGCCTTCCCTGGCTGGTCCCAAAGGAGGAAGGCACAGACTGAGGAATGGGTTGCAAGTGAGAACGTGGCTTTCCAGGACCCACTCCAGGCCTTCAAGGTCTGTGTCTCCTGGGAGGAGGGCTCTGAGATTGGCTTTTCCGGCAAGCCCACGTGGCTGTGATGCCACCAAGGTTTGCGTGCCACATTGTCTTCCTTAGTGACAGGCCTGGGACCAGTCGTGCTCACGCCCACGGTGCCTGTTCTCTGCTCCAGGAACACAACTGCTGTTGCACAAGCAGCCTTGTGACTTCTTTAGCCTCTGGGAGCAGGACCCCCCGGATTATGCTTTCTCAGATTGAGAGAGGCTCTGTGTCTGAAGGCAGTGCTCACTGTTTCATCTCTCCCCTGCTGTTCGCCTAGCACTGCTGTCAGGGCCAGCTCCTCTTGAAAGACAGCCAGCTGGGAAGGTAGCCCAGGGCTTCTTCCTGTGTCCTGCTTCCCTGTGTGTAGGGAGAGTCCTGCTCACGGCTGCGTGTTCTCCCAGGACTGGCACCTGCCACCTGGGCTGTCTGCACTTTGACGGCTGGGCCTCTGCCGTTCTCTGCCTCTGGCGCCTCCTGAAGCTCAGCTGGCCAGGCCTCTGGCATTTCCCCTGCTAGACCCTCTAGAGCCACGACTGTTGCCTCAGGAAGTTTGCATACCTGTGGGCCAGCCTGCCTCACTTTACCCAAGCGGATTTGGGGAGCAGAAATCACACTTTTGTCTTTAAATACTACTTAAAATATAGTGAGGCTACTTATCCATGGAAACAAGTCTCTGAGGTACAACCTTTATGAAAGGAAGGAATATCGCTGACTTGCTGTGCTCTTCTGGCCACGTGTGAATGTTGATCATTTCAGATTTGGCTTGGGGTCTCTCAGTGAGAAGCTGCTGCTGTGCTGTTTAATGCTGACCTGACTGCGACTTCTGGAGGTGCTCCTCTGCCCTGTTCCCAGCCACTTCCCAACCTGATTCAAGCAGGGCCCCTCCTTCCTCCTGTCTTTCTTTCTTTCTTTTTCCAGAGACAAGGTCTTAGTCTCTCCTCTCACCCAGGCTGGAGTGCAATGGGTGTCATCATAGCTCACTGTAGCCTCAAACTCCTGAGCTCAAGTGATCCTCCTGCCTCAGCCCCACAAAGTGCTGGGATTCCAGACCAACCATTTTTTTTCTTTAATCATGCATTCCTGTTACTAGTTTCATATCAGTCCCCTGGTTTGAAAAGAAATACAATGTTTTCTTCATATTTTTGTAAAGACTGTTCTTCTTGCATACCCCTTCTCCCTCCAAAAGGAACAAAAATTCTTCAGTTTCATAAGGAGGGTGGGTAAGTCACTTGAGGATGTGAACTTCGGGTATTCCTTAGCTGGAACGTTTCTCCCTCCATTGATGCTGTAGCTGGGACTGGGATTCTTGACTTTGGAAAAGGGACAGTGTCCTGGCCTATGCCACTGAACCTCCTGTCTGGAACTAAAAGGCCTGGTGTCTCCTTTGCTCCTCTCCCTGTCCTGCCTTAAGCTGTGTTTCTCATTGTTTGTGGGACTTTTCTCTCCTATCTTCTCTGTCTGGCCTGGTCTTCGTTTTGTTCATTTTGTATTGTTTTGTTTAGTTTATATATATTTTTGAGATGGAGACTTGCCCTGTCATCAGGCTGGAGGGCAGTAGTGCTATCTCGGCTCACTGCAACCTCTGCCTCCCAGGTTCAAGCAATTCCCCTGCCTCAGCCTCCTGAGAAGCTGGGACTATAGGTACATGCCACCACACCCAGCTAAGTTTTTGTATTTTTAGTAGAGACGGGGTTTCACCATATTGGTCAGAATGGTCTCAATCTCCTGACCTTATGATCCACCCGCCTCAGCCTCCCAGAGTACTGGGATTACAGGTGTGAGCCACTGCACCCGGCCTGTTTTGTTCGTTTTTGTTTTTGTTTTTTGTTAAACAGCCATTCCTTGAGAAGTCAGGACTAGTTTCAGTGCAGAGTAGGGCAAGTGTGTGGTTTCGGGGGCCTAGGACAGCCCCTTCACTCTAGTATCATCCTCGATCAGGTGATAGAATTTCCTTTTACCTGGTTCAAAGGCTGTTATTCCAGAATTAGAGAGGATACTGGAAATTCCAATCCCAGAGAGGACTCAGTAACTCATTCACACTAAGATGTAAAATAACCCCATCAAGATTTATTTCCCTTTTGTTCTCTGGTGGGAGGAAAAAAGAAAAAAAAAAAAAGAATTATATCCCAGGCCAGGCGTGGTGGCTCACGCTTATAATCCTGACACCCTGGGAGACTGAAGTGGGAGGATCGCTTGAGCCCAGGATTTTGAGACCAACATAGGCAACACAGGGAGACCCCATCTCTACAAAAAATTTAAAAATTAGCTGGGCATGGTGGCACACACCTGCAGTTCCCACACGGGAGGCTGAGGTGCAAAGGATTGCTTGAGCCCAGGATTTCAAGGCTGCAGTGAGCATGTTCACACCACTGCTCTCCAACCTTGGTGACAGAGCAAGACCCTGTCTCTAAAAAAAAAAAAAAAAATTATTTCCTGAGCAGCTTTTGATGTTGAGGAAGAGATAGGCAGGAGCTGGGAGCATCTAGAACCTGGATGAGGAGGGGCTCAGGAGAGAGGCTGGGCAGGCCCAGAAGGTAGGAGCTGTGAGTGCTGCTGTGTGGCCTCTGGGATAGATGGAGTTCAGTTCCCAGTGGGAAGTCAAGGGCAGCATGATCCCTGGCCTAGTCTTGGAAGAGCCATGGCTGAAAAGGGGGTGGGGACTATTTGCTTATTTATTTATTTGAGACAGAGACTCGCTCTGTCATCCAGACTGGAGTGCAGTGGCACATTCTTGGCTCACTGCAACCGCCGCCTCCCGGTTTCAAGCAATTCTTGTGCCTCAGTCTCCCAGTAGCTGGAACTACAGGTATGTACTAACATGCCCAGCTAATTTTTGTATTTTTAGTAGGAACAGGGTTTCACCATGTTGGCCAGGATGGTCTAGAACTCCTGACCTCAAGTGATCTGCCCACTTCCACCTCCCAAAGTGCTGGGATTACAGGTGTGAGCCACCTCGCCTGGCCTTCTTCACATATTTACACACCCTTGTGCGTTTTGGGGGCCAGACACCAATGGCAAGTAAGATGGGCATGCAGGGGGCTTGCTAGTGAGAGCGCCCACCGGCAGCTCAGTCCTCAGCACCTTTGGGAGCTGACCCATGGACTTATGAAGCTGCTTGCACAAGGTTCTCAGTGGCCCTAAGGAAGAGTTCTGGAAGGCACACTGGACACTGAGAGGCCTGTGGAGCCTGTCAGAAAGGACCAGATTTGGAAAGAAGATGAGCTAAGGCCCAAGTGTCGGTAGTCCCCTAGAAATTTCTCAAAGACGATGAAACACAGAGAACTAGAAAAAGCAACTGAAGACTGGGTGTGGTGGCTCACACCTGTAATCCCAGCACTTTGGAGGGCCGAGACGGGTAGATCACCTGAGGTCAGGAGTTTGAGACCGGTCTAGCCAACATAGTAAAGCCCCATCTCTACTATAAATACAAAAATTAGCCGGGCATGAAGCAAGGTGCCTGTAATTCCAGCTACTCAGGAGGATGAGGCGGGAGAGTCACTTGAACCCAGGAGGCGAAGGTTGCAGTGAGACGAGATCGTGCCATTGCACTCCAGCCTGGGCAACAGAGCAATACTCTGTCTCAAAAAATAAATAAATAAGAAAAAAAAGAAAAAAGAAAAAGCAACTGAACAAGATCATTACTCTAAAATTATTTACTGAATATTCCACGAGTGTCCGGGAAGTACCTGAGACTTGTGTCTTTGGAAATGAGACCTCTGAGCCCAGCAGATGCAGATGAAAAATTACTTGCTTTACTGTTACTTGCTTACCTGAGTGAATTGGCCCTTAATGTTGTAAATATTTCATTTGCTAACTAAGTTTTAAGGTAGCAGAAAAGGTGTTTCACTTGAAGAATTTGAGGAGAGGGAAGATTCATTGATTTGCATTATCAGTCAGTCCCCAATTACCTTGGCATAATCAGTCCCATTATTTAGTGTTACCCATTTTTAACCAGAACTGTCTAAGTGTATCAGAGCACAATTGGGAAAATGGACTCTTAATATAGTTCAGCCTCCTTTAGGGGCCTAACGAAGGAAGACTTAGAAATACTTCTTAATTATCCTTCAGATGAATAAGTTGCTGTTAGCCCCTGTTCCAAAAGGCAGTCAGTTCTTCACCAGTTGACTTGGCCATCCTTCTTGGGCATTGCGGCTTGAAAGGAAAGTGCTGGCGGTGAGATGTGGAGAATTAGCTCTTTCCTTGCATGTCATAGATCCTCGGCAAAGTAAGCGTGCCCAGAACTCTGTCCCCACCTCTGCAGGCTCCACACACTCAAGTTTGGAGACCCCAGCCCCAGCTTGTGGAACCTTTTGCAGTACATCGCGTCCCACTTTGAAACACAAGCGTACGTAAGGATGACAAGAGTGGTGGCTGCCTGACTGATGTGGTGTATGTTCTGTAGCAACTGGAAAGCATTTGAAAAAGCAATTTTGAAATGTTATATTTTGGAGCTAGTAAATTTTGTTTTCATCTCAGTTATTTCTGAGGGGCCTGAGAGTTAAAGAGCCTGGATGCTGTATCTGTGAGGCCCAATGAACACTGGGCCCTGGGCGCTTAGGAGGGAGGGAAGGGGATGCTGGAAGCAGTGAGGTGGTGCCTGGAGGCTACCTCGCTGTGAGGCTGGCAGGGGCCAAGCTCTGCAGCCGCTCCCGGCCCTCTCTGCTCCTCCTGGCTTCACACTGGGGTGATTCTCATTTTTCCTGGGGCCCAGACAGCAGACCAGCCCTCAGGCTGGTGGGCAGTGAGAGGAGGAGGGCCCAGACATGGGTGCCGCCTACAGGGTAGAGGCCTAGGTGCTTCCACTTGAGGGGGCAGTCTCACCTTTTACTTTCAGCCCCCACCCTCCTCCCTCCTCTTTGCTTCTGAATGCAAACCCCCTGCAGGAGAAATGGAACTGTCTCAGGTCATCTTTATAAGACAGCTACTGTAGATCACAGATCATACAGTAGCCAGTAGCTGGACTGCCCTGGGGGCAGGTGGGCCCCCTGGCCTGAGCAGCATTTGCCTGGTGAAGGCCAGCCAGAGTGGCTCAGTTCATCCTTCATCACCCCTCCCAGGGGAGCCGCACAAGGACCCGTGACATAACAGCTGACTTGTGAAGGAATCTTCTAGACTACCATTTCCCTGTCACATTTCCTTCTCTCTGCCTCCAGTAAATGTGTCCCAATGTTATGACCCTATTGACTCTCTTGTCACAATGTTGACAAAGGGGTTTGGCAGAGGCCACCTGGGTTCACAGTGCTCAGTGGGAAAGACACCTGAAAAATTATCCTTCCCAGTGGCCTCTCACCTTTAATCTCCTCTGCAGCACCCCATCACAGGTTGGGACCTTGGAACAGGCTCAGGCGCTGTCATCGCAGGCAGTGAGCGGTGACTAATGAAGACACAGCTCCATTAGTCACATTGGAGGTGACAACTGAGCAGCATGTTTCTGATTCGTGTCTGGGAGATCCTGACACACTTTCCAATTATATGGAACTAATAGTGTGTGGCTTCCACCTGGCCATGTGGGGTGGGAGAGCAGGGGGAGCCTGCAATGAAAGTGTGACTGTTTGCGGGCAGTGCCAGTTTTGTTCCCAGCTCACCTACTCCTCACTTCTATGCCCTTTCAGTTGAAAATCACAAAAGGTGACACCAGGGGAATGGCATCAGGGGTGCCAGAGGACCGCTTTCAGAAGCCTTTTGTTGTCCACCACTGTTCCCAGGGGAATTAGGAGGATATTCAGAGAGGAGCTGGTGATGTAGGAGCTGGTCCTTTCACCAGGTACAGAAGAAATGTCCAGCGTCACCAGCCTCAGAGCACACTCTTGTCTTCTGTCACTGCAGCCTGGCAGGGCCATGCAGGGAGAACCACAGAGACCCAGAGAATCAGGACATTGCAGCCAGAAGGCACACGGGGCTATTCTCCATACAACAGCCCAACCAAACTAGAGAATGCTGCTAAAATAGCTATCCTTTTTGTCTCCCCTAGGACATTAACACAAGAATTTTATGAACAAACCAGGTTAGCATAGCGCGTTTAATGTGAACTAGAGCTGAAGGTTTCTGTCTTCCCTGCATGGCTTCTGATTCCCCAAGTGGCATCTCTCTAATGACAAGAGAATGTTCTTTGCACGTGTGCAGATGTCGGGCTGTGGGGGGCCACAGAAGAGACAGAGCTACTTGGATTTGTTTCTTTTGTAACTGTGATGGAAACCATGTGGATCTCTGACTGCCCGGTGGGGCTGCTGGGCAGGATGCCCAAACACAGTGGCAACTTGTCTTTGCCCGCTCCCAGCTCTGCCTGCCTCACATCTGCACACAAAGGGCCAAGAGCCAGGCTCTGGGTGGAAGGACCCCAGGGGTGTCCTGTCTTCAGCACTTCTGTCTACACCATGACTGGAGAAACCCACCTGCGCCCATGTCTTTTATTTATTTCCTTTTTTTTTTTTTTTTTTTTTTTTAAGATAGGGTCTTGCTCTGTTGCCCAAGCTGGAGTACAGTAGCACGATCATAGCTCACTGCAGCCCTAATCTCCTGGGCTCAAACAATCCTCCCACCTCAGCCTCTTGAGTACCTGCCTGGCTAATTTTTCTTTTCTTTTTTTTTTTTTTTTTTTAAATTTTTAGTAGAGACAGAGACTCACTATGTTGCCCAGACTGGTCTCAAACTCCTGGGCTCAAGTAATCCTCCCACCTTGGCCTCCCAAAGTGCTGGGATTACAGGCATGAGCCACTGCTCCCGGCCCATTCTTGGTGTTTTTTGTTTGTTTTTTTGAGACAGAGTCTCACTCTGTCACCCAGGCTGGAGTGCAGTGACAAAATTTCAGTTCACTGCAACCTCTGCCTCCCGGGCTCAAGTGACTCTCCTGCCTCAGCCTCCTGAATAGCTGGGATTACAGGTGCCCGGCACCACGCACGGCTAACTTTCTTTTTGTGTGTATATTAGAGACAGGGTTTCATCATTTTGGCCAGCCTGGTCTCAAGCTCCTGTCCTCAAGTGATACTCCCACCTTGGCCTCCCAAAGTGCTGGGATTACAGGTGTGAGCCACCACGCCTGGCCCTGTGTCTGTCGTTTGAAGTACATGAACAGGATTTTGCTTCATGTGTATTTCGTTTTCTGAATGGTACAGCATGTTGCATCCCTGCCTTCTGTTACACCCCCCCACCCAACTGCCCTTCTCAAATTCGTGGGTGACCTTGAACAAGTCTCCCTCACTCCAGCAGTTACAAAGCTCTGAGCAGGTACCAGGTTTGTGTGGCAACACGTTTTATAGGTGTTAGCTGTGAGATCTTCACAACTGAGGCACAGAGAAGTGACTTGATTTTCTCTGAGCCACACAGCTAGGAAGAACATAGCACAGCTGGGGCCAGCCCCTGGACTGTCTGATTCCAGATCCCTCTTTAGCTCTGAGCTAATTTCCTTCCTCTATCATTGTTTTGTTTTGTTTTGTTTTATTTGAGGCAGTCTTGCTCCATCACCTCGGCTGGAGTGCAGTGTTGCGACCTCGGCTCACTGCAACCTCTACCTCCCAGATTCCAGCAATGCTCCTCAGCCTCCTGAGTAGGTGGGATTATAGGCACGTACCACCACACCCAGCTAATTTTTGTGTGTTTAGTAGAGATAGGGTTTCACCATGTTGGTCAGGCTGATCTTGAATTCCTGGCCTCAAGCAACCCACCCACCTCAGCCTCCCAAAGTGCTGGAATGACAGGTGTGAGCCACCACAGCTGGTCAAGTTCCTCCCTCTATTAGACGAGGGGGCTGATCTGCTCTGTGGTGTTGACACGTACCCTGAGAGGACTGCGGGACTCTCCTGCTCATTCCGCAACCAGAGCCCCGCCATTTGTATTTGTTTGGAATGTGGGGGTTTGTTTTAAGAGTTTGAAAGAAGGATTTGTTCTTATTCCCTAAAAAACAGATTTGGCTGGGTGCGGTGGCTCACGCCTGTAATCCAAGCACATTGGAGGCCAAGGTGGGTGGCTCACCTGAGGTCAGGAGTTCAAGACCACCCTGACCAACATGGTGAAACCCCATCTTTAAAAAAAAGAAAAATTAAAAAAAATTTGACACCATGTCAGGTGACTCACACCTGTAATTCCGGCACTTTGGGAGGCTGAGATGGGAGGATCACTTGAGCCCAGGAGTTTGAGACCAGCCTGGGCAACATAGGGAGGCCCTGTTTCTACAAACAGTAAAATAATTAGCCAGGCATGGTAGCATGTGCCAGTGGTTCCAGCTACTCGGGAGGCTGAGGCAGGAAGATCACTGGAGCCCAGGAAGTTGAGGCCGCAGTGAGCCGTGACACACCACTGCACTCCAGGCTGGGTGACAGAGTAAGACTGTTTCAAAAACAAAAGCAAAAAATCCAGCAAGTTTGGGACGCACAGGATTTGATTGTTTTAAATCCATCCCTGACCTTCCATACCTTATGTTTCTCTGCAGTTCCTCCCCTGCCTCAGTCTTCATCCCACCTTAAGGAATTTAAGGCAGTTGTCTTGCACAAACATTGGCATAATAAATACTGGGAGAAAGAAATCTGGCCAGAAAAAAAAATTATGGTCCATTACAAAGAAAAGGTTCTGTATACCCTAGTGTCCTGTCTGTTGGGGTCCCTGACCCTGGTAGCACCACCAAGGTGTCGGAAGGCACCTCACTTTTAGCCTCTTGGGTCTATTTCCTCACTTTGGAACCATGGGCAGGAGATCTTGCCTCTCTGTGCTTCCTCGTCTGTCACCCACCTGACGCAGTCCAGGAAAGATGAAAGGAGAACAGAGATGGGAGGCAAGTTCAGCTCCAAAAGCCTTGGAAACCCCAAGCCACAGCAAGGCTTCCTAGGTGTCCGCTTGACACACATCCGCCCTTCCTTCTTCCGGTCCCCATGCAGAGGTAGTTCTCTCCCGACACCCTGCACCTCACCTCTATGGCTATGCCAGGCTCTGCTCCCCTCCACCCTCACCCCTATCGATCCAGCTTAAAGGCCTGCTGTGGCTGAGCCAGCAAAGGAGGGAGGACGAGGGCATTGTAAATACTCAATTTAATGGCTTTTCCTTCAGCCTCGTTACCTACAGAAGGCACCTGGCCCAGAACGCATGGCATTGATGAACCCTGGTCCCTGTTTCTTTCCCTTGGCTCCGTTGGGCTGGTTCTTATGATGCCCTTGGGAGCCCTGGAGCCAGTGCTGCCCAGGCTTATCCTCACACCTCTCCCCATGCCCCAGCCAGGGAGGCCCTCCCCTGTGTCAGGCCCAGTGGCCCTGTTCTTGTGACCTCCCAGGCTTCTCTGTCACCATCAGGCTCCTCCTCCTATCTTCCAACAGCCCTGTTTTCTTTCTCCCTTGAGAATTGGGCAGGTGTGTGTGGTGAGGCCTGGGGTGGGGTGGGGTGGGACATGTCCAGGGAGGGGTTTGAGGCAGCTGTGGCTTTGCTTCCCCAGGCCTGGTCAATGGACCCAGCTCAGCTATGCTGCCCTACCTTCTTCAAGCTGTGAATCTTTGAGCAAAGTGCTTGATCCCCCCCGTGCCTCAGTTTCCTCATCTAAAAATGGACACAATAGCACTTGCCTCATAGGGTGTAGGAAGGAGTAAGTGAGAGGATGTGGTAAAGCCCCAGGCAGGGGTGTCTAGCTCTAGCCTAGTGGACTTCAGTGAGTGGAATTTTAAATCTGCCAGCGCAGGGCTACAGAAGGACTGTGGATCCCGGGAACGTTTGTTTCCCTACTGCTGCTTCCTCCCACCTAACCCTGGTCCACAGAAATGCATATGGTGGTAGAGCATCTTTTTTTCTTTTCTTTTTTTTTTTTAATTTAATTTTTTTTTTTGAGGCAGAGTTTCGCTCTTGTTACCCAGGCTGGAGTGCAATGGCGCGATCTCAGCTCACCGCAACCTCCGCCTCCTGGGTTCAGGCAATTCTGCCTCAGCCTCTTGGTAGAGCATCTTTTTAAACTCCAGTAGAAATATTCCTTTTCCTTCTCTGGAAAGACGAAGCTGCAGGTGAAGAAGAAATGAAAACTTTTAGGCCCAGCTGGCCCTGCAAGAGATTTGGAGGGTGAGGGTGCTGGGCATGGAGACTGTGCAGAGCCAGGCATCTGGATGTGGATTTGAGGTGTCCTTAGCTTGGGAAACTTGGGTACCAGCCCCAACCCTGCACATGAGTGCCCTTAGTCTCGGCAGTGACGAGGGATTGAGAAAAGGAAATAGAGACACAATAGTAGAATTTACAGCACGGGTCCAGGGGACCAAGCGTGGGAACCGCGTTGGCCCCTAGCTCTGGGCTCCAAACAATTTTATTATGTGCATAATCTCATTGAGCTTACGTGAGTGAAGGGGAGGGGGAAGGGGTGGGGGGGCAGAGAGCATTTGAGATCCTTCTAAGACATGCTAAACTAGTACTCAGAGAAGTATAGCGGATTGGCAGGTGTCTGACCACACCCAGTGCATCCAGGGGCTTTTAACTCCCGAGCATTGAGGACATAGAGCAATTAAAATCACTCCATATTCCGAGAACCTAGGCAGAGCCTGAGGTGTTCCCTGATCTCTGCCCTGCAAGGCTTCTCTCCTTGCCAGCTCCCATCTGCAAAGACCCTCCCGGATCTTGTGAGCAGAAGTCTCCTCCCTTCTCAGAGATCTTTGCATAAACCCTCTTTACAAAGCCCTCATGCAGTCTTCATGTTGAGAAGGCATTCGTGGGACCAGACCAGTATTCCCTGCTCTGCAACCATCCCGAGGTGTTCCTGGTGTTACTGCCCTCAGATGGTCTTTACCTTAGGCCTCCTGTTGCCGCTTGATTTCTAATTAACTGCACCAATAGTATAGTTTAATTACGTGTATAAACTTCAGTGCACTCTGTGCCAAGCAATCTTACTTAGCTAGAATTAACATAGGTCTCCCCCCTGGCCATCTTGACCCACAGGAAACCCAGCGACCAGGCCTGGGGAAGCAACACCACAGCTGCCAGCAAATCCTCGTTCAGACGCACATTCTGCACACCTCCCCAGGACAAGCAGGGATGCTCTAGAAGCTGGTTAAATGACGTCCAGCAATTTCAGACAGCTAGTTGTTTGGATTTCCCTGCAGCCGTAGATTAAGGCAGAAAGCAAAAGGGGTCCTGGCGTCAGGAGAGAAGGTGGCTTTGTCCAGGGAGGGTCGGCTGCTGTGGGCAGTTTCTGAAGAAAGTGGAAAGGTGTGAGTGGGTCCTGCCCCATGTTGGGGCAGCCACAGGCATGAGCTCTCCTGGCCCCTTGGCTTTCCCAGGCCGGGGCCACAGTGGCCCACGAGGACACCCCTGCACCCCCCCATGGCCTTACCCACCAAATGCCAGTGTCTCACCTTGAACCCGCTCTTCGCAGGCTGATCCAGAAACTTGCCGAGTTTTGTTTTGTTGCAAACACCGCTTTTGTTTGTTTCTTTCACTGCACTGGGATGAAGGATGCCAGGTTAAAATTGACTGGTTTCTCCTGGCAGAAGAAGCTTTGAACTTAGGATGCCCAAAGGATGCTGTCTTTTTTTTTTTTTTTTTTTTTTTTTTGACAGAGTCTTGCTCTGCCACCCAGGCTGGTGTGCAGTAGTGTGATCTCAGCTCACTGCAACCTCTGATTCTCCTGCCTCAGCCTCTCAAGTAACTGGGATTAGAGGTGTCCACCCCCATGCCTAGCTAATTTCTGTATTTTTATTAGAGATGGGGTTTTGCCGTGTTGGCCACGCTGGCCTCAACTCCTGACCTCAGGTGATCCGTTTGCCTCAGCCTCCCACAGTGCTGGGATTACAGGTATGAGCTACCTTGACTTGCCTAGGGTGCTGTCCTGAACACTACTGATAAGATGGAGTTTTTCCAGGAAGGGAAGTGAGTTCTGCCTACACACTTGTAGACGTCAGGGAGATACCGCACGTCTCGGCCCAGCGCTGATCCTGGGGAAGATGTAAGGCCATGGACATTTGGTGTGTGGGTCATACCTGAGTAGTGTGGGTCCGTCAGGCCTTCCTCTTCCTCCTTCTCCTTGTCAGAAACCCATGACCTGAGCGTAGCTGGTTCTGATCCGACACCCCACTGCTGTAGGCCTCCCTCACTTGTATCAGCCTCTGTGGGTCATTCCCCTTAACTCTGCAGGGGCCCTGGTTGCCTTTGCAGCTTGGAGATGATGTTTTACCACATCCCACTGCCCACTGGGCCAGAGGACCTACTATTGACCAATCAACTGAGCTGGAAAGCCCGGAATTGCAGTCTAATCCCAGCCCTGCCTTTGCCTCCTTGTGAGATCCTAGGAGGTGGCTTTGCTTTTTCTCCATCTGCAGAAGGTTCTAATCCCACTGTTGCTCCAGGGCCATTGTAGGGACCAAGGAAAAGTCGGGGTTCAGCAGGTCTTTGAGTGGAATGGGGAGTTGGGGAGCCAGTAGGCCTGTGCATGGCAAGGCTGGAGCTTGGGTCCTGCAGGGGAGCTAGACCAGCACAGAGGTCACAGTGGAGGTTAAAATATTCTCTTTTTTTTGAGACAGGATCTTGATCTGTTGCCTAGGTTGGTGTGCAGTGATGCAGTCATAGCTCACAGCAGCCTCAATCTCCAGGGCTCAGGTGATCCTATAGCCTCAGCCTCTGGAGTAGCTGGGACAACAGGCATGGGCCACCATACCTGCCTAATTTTTTTTCTTAATTATTAGTAGAGATGGGGTCTCACTAGACTGCCCAGGCTAGTCTCACACTCTTGACCCTCCCACCTCGACCACCTAAAGTGCTGAGATTACAGGCGTGAGCCACTGTGCCTGGCCAAGTTTAAAATATCTATACCATGAATTATTTTTCCTGGTAAGTGATTTTATCTCCTGATACTATGTATTTTATGTATTTCTTGCTATTAAATTACAAATTATCCTGAGGACAATGAGTGCCCTGCAGATAGTCACAGAAACACAGGGCCCATGTCCTGCCCCAGGCCAGTCCTGACTGCACATGGGGCAGACCTCTGCCCTGCTCACACTGTCCTGCACAACGTCCTTTTTCACTATGGAATGCCATTGCAGGTTGTTCCCAGCACTTTCTATGCTGTAAACTGTTACAGTGAATGTCCTGACGCAGAAACCTCCAAAAGCCTGGTCTCCTCCATTTTGCCTGGTGATGAACCCTGAGAGTGAACTTCGCTGCCTCTCAGCCCTAGCCTCACCGTCTCCCCCTTAAGGGAGGAAGGGAGCCTTCCTAGGTCCCACTGGGTTGATGACCACCTGGCCTGGAGCCCGAGACTCACACCTGCTGGTGAGTGGGCCAGACCGTTCAGATCTGAAAAGGGGTTTGCACAATGCCAGCTACCCAGTCGAGGGTCTGTATTAATTGTGACAGTGTGGCAACCTGTCACTTGGTCATTCAGCTGACAATCTTTCCCCCTGCAGAGGCCAAGAAGGCCCTGGAGGAACAGTAGACCTTGGTATCCCTGCTGAGCACAAGCCAGCAATGAGGACCTGGCCCCCCCAGGCTCCACCGCGTCCTCAGCCACAGACAGATGAGTGCCCCAGGCTCAGCCGCTGGGAATGTGTGCCTGTCACAAGTAACTGCTTCCCAACAAGCAATTCCTCTGGGTGTCAGTAAAGTCACTGATGCCCCAGCCCTCCCCTCAGAGAATCTGATTAACCAACCCAGCTGGATGGGGAGCTAGAGAACAAAAGCCACCGAGTAAACAGAAGCAGAACAGCTGAGCAGGGGCTCTTCCGACTTCTCTGGCTCCTTCCTTGGGTGACAGGGCCTCTGTGGGCTAGTGGCTTTGGAAGGTGTTTGCTCAAGGGGCCTCGTCTCCCTCGCCACAGGTACGGGGTGCAGACTCGTATGCTGGAGGCTCATCTTCGTAGCCCACATGGGTGCTTGGGGAAGGTCTTTGAGCTGCCTGGTCCAAGAGTAGAGTCCAAGGTTTTGACAAGGTCACTCCACGCTCGTGCCTGCTGTGTGCTCTGGAACAGACAGGCCCTGGTGTGGGTTCCAGCTCTGCTGTGTCCTTTACTCCATGACCTTGGGCAATTTACTAAACCTCTCAAGCCTCAATGTTTGAGAGATTTTATATTAATCCTACCTGCTTTTATATTTGATTTCTCTTTTGATCAAAACAATACATGTATGGTACATAGTTTTTTGGGGTTTTTTTTGTTTGTTTGTTTGTTTGTTTTTGAGACGGAGTTTCGCTCGTTACCCAGGCTGAAGTGCAATGGCGCGATCTCGGCTCACCACAACCTCCGCCTCCTGGGTTCAGGCAATTCTCCTGCCTCAGCCTCCTGAGTAGCTGGGATTACAGGCATGCGCCACCATGCCCAGCTAATTTTTTGTATTTTTAGTAGAGACGGGGTTTCACCATGTTGACCAGGATGGTCTCGATCTCTTGACCTTGTGATCCACCCACCTCGGCCTCCCAAAGTGCTGGGATTACAGGCTTGAGCCACTGCGCCCGGCCTTAGTACATAGTTTTAAAAGTTGAACAATACCTCAAGCCTGGAAACACTAAGTCCCCACTTCTTGACCCATTGCTTTCTGTTCTTTTAGCTCTTTCATTCTTTTTTTTTTTTTTTTTTTTTTTTTTGAGATGAGGTCTCCCTCTGTTGCCTAGGCTGAGCTGGAGTGCAGTGTGGCACAATCACAGCTCACTGCAGCCTGGGGTCAAGCAATCCTCCCACTTCAGCCTCCTGAGTAGCTGGTACTACAGGTCTTCGCTACCATGCCTGCTTAATGTTAAAATAGTTTGTAGAGACAGGGTCACACTGTGTTGCCCAGGGTGGTCTTGAACTGGCCTCAAGCGATCCTCATGCCTTGGCCCAAATTGTTGGGATTACAGGCATGAGCCATCGCACCCAGCCTCTTTGACCTTTAGAACGTTGACTTCCTACTATGAAAAATGAGCTGATAGCCACCTCTCCACACATTTCCTCCCTATCCTTCCAATGTTATGATTTGGGGTAAGTTGATATTCAGCGTTCATGTGTTTAACACTATGTAAACATTGTTTTCTGCTAAACCAAGTAGTATTCTATTTCCTTTCTGCAATAATTATTTGTTTTTCCTCAAGCTATAATTATCTCTCTTTTTTATTTACTTTTAAATTTGTACTTTATGTTCTTCTCTATAAAATCATAAAAATCTGACCAGATACACCCAGCAGGTATGCTTTCCTTGGAAACATTGCTCTGGGAACCCCTCACAAGTTGTTCTACTCTTACCAACCTATCTCTTGGCCCCTCCCTGCCTTCCCCAGAGTGAAGATACTGAGGCTCAGAGAGTAGTGAGATCTGGGTGGAAATGCAGGCCTGGATAAGGAGGTCCAGTTATACTCAAGGGCCAACCCCCTGCCGAGGATGCTGCAGCCCAGTGAGTCGGCAGCCACACAAATGGGACCATTTGGTGGGTTTAACGTCTGCACTGTGGGGCAGGGACCTCTGGCTCTGAGTGTAGAAGGCAGAGGCAGGTCTCCCTGTCCATCCTGAGTGACCATTCCTGGTAAGATGTCCCATGCTGATTTCCATCCTCCACCCAGGCAGATCAGAGAAAGACCCAGCACCACTATTCTCTGACCACCCCATATGTACTTCCCCTTAAACTTGCTAAGCCAGCCCTACCCAACTCCCAGGCTGAGATCACCTCCCAGGGCCACCAGCACCCCACTCATCATGGATGGGCCACTTTGACTCCAACCCTAGGTCTCATCTCCTCCATCTCGGGGCTGAGCTCTGAGCCTGCTCCCAGCGAGCTCTGCACTGCAAGTGACTTTTTTTTTTTTTTTTTTGAGACAGAGTTTCGCTCTTGTTACCCAGGCTGGAGTGCAATGGCGCAATCTCGGCTCACCGCAACCTCCGCCACCTGGGTTCAGGCAATTCTCCTGCCTCAGCCTCCTGAAGTGACTCTTCACCACTGGTCCGAGGAGGCTATGGTCAGGCTTGGGGAATGCCTGAAGGTTAAGATGATGCTGGGGGTCCCTGGCCAACAACTCCCAGTCTTGGTGGCCCAAGTCCTTAAGGGCAGCACACATTCCTGAAGGGGACAGAGAGAGCCTCCTGAGTCAAGAGCTCTTGCCCAGACACCATAGGCCTCACAACAGAGAGGCGTATGCATTGTCTGAGGCTCCTGGTGACTGCAGTCCAGCCCACAGGGCCCACTCACCACAGAGGATGCCCATGAGAATGTGATCCATGTGTTCCTGCACACCAGAGGCCACAGCTCAATGGGGCTGTGCCGCTGGGCCAGGACTACCCCAGGTGCGTAGGGAGAGGGTGAAGGGTGCATATCCTGTCCTTCAGCCATCAAGACACAAGGGGTGGGTGGGTGTCAGAGGCCCCTGGGAGATGAAAGATGCATAGAGCTCTCCAAATGGCCACATGTTTTCGAAGCAGACAACTCACCAGGATTTCATCTGCAACTCAGATTCAATCCGCTAAGTAGAGAAGAAGAAAGTATGTGGTTGTCATGGCAACACCAAATTGCCCAGGACCAGGTTGGTCTCTAAGTGGGGGAAGGATAGGGAATGGATCCCAGCCTCTGTCTTTGTGGTAGGGATGTTCTGGAGAGCGGGGCAAGGGGTCAGGCCAGACACACACGTGTGGGGCAAGGGGTCAAGCCAGACACACGTGTGGGGCAAGGGGTCAGGCCAGGCAGACGTGTGGGGCAAGGGGTCAGGCTGGACACACATGTTGGGCAAGAGACGTTGCTCCCACTACTGCTGCTCAGGGCTGAGGGCCTGAGCCATGCAGTGTTATATAAAAGGGTGACTTGGGGCCCTCACTCAGGGGCTGGGGCCCAGACCGTTCAAGCGTGCACATTCCAGAGCCAGCCTCTTGCTAAGGGCCAGTTCCCGCTTCTCCCCAAAGGTTAGGCCCACCCCAGAGCAGCTCAGATTTGGTGCCTGCTTCTCTTCCCGCCCCCCAGTCCTAGCTGTTCCTGGCAGAACTTCTGTCTTGAGCTTGGCCATGGATGTGGACACAGCCTGGCACATACCCTGAGTGCAGCCTGAGGGTCAACGGACCCACAGGCTCACCCAGAGAGTGCCAAGCAAAGCTGATACTTCTATTCATAAGCACGCAGTGCTCAGCCTGGCCTCTTCCTCCCCACCAAGAATGAAGCGGAGCCAGCAGTGGGGTTGCTCTGCAATGCAGCCTCTGCCAACCTGGGTCCAGGCCCAGCTAGGTAGATGGTAGGAGAGAGGGCTGCTCAAGTAGGAAGGAGTTGAGCATTGGGACCCTCCCCTGCCCCCCAGACCTGCCTTAGCTCTGTTTCGATTCTGACCATCCAGTGTTCTGGGGCCTCTGGAAAACTTCCTGGCTCCAAGGCCCTCCTGACCAGCGAAGCCTGGCATATCCGTCTCTGTGGTCCCAGGATCTGACCACAGGAGGGCTCCTGGACACCTAATACATGAATAAATGACAGAGTGAAAGAATTAATGAATGGGTGACTTGGGCAGTCAGGACTAGGAGCAGAAGAAATGAAAGAGACCAGGTTGGGAGGGGGATGCTTGTAGGGCCAGGTTTGGGGGAGCCTTAAATGCCAGGCTGAGAGGGGGATATTTATCAGGCTCCCCCACACCCAGCTTCTGCCCTGGCCCTGGGACAACTCCCATCTTCCAGAGGGGCCACTAGGGATCCTGCCAGATGTGGCCCTATCACCTGATCCCCTCTGAGAGAGACAGAAACCCTAGGGCCCATCCCCCAGAGCCTGGCTCACCTGGGCTCTTACAGGGCCTGCCTCGCTGGGGCCCTGAAGACTTAACTGCTTTTGTTTCATGCTCTGTGGGTTTTCCCAGTTGTTCAATTAGTGCTAATTGGAAGCAGGAAGTGTGGGGTGGGCCTGGCCTTGGGCTTCCTGGGGCAGGCTCTACCCTAGAGTTTTGGGGGCTCTCTCGGGTCTGGGTGGGGTTGTTGAGGGCTCCCCGAGCATCCAGTATACTGGCTCTTTGCACAGTGGGGCCTCTGCTTTCCAGAGGGCTCAGGCTGTCACCGGCCACGTCTCACCCCAGGTGCCAGTTGTCCCCAGGGCAGGGCAAGCTCACCCTTTTCACTGCCAAATCCTCACCTGGCACAGAGCTGCCGCTCTTCACAGTTTCCACTCTAAGAACGAAGGGATGATGGGCTCAGGGGTCTGGAGAGAGGTGCACAGGGGCCTCCTGAACCCCTCACTGACCCTTGGTCCCAACCTCAGCCCTCGGCTCCATAAAGGTGAGGAAAGGCCTCATTTATCTGCCTGGCCACACGCGTGTGCTTCCCTTGGGAGACAAAGGGTGCAGAGGCCCTCTGGAGAGGTGGGGCTTCCCCTTAGTTTCCCTCCTCCCCATGTCCCCTGCCCCTCCACTACGGGCGCAGGTGGGAGTGTCCAGAGGCAAAGCCCCTTTTGTGTCAAGCCCCAACCAAGGTCCTCAACTCCTGTCGTGTTCTCCCCATCCACAGACACTGGTGGCAGTCTGAAGGCAGAGGCTGTAATAGGGGAAGCATCGGTGTGGGCACATCGGGGAAGGCCCCTGACTCTAGCCTGGGCAGAGGTCCGTGCCCCACTTGGCTCTCTCTCTGCCGTGTTATGTCAGTCATCGCCCACAGGTGCCCTCAACCTGGGCACTGTCAGGCCTCCTTCGCAGTGGACTGAAACCCTATGACACAGCCTAGGACCACCCAGACCCATGGGCTGGGGGCTCATATCTGGAAGCAGGGCCCCCAGGACTCAAAGGTGCTCAGAGATGAAGATTGCTGGGCGCCAGCTCACGGGATCAGCCTCAGCTTCAGCCCCTGGGAAATGCCTGCTCATTTGCTGTGAGGCAGACACTAGAGCAGGCAGAGTGGACCATGGACTCCTCTGAGGTTCCGGAGCCCTGCAAGGAGAGGCCTGGCCGCCGGCGGCCGCTAGAGGGCAGAACCCTCCTGTGTGTTTCTTACAAAGCGTTGGTGAGCAGATGAGCAGGATGGACAGGAGACAACGGAGCGGCAGCCCGAGAGTGCAGTGACCACAAGGCTGCTAGCAGGGCTCAGCGGAGGCTGCGATGTGTCCAAAAGTCCACTGGACCTTAGACCTTAAATCACCTCCCTGAACCTTTAGGCTTTCACTTTCTGGGAGCCCAGCCCTGAGCCAACAGGGACACAGGGACAGTGCCTGGCTCCTACATTGGCAGAGAATGACAAGTCAGTGTCCCCTTCTTTTTTTAATTTTTTTTTATTTTTTTGAGACGGAGTCTCTCTCTGCCACCCAGGATAGAGTGCTGGAGTGCACTGGCGCAATGTTGGCTCACCACAACCTCCACTTCCTGGATGCAAGCAGTTCTCTGCCTCAGCTTCCTAAGTAGCTGGGATTACAGGCACCCCCCACCACATCCGGCTAAATTTTGTATTTTTAGTAGAGATGGGGTTTCATCATCTTGGCCAGGCTGGTCTTGAACTCCTGACCTCATGATTCACCCACCTCAGCCTCTCAAAGTGCTGGGATTACAGGTGTGAGTCACTGTGTCCCCTTCTTAGAACATTAGTTGTAGAGGAGCCATTAGGAGAGCAGGTCCTCCAGCTTCTTCCAGGTGCAACGAGGAAACAGAGGCAGAGAAGAACTCACCTGACCACACCTATGAGGGAGGTGGGGACGGATATTTCCTGAGACCGAACCATAGCTAGGCACGCACAGCAGCCCTATGAGGTCAGTGCACGTGTTGGGTACTACTTTTGCAGATGAGGAAACTGAGGGTCAGAGAGGCTGTCATTTGGCTGAAGTCCCACAGCAAGGGTGGACCAGGGTTCTTGCCCAGGCAGGATGATGCCGAGCCTGCATGCAGGCTCCCACACAGCCTTATTTAGTTGTTTATTATATCAGAAATATATAGGCCGGGCAAGGTGGCTCACACCTGTGATCCTAGCACTTTGGGAGGCCGAGGTGGGTGGATCACGAGGTCAGGAGTTCAAGACCAAACTGGCCAACATGGTGAAACCCCATCGCTACTAAAAAATACGAAAATTAACTGGACATGGTGGCTCATGCCTGTAATCCCAGCTACTTGGGAGGCTGAGGTAGGAGAACTGCTTGAACCGGGATTCAGTAGGCAGAGGTTGCTGTGAGCAGAGATCACGGCACTGCATACTCCAGGCTAGACTACAGAGCAGGACTCCATCTCAAAAAAGACAAAAATATATAAATATATTTTTACTTTAAAAACATAATACAGAGCTGGGCATGGTGGCTCACACTTGTAATCCCAGCACAGTTCTGGGCTCAGCCAGTCCTCCCACCTTGGCCTCCCAAAGTGCTGGGATTATAGGCATCAGCCACCGTGCCCAGCCTGTTTTGATTTTTTTCAAGAGACAAGGTCTCACTATGTTGCCCACACTGGTTTTGAACTCCTGGGCTCAAGTTATTCTCCTGCTTCTGCTTCCCAAAGTTTTAGGTTTACAGACAAGAACTACCACACCCACCCAGACTTATTTTCTTCTTTATCCCCAACCACTGCAGTTAGATTTGGGTTTGGGTGGGGGCAGGTGGGAGATGGGGAAAGCCCACCTCCAAGCAGGGCAGAAGACATCTAGCCAGCCCCATCTTCCCAAATCTACAGTTAGAGTGCTTCCCAGAGAGCCCGCTCTGTTGAAGGGGCCAGTGAGGCGGAGTCTCTCTCCACGGACACACGGCCTCTCAAAGCCAATCATTTCCTCTTTCCTCTTCAGTCCTTGTAATTGCCACTAACCTGTGCATATACGGGAAACCCACAGGGTTTACCTCATCCCCTGTTGCTGGGCATACAGGCTGGTACAGCCCACTGCAGTGGCCGCCACAGTGCCGGTCTCTGCCAGGCTCTCTACAGAGGTGCTGGGAAGTAGAATTGCTGATCTGAGGGGCAGGGGCTAAGTCACCCTCCAAAAAGCCCGTGCCCACTGCCAGCATAGGGCACTTGCACTAACACTTTGCTAAAACCTCTCTCTTCAATGGGAATTTCTCTCAGTACTTGTGCTTATCTTTTCTTATTGAGTGATCATTTTTATTTCCTCTTTTTTCTTTCCCCCTCACCTTTTTGAATTCTACTTCCTTTTTCTATGAAGAATCTGTTTATATCCTTTCCCCATTTTTCCACTATGTTTTTCATCTTTTCCTTATTGATTTATAGATCTTTATACAGATGCTCTTCAATCTGCTATGGAGTTCCAACCCAATAAACCCTTTACAAGTTATAAACGCTGTAAAATGAAAATGTATTTAATATGCCTGGCCTACTGAATATCATAGCTTAGCCCGGCCTGCTTTAAACATGCCCACAACACTGACGTTACCCTACAGTTGGTCAAAGTCACCTAACACAGCTGGGCACGATGGCCCACACCAGTAATCGCAGCACTTTGGGAGGCTGAGGCAGGCAGATCACTTGAGGTTAGTAGTTCAAGACCAGCCTGGCCAACATCATGAAACCCCATCTCTACTAAAAAGGCAAAAATTAGCCAGGCGTGGTGGCACACACCTGTAGTCACAGCTACTTGGGAGGCTGAGTCAGGAATATCACACGAACCTGGGAGGAGGAGGTTGCAATGAGCTGAGATCACACCACTGCACTCCAGCCTGGGCAACACAGCAAGACTCTATCTCAAAAACAAAAACAAAACAAAACAAAACAAAAAACAAAGTCACCTAACACAAAGCCTGTTTTATAATAAGGTGTTGAATATCTCATGTAATTATCCAATATTGTACTCAAAGTGAAAACCAGAATGGTTGTATGGATACTTGAAGTATTATTTCTACTGAATGTATATGACTTTTGCACCATTGTAAAGTAAAAAAAAATCCTAAATTGGCCGGGAGAGGTGGCTCACACCTCTAATCCCAGCATTTCAGCAGGCCGAGGTGGGAGGATCATGAGGTCGAGAGATTGAGACCATCCTGGCCAACATGGTGAAACCCCATCTCTACTAAACGATACAAAATTTAACTGGGCGTGGTGGCACGCCTATAGTCCCAGCTACTCGGGAGGCTGATGCAGGAGAATTGCTTGAACCCAGGAAGTGGAGGTTGCAGTGAGCCAAGATCACGCCACTGCACTCCAGTGTGGTGCCTAGCGGCAGAGCGAGACTCTGTCTCAAAAAAAAAAAAAAAAATCCTAAATTGAGTCATGCAAGTCAGGGACCATCTGTATATTCTGTATTTAAATCCTTTGTTGTATTTTCTCGCTTCCCTTTGCCCCCTCTGGAGAAGTTGACTCTAGAGGGAGTGCAGGGGACAGGGCCAGGACCGGCCTTTCTGCCTGGCTGCAGCTCTTAGAGGTTATGTTGGAGAATGTCTAACACTGGCTAGGTGGAGAGACCATGGCCAGGCGACTTTTCTGAAAGCCTCTGTTCTGTCACCTGTAAAGTGGGCAGAATACTGCCTACCACTCAGAGTTGTGGTGAGGATTACAGGAACCCACCCATGGACAGGTCATCTGATAAGTGCTGCACACAGCTGAGGTGGACTGGAAGCGGCTGCTGGGCAGGAAGCATACCGTGTTGAGTAGGTGCCTGCTAAACAGTGGTCTCTGTGCCTGTGTCCACGGCCACCTGTGGATATCTGTAAGTCCATGCCTGTTGCTGTGGATCTGCCCAGTGAGTGTGTGTGGGTCCCTTGTGGGGGTCTATCCTGCAGAACCAGTAATCAGAAGTTTAGTGTGGGTGCGGGGCAGTCTGAGGTAGGGCTGATGCTTGGCGGAGGGGAGAAGTGGATGGGCTGAGCTTAGGGAGAAGACACTGCAGGGCTGGCTCACATTGGGTGCAGTTGCAAAGGTCCACTAAGGTCAAGCTCTATCTCCTCTCGCCTCGGATCCCCACAGCAAAGTGTTGGGCTGAGTTTCTCCAGCCAGATTGGCTACAGCTGACTCTCTTGTCCCACTGCTTCCAGGCAGTCCTGGGGTCTCAGAAAAGCCCTTTGTGGGTGACATGTGGTCCCGCCCACTTGAGGGCATGACTTGGCCTTGGCTGTGATCTGCTGAAACTAATAGGAGGTGTATTTATGAGTTGCCGTAAAAGGCACTGACATACTGGTGATAAAAGCCTCCAAAATCATCCTGCTGTAAACTGCCATTTACATGTTTATGACCTGATTCCCCAGCCAGTGGGTTAGATATCCCCATTGTCACTGACTAGGAGGCTCTATTCTCAGCCAGGGACTTGCAGGGTGGGTTGAACAAAGGGAGCCTAATGTGCAGGCCCAGGGCCACTGACGGCTTGTCCTTGCAGCTGCCCCCTCCCAAGAGACTCCTATCGGAGCGTACGCTAGAGGCTTATTTTCTTACTGAGGAGTAACTTACATTTGGTGCACTATACTAACCATGAATGTAAAACACAGCTGAATGACTTTTACATAGATGACACCCATGTAGCCATGACCCTGAGCAAGCTTCCTCACTCTAGGAAATTTCCCTTGTGCCCCTTCCCAGCCAAGCCCAGAAGTAAGCACTGTTCTGACCTCCATCATCAGAGATCAGTTTTGCTGTCCTAGAATTTCACCTGAATGTCATCATACATGTGTTTTCTTCTGTGTGTAGCCTCCTTTCATCAGTATAATGTTTTTTATTTTTACATTTTTTTTTTTGAGACAGAGGCTTGCTCTGTTCCCCTTCCATAGTGCAGTGGTGCCATCATGGCTCACTGCAGCCTCCAACTCCCGGGCTCAAGTGATCCTCCCACCTCAGCCTCCTGGGTTGTAGCTGGGACTATAGGATGCTCCACCATGCCCAGCTAATACTTTCTATACTTTTTTTAATTTAAGAGACAGGGTTTCTCCATGTTGGCCAGGCTGGTCTCAAACTCCCAACCGCGGGTGATCTGCCCACCTTGGCCTCCCAAAGTGCTGGGATTACAGGTATGAGCCACCGTGCCCAGCCAATATGGTGTTTTCCAGATTCCTCCACGCTGCTCTGTGTAACAGTTGTTCACTCTTTTTATTATTGAGTAGTTGTATCCATTGTATGGATGGACAGGCCACACTGGTTTATTTATTCTCCTATTGATGGATATTTGGATTGTTTCCAGTTTGGGGCTACTGTGAATAAAGCTGCTATGAATAGTTCTGTGCACATCTGTGTGTGAACATGTTTTTATTTCTCTTGGGTAAATCTTCAAAGTGGAGTAGCTGCCTCAGAAGGTAAGGGTGTGTGATGTCATAAGAAACTGCCAATGGTTGGACTAGGCGCGGTGGCTCAAGCCTGTAATCCCAGCACTTTGGGAGGCCGAGGCGGGTGGATCACGAGGTCAAGAGATCGAGACCATCCTGGTCAACATGGTGAAACCCCATCTCTACTAAAAATAGAAAAAATTAGCTGGGCATGGTGGCGCGTGCCTGTAATCCCAGCTACTCAGGAGGCTGAGGCAGGAGAATTGCTTGAACCCAGGAGGCAGAGGTTGTGGTGAGCCGAGATCGAGCCATTGCACTCCAGCCTGGGTAACAAGAGCAAAACTCTGTCTCAAAAAAAAAAAAAAGAAAAGAAAGAAAGAAACTGCTAATGACAATGGATGAGCATTCCAGTTGCTCCTCTTCTTTTGAGGTTTCTCTGCCCCAGACCCCAGTTGCCTCAAAGAGCTCACCCATCATCTCATCTGGAGGTGGGCCTGGCTGTGGGGGATGGCAGGCATCTTCCAGGAACCCAAGATCTTGCTGCAAGGGAGAGATCTAGCTGATGCGGGCAGGTACCAGTTACACCCTCAGGGAGTCAGCATGGGAGAAGAGAACTCCATTTGGTAAGCACCAGTTATGAGTTAAGCACCACAATAAGGCTATTATTTATATGCCCTATTTAATCCTCTAGGTGCTGGAGTCTTGCCAGCAATGGCAGACAAAACAGTGCCTGCAGACTGCCCTGCCTCCCCTGCCAAGGCTGCCCATGCCCAGCAGCCCCTCACTGGCCATCATATTAGATCTATCACATGACCCAGCACAAAGGCACTGAGAAGGTCTGTAGAGCTTCTCTTCATCATCCCGTTGCACAGAGCAAGGCCCAGGGAGAGAAGAGACTTTGGCCCATGGTTATAAGCAGAGCTGGAATACAAATCAACTTTTCTGTTCCCAGCTCAGGAGAGAAAATCAGGCCTCCTCTCTTGGAGACAGGCCTTTTCTATGCTCCTGTCTCATCAAACCAACCGTAGGGAGGGCTTTACTTGGCTTTGAGCACTGCTAGGGGGTGCATGTCACAGTCCTGCCTAGTGATAGTACCTAGCCCAGCCAGTGCAGGCACACAGCAGGCAGCAATGAAAGAAAGGAAGACGCTAGGAGCAGTGGCTCACATTTGTAATCCCAGCACTTTGGGAGGCTGATGGGGGACAGGTAGGTCACTTGAGGTCAGGAGTTCAAGACCAGCCTGGTCAACATGGCAAAACCCGTCTCTACTAAAAATATAAAAATTAGCCCAGAATGGTAACGTGCACCTGTAATCCCAGTTATTCAGGAGGCTGAGGCAGGAGAATCACTTGAACCTGGGAGGCGGAGGTTGCAGTGAGCTGAGATCGCACCATTGTACTCCATCCTGGGCGATAGAAAGAGACTCTGGCCGGGTGCGGTGGCTTACGCCTATAATCCCAGCACTTTGGGAGGCCGAGGCGAGTGGATCACGAGGTCAAGAGATCGAGACCATACTGGTCAATATGGTGAAACCCCGTCTTTACTAAACATACAAAAAATTAGCCGAGCACGGTGGCGCGCGCCTGTAGTCCCAGCTACTTGGGAGGCTGAGGCAGGAGAATTGTTTGAACCCAGGAGGTGGAGGTTGCAGTGAGCCAAGATCGTGCCATTGCACTCCAGCCTGGGTAACAAGAGCGAAACTCCGTCTCAAAAAAAAAAAAAAAAAAAGAAAGAAAGAGACTCCATCTCAAAAAAAAAAAAAAAACAAAAGAGGAAGAAAGAAATAATGGATAAGCCAGTGATTTAGCTTGGCTCTGCTGCTTGGGAAAACGTTAGAAAACTCCTCTGAGGCCTGGCCATCTTGTGGGAAGAGCTGAAGCAGTCACTCTTGATGAATCGAACCCCTTTGAGATGCTGAAGGCAGTGGAGAACAAGAAAAAAGGTGGCAGGGGTGGCGCTGGGGGCCCTGGCACCAAGATCTCAGCTCAGGCGATGGCCCAGACCAACTCCAGCTGGCAGGCAAACAGCTGTACAAGGTGTCCCAGAAAGACTGTAAGAACCCGCTGCCCCCCAGCCTTGGTGAGTGACAGGAAAGAGGAGACGCAGCCGCCCGTGGCATTTAAGAAAAAAGGACTAGGCTGGACAAAGTGGCTCATCCCTGTAATCCCAGCACTTTGGGAAGTGGAGATGAGTGGATCACAAGGTCAATAATAGATCAAGACCAGCCTGGCCAACATGGTGAAACACTGTCGTCACTAAAAATACAAAAATTAGCTGGGCATGGTGGTGCATGCCTGTATTCCCAGCTACTCGGGAGGCTGAGGCAGGAGAATCTCTTCAACCCGGGAGGTCAATGTTACAGTGAGTGGAGATTGCGCATTTTGCACTCCAGCCTGGTGACAGAGCAAGATTCCATCTCAAAATGAAAACAAAAAAACTCCCACAAAAGTACAGGCGGCCTGGCATAAGATACCATCCTTCACAGAAATGTTTGCTGATCCCTGATCTAAGCTATCACTACCAGGTTGCAAGAGGGTTTTTTGTTTTGTTTTTTTTGCAACAGTCTCCCTCTGTCGCCCAGGCTGGAGTGCAGCGGCATGATCTTAGGTCACTGCAACCCTCGCCTCCTGGGTTTAAGCAATTCTGGCTCCGCCTCCCGAGTAGCTGGGATTAGAAGTGTATATCGCCATGCCCAGCTAATTTTTTATGTTTTTAGTAGAGATGGAATTTTGCTATGTTGGCCAGGCTGGTCTTAATCCCCTGGCCTCAAGTGATCCACCCGCGTTGGCCTCCCAAAGGGCTGGGATTGAGCTGAGGTGTGAGCTACTGAGCCCAGCATAAAAGTTCTTTTAAAATAAAAGTTTAGCTCTAGGTACAAATTAAGTGATCTACCCAATAGGAAGTTGTGAAATGAGAAGTAATTTTTTTTTTTTTGAGACGGAGTTTCGCTCTTGTTACCCAGGCTGGAGTGCAATGGCGCGATCTCGGCTCACCGCAACCTCCGCCTCCTGGGCTCAGGCAATTCTCCTGCCTCAGCCTCCTAAGTAGCTGGGATTACAGGCATGCACCACCACGCCCAGCTAGTTTTTTATATTTTTAGTAGAGACGGGGTTTCACCATGTTGACCAGGATGGTCTCGATCTTTTCGACCTCGTGTCTTTTTGTATTTCAAATATACTCCAGTAGTATAGAAAAACAGACACATTTTCAATCATATTCATTTCATTAAAATACTATTAGTATTTTTAATATCATAATTGTCTTTACTATCCTTTAATATAATAATATAATTTAATATAATATTTTATGAGGGGCAAAATAATTATACTTCTTTGGCAAACAAAAGTTATTTTAAAATAGTATTTATCTCCTTTTTACCTCTTTCTTTTAACATTTCTATATTTTGTGTTTGACAATGTATGTAATGTTTTCTTAGACTAGTATATATATTAAATAATATTATTTAAGTATTTTGGAAGGCATACACTCATATGGGTACAATATTTTGAAGGTCAGTATAAAAGGGAAATCTTAAATCTCCATCCCCTGAGCATTCTATATGATTGAAATAATGTGATTTACCTTGCAATAAAGGAGTGGTTTAACATTAAAGAAACAAACAGGCCAGGTATGGTAGCTCATGCCTGTAATCCCAGCACTCTGGGAGGCTGAAGTGGGCACATCACCTGAGGTCAGGAGTTCAAGACCAGCTTGGCCAACATGGTGAAACACCATATCTACTAAAAATACAAAAATTTGCCAAGTGTGGTAATTATAGGCACATGCCTGTAATCCTAGTTACTTGGGAGGCTGAGGCAGGAGACTTGCTTAAACCCAAGATGTGGAGGTTACAGTGAGCCAAGATCTCGCCATTGCACTCCAGCCTGGGCTGGACAGAGCAAGACTCCATTTCAAAAAGAAAAAGAAAAAAGAAAAAAAAGGAAATAATCTGATAATCTGATATATGTAGAAATGTGCATGAATCTCAAAAACAAATAGGAAGCTGGACACGGCAGGTCACACTTTTTTTTTTTTTTTTGAGACGGAGTTTCACTCTTGTTACCCAGGCTGGAGTGCAATGGCGCGGTCTCGGCTCACCGCAACCTCCGCCTCCTGGGTTCACGCGATTCTCCTGCCTCAGCCTCCTGAGTAGCTGGGATTACAGGCACGCGCCACCATGCCCAGCTAATTTTTTGTATTTTTAGTAGAGACGGGGTTTCACCATGTTGACCAGGATGGTCTCGATCTCTTGACCTCGTGATCCACCTGCCTCGGCCTCCCAAAGTGCTGAGATTACAGGGGTGAGCCACCGCGCCTGGCTCGACAGGTCACACTTGTAAACTCGGCATTTGGGAGGTTGAGGTGGGAGAATCACTTGAGACTAGAGTTCAAGACCAGCCTGGCAACATGGTGAGATCCTGTTTCTACAAACAATAAGAAAAGATGTGGTGGCACATGCCTGTAGTCCTAGCTACTAAAGAGGCTAAGGCAGGAGGATCACTTGAAGCCAAGAGTTAGAGCAATTATTGCACCTATGAAGTGACATCCTGTCTCAAAACAAAAAACCAGACAGGGCTGGGTGGCTCAAACCTGTAATGCTAGCACTTTGAAAGGCTCGGGCAAGCAGATCACTTGAGGTCAGTAGTTCAAGACCAGCCTGGTCAACATGGTGAAACCTCATCTCTACCGAAAAAAAAAAATTAGCCTAGCATGGTGGCTCACACCTGTAATGGAAGCTACTTGGGAGGCTGAGGCAGGAGAATCACTTGAACTGGAAGACAGAGGTTGCAATGAGCTGAGATGGTGGCACTGCACTCCAGCCTAAGGGACAGAGTGAGCCACTGTCTCGAAAAAACAAAACAAACCAAAAAGAAAAGAAAAAAGCAACCAAACAGAACTGCTACTTGAAGGAGCTGAACAAAAAAATTTTTAAAACAGACATGAGAGAGTATTGCTCGATAATGATTTTTTTTCTTTTTTCTTTTTCTTTTTCTTTTTTTTTTTTGAGGCAAAGTCTCACTCTGTCACCCAGGCTACAGTACTGTGGCACAATCACAGTTCACTGCAGTCTTGACTTCCAGGGTCAAGTGATCCTCCCACCTTAGCCTCCTGAGTAGCTAGGACTACAGGCTTGAGCCACCACACCTGGCTAATTTTTAACATTTCTGTAGAGATGGGGTTTTGCTATGTTGCCCAGGCTAGTCTCAAACTCCTGGTCTCAATCAATCCTCCCGCCTCAGTCTCCTAAAGTGCTGGGATTATAGGCATGAGCCACAGTGCCCAGCCTATGATGAAGTTTTTTTTTTTTTTTTTTGGAGACGGAGTTTCACTCTTGTTACCCAGGCTGGAGTGCAATAGCTCGATCTCGGCTAACCGCAACCTCCGCCTCCTGGGTTCAGGCAATTCTCCTGCCTCAGCCTCCTGAGTAGCTGGGATTACAGGCACACGCCACCATGCCCAGCTAATGTTTTGTATTTTTAGTAGAGACGGGGTTTCACCGTGTTGACCAGGATGGTCTCGATCTCTTGACCTCGTGATCCACCCGCCTCGGCCTCCCAAAGTGCTTGGATTACAGGCGTGAGCCACCACACCCAGCCTGATGAAGTTTTTTAAAAACAGGCAAGGCCGGGCGCGGTGGCTCAAGCCTGTAATCCCAGCACTTTGGGAGGCCGAAGCGGGTGGATCACGAGGTCCAGAGATCGAGACCATCCTGGTCAACACGGTGAAACCCCGTCTCTACTAAAAATACAAAACATTAGCTGGGCATGGTGGCGCGTGCCTGTAATCCCAGCTACTCAGGAGGCTGAGGCAGGAGAATTGCCTGAACTCAGGAGGCGGAGGTTGCGGTGAGCCGAGATCGCGCCATTGCACTCCAGCCTGGGTAACAAGAGCGAAACTCCGTCTCAAAAAAAAAAAACAAAACAAAACAAAACAAAAAAAAACAGGCAAAACGAATCTTGAAACTAAATATTGGAACAGTGTTTGCCTATGAGTGAGGGGAGTCATTAGAAGGCTCTGTATCAGCTAGGCACGGTGGCTCATGCCTGTAATCCTAGCACTTTGGGGAGGCCAAGGCAGGCAGATCACCCAAGGTCAGGAGTTCGAGACCAGCCTGGCCAACCTGGTGTAACCCCATCTACTAAAAATACAAAAATTAGCTGGGCGTGGTGGCATCTGCCTGTAATCCCAGCTATCCAAGAGGCTGAGGCACAATAATTGCTTGAAACCTGGGAGGTGGAAGTTGCAGTAAGCTGAGATCACAACACCGCACTCCAATTTGGGTGACAGAGCAAGGCTCCATTTCAAAAAAAAAAAGAAGGCTCTGTGTCTTCATGGTGGTGGTGGTCACTTGGATTGCACTGTCAGCACTCAGAGAATTGTACATTTATAAAATGGGTGTGCGTGTGTGTGTGTGTGTGTATATATATATATATATATATATATATATATATTTTTTTTTTTTTAAGGCAGAGTCTTGCTCTGCTGCCCAGGCTGGAGTGCAGTGGCACAATCTCTGCTCACTGCAACCTTCACTTCCCAGGTTCAAGCAATTCTCCTGCCTCAGCCTCCGGAGCAGGGTAGCTGGGACTGCAGGTGCCTGCACCCTTCCCGGCTAATTTCTGTATTTTTAGTAGAGATGGGGTTTCACCATGTCGGCCAGGCTGGTCTCAAACTCCCAACCTCAGGGGATCCACCCACCTCGGCCTCTCAAAGTGCTAGGATTACATGCGTAAGCCACTGAGACCAGACCAAAATGGTTATATTTTATTGTATGCAAATTATACCTAAAAAAAAGTATTGCAAAAGAAAATCTCAGCCATGCTAGTGCCTGTAATCCTAGCTCTTTGGGAGGTCAGTGAAGGGCACATCACTTGAGCTTAGGAGTTTGAGACCAACCTAGGCAACATAGTGAGACTCCCATCTCTAAAAAAATAAAAATAAAAAAAATTAGCCAAGCGTGCTGTCACGCACCTATAGTCTCAGATACCTGGGAGGCTGAAGTGGGGGGATCACTTGAGCCTGAGAGATCAAGGCTGCAGTGAGCCATGATTGCACCACTGCACTCCAGCCTGGGTCACAGGGCAAGAGCCTGCCTCTCTCTCTCTCTCTCTCTCTCTCTCTCTCTCTCTCTCTCTCTCACACACACACACACACACACACGCACACACACAGCAACAAAACAACACAACAACAAAAAACACCTCACTGTGTTGGTCAAGCAAAATGCCATCTAGGCCACATTTGTCACAGGGCCTACCAGTTTGTGCCCTCTGTCCTAGTCACTGTATACATTCCTCTTACAATTTCTTTTTTTCTTCTTCTTAGACAAGATCTGGCTATCGCTCAGGCTGGAGTACAGTGACATTATCTCAGCTCACTGAAACCTCTACCTCCTGGGCTCAAGCCATTCTCCCACCTCAGCCTCCCAAGTAGCTGGGACTATAGGTGTGCACCACCACGCCTGACTAATTTTTGTATTCTTTGTAGAGATGACATTTCACCATGTTTCCCAGGCTGGTTTCAAACTCATGAACTCAAGTGATCCACCTGCCTTGGCCTCCCAAAGTGTTGGGATTACAAGCTGGAGCCAAGAAGCCCAGCACTGCATACAATTTGAGATATTAGTCACATGCCATACAATTCACCTTTTTTTTTTTTTTTTGAGACGGAGTTTCGCTCTTGTTACCCAGGCTAGAGTGCAATGGCGCGATCTCGGCTCACCGCAACCTCCGCCTCCTGGGTTCAGGCAATTCTCCTGCCTCAGCCTCCTGAGTAGCTGGGATTACAGGCACGTGCCACCATGCCCAGCTAATTTTTTGTATTTTTAGTAGAGATGGGGTTTCACCGTGTTGACCAGGATGGTCTCGATCTCTCGACCTTGTGATCCACCCGCCTCGGCCTCCCAAAGTGCTGGGATTACAGGCTTGAGCCACCGCGCCCGGCCCAATTCACCTTTTTGAGGTGTACAATTCCGTGGTTTTTGGTATATTCACAGAGTTATGCAATCATCACCGCTATCTAATTTCAGAACATTTCCATCACCTTAAAAAGACACCCCAGCCCAAAGAACTGCTCCGTGTTTTTTCATGTATTGCTGAGTGTCCTTAGTCACTTATTTGGTGCTTGTGACCTCTTTTTTGTGTGTGTCACCAGGTTGGAGTGCAGTGGTGCAATCTTGGCTTACTGCAAACTCTGCCTCCCAGGTTCAAGAGATTTTTCTGCCTTAGCCTTCCCAGTAGCTGGGACTACAGGTGCACACCACCACATACCTGGCTAATTTTTGTATTTTTTTAAGTAGAGACAGGGTTTCACCATGTTGGCCACGATGGTCTTGATCTCCTGACCTTGTGATCCACCCGCCTCAGCCTCCAAAAGTGCTGGGATTACAGGTGTGAGCCACTGTGCCTGGCCCAACTTGTGACCTCTTCTTAGTAGATAAGAGGTTGAAGGTGCAAAATAATTTAAGAAAAATGCATGCTTCAATAACATAAAATTGGAACACTATGTCCATTAATATATTTTCTCCCTATGAATTGGGAAGGGAGGGCTGTGGAGGCAGAGAAGTGCTCTTTAGGGATGAATGGGCAGAGTCCTGGGCTTGTGACACTCAAGGTTAGAAAACAGGGTCAGGCCGGGCGCGGTGGCTCACGCCTGTAATCCCAGCACTTTGGGAGGCCGTGGCGGGTGGATCACGAGGTCAAGAGATCGAGACCATCCTGGTCAACATGGTGAAACCCCGTCTCTACTAAAAATACAAAAAATTAGCTGGGCATGGTGGCTCGTGCCTGTAATCCCAGCTACTCAGGAGGCTGAGGCAGGAGAATTGCCTGAACTCAGGAGGCGGAGGTTGCGGTGAGCCGAGATCGCGCCATTGCACTCCAGCCTGGGCAACAAGAGCGAAACTCCGTCTCAAAAAAAAAAAAAAAAGAAAACGGGGTCAAAAGGACCTGGGCCTCTTCCAGTGTAAGCGACGGAAGAAAAGCAAGCTAAGCGCCTTGGGAAGACAGAGAAAGAAGGGGAGCAATCTTGGGAGGTCTCTGGGAGATGGCTTTGAGGTCAGGACAATTATTTATCATAGTTCTGTTGTGCATTACAGTTTGCAAAGGATGTTTATACACATTTTGTTCTTGGATTCCTAGGACCCAACAAAGTAGGTGGTTTCATCCCCATTTTACAAAGATGAGGAAACTGAGCCCATGGAGGTGAAGAGTCCCCCAGAAGGTCTCATGGAGAAGCAGTGACTAACTCTGAACTTGGCTCCTGCTGTCTACCTCCACTCCTGTTGCTTTTTCCCTGACAACACAGTGTAGCTGGGAGGACATGTGGTGGGCCAGGGTTTGCAGGAGCCAACACATGAAGGGAAGCAGGGCTGGTATTCTGGAGGATGTGTAGCCATGGCCTGTGCTCCCAGGGCAGCAGTGGCCAGCATAGTCCACTGGGTCTCAGCGAAGAGTGGCATGGGGTGAGCAGTGACTCTTCGGTGGGGATCACTTGATCGCTTGGGGAATTAGCCATAGAGAGTCATTATGTGGCTGGTCTCATTTGGACTGACTGAGGGAAGCTGGCTAGTCAGTGGCAATGGAAGGCCACTGATCACTGGTAGCAGGCATGGCTGGCCTGTAGAATTTCATTCAGTTCTTCATGGGTTGAAAACAGCATGATGCCCTGGCTGAGGGTTCTGCTAGTCTCCAGGGTCCAGGCCTGGCCCTCAAGTTCATCTAGTACAAGGCCCCAGGTTGATGTCCACCCCCAGAGAGCAGACCTGCTTTGTGGTAGCAGCCAAGGCTTCAGGGCACAGGGGGCTCATATAGAACGGTTGAACACTAACCCCTTGGTCAATAATGAGGGGGGTTACCACCCCTACCCCATGAAGCCAGCAGGAAGTGGAGACTAAGCTGGGAATGGCCAGGATGCCCGCTGGGTGTGCCAGCCTCTGGTCTTGGATGCTGCCCATTGATTAGCCACCCTCTTGTCCTCCCACAGCCTCTTGGGAAAAGGGCTAGCTTCAAAGTTATGAAGACATACATGTCTTTGCACTCAAGGGGACTGATGCCTATCTGGGATTAGAGAAGGGGACAGAACCCAGCTAAATAATAAATGCAGGTATAAATTAGATATATCACCACTGGGGAGAGAGAGAACCTGTTTAGATGGGGTGTGCAGGAAAAGCCTCTCTGAGGAGACCATCTTGTTAAGCAGATACTGGAACAATAAGGTGTCACCTATGTAAAAGTGGGTACAGGAAGTGGGATGGAGAGTGTGCCAGGGTCTTGCAGTGGGAAGGACAGTGACATAACCATGAAATGGAAAGGGCACAGGTGCAGCTAAAATACAGCAAGCAAGGCAGGTGAGTGGGGACAGGTGAATGGGACAGGCGAAGGCAGGTGGCCAGGCCACTCTTTTTTTTTTTTTTTTTTTTTTGAGACGGAGTTTTGTTCTTGTCACCCAGGCTGGCATGATCTAGGCTCACTGCAATGTCTGCCCCCCAGGTTCAAGCAATTCTCCTGCCTCAGCCTTCCGAGTAGCTGGAATACCGTGCCCAGCTAATTTTTGTATTTTTAGTAGGGATAGGGTTTCGCCATGTTGGCCAGGCTGGTCTGGAATTCCTGACCTCAGGTGATCCACCCGCCTTGGCCTTCCCTGGTGGGATTACAGGCTTGAGCCACCAAGCCTGGCCTGGGCCAGTCTTATAGGCCAAAGTGAAGCTTTTGGACTTGTGCAAAGTACAATAGGGAACCTTGAGAGGCTTTTCAGCTGGAGTGAGTCATGACCAGAAGTCAGTTTCCTTAAGTTACTCCTTGTTCTGTGCTCTTCTGGAGCTACCTCTTTTGTCAATAACCCCCAACTTGAATTTCCCAGTAGTGTCGCTGTGAAGCTGGCATGCCTGGTTTGTGTCTGAGCTCTGCTTCTCTTAAGGATGACCTGGACGCTCCCAGTTTGCTTTGTCACAGGGAATGTTACGGCCTGTCCTGAAGGGTGTTGCAAGAGATAAAGGAGACTATGTCCAACTGCACATGTGCATTCTTATATCCACATCTGCACAGTGTCTGACACAAGTCAGATGTGCAGACAATTTTTAACTGTCCTTGTGGTTCTTCGTTCTTCCTGTTCCTTAGGGGTCATGAAGGTGAGCACTGGAGAAAGGCTGGAGAGTTTTACAATATTCTTTTTTTTTTTTTTGAGATGGAATCTCACTCTTGTTGTCCAGGCTGGAGTGCAATGGCTTGATCTTGGCTCACTGCAACCTCCGCCTCCCAGGTTCAAGCGATTCTCCTGCCTTAGCCTCCCGAATAGTTGGGATTACAGGCATGCACCACCACACCTGGTGGTGCATTTTATTTTATTTAAAAATAAAATTTTTGTATTTTTAGTAGAGATGGGGTTTCTCCATGTTGGTCATGTTGGTCTCGAACTCTAGACCTTAGGTGATCTGCTCCCCTTAGCCTCCCAAAGTTCTGGGATTACAGGTGTGAGCCACCACACCTGGCCAAGTTTTACAATATTTGAATAAATTGAAAAATAGGACCGGACATGGTGGCCGGCACTTTGGGAGGCCAAGGCAGGTGGATCACTTGAGCCTAGGAGTTCAAGACCAGCCTGGGCAACATGGTAAAACACTGTCTCTAAAAAGATACAAAAATTAGCTTGGCATAGTGGTGCACACCTCTAGTCCCAGCTTCTCGGGGGGCTGAGGTGGGAGGATTGCTTGATCCTGTGAGGTAGAGGCTGCAGTCAGCCATGATTGCACCACTGCACTGCAGCCTGGGCAACAGAAGGAGATCCTGTTTCAAAATAATAATAATAATAAATTATTAACAAGAGCTAACATTTACAAAACATTTACTATGTCCTAGGCATTGAGTTGGTAGGGCCGGTGTTATTCTTATCCCAGTTTTATAGACCAAGACCTGAAGGCCCAGAGGAGAAAGATAACTTGGCAAGGTCACAGGGCTGCTAAGTGTTGAACCTGGATGGTCCATCCTCAAAGCCGTCCTCCTAACCCTTACATTGAGTATCCTAGAATGTGTAGAGACACATAAACCAGTGTGGATATCAACTGATATTCTGAAAAAAGAACTCATGAGGGCATGAGGGGGAATCAATCTTTTTCATATATTATAACCTATTCCAAAGAACCAATATTTACATTCACATGGTATTTGCTGAAACGTAGGTCTACAGAAGGAAATGGAGAATGCAGAAACATACGAATCAAAATCAAGTCTAGCATAAAAGTAGGTTTTACTAAACAAAGAATAAGAAAAGTTTTTTTGTTTGTTTTTTGATACAGAGTCTTGCTCTGTCACCAAGGTTGGTGTCCAGTGGCACAATCATGGCTCACTGCAGCCTAAAACTTCTGGCCTCAAGCGATCCTCCTGCCTTCACCTCCCAAAGTGCTAGGACTACAGGTGTAAGCCACTGCACCTGGTCAATAATTATTTAATAAATGTTAATTGCAGAATTAATAACAACTGATGACAATGGCAGTGCTTTAAGTCCCTATTTTACTACAAATAAATAAAGCAAAATAAAATTGGGACAGATAATCATCAGAGAATGAAATATGAAATGAAATTGTACAAAACTAGCAGAAAAAAAGACTATAGATGGGCAGTGGAAAGCTCACTTTGTCAGCATTGAAGCAATTAAAAAAACCACAAACGATTCACTAGAATGACAGATAGAACACTAGAATAAAGCAAGAAAGAACAATAGGCTAGAAAATATTTGCATCAATGATGACAAAGGAGTAATATCTATTAGTATATTTAATAACTATAATTCACAGAAGGAATGAAGTGAGTAAATATCTGGAAAAACATTCATTTTTGAGTGTTTCATCACCTAACAAATGCTAAGTAACCGTGAACTAGCAACAGACTACTAAAGTAGGGGGGAAATGGCACTCAATATTTATGTGTGTTAAACTCCTTACACTTGTTCCTTGGAAGTGGAAGAATAATTGGGGCAGCTCAGTTCTTTGGGAAAATATGACGCTGCAAGTCAAGACCACCTGGCCATTCCTTTCCACTTCCAGGTATTTGTCCCAAGTGCAGAATTCAAGGATATGTTAGCAAACAACTGTAAATAACCAAAAATATTAGGGGGCTGAGTGAATAGTTAAGAACACTTGCACACCTTAAAAATGGATCATGTGAACCAAAGAAAAAATGGTAGTGAAAGTAACAACAAAAAAGCGGTTTCAAGTGTATAAAGACATGTGGCCGGGCGCGGTGGCTCAAGCCTGTAATCCCAGCACTTTGGGAGGCCGAGGCGGGTGGATCACAAGGTCAAGAGATCGAGACCATCCCGGTCAACATGGTGAAACCCCGTCTCTACTAAAAATACAAAAAATTAGCTGGGTATGGTGGCGCGTGCCTGTAGTCCCAGCTACTCAGGAGGCTGAGGCAGAAGAATTGCCTGAACCCAGGAGGCGGAGGTTGTGGTGAGCCGATATCGTGCCATTGCACTCCAGCCTGGGTAACGAGAGCGAAACTCCGTCTCAAAAAAAAAAAAAAGACATGTATATATATGTGTGTGTGTGCGTACATATATATATGTTTTGTGTAGTGAAAAGTTGCATTTCATTGTAATAATATGGATACTGTATTCTTTTTAGATTTTTCTCTCTCTCTGGTTGTCATATTTACTGTCTTTTCAATGGCGATTAATAAAAACAACTCTGGATTTAAATCCAGCCAGCAGCGTTTGACTTTGAGCAAGCTTTTGAAGTGGGGTATTTCCCAAAGCGGTTGAAGGAGGCGGCCTGAGCTTGCGCCTGGCACATGGTGGGTAACCCAGACTTTCTTCTTGCAGTGGGGGCGCCTCTTCCCTGAAAGGCAGGAGTCATCAGAGCCTTGTCCAAGAAGTCCTTTCAGGGCCTGGGAGTCTGATCGGGAACTCCCTCTGGGAGGGAACTTTCTGGAGCAGGTGGGCGGTTGTGTGTCCCACGGGCACCTGCCCTTGAGAGGAGGGTGCGAGCTCGGGCAACGTAACCGCCCGCGGTCACCTCGGGCTGCGGGGCAGACTTGCAGCGGTCTTCGAGGTTCTGATCCTTCCCGGGGCTCCGAGCTCTTTCGTCCCAATACGCAGCTGTCCTGTGCCCCCTCGCTGCAAGAAGACAAGATTTACAGGGCGCCTCCTGCGGAAGCCTAGGGACATCGGGGGCGCCAAAAGGCCCGAGCCGGACTTCGCAGACAGGGGGGCACTTGGATGTCTTTCCAGGTCTCAGAGGGCGCGCCCGATCCCCGACGTGGGGCAGGCAAACGGGCGCAGCCCCTGCGGCGGCGGCACGCGCGCATCTGGGATCCGGCCACTCCTCGGCTCATGCCATCTTGCCCAAGCCGGTCACGTGCGGGCGACAGCGGCGCGCTTTGCCCGGCCGGTACGCCAGGTCCGACCTGCGGACCCCTCTGGGCTTCCTGCCACAGTGTCCACAACCCGAGGTGAGGCGCGGGGTTCCTTCCCTCCCAGGTCGGGGCCGGGCCAGGACAGGCACTGGGTTCCCGGGGGTGCGTCTCCTCTTCCCGGCCATTCCGCTTGGGGCCACCGCGCCGTCGGGGGCCCGAGGCGCCGCCGCGTGTACTGCGCCACCGCCTCGGGGCCGTCCGCGCCGAGTTGCTGGCTGGGGGTGTGGGTGGCCAGCGGCGCCGGACCCCCAACACACCAGCCCGCGGAGTCCTCGCCTCCCGCGCGGCCCCAGCCGGGAGGGAGCTCGGGCGGGAGCGGGGCGGCCGGGCCCGGGGGTTCCACGGGCGCGGCGCGAGGGGCGCGGGCTGCCGGGAGGACCGCGGAGCTGGGGGTGGGGGGGGCGCGGGCGCATGCGCCCTGCGTCCGTGCCATATTGGAATGAGTCGGAGCGCGGAGCGCCGCCACCGCCGCCTCCGCCGGAGCGCGGGTGGAGGGGGGCGGGGAGAGCTGCTGGCCGCCCCGCTCCGCCGAACCCAGCAGGAAGGAGGGCGCGAGCGGGCGAGCGCGGATAGCGCGAGAGGAAAAAGCGCCCGCGCGGGGGAGCGAAAAGAAAGAAAGAAAGAAAACGAGAGCGAGAGGGGGAAAAGCGAGCGATCGAGCGGGCGCGCGCGCGAAAACTCCCGGCAGGTAAAAAAGCGGGGCCGCCGGCTGGGCCTTCCCGCGCGGCGGCCTGGAGGGGCGGCGGAGGCGCCGGGGCGGGGGACCGCACCGCGTCCCCTTCGAAGCGGCCGCACAACTTTACCAACGGAAAACCGCCGGACGCCGGCGGGCGCGCAGGCTGAGGCGCCAACGGGCGGCGGCGGCGGCGGCGGCACGTTGGGGGCGGGGGCGGGGCAGGGGGAGCGCGGCGCCCGCGCGCGGCCCCGCGGTCCCGCGCGCCGGCCGGCCGGCTGCAGAGGCGCGCCTGGGCGCCTCGCCGCGGCGGAGAGCGGCGGCGGCCGTCAGCCCCTGGCGGGCAGCGCAGCGCAGCGCGCGTCAGCCCGCGGGAGGCGTGAAAGGAAAGTGGCCGGGCGGCGGCAGTGGCTGGCGCCCAAGTTCCCCGGCGCGCCGGGCCCGCCGCGCGCCCATCCCCGCGCGCGCCCTGCGCTCCGCCCGCCGAGCCCCCGCGGACCCGCCCCCCGGGCTCGCTCCGGGCGGGGCGCGAACCCGCAGCTGGGGCCGGGCGCGCGGCCGGTCGGAACTTCGGAGGGCCCGGGCGGCCGCCGCGCGGTGGCGGAGCGTCTAGCGGCCGCCGCAACCGGTGGCTCCCGGCCGCCGTTGTGAAGTGAGCGGGCCTCCTCCGCGCCGTGGCCCGCCGGGCACCGCCGCCCGACCCCGCGCCGGCCCGGGCAGCGCCCGACCTGCCGCCTGGAGGTCCGCGGCCGTTTCGATTTCTGTTCCTAAAGTCGGATTTTGCACGCTGGAAAGGAGACTGTGGAAGGGCGAGCGGCGTCCTGGGAAGCAAGGCCTGCTCTGTGCGGAGCAGAAACGCCTTGTGCGAACAGAAATAAATTCCCGCGGAAAGGATGTACGTTAATGCTAAGTTTTTCACAAGATGTCAGCTGTTCCTATTGGGTCTAAAACTACACCGGCAGGCACAGGTCACCCCCAGAGCTTGTGCTCAAGGAGTTGGGGACGCTCGGGTCAGGTGGTGTTCCCAGCGGGTCGTCCGAAGCAGCACTGGTTGATGGTCCCAAGTGATGTTTTTGAGTTCTGTTAGCAGTGATCTGTGTTTGAGAACCAAGTGAACCTCAAAGAGATTTGAAAGGAAGGTGGATTTTGTCAATTCCCGAGTATGTCTTCTCTTGAACCACATTTTCTAAGATGTCATACTTAATTTTATTGCATCTAGGTAAAATGCCTGAACGTGTAATCATTAGTCAACTGGCTTGAGAGGATGAAGGAAGATGAGTGTGTCCTCATGCGTACACTTTGAGGCCTGTTGACTAGCGTTTTGAGGCATTTATTGAATCGTAGGCCATCGGTAGATCAGGAGTTCAGATTTTTTTGTGACGTCGGAAAAGTAACGGCCTGGTGCGAACGGGAGTGGCCAGAGATCAGGAAACAGTTCTGTTATTACCATTGTTATTGACTAACTGCCTCATCTTGGGTTCTTTTTCTTATCCATTGTAGCTTTGATTTTCCTTACTTGCAACATTAAGATAAACAGATCATTTTTGGGGGGATCCTTTCAGTTGGAAAATTCAGCGGCTTTTTTAACTGAAAGATTCTTAGAAATCACTGTATATTTTGAAAGGTCCTTGCAACGTGTGTCTTTATTAAAATTCATTTGGAAAAAACATCTTGATAGCTAGATCCAGAATGGTTTTATATGATTTATTTGAACAGATTTTTAACAATGTATGTCAATGTGCTTAAAAATTTTGTGTATTTTTTATTGAAGTATAACCTACAGAAAGATCTTAAGGTACAATTCAGTGACTTTTTAATTTTTTATTTATGTTTTTCAAAAATAACCAAAGAGCACCCTGGACTCACAGGAGACTCATCCCCGAGGACGAGCACTCCTCAGGGGGTCCCCTTGCTGCATCCTCACCAGCATCACTGACAGAGTAACCAAGATGCCCAAAACCTCAGTCTTCCTATCCAGGGAGCTCCCTGGGTTCAGAGCCATTTCTCAGCGTGAAGGATGAATGGGTCTGCATCTTCTTGCATCAGTGACTTTTTATATATGTATATGCCCTGATAACCACACTCAGATCAAGATAGGGAACATTTTCAGGCCCTGGATCCTTTCCATTCAGTAAACACATTCCCCCTGCCCAAGGCAACCACGAGCTGACTTCTGTCACCACAGAGGAGTTTTGCCTCAAAATAGGACCCTTCTGAGGGTTAAAGGGGCAATACTAACAAACTAAGGATAGCTTGTATGTAAACTTGGAGTTATGGCCATTTTAGCCATGACCTTTTGCTTATATAATGAATGTTCGGGTTATAATCCAGAATAACTTAAAATTCTGTCCTGAGAGACTTTTTAGAAGGTCACTTTTCAGCAGGGGCATTACTTTGCTGGTTTGGATTTGCAGTTCTTGGGAGGCTTTATGTTCACAAACATGGTATTAATCTATTCCCATTTTTGGAATATAGGTACTATATATTTGTAGACAATAGATTTGAAGAATGAATCATGAATTTCCCAGGAAGTTGTTAGTAGATGAATCAGTTTCTTAATGCCTAGAATTTGCAGGGAAAATTGAATGAAAATTGTTTTTTTAAAGTTAAGTAAGTTAAGGATGTGTGTATAAAGCTTTAACAACCTTTTAAATGACAGCAGTTAACTTGATTTATATATACAGGACAGTCAAATCATTAAAAGTCCAACAATGAAAGCAAAAACAAAAGGTTAACTAAAAATTATGTCAGGTGCAATTAAAAAAAAATCTCAGCGTGACTAAGATACCTTTTTGTATTAGACCTCTGTCTAGGAAGGTGGATTTTTAAATATTCCCCACTGAGGCAAATGCTGCAACAATTTGCATTTCCTTTACTAATGTCGTGTGCCTTTTCTTGTTTCTACTGTAAAGGAGATGGGTTAGATGTTTTAAGTAAATTCTTATTTTGTTAGGTCCTAACAAAGACTTGTGTTTTTTACTACAAAGATATCTGTGTGATAAAAGTTGAGAATGTTCTAAGGCCTGTGGTAGGGATCTATGGGGAATAGTCCAGAAAGTTCAAAGGTTTTCTTTTGTGAAATGATTTCGCTGAGTAATTCTTTCTGTGTGTTAAGTTAGCCAGCTAACTGACCAAATCCAACTATGCTGGATTTGTTCACTCCACTCAAGATTCACAGCCTCATTAGCCAAGAGAGTAATTGATGACTTAGCTATTATTGATACGTTGTTTCTTTGTGTGGCTCTTTTAAGATTTCTTTTATGTGATCAGACTGTTTAATTTAAAATCTCTTGAATCTTTAAGAGATGCAACTAAAGAGATATACAATAAGAAACAAAATATACAACGAAGGGGAATTTCCTTTTTTTCATATGTTTCATTGTAAACTCAGATTTTTTCCTTTAAAAATGATTTGCTGGCTAGGCATGGTGGCTCACACCTATAATCTCAGCACTTTGGGAGGCCAGGCAAGTGGCTCGCTTGAGACCAGGAGTTTGAGACAAGCCTGGACAAAAAGGAAAAGGGAGACCCTGACTCTACAAAAATAAAAAAATTAGCCAGGTGCAGTGGTAGGCACCTGTAGTCCCAGCTCCTCAGGAGGTTGAGATGGGAGGATCCCTTGAGCCCAGGAGTTCACAGTTGCAGTGAGCTGTGATTGCACTGCTGCACTCCAGCCTGGGTGACAGAGTGAGACTGTCTCAAAAAACCAACCAACCAACCCAACATGATTTGCCTATCCATAATCTTACTGTTTCTGTAGGATACTTTTGCTTTCACAGTGATAACTAGACAGGGTTTAGCTGTGGAATGGTGGTGTAGCAGCAGGTATCATTTAGCTCTAAAGTATGTAGAAAAGACGAACTATACAAATTTCATTAGCTTTTTATTATAACTTCATGTTATATTCAAAGTAAGTTAATGAATAAAGTCCAAAAAGCAGAAGGCCATTATTTAGACAGATATTTTGCATTCTTTAGTATTTTTAATGTTACATTTTTTTCCTCATACTTTTCCAAAATTTTGCATTCTGGGATTATTTGGCTGATAACCAATATTTCAGAATAATTACATGAAAATAAAATAATTTGTAATGAGCAAATAATACAACTTCCTTATGGCAAAGTATTTTTCTTTCAGTATATAGTATTTGTTACCTAACTTGGGTATTTTGCATTTGAAAACAATATTTCTAGATATACATAGTTACTAAATGGGATAAAAGTGTCTGGGGATTTTGGTTACCTGGGAGATTTTGAACCATTAGACTTTGGGGAGTGGGATTTTGATAGGAGTCTCCCATTCTTCAAGGGATACTAATCTCATTGGAAAATGATTTAAAATAGAATGTGGTCAGGTTGCTGCAGATTCATGTTTAAACTTTTCAAAAAGGGGAGGAAGAATAAGAACAATGACATGTTATTAATAGAAAAAGTATGACTTCACTGCGTAAGTTTTAATGGTTTGATTGTAAACCTTTTCCTGTAACTTAGAGACACCTGAAAACTTGTATGTAATTATTCTTTCTTTTATTCAAGAGGATGTTTATAACCTTATTTAGCTCTCTAAAATAGCCAGGTGTTGTGGTGCGGACCTGTAGTCGCAGTTCCTCAGGAGGCTAGGCAGGTTAGATCGCTGGAGTTTGGGGATGGAGGTCGCATTGAGCTGTGATCACTCCCCCTTAGCCTGGGTGACATAGTGAGGCCCCGTCTCAAAAAAATAAATAAAAACACAAAAAAATAGTCTGTATATGTGTATTAAATGATGATTTAAGTCCCTGTTGAACTCTGTGGTTTGAGTAGTTGAATAACTTCAGTGAGCCAAGCATGTCATTGTGCAGAGAGAGGCTGTTAGGTGACATTTCTAACATGATGCACAGTGCTGTGTGCATTGGGTCTCTCTCTCTCTCTCTCCTTTTTTTTTTTTTAAACTGGCCTACTGGTCTGGTACATTGGTTCTTTTTCGATGTTTTTGTTTAGTCTAGAGAAAGGTTAATTAGTAAACTGATGTGGGACAGATAGGGTTGTTAAGAGTCAGTATCTGTTTATCTGGGAAAGTTGAGTTCTGTCTAAGATGGTATTTGGAGAGGATCTTAGATGAGAGATGGAAGGTGGTTTGTTGGCAGTTGAAAGTGTGGGACAATCACACATTTGGAATGGCAACATGAGCTGGGATGAGAAATTTAGCAATTACTAAAATGCCTCAGGAGTTTTTCTTGCTGATATTCAATTTAAAGTGTTAACCAACAAGTACTCAGATTTGAATTCCAAATTATTATTTTTTGTACCCTGAAGAGTTTTTAAAAAAGCATTTGAGGTGGCTACTATGGAATATTTGCTCAGCGGTAAGGCTGCCCGTGAGTTGCCACTGGTTGTTCCTTTCTTTTCACAATTTGCTCCCCAGACTAGAGTGTTTTCCTGTCTCTGAGTTTTTTCTAGTGTTCTTATGGATCAGTTCCTCTAAAACATGCTTTTTCTGTGTTAAAAATAGTATATGGTAATTTGGAATTGTAATTTTAAGATACCTTTTGGGCTCATTTTGACTCGCGTCATAAAATAACCCTCTTGGAATAGTTAGATGGTGATCACAACAGTGCGCTTAGCATATTGCCTGTCTACAACGTAGTGATATCTAATGAGGATATAAATTTTTATTATAAAAAATTTTATATTTAACAAATTTGAGTGTCCTGCATATGTATCCTGGAACTTAAAATGAAATCAAATTAAAAAATTTTTAATCAAAAATTAGCCAGGCATGGTGGCAGGTGCCTGTAGTCCCAGCTACTTGGGAGGCTGAGGCAGGAGAATTGATTGAACCCAAGAGGTGGAGGTTGCAGTGAGATGAGATCACGCAACTGCACTCCAGCCTGGGTGACAGAGCGAGAGTCTGTCTCAAAAAAAAAAAAAAAAAAAAAAAAAAGACAAAAACAAATTTATGGTTGTGGTAAGATATATACATATAGTGTGAACTTTACCGTTTTAACCATTTTTACGTGTACAGTTCAGTGGCATTAAGTACATTCACATTATTGTGTAAGCATCAACCACCATCCATCTCTAGAACTTTTTTATCTTCCCATACTGGAACTCTGTACCCATCAGTAATTCCCCATCTGCCCTCCTCCCACCCTAGCAGCCACTGTTCTACTTTCTGTCTTTGTGATTTTGACTATTCTAGGTGCCTTATCAAAGTGGAATGATACAGTGTTTATCCTTTTGTGATTGCCGTATTTCATTTAATATAGTGTCTTTAAGGTTCATCCATGTTGTAGCATGTGTCAGAATTTTTTTTTTTGAGGAAGTAAATTATTTGAGACTTCCACAGCAAGTAAAGTGGAAGTCAGGTCTCAGAATCCTGTTTGCTAGGATTCGTTTACCCCCTTGGAAGAAATCCGTGTGTGCCCAGCAGAGCTGAGAGAACCAGGTACCTTATCCTTAGATACAGCTTGGGCACACTTGCTTATTAGAACAAAAGAGACAGCAGAATGTGACAGCAGAGGGGAAGACAAGGGCAGTATAAAAGCAAAGGTTGCTGGAGTCTGAGGTCTCATTGGGTAAGGACAGAGCTCATGGATCTCAGGAGGTCATCTTACGGTGTGATCACTGACGTTCATCATGTTGACCTGAGTGAAAGCATGTCATCCAGAACAGTTAACCAAAAAAGTTTAGTGTGCTCATAGTTGTAAATAAGGCTTCGCCTATCTGAAAGGCACGGTTATGCAAAGACTCAATCCCCAGCTGTTCTGGTTAGTTGAGGTTTTGCCACATTTGATTCTTGTTTCTGTGTTGATTGAAAACTAGTACTGTAGGTGTTTAATAAGACTTAATGACATATATAATGATACCACATAATTAATGTTTTATATTTTTTTATATGCCACAGTCTGAGGATAATGCTTTATATTTTAAATTTACTATGTCGCTTTAATTCTGTATTTGTGAAATATAGATGTCCATGGTTGGAGAGGAAGCAGGGTTGACAGTTAAGGATTATAGAGAGTTGAGCAGTTACATACTTTCAGAATAGTTAGAGAGATATATTTTCCTTTTATTATTGTGTTCTATTATTATTTTTAATGGCTGTATTTATGTAGTAAATGTGGGATGAGTTTCCTAATACTGTTTGTTACCAGGGGGAGGGTATCTCTTAATTATTCCCCTCTCTTGGTGGCAAGGATGTTTTTGACTTTCTGGAAATCACTGAAGAATTGAGTGAATGTCATGAGGCCTGATTTGTGCCTTATGTTACTATTCAATTCTTATGTTAGTATTCAAATCTAAGAATGGTTAGTTGTTTCCTAGAGTTAGTAGGGCTTTTCTGAAAGTATTAGTTTCTTTGGCATGATGTTGTCTAATAGGGCATAGAGCCACAGTAGTAAAAGTCAGTGGTTAGGGTAGGGGACATTTGTCTAAGCTGGACTCCCTGGGCTCAAGCAGTTCTGCCTCAGCCTCCTGTGTAGCTAGAAATAGAGGTGCATGCCATAGCATCTGGCTAATTTTTTTAAACTTTTTTTTTTTTTTTGAGATGAAGTTTTGCTCTTGTTGCCCAGGCTGGAGTGCAATGGTATGATCTCGGCCACCTCCACCTCCCAGGTTCAAGCGATTCTTCTGCCTCAGCCTTCTGAGTAGCTGATATTACAGGTGCCTGCCACACGCCTGGCTAATTTTTTGTATTTTTAGTAAGAGATAGGGTTTCATCATGTTGGCTAGGCTGGTCTTGAACTCCTGACCTCAGGTGATCCACCCGCCTTGGCCTCCCAAAGTGCTGGAATTACAGGCATGAGCCACTGTGTCAGGTCTTTAAGACATTTTTTTGTAGAGATGGGGGTCTCTCAGTGTTGCCCAGGCTGGTCTCAAACTCCTGGCCTCAAGTGATTCTCTAGCCTCAGCTTCCCAAGTGCTGAAATTGCAGGCATGAGCCACTGTGCCTAGCCTGGTCTTCATTTTTTATCATTGAGCAAAATGAGAAGGGTTGGGTAGTCTAGCTAAAGATAGAAATTTGAGAAACTTTGGGTGTATTATTGTTGTTGTTATAGGCATTTATGATGATATTAAAACATCTGAACCCCTTGACCTCTTAATGTAATTAGTATTTTATTTTAATTTTATTTCTTCTTTTTTTTTTTTTTTTTTGAGACGGAGTTTCACTCTTGTTACCCAGGCTGGAGTGCAGTCGCGCAATCTCGGCTCACCGCAACCTCTGACTCCTGGATTCAAGCAATTCTCCGGCCTCAGCCTCCTGAGTAGCTGGGATTACAGGCACGTGCCACCATGCCCAGCTAATTTTTTGTATTTTTAGTAGAGACGGGGTTTCACCGTGTTGACCAGGATGGTCTCGATCTCTTGACCTCGTGATCCACCCGCCTCGGCCTCCCAAAGTGCTGGGATTACAGGCTTGAGCCACCGCGCCCGGCCTATTTCTTCTTTTAATGTTGGCTTTCCAGTTCTCAATCAAGTTATAGTTGCACTTAAAACATACATAGTTTTCATTATTGCTAATAGGAATAACACCGTATGCAAATTGGGAAACGGGCTTAGATCTTCTCCTAGGCATTATGTACCCAGTTTTCTTGTAAGTATTCAGTTAGGCTCCTCAATCAGCAGAGAAGAGCTTCACATGACTTTCTTTGTTGCCAGGCTCCATTCTCAGGAATGGCTATGACACGGGACGCAGAGGGCTGGGTGAGCTCTTCTGGCCTCCCCTTCTAGGGAGAGTCTCCCATTTCTGCAGCAAGTGCTTGAGGAGGGCTGCGTGATTCCTGCAGTGAGAGACTCAGGGCGGTAAGGCACAACTGCGCCCACCCCAGCTCCTCCTCTAGCCATTGACTTTTACTCCTGTTTTTACCTGTAGACTTTGTGTTTTTGGCTGAGTGCTTTCCGGAATAGTCTGCTGGTGAGATGTTGGGTTCTGGTAATGGTATTCTTTACAGCCTCCTTGAGAGGCTTCCCTGTTCTCCCTGTGCCTTGTCTTTTATTTCATTGTGGCCTTCATTTTCTCCTAGAGTTCCAGCCCCGTCAGGCCTGGACCCACTGTTTAATCCACTTTGTTCCTTCCCTCTTTCCCTTCTGTAGCTCCATAAGCCCCTGCAACCTTCCAGCCAGTGCCTCTCTCTGCTCCTGGGTATAGATTACCTTGGAGGAGAATTCAGGTGCTCTAGACAGCCCTGTCTTGAGGCAGACATTTCTCTCTTTGCTTTCTTCTGTGACCTTTTAAGACCCTCCCTTCTTTCCTTTTGCATCTCTCTCAATGAAGTTGCCCACATTTAGAGTTTGTCTAGCCCCTGTGCTCCCCTAAGATCCCTGCAATCCTGCCCATTGGGCTTCCAAGTTGGATGCCACACTGGCACCTCAGAATCCACAGGTCCAAAATAGAATTTCTCTTTCTACCCCAAAGATTCCAGTCCTCCAGTAGGCCTGTTTTTCTGGGTCTCTTTCTTTACATTGCTCTTCAGCAGTGGTGTTTCCTGTGGAACTTGAGGTCTTATTCTTGAATTACCGACCTCAGACTTAGAGTATACAGTTGTAACTTCTTGGTTTTCAAACGTTTTTAAAGTTGTGGAACCTTCTGTTTAAATGAAATCTTTCTAAAAAGCCCAATAAGTAAAATAAATAAAATGAGAGTCCTCCTAGTGGTCGGGGAGGGGGTGGTGGGCAGGGTGCGAAGGGCCAGCATCCTGTCCTCAGCTGAGTAGTTGGCCCGTTCTCTGCTTCCCTCTCCTCCCAGGCAGGGCTGGCAGCTGGCTCTTAGGGCAGCCTTCCCTGTGGATTCTGCATAAATGGAGCACCCTAGAGTTGCTGTCAGCACTGCTTTGAGGTTATGCTTAAGTTTTAAACCATTTTATCTGTTCTGTACCCCACTTCTTTCCTTTGGAAATTTAAATTTTAATTGTGACTGATAAACGTAAAATTAGTGCCAGTGATGAATCTTGCCAAGGAAGATGAAAGACGCCTTGGAAACAGAGGCTAGGTTGTTTTTATTTTGAGAGAGAGTCTTGCTCTGTTGCCAGGCGCCAGGCCGGAGTGCAGTGGCGAGATCTCAGCTCACTATAACTTCCGCCTCCCAGGTTCAAGCAATTCTCCTGCCTCAGCCTTCCAAGTAGCTGGGACTATAGGCACATGCTACCACGCCCAGCTAATTTTTGTATTTTTAGTAGAGATGGGGTTTCATCATGTTGACCCAGGATGGTTTTTACTCTTGACCTTGTGATCCACCCGCCTCGGCCTCCCAAAGTGCTGGGATTATAGGCGTGAGCCACCTTGCCCAGCCAAAGCTAGATATTAAAGAATCAGCTTTGTCAAATGCTGAGACACTGAAAGTGCTGAAGGGCTTCTTTCAAAATTTACTTATGTCTCTGGCCGGGAGCGGTAGCTCACACCTGTAATCCCAGTATTTTGGGAGGCTGAGGTGGGCAAATCACTTGAGGCCAAGAGTTTGAGACCAACCTGGCCAACACAGTGAAACCCCATCAATTTTAATAAAAAATTATCTGGGCATGGTGGCACATGCCTGTAATACCAGCTACTTGGGAGGCTGGGGCAGGAGAATCACGTAAACCTGGTAGGTGGGGGTTCCAGTGAGATGAGATGGCGCCACTGCACTCCAGCCTGGGCGACAGAGTGAGACTGTTTAAAAAAAAATTTACTTGGCTGGGCGCGGTGGCTCAAGCCTGTAATCCCAGCACTTTGGGAGGCCGAGGCGGGTGGATCACGAGGTCAAGAGATCGAGACCATCCTGGTCAACATGGTGAAACCCCGTCTCTACTAAAAATACAAAAAATTAGCTGGGCATGGTGGTGCGTACCTGTAATCCCAGCTGCTCAGGAGGCTGAGGCAGGAGAATTGCCTGAACCCAGGAGGCGGAGGTTGTGGTGAGCCGAGATCGTGCCATTGCACTCCAGCCTGGGTAACAAGAGCGAAACTCCGTCTCAAAAAAAAAAAAAAAAAATTTACTTAAGTCTCTGCTTGACTGTCTTTCTTGAAATCTGCATTTCTACCAATATGAGCACTTTTAAGATAAACTTTATTTTTACTGTTTTTGTTTTGTTCATTTATTAATATAGTAGGCTTATTTAATCCATAAAACTAAAATCTTTACATATTTACAGTGAAAAATACAAACCTTGTTCTGTTGCTTCCAAATAGTCCCTTTATTTTCCCCACCTCTCTCATCCATCCAGATACACTGTGGCAAAGTAGAACTTTTTAAACAAACTTGATTTTAGTCAGATAAAATCCCACAACTGGCTGAGTAAAGTCCAGACTCCCCAGGAAGGCATGCAGAATCCTTGAAGAGCTCATGCCCAGTCCATTTGTCCAGCTTATTCTCCTCTCCCATGGCCTCCACAGCCTTGCCCACCTACTCTCCTGTAAATCCTTTCCTGCCATGTTCCCTCTGCTTAGGGTGTTCTGCTAAGGCAGTGCTTTCGAAGTGTCAGTCTTGCATGGATCACTGTCACACTTTTTGCTGTATTTGATTACCAAAATTATTTGAAACTAAGTCTTGCTCTGTTGCCCAGACTGGAGTCCTGTGGCTTGATCTTGGCTCCATGGAGCCTCTGCCTCCCAGATTCTAGTGATTCCCTGGCCTCAGCCTCCCAAGTAACTGGGACTACAGGCATGTACCACCATGCCTGGCTAATTTTTTGTATTTTTAATAGCGATGGGGGTTTCTCCATGTTGGCCAGATTGGTCTTGAACTCATGATCTCAAGTGATCTACCCACCTTAGCCTCCCAAAGTACTGGATTTATAGGCCTGAGTCACTATGTCTGGCCCACAATTATTCATTTAATATATTTTAAATTTTTATTTTTTAAATTTATTTTTAATTAATTAACTAATTTTATAGACAGAGTCTTACTTTGTCACCCAGGCTGACATACAGTGGTACGACTTTTGCTCACTGCAATTGCCACCTTGCAGTTCAAGGGATTCTCCTGCCTCAGTCTCCTGAGTAGCTGGGATTACAGACAGGCATGCACCATCAAACCCGGCTAATTTTTGTATTTTTAGGAGAGACGGGATTTTACCATGTTGGTCAGGCTGGTCTCGAACTCCTGACCTCAAATTATCTGCCTGCCTTGGCCTTCCACAGTGCTGGGATTACAGGCATGAGCTGTCGTGCCTGTGTCATTGATGAATCTTGCCAAGGAAAGATTCCTTAACTTAAATTTTTTTTTTTTTTTTTTTTTTTTTAGGCGGAGTTTCGCTCTTGTTACCCAGGCTGGAGTGCAATGGCACGATCTCGGCTCACCGCAACCTCCGCCTCCTGGGTTCAGGCAATTCTCCTGCCTCAGCCTCCTGAGTAGCTGGGATTACAGGCACGCGCCACCATGCCTAGCTAATTTTTTGTATTTTTAGTAGAGACAGGGTTTCACCATGTTGACCAGGACGGTCTTGATCTCTTGACCTCGTGATCCACCCGCCTCGGCCTCCCAAAGTGCTGGGATTACAGGCTTGAGCCACTGCGCCCGGCCAAATGTTTGGGTTTTTTTTTTTTTTTTTTTTTTTTTTTTTTTTTTTTTTTTTTGAGACTGAGTTTCGCTCTCGTTACCCAGGCTGGAGTGCAATGGCGCGATCTCGGCTCACCGCAACCTCCGCCTCCTGGGTTCAGGCAATTCTCCTGCCTCAGCCTCCTGAGTAGCTGGGATTACAGGCACGCGCCACCATGCCCAGCTAATTTTTTGTATTTTTAGTAGAGACGGGGTTTCACCATGTTGACCAGGATGGTCTCGATCTCTTGACCTCGTGATCCACCCGTCTCGGCCTCCCAAAGTGCTGGGATTACAGGCTTGAGCCACCGCGCCCGGCAACTTAAATTTTATGAAGTATTATTGCATTTTAAAAATGTAAAAATGCAATCAAGTAATAATAAATCTAACCAGTTTATTAAAACACATTCCTTCAATAAAATTCTCAGCAAAGTCCTTTGTACTTAAAATTATAAAAAGAAGTACCTGATAATAGATGATATTAAGGAATTGTTGATTCTGTTTTTTAAGGTGTGATAATGCTCTTGTAGTTATACATAAAGGAGAATGTGCTTATTCTTGGGAGATGCAAGCTGAAGAGTTTAGAGGGTGAGGTATGATGTCCTCAGCATTTTCAAATGGCTCATAAAATGTATGCATGTGTGTATAAATCTTTGTGTATATAGAAAAGAAAATGGGGAAATTTGAAATGCTTGAATCTAAGTGGAGAGTATTTGGAATTTTTTCAAAATTTTGATAAAAGTTTATAGTTGTGGGGGATTAAAATGGCTGCAAAAAAAAAAAAAAAAGTTGACATTAACAAATTTTTGGGCTGGGTGCAGTGGCTCACACCTGTAATCCCAGCACTTTGGGAGGCTGAGGTTGGTGAATCACCTGAGGTCAGGAGTTTGAGACCAGCCTGGCCAACATGGTAAAACCTCGTCTCTAATAAAAGTACAAAAATTAGCTGGGCATGGTGGCACGTGCCTGTAATCCCAGCCAATCGACAGGTTGAGGCAGGAGAATCCCTGGAATCTGGGAGGCAGAGGCTGCAGTGAGCCAAGATCGTGCCACTGCAGTCCAGCCTGGGCAACAGAAGGAGACTCCATCTCAAAAACAAAAACAAAAATTTTATTAAAATTTTTTCTTAGAGTCTTGCTCTGTTGCCCAGGCTGGTCTTGAACTCCTGGCCTCAAGTGTTCCTCCTACCTCAGTTTCCCAAAGCACTGGGATTACAGGCATGAGCCATTGCACCTGGCCCATAGAAACTTTAAAAGGCAGAGTCTCTGGTAGGCCCCAAATTTTCTTGTATTCTCTCAGGGGCTTGGGTGTGGGGAATGCTCTCCTAAAGAAATCTCTGCTTGTCCTATAAGGCCCAGGGCTTCTCTGAAGACTTTCCTCCTGGACTCTCTCAGATTGGATTAACCATTCTTGGCTCTGGGCACTCACAGCATTTTACGTATTTCACTCTTATAAATATTACAATTGTAATTATTTGTTCACTGTTTCTCATCTCTACTAGACTATGAGCTCAAGGTCAGAGACGCTGTTTTATTCCTAGTTAGTACCTTGCACACAACTTAGCACAGAGTAGACACTAAATAAATTATAGCTGAATGAAGGCATGGAAGTAATATTGCAACATACTCACTTATAATGTTATTTCTATTTGAAAATGTATTATGTTCTAAACAAGAAATGATTATGTTTAATGAGATCTGATCTCATCTCATCATTTCCAGACTTAGAGCCTGCCAGTGGCTTTCCATAGTAATTAGAATAAAATCCAAACTCCTTATGTGGTCCACAGTACTCTGTTTCTTGTTCCCTGCCCACCTCTACCGCTTTTCCACTTACTTTCTCTCATGAAGGTCTTCTTTTCGTTCCAAGGATATCAAGTGTTTTTTTTTTTTTTTTTTTTTTTTTTTTTGGTGACAGGATCTTACTTTTCACCCAGGCTGGAGTACATGGAGTGCAGTGGTGTGATCACTACAACCTCCGCCTCCTGGGCTCAAGAGATCCTCCCATGTCAGCCTCCCAAGTAGCTGGGACCATAGGCGTGCACCACCACGCTCAGCTGTTTTTTTGTATTTTAGTAGAGATGGGGTTTCGCCATGTTGTCTAGGCTGGTCTCAAACTCCTGAGCTCAAACATTCCAGCTGCCTTGGCCTCTGAAAGTGCTGGGATTACAGCCGTGAGCCATCGTGCCCAGCTGGCCGGACATCAAGTTTGTTACACTTAGTTCCTTTTAATCACAGAGGGTTCTGCTCGGTGAAGCCTTCCCTAGACATCCTTACCTCCATTCCAGAGGCACTTTTTTCTCACCATTGTTTGATTTTTCTTAGTGACACTTTTCACTATATGAAATATTTTATTTTTAGCTCATTTTAATATTTTAATTTTATCATAAAATGCTTTAAAGCCACTCTGTTAAAACCTGTGAACCAATTGTTCCTTGTGGAAGAGATAAACTATACAGCAATGCATTATTGCTTGTGTTCATTTACTATTGTAAACTCTGAAGGCAGGGGCTGTGGCTGTCTTTTAATCACCATGACATCCCTGGTACTGAGAACCTGGCAAATATGTGTATGTAAATGGAAGTATGAATAAATAACCAATTTATAGTGGCCGGGCGCGGTGGCTCAAGCCTGTAATCCCAGCACTTTGGGAGGCCGAGGCGGGTGGATCACGAGGTTGAGAGATTGAGACCATCCTGGTCAACGTGGTGAAACCCCGTCTCTACTAAAAATAAAAAAAATTAGCTGGGCATGGTGGCGTGTGCCTGTAGTCCCAGCTACTCAGGAGGCTGAGGCAGGAGAATTGCTTGAACCCAGAAGGCGGAGGTTGCGGTGAGCCGAGATCGCGCCATTGCACTCCAGCCTGGGTAACAAGAGCGACACACTGTCTCAAAAAAAAATAAAAATAAAAATAACCAATTTATAAATGATTGAGAAAATGTTTTTCCTATCCCTGAACACTTTCTTTTTTTTTTTTTATACAGTGTTAATAGTTTTAGTTCTGAATGTTCAGGATTTTAAAAAATTAGAAACTGGTATTTTGTCATAATTTTGCTGCTTCAGGTATCTATTTTGATGAATGTTTTAAGTTGGGAAAATTCCTTTCCTCATCTTAATTTTTGAAGATCATGTTAACTTACAACTTTTTTTCCCAAGATAACTGAGTATCGTGGGATCCTTGACAAATGCATTTCCATTAGTAAAAATCCAGTTGCAGGGCATTTGCTTTACTTTTTGTGGCAGTCGTTACAAAGAGGCTGTCAGCAGTCTGGTTTTGTGTGGTTGTGGGGTGGGGCAGCTCTACTTCCTTTGCCCTGTGTGACTGATGAGAGCCTGTTGTTATTTGCAGGTGCATGAGCCACAGGTTGAGCTTCAGAATCAAGCCAGTGGAGCCACTTGCCTCCCACCGTTGTTAATGGAATCAGTGCACTTAATGTGGGAGTGCTGATGATGGCTATATCCATATGAGGACCTGAGATCCCCGAAACCAGGAGGAGGCATCTACAGAGTTTGAAGAGGGTTGGACAGGCTTAGGCTGTGCCTGCCATCTCCCTTGCCCCTGCCCCCACATCGTGCTTGGAAATGGAGAAAGATTGGGAATTTGGAAGCTATGGAGGGAGAAACCCTTTGTTTTTTTACTGAGCTGATGCTTGACTGGAGTGAGTTTAGGTAATTTGGATGCTTTAGTAATTCTGAAGTTCTTTGTTTAGAAACAAAATGATCGTATAAAACTGTTGACTCATAAAAAATATGATAAGTATTTCATATTAGCATATAAAATGTAATTGAACTTTAGTCACAGACTTGCTAATATATTTGTATCTTTTAAGTGTTGGTTACAGTGGAGCCAAACATTTAAGGGATTTTGCATTTTTGTTGGAGAAGCAAGTGGATTTTTTTTTAGCATTATGGCCAAATGAAAGTTACTGTAATTTTAAAGAAGGAGGGTGGAAGGGACCTCTCCAAACTCCCAATCCCTTCGCTCTCTCCTGTTTTACTGAATTCAGATTGTGCCACAAAGACTTGAAAAATAGTTAAGAAAAATGAGATTGCCTTTAATAGGCATTACTTTTTTTTCTATTGTTTTATTTTTTAAATCATAATCACAGACTTAAGTACGCTAAAACACTTTATTTGTTTATTTTTGAGACAAACTTTTGCTGTTGTTTAGGCTGGAGTGCAATGGCATGATCTTGGCTCGCTGCAAACTCTGCCTCCTGGGTTCAAGTGATTTTCCTGCCTCAGTCTCCCAAGTAGCTGCGATTACAGGCATGCACCGCCATGCCTGGCTAATTTTTGTGTTTTTAGTAGTAGAGGCAAGGTTTCAACATGTTGGTCAGGCTGGTCTTGAACTCCTGATCTCAGGTTATCCACCCACCTCAGCCTCCCGAAGTGCTGGGAGGACAGGCGTGAGCCACTGCCTCCGGCCTAAAACATTTTAAACAGGGATACATGTACATAGTAAAAAAATTTTTTTGAATATCAGAAAAGAGTATATTTCTTTTTATGGAAACTCTAGTTCCTCAGTCTTTTCTGTAGGCCACTTACTCCCAGTTTCTTTTGTATTTTTACAGAAACATTCTATGTGTGTGAAGCATATATTTCTCCATCCACATTAGAAAAAACTCAAATCGTGGTATATTTTAGACATTGTTTTGTACTTTGCTCTTTTCACTGAAAATATTTTGGATATATTCAAGTATACATAGATCTGCTGCATTCTTTTAATGGTTGCCTAGTAGTTTATTGCATGGATGCACCATAATTTATTTAGTTGTTTCCATATTTGTGTACATTTTGGGTTATTTTTTTTTTTTTTTTTTTTGCTGCTATAAACAGTATCATAGACTAATGATAATTGAATTTGCTTGGATTAAGGAAAGTTTTCTAATACTTAAAGTGGTTTTTTTTTTCCCCGAGTTAGTATATTTGTGGGAGTAAACTGTTCTCCATCCTCCCTGCCCCCAAGATACAGAAGGTAGAGGAACTGGGTGCAGTGGAGTAAGAGGAGTTGGAGGTAGAGAGTCATGGAGAGGTCTCTACCACCCCCATTCTCCCTGCCCTTCACCCACCCCATGTTGCAGAAGTGGTGTCATAGTTAGAATCTCCAGCTGTGTCTTGGGAGACTAAAGCATCTGAAGATGTCTTTAGACTACTGAGGTGTTGACCGTGCTCTTCAAGCCTCAGGCCTGAATGTGTGCTGCTTGTTATGAATTCAGATAGTTTGCTTTTGTATTTTTGTTTTGAGAAAATTGCAGCAGCAAGAATTGATTAACAAACTGTATCTATTTCTGGATTTGGGGGGTATTCTTTTGTACATTGGCAGAAATGCAGCTAAGTTTTTAAAAGTTGATTTTTCCCTGGGCTACTTGGTAAGGAATTTTAAACATGATGCTCCTGTTCTGGTGCAGACTTCTAAAATGACAAATTTCCCATGGATGATGCTTAACAAATTTCTAAAGAAACTGAATTTGGAATCTTGAGGCACTCTGTAGTTGAATCTTCCGTGTTATATATGCCTTTGTAGTCCAAGCTCTTAGTTATTATCCTTCATTAAAAGAATTTCAGAATACCTCTCAGAGCCTATATTTATTCCCCTCCAGTAATGTTCTGCATACTGCCGTATTCTGTAAAATGCTTTCCTAAAAAGTGTGATAGTTCATGCTAGTCTATTCTTTTTTTCCCCCATGGTAGTACATTTCTAGCCCATGACTCTTATGATGTGCTCAGAGGGTGTGCACACTGAGCCAGTGACAGGCAGGCAGGTCCCCTCGGAGAGCACTTGCACACTTCTCTGCAAGGTTTCCCAGCCACTGAGTGCTAGACTGGGCATTTCTGAGTCACATGTTTGTTCTGCTGTGGCGTTCTTTCTACCATTTATTTTGTGTTCTAGCAGGTAATTTTTTTTTTTTTTAAGATGAGCCTTTCTGTGTCCCCCAGACTGGAATGCAGTGGCTATTCACAGATATGATCATCATAGTACATTACAGCCTTCAACTCCTGGGCTCAAGTTATCTTCCCATCTTAGCCTCCCAAGTAGCTGGGACTACTGGTACAGGCATGTACCACCATGCCCAGCTAGTAAGTAGTTTTGACTCATGAAGGCAGACAAAGAGTTGTGACTTGTAGAATTGAATTTGTGACAAAAAAACAGTATCACACTGAATGTCAAAACACAAGTTTTATGGAACTTTAAGGTGCCTTCAAAAAGTGATCTGAGAGCCGGGCGTGGTGGCTCCTGCCTGTAGGAGGCCAAGGTAGGTGAATCGCTTGAGTATAGGAGTTAGAGACCAGCCTGGGCAACGTAACAAAACCCTGTCTCTACAGAAAGTACAAAAATTAGTTGAGTGTGGTGGAATGTACCTGTAGTCTCAGCTACTCGGGTGTTGTGAGACAGGAAGATTACTTGAATCTGACTACAAGTGAACCATGTTTGAGCCACCTGTACTCCAGTCTGGATGACAGAGCAAGATCTTGTCTCAAAAGAAGTGGTCTGAGAAAAGGAAATAACCGTAGAGACCAGCAGGCAATTAGGGTTAATCAAGTTTTTGTACTGCGAAAGGCTTTGCAAACAACCAGGTAACCTGGCAAGTTGGACTATCCAAAGTTTAACCCAGTTATGGTTCCAGTAATGGAAAGCTAGGCTTATGGGAGTTATATATATGCTAGTGCTTATGGTCATCAGCAAGGTCTGATTTTTCACACAAAACAATTTGCATCCTCTGGCATAAATGGGTTAAAGAACAGGAGGAAGAGACAATGACTTGAAAGCATGTTTGAACTTCACAGGATTTTAAGAAGACTGAAGAGGAAGCAAATTTCCTATGGATGATGCCTAACGAGTTACACAAGGACTCTACTTTAGTAACCTTTCTCATTCTTCCATCCATGCCTGTTAAAAAAGGCAGCTGCAACCTGATTGGCTCATGTGCACACTAGGACTTGTCAGAAATAGCTGACTTCTGGGGCAGATGGCAGGCACTGAATCACTGAATTTCCTTCTCTTGTGAAAATAACAGTATTCCTGGAGGCAGAAATGTTATTGCTGTGTTAAAAAGTTGAATTTTCTCATTAGTCAGTTGGAGGTGCCATGATCTGATACCATAGTAGTTCATTTAGCAGACACTAAATAGCTGTGATATGAAGCAATGGTGCCAGGGGTTTAGAGAATGCAAAATTGAGTAAGTTCCTTGGCGTAGAGAAGCTTATAGTACCAGGATAGGAAATAATATACAACTTGTGTTTAAGTGTTGTCAAAAAAATGTAAAGCATCTACTTTGGAAGGTGTTTTGTCAGAGGTGTGGGAATGAGCTAACATTTGTAGGATTTTGTTTTGAGAAAGGACTTTTGTGGGAGTAAAGGGCAAGGAGTTAGTGATTTGTGAATACTTATTCGTATATTAATAGTACATGCATTTGTAGTAAGCTAAACATTTCAGGTTTTAATAGAGGAAACATCTAGTGTAAAATAAGAAAGTAACCCTGAAATTTTTTTTTTTTTTTTTTTTTTTTTTTTTGAGACGGAGTTTTGCTCTTGTTACCCAGGCTGGAGTGCAATGGCGCGATCTCGGCTCACCGCAACCTCCGCCTCCTGGGTTCAGGCAATTCTCCTGCCTCAGCCTCCCGAGTAGCTGGGATTACAGGCACGCGCCACCATGCCCGGCTAATTTTTTGTATTTTTAGTAGAGACGGGGTTTCACCATGTTGACCAGGATGGTCTCGATCTCTTGACCTCGTGATCCACCCGCCTCGGCCTCCCAAAGTGCTGGGATTACAGGCTTGAGCCACCGCGCCCGGCCTGAAATTTTTTTTTAAATCCTTTCCCTATTAGGCACCATGGGTCATGCCTATAATCCTGGCACTTTGGGAGGCCAAAGTGGGAGGATCACTTGAGGCCAGGAGCTTGAGACCAACCTGGGTAACCTACTAGTAAGACCCCACCTCTACAAAAAAATTAAAAAATTAGGCAGGTATAGTGGCACGATTGCGTAGTCCTAGCTACTTGGGAGGCTGAGAGTGGGAGGATTGCTTGAGCCTAGGAGGTTGAGGCTGGAGTAAGCGGTGATTGCACCATTGTACTCCAGCCTCTTCGGGGACAGAGCAAGACCTTGTCTTTAAAAGAAGAAAAAAATCCCTTCTCAAGCCTTTATCTTTCGTGCTGCCTCCTTCTAAAGCTATTGTTTAATTTTGGTGAGGTTCTTGTCAACTCTTTTGAGAGTAGTAGAAGCAGCTAAGAACCAACCACACAGATCTCTGGGCTGTTAAAACTAGGATTGTAGGCAGCCCCACAGGGACCCATCTGTAACTGCAATAAGCAGCTGTGGGGACACAGGGAGGGAGGGCAAACTCTGTTAACTTGTGGCCATGAACATGCAGCTTGGCAGGAATTCCAGCATCTCCTTAAAGGGCCCCAACCTTTATACTTTGTATTCTCTGTTGAGTTCCTCTATTTGCTCTTTAATTGCTAAGGGAGACTTACTATCCTGACTGAGTGCTTATATATGAGTCATTTGCTATCTTGACTTACGGTTTTAATGTGTTTTTAGAATCTTTCCAATACAATAAAATGTTTTTATTATTAACTTTAAAAATTAAACTGATTTTGTTAGAATGCTAGTAAAGGGATCAAAAATTTAGTTCATGTTAACTTACTGGAGAATTTTGGTGGGATAGCCGGTTTTGAAGAGAAGAAGTGCCTATTTTTTTTTTTTTTTTTTTTTTTTTGTGAGACAGAGTTTCGCTCTTGTTACCCAGGCTGGAGTGCAATGGCGCGATCTCGACTCACCGCAACCTCCGCCCCCTGGGTTCAGGCAATTCTCCTGCCTCAGCCTCCTGAGTAGCTGGGATTACAAGCATGCGCCACCATGCCCAGCTAATTTTTTGTATTTTTAGTAGAGACGGGGTTTCACCATGTTGACCAGGATGGTCTCGATCTCTTGACCTTGTGATCCACCCGCCTCGGCCTCCCAAAGTGCTGGGATTACAGGCTTGAGCCACCGCGCCCGGCCCGAGAAGAAGTGCCTTTTTATTCCAGCTTATTACTTTACTGTTTATACTTGTAAGCTGTTACTTGAGACATAAGCATTACTGTGGCAGTTTGCATTTTCATGTAGTAGTGTTTATGGTGTTAATATTTTTTCAGATAATTAATTTTGCTTTTAATAATTTAAAGCTACACTTTCTGTAAAGTGATCAGTTACATTTGGGGGTAGAACTTTTTCTAAAGCAATGTGCTTACATCACTTACCCATCCATTTGGAGGCAATATTAGCTCTTCAAAACACAGCCCAACACTAAGAGCAAGCAAAATCGGTTTTCAAGTGCTGACACTAATTGTTATAAAGCTCCTGCACCAAAGCTGATGTATGGTTCTTAACTGTTTTCCAGGCTATCATGTAGAACAGACACCATCAGCTGGGAGCAAGATGAGTAGAGATTGTTAGGGCTGCCTAGTGGAGGCAGCAGTTAGCAAAGTCCAGCATCATACCTGGGCTGGATATAGTTGCTCTTTAGAGAGGCTACAGTTACCAAGGCAAATAAGAAATGTGTTCAGAAGTCTCTGTTTTAGCCGGGCGCGGTGGCTCAAGCCTGTAATCCCAGCACTTTGGGAGGCTGAGGCGGGCGGATCACGAGGTTGAGAGATAGAGACCATCCTGGTCAACATGGTGAAACCCCATCTCTACTAAAAATACAAAACATTAGCTGGGCATGGTGCGTGCCTGTAATCCCAGCTACTCAGGAGGCTGAGGCAGGAGAATTGCTTGAACCCAGAAGGCGGAGGTTGCGGTGAGCCGAGATCGCGCCATTGCACTCCAACCTGGGTAACAAGAGCGAAACTCCATCTCAAAAAAAAAAAAAGAAGTCGCCGGGCGCGGTGGCTCAAGCCTGTAATCCCAGCACTTTGGGAGGCCGAGGCGGGTGGATCACGAGGTCGAGAGATCGAGACCATCCTGGTCAACATGGTGAAACCCCGTCTCTACTAAAAATACAAAAAATTAGCTGGGCATGGTGGCGCGTGCCTGTAATCCCAGCTACTCAGGAGGCTGAGGCAGGAGAATTGCCTGAGCCCAGGAGGCGGAGGTTGCGGTGAGCCGAGATCGTGCCATTGCACTCCAGCCTGGGTAACAAGAGCGAAACTCCGTCTAAAAAAAAAAAAAAAGAGGTCTCTGTTTTGAGAAGTTAGAGAAATAAAAATATATTCTAGAAATAATTTCATCACAGTATTGAATTTTTTATTGTTGAGACAGGATTCACTCTGTCACCCAGGCTGGAGTGCAGTGCCGTGATCATGGCTCACTGAAGCATCTACCTCCCAGGCCCAAGTGACCTCTCACCTCAGCTTCCCAAGTAGCTGGGACCATAAATGTGCACCACCATGCCTGGCTAATTAAAAAAAAAAATTTAATTAATTAATTAATTAATTTTAATTTTTTAAATTTTTTGTAGATGCCGAGTCTCCCTACTTTGCCCAGGCTGGTCTCGAACTCCAGAATTCAAGTAATCCCCCCACCTCAGTCTCCCAAAGTATTAGGATACAGGCATGAGCCATTGCACATAACCTGAAATATGTATTGGTGCTTGAAGAATGACCAGGCTTCATTTATGTCTGGGCTTTATTACCTTAGTCCAAAAATGAAGGGAAGGGGACTTGCTGATTTTTTCTAGTTCTAAATTTTTTCATTGGCTCTCTAGAAAATTTACATTTTGATAATTATCCTCTTGGAAATACAGTTAAGAAGGTAATGTTTTTTCTATAACTTGATTAGTTTAATAAAAAGTGGATTTATAGGTACTTTTATATTTCTATACTGTTTCTATAATATTTATATAAAAATATTAAACATTTTATAACTGGCACGTTATACATTAGTTTTCCCCTATAATAACTATTGGAGAATGTTAATTTGCAGTTATATAATTATCTTTGGCTAACGCCTTTATATTCTTATATTTGGCTAAATATAAAAATATAAACAATGTAATTGGCTTTAGACAAAGATAATTAAATAATTCTATAATATTCATTGTATTTTTACACCTGGTAGGAGTCCCATCCAAGTTTCTGTTGTATGATTTCCAGTTAGATTCTGGGACCAGCCCCTGACATTTTTTTTTTTTTCCTCGCTCTGGAGCCTAGGCTGGGAGTGCAGTGGTGTGGTCTTGGCTCATTGCAACCTCCACTTCCCAGATCCTGGTTCAAGCAATTCTCCTGCCTCAGCCTCCTGAGTAGTTGGGGTTAGAGGCATGTACCACTATGCCTAGCTAATTTTCGTATTTTTAGTAGAGATAGGGTTTCACAGTGTTGCCCAAGCTGGTCTTGAACTCCTGCCTCCTGATCTGACTGCCTCAGCCTCCCAAAGTGCTAGGATTACAGGCATGAGCCACTGCAAGGAGACTTCCTCGTAAGGACCCTTTTACATATCTTCCCTTACCTGGAATGCTCTTCCGGTTATGTAACTACTAGCTTCCTTACCTCTTTGGGGTTTTCCCCCAGAAATCAGCTCAGTGACTTGCTTATCTAAAATTTCAACCTTTCTCCAACATTGCATATCCTTGCCCATGCTTAATTTTTTTCTCCTTAGCACTTGTGTTACACACTATGTGTTTTATCTACTTGTCCTGAGTATTGCCTCTCCTTCACTAGAATGTAAGCTCCTTGAGGACAAGGATTTTTGTCTGTGTTGTTTCCTGCTGTATATCTAGTACCTAGAACGGCGTCTGGTCCATAGTAGGTGCTCACTAAAAATTTGTTGAATGAATAGATGAATGAGTATTTCATAGACTAGCTCCCCACCCTGGCCCATGAGTTTTGTAAATTTTAAATTTGGTGGGCTGTTAGTGAATGTCTACTCAGGAAACTATTCTAGGTGTTTCATTCAAGAGGGGTGTAATTCTAGGAATTGTTTACAAAATGAAGGGCTGAAGGAACAAAAGTTTAAAGGTACCCACAAACCCCCATTTCTCACTGATGCTGCTGGAGTTCGCTGCAGCCAAGCAGGAACCTGCACTCCTGCCAGCGCTGCTGCCAGAGCCTAATGGAAGCACAGCCGACAGAGGGGTTTGGAAATATAGATTTCAGGCCTGATGCAGGGAGAGTCGGAAGGGTAGATGTGAGACTAAGTACCGGTATACACTATCCAGCACAGATGGTATTTAATTCGTGTATGGAGATAAATTTAGATGTAGAACAAATTAAACTGAGTAGTTTGGGTTGTGCCACCAAATAATAACACAGAAATGACTGAAATATAAGAAAGCTAAGAATTAAATTCCAGTTTAGCCTAGTCATATCCATGTGTTGAACCACAAAACTGAACTCAGCCCCTAGAAATGGAACAAGACAGGAAACATATCTTCACTGTGGCCGTGATCTCTTAGTGTGATTAAGTGCTCATTTCCTTGAGTTCAGTAAATCTGTTTAGGCCCAACTGTATCCCAGATTAGATCTCTGTCACCTAAAGGATCACATTGACCTCTCCTGATCTGATTAGAGTCATTTGTTACTCAGGGCCCTGCTGTCATTTAAAGGTCATGTTGCTTTTTTTTTTCCTTCTCACTTTATGAACACGGACACCCAAATCTAAACATACTTGTTTGGTAACTACATGATTTGTGGCATGAAGTTATTAAGCTATTTATTTATTAGGCATGGCAACATTAAAAAAAATTTTTTTATTGGGGCAAAATAAAATTTAGTGCCGTAACCATTTTTAAATGTATAGTTTAGTGATGTTAAATGTATTCATTAAATTTACCATCTTTACTTTTAAGTGTATAGTTCGGTGGTATACTTGTGTATATTGTGTATACCAATGTGTATAATGTTGTGCAACCATTACCACAGTCTGTCTCCATAACTCTCTTTCATCTTATAAAAGTAAAACTCTATACCCACTAAATAATAACTTCCCATTCCCCACTCCACCCTGCCCCTGGTAACCACCATTCTGTTTTTCAGGTCTGTGAAATCGACTACTTTAGGTACCTCATGTAAGTGGAGTCATGTATTTGTCTTTTGGTGACTGTCTTATTTCACTTAGCATAATATCATCAAGGTTCATCCACATTGTAACACGTGTCAGAATCTCCTTCATTTTAGAGACTGAATAGTATTCCACTCTATGTCTGTAGTGTATTTTGCTTCTTCATTCTGGTTTATTTATTTATTTTTTATAGAGATAGGGTCTTATCATGTTTGCTTTTTTTTTTTTTTTTTTTGAGACAGCATTTCACCCTGTTGGCCAGGCATGATCATGGCTGACTGCAGCATCTACCTCCTGGGCCCAACCAATTTTCCTACCTCAGCCTCCTGAGTAGCTGAAACTACTGTCACATGGTACCATGCCTGGCTAATTATTGTATTTTTACTAGAGATGGGGTTTCACCATGTTGCCCAGTTTGGTCTCCAGCTCCTAGGCTCAAGGGATCCGCCCACCTTGGCCTCCCAAAGCACTGGGATTATAGGTGTGAGCCACCACACCCAGTCCAACTAGGCTATTTCTACAGTAGAAGACAAACACCTGCCAGAGTAGCTTAGATTCTTATGTTCTTTGTTTCGCCTAATGAGGTCTTTCTTTTCACCTCTTAACCACTTTTTAAAAATGCAATAGAGGAATCCTGGAGTAAGGTGAGGAATCTTTGAGAGAAGGAACTTTATTGGGTGGGGTTGCTGGTCTCTGCTGTTTTTGCAGTTAGTCTTCTACGAATCCCTTCCTGAATTTGACGTGCTACTCTAGAAGAAATAGTACCTCATCAAAATTCTAGGGGAAAATGGTTGGTTTGAATTTAAGCAAAAATAATTATTAATATTTTCCCCTTCTACATGCTTTTTCTATTTTCCTTTTGTAAATGATTTTATTTTGCCCCGAGGTTGCTGTTTTTGAACCGTGTTTATTAGAAACTCCCATAGAAAGGGGCTGGGCTGGTGGTGCAGGGGCTGGAAGGCTGTGACACAGACTAGGTGAAAGGGCAGTCCTGCTTCCTTGTATCCTCCAATATTCCCAAAAAGACCCGGATGAAGACCTAACGTCCTAAGACTTGGGAAGATACTGAGCAACCATCAACTGATTTAAATTAAATCTCCAAATGGCAACAGAGTGCACTTGAGCCAGGAGTATGTCTGTGACCCACAGATACTTGCTGTCTTTTGACTTCATAGAGGCATTTACTTTTATTTATTTAACTTTTGTTATGAAAAATTTAAATGTAACACACAAGTAGAGAAAATGTAATATACCTCCAATTTACACATCACCCAGCTTTACCGTTATGCTTTCCTAGAGACATTTTTTTTTCCTTGAGACAGAGTCTCGTTCTGTCACCAGGCGCCAGGCTGGAGTGCAGTGGTGCGATCTTGGCTCACTGCAACCTCAGCCTCCCGGGTTCAAGCAATTCTCCTGCCTCAGCCTCCCGAGTAGCTGGGACTACAGGCGTGTGCCACCACGCCCAGTTAGTTTTTGTATTTTAAGTAGAGACGGGGTTTCATCATGTTGGCCAGGGTAGTCTCGATCTCTTGACCTCGTGATTTGCCCTCCTTGGCCTCCCAAAGTGTTGAGATTACAGGCGTCAGCCACCGCACCCGGCCCTAGAGACATTTTCTAATGAGTATAAGCATAAAGCACTTGATTATATTATCGTTTCCTCTTCTTGACCTTAGGTTTTAAGCAAAATTGTCTCCAAATTTACTTCAGCAAATTTAGGTACACACTAGTTACTCCCAAGAGTAGTTGTAAACTGATAACTGAATTTGATCTTTTATTAGAAATGCACTGAATGTAAAAAAGATTATCGTTAGAGATGTCCTTTACGAATAGATTAAGCTTATTATATATTACTATGTATTGCTGTTAGGTTCAACTGAGCCAATAGGGGACCTCTACTTTCTTTCTTTCCTTCTTTCTTTTTTTGATACAGAGTCTCGCTCTTGTCACCCAGGCTGGAGTGCAGTGTCCCAGTTTCGGCTCACTGCAACCTCCGTCTCCCCGGTTCAAGTGATTCTCCTGCCTCAGCCTCCTGAGTAGCTGGGATTACAGGTGCGTACCACTGTGCCTGGCTATTTTTTTTAAAAGTTTTAGTAGAGATGGGGTTTTGCCATGTTGGCCAGGCTGGTCTCAAACTCTTGACCTCAGGTGATCTGCCTGCCTTGGTCTCCCAAAGTGCTGGGATTACAGGTGTGAGCCATCGTACCCGGCCTCTACTTTTACTTAGGATGGAAAAACCTGTATTATAAAACTGTGGGTGGAAGCCTTGGTATAGATTGGAAATATGCTCTCTGTTCTTGTTTTCCCCTTCTCTCTCCTTCCTCTATCCTTGACTTGTTCTTTCTGCCATTTGTTCCACAAACATGTATTGGCTTTAATACACTACCCAGAAAAGGCAGAAGCTTGTATTGCAGGAAGGTAGGGAGATAATAAGCCAGTAAGGAAATAAATAAAATCTAGTAATTGTGATAAATGCTATGCAGGAAGTCTGATACATTAGAAAGTAAGATGGGGATGTGTTCAATAGAGTCATTAGAAAAAAAAATCTTTCTTTCTTTTTTTAATTTTTTGTTTGTTTTGAGACGGAGTCTCATTCTGTGTCCTAGGCGAGAGTGCAGTGGCACGTTCTTGGCTCACTGCAACCTCCACCTCCCAGGTTCAAGTGATTCTTCTGCCTCAGTTTCCTGAGTAGCTGGGATTATAGGCATACATCACCATGCCTGGCCAATTTTTGTTCTTTTTTTCTTTTTTTTTTGAGATGGAGTCTCACTCTGTTGCCAGGCTGGAGTGAAGTGGCATGATCTCGTCTTACTGCAACCTCCAGCTCCAGAGTTCAAGCAATTCTCCTGCCTTCGCCTCCTGCGTAGCTGGGACTACAGGTGCACGCCACCATGCCCAGCTATTTTTTGTATTTTTAGTAGAGATGGGGTTTCACCATATTGGCCAGAACAGTCTCAATCTCTTGACCTCACGATCCGCCTGCCTTGGCCTCCCAAAGTGCTGGGATTATAGGCGTGAGCCACCATGCTCGGCCCAATTTTTGTATTTTTAGTAGAGATGGGGTTTTACCATGTTGGCCATTCTGGTCTTGAACTCCCAACCTTAGGTGATCTACCCATTTTGGCGTCCCAAAGTGCATTATAGGTGTGAGCAATCATGCCTGGTCTACTTCTTTTTCTTGGTACTCACTGGCTATAGCAGGAAAAAAATCTTGATATACTGGTTTTAGACTAAGCTGTGGAAGGCGAAAAGCAGTCATGTGTAGAGAAGGCTGGGTGACGGGGAGAGCACCTGCAGAGGCCCTGAGAGTGGAATTTGTGGTGAACTAGAAACCAGCAGAGGGAGTGTAAATGGAAAGAAGTTGAGGTGGTAAGTGGGGACACCAGATCTTGCAGGGCCTTGTATATCCCAGTAAGGAGTTTTGATTTTACTGTTTAGGCAGTTACTGAAAGGCTTTCAGTAGGATTGTGTCATGATTTATTTTGTCTTCTTTTTTTGAGACAAGAGTCCTGCTCTGTCAACCAGCCTGGAGTGCAGTTTCGCAGTCTTGGCTCATGGAGCCTCCACCTCCTAGGTTCAAGCAATTCTCCTGCCTCAGATTCTTGAGTAGCTGGGAATACAGGTGTGCGCCACCACACCTGTCTGATTTTTGGGTTTTTAGTAGAGACGGGCTTTCATCGTGTTGGCCAGAATGTTCTCGATCTCCTGACCTCATGATACGCCCGCCTTGGCCTCCCAAAGTACTAGGATTACAGGGTTGAGCCACTGTGCCCATTCTGCATTTTTAAAAATGTCTGTATGCTGTATGGAGAATAGACTTCCAAATGTGGAAAGGGAGACAGTTTGGAGGGCGCTGCAGTAGTCTAGGTGGCATGGACTAGGGTGATGACAGTGAAAAATAGAAGTGTTTGATTTCAAAATATATGGTGGCTAGACTCAATAGGACTTGCTGATGGACAGGTTGAGAATGAGGAAGCCATCAACAGTGGTTTCTAAGTTTTTGACCAGGTTTGTCCTGTACTATTAGGATGGCGAACCCTGGGGAGAGTTGGGTTGGGAAACAAAGTTGGAATTCAGTTTTGGTTGCCCACGTAACATTAAAATGGAAATTCCAAATGAGCAGTTGGATATGTAAGTCTGGAGCTCAATGAGTGAGTCCTATTAATCATTGATTTTACATACGTGCGCACACACACGTATACGCTTTTTTTTGCTTGTTTTTAAGACAAGGTCTTGCTCTGTTGTCTAGGCTGGAGTGCAGTGGTACAATCATAGCTCACTGTAGCCCTCTTGACCTCCTAGACTCACATGATCCTCCCACCTCCCTAGTAGCTGGGACTACAGATACAGACCACCACACCCAGTTAATTAGAAAAAAATTTTTTGTGTGTGGAAACAAAGTCTCACTATGTTGTCCAGGCTGGTCTCAAGCTCCTGTTCTCAAGCAGTCCTTCCACCTCAGCCTCCCAAAGTGCTGGGATTATAGCTATGAGTATTGATAATATTTATAGCCATGAGTTTGCATGACATCACCTAGGAAGAGAATTCCAATGTGGATGGGAAAAAAAGAAGACTCAGCACCAAACCCAAAGGAATTCCAAGCTTTAGAGCTTGTGATTTTGGAGGCGGCGGCAAAGGAGACTGAGGATTGGCTAGAGAGGAAGAAGGAAAACCAGGAGAGTAGTGTCACAGTACCTGAGAGAAGAAAATCCTCTAAGGAGTAGCATTTTACTGTGTAGAATGGAGGGTCTGGTAAGATAAGAGAGAAAACCATTGGATTTAGCAATAGGAAGGTCATTGGCGACCTGGATAAGAGCAGTACCAGTGAGTTAGGTGAAGCTGTAGCTACACGGGGAGCAAATGAGGAAATGCCCTATGTAGGCAAGCCTCTGAGATGAGACAGCTTGCTGTGAGGAGGAAGCAGGGAAATGGAGAAGTTCTTGGAGGGGTTTTCTTTTACTGTTGAGATAGCGACCTGAGAGCCTGTTTGTGTGTGCTGACCTTATGGGACTGTTGTGGTAGATACGGGTGTAGAACGTGAGGTTTAACTGAAGGTTCTAGGTTACAGAGTAAGTAGGGGAATAGGGTGGTGTCTAGAGCTTCAGGGAAGGGATTTTCCTTTTCTGAAGGATGAAAGCAGATCCAAACAGGTGGTGGGAAAATAAAGGAAGTTTTTGACCTTCACATTGTTCTGCAGAACTAACTTTCTTGCCTGGTTCTTGAATTCTTCAATATTCTTTCTCTCTTTCTTTCTTGTTATTTTATTTTATTTTATTTTATTTTATTTATTTATTTATTTTTGAGACGGAGTTTCGCTCTTGTTACCCAGGCTGGAGTGCAATGGCGCGATCTCGGCTCACCGCAACCTCCGCCTCCTGGGTTCAGGCAATTCTCCTGCCTCAGCCTCCTGAGTAGCTGAGATTACAGGCACACGCCACCATGCCCAGCTGATTTTTTGTATATTTATTAGAGACGGGGTTTCACCATGTCGACCAGGATGGTCTCGAACTCTCGACCTCGTGATCCACCCGCCTCGGCCTCCCAAAGTGCTGGGATTACAGGCTTGAGCCACCGCGCCCGGCTGTTTATTTTTTAAGACGGGGTTTCACCATGTTGGTCAGGCTGGTCTTGAACTCCTGACCTCAGGTGATCCTCCTGCCTTGGCCTCCAAAGTGCTTGGATTACAGGCGTGAGCCACCACGCCCAGCCTTCTTGTTTTTTTAAGATAAAGTCTCACTTTGTTGCCCAGGTGGAGTACAGTAGCTCAATCTCAGCTCACTGCAACCTCCACCTCCCAGGTTCAAGAGATTCTCCTGCCTCAGCTTCCCAAGTAGGTGGGACTACAGGCATATGCCACCACACCTGGCTAAGTTTTTGTATTTTTAGTAGAGACAGGGTTTCACCATGTTGGTCAGGCTGGTCTCAATCTCCTGACCTCGTGATCTGCCCGCCTTGGCCTCTCAAAGTGCTGGGATTACAGGCTTCAGCCACCAGGCCTGGCCCATTCTTCAATTTTCTAAGTATGCATAGACTTCAAATTTGTATTAAAGAAATGAAAAAGCAGTTTATTATTACTTGCCACACAGGGAAAAGAATCTTTTTTAAGTAGAGAAGGAAAAGAGTTTAGAAACAGCACAAGGTATATGTAGATGTTTGCAAGAAGTCATGCTGATTTTGTTAAGGTAGTTACTGGGTTTTTTGAAGAGTGAAGGTATAAGCTGCAGGAGAAGGGAAGAGGCATAGGATGCTTTATTTGCTGGGGTTCTTTCATATGAATACTGGTATTTCTCCAAGTTACTCTTTAAGTTCCTTCTTGTTCTTTAAATTCCTCTTGTTTCATGTTGCAGTCCTGTCACTCTGCTGTTGGAGGAAGATTTCCTTTACTAACTGTGTGATACTTCATGTAGAATAGAGATGGGAGAGTACTTCTGGTCTGGTTAGACTATAATCCCCAAGAGGGTAGGGAATTTGTTTTGCTCACTACTTCATTCCCCGGAGCCTGGAACAGTGCCTGGCAGGTAATAGGAACCCAAGAAATATCTGTCGAGTAAATTAATAAAAGAACTGTAAAATAAAAGTAAGTGTCACTATATGAGTGGACCTGGAGAGTAAAGTGACTACAACATCCTCACCATGAAAATATTTCCTTTTTTATCCAGAGATCACATTCTTACCTAAAATAGTGTGGTGTATAGAAATATTATGGGCACTAGATTAGACAGGCATGGATCCCATCTTCACCTTCTAAAAGCTTGGACGTGTTTCTTAGCCTTAGTTTCATTTTCTGAAAGATTGGATTATTACTAATGTACTTTGCAGAATTACTGTATATTTGTATATGGTATATAAAGTACTCAGCATAGTAGCATAGTATGTCTTCAACAAAAGGAGGATCTCATTTGTTCCTATTTTGCTTAGTGGTTATAAGTCTAGACACTGGAGACAAATCTAGTTAACAATAATCAGTTTTACAGATGGGAAAAATAAAAAGAAATTGGATCTTTCCAATATGAATCAAAATAGAAATTTCCAATGTGAAAGGCAAAACTGTTAAGAGAAGATCTTTGTGACTTCAGAATGGGGAAGAATTTCTTAAAACAAGAGGCAAAAAGCACTAACTTTAAGGAAAGGCTTGATAAATATGACTACATTAAAATTAAAACCATTATCAACAGCTACCATAAAGAATAAAAAAATGAGCTATGGAGTGGGAGAATAATCACACAGAACTGTCAGAATATGTGAAGAGTTCCTTCAAATCAATAAATAAGGAAGACAGCCCAGTAGGAAAATGACTTGAGAAGGCACTTCTCAAAGAGGGAACCCAGGGGTCAGTAAACATAAGAAAAGGCATTCAGTCTCACTTTAATTGGGAGATATAAATTAAAACACAGGGATGTGTTATTACACACTAGAGTTGCAGGAATTAAAAAACCCACTGTCACTGAGTACGTAGAGCCATGCTCATGGGATGTGTGTTGATACAACCACCTTGAGAAGGTTGGACATTAATTGTATGCTTTGAAAGTTGGATATATAATGTTCACCCTGACCTCAGCTAGATTGACATGTTTTTGGCTTGTAGCAATCGCTGAAGGTTTGCACTGCAATCCATGATCCAGGCTATGATGGTAAGTGTTACTAGAGGTCAGAGGGTATAGTAGTGTCTGGTGTACCGAGCTGGAATAAGTAGATTCCTTCTGCTTTGGAGTTAGAGGTGTAAGCTTAAAGTTCTAATTTTTTTTTACTTTGTCCTTTATTAATGATTGTGTTCTAAATGTTAGAAATTCCCAACTTTATTTTCTTTTACTGCTAAAAATAGGGTGCTAGAAAGTCAGTATTCTAAATCAAAGAAAAACAACTATAGTATATTGTTCTTGATGAAATAAGTCTTCCCTACTGCACACTTTGCTGTTTAAAGAAGAAAAACGAGAAGCAAACAATTATAAGCTTTTTCTATTTTTATAATAGTTTCATTTAAAAAATAAGAGGAAAAAAACCTCACCTAAAGTATACAATTCATTGGTTTTCAGTGTATTTATAGAGTAGTGGAACTATCACGATAATCTAATTTTAGAACATTTTCATTATTCCAGAAAATAAACCTTGTACCCATAGCAGTTATGCCCTTTCCCTGCTTCTTCAGCCTAAGGCAACCACTAATTTCCTTTCTGTCTCTCTAGATTTGCCTATGCTGGACATTTTGTGTAAATGATATCATATAATATGAGGTCTTTGGGTCCTGGCATTAATTTAGCATAAAGTTTTTGAAGTTCATCCAATATCAGTATTTCATTTCTTTTTATCACCAGATAATAGTCTACTATATGGCTATATCACATTTTATTTATCTACTCATCAGTTGATGAACATTTGGGTTATTTCTCCATTTTGGCTGTTGACAATAATGCTGCTGTGAACATTTCTATACAAATTTTTGTGTGGACATTTGTTTTCATTTCCCTTGGGTCTATAACTAGGAGTGGAATTGCTGGGTCTTATGGTAACTCTGTGTTGAACTTCTTGAAGAACTGCCAAACTGTTTTTCAAATTGCCTATACCATTTTCCATTCTGGTTTCTCCACATCCTTGACAGTACTTGTTATTTTCCATTTTGTCTTCTGATAACCATTTTTATAGTTTTAACTTAGCTGTTGCAAATTAAAATACAGTGAGGTTTTTTTTTTTTTTCCCTTTGGACAGGATCTCTCTCACCTGTCACCCAGGCTGGAGTGCAGTGGTGTGATCTTGGCTCACTGCAACCTCTCTCTGTCTCCTGGGTTCAAGTGACCCTTTCACTCAGGCTCCTGAGTAGCTGGCACTACAGGTATATGCCACCATGCCTAGCTAATGTTTTGCACAGATGAGATTTCACCATTTTGTCCAGGCTGGTCTGCCATTCCTGTGCTCAAACCATCTGCCTGTCTCGACTTTCCAAAGTGCTGGGATTACAGGTATTGAAGCACTACTCCCGGCCTATTACTTTTTATGTAACTCAAACATGATTCTGGCTTTTTAAATGACATTTGTGGAAGGGGGTTGCTTTATGCTTTCATTTTGTGGGTCCTCCAGTTTCATAATTTATCTCTGCTGTATTAACATTTATGCTGACTGTGTCTTTATTCATTCACTGACTCCATCATACACTGAGAGCCTGTCCTTTAGAGTCTAATCCCAAGGAAGCCTAGGACTCACCCCTGTCAGGGACTGTGACACCTGATTTTGTGTTGCAAAAATAAAGAATATTGTAAAAATAGCTGTATAGCTTGTAAGGTATACTAGATGTACTACTGTTGGTCCCCAGAGCTTTTTACAAAGATCTGTTATCAGTAACAGCTGTCAGATATGTTTCTTATTGTCAGTTGATTCACTGCGTGGTGGTTCTAAAAAATTTTTTCTTTTTAAATACAGGGTCTCACTCTGTCACCTAGGCTAGAGGGCAGTGGTGTGATCATGGCTCACTGCAAACTTGACCTCCTGGCCTCAAGCAATTCTCCTGCCTCTGCCTCAGCCTCCCAAAGTGCTGGCATTACAGGCATGAGCCACTGTGCCTGGCCTAAAAACTTTCTAAGAAGTGGTCTCAGTTCTTTCCTGAATTGAGGTTTTAGGACATTCAGTGAACTGTCTAAGAAGAAGTGATAGAAGATGAGGAAATCCATTTTGGGAAAAGTGTTACATGTAAAGATTTTATTTTTGAATGGCAGGCAGCTCGGTATGTTGGTAAAAAACTTAAGTTATGGATTTGGCTGTCATTTACTAGTTGTGTGATACTGGACAAGTTAAGTAACTTCTTTGAGTCTCCCATTTCCTGACCTTTAAAATGGGAATATTTTAAATGGTGGTGGGATGAGAGGTACCATACCACATCGTGCCTACTGTAGTGAGCACTTGAGTGTCAGCTCTCTTCCTCTCTGACTGCAAGGCAGTTTATTGAAAGAAATGATTCTTAGCCAGGAGCAGTGGCTCATGCTTGTAATCCCAGCACTTGTGGAGGCTGAGGTGGTGGATCACCTGGGGTCAGGAGTTTGAGACCAGCCTAACCAACATGGTGAAACCCTGTCTCTACTAAAAATACAAAACTTAGCTGGGTGTGGTGGCACGTCCCATAATCCCAACTACTTGGGAGGCTGAGACAGGAATCACTTGAACCCAGGAGGCAGAGGTTGCAGTGAGCCGATACTGTGCCATTGCACTCCAGCCTGGGTGACAGAGTGAGACTTTGTCTCAAAAAAAAAAAAAAAAAAAAAAAAAAAAAAGATTCTTTATAAATAAACTGTGTTCTTTCTTGAAGTAATTAAATTTACTATTAATGGATTAGTATCTAATAGTAAGAAAACGATGAGAGCATTTTGGCCAGAGCAAACATAGTAATATAATCATTTCCTAGAATGTGAAAAAAAATTGATTTCAGCTAGTAATGGATAGAAAAGTGAATTTAGCAGAAAACTACCTCTGGTCTGTTTTGAACAACTTAGCGAATACAATACCACTAAGAGTTATACTCAAGATGTCATATTCTTGGCTGGGCGTGGTGGCTCACACACCTGTAATCCTAGCACTTTGGGAGGCCGAGGTGGGTGGATCACCTGAGGTCAGGAGTTCAAGACCATCCTGGCCATCATGGTGGAACCCCATCTTTAAAAAAAAAGATGTCATATTCTTTTGCCAATTCTAGGTTTACCTGTTCTTTACTGTCCCTTTAGAAGAGTTTACTCTTTAGGTGAGGGATTGAAGAATAATTACCCTTACCATTTTTAGTATAAACTAGTACATAAATTGTAACTTAGCAAGTTTCATGAATGAATTGTATTATCTCCACTTAGGGCTCATCACTGGAAATACTGATGAAAACATTTTCCATTGAAGCAGCAAGTGTTTTTGCCAACAATGTAATCAAATCCAGTAGCTCCACAATTCCCATAGAAGATTTTCAGATGATTGTGGTTGTCTTTTAGATACTATATTTTTCAAAATATGGTTTACAATTTGGGAAAGGTAGTATGAAATATTTATAATTTTTATGGTTTTTATTTGTATTTTTATTATTCTCTTTAGCATTCAGTTTTGAGAGATGTTAGCTTTTCACCTATAAGGCAGGTGGAATATGCTCCAATCAGTGTATGTTAATTTGTTATATTTATAGCTGAACTAGATTTGCTGGTGATGGAAATTGAGCCTACAAAAGCTAGAGTATGTCTTCCATTTTCCCATAATTGCATTACCTTGAATCATATGATATGTAGGCCCTAATCTTTGACTTTTGGGTTTGTTGCTCGGTGGTTTTCTATTACTAAAATAAGCAAAGGATTAGGAGGACTCACTACTGCAAGGCACTTCTTTCCTTTTTAGCAGCCACAGAACCTTGTTCATTTGCTCCCCAGCTACCCAACTGCCTACTTCCCATTCACTGCCTTCAGTTTCTAGCTGTCCTTCTCTTCTCAGCCATCCACATCATAGCCTTGGCTTCCACCACACAACTGGAAATCTCTCCCAGAGGGTGCCAGTGACCTTTGCAGTGGCAAGTCCAGTGTCCTTTCTTTTCTCAGTTTTTATTCTCTTGAATTTCCTTTAGTGTTTGGCTTTGCCATTGGTGTACTCCTCTTTGTGAGAGGAAGCTTTCTAGGCTTCCTACCTCTCAATTTTTTTCTCTAATTTATACAAAGTGGCTCATGTAGTGGCTGTCACAGAGATGCTTAAAAAGTGTTAGTTTCTTTCTCTCTTTTTTGTGGTCTCTCATGCATTCTCTGTTCATTTCTCTGTGAGTTTTTCTGATTAGTAGCTACCTGCAGCATGCCGGTTGACTTGTAAACCTACAATTCAACCTTTCTTACACTGTCGTCTGACAGCAGCCTGGTTTGCAGCTGATTCCTGGACTTCTTCACCTGGGAGGCCTACTCTAATCACCCCAGAGTTCACTAGTCATGATGAATGCACCAGTCTTTTACACTTTCTCCACTCCCAGACCTCAGTTCTTCTTAACTACTATCCCAGTATTATCAGTGGCACCAGTATTTATTTTCCTTTTCACATGCTAGAATTTGGAGTCATTTTTTATATTTCTCTCATTTCCTACTTTGAAATGTCTCTTAGATTCAGTCCTTCAACACCATTCTGATGGCGGCTTCTCTGCTCTAAGCTCACAGCCTTTGATCCCTGGACCACTCTAACACCCTCCTGCTGGTCTGCCTCTGGTCCTAACTGCCCTTTAATTGAGTATAATATATAGCACTCCTTAAGTCTTTCCTGTTTGGTGCCGTTTGTTTACTATAGAACTTTTATGTATTATGTGCCCTCTTCTGTGTGGCCTTGTTATCTGTACCAGCAGACTGATCCCTCCTGCCACCTTACACACGAGCATGCCTTCTATCCTTCCCCTTGCCGAGCTGGTGCCAGCCTCATGCCTGCCTTGGTACCTTTTGCGTGCTACTTGGCCTGCGGAGAATGCCTTCCACCCTTTCCTCTACCTTTGCAAGGTTCTGTCTGTCCTTGAAGTTGAAAGTTATGCCTTTCTTTTGGTAAAGCTGTTTGCAGCTATCTTGACCCACTGTGAACTCTCCCTTTTGTGCAACTAATTTTGAAAAGCCGTGCGTTTCAGAAATTTCCCTAGTGATTCTGTCTGTAACTGTAAAATCCTTTAGGGCAAGACTGAGCTTTGTATTGGGCTCCCTCATCATCCCCCCCAGGTAGTGCCAAGAACAAAGGAGGTACTTAGTAGTAGATGGAGGCAAGCTGCTAGCAAGCTGGTAAAGAAGCATTGTAAATATGCTGGTTTTTAAACCTTGTTGGTAAATATTGACTGGAAGACAGTTCTGAAGATACAGACATCAAATAGATGTTTATAAGCTTAGTGGCCTTTCCCTGGGATGGTCTTTTATTTGGTGTCATTTTGCTGGTATAGTATAACAAATAATTGTGGAATTAAAATTCAGTGGAGAAGCTTTGGGCAAATTACCTTATTTAAACATGTTTTATAAGTTCTATAGATACAGAGATGTTTGTCACTTTCTCAGTCAGCTACTGTAAAACAAATACTGTGCTATAAATAACATGTCATTACAGACACACTGTGAATGTCATCTTACTTTGAAACATGGCTTCACACTTACCCCTTTATGCATTTTCCCCATCTATATTGTGTAAAGAATGTTAAGAAAATTTCTTGTATAATTTTTTTTCTTTTTTTTTCTGAGACAGAGTCTTGCTCCGTTGCCAGGCACCAGGCTGGAGTGCAGTGGCGCAATTTCAGCTCACTGCAACCTTCACCTCCTGGGTTCAAGGAATTCTCCTGCCTCAGCCTCCCGAGTAGCTGGGACTACAGGTACGTGCCACCATACCCAGCTAATTTTGGTATTTTTAGTAGAGACGGGGTTTCACCATGTTGGCCAGGATGGTCTTGATCTCTTGACTTCGTGATCCACCCGCCTTGGCCTCCCAAAGTGCTGGGATTACAGTTGTGAGCCACTGTGCCCAGCTGATATAATATTCTTTCTGCCATTCACTTTCCCTTCCCAAAAGCATCTCTGGACTAGAAAGTGCTTACCAGCCCCACAGAGGGTTCAATCAGGACCCATGAGCTACTTTCCCCTGGCCTGGCAGTCATGTTCTGTCACTGCCCAGCTGCTCCCTCTTGATGCCTTTGTCTCCCTTTGTCCTCCCTGGGATAGGTAGCTCAGGCTTCCAGCACCGCACCCCCTTGCACTTCTTGTAGTAGGAGCAATGAAGAGCTGGAATAGCTTTCTGGTTGTTCTCCCTTTACCCAACCATGTTTCACTTGCTTGTTTGTTGAGAATGAGAGACTTTATTTGAGTTTGTTTTTTCTTTCTCCTTTACTACTTAAAACATTCTTCCTTTTCATTATGGTTGTATGCTTTTAACTCCTTTCCTATTGGCTTGAGGCAAAGGGATCATGTTTTAAGTCTCTGTAGCTGCTACATAGTGGAGTATAGAAACCAAGTATAGTTGACCTTGAACAACACAGGTCCAATCACACGGGTCCACTTTATGTGTCTCTGCCACCCCTGAGACAGCAAGACCAACCCGTCTTCTTCCTTCTCAGCCTACTCAGGGTGAAGGCCATGAGGGTGAAAACCTTTATGATAATCCATTCCACTTAGTGAATAGTAAATATATTTTCTCTTCCTTATAATTTTCCTAATATTTTCTTTTCTCTAGCTTATTTTATTCTAAGAATACAGTGTGTAATACATATACAAAATGTGTTAATCCATGTTTATATTATTAGTAAGGCTTCTGGTCAGCTATAGGCTATTAGTAATTAAGTTCTGGAGAGTCAAAAGTTATATGCAGATTTCTTCCAGGGAGGACAGTTGGTAATCCTAATACCTGTGTTGTTCAAGTGTCAACTGTGTATATTTGTTGAACGAATAAGTGATTCACATGTTTAAAACACAAACTTACTGAAAGTAGGGGATCATATTGTCTAGCACCAGATTTCTTCCTGCCCCTGTATTCTCCTATATTCTCAGCAGATTAACAATTTTGGTTGTTCAAAATGAGGAACTCTTTCTTTTTTTCTTTTTTTTTTTCTTGAGATAGAGTCTCTGGAGTGCAGTGGCATGATCTCATCTCACTGCAACCGCTGCCACCTGGGTTCGAGTGATTCTCCTGCCTCAGCCTCCTGAGTAGCTGGGATTACAGGCGTGTGCCACCACGCACCTGGCTAATTTTTGTATTTTTAGTAGAGAAGGGGTTTCACCGTGTTGGCCAGCCTGGTCTCAAGCTCCTGACCTCAAGTGATCTGCCCACCTCCACCAGCCAAAGTTCTGGGATTACAGGCGTGAGCTACCATGCCCAGCCAAAAAGTGGTATTCTCGCTTCCTGTTTTTTCTTTTTAAATTTTCTTCCTTTTTATAGAGACAGGGTCTTGCTATGTTTCCCAGGCTGATCTCAAACTCCTGGGCCCAAATAATCTCCCACCTCAAGCCTCCCAAGTAGTTGGAATTACAGGCATGAGCCACTATGCCCAGTTGGTATTCTCACTTTACAGAATAGGATATAAAGACCCAGTAGGGTTAAAAAAAAAAAAATCTTCCTAGGGTCATGAAATTCATATGTGATGAACTAAAATTTGAAGTCAGTGCTATTATATGTAAAGCCTGGATTTTCTTTTTTGTTAATGCAGCACTATTTTACACTGCTTCCCCAGTGACCAAATGGAAGACTTACTTAGTACTTTTATAAAGAGAATATGCTTATTGGAAAGAATGTGTGTATCTGTAGTAAGATTGTATCCATTGCTTTCATTATGGAGAGATACTAACCATTAAAAATATTTTTTGAAAACTTTCGAAAGAGCGAAAAACAAAAGTTACAAGTGCAGTAGAGAAAAATTCTATTTTCTTCTCTAGAACCTTTAGTAATAAGTTGTCCACCTAATGCCCCATCACTCTGGGATTACCCTAGTATGTGTATTTCCAATGGTAAGGACATTCTTCTATACGAGTACAAGATAACCATCAAAAGCAGAAAATTGACATTGACACATTATATATTACCATCAAATACTCCTCAGACCCCATTCAAGTTTGACCAATAGTCCCGATAAAGTCCCCCCAGCCCCTTTTCCCACTGCCTTTTTTTTTTTTTTCTTTTTTTGGACAAGCAAAAGGATTCAGTTCAGATTTACATGCTTTGCATTTAGTTGTCAAGTCTTTCTCGGCCTTCTTTTGACTTTCATGGTCTTGATGGATTGGAAATTTTAAACCAGTTATTTTGTAGCCTGTCCCTCAGTTTGGGTTTATCTGATGTTTTCTCGTGATTAAACTCAGGTTGCATGTCTTTGGCAGGAATATCACAGAAATAATGCAGTGTCTTACTGCCTTCTAATAGGTGACATATAATTTCAATTTTTTGCATTTTTTCACTGCTAAATTATTCTTCCATTTGTAGTTAATTGGTATTTTATGGATAAGTATTCCGAACTATGTAACTATCTCATTCTTCATCACATTTTCAATTTATTGATTTATTAATTTATATTAATATGAACTCGTGTTTTTTATTTTAATCAAGGAGCTATACAATCTTTTATTATTTGTATTGCTGCTTAAATTGTCTCAAATTTGGCCAGTGGGAGCCCCTTCAAGCTGCTTCTTTGTCCTTGTGACATGTCTCCATTATTCTTGGAGCATTTTCTTGTTTTCTGGCACAAGTGGTCTAGGCCAGAATTTCTCAACTCTGGGACTGTAGATATTCATATGTGTGGTTATTTGTCTCAACATAACATACATTCCATTATGCAAAGAAATAGAACATGTTTGAAAAAATAATTAGCAAATACCCTTTTTGGTCCTTAGTCTAATATATCACTTAGAGTGACTTTGATAGAACTATGAAGGTGGCAGGCAGCCCAATATTCCTTTTTGTGTATTTTCTCTTTTTCCTGCCTAGTGGGGCAGATGAGTGTTGTCTAGGAAGTGCTAATTAGAGGTATTAAAATTGTCAAAGCCTTTTCACTGTCAGAACAATCACTGAAAACAGACACAAAAAGCCCCCAAACGCTTTTGATTGAAAAAGCATTTCAGTATCATTGAAACAAGAGTGGGAGCGGGGATGTGCTCCTCACCCATCTGTTACATACTTAGTGAGCATGTGTCTACTGGGGTCAGGGACTGTGGCTCTTCATGAGGCAGCCAGGGCTATAAAGGCAAACAATTCAGTGTGGTCCCTGCATACCCTCATGGAGCTTACAGTCTACTGGTTAAGAGACAAAGCCATAAAATGAAACATGGAATGATGGTCATAAAAGGAACTGCCCTGAGCAGCAATTCCTCACTTGTGAAATATAGCAAATGTCCTACTTTACAAATTGTTCTGAGGGTAAAATGAGATTATATAAGCAAAAGTCCTTTGTAAACTGTAGAAGGTTACATAAATGAAGTAGTCTTCTCTTGGTGTTTGCAGGGGATTGGTTCCAGGACTCCTCCATATCCAAAATTCATAGATGCTCAAGTCCCTTATATAAAATGATGTAATATTTGGATATAACCTACACACATCCTCCTGTATACTTTAAATCATCTCTGGATTACTTACAGTACTGAATATAATGTAAATACTATGTAAATAGTTCTACACTATTTTTTATTTAATGTATTGTTGTTGTTTTGTTTTTGTTTGTTTTTCCCTGTATTCCTCTATTCAGTTTCAGTTGCCACAATGAGACAGAAAGCCCAAAGACATGTTTTCTTGAATCTATAGTGGAAACCTTAGCAACAGATAGTTAATAACTGCTTCAGGTCTGGCAAATAGATGCATATGTATTGTTGTTTTTTTCCCCTAAATATTTTTGATCCACTGTTGGTTGAACCTGTCAATGTGGAGGACCTACTGTATATTTTTCTCATCACTCCATCTTCTGGTATCTGGACTCTTTTTATGATTGCTAAAGTAAACAACCCCTGAGAACTAACCTCCAGGCTCTCCACCCTACTCCATCCTGCACATCACTCTCTCATCTCTTTATGTGCACTGCTGTCATTTTAATCCCATTCAGAAGCCTTCAGTCTAAAGTTCAAACTCTTGATATATAAGGCCTCCAGGCTAACCCCAATCTAGCTTTCCAGTCTCGTTACTTGCCTTGAAGTGATCTCTCACTATGCTTCCGCCAGTGGGCTAATCAACTTCTTCAGGCAGCAGCATGAAGGCAGAGTCCAATAAACTTGTTGGAGCTTAGCCACAACATCTGCTGTGACTGCTCCTTCTCCTCCCTCCTCCAAGGGTCTACACTGCACAGTCCTGCCTGCCCTGCCGAGAGTGCCCTCGGTTGCAGGCTTGGACCACAAGCTCTTTCGGAAGGCTGGTCTGGAATTGCTACCCTCTCCTGCTTCATGCATGTCCTCCCTCCCTCTGTCTTAACAATTGACTGAAGTGTTTGTGTGCAGCTGATTTTTCTGACCCAGGTTCACATTGTTTACATCCCAGGTAGGAAAATAAAGATGACACAAAGGAGAAAAAAATATCCCAGCCAAATTGATCTAGTCACTGTGCCTGAAACGCATATTGTGTGTTCTCATCTGTATACTTTTACCCTCCTGCCTGGAATTCTCTTCCCCTACTCTGTTTCAAATTTAAATCCCAGCTGGGGGCCATGGCTCCTCTCTGTAATCACAACACTTTGGAAGGCTAAGATGGAAGGATCATTTGAGGCCAGGAGTTTGAGACTAGCCTGGGCAACGTAGTAAGACCCAACCCTGTTTCTACAAAAACAATTAGCGGGGTGTGCTGGCATGCATCTGTAGTCCTAGCTATTTGGGAGGATAAGGTAGAAGGATCATTTGGGCCCAGGAGGTTAAGGCTGTTGTGAGCTATGATTGTACCACTGCACTTCGGCCTGGGTGACAGCGTGAGACCCTGTCTCTTAAATAAAAAAGCCACATGGCTTAAACCCCCCTTCACTTTACTCACATCGTTCATACAGTGTATTCAGAGCATTTGGTAGTCATTTGTCATCTTTTTTTTTTTTTTTTTTTTTTTTTTTTAAGACGGAGTTTCGCTCTCCTTACCCAGGCTGGAGTGCAATGGCGCGATCTCGGCTCACCGCAACCTCCGCCTCCTGGGTTCAGGCAATTCTCCTGCCTCAGCCTCCTGAGTAGCTGGGATTACAGGCACGCGCCACCATGCCCAGCTAATTTTTTTGTATTTTTAGTAGAGACGGGGTTTCACCATGTTGACCAGGTTGGTCTCGATCTCTCGACCTTGTGATCCACCCGCCTCGGCCTCCCAAAGTGCTGGGATTACAGGCTTGAGCCACCGCGCCCGGCCTGTCATTTGTCATCTTAAGTTGCTGTTAGGTTTTTCCAACTGGCATAACATACTCTCAAAGTGTAGGGACTCTATGTAACATGTATATGTTACATAATTCTATATTCCCCATTTTTATGTAGTCTTAAATAAGTTTTTGCTGGTTGTTAAGAAAAGTGACCTGACTGCATTCAGACCAACTCCTAAGAATTTAAAAAGAACTCCTGATTTTCCAAAACTACAAAGCAATAGACAAACTGAATTTACACTGGAAGGAAAGCATTATTAAACTTCATACCAATTGTGCATTTTGTGAAAAGTTTGTTTCTCCTCTGAGCAGAAGATGAACACCTTTGTGTTGTGAATATAGTATTGTCAAGAAGGAAGCCTCTAACTTGAGACAGTTGTGTTCCCTTGTCATCCTTTCTGGTTCCAGGGATGGCTGCTTCACTCAGCAGATGTGTATGTTGGCTGGCATCAGCATGGAGGCCCCACGTTACAGGTGAATGATTGTGCTCCTGAAGGCGTCAGGGGCTTAAGATGGAGAACTCTGCGTTTCTCTTTGTACACAAGAAGTTGTGTCTCAAAATTTCAGAACTCTACCATTTGGTTATCTACCATAATTAAAAGTGAAAATCAGAATAAAGCCACCTAGGTCATTAAATGCAATTCTTTAAAGAAGAAAAAAAGAAATGTTCCTGAGTACCATGAAGGTAAAGTATTTTGTGCCATGAGAACATGAAATGAGGAAATATGAATTTGTTTTAGTGACTGAATATGATCTAATAATTGATGAAATTCCTTTTTGAGTTAAAACGTCGTATCTATAACTTTAAAAGATGAATTTCCAGTGACCATTTTTTTTCCCTTACCATTCTAGCTTCAGCACTCATTGTTGAAGGAGTAGGTTGTTGAGGAAAAGAATTGTTAGAAACTGGAAATAACCAGCTAATGGTGATGATCTTATAGTCATTCCGTACTTCTTAAGTATTGTTGGTTTCTCAAAGATTTCTAAGATACAAAACGTATTTTGGATGTAGTGTCATGTAATTTTTGGACATTAGTCATGAGAATTGCCTCTCCCACTGCTGAAGTGTAGCAGTTTCTTTTCTTTCTTTTTTTAAACTTTCCTGTGGTATTGACTGAAATGCAGCAGTTTCTTCAGCAGAGTAGTAGCATCCATGAATGTAATGCTGTCAGTTACCATGTGCTCTTCAATTTCTGTGTTTACAACAATTAATGATGGTGCTACTGCTTCTGTGATAGGTGCTCTGAGAATGCTGATTTGTTACTATAATTTTATGGCTTACTTTTTATTATGGAGGTATTTAAACATATGGAGGCCAGGCGTAGTGGCTCACGCCTGTAATCCAAGCACTTTGGAGGTCAAGGCGGGCGGATCACCTGAGGTCAGGAGTTCAAGACCAGCCTGACCAACATGGTGAAACCCTGTCTTTAAAAAAAAAAAAAAAGTTATTTAAAAAAATATATATGGAAAAGCAGAACATCCTGTTATTTGGTTCCCACAATTGTCAACACGTGGTCCACTTGTTTTATCTACACTTTGCTGTCCTGTACATTCAAAATTTTGCCTCCCTCATTGCATTGTTTTATAGAAAATCTCAAGTATTATATCACTTTATAAATTATTCAGTATCTCTAAAATGATGACTTTTTAAGCTGTAATACCTTTATGACATGTAAAATGAATAATTCCTTAATATTAAATATCTAGTTGTATCATCATTATTTTAAATTCTCTGTCATGTGAAGAATGTATTTTAATTTGTGGTATTGGCTGTGATTCATAACATATACTTTTGAAATTGAAGTATAGAAAGAATAACCCTGTTTCTGGAATGAAAATTTAAACACTATAATCTTTTTTTTTTTTTTTTTTTTTGAGACAAGAGTCCCACTCTGTCACTCAGGCTGGAATGCAGTGACACTATCTCAGCTCACTGCAACCTCTGCCTCCTGGGTTCAAGCGATCCTCCCACCTTAGCCTCCCAAGTAGCTGGGATTACAAGCATGTGCCACCATACCTGTCTAATTTTTGTATTTTTAGTAGTAGCAGGGTTTCACCACATTGGCCAGGTGGGTCTCAAACTTCTGACCTCAAGTGATCCGATGGCTTTGGCCAAGACTAGAGAGGGGTGAAAAACAATAACTAGAAATCTTCATATAATATCAGTCTTGGTTAATTTTAACTTACATTATATTCTATCATTGCTTTGAAATTTAATGAATATCATATCACTTGTTGAAAGAAAGAAGAGGCTGTTTTGAAAATTTCTGCTTCTAGTTTAAGCAGGCTGGTGCTGAGCAGGTGTTGAGTTTGTGAGCTCTTGAGCCCAGTGACTCTAGGGTTTTGGATGGTAGCCTGTGGCCTTGGACTATGAGGTTAGCACCCTCAAGACAGACTTCCAATTTTTGCTCGTTATTCATTACAGTTCGTTGCGGCAAGTGTTCAGTGAGCACTTCGTTTATTCAAATTAGACTGAGGAGAATACCTCCTAACTACAGAATACTGAAGTTATTATAATTTGAAGTAATAACTTTGGGCCTGGATAGTTTTGTTTGTTAATTCAAGTTCAAGATATTGGGCTGAGTGATTTCCAAGCTCTCTTGCTTTTGTTTTAACTCAGATATGGCACAATATGTAGTGTACATGTTTGAACCTATAATAGGAAAAGCTGAACAACTCCATAGAAAACAAAGTTTAAAACAGGCAATAATTTTTTTCATTCATTCATTCATTCGTGTGTATGTGTGTGTGTGAGAGAGAGTCTTGCTCTGTTGCCCAGGCTGGAATGCAATGGTAGGATCAGTGCTCACTTCAGCCTTGACCTCCTGGGCTTACGTGATCCTCCAGCCTCAGCCTCTCCAAGTAGCTGGGACCACAATCATGAGCCACCACGCCTGGCAAATTTTTTACATTTTTTTTTTTTTTTTAAAAGAGATGGGATCTCCTAGGTTGCCCAGGCTGGTCTCAAACTTACAGGCCTGAGTGGTCATCCTGCTTTGGCCTTCTAAAGTGCTGGGATTACAGGTGTGGCCACTGTGCCTGGCTTTTTCTACACTTGTTTCTTTCCTTTGCTAGAGCAGTGTGGTTCCTCTATTAGAAATGAAGAGCTGCTTGCTGGTGAGGGCACAGTAAGTGTGAGCTGCCATCTGCTTACTGCTGGATTCAAGATGCTTGAAAGCAAAACTCTTCTGATGAGGGTGACTTGAGGATTTAAGAAAAATGAAGAGTGATAGAACCTTTTCTTTTTTTGAAGAGTTGGAGTCTCATTCTGTTGCACATGCTAAAGTAACACATGATGATGGCTCACTGCAACTTTAAGCTCCTGGACTCAAGCAGTCCTTCTGTGTCAGCTTCTCTAGTAGCTAGGACTACAGGTGTGTACCACCACACCTAGCTAACTAAAAATCATTTTTTAAGACAGGGTCTCACTATGTTGCCTAGGCTGAAATAACCTTAATATTTATATGTACTTGTTTATTTAGTATAGAACCTTACCTCCCATGTTGATGTTATTAATTTGGGAAAGAAAGGGGGTCAATGACCACTTGTAAAGAATTTTGTCCTTGGAATTTTGTGTGGTTCTTTTTTGTTTTTGACTTGTTAGGGAGAATGTCAAGCATATGTAAAAGTTTTTTTTTTTTTTTTTTAGAATGATTCATAAAATATATTTTGAGCAACAGAGATAACATGGGTCCTACGTGCGTGCATTGCAGCACCAGAGCCAGGGCCGCTGCCACAAATTCATGCTCACGGAACCCAGGACTGCTGGGTGTCGGCAGCAGCGACGCTGCACGCAGGTGCTACGGTCTCTGCTTCCTCCGCCACGTGCACAGGTCAGCCGGGTGGGCCTTGAGGTCAGAGGCGCAGAGGCAGAGAGGGCGGCCCGCAGAGCAGCAGGGGCACAGACGGATCCCACTAAACAGTGAGATAAACATCCAAATATTCATTATTCAAAGATTGTTTCTGTAATAAACTCACAACCAATGCTGTTGCATCTCATTTCTTCCTTTCATATTATTTTTTTCTTTTTAAGCATTTGCAGTAGCTTATTTACCCAACCACCTATTGGTGAATATTTGAGTATTAAACCATTTTTTTTTTATGTTGTAATTAATACCGTCTTTCTTTCTTTGTGGTCTTTTGTAAGTTTCTTAAAGATAAATTCCTGCTGGGCGTGGTGGCTCAAGCCTGTAATCCCAGCACTTTGGGAGGCCGAGGCGGGTGGATCATGAGGTCAAGAGATCGAGACCATCCTGGTCAAAGAGCTTGCATTATGCATGTTTTCTTCCATTTTTGAGATTTCACCACATTGCTTTCCAACAAACCTGTACTAATTTACGTGTTTGCTGAATTCTCACTTTTATTCTTTAACCTAGAATCACTGTTACTTTCTCTTTTTCTTTTATATATGTGTATATATGTAATATATGTATATATAGGCATGTATGTATGTGTATAGTTCCTTCTCAAATATTTGAGAATTTATGGCAGGCATTATGACCTAATACTCTTAATACTTTAGTGTACATCTCTAAGAATAAAACATTTTCCGGGCTGGGCGCGGTGGCTCAAGCCTGTAATCCCAGCACTTTGGGAGGCCGAGGTGTGTGGATCATGAGGTCAAGAGATCGAGACCATCCTGGTCAACATGGTGAAAGCCCGTCTCTACTAAAAGTACAAAAAATTAGCTGGGCATGGTGGCGCGTGCCTGTAATCCCAGCTACTCAGGAGGCTGAGGCAGGAGAATTGCCTGAGTCCAGGAGGCGGAGGTTGCGGTGAGCCGAGATCACGCCATTGCACTCCAGCCTGGGTAACAAGAGCGAAACTCCGTCTCAAAAAAAAAAAAAAAAAAAAAAAACAAACATTTTCCTAACGTAATTGTGTGATCACAGTACAGTGATCACACTTTTAAAACCTAAAAAAAATTCCAAATATCAGGTGGTTTTATTGGTAGGTATTTTAGTATGCCAAACATTAGGGACTCTTTGTTGTTAAAATATAAGCAAAATACTATTTTTTTTTACGTTTTCAAAGAGAAAGGCATTGCAAAAAAAAAAAAAAAAAATGGCTTAAGAGAAAAAAGGATTACAGAGGGAGGAATGAGACCAAAGTGTCATGCATGCTTAAAGCAGCAAGCAAAAAACTTTGAAAACTATTAGAGTAAAAACTTCAAGATGCTTGAATGTCATGGGCCATAGGGTCTCCCTTCTTGGCGTGTAGGTTTGGGGAGTCCATGAGGCAGAGGAGCAGCCTTTCACTGTGCCTTCTACCCTGCTGCCTGGGCGGAAATGTAGCATAGCACAGGCTGCCTGGGGCTCACTCTCCTCAGGGAGTCATGGCAAGTGGCCACTCAGTGTGGCCCACTCCCCTCATGACCTTTGGCCAGTGCCACCCACAGCAATGGTTGGGGGCAAAGACACGAACTCCTGTCTTCTAGGGCCCTTGAACATAGCATCAGGATGTGGCTTGCCCTCTGGAAGCTGGAGAGATACACTAAGAGGGCACCAGCCAAGGCTTTTTTGCCTCCCCTGCGATTTCCTGAGCTCTTTGACTCCCTCAGCTCAACCCGGAAGCAGCTCTCCCAGAATCCAGCCTTCCTGCCCCACCCAGGAATGCAGGGCCAGGCCAGGACTAGCTGTGGCGCGTGGGTGGCTCCTCCCCGCAGGCCTGGTCAGAGGAGAGGGTGGGTGGCGGTTCCTTTCCCAGCCTGCAGGCCTGCGCTTGGCCTCCTTCACTTGGAGCTCCAGGAGCCCCTGGTGAGCTGCTTATGCACCTTTACCCCACGAACGCCCTGGCCCAGCAGCCGGTCGTGAGGTCCTTGCGCGGCCCGGCTTTCCCTGGCACCAGCGCAGGCCGCTGTCAGCGAAGGCCTGGAGCTCCATGACGGCCGCTGTGCTGCAGGTCTAACATCAGTAGGCGCCGCCGCAGGATCTGGGTGAAGAGCACGTCCTCGGGCTTCCCCGGCTCTCGCGTGGAGGACGAGGGGTAAGAGGAGATGGCGGGGCCGAGGGCGGCTTGCGGTAGAGCCAATCTAGTACCCAGCTTGCACACCAGCTGGATTCTCCCTCCGTGGTGCTCTGGGGCCGCCAGGCCATCCACAGCCAGGCGAGCAGCGCTGCGCAGCCGTCGCCCTGCGGGCCCTCGCAGTGGTAGCTGAAGACGTTGTTGACCAGTCAGGTTGCCCCACAGCACCAGCTGCCCAGGGTTGAGGGACAGGGCTGGCTCCCCGGTCATAATACCCGCAGGACCCAGGAGATCACGAGCTCCATGGGGTTTTTTCTGAAGCGCCAAGATGGCGAAGAGCGGAAGTAGTATAGCACGAACAGAACCATTCCCCCGGCCCACGTGGGTGGGTGCTGTCGCTTTTTTTTAGCTATGGCTGCAGCCGCTCCTAGGTAGGAAACAGCAGGGGCCCTGGGGGTAGGAAACTGCAGAGACCCTGGAGGGACTCCCCAAGAGCGAGAGCTATGGCTGAGCCCTTCAGCCCCTGGGAACCGCCACGATGGGAGCATGGTGAATGGCGCTAAGCTTGAAGCTGCACCCAGTCTTTACTCTCCCCAAGGCATCAGCAAAATACTATTATTGAGCTACATTTTTCTCTTATGAACACTAAAATCTAAGCAGAGCTCAGTTCTCATTGTTACACATGCTGTAATTTAAAATTTTTTCCTGTACAACGTTGTGAATGTACTTAATGCCACAGAATTGTACATTTAAGGTGATTAGAATGGTAAATTTTTATGTGCGTTTTGCAATAACGAAAGTAAATTTAAAGAAATACTGTTTATAGGATCTACATGACCAACACGTTTGGTTGATAGCTCTCTTTTTAAAAAACTTTTTATTGAAGCATATTTTATATTGTAAATGACCTGCTCGATGAGTTTTAGTAATTGTATAGAGTTATGCAACCATCACCACCACTTAGTTTTAGAACATTTTATCACCCCCAAAAGGTAGCCATTTACAGGCAATGCATCCTGATTCTGGGAAACCACTGATGTATTTTCTGTACAATTTTGCCTTTTCTAGAAATTTCACATAAATAGAATCATCCAGTATTGTGTCTGGCATGTTTCATATAGTGTGAAGTTTTTGAGATTCATCCTTGTTATTATAGGTAAAACCTATTTTGTTTATCCATTCACTAGTTGATGAATTTTTGGATTATTTCTAGTTCTTAGCAATGAACACTTGTGTTAAAGTCTTTGTGTGGTTGTTTTCATTTCTTTTTGGTGATCCCCAAGAGTGGAATTGCTGGGTTGTATAAGTCTATGTTTAGCTTTTTAAGAAATTGACAAACCGTTTTCAAAATGGCTGTACAATTTTTACATTTGCACCAGTGTTGTATGAGGACTCGAATTTCCGTCCTTATTAAACTTGGTATTGTTCATCTTTTATTTTAGCCATTTTAGTTGGTGTCTAATGATACTTCCTTGTGGTTTTAATTTGTATTTTCCTAGTGACTAATTGAGTATCTTTTCATGTACTTATTTACCATTCGTATATTTATTTTCTTTGCTGAAGTACCTATTTAAATATTTTGCTCATTAAAAAAAATTAGATTATTGTCCAGGTGTGGTGACTCCTGCCTGTAATCCTAGCACTTTGGGAGGCTGAGGCAGGCAGATTGCTTGAGCTTAGGCATTCTAGACTAGCCTGGGTAACATGACGAAACTCTATCTTTACTAAAAAAAGAAAGAAAAATTAGCTGGGTGTGGTGCCATGTACCCATGCACCTATGGTCCCAGCTACTTGGCAGGTCTGAGGCAGGAGGATCGTTTGAATCCATGAGGTTGAGACTGCCATGAGCTAAGATGGCTCCAGTGCACTCCAGTACAGTGACAAGAGTGAGACCCTGTCTCTGGGAAAAAAAAAAAAATTCGATTGTTTATTGAGTTTTAAGAGCTTTTTGATATAAATCCTAATTAGGTACATGTTTTGCAAAAAAATTTCTTTTTAAGTCTTTAGCTTGTTTTCATTGTGTTTTTGAGGAGCAAAGGTTTTATTTTGTTTGTTTTTGTTTTGTTTTTGTTTTTTGAGACAGGAGTGCAGTGGTGTGATCTCGGCTCACTGTAACCTCCACCTCCCAGGTTCAAGCAATTCTTCTGTCTCAGCCTCCCTAGTAGCTGGAACTACAGGCGTGTATCACCACTCCCAACTAATTTTTTGTGTTTTTAGTAAGATGGGGTTTCACCATGTTGGCCAGGATGGTCTCAATCTCTTGATCTCATGATCCACCTGCCTCAGCTTCTCAAAGTGTTGGGATTATAGGGTTGAGCCACTGTGCCGGGCCAGTTATTATTATTATTATTATTTTTTGAGACTGAGTCTTACTCTCTAGCAAGAGCTGGAGTGCAGTGGTGCAATCTCGGCTCTGCAGAACCCCCGTCTCCCAGGTTCAAGGAGGCATAGTAATTTTGTATTTTTAGTAGAGACAGGGTTTCACCATGTTGGCCAGGCTGGTCTTGAACTCCTGACCTGAGGTGATCCACCACCTCGGCCTCCCAAAGTGCCTGAAGAGCAGAAGTTTTAAACTTTGATACAGTCCCAATTTATTGTTTGTGCTTTTTCTGGTGTCATATTTTAAAGTTATTTGCCAGGCTGGGTGCAGTAGCTCACACTTGTAATCTTAGCACTTTGGGAGACTGAGGCAGAAAGATCACTTGAGTTCAGGAGTTTGAGATCAGCCTGGACAGCATAGTGAGACCACTTCTCTACAAAACATAAAGTTAGCCAGGCATGGTGGCATATGCTTGTACTTCTAGCTACTTAGGAGGCTGAGATGGGAGGTTTGCTTGAGCCCAGGAGGTCAAGGCTACAGTGAGCAGTGATGATGCCATTGCATTCCAACCTTGGCAACAGAGCAAGACCCTGCCTCAAAATAAAAATAAAAAATCTTTGCTGCCGGGCGCGGTGGCTCAAGCCTGTAATCCCAGCACTTTGGGAAGCCGAGGCGGGTGGATCACGAGGTCGAGAGATCGAGACTATCCTGGTCAACATGGTGAAACCCCGTCTCTACTAAAAATACAAAAAATTAGCTGGGCATGGTGGCACGTGCCTGTAATCCCAGCTACTCAGGAGGCTGAGGCAGGAGAATTTCCTGAACCCAGGGAGCGGAGGTTGCGGTGAGCCGAGATCGTGCCATTGCACTCCAGCCTGGGTAACAAGAGCGAAACTCCGTCTCAAAAAAAAAAAAAAAAATCTTTGCCAATCCAAGCTCAGAAGATTTACTATTTCCATATTTTCCAGTTTAAATGTTGAGACCTTTCCTTCCCTTTCCTGCCCTGCCCTGCCCTGCCCTGCCCTGCCCCGCCCCGCCCCCCTCCCCCTCCACTCCTTTCTCCTCCCCTCCCCCTACCCTCACCCTCTTTCTCCTCCCCCTTCTCTTCCCCTTCCCCTTCCCTTCCCTCTACCACAAGGTGGAGATTACAGTGAGCTGAGATCACCCCACTGCACTGTGAGCCAAGATAGCCCCACTGCACTCCAGCGTGGGCCACAGAGCGAGTCCACCCCTCCCCTCCCCTCCCCTCCCCTCCCCTCCCCTCCCTTAATAGATTTTCAAATAGTTTTAAAAATTTCATCTTAAATCCCTTTTAATCTATAGTGTCCTTAATTTCTTACTCTTTTTTTTCCTCCCAATTTATTTGATAAAACCAGGTAGTTTGTCTTACAGTGTTTTCCAGAGTTTGATTTTGCTAATTGGCTCACCATTGTGGTGTTTAACATGTTCCTCTAGGCCTGGCGTGGTGGCTCACGCCTGTAATCTCAGCACTTTGAGAGGCCAAGGTGGGCAGATCACCTGAGGTTAGGAATTTGAGACCAGCCTGGCCAACATGGTGAAACCCCGTTTCTACTAAAAATACAGAAATTAGCTGGGTATGGTGGCACATGCCTGTAATCCCAGTTACTCAGGAGGCTGAGGCAGGAGAATTGCTTGAATTCAGGAGGCAGAGATTGTGGTGAGCTGAGATCGCCCCACTGCACTTCAGCCTGGGCCACAGAGTGAGACTCTGTCTCAAAAAAATAAAATAAGATAAAATAAACATGTTCCTCTAACTTCTTTGTGATATCTAGAAGCTCAATCAGATTCAAGTTTTTTTTTTTTTTTTTTTTTGAAAGATAGTTTAATAGTTGGTGTTGTGTTCTTCCATTAGGAGGCACATAATGGTTCAGGTTGTCTCTTGTGATTGATACAAGTGTCTCTGTTATTGATGGTCAACACCGAGATCCAGTAATTTAATGGAGATTCTGTCATTCCTTCATTATTAGTTGGAATACTTTTATAAAAAGAAACTTACCCTTGGTTTCTGTTTTGTGACCAGGTGGCACAGTTGTGTGTGATCTTTTTAGTTACAAATGCAATAACTTTGTTAAAAGTAGGTATTTTTTCTAACACACTATTTCCCAGTTGAATTGACAAACTGTTTTTACTTACTAGCAGGTTGAGGATTTGTTTGTTGTTGTTTTCCTCTGCAGTAATGGCTTATGAATAAACCCTTCTGTTGGAAACTGTATGAAAGTGTTCTTGGATTATAAAGATGTGCTTTACAGGCCTAAACTGTAAAATACTGCTTTATAAAAGCCGATTACAATTTTGATCTTTTTCCAGTGTAGTATTTTATGAGTATATAATAGTTGGTTACTTTCTTTTTTTTTTTTAGCTTTGACTTACGATACTTCAGTGTCGTATACTGTTTTATTGTTATAAAAGGATTTTCTGTTCTTTCCTTGATCGTAAGTATAAATAAGAAAAGTTACAAAATTGATATATTGAGCTTTTGCTATTTTGCTGTTACATTTATTTTCTATCTTGTTAAGTCTGTTTTCAGAATTTTTGAATGGGATTCCCCTCCCTTGTTTGATTGTCAGTGCATCTGTTTTAACTATAATGTCACAGTAACTTTGTAATATTTCCTACGTAGTTGTACCTCCTACTAGGAGTTATATGTAACAGATGCTTAGAATGGTCAGGACTAAGTGAATGAATGGGGTCGGGGATAGGGAAGGTTGGTATACTAATTGATTAGCCTAGAATTATCCCTTAAAGGTATAGAAATTTAGTGCCAGCACATAAAGATGATGCATTTTATTTTTTATTTATTTATTTTTTTTGAGACGGAGTTTCGCTCTTGTTACCCAGGCTGGAGTGCAATGGCGCGATCTCGGCTCACCGCAACCTCCGCCTCCTGGGTTCAGGCAATTCTCCTGCCTCAGCCTCCTGAGTAGCTGGGATTACAGGCACGTGCCACCATGTCCAGCTAATTTTTTGTATTTTTAGTAGAGACGGGGTTTCACCATATTGACCAGGATGGTCTCGATCTCTCGACCTCGTGATCCACCCGCCTCGGCCTCCCAAAGTGCTGGGATTACAGGCTTGAGCCACCGCACCCGGCAGATGATGTGTTTAAAGTAATTGCTGCGAATATAGGAGGCATTTAAACAGTATAGCAGAACAGCTAGTCTGTGCCAGTTGTAAAATAGGTCAAATTTTGAAGTAATTTGGTTTAAAATGGACTTTTATGTGTAAATATGTTAGATGAAATAGCTTTGCTACAAATAAAAAGTACTACTCAAGAAACATGTAACTAAACATGTCAATTTAGCATATGGACTATACAGTGCAAAAACTACATGTTTTTTATGGGCATTTGTTTGAAGTTTATAAATGTTAAAGCCTTTGCATAGAAAAAAAATGTTCCTACCCATTTTACTCCATTTATGTGCTGTTTTTTGAGCTTTTTTTTTTTTTAAACTGGTATTATATTTTCAGAAATTGGGAAATATTTAAATAATTTTGTTTTCTTGGCCCCCTTTTAAATTAAAGGATGATTATGACAAGTAATGAGTATTGAGACTACAATTCTATTTAAATGGGTGTCAGAACTACCCCTGATCAGTTTCAGACAGAAATTGCAAACTTGCCAATGTAGGCATAGTGTAAAATCATAGAGAAAGATGAAGGTGGGGCCCAGACCCTGAGGAGAAGGTGGGCCTGGATCACTCTAGGTGAAATGCTCTTCTAGGGGGTCCCACAAAATGCTGCGATAATTTTGAAGAGGGAGAATTGAGTTCTGCATGGGAATGTATATTTATTGTTTGTTTTACATTGTGGAATGTGTTAACCCACCTATGACTTCCCTTAGTTTTTCCTTCTGCAAGATGATCTGCTTTTATAAAATGATTGGTTCATTTAAGGAAACATACTGAGGAAGGAGTAGTTTTTGTTCCATGGAAACTGATTACCAGTATTTCAATATCAAAGTCTAATTAACTGAGCAAATTTACCCATGACCTATTTTGCCTAGTCACAGATATACACGATATAGAGCAGAAATCAAAATCACTTTAAGATTTTAAGTTATTGTTTTAAAAATTTTTTTAATTTTAATTTTCATGGCTACATGGAGGTGTATATGTTTATGGGGTATGCGAGATGTTTTGATACAGGCATATAATGTGTAATAATCACATAATGTAAAATAGAAGTATCCGTCCTCAAACATTTATCCTTTGTGTTATAAAAAATACTTTATTTTATTTTTTTGAGACGGAGTCTTGCTCTGTTGCCAGGCTGGAGTGCAGTGGTGCAATCTTGGCTCACTGCGACCTCTGCCTCCTGGGTTCAAGTGATTCTCCTGCCTTAGCCTCCTGAGTAGCTGGGACTATAGGCACGTGCCACCATGCCCAGCTAATTTCTGTATTTTTAGTAGAGACAGGGTTTCACCATGTTGGCTGGGATAGTCTCGATCTCTTGACCTCGTGATCTGCCTGCCTCGGCCTCCCAAAGGGCTGGGATTACAGGTGTGAGCCACTGTACCCGGCCTACTTTATTCATTTATATTCTGGTTTGGACTGCAGATAAACTGAAAGGTATTTTAGAGGAGGGACTAGGAAGGTGAGGCAACTCGGGACCTATTTAGGAAGAACAGTTGATGAATGTTAGTTCTCTCCGCTGTATGAAGGGCTCTGTGTGAGTGAATGAGCACAGACTGGTTCTAAGTAGGCAACAGCAATGGACAGAAGCCATAGGGACTTGGCAGCAGGTTAAGGACAGACTTTGTGGTGGAGCTGCTTAGAAATGGAGTAGATTATCCCAGAAGGTAGTCTTGGGAGTCTTTCATCACTGTGGCATTGATGGTATTGGAACACAGAAATGGACAACCTCCTCTTCAGGGATGGGTGATGTTTTAGTTATTTGTGCTGCTATGGCAGAACACCTGAGACTCAGTAACTTATGAATAATAAAAATTTATTTTCTCACTATTCTGGAGGCTGAGAAGTCCGAAAATAAGTGCTGGCAGATTTAGTTCTGGGGAGGTGCCTTCCTGATTGATGGTGCCTTGTTACTGCATCCTCACGTGGTGGAAGGTGGAAGGGAATGTCAGATTGATCCAATCACTTTCTGAAAGGCCCCACATCTTAATACTGAAATATTAGGGATTAGGTTTCAACGTTGTGAGTCCGGTGAGGTGGTTCACACCTGTAATCACAGCATTTTGGGAAGCCAAGACTGGTGGATCACCTGAGGTCAGGAGTTCAAGAACAGCCTGGCCAACATGGTGAAACCCCATCGCTACTAAAAATGCGAAAAGTAGCTGGGTGTGCTGGCATGCATCTGTAGTCCCAGTTACTCAGGAGGCTGAGGCACAAGAATAGATTGAACCCAGGAGGCGGAACAGGAGGCAGAGATTGCAGTGAGCTGGGATTGCACCACTGCACTCCAGCCTGCGAAACAAGAGTGAAACTCTTTCTCAAAAAAAAAAAAAAAAAAGTTTCAACATGTGAATTTTGGGTGGGACTCAACATTCAAACTACAGCAGGTAGGGAAGAATTCTCTAGAGAAAGCACTATAGGATAATGGAGAGCTGTTATTTGTGGAAATGTGGGCACGTGGGAATTGTGTGTAACACAGAACTGACGAGGACTGTTGGACTGGGTGTTACTGAAGTTTTTCCTAACTTTTAGAGTGACCAGCCTCAGTTATTCAGTGAAAACAAAGAGCAATTTTAAAAAAACATCCAGGAGCCAGGCGCGGTGGCTCAAGCCTGTAATGCCAGTACTTCGGGAGGCCGAGGCAGGTGGATCACGAGGTCAAGAGATCGAGACCGTCCTAGTCAACATGGTGAAACCTCGTCTCTACTAAAAATACAAAAAGTTAGCTGGGCATGGTGGTGCGTGCCTGTAATCCCAGCTACTCAGGAGGCTGAGACAGGAGAATTGCCTGAACCCAGGAGGCGGAGGTTGCGGTGAGCCGAGATCGCGCCATTGCACTCCAGCCTGGGTAACAAGAGCGAAACTCCGTCTAAAAAAAAAAAAAATCCAGGCAGCTGGCTTAATGTATGTAAAAGTACAATGTTAGGTATAGTTGCTGAAGACACTTTGCAAATGTTTGCAAATAAGACAGTAATGTGGGTGTAAAGTAGTTATTTTGGAAAAAATGAACAAACAAAAAAAGTTTATATGTTGAACTTCATTACTCATCATTTGAAGTGAAAAAATTATACTCTTTGTACTTCACCCCACTTCATTAACATCCTTCCAGAATTTCAAGGTTGACGTCACCCTATAGTAATGTTTGTTCACTAGGTTTATTTCCTTGCTTTATGCATAATGTCTGAATTCCCAAGGCCAAAACTCCTTAGTTCTCATAATAGTATTTGTCAAAGTTGAGAAAACTTTTTCTTCTTTCCATCTATCCTTTTTCCTTCTTCTCTCCTTCCCTTTCCTCTCTTTCTTGCTCTTCTTTGACATTTTCAGATAATAAGGAGGCTCTTTGAAGTTTAACTGTCCAACAATCTGAATTTGTTTGACATTTTGTTAAAGATTCTGAGAAAAGTAGTATTCTGGTGTTTGAATGGCTTATTGATTTTTTTTTCTTTAAAGATTGCTTTGAGATGAATTTGAAGTAAGCTTAAGACTTTGGATAGTTAGATTTTACATTAAGCCTCTTCAAGCATTTGGTTTCCAAGACTGGAAGGACTGAGTGTCCTGTCTGTCATCTGACTCTGTCACAAAATTCCAAACTTGATGTGGCTGAGCCTTTGATAATCTTCAAAATACCGTTTTGGAGGAATTTAATGTGAGTTAAACAACTGAGTCGAGTTGTCTTTTATACTTTAATAGAGAATAATACTGCATTTATCTCACATATTATAAGAGAAAACTGAGGAAAAACCTGTTAATGACTTCAGGTGTATGCTTTGAGTTATTTTTACCTTTATGATGATGATTTTCCTGAGTGAGTGGTTGTGTTTTGACCTACTAAGCCCATTTATTTTTTGAACAACTAAAATAACAACCCCTCCCAAGAAAAATCCTAAAAAAAAAACAACTGGCCTTTGGAATATATCTGAACAGTTTTGATAGATGGTGCTGGAATTATTTTTCCTTTGAAGGAGACATTGAAAACCAATTGTCTGCCTCAAGAGTACCTTTCATGTTGTTAACTTGCAAATAATGCAGTTTAAAATTCTTATAGGCCTGTTGGGATGACTTCAGGTACCTGTCTGATTCAGTGATAGTTTTGTTTAAGACTGGAAGAAGTTATACATTATGAAAAAATTATTTTTTCTTATAAAACATGAACATTAGTAGGAATAGTTTTTATGGAAGGCATGTTTCTTGTAACACATGAGAACATGACCATTAGTAGCTTAGTATTATTAAGGATTGACAATTGAATCAATAATTTTGTACTAAGCACTGTAAAGTAGAATTGGTAAGTGCTAATCTTAGAAAACTGGCCACTTTTGTAATATTGTATTTAAGTTCACTAAAATAACAATTTAGTGGTGGGAAAGAAACCAAATTATTTTTAGGGGAAGAATAGAAAAGTGGAGAAAAGAATAGAAAACAGGAAGAGGAATCTTTCTGTTTAACAGGTATAGAGAGTCAACCAAAAATTTCTATGTATTTAACATAGATATTTTTGGTTTTCAGAGAATGTTTACATATGTTAGATTGAAAGATGTGGGTATTGCAGTCTATAAAAACAAATATTAAGGTGTCAGTAGGGTCTAATACTAACCAAATGGAAGGCTGCCAGATGTCCTCCTGCAGGAAATGACAGGTAAGTCAGTAGACTGCTATTCTGCCAGTTAGGGTTTTGGTTTTACATCTTGCATATGAGTCTGATTAGATTCCTAATTAATTATCATAATTTAGGCTGTTTCTTTTTTCTCATGTCTATTTAACTTTTTGCACCAAATTATTTTATAGATTTAATGTGTTTTGTAGTACATCGCTAGGAGTAACCAGAGATTTACTCCTTTTTTGGAAGCACCTATTTTAAAAAGCTACTGAAGAGTTGTTTCATGTTCTAAATAATTTATAGTTTTGTAAATAACTAATACTTGTTCTTTGTATCATTGTTGTTAAATGTTCCACATACCTTTTAGGTTTGCAGACCATTACCAATTGGCTCAGTGTTTTGCAGCAGACAGTCACCATCATGTTTCCCCAGGGATGCCTTTGCAGCAGCATTACCCTGGAGTTGGGAGATGTTCTTGAGGGTCTGGTTCTTAAGGAACTGATTCTTGAGAGACAGGTTCTTGAGGTGTTCTTGAGAGACTGACCTGTGTGGTTGCCTGTCGTGATCTTGAGGGGTGGTACTGTTGTGATCTTGAAGGGTGGTAGCCTATCCAAAAGTTCTCAGTATTTGTAATCTAGTTCTTTTAGAGACTTAAACTTAAAAAAAAATTCCAGTGAATTAATTTTACAGTGTATGTGTCTATAGTCCAGGAATCTAAATTCTAACATAGAGCTTTAAAAAATGCTTGTATGTTTAGTATAACAATACAAAGCAGCAAAATCTCTAGAGCATCCTGCATTACAATCACGAGTTAAAGCTTGGTGAGTGCTTGGACCTCCCATGGGTCTCTCTAAGTCAATCACTATAACTTCCCCTCAGCTCTCTTCTGGGTTGAGGCAGAGCCTCTTACTCCCTTGGGAAAAGACTTTGTTTTTTTTTTTTTGCTTTCCTGATGATTCTGACATTTTTGATGATGGCTGTTTATTACACTGATTTTTTTTTTTTTTAGACTTTTGGCTGCTCTGTCAATTCAGTGTTACTCCATTCCATTAAAGAATAAGGAAATGTGTTTTAATTTCAAAATGTGTACTGTATAACTTTGCTAGGAGAAGTTAGAAGGGTACTTGGTGAGGAAATAAAAAGAAGGCATCTCACTTCCTTATGGGTTGAGAATCATCTGAAACAGTAAACGTTCATTCTAGTAAGAGACTTGTTACAGCAGTAATAGTTGAGGACTTACTATGCTATAAACTTTGTACATTAATTGAATAATCAAGGTAACTTTATGAGATAGGTACTGTTGTTAACATTTGGATTTTACAGATGAAGACACTGAAGCATGAACTGATTACTTCACTGGGCCATGGCCACATAGCAAGCAAGCTGGGTACTCAGGACTCACACCCAGCCGTCCGGCTGCCAAGACCACATGCTTCCTTGCCAGGACTGCCCGGTTACTTTTGATATGTTGTTATCATTCATATATCTTGATTTTCTCCTGTTTTGAGGTCTAAGTAAACCACTTAAAATTTTTTATTTTTATTTTATTTTTTTGAGATGGAGTTTCGCTCTTGTCACCCAGGCTGGAGTGCAATGGCGCGATCTCGGCTCACCGCAACCTCGGGACTCCTGGGTTCAGGCATTTCTCCCGCCTCAGCCTCCTGAGTAGCTGGGATTACAGGCACGCGCCACCATGCCCAGCTAATTTTTTGTATTTTTAGTAGAGACGGGGTTTCACCATGTTGACCAGGATGGTCTAGATCTCTTGACCTCGTGATCCACCCACCTTGGCCTCCCAAAGTGCTGGGATTACAGGCGTGAGCCACCACGGCCGGCCAAAATGTTTTTAGGTTGGAAAGTTGTAGCTTAGGTTCAGTAGCCTCTAAAATTTATGACCCCTAACTCCCTTAGCTGGGAGACACGGTTGTATGAGAATATGAGGGGTTTTAGACATGCTTTTAATATTCTAATAAGTATTATTAGATGCTTGCTGTTTGTATGGTGCTGTATTTTACATAAATCATTTTAGTCTTCACCACAACCCTTCACCATATTCCCTATGTAACAGATAAGCAAACTGAGCTGGTAAGTGGTAGACTGTGCAACTTAAGCTGGGTCTCATTTTTATGGTTAGTCTAGTCTGTTACTTCACTAGTGGCCATTTCCCAGCATGTGAGTTTTGTTGTTCACTTTTTGGACAATTATTTTGCCCAACTGACGAAGACAGAAGTGCAAAGTCAAAAAACGTGTTCTCATCTTAAGCACCTCTACTGGTAAGTGATCTTTTCCGAGATACTGACTATGCTAAGCTTTGGGTAGGACAAGTTTAGTTATACTCCGTATTCTGCTGCAGTTGATTTTTCAACCTCCTCAGGAAAGTAATCTACTTTTAATGAAATGTAGTTGACTTTTATGTTGTTTCCAGTTGTTTCTCAATAGTTCATGTGCCAGGGAATTTGTAGACATAATATGACATCTGAGGCAACAAGGAATTTAGTGGGTGAAAAAAGTGAAGACTGTCAAATGGAGTTTTGTTTTGGTCCTGTCTGAAGCTATCATTTTTCCAGGCATGTGTATGTGCACTTGGTATCTCCTTTAATCGACCTTTCTGATCTTTAATTGTGGTCATCAGGGAGCTTTCAAATCTTTCCTCTTCCTCTTCTCTTCTCCCAGTTGTCTTCCTTTTTGAGGGGGCTGGCTATACTGAGATGAGCACAGAGGAAGCTATTTGTGGGGTAAAGACAATTAAGTATCTTTCTAGGACTGGTTAGAATTAGTTCTCTTTGGTTTGTGGTCAGTTCCTTAACCTAAGAACCTCAAAAACATTTGGAGGTGATATTAAACTAAGAACCTCAAAAACATTTGGAGGCCTTTATTTCAAGTTTCTGCTTTGTTCTGTGGGTAGCTGAGCTCTTTCAGTTAAACTATGTTAGTGTCCCTGATTGGTCTCTCCCAGCTCTCTTTAAGGATTAAAGTGCCCCATTGCCAGACTCCTTGTTGCTTAATGTAAATTTGATGAAGTGCCAGAGAGCTTTAGGCTACCCTACCAAATGTCAAAATCAGTCATATGCCCTGTTCTTGATCATGATAATTGGAAAGAGATTAGGGGAAGGACATCAAAATCCATGAATAATTCAAAATGTTCATTATTTTGTTTCCCAGCTTCACTTTCCCTTTTTTTCTTTCACAAGTTTTTTGTTTGTTTTGCCAGAAATCACATTCTGAAATTTGATTTAAATCTTCATTGAGTACTTCTCTGTATTTGGTGTACTCCTCAGACATATTCCTTAGAGGTATAGCAAAATTAATACTAAAGGGGCACTTTCCCTTTCAATTTGAATACATATATTTTTTGTTGGAAAATCAGAAATTACTCAGTTTGCTTGTAGTAAGTATGATTGCCTGCCAATAACTTTTACATTCAATATTTTCTGGTGTCAAAAAGATACATTTTTAGCTGAATAGCAAAAATCACTTGGTCTTGGAGGTTCAGCATACAAAATTATCTGAATATGAGTTTAAGTTAAACTTAACTATTTTACAACTAATAAATGGTTTATTCTATTAAAGTTTTAGTTTATTATTCATTTGAATTTACAATTAAGTATTTAAACAGGTATTTATTGAGTACCAACTATGTTTCAAAAGCAGAGATTTTAGTCTGATTTGTTCGTTATTCTACCCTGGTGCCTAGAACAGGACCTGGCACATAATAGCCATGGGTTCTGAGAGAAGTAGAATTTATAGGCTGCATTTTAATGTGATGTGTTCGCTGACCTGAGTGGTGAGAATTACCACTGTCAAATGAACATCGGTGATATTAAACAGACTCAAGGCATTTTTGAAACCATCTTACCTCTCTTAGGAATGAACATGTATTTGTTATAAGCTCCTCAGCAAACTTTCTCTTCTCTTTAGCCAGGACTGGGTCACAAGGCCACAAGGAAGACTTAGAACTCAATTATCTGACAAAGAGGCATGAGATTGACTGGCACAATCCAGTATGTAGAACTTTGCCAGCCAAACAAATGAGGAATTTGGTGGCAAAGAGAAAGAGGTAGCGGGAATGGCTTATGAGGCTACTAGTAGTAACCATTACAGAACAGAATTGTAGAGAATTGGATCTGGACTGGGCTTAACTTTATACATTGCTGTGAAGAAAGTAGTTTCTAAGTGTATATAAGAGTAAGGTATTCATTAATTTAGAGGTTTGGTTTTGGTTTTATCCTTTCATATGAATTAATCTATCTTAGGACCCTATTAGAATAAGATTTTAGAAGTTTATAGAATGCAACATCTGTCTAGGTGCCATCCAGACTCTTGGTTACTCACTGTTGTAAGTAGAACAGTATGGAACTTAGAAGTTAAATAAATGAATGAATGAGCAAAACAACTTGAGTGTAGATCATCTAGGGCCGTTACTCTGTGATGTAAGACATACCTCATAATTATCCTTTTATTCTCTGAGCTCCAAGAAAAGCCCTATAGCCCAGAAAGACTAGAGAAGCTCAGGCTCTAGAAGCAGATGAGGGTTCACATGCTGCCCCTGCTGCTTCCTGTCTACCTTAATGCACAGCATAATGGTGTTTCAGTCAATGATGGACTGTATATATGGCAGTGGTCTTGTACATTTATAATGGAGCTGGAAAATTCCTATGGCCTAGTGATGTTATAGTGAAGTCGCAGTGAGATACATTACTCACGTGTTTGTTGTGGTGCTGGTGTAAATAAACCTACTGCACTGGCAGTCATATAAAAACATATGCTTTTATATTTTGTTATGTACAGTATATAATACTTGATCATGATAATGACTATGTTTATGGTTTATGTATTTACTGTACTTTTATCATTATTTTAGAGTGTATGTCTTTTACTTATTTAAAAAATATTACGTAAGCCAGGCTCAGACAGGTCCTTCAGGAGATACTCCAGAAGGAGGCGTTGTTATCAAGGAGATGGCAGCTCCATTCATGTTATTGCTCCCGAAGATCTTCAGTGGGACGGGATGTGGAGGTGAAAGACAACGATATTGATTATCCTGGCCCTGTGTAGGCCTAGACTGTTGTGTTAGTTTTTAACAAAAAAGTTTTAAAAATAAACAGTTAATAGGAAAAAGCTTATAGAATAAGGATATAAAGAAAAAATATATATACACACATATATGTTGATATTTTGAGACAGAGTCTCACTCTGTTGCCCAGGCTGGAGTGCAGTGGCACAATCTCAGCTCACCGCAGCTTCTACCTCCCCAGGTTCAAGCAGTTCTTCTGCCTCCACCTCCCGAGTAGCTGGGATTACAGGCACACACTCACCATGGCCGGCTAAATTTTTTTGTATTTTTAGTAGAGATGGAGTTTTGTCATGTTGGCCAGGCTGGTCTCAAACTCCTGATCTCAGGTCATCCGCCCACCTTGCCTCCCAAAGTGTTGGATTACAGGCATGAGCCACCGCACCCAACTGAAAAAATATTTTTGTACAGCTATACAGTGTTTGTATTTTAAAAAATATGTTATTACAAAAAAGTTAAAAATTTTTAAAAACTAAAAAAGTTTATAATGTTATAGTAAGCTAAGGTTAATTTATTATTGAAGGAAGAAAAGTATTCTTAAAACCAATTTAATGTAGCCTACATGTACAGTGTTTAAAAAGTCTATGGTAGTATACAGTAATATCCTGTGTCTTCACATTCACTTACTACTCACTGACTCACCCAGAACAACCCCAGTCCTGCAAGCTCCATTCATGATAAGTGCCCTATATAAGTGTTGCGTATTTTATCATTTTTTTTGTTTGTTTTTTTGTGTTTTTTTGAGACTTCATCTCACTTTGTCACCCAGGCTGGAGTTGCAGTGGCACAGTCTCAGCTCACTGAAACCTCCACCTCCCAGGTTCAAGCAATTCTCCTGCCTCATCCTCCCAAGTAGCTGGGATTACAGGCGCACGCCACCACACCCAGCTGATTTTTTGTATTTTTAGTAGACAGGGTTTCACCATGTTGGCCAGGTTGGTCTCAAACTCCTTGGCCTACTGAAGTGTTGGTATTGCAGGCGTGAGCCATGGCACCCAGCCTCATTTTTTATCTTTTATGACTTATTTTTACTGTACCTTTTCTATGTTTAAATATGTTTAGATACACAAATACTTACCATCATGTTACAGTTGCCTACAGATCTGTAGCCTAAGGGCAGTAGTCTAAATACCATATAGCCAAGTGTATAGTAGGCCACACCATCTAGGTTTGTGTAAGTATACCCTGTTATGATCAAATAATGACAACATTGCCAAACAACAAATTTCTCAGAACACAGTCTCATTGTTAAGCAATGTATGACTGTATATGAACTGACTTGTTAACTTTTCCTTATCTGTAAAATGGAATTATCATTGTATGAGTTAAGCAGAACAGCTAGGATTAAATAAGAGATCATTTAAAAAATAATAAACACTTTAATATGAAGCTTACCTGGCTTAGAAATAGGCTGAACAACAACAACAAAAAATATGAGGCTTATCATGTGTTGTACAATGTTCTGTGTGCCTAATTATTTAGCATATGAAAGCGCCAGGCACATACAGAGTAGGTACTCAAATAGTCTTTTTTCTTGATAAATGGTTAACAAGCATTTGTTCCATTGAAATGAGGTTTTTGATCTGTGACTTGACATGAGAAAGCTGAGAAACAGCAACCATGAAATTACAGAATAGTTTCAAGTCTTTTCATAACTGAATGTAGTCTTTTCCGATAGTCTTTTCATAACTGAATGTAGTCTTTTCCAATAATCTTTTTATACTACTACTGGAATTGGTGCATTTTGACAGCTTATGTTGGTGAATCAAATAGCTCCTGATTTAATCAGAACAAAGACATACTGTTTCAACATGTGCTTATGTTACTGGCTCCCATAAATAAATCATTTAATTGGTGAAAAATGTGATCATATTTGAACTCTGGAAGAGCTACCATTCTGACCTATAAGATAATATAAGGATAAAGAAATGACTTTTAAATGCTTTTGTCGTATTTTGGCACAGTGAAGGATAATTTCAGAACCGTGATTTATTTGGTATCTGGCGCAGAGGAGGTGCTCGGTATCCTGGTACTAATCAGTAATTGCTGAGGAGTCATACTTAGCAACTGTGGACCAGGGATTTATAGGGTGGTCAGCCTGAGATTTCCAGACTCATACAGTATGAGCATATATATTCATAGTATTCAGTATAATATTCATTACATATTATATATTATATATATTTAGTATAATATTCACTATAGTATGAATTTTTAAAGATTATTTATACTTGAGATTATTGAAAACATACATTAAAGAAAACTTAGAAAAATTGTCATTGAAGTGCCTGTATTAGAAAGTACGTGGGTGTTGAAATTGGAATTTAAAAAAATAAGGCAGCCGGGCGCGGTGGCTCAAGCCTGTAATCCCAGCACTTTGGGAGGCCAAGGCGGGTGGATCACGAGGTCGAGAGATCGAGACCATCCTGGTCAACATGGTGAAACCCCGTCTCTACTAAAAATACAAAAAATTAGCTGGGCATGGTGGCACATGCCTGTAATCCCAGCTACTCAGGAGGCTGAGGCAGGAGAATTGCCTGAACCCAGGAGGCGGAGGTTGCGGTGAGCCGAGATCGTGCCATTGCACTCCAGCCTGGGTAACAAGAGCGAAACTCTGTCTCAAAAAAAAAAAAAATAAAAAATAAGGCAGCATAAATTACTGAATTGATATGGAGAAATGCCTTCAAGGCTGATTGGTAAACCTAGAGAGGGTGAAATATAAGATAGGATTGAAGCTGACAAGGAGGTTCCCAAGGGATAAAAAAAGAGTTGGCCCCATTCTTGCTTTCTAAAAGAGTTTTTTATTGTGTTCAGATGAAGCATTGTGGATGAAAAAAAGCTTATAAATTGGAGATACTATACAAATAAGGAGTATAATAATTATACTTTTGTTGATTGAAAACATTTTCCTGAAAACTTCAAGAGTAAACCTTTAGTGGAGAGGGAAGTAATCATATTGCCCTATTTTGCACTGAAGCTCATTATAATTTTTCTTCCTCAAACCACTCCTCCTTCAGACTCCCTTTTTCCATAAGTGGCAGTTCTATCCTTCCAGTTGCTTAGGCCAGAAACTTCAGTCAACCCAGATACTGCTCTTTCTCTCACACTTCAAATCCCTCTTACATCTTCCTTAACATTTTCACTTCTCCTCTCCTGGGCCTAGCCACCAACACCTTTCGCTTGGATTATTCTGTGATCTTTTAAATTGGTCTTCCTGCTTCTGTTTTTGCTTTGTTTTCAGCATAGCTGCAGAGTGATTCTTTTAAAAGACAAATGCAAGTATGTTCCTCTTCTGCTCATAGTCTTTCAATGGCTTCCCCAAAGCCAAAATCTTCACAGCAGCCTGCAAGTTCATATAAAATATGGCTCCCTGATAGCTTCCTGAGTTCATCTCCCAGCATCTATCCCGTGATCATTTTGTTCCGGCCTCTGTGGACTCACATATGTCACACAAGCTCCCACTTCAGAGACTTTGCACTTTCTGTTTTTCTGCCTTGAATCTTCTTCTGCAGGTACACACATGGCTCACTTCCTCATTTTCCTCCAGTTACCTCAACACTAATCACTTCATCACTCTGTTGAAAGTAGGACTCCCTGTCCTCCTACCTGGTTCAGTTTTTTTCTCCTAATATTCAACATGCATGCTATAGTTGACCCTTGAACAACACAGGGGTGTTGACTCCAGACACAGTTGAAGATCTGTATATAACTTTTGACTTCTCAAAAACTTAACTACTAATAGCCTACTATTGACCCTTACCAATAACATAAGCAGTTGATCAACACGTATTTTATATGTTATATATATATTATATACTGTTTTCTTTACAATAGAGTAAGCTGGAGGAAAAAAATGTTACAAAGAAAATCATAAGGAAGAGAAGATATATTAATACTGACTCTTCATTGAGTGAAAGTGGATCATCATAAAGGTCTCGATCCTTGTCATCTTCACATTGAGTAGGCTGAGGAGGAGTAAGAGGAGAGGTTGGTGTTGCTATCTCAGGGTGACAGGTCACCAGAAGAAGAAGGGAGGAGGCGGAAAGGAAGGCAAGAAGAGGCAGGTACACTTGGTGTAACTTTGCAAAAATACATTGTAATTTCTGTCTGAATGTTTGCATTTTCCTTTCGCTAAAAGTGTTTATGGTATCAACTCCTCTTCTACTGTTTGCTTTAGTTTTAATGCTATATCATAGAGGGATCCCTGTCATAAAAGCAGTCCAGAAAAATCAGAACCCTTCTGCCATATTGTCTAATATTGATTTATTTTCTGGCATGGCTTCTTCTACGTCTTCTTCCTCATTGCCACTGGGGAATTATTCACCTCCATCAAGTTGTCTTCTGTTAATTCCTCTGGTGTGGTGTCTGTTAGCTCTTGAATTTCTCCACAATCTGTATCTTTTTTTTTTTTTTTTTTTTTGGGAGACGGAGTCTTGCTCTGTTGCCCAAGCTGGAGTACAGTGGCACGATCTTGGCTCACTTTAACTTCCACCTCCTGGGTTTAAGTGATTCTCTTGCTTCAGCCTCCCAAGTAGCTGGGATTACAGGCGCATGCCACTATGCCAGCTAATTTTTGCATTTTTGGTAGAGACAAGGTTTCATTCACCATGTTGGCCAGGCTGGTCTTGAACTCCTGACCTCAAGTGATCCGCTGACCTTGGCCTCCCAAAGTGCTAGCATTACAGGCATAAGCCACCTTGCCTGGCCCATGATCTATATCTTAACCCTTCACCTCCCATCTTTTTGGCATATCTACAACCTCTTTCATGATTTTCTTGATTGGCTCTGTTATCATTCCTATGAAGTTGTGTAGGACATCTGAACAGTTTTCTCTAGCAGGAGTCTATTGTTTCAGGCTTGATGGCTTTCAGGACTTTTTCTATAACAACAATGAAATCTTCAATAGTGTAATCCTTCCAGACTTTCATGATGTTCTGTCAGAGTTCTCTTGCATAGTATTGACCATCCTTTCTGTAAAGGAATGTGTTTAATGAGCCTTAAAGGTCCTTATAAGCTCCTGATCTAGAGACTGAATTAGAGACATTGTGTTTGGGGACAAGTAGACTTTCTTCACCACTTTTGAACTCACAGAGTTCCGGGTGGCTGGGGGCATTGTCAAATGCCAAAAGAACTTTAAAAAGCAGAATCTTACTGGCAGAGTACTTCCTGACTTCAGGTACAAATCATTAATGGAACCATTTCAGAAAAAGTGTTCTGGTTGTTCAGGCCTTATTGTGCAACCAAAAGCCTGGCAGCTGGCTTTTGTCTTTACCCTTTAAGGCCTGGGGGTTAGAAGGCTGTCCTGATTATAAACACAACTGCACTTGCTCACAATAGTCAAGTTAGCCTATCCCATTCTCCCTTAAATCCCGGTGCTTTCTTCTCTTCCTTACTAATAAGTGTTCTTTTTACACATTTCCCCCCCAAATAGAGCACTTTCATCAGCATTAAAAACCTGTTCGGGTTGGGTGCAGTGGCTCATGCCTGAAATCCCAGCACTTTGGGAGGCCAAGGTGGGAAGATTGCTTGAGCTCAGTAGTTCCAGACTAGTCTGCTCAATATAGTGAGACTTCATCTCTGTAGAAAAGTTAAAAAAAAAAAAAAAAAAAAAAAAAGAAAATTACCTCAGCATGGTGCCTGTAGTCTTAGATACTAGGGAGGTTGAGGTGGCAGGATTGCTTGAGCCTGGGAAGTGGAGGTTGCAGTGATCTGAGCTTATGCCACTGCACTCCAGCTTGGCTGACAGAATAAGACCCTATCTCAAAAAAGAAAAAAAAAAAAAAAAACTCCACAGAAACCTATTCAGGCAGAAATCCTTTCTCCTCTATGATTTTCTTAATGGCATCGGGGAACTAATTTGCTGCCTCTTGGTCAGCAGAAGCTGCTTCTCCTATTAAAGTTTTAAAGCCAAACCACTTTCTAAAATTATCAAACCATCCTTTGCTGGCATTAAATTCTCCAGCTTTAGATCCTTCACCTTTCTTTTGCTTTAAGTTGTCATATAATGACTTTGCTTTTTCTCAAATTGTATGTAAGTTTATAGGCCTGCGTTTCCTACAGCAATCGGTGCATCCACATAACAACTGCATTTTCAACCTGAGGTAAAAACATAATTCACACAAAATGCAAGGCTTTTGCATCTGCTGGCGTAGCTGCAGTGATGTCTTTGCAAATTTCCTTTGCCTTTTTTTTTTTTCAACAACCGTCCTTACGCTGGATTTACTTATCTTGAAATGGAGGCAGCTGTAGCTGTAGACCTCAATCTATTGTACATATCAAGTAATTCAGCTTTTTCATACAATGTCATGACTTATCTCTGCTTCTTGAGCATGTCTAGCATCTCTAGCAGTACTTGTATGGGTCTTAGGGTGTTAGTAAATACAGTGTTGCACTAAGCATCATGAAAAATGTTCAAGAACCATGGGAGATCACTTTTTATTCTGATAACCCATTTTACTGGAGTGATGAACTGCCCACGTGGAGATGATTAGTGTCACACAGTATTCTAAGCAGATAGTCGCAACACTTGAGCTCAAGGCAGTAGCAACAGGAGATAGCTACAAAATGATTGCAGTAGTACAGTATGTACTACACTTAATTTTGTGCAGTTATGTCAAAGTACATCTTTAGGTTTGTTTATATTTCTCGGGACTGAGATTGACACCATGTACAGTCTGTGTTTATATTAATTTGATTTTTTTAACTTCTAGTAATAGATTTGTATATATTTTAAAGTGGTAAATGATACAGTAGGCTAATATCTACATGTATTTTGTGGATTAACAACACACCTAACTTTTTCTTAATTTTTTCATATTTTTTAAGCTACATGGTTTGTCTGCAAGTTTTTCAAGTTGTCATACATCTCCAAAATTGTTTCCAATATAGTTGTTTTTAAAAATCTGTAAGTGGACCCGTGTAGTTCACACCTGTATTGTTCAAGACTTAACTGTATTTATTTTATTGTTGGCTATCTAAACACTTTAGATTATGAGATTCGTGAGGGCAGGTTTTAAAATATTTGTTCACCTAGAACAAATGTGGTGTGATGATAATATGTCTCAGTAAATATTTATTGACAGCAGGAATTCCGTTACAGTTCATAGTGTCACTACTGTTGATTCATGGAGCCTCCTTTAAATAAAGTAACTGCTGTTAGCTGTTAATGTAAGTTGTGGTGAATGGCAGTACTAATTTAAGCACTCTGTTACTAATGGTGAGAAGTGCCACACTATAGTTTGCAACTTTCTTTGTAGTTGGATGGGGTCCTGTGACTGGATTATAATTAGTGGAATGTGGGTGGAAGGAATATACCACTTTTTGGTCTGGCCCTTGAAAACCTCCCATGTGTGATACCCTATGGTGAATGAGTTGTGAAGACTTTGTTGAAAATGGTAGAGCTATGTGGCGGAAGGCTTTTGGCTTCACGAAAAATCACACAGTGGAGAGTTGCCTAGATTAGGAACACCCATTTGGACTTCATCTGAGTGGGAAATACATATCTGTTGGATTAAGCAATTGAAAATTGAAATTTATCTGTTAAAGCATAAAATTGAAATTTATCTGTTAAGCACCTTAACTGATACAAACCAATAATAGCCAAATTATTTTCTTTCTGCTTCTGTTGTATATCCTAAGGATAACGCAGATATCTTGTCTCTTTTTTTGTCATTGGCTTCTATATTTGAAGTGTTATTTAAAAGCACAGTTGTATCCTTGAATGTAAGTACTAATTTTATAGTTTTACTGATACATATTTAACATACCATAAAATTTACTTACTTAAAGTTTACAGTTAGGTAGATTTTTATTGTATTCACAGAATAGTACAACTCTCACCACAGTCTAATTTTAGAGTGTTTTAATACCCCTCAAAGCAACCCTGTACATATTAGTAGTTGTTACTCGTTGCCTTTTCTCTGCTAGCCCTTTGCAACCACAATCTACCCTTTGTCTCTGTGAATTTGCCTATTCTGGCAAATTCATTTTGTATAAATGGAAGTATATATGTGGCCTTTAGTGTCTGTCTTCTCACGTACAATATTTTCAAAGTTACCCATGTTGTAGTATGTATCAGTACTTCATTTCTTTTTATGGCTGAGTAATATTCCGTTATATTTACCCATTAATTGGTTGATATATTTGGGTTGTTTCTAGTTTTGACTATTATAAATAATATTACTACGAACATTCACAAACAGGTTTGTGTTTGCACATGTGTTTTCATGTGTCTTGGGTATATATTGAGGAGTGAAATACTGGGCCATATGGTAACTCTATGTTTAACATTGAGGAACTTTAACATTGAGGAACTGCCAGACTGGTTTCCCAGGTGGCTGCATCATTTTACATCCCCACCAACATTGCCCTGACATTTTGTTACCACCAGAGGAGTAGGGTTTCCTGGTAAGTGTAGTTCCTTAAGTGCTGTAGGTGGGGGGTGCTCACAGAGGGACCTGGGGGTGGCAGGCAGTGTGAAGTTGACCTCTCTCCTGCCTCTTCTCCTACTTATTCTTGCTTGCTTACTTGGCACCAACTACCCTGGCCTCCCTGCTATTCCTAGAACACAGCTCACACTCACATGCTCTCACTTTTAGGCCCTTTGTGCTGGCTTTTCCCTCTGCTTGGCATTCTCTTTCCTTCTAAAGCTCCCTCAAGTCTTGGTCCATATGTTACCTTCTCAGTGAAGTCTCCCCTCTCTCTACCCAATTTAACCACCCCACGCTGTCATTCCTTCCCAGCTCTATCACGACATTTAGAAAGAGTATTATACTTTCTTCCTTACACTAAAATAGAAGCTTCATGAGGGTAGAGATTTTCTTTTTCTTCACTGATAAAGCATTAATTTTTTGTTGTGCCTGACACATAGTAAGTTTCCAATAAGTATTTATTGAAAGAATGAATAGCTTTCCATGTCAATAAATGCATTTTTGTCTTAAAATAAAATTTTAAATCATTGAATTAGACATTTTAATTAGACATTTAGTAGACATTTAAGACTTTAAGACATTTTAAGTAGACATTTAAGACTTTAAAATGAGTACAGTTTTATCTTAAAAGGTTTACCCACTACAGTTAAAACTAACATTCCTTTTTGCCCTACCCCTGAATCTTACTTTCCTGTTATTAATCTTTGGATGTATTCTTCCTGACCACGTTAAAGGTATCTGCACATATACATGTGTACTTATAGAAATGCATAGTTTTGTTTTTGTTTGGCTTTATGTAGATACAGGTTATATGTATATGTCTGTATCAAACGACTATCCAAATCCAAAACTTATTTCATCACCCCAGCATAAACTTTATGCTCACTAAGCTGTCTTATTCTTTTTTACTTTCACCTTGTGGGTGTGCCATAATGTACTGATTGATCCTGAGGTTTCTGGTTTTTTCTTCTTTTCTTTTTTTTGGGAGTGGTGGGGATGGAATCTCGCACTGTCACCTGGGCTGGAGAGCCGTGGCATGATCTTGGCTCACTGCAACCTCCACCTCCCAAGTTCAGGTGATTCTCCTGCCTCAGCTTCCTGAGAAGCTGGGATTACAGGTGTGTGCCACCATGCCTGGCTAATTTTTTGTATTTTTAGTAGAGATGGTGTTTCACTATTTTGGCCAGGCTGGTCTAGAACTCCTGACCTCGTGATCTGCCTGCCTCGGCCTCCCAAAGTACTGGGATTACAGGCCTGAGCCACCATGCCTGACCTCCAATTTTTTCTTAATACAGGCATTGCTCAAGAAAACATTTAGGTTCTTGCTACTTTGTACACATGGGGACATTTCTCTGTGTATGCTCTGGAATGAAGACAATTTAAACTCTTTCTCTGACATTGTTGTGCTACTTATTTCCTTATTGTTTGTGGATATTTTTCTGAAATACATTGAAAGTGGAATTGGTGGGTTGTAGAGAGAATGCAAGTTAAAGTTTTGATGGAATACAATTTCTCTCTAAAAGGGCCATATCCATTTGTGCTCCTGAACTGATAATGATGGCTTCCATTTCTCCATGTCTTCAACCACATTCCATGTTACTAATCTTTTGTTTTTGCCAATCTGGGTGAAAATTAAAATTTTAGCTGTTGAAAATATATTCAAAATAAAATTTTGAATATATTTTCATATGATAATTGGTCGTTCCCTAGGATTGTTATTCATACCTGACCTTTTTAAAAAATGTCCACATTATTAGATTTGGTCTTTCTTATTTATTTACAGGTGCTGTTATTATGGCTATTAACATTTTGTCTGCAATATATGCTGGAGACAGTTTCTTCTGTAGCTTGTCTTTTAAATTTGTTTATGGTTCTTTTTGCCAGTTTAAAGTTTTAAATGTTTATTTGGTCAAATATATCCATTTTATGGCGTCCTTGCTTAAGGAAATCTATGCTATTCCAAGGTTATAACCATACTCACTTATGTTTTCTTTTAATTTCTTTGGAGTCTTCTTTTTCATGATTTTCTCTTTTTTTTTTTGAGACGGAGTTTCGCTCTTGGTACCCAGGCTGGAGTGCAATGGCGCGATCTCGGCTCACCGCAACCTCCGCCTCCTGGGTTCAGGCAATTCTCCTGCCTCAGCCTCCTGAGTAGCTGGGATTACAGGCACGTGCCACCATGCCCAGCTAATTTTTTGTATTTTTAGTAGAGACGGGGTTTCACCATGTTGACCAGGATGGTCTCGATCTCTCGACCTCGTGATCCACCCGCCTCGGCCTCCCAAAGTGCTGGGATTACAGGTGTGAGCCACCGCGCCCGGCCGATTTTCTCTTTTAATTCACCTGGAATTTATTTGTGTGACAGCATAAAGTAAGCTTCTAATTTTTTTTCCTCCCGAAATGGATAGCCAATTCCTTAACACTATTTGCATCCTTTCATGACTAATATGGAATGCCCTCTTTATCACAAACTACACTCTCATAAAAGTTGATCTGTTGTGCAACTTTATTTTACTCTATTGATGTTTGTCTTTTCTTGTTCTAATATTACCCTAATTTGATTTAAGAAATTTTTTTCTGTAGAGATGGGGTCTCACCAGGTTGGTCTCAAACTCCCAGCCTCAAGTGATCCTCCTGTCTTGGCCTCCGGAAGTGCTGGGATTGCAGGCATTAGCCACTGTGTCTGGCCTAATATTTTGATAGAAGGAACTTGCCTTATGTCATCTTTTGCAAAAATGTAACTGGACTATACATTTTTTCTTTTAGATGCGTTTCATTTTTGTTTTTTGAGACAGAGTCTTGCTCTGTCACCCAGGCTGGATTGCAGTGGCATGATCTTGGCTCATTACAGCCTCTGCCTCTCAGGCCCAAGCAATTCTCAACTTCTTTGCTAGGCTCTCAGTGGTTCATGCCTGTAATCCCAGCACTTTGGGAGTCTGAGGCAAGCAGATCACCTGAGGTTGGGAATTCAAGACCAGCCTGGCCAACGTGGTGAAACCCTGTCTCTAACCAAAAATACAAAAATTAGCTGGATGTGGTAGCACACACCTGCAATCCCAGCTACTCAGAAGGCTGAGGTATGAGAATCGCTTAAGCCTAGAGATGGAGGTTGCAGTGAGACAAGATCACACACTGCACTCCAGTGACAGAAGGAGACTGTCTAAAAATAAACAAACAAAAAAAATTTAGCTTCCTGAGTAGCCAGGATTACTAGCACGTGCCACCACATTTAGCTAGTTTTGTTTCTTTAAATTTTTTTGTAGAGTTGAGGTCTTACTGTATTGCCCAGGCTGGTCTGCAACTCCTGGGCTCAAGCTATCCTCCCACCTTGACTTCCCACAGTGCTGGGAGTACAGGCATGAGCCACTATGCCTGGCTTATTTTAAAATTAGCTTATCAAGGCAAATAAAATGGCCTATTGGTTCAACCAGAGAATCAGAAGGAAAAAAATGCCCTATTAGGATTTTGGGGAGAAAACCATTTCTCTAACACAATTTCACTGGCCATGTATGGTACATTGTATGTTTGTGCTATATTTTACTTAACAATTTCTCATTGTTGTCCAAAATTATTTAAAAATATCAGCTCTACAATTTGGCTTTATTTATTTATTTATTTATTGATTGATTGATTGATTTTTGAGACGGAGTTTCGTTCTTGTTACCCAGGCTGGAGCGCAATGGCACAATCTCGGCTCACCACAACCTCCTCCTCCTGGGTTCAAGCAATTCTCCTGCCTCAGCCTCCTGAGTAGCTGGGATTACAGGCACGCACCACCATGCCCAGCTAATTTTTTGTATTTTTAGTAGAGACGGGGTTTCACCATGTTGACCAGGATGGTCTCGATCTCTTGACCTTGTGATCCGCCCGCCTCGGCCTCCCGAAGTACTGGGATTACAGGGTTGAGCCACCGCGCCTGGCCTATTTTTTTTTTTCCAGTTTAGGATATTCTTGAATTTGGGTTTTGTTTAGAATTTTCATTGGTTTTATAAATTTATTAGTACCAATTTATTCAACTGAGATGGATTTGTCCTGCATTGGGTTTATAGAATCATGGAAAGATATGGGTCAGAATTTTTTTTTTGAGACAGAGTCTCGCTCTGTCACCAGGCGCCAGGCTGGAGTGCGGTGACGTGATCTCGGCTCACTGCAGCCTCCGACTACCGGTTTCAGGCAATTCTCCTGCCTCAGCCTCCTGAGTAGCTGGAACTACAGGCACATGCCACCATGCCTGGCTAATTTTTGTATTTTAATAGAGATGGGGTTTCACTGTGTTGGCCAGATGGCCTTGATCTCTTGACCTCGTGATCTGCCTGCCTGGGCCTCCCAAAGTGCTGGGATTACAGGCGTGAGTCGCCCAGCCCTCAGAATTTTTTTTTTTTTTTGGATACACAGTCTTGCTCTGTCACCCAGGCTGGAGTGCAGTGGCGCTATCTTGGCTCACCGCAATGTCTGCCATGGGTTCGAGCAATTTTCCCACTTTAGCCTTCTGAGTAGCTGGGATTACAAGCATGCACCACCACACTCAGCTATTTTTTTTTCTTTACTTTTTATATTGACAGGGTCTTGCCATATTGCTCAGGCTTATCTTGAACTCCTGAGCTCCAGTGATTTGCCACCTTGACCTCCCAAAGTGTTGGAATTACAGGCATGAGCCATTGTGCCTGGCCTCAGATTTAATTTATAATATATGAGTGGCTATGATTTTTCTCTCAGAATTGAACTAAAACCTTGACTTTATCATACTTTATTTTTTAATCTCTCTCTAGTCAGACATGTAGCAGTGGGTTAAAACAATAAAAATGACACAACAAACAACGTTAATGAAACAATGGAATATTTCTGCCCCTAAGTTACACTGGCATTTGACAGATGGAAAGACAACGTTTAATTTAGATAGTCAAATAAAATGTGTTGTGACATTTGGCTATAATGAAGAGTGAAAGGCTGACAGAAAGCTACACCTGTTGGGGAACGGGAACAGAAAATATAAGTTGACTCTACCACTAACTGCACTGTCAAGGTCAGAGTTAACTTTGCAGCTCTGCTGAAAGTGGAGCATCTGGATTTGCTGAATTGTTGCAATTGCTATATTTAACAGCATACTTGAAATTATTGCTGGACTTACACCTGTTGAGTTGAGGGATAAGTGTACAAATTCAAATATTTCAGTAGGAATTTTCTTGCTAACTGCCTGGTATTTATTGAATTAAATTATTTTTTTACAACCACCGTACTTATCAGTGATCTTTAGAACCACACTGAGGTCCTGTCCTTCTTAATCCCTTTAAAGGTTACTTATGTCAGACACGTTAAATCATTTGGCTGAGGATACTTCCCACAGAAATCTCTCTTGCATTATTGCAACTTCCCCATGGAATCACTTGTCTTAACTCAATGTCTATGTTTGCCTTGAAAACAAAGGGCATTAACATGAAGTGAGGTTACTGCTACTAGGCTTAGAGTGTGGACCGTATGTGTAATCTAAAACGAGATGGGAAGGCTGAGGCAGGTGGATCACTTGAGGTCACGTGTTCAAGACCAACCTGGCCACATGGTTAAGCCCTGTCTTTACTAAAAATACAAAAATTAGCCTGTGTGTGATAGCTCATGCCTGTAATCCCAGGTACTCAGGAGGCTGAGGCAGGAGAATTGCTTGAATCTGGGAGGCAGAGGTTGCAGTGAGCTGAGATTGCACCACTGTACTCCAGCCTGGGCAACAGAGCGAGACTCTGTCTAAAAAAAACCCCACCAAGATAGGAGGGGAAATTTTTGTATAACATATTTGTTGTTCATATGATTTTTAGGTCTTTTTTAAAAATCTGTTAAAATTCCATGGTAGTTTTATATTATATTGATGAACCACTTAAAAATGAAATCGTTGAGGCAGCAAACCACATTGCCATGTATGTACCTATGAAACAATTCCTGCATGATCTGTACATGTACCCCAGAACCTAAAGTACAATTTTAAAAAATGAAATCATTTTGGTTTTTATGCCCAAGTTTAGCTGTTTTTTTTTTTTTTAAGTATTTGTCTTGAGAGCATATTTTTTCTAGTTAGTTTTGCCTTTTCAATTTTTATTTCTGTTTCTTGGAAGTGTTTAAAATTTCTCCAAGCTTCAGTATATTTTCTTAGAACCTCCAAATATCTAGGCACCTGTTTAGTTCACTAAAGTATTAAATTAGATGAGTAAGATCCAGATCAGTTCATTCATGAGAATGTCTTAATTTTTATTTATTTATTTTTGAGACAGGGTCTCCCAGGCTAGAATGCAGTGGTGTGATCATTGCTCACAGTAACCTCAGACTCCTGGGCTCAAGAGATCCTTCCGCCTCAGGCTTCCAAAGCACTGGGATTACAGGAGTGAGCCATTGGGCCCAACCTTATAAGCATTTAATTTAAACGAGTCACTCTTTCTTTTTTTCTTTTTTTTTTTTTTTTGAGATGGAGTCTCACTCTGCTGCCCAGGCTGGAGTGCAGTGGCACAATCTTGGCTCACTGTAGCCTTAGCCTCCTGGGCTCAAGCAATTATCTTCTCAGTCTCCCAAGTAGTTGGGATTACAGGCACCCACCACCACACCTGGCTAATTTGTGTGTGTGTGTGTGTGTGTGCTTAGTAGAGATGGGGTTTTACTGTGTTGGCCAGGTCCATCTCAAACTCCTGACCTCAAAGAGTCCGCCTGCATCAGCCTCTCAAAGTGTTGGGATTATAGGCATGAGCCACTGCACCAGGCCTTAAATGAGTAACTCTTAGTGTGTTCTGTTCACAGGAGGGGTGATAATACCAAAATAAGTGATAAAATAAATGATGATAGTAAAATAATTTAATATGAACAGTAAATAAAGGAAAATTAAATTTTTATATACAAGCTCCTGGTTATTTTACCATTTTTTTTCTTTACTGTGTAAAATGACAGCATAGGCTAACAATAAAGAGAGGGTATTAACAAATACTCCACAGCAGAAGACTTCACAGTTTATTTCTTACGATTCTATTAAGATGATGAACTGACTGCTCATTGGCTAAAATCTAAATGATGATGTAAGGTTGAAAAAATGTCACAGCCTTAGCTTTCTGCTGCATGAGACTTGCATCTCTCCTACTTCATGGCTTTTGGCTTTTGAAGCTTCATTAATTATCATTTTTGTACTTTGTGGCTCTCTGCACAAAATACTCTAACATGTTCTAAGAGTTATGAACATAAACAGTAGATGACATATTCAAAGCCTAGTGACCCAACCAATATTTATTTAGGACTGACTTGTTCTGTCAAAACCATGTTGAAGTGTCAAGACTTTATATATGGAGATTATCCACAAAATTAGAGCCGTAGGAACTTGAACTTGTCAACAACCTGCTTAAAACAGTGCCCCAGCACGTAGGCAGTCCTCAGTAAAGATTAATTGCTGTTATCCCTTCTCTTCCTGTTCGATCGCTTGTCTGCCGCGTACTCTGTTGGTTCGCATGCTCCGGCCACAGCAGCCTTTATGTCCTTCCCACTGTAGAGCCTTGGTATATGCTGTTCTTGGTGCTTGGAATAGTCCTCCTTTTCTCCCCCTTTTGCCTAGCTGCTGTATCATTTTCTCAGGGACACTGTCAGTGACCTATCGTGTTAGGTTTGACCAGCTTTTATATTCTGTCTTATCACCCAGTACTTTTATTTCATAGCAATTTAAACATTTTTTTTTTTTTTTTTTTTGAGACGGAGTTTCGCTCTTGGTACCCAGGCTGGAGTGCAATGGCGCGATCTCGGCTCACCGCAACCTCCGCCTCCTGGGCTCAGGCGATTCTCCTGCCTCAGCCTCCTGAATAGCTGGGATTATAGGCACGCGCCACCATGCCCAGCTAATTTTTTTTATTTTTAGTAGAGACGGGGTTTCACCATGTTGACCAGGTTGGTCTCGATCTCTCGACCTTGTGATCCACCCGCCTCGGCCTCCCAAAGTGCTGGGATTACAGGCTTGAGCCACCGCGCCCGGCCACGATTTTTTTTTTAATTATTGGCTGAATTTGTCTCCCTCCAGTTGGAAATAAGCTCCATGAAAGCAGGAACCATGTCTCTCTTGATTGCTTTACCCCATCCCCGAGAATAGCGATTGGTAAGGAGCTGGTGTTTGATAAGTGTGTGGGGAATGAATACATTAGTAGATGGAGTGATACAGTTTGAATGTTTTGGGCTTGGGGTAGAAACGTAAACTGAGGGAAGAGAGCACATTTAGAAGCCTTTAATAGCACTCTCAAATTTCGATTCGATTGTTCTGATCTTTGAAAGTGGGGGTTTCAGTGCTTATATTCTGTGATATGATTTGGGATAATTGGCATTTTTCTCAAGTGGGATATCCACAATTTTAATAGTTATTAAAAACTTTTTCTATCCTCATTATGAAATGAAAATTTAAAATCTGAAAAAGATCTTATTCATTTTACAGGTAAAAAAATGACATAATATGGTAATGTATCATGATTGCTTAGCTAGTTATCAGTAGAGGGGCACTATCACCTAGGTTTTTTTACCCCCCCCCCCGACCTTTTTTTTTGAGGGTTTCACTCCCATTGCCCAGGCTGGAGTGCAGTGGTGTAATCTAGGCTCACTGCAGCCTCAGCCTCCTGGGCTCAAGCGTTCTCTTGCCTCAGCCACCCAAGTAGCTGGGACTACAGGCATGCACTACCACACCTGGCTAATTTATATATATATATTTTTGAGACAGGGTTTTGCTGTGTTGCCCAGGCTGGTTTTGAACTCCAGGGCTCAAGTGATCTGCCCACCTTGGTTTTCCAAAGTGCTAGGGTTACAGGTATGAGCCACGTGCCTTGCCATCCCTACCCATTTTAAGGTATTGTCCTTTAGGTAGCTGATACCTTTTCAGTTATATAAAAGTGATATAAAGATGTATTAAAATCTAAGTTTTTGACTGGGTGTGGTGGCTCACATCCGTAATCCCAGCACTTTGGGAGGCCAAGGCAGGCGGATCATCTGAGGTTGGGAGTCTAAGACCAGCCTGGCCAACATGATGAAATCCCGTCTCTACTAAAAATACAAAAATTAGCTGGGTGTAGTGGCAGGTGCCTGTAATCCTAGCTACTCAAGAGGCTGAAGCAGGAGAATCACTTGAACCCAGGAGGTAGAAGTTGCAGTGAGCCAAGATCGTGCCATTGCACTCCAGCCTGGGGAACAAGAGCAAGACTTCATCTCAAAAAAAAAATAAATAAATAAAAATAATTAATTAATTAATTAAAATAAAATCCAAGCTTTTTCTTTGTGATTAAAGTTGCTTATGAGAATCGTTTACTGGGGCTCTAATACATACTCACAACTTTTGAGAGTTATAGAATTGCTTGATCCTGCAGGATATCACCCCCGAAGCTGTGCTGTTAAGTACCCATCCCAATTCTGTAGTTTTCTGTATTGTCACTCTTGCAGTTAGTTCATGCCATGCTTTCCTGTACCAACTCTTTTCTACCTTTCATTTACTCTTTCTAATGTATTAAGCACATATTAAGATAATATCTTAGATTATTTTACATGTATGTAAAGCATGAATAAATAGATTCATCCATACTGCAACAGGGATGAACCTCAAAAACATGATAAGCGAAAGAAAGCCAAATATGAAAGACCACATATCAGTTGGTTTCATTTATGTGAAACGTTTGAGAAACACAAAATCTGTAGAGACAGAAAGCAGATGAGTGGTTGCTTGAGCTTAGGGTTGGAATGGGAAGGAACTGCAAGTGGGCTTGTGGCTTCTTTTCAGGGTAGTAGAAATATTCTCAAATTCAGTTGTGATGATGGTTACACTTTGCACATTCACTAGAAATTATTAATTTGTACACTTAAAATGGGAAATTTTCATATGTGAATTATATCTCAATCAAGCTTGGAGTTGTTTTTTTTTTAATTTTTTTTTTTGATACAGTGTCTGGCTCTGTCACCCAGGCTGGAGTACAGTGGTGTGATCTTGGCTCACTGCAACCTTCCGTCCCCTGGACTCAAGCCATCCTCCCACCTCAGCCTCCAAGTAGCTGAAACTACAGGCGTGTGCCACCATGCCCAGCTAGTTTTTGTATTTTTAGTGCAGATGAGGTTTTGCCATGTTGCCTAGGCTGGTCTGAAACTCCTGGACTCAAAGCAGTCTTCCCACCTCAGCCTTCCAGAGTGCTGGGATTACAGGTGTGAGCCACTGCATCCAGCCCTAGAACTGTTTTTTTCAAAAAAGAATAAACAGGTTTAAAGCTTTTTTTGGAGGAATTATCTTCATAATTGTAGGTTAATACAGATCATATTTATGGTTCTGCATAATCTAGAGAAATGAAATGAAAAATTAGATGAAGTAATATATTGTATCCTGAATCATATTTGTTGGGTAAGACAGCATTGAAAGCCAACTCCCCCCTCCCCTTAGGAAACAGTTAGGAATTGGAGTTTTGTGGGTAGGAATCATGGTGCTAAGTATGGTAATGTAAATTTAAAGGGTAATGATTCATATGTATCTTAGGTTATTGTGAGTTTTAGATTTGTTATCAAGATCCTCAATAGCATGTACTTCCTACACATACACAGATATACATGCGCCCACAAATACACATATAGACTCTTCAAAATTAGAAAAGATGTCAATTTTTTCCTCTAATCCCATCTATTCTGCCAGTGTTTTTGTCTTATCTCTCAGCTAGTGGAGTGCCATATTTTATGAGCGAGTAAACACACTTGGGCTTCAGGCTGTTTATGTGTTATTTTTCATTTTTCAGCACTTTCATTTGGACCCTTGGATACCCATTGAACAGATTGAAACCTGCAAGTAATCTTCAGATCTTAGCAGAACCATAGGCCTTTCCTTTGTGTTGGGAGGATATAGCCTATATGCTGTGGAAATGAACGGGGAGCAGCAGCTTGATGCAGGTATTGGTTTAATTCTCAGAATTTATTCTCCAGGATGCACAATTATATCACTTGCCTGTGTTACATTGTCTGACTTATCTCTCTACCACTGAAGTGGAAGTTCTTTGAAGTTGTAGGTTGTTTTTCATTGCCATCTTCTGTACCTACCTGTCAGAGAACCTGGCACTAGGGGGTTACTAATAATGTTTGCTGAAAAAATAAGAAACTGTTATGAACAGACTCTTCTTTTAAAATAGCATTAAAATTTTCATGATTACTTTCTAGTTATTTTGAAGCAATAAGCATTCACAGGAGTTTGCAAAGATAGCACTTACAGATTTCATGTTCCTTTCACCTGGTTTCTCTCATTAGTTACTATAGTATGATATAAAACTGAGGAAATTGATATTTGTATAAAGAATGTGTAATTCTGTGTCATTTTATCACATATGTAGATTCCTGGAACCATCCACTCAGTCAAGATACAGAACTATTCCATCACCACAAAGAGCTCCCCCACCTATGCTCCTTCCCCCTACTTTCCTTAATCCCAGGCAACTGTAAATCTGTTCTCCATCTCTCTAATTTTGTCATTTAAAGAATGTTACATAAATAGAATAACACAGTACATGGCTTTTTGAGATGGGCTTTTTTCTTTCAAAATAATGCCATTGAGATCCATCCAAGCTCTGCATACGTTGACAGTTTGTTCCTTTTTATTGTGGAGTGGTATTCATGAATGTACTACACTTTGGTTAACCATTCATCTGTTGTAGTACATTTTGGTTGTTTCCAGTTTTTGGCTGTTACAAACAAGTGATTGCTATCAACAATTATGTATATAATAGTTTATTTTTCTGGGGTACATACCCAGCAGTACAATCACTAGATCATTAAAGAAAACTGCAGAATTATGCTCCAGAGTAGCTGTGCCATTTTACATTTTCTATAGCAGTATATGAGAGATCTGGTTTCTCCACATCCTTACTATTATCTGGTGTTGTCTTTACTTTTGTTTAAGCCATTCTGATAGGTGGGTAGTGACAGCTCATCATGGTGTTAATTTGTACCTCCCTAATGGCCGCCAGTGATATTGAACGTCTTTACATGTTCCTATTGGGCATCTCTATATCCTCTTCAATGAAATATCTCTTCATGTATTTGGCTCATTCTTAATTGGTTTATTTTTATTTTTTAAATTTATTTTATTTATTTTTTTTTTTTGAGACAGAGTTTCGCTCTTGTTACCCAGGCTGGAATGCAAAGGTGCGGATCTCGGCTCACCGCAACCTCCGCCTCCTGGGTTCAGGCAATGCTCCTGCCTCAGCCTCCTGAGTAGCTGGGATTACAGACACGCACCACCATGCCCAGCTAATGTTTTGTATTTTTAGTAGAGACGGGGTTTCACCATGTTGACCAGGATGGTCTCGATCTCTTGACCTTGTGATTCACCCACCTCGGTCTCCCAAAGTGCTGGGATTACAGGCGTGAGCCACCGCGCCCGGCCTGGTTTATTTTTAATTAATAAGGATTATGGGTTTTTTGGTTTTTTGTTTTTTCAAAAAGCTTTATTGAAGCATGATTTTTTTTTGAGATGCAATACACATACCATAAAATCAACCCTTTTCGAGTACATAATTCAGAGGTTTTTAGTCTGTTCACGAAGTTGTCCAACCATCACTGCTAATTCCAGAACATTCTATCACCCCCAACAACATACCATTAGCCGTTGTTTCCTGTTCCACCCAGACTCTGGCGTTCATAATCTACTTTCTGTCTCTATGGATTTACCTGTTCATGCTTTCTTTTATTAACATTTACATGATGTATCTTTTTCATCCTTTTCTTTTCAACATGCCTGTGTCATTATATTTGAAATAAGGTTCTTGAAACAGTATATAGTCAATTTTAAAAATTCTGGCCTTATAAGATATATGTATACCATTTATACTTAATGTAATTATTGATATGTTTTGATTCACATCTGCCTTTTTTGCTTTATTTTTTCTGTTTTTGTTTGTTTGTTTCTCTAGAGCAGTGAGAGTTCTTTCAGACTGGTTCCTGTGTTCTTTTTTTCCCCTGTGCTTTGCTGTAGGTTACTTGAACTTTTTTTTAGATTTTTGATTTGTACTGTTTTTGAGTATATCCTTTTGTAACACTTATTAGTGATTACTTTAGGTATTACATTACATATATATATAACTTATCACAATCGTCATTTTATTACTTTGAAGTATAGAAACCTTACGTACTTTTACATCTTTATCCTTTTTTATTTATAATTGCTTTGAATACTTTCTCTACATATTTGAGAACCACATCAGACATGCTTAACATTTTTTTTTTTTTTTTTTTGAGACGGAGTTTCGCTCTTGTTACCCAGGCTGGAGTGCAATGGCGCGATCTCGGCTCACCGCAACCTCTGCCTCCTGGGTTCAGGCAATTCTCCTGCCTCAGCCTCCTGAGTAGCTGGGATTACAGGCACACGCCACCATGCCCAGCTAATTTTTGGTATTTTTAGTAGAGACGGGGTTTCACCATGTTGACCAGGATGGTCTCGATCTCTCGACCTCGTGATCCACCCGCCTTGGCCTCCCAAAGTGCTGGGATTACAGGCTTGAGCCACCGCGCCCAGCATGCTTAACATTTTTGCTTAAACTGTCAAACATATAATTTAGAACACTTAAGAGAAGGAAAATTATATTTTTCAATATTTTTACTGTTTCTGTTGTCATTTATCTTTTCCTGATTTTCCAAGTTTCTTTTGTCATTTCATTTCTATTTAGAGAATTTTCTTTAGTCATCTTTTTAAAGGAGGTCTGCTAGTAGCATTGTCTTTGTTTCCTTTCATCTGATAATGTGTTGATTTTCTCATTTGTTATTGAGGGATATTTTTGCTGGATATAGAATCCTGGGTTGAAAGTTCATTTCTCTCAGCTCTCAAAAAATATTGTGCTACTTCTTTCTGGACTCCATAGTTTCTGATGAGAAATCTGCTGTCATTGGACACTCCCCATCACCAACTCTGTGCTTTAAGAGAGGTTTCTCTTTTGTTAATTTTAAGATTTTTTTTTCTTTTTAGTTTTCAGAAGTTTGAGCCCAGTATATCTTTTTATGGATTTCCTGGGGTTTATCTTGTTTGGGGTTTACTTAGCTTCTTGAGTTTATGGACTTAATATCTTTTGACAGGTTTAGAAAATTTTTAGCCATTATTTCTTCAAATACTTTTCAGTCGTCATTTCTTCTTTTTCTGGAACTTTGATAAAACTAACAGAGCTTCTCTTATTGTCCCACAGGTCCCTCAGACCCTCTTCGTTTTTAAAAAAATGTTTTCTCTCTGTTGTTTAGATTGAGTGTTTTCTGTTGTTTTACTCATTCTTTCTTGTCTGCTTCATTTTGCTGTTGAAATTACCCATAGAGATTTTTTTTTTAATTGGATTATTTTCAGTTCTAAAATTTTCTTTTTGAGCTGAAGAAGGAAGAGGGAAGATAATGGCCCCAACTTAAAATGTTAAATTTCGCTCTTCTAACTGAGGTTTGGTGGCTTATCTTGAATAGATGATTTTTGTTTGTTCTGTGCCTTTGGTTCATTTTAGAACTTTGAAATGATTGATTTTCATTGGTTAGCCAGTCTTTTGGTTCTTTTATGTGAGAGTGGGTTCACTGAGGTAATCATTCTGCCATTTCAGAAGTTGATTTTTCTTTTGTTTTAAATATTATTAACTCATGTATTCAAGTACATATATGTATATATATGCATTTGATGAGTTTGAATTCATTGCTGTAATCATTCTTTTGATGATCAAATTCTAGAGCAGCAAGAGTTCTGTGAGACTGGTTTCTGTGCTCTTCTGAAGTGATGTATCTTTGATATAGTTAGTCCTTGCCTTCTGGACCAGTAAGATTCCCAAGTACCTCCTGAACATTACCTGCCCCAAACTTGCAATCTGCTGTTTCTCTGAGGAGCTTCTTTTTCTTTAAAGTAGGTATGGTATTTAGAGACCACAATCTGGGTGCTGGAGTGCTAATTTGATACTAGGTTGTCATTTATTCTAGGACTTACTTATAGACATAGCCAGAAAATACATATTTAAACTTATTTTTTATGTTTTAGAGACAAAATTTTGCTGTCACCCAGGCTGGAGTGCAGTGGTGCAATCAGAGCTCACTGCAGCCTCAAACTCCCGTGTTTAAGTGATCCTCCCACCTCAGCTTCCCAAGTGTCTGGGACCACAGGCACATGCCACCATGCCCAGCAGTTTTTTATTTTTGTAGCGATGGGGTCTTGCTGTGTTGCCCAGGCTGGTCTCAAACTCCTGTCCTCAAGTGATTTTCCTGCCTCAGCCTCCCAAAATGCTAAAATTTACAGGTGTGAGCCACCATGCACTGCCATGGAAATACATATCTTTTGAAGAGTAAAGAAAATAATGGTTTTACATTGATATTTACAATTGAAATTTAAAATTACAGTGTTTTCGCTGGGCACAGTGGCATGTATCTGTAGTCCTAGCTACTCGGGAAACTGAAGTGGGTTGAGACTGGGAGTTCAAGGCCAGGTGGGACAACACAGTGAAACTCCATCTCAAAAACAACAACAACAATAACAAACCAAAAATAGAGAAAGAAACAGGGTTACAAGGTTTTTTCTTCTTTCGTTTTATGCTTTTATCTCTTCCCTTTTAGAAATGTCTTGTTTGCTAATGATGGTAATGTTATTACTTCTTGGTTTTTGTTCTATAAAAGTTCTCTAATTATTTTAAAATAATAATACCAACATTTCATATATCAACCACAGTGTGCAGTTTAAGATTTCTTTTTAGTTTTTGCTTTTAAATATATTCCACTGGTATTTACAGTCACAGTATTGTATTTTATTATGACTTAGGCCAGGCCCAGTGGCTCACACCTGTAATGCAGTACATTGGGAGGCAGAGGCAGGAGGATCTCTTGAGCCCAGGAGTTCAAGACAGTCTGGGCAACGTAGGGAGACTATGTCTCTACCAAAAAAAAAAATTAACCAGGCACAATGGCATGTGCCTGTAGTTGCAGCCACTTGGGAGTCTGTGGTGAAAAGTTGCTTGAGCCAGGGTGATTGAGGCTTCAGAAAGCTTTGATTGCACCACTCCACTCCAGCCTGGGTAACAGAGAGCAGGAGCCTGTTTCAAAAACAAAAATAAATAATATTACTTAAAGGAATTCTATTTTCTTATGGTTTTCCCACCAACAGTTAGCTCATGTGTTTCAGTTCATTGCAATTTATAGAACTTTTTATTTTGATTTAATTGTTTCTAATTTGTATAACGAGTCTGCATACTTCTGAAGTCAAAATTGGCTGGGCAGTGGCTCACCAGGTGGTGGCTAATGCCTGTAATCCTAGCAGTTTGGGAGGGTGAAGTGGGCAGACCACCTGAGGTCAGGAGTTTGAGACCAACCTGGCCAACATGGTAAAATCCATCTCTAATAAAAATGTAAAAATTAGCCATGTGTGGTTGTATGTACCTGTAATCCCAGCTACTGGGGAGGCTGAGCCAGGAGAATCACTTGTACCCACGAGGTACAGGTTGCAGTGAGCTGAGATCGTGCCATTGCACTTCAGCCTGGGCGACAGAGTGAGACTCCCTCTCAAAAATAAATAAATAAATAAATAAATAAATAAAATAAGTAAATCGATAGAGTCAAAATTATATAACAAGCCTCACACTTCAACCTGATATTACTCATTTTTCTCTTTTTTCACATATATAACCAGTTTTATTACTTTTTAATTTATTCTCCTATTGTTCATTTTAAAAATACAAACAAATATATGTGAGTATATACACATATATACTCATACTCATATCTTTCTCCTTTTTTTTTTTCTTTTTTTAAATTTAAAAAGAGAGAGTCTCACTGTCATCCAGGCTGGAGTGCAGTGGCACAGTCTTGGCTCACTGCAACCTCTGCCTTCGGGTTCAAGTGATTCTCCTGCCTCAGCCTCCTGATTAGCTGGGATTGCAGACACACACCACAAGGCACCAGGCTAATTTTTGTATTTTTAGTAGAGATGAGGTTTCACCATGTTGGGCAGGCTGATCTCGAACTCCTGGCCTCATGTGATCCACCCACCATGGCCTCCCAAAGTGCTAGGATTATAGGTGTGAGCCAGTGCGCCTGGCCTCTTATACAAAAAGTGGGGATTAAAAAAAAAAAAACTAATGTTTTGTAGTGTGGTTTCTCTTAACAGTATATTTTGGAGATTATTCCACATCAGTATATAGAGATTGTTCTCATTGCTTTTTACAGCAACCAGTACTGCATATATATACCATATTTATTCAACCATTTCCTTATTGATGGACATTAGGGTTATTTCCAGTCTTGGTATTACAAATAGTGCTGCAATGAATGGCTTTGTACATATGTCTTTTTGTATTTTTGCCAGCATATCTTTGGGATAGATTCCTAGAAGTGGGATTGCTGGATCAAAAGGTAAATACATACGTAATTTTGTTAGATATTGCCAAGTTTTCTTCCAAGAGGTTGTGTCATTATGCTTTACCTGTTTAACTACAGCCTCACCATAGAGTGTATTGTCACACTTTGGAATTCTTTTCAATCTGATATCTCTGTCATTTTTATTTGTATTTCTCTTAAAATAAAATATGCACATTTTTCATGTATTTAAGGATTATTCATTTCTTTTTTATAAACTCATATCTTGCTCATTATCTCATTGCATCATTAGTCTTGTTTCTTCTCAGCTTTGTGTGAGAGATTTTAGTTGAGTGATTCATCATTTTAATTATTATTTATTTTTTATTTTTAAATTAACATGCTATTTAAGGGCCTAGAGTCCTTGCTAAGGACCACGAATGCCCAGCCTTGTTATGTTTTAGTAATGCAAATTGACTTTCTACTGACCTATGCTTTCAAGATGTTATCAAAGCAGTCTTTATTGGCTTGTATTTCTAATGAAAACATTTCAAATACACTAAAACTATGGAAAAGACTGTAACAAAACAGCCATGTACCTAGCATAAATGTTTAATAAATGTTAATGTTCAATATTTGTTTTTACTTTTTTATTGTGGTAAAATGTCCACAATGTAAAATTTACCATTTTCACCTCTTTTTTTTTTAAAGAGATGGGCTCTTGCAACTTTGCCCATGCTGAAGTGCCGTGGCTATTCACAGGCACAATCATATTGCACTACAGTCTTGAACTCCTGGGGTCAAGCAGTTCTCCTGGCTCAACCTCCTCAGTAGCTGGGACTGCAGGCCATTTTAACAGTCTTTAATTGTATAGTTTATTGGCATTAAGTACATTCACATTGTTGTGCAATCATCACTGCCATCCCTCTCCTTAAATTTACAAATGGGAACTGTATACCCATTCAACAATAACTCCCCATTACCCAGTTTCCCTAGCCCCTGGCACCCACCATTTACTTTTCTTTTTCTATGAATTCAGCTACTCTAGGTATCTCATTTAAGTGGAATCTTATAGTATTTGTCCTTTTGTGACTAGCTTATTCCTCTTAGCATAACGTCTTCAGTGTTTATCAATGTTGTACTGTATGTCAGAACTTTATTTTGCGGGGGATGTGGTCTCACTCTGTTGACCAGGCTGTAGTGCAGTGATGAGATTACTGCTCACTGTGGCCCCAATCTCCCAAGTGATCTTCCCACCTCAGCCTCTCAAGTAGCTGGGACTACGGGCATTCATCACCATGCTCAGCTATCTTTTAAAAAATATTTTTGTAGACATGAGATTTCCCTCAGGCTGGTCTCAAACTCCTGGGCTTAAGCTGTCCTCCCACCTTGGCTTTTCAAAGTGTTGGGATTATAGGCAGGAACCACTGCACCCGGCCAGAATTTCCTTTTTTTAAAAGGCTAAATAATATTCCCTTGTATGTATATACCACATTTATCTGGGGATGGACACTTGGGTTGCTTTCACCTTTTGGTTGTTGTGAATATTGCTGCTGTGAACCTTTATGTACAAATACATGTGTGAGTTCCTGTTTTTTGTTTTGTTTTGTTTTGTTTTGTTTTGAGACGGAGTTTCGCTCTTGTTGCCCAGGCTGGAGTGCAATGGCGCGATCTCGGCTCACCACAACCTCTGCTTCCTGGGTTCAGGCAATTCTCCTGCCTCAGCCTCCTGAGTAGCTGGGATTACAGGCACGCGCCACCATGCTCAGCTAATTTTTGGTATTTTTGGTAGAGACGGGGTTTCATCATGTTAACCAGGATGGTCTCGATCTATTGACCTCGTGATCCACCCGCCTTGGCCTCCCAAAGTGCTGGGATTACAGGCTTGAGCCACCGCGCCCGGCCTTGTTTTTGTTTTTGTTTTTGAGACGGAGTTTCGCTCTTGTTACCCAGGCTGGAGTGCAATGGCACGATCTCGGCTCACCGCAACCTCCGCCTCCTGGGTTTAAGCAATTCTCCTGCCTCAGCTTCCTGAGTAGCTGGGATTACAGGCATGTGCCACCATGCCCAGCTAATGTTTTGTATTTTTAGTAGAGACAGGGTTTCACCATGTTGACCAGGATGGTCTCGATCTCTTGACCTCGTGATCCACCCGCCTCGGTCTCCCAAAGTGCTGGGATTACAGGCTTGAGCCACGGCGCCCGGCCGAGTTCCTGTTTTTAATTCTTTTTGGGTATATACACAGACAGACATAAATAGATAGATAATATGATAATTAAAAATATTTTGCTCTACAATTTTCTACAGTGGACCAGCCGATGTTTTTTTATGTTTGTTGGTTGCATAAGTGTCTTCTTTTGTAAAGCGTTCATGTCCTTTGCCCACTTTTTAATGGGGTTGTTTGGGTTTTTCTTGTAAATTTGTTTAAGTTCCTTGTAGATTCTGGATATTAAACCTTTGTCAGATGTATAGATTACAAAAATGTTTTCCCATTCGTTGTCTGTTTGCTCTGATGATAGTTTCTTTTGCTATGCAGAAGCTCTTTAGTTTAATTAGATCCCATTTGTCAGGTTTTTTTTTTTGCTTTTGTTGTTTTTGTCATGAAATCTTTGTCTGTGCCTATGCCCTGAATGGCATTGCCTAGATTTTCTCCTAAGATTTTTATAATTTTGGGTTTTACATTTAAGTCTTTAATGCATCTTGAGTTAATTTTTGTATAAGGTGTAAGGAAGGATTCCAGCTGCAATTTTCTGCATAGGGCTAGTCAGTTCTTCTAGCACCATTTATTAAGTAGGGAATCTTTTCCTTGGTGCTTGTTTTTGTCAGGTTTGTCAAACATCAGATGATTGTAGATAAGCAGTTCTGAGTTCTCTGTTCTGTTCCATTGGTCGAGGTGTCTGTTTTCATACCAGTACCATGCTGTTTGGATTACTGTAGACTTGTAGTGTAAAGTCAGGTGGGGTTATGCATCCACCTTTGTTCTTTGATTGTCTTGGCTATACAGGCCCTTTTTTGGTTTCACTTGAAATTTAAAAGTTTTTTTTCTAATTCCGTGAAGAATGTTAATGGTAGTTTAATGGGAATAGCATTGACTCTGTAAATTACTTTGGGTAGTATGACCATTTTCTCGATATTGATTCTTCCTGTTCGTGAGCATGGAGTGTTTTTCCTTTTGTGTCCTCTCTGATTTCCTTGAGCAGTGGTTTGTAGTTCTCCTTAAAGAGGTCCTTCACTTTCCTTATTAACTGTATTCTTAGGTATTTTATTCTCTGTAGCAGTTGTGAATGGGAGTTGATTCATGATTTGGCTTTCTGCTTGTCTGTTGTTGGTGTATAGGAATGCTTGTGATTTTTGCATATTGATTTTGTATCGTGAGATTTTGTGGAAGTTGCTTCTCAGCTTAAGAAGATTTTGGGCTGAAACGATGGGATTTTTTAGATATAGGATCATATCATCTGCAAACAGAGACAGTTTGACTTCCTCTCTTATTTGAATACCCTTTGTCACTTTCTCTTGCCTGATTGTACCGGCCAGAATTTCCAGTACTACACTGAATAGGAATGGTGAGAGAGGGCATCCTTGTCTTGTGCCAGTTTTTAAGGGAAATGCCTCCAGCTTTTGCCTATTCAGTATGATATTGGCTGTGGGTTTGTCATAAATGGCTCTTATTATTTTGGGATATGTTCCATCAATACCTAGTTTATTTAGAGTTTTAAACATGAAGGGATGTTGAATTTTATTGAAGGTCTTTCTGTGTTACTGAGATAGTCATGTGGTTTTTGTCTTTAGTTCTGTTTATGTGATCACTTATGTATATTGATTTGGGTATGTTGAACCAGCCTTGCATTTCAGGGATGAAGCCTACTTAATTGTGGTGGATGAGCTTTCTGATGTGCTGCTGGATTCTGTTTTCCAGTATTTTATTGAGGATTTTTGCATCGATGTTCATTAGGGATATTGGCCTGAAGTTCTTTTTTTGTTGTTTCTCTGACAGATTTTGGTATCAGGATGATGCTGGCTTCACAAAATGAGTTAGGGAAGAGTCCCTTGTTTTCAGCTTTTTGCAGTAGTTTCAGAAGAAATGGTACCAGCTCTTCTTTGTACCTCTGGTAGAAATCAGCTGTGAATCCATCTGGTCCTGGGCTTTTTTTTGGTTGGTAGGCTATTTTATTACTGCCTCAATTTCAGAACTCATAATTGGTCTATTCAGGGATTCAACTTCTTTGTGGTTCAGTCTTGAGAGGGTGTATGTGTCCAGGAATCTATCCATTTCTTCTAGATTTTCTAGTTTATTTGCATGGAGGTTATTTATAGTATTATTTGATGGTTGTTTGTATTTCTGTGGGGTCAGTGGTGATATGCCTTTATCATTTTTTATTGTGTCCATTTGATTCTTCTTTCTTATTTATTAGTCTAGTTAGTGGTCTATTTTATTATTTATTTATTTATTTTAAGACAGAGTCTCACTTCGTCACTCAGGCTGGAGTGCAGTGGCATGATATTGGGTCACTGCAACCTCCACCTCCTGGGTTCAAGAGAGTCTCCTGCCTCAGCCTTCTGGGAAGCTGGGATTACGTAGCATGTGCCACCATGCCCGGTTAATTTTTGTGTTTTCGGTAGAGACAAGGTTTCACTATGTTGGCCAGGCTGGTGTTGAACTCCTGACCTCAAGTGATCTGACCACATTGGCCTCCCAAAGTGCTGGGATTACAAGTATTTCATTAATTCTTTAAAAAAAAACAGCTCTTGTATTTGTTGAAATTTGTTGAAGGGTTTTTCATGTCTCTGTATCCTTCAGTTCCTCTCTGATCTTGGTTATTTCTTATCTTCTGCTAGCTGTGAGGTTTGTTTTCTCTTGGTTCTCTAGTTCATTTAGTTGCAATGTTAGGCAATCTTTCTGGTTTTTTGATGTGGGAAATTTAGTGCTATAAATTTTTCTCTTAACATTTGGGGTATGTTTTAAAGATAGTACCTACAGAATTATTTTACAGATTGGATGTAAGGTATAGAGAAAAAGGGAGGGAAGCAAGGATAACAACACTTTGTTTTTGATTGAGGGAAAATACTTACTAGGAGCATCTTTCACTCAGAGAGTAATAAGAAAGAATCAAGCTGAAAATTTAAGTTTGAAATGCCTATTAAGTATCTTCAATGTTTGACATTAGAATACTAAATTTAAGTCCAACATAATAGTAGTGGTTTATATTCCCACCAGCTTTGTATGATCCATTTGGTGAACTCTGGATTTGGGTGCCTCTTCAGCAAGAGACAGCATGCCAAACTACTGTTCTGTGAAGAGTCTTTGACAATCAGTGCACTAAGGGCACATATTTAAACAACAAAAACCCTACTTAATTGTTTTGTGCAAAATCAGTTGTGAAGTAAATTCTGTAAAGTTAGGTTTATTATGTTTATGTTTTTATACCTTGACTTTTCTTTAATTGGAATTCACCTGTTTTTGTTTCATTTTTCATTCTAGATGCCGGCTCTGGTATGGAAGAGGTAGAATTAAGCTGGGAAGATTATCTAGAAGAAACAGGGTCCACAGCAGTTCCCTATGGGTCTTTTAAACATGTAAGCAATAACTATATTTGCCCTACTGGTGTTATATTCCTTTATCTCAAATCTCTGTATCATCATTAGAGAATTTAAAGCTATTTTAATTCGTGGTACTAGAAAGAATTTAAGAGCTTTTTCTTTCCTCCTGCCACCCTTAGTAAGAACCCTTGCCATATTCTAAAATCATTTTAGTTCTGTATATTTTCTGCCACTCAATCCATGATTTATCTTTTTGACTGTTCATTGATATTCCTTTGTTTTTGACAAAAAACCTTGTCATAAATTGAAGAAAATTATTTATTGCACTTTATTGCATTTATTTTGTTGCATTCATTGAAAGTAATTTCAATAGCATTATTTGCTGTCACTCTTAATGAGCAGATCGTAAGTATGACATACATACTTATATATCATATTAGTGGCCTATGCAGGCCAGTTTTATTCTCTAACAACCCAGTTTAATGCTTTGTCAATGACAACATACTTGACCTGTGTAATGACTTTAGAATGTAAGAAAGTACCCCAAATTTTGTTCATAATTTATATCTAGACCTGGATTTCTTTTGGCGGGGCAGGTCAGGTTCTCACTCTGTTGCCCATCACAGCTCACTGCAGCCTCAACCCCCTGGGCTCAGGTGATCCTCCCACCTCATCCTCTTAAGTAGCTGGGACTACAGGTGTACACTACCACACCTAGCTAATTTTTAGTAGATGGTGTTTCACCATGTTGCCCAAGCTGGTCTCAAACTTCTGGGCTCAAGCAGTCCATCCACCTTGGCCTCCCAAAGTGCTGGGATTACAGGTGTGATCCACTGTGCCCATCGTAGACTTAGTTTTTACCCTAACTCCCTCTTAAAACACACAGAATAATTGATTCCAAAACTCCTTATTTCATATTTGTCGTAGCCTGCTTGGGCTGCCATAAGAAAATATCATAGATTAGGTGGCTTAAACAACTGACATTTATCTTCTCACAGTTCTGGAGACTGAAAGCCCAGGATTAGGATGTGTAGCTGCTTTCTGGTGAGGGCTCTCTTTCTGGCTTGCAGATAATTGCCACCTTGCTGTGCCCTCATGTGGTAGAAACAGAGAGAGCTCTCTGATGTCTCTTCTTAAAGAACACTAATTCTGTTAGATCAGGGCTCCACCTTAGGCCCTCTAAATGTTTGTGTCCTCCCAAAATTTATATGTTGAAACCTAATCCCCATTGTGGTGGTATGAAGAGGTGGGGTCTTGGGTAGGTGATTAGGCCATAAAGGTTCTTTCTCCTGAATGGGATTAACACCTTCATAAAGGAGGCCTGAAAGAGCTTGTTTGCTCCTTCCACCGTGTAAAGACAGCAAGAAGGCACCATCTTTGAAGCAGAAAGTGAGCCCTCACCAGATCCTGAATCTACTGGGGCCTTGATCTTGGACTTGCCAGCCTCCAGAATTGTGAACAGCAAAGCTCTATTGTTTATGCATTGTCCAGTCTAAGTTATTTTGGTGTGGCAACCCAAATGGACTAAGACAACCTTCATAAAGGGCCTGTCTCCAAACAGCGTCAGACTGGAGGTTAGGGTTTGAACATACAAATTTTGGGGTGAACAGTTCAGCCCTTAGCAGTGTTCAATAGGGCATAGTTTTTTTGTTCTAGGATTTGTTAAGACACTGATGTTGCATCTTTACATAAATAAAGACACAGCACACTCACTGTTGTTTGTGACTTTGTGAGGTTTGACCATATTCTTTTAGCTGTTGTCTTTATGTGCCAAAGAGTCCCACTATTTTTATTTTTATTTTTTGAGAGGGAGTTTCGCTCTTGTTGCCCAGGCTGGAGTGCAATGGCTCAATCTTGGCTCACTGCAACCTCCACCTCCCAAGTTCAAGTGATCCTCTAGCCTCAGCCTCCCAAATAGCTGGGATTACAAGAGTGCATCACTACACCCACATAGTTTTTTGTGTTTAATAGAGACAGGGTTTTACCATGTTGGTCAGGCTAGTCTCACTCAAACTCCTGACCTCAGGTGATCTACCTGCCTTGGCCTCCCAAAGTGCTGCGTTACAGGCATGAGCCACCAGCCCCAGCAAGTTCCACTATTTTTAGTTTGTCCTCATGTGAAAACTCAGTCATGTTAGCTGCCCTTTTTGATCATTCTTGGTTCATTTATGTCTCTTTTAAAGTGGTGAGAATTATGTATTTCAGATGAGGATTTTATTTCATATTGCATTGGTTAATATTTTGTAATTGTTTTCAGTATTCTGTAATAACATGGAAAGTCTGTTTAGTGGTTATATAATACCTTCGAATTCTTGTTTTTGATGTTATTCTGATATGTACTTACCCAAGCTTATTTATTTGTACCAATCAAATGGAGAACAAATTTTCTTACAAAGATTCTGGTTCTAAAAATGTCATGTTAAAGAAACAGATTTCATCTCTTCCTTTTTGAATGACAGAGCAACCAGGAGAGTGGAAAACAAATGCATACTTTATTGGCAAATGTAGGAAATATTTGTAAATCCAAATCATAATGTATGGTGAAGGGCTGCTAAATACAGTGAAAATCAAGCATGGAACATTCTGAGATGGGATGCTTGGGGCTAGCAAATCATAGGCAAAGCTGGTAGAACTCAGATCTCCAAATCAAAGGAGATGAATATGCAGCCCAATGGCCAGAATTTTACAGGATCCAATTTGGAACACAGGAAGGAGGAATTAGAGGTTAATCAGATTTCCAGGGAGAAAGGGTCTCAAAGAGTAAAAGAGCCTTGCTCATGAGCATTCTGGTGGAAGGAATGGCACCCACTGTGAGAAAGGCACTAAGCATTACCTAGATGCTCTAGGACAAAAGCTTTAAACTGTTAGGGAAGGATTACAAACTCTTTTTAATCCTATGACAAAGGTACAGACCCATTATACCCTGGAAAATAGATTAGAAGGGAAAATAAGCCCTCTGTCCCTGGAAGAGGGATAGGAATACATATTGGAGCATTATGGGTTCTCTACAGTTGAGGGACAGGTACAATCACTGAGAAGTTCCCACCCTCTAGACCCAGGGACACAGAGCCTCCAAGACTGTGGCTGAATCTCAGAGCGCTGCCCGCTACTTGTCCCCTACCACCAACTTTGAGTGTTGGAAAATGGCAGTCTGTTGTATGGGAGAGGCAAGAGCATGGAGAATGATGGTCTCTGAGGTGCAGTCACTGGGGAAAAAAAAAAAAAAAAGACCTGAATCTGAGGGTGGAACAGCAGACATTGAGATAAAAGAAAAACCCTTTGGCAAATGAGCCTCTACCCTAAATACTAGATGATACTAGAGGAGAGTGAAGCCTGTGGTTCACTCGTGAATGTACCATAGCCACAATAAAATGCAAATCCAGCTTCATGCCTGACTAGATTGACTTAATTTTCTCTCTCAAACTAAAGATCTAAGAAAAGAAGAAACATGCCCATTTCTAGGCATAAATAATATTTGCCTCAGTCTTGACTATTCTAAACATAATGTCTGGCTTCCAACCAAATATTATGGGGCACATAAAGAAGCAAGAGACAAACAGCAAACTGTCAAAAGACAAAGCAATCAACAGAACCAGACTCATATGACCCAGATGTCAGAATTTTAAACAACGGTGATTAATATGTTAAAAGCTCTAGCGGAATAGGTGGAGAATGTGCATTAACAGAAAAGGAATTGCAGCAGAGATGAAAACTGTTAGAAAAAATGAAATAGAAATAATAAAAATGAAAAATGTGATAACAGAGTTGAATACCTTTGGCTGGCTCACCAGTAGATTTGACACAGCTGAGGAAAGGATCCGAGAACTGAAGACAGATCAATAGAAATTGCCCAGATTGAAACACAAAGAGAAAAAAAAGTGAGAATTTAAAAAAGACCAGAGCAACCAACAGTGTGAGATAATATCAAAAAGTATAATAGATTTATAATTGGAATCTCAGAAGGAAAAAGGAGAGTGAGGAAAAGATATTTGATAAGATAGACAACTTTCAAAAGAAAGAAAGATACTATACTACAGATCCAAGAAACTCAGAGAATGCAAACAGAGTAATTGCTAAACAAAAAAACCCGCCCAGATACATCATATTCAGACTACTGAGAACCAACGAGAAAGAGGAAAATTATTTTCAGATACTGTGCAACCTAGATCATGGAGTAAGATTTTTAAGATGTTGAAAGACAATAACTTAACTCGGAATTCTGTATCTAGCAAAAATTTCATCCAAAAGTGAAGGAGAAATAAAGACTTTTTAAAGGAAAACAGAAAGTAAGGGGGTTCATTACCAGGAGACCTGCAGTACAAAAAACAGTAAAGAAACTTCTTAAGACAGAAGGAATTTGATATAAGACAGAAACTTGAATCTACACAAAGAATTTCGGGAGTGGTATAAATGTAGGTAGATACAAAGTTCGTTTTTTCAAATTTCACTATCTCTAAAAGATAACTTTGAAGCAAAACTAGTAGAAATTTGCTGTGAGTTTATAGCATATGTAACTATAATAACAAATGATGGGACAGAGGATTGGGAGTATCTAGTTCTAAGATCTTTACACAACATGTGATGTGGTAAAATGTCTTTGTAAGTAGACTGCAATTAAAGATGCATATTGAAAACCTTTTGGCAGCCATTAAATTGAAAAAAATTATTGTAAAATATACATAAAATTTGCCATTTTAACAATTTTTTAAAAATAATCATTTATTTTTATAGACAGGGTCTTATAAAAATAATACCCTACCCAGGCTGGAATGTAGTGGTGCAATCATAGCTCACTGTAATCTTGAAATCTTAGGCTCAAGCAATTCTCCCACCCCAGTATCCTGAGCAGATAGGGCTATAGGCATGGTGGTCTTTGCCTGGCTAATTTTTGTATTTTTTATAGAGCTAGGGTCTCACTGTGCTGCCCAGGCTGATCTCGAACTCCTGGGCTCAAGCAGTCCTCCGGCATGGACCTCCCAATGTGCTGCAATTACAAGTGTGAGCCCTCATTTAATAATTTTTAAGTGCACAGTTCAGTGGCATTAAGTACATTTACAATGTTGTACATCCATCAGCAGAACATTTTCCATCATCTCAAATAGAAACTGTACACTAAATACTAACTTTCTGTTCTGTGCTCCCCTGATGCCCTGGTAACCTCTGTTCTTTCTGTGTACCTCACATAAGAATCATGTAGTATTTGTCCTTTTTTGTCTATCTTATTTAACTTAACACAGTGCTCTTAACAAAACTTGCTTTCAGTTTTCTTTTTAGTGGTTACCCTTAAATTTGCAGTATGAATTGACAGCTACTCCAAGTCCTCTTTCAGGTAACACTATACCACTTCACAGGTAGTGCAAATAGCTTATACAAATTCCTCGCTCATGTCTCTTATAAATTCCTGTCATTCATACGTTTAGAAGCTTTTTTTTTTTTTTTTTTTTTGAGATGGAGTTTCGCTCTTGTTACCCAGGCTGGAGTGCAATGGCACGATCTCGGCTCACTGCAACCTCCGCCTCCTGGGCTCAGGCAATTCTCCTGCCTCAGCCTCCTGAGTAGCTGGGATTACAGGCACGCACCACCATGCCCAGCTAATTTTTTGTATTTTTAGTAGAGACGGGGTTTCACCATGTTGACCAGGATGGTCTCGATCTCTTGACCTCGTGATCCACCCGCCTCGGCCTCCCAAAGTGCTGGGATTACAAGCTTGAGTAGAAGCTTTAATGTTCATAAGCTATAATCACCAAATACTTTGTTGCTATTATTATTTTGAACAAGCTGTTATCTGATAGTTCAATTAGGATAAGAAAAATTAGACTGAGTACAGTGGCTTGTGCCTGTAATCCCAGAACTTTGGGAGGCCAAGGTAAGAAGATCACTTGAGCCCAGGAGTTCGAGACCAGCCTGATTAACATAGTGAGACCCTGTCTCTACAAAAAATTTAAAAATTAGCTGGGCATGGTGGCATGTACTTGTAGTCCCAGCTACTCAAGAGGATGAGGTAGGAGGATCGCTTGACTCCCAGAGGCTGAGGTTGCAGTGAGCTATGATTGTGCCACTGTACTCCATCCTGGGCAACAGTAGATTCTGTCTCAAAAAAAAAAAGAAGAAGAAAAATTAAAGATTTCATTTTACCTTCTTTTATTTCTTTTCTAATGTGCTTCCTTTCTTTATGTAGATCTGAGTTTCTGACTGATACGGTTTTTCTTCTTTGTAAAGAATTCTTGGGCTGGGCACAGTGGCTCCTGCCTGTAATCCCAGCACTTTGGGAGGCCATGGTGGGAGGATCACTTGAGGTCAGAAGTTCGAGACCAGCCTAGCCAGCATGGTGAAACCCCTTCTTTACTAAAAATAGAAAAATTGACCGAGTGCTGTGGCCCACACCTGTAATCCCAGCACTTTTGAAGGCCGAGGTGGGCGGTTGCCTGAGGTAAGGAGTTTGAGACCAGCCTGACCAACATGGAGAAAACCCATCTCTACTAAAGAATACAAAATTAGCCAGGTGTGGTGGCATACGTCTGTAATCCCAGCTACTCGGGAAGACTGAAGCAGGACAAATTGCTTGAACTTGGAAGGCGGAGGTTACAGCGAGCCGAGATCTTACCATTGCACTCCAGCCTGGGCAACAAGAGTGAAATTCCATCTCAAAAAAAAAAATTTAATATTTCTTGCCAGGCGAGAATCCCTTAATTTTTGTTTGCCTGAGAAAATCTTTAGTACTTTTTAATGATAATTTTGCTACACACAGTTCTAAATTATTGACTCTTTGCTTTAAATACCTTTAATATTTCACTCCTCTCTGTTCTTACTTGCATTGTTTCTGAGGAAGGGAAAAGAAAGTGTTAGAGAAGGATTTTTTTTAAATGCGAAAGAAAACCTTTAACTTTCTTCTTCCCTCCCTCCCTCCCTCCCTCCCTTCCTTCCTTCCTTTCCTCCTTCCTTTCCTCCTTCTTTCCTTCCTTCCTTCCTTCCCTCCTTCCCTCTCTTTCCCTCTTTCCTTCCTTCCCTCCCTTTCTTTTTTTTTGGAGATAGAGTCTTGCTCTGTTCCCTAGACTGGAGTCCAATGGTGTGATCCTAGCTTACTGCAGCCTCAGGATCAAGCAGTTCTCCTGCCTCAGCCTCCAGAGTAGCTGAGACTATAGGCACGCACCACCATGCTTGACTAAATATATATATAATCTATATAATATTTGTATATATAGTATAAATATATCGATATATAATATATATGGTAGAGATGGGTCTTGCTATGTTGCCCAGGCTGGCTTCAAACTTCTCGCCTCAAGTGAACCTCCTGCCTTGGCCTCCCAAAATTCTGGGATTATGGCATGAGCCACCATACCTGGCCTAATGTTTCTTGTTATTTATTGAGGGAACATACAATTTATTCAAAATAATGCCAGTGGCCAGGTACAGTGGCTTACGCCTATAATCCCAGCACATTGGGAGACCATGGCGGGTGGATCACCTGAGGTCAGTAGTTCAAGACCAGCCTGGTCAACATAGTGAAACCCTGTCTCTGCAAAAATACAAAAATTAGCCAGGCATGATGGTGGATGCCTGTAATCCCAACTACTTGGGAGGCTTAGGTGGGAGAATTTCTTGAACCCAGGAGGCAGAGGTTACAGTGAGCTGGGATCAGGCTATTGTGCTCCAGCCTGGGCAACAGAGTGAGACTCGTCTCAAAAAAAAAAAAAAAAAGTAACAACAGCAACAATGTATTTGATTATGTATGTTTATGTACAAATATATACTAAGGCATGCTTATGTACATAAATGATAGCAGTGATACAGAGGAAGAGAGGGTGGAATTAGAATTGTTATTATAAGGGTTTTTTTTTATCATAAAGTAGATTTGGATTAATTTAGATCTATATTGTAAACTCTAGGGCAACTACTAAAAACAGTTAAAAAAAAGAAATACTATATGCCAAGAAGGCAAAACAGAATAATATAAAATGCCTATTTCAAACCACAGAAGGCAGATAAAGAGTGGAAGACAAAATAGAAACAAAAAACAAAGGAACAAATAGAAAACACTAAAACATATGGTAGATACTAATCCAGCTATATTAGTAATCACTTTGAATGTCAGTGGTCTAAATGTACTATTTAAAAGAGAGAGATTTTCAGAGTGTACCAAAAAAATATGACCCAACTCTATGTTATCTGTAATTAAACTCTTTAAATATAAAGAGACATATAGGTTGAAAGTAAATGGATGGAGAAAGATATACCATGTTAACATTAACACCAAGAAAGAGTGAGTAGCTATATTAACATCAGACAGAGATGACTTCAAAGCAAGGAAAGTTATCAGGGATAAAGAAGGACATTATATAATAATAAAGGAGCCCATTCTTCCAGAAGACATAACAGTCCTTAAAATGTGTGCATCTAACAACAGAATGTAAAAATACATGAGTCAAAAACTGGTAGAACTGCAAGGAGAAACAAATGGATTCAATATTGTTAGCTGGAAAATTTAACACCCTCCTGTCAAAAATGGACAGATACAGCAGGCAGAAAATCAGTAAGGACATTGTTCAGCTCTGTAACACCATCAATCAGCTATGTATAATGGACATCTATGGACTGCTTCAGCAACAGCAGAAGACACATTGTTCTCAAGCTCACACAGCATATTCAGAAAGATAGACCGCCCTGTGGCCCGGAAAGCACACCTTAACAAATTTAAAATAATAGAAATCATGCAGTGTCTGCTCTCAGACCACAGTGAAATTAAACTAGAAATCAATAACAGAAAGGTAGCTGGAAAGTCCCTAGTTACTTAGAGATTAAACAACACACTTGTAAATAACACATAGATAAAGGAAGAAATCTCAGGGAAAACTTAGAAATACTTGGAACTAAATGAAAATAGAGTGACATCAAAAACATAAACTGTCTAGGATTAAATGCAAGAAAACCTGCAAGGAGATTGGGTGCAGTGGCTCACACTGTAATCCCAACACTTTGGGAAGCCAAGGTGGGAGAATTGCTTGAGGAGTTTGAGACCAGGAGTTTGAGACCAGCCTGGGCAATATACTGAGACTTTTTGTACCCCTCCACAAAAAAAAAAAAAAAAAAAAAAAAAATTTAAAAAATTAGCCAGGCATGGCAGCACACACCTGTAATCCCAGCTACATGGGAGGCTGAGGCAAGGGAATCCCTTGAGCCCAGGAGGCAGAGGTTGCAGTGACCTGAGATTGTGCTGCTGTACTTTCAACCTGGGTGGCAGAAAGAGACCCTGTCTCAAAAAAAGAAAAAAAAACTTGCAGGGAAACACCAATTCATCATTGGTGTAAGGTAAAGACCTTTATACATGAAGGGATACCCCTTATTCATGTAATGAGAGGGTCACTATTGTGAAGAAAATACCACTTTTCCCTAACTAGGTCTGTAGATTTACTGCAAACAAATTAAATATATATATATATTTAATATATAATATATATATTATATAATATATAAATATATATTATAAATATATTTATATATTTTTATTATATATTTATATGTAATATATATTATAATATATTACATATAAATATATATAATATATGTAAAATACATAAATTATATAATATGTAAAAATAATTTAATATTACTTAAAATTTATATTTTATATATTAAATATATAAATTTTGCATATATAATATATATATTATATATTAAATATATGTATATGTAAAATTTTAGGTAGACATTTACAGGCTGATTCTGGTTTTTATATGGATATATAATGGATTAAGGATAGCCAGACACACCCAAAGAATAAGACAAAATGAGAAGACTTGTTGTACTAGATATCAAGTTTAATTAAGATAGTATAGTGCTGTTCTAAGGAAAAGTAAATTAGAAACAGATCTACTTTTGTAGAGACACTTGATTTATAACAAAGGTGGTGATGTATAGTGGTTGGGAAAGGTGTGCTTATTTAATTGTATACACATGTTGAAACAGATAAACACTGACCCATATTTAACTTTGACACATAGAGATTAATTTCAGGTGGATGTTAGTTCTAAATATGATAGGCTTATAGATAATAATATAGTTTATTATCCTTATGACCTTTAAGAATAGGAAAAGATTTGTTTAAAAATACAGAAAAAGCAGCCGGGCGTGGTGTCTCACGTCTGTAATCCCTGTACTTTGGGAGGCCGAGGCAGGCGAATTACTTGAGGCCAGGAGTTTGAGACCAGTCTGGCCAATATGGTAAAACCTTGTCGCTACTAAAAATAGAAAAATCAATCGGGTGGTGGCACGTGCCTGTGCTCCCAGCTACTTGGGAGGCTGAGGCACAAGAATTGCTTTAACCCAAAAGGTGGAGTTTGCACTCCAGCCTGGGTGACAGCAAGACTCACAAAAAAAAAAAAAAAAAGGAGCAAAAGGATTTCTGTATGCTATTGGGAAACTAAATTTGTACAACTACTTTGGGAAACAGTTTGGTTGTTATCTATTACAGAAATTCATGTATGTATGTCCCAAGAGACAAGCAAAAATGTTTATGGCATCATTGTTTGTAGCTTTCCAAAACTGAACTGGCCAAATACCTAGTAACTAGTAGAAGTGGAATGAATAAATTGTGACATATTTATATAGTGGAATACTACACAGTAGTGAGAAATAAATTACTGTTACATGCAACAGCATGAATAAATCTCATAAGTAATGTTCGACAAGAGAAGCTCCACTCAAGAAGTATTCACATTTCATAATTTTATTAAGATAGTGTGGAAACATAGTTGATATTGAGCCATAGTGTTCAGGATAGTGGTTACCTCTTAGGATAGAACAGGTGGTGACTAGCAGGGGAAGACTTTTTACACAGAACGTGGGACCTTCCCTCACTGGCTCTCTCCAGGATTCCCCTCACATTTTCCATTGGTTGTGGTTGCCATATTGCATTTATTTGTCATGTCTTCATAGTCTCCTCTGGTGTATGACAGTTCCTTGTTCTTTCTTTGTCTTTCTTGGACTTGATACTTTTGAAGAGCCTATATTACATGTCAGTTATTTGTGGAATATTCCTCAATTTGGATTTGTTTTTTCTCATGATTAGATTTAATTTGTGCAGATTTTTGGCAATAACATGGTAGAATGATGTAGTTATCTTGTATGAAATCAGGGATACATGATATTGATGCCAACTTTGATTGGTTAGTTATGTGCCATCTATCAGATTTTTTCACTCTAATGTTGCTGATTTCCCCTTTGAAGTTAATAAGAATCTTACTGGGAGAACCTTTGAGATTTTGCAAATACCCTGTTTTTCATCATAGTATTCTACATCAATAATTCTTGCCTGCAATGTTTATCTCTGTGGTGTTTGTCTAATAGTGATTTTCTGTTTCCATCTTTTTTTCCAATATCTATTAACTGGTTTTCTACTCTTAAGGAAGAACTGTCCCCTCTTCCCTATTTATTTATATCAGTATAGACTCATGGATACTTATTTAAATCTATTAGTTTCAATGCTTTACTCTCACTATTTATTTTATTGCTCAAATTATCCCAGATGTAGCCAGTGAGATCCTGCTAGTTGTCTTGTATGTTCCTTCAACATACTCCCATAATTTTTTGATCATTTCCTTATTTTCTGGCATCACAAGATATTCCAGCCTCTAATTATGTTTTTCTTATTCCAGAATCAGAATAAATTATTTTTCCCTGAAGCCCTTGTTTTTTTTTTTTGTTTTTTTTTTTTAATTGGAAGATGGTATTTAGAAATCAAAATTTGGGTCAGATGCAGTGGTTCATGACTGTAATCTCAGCACTTTGAGAGGCCAAGATGGACAGATTGCTTGAGGTCAGGAGTTTGAGACCAGTCTGGGCAACATGGCAAAACCCCGTCTCTACAAAAAACACAAAAATTAGCCAGGCATGGTGGCACACACCTGTGGTCTCAGCTACTCAGGAGACTGAGGTGGAAGGATGGCTTGAGGTTGCAGTGAGCCATTGCACTCCAGCCTTGGCAACCAGAGCAAAACACTGGCTCAAAAAAAAAAAAAAGAAAAGGGCAGGGCATGGTGGTTCACGCCTGTAATCTCAGTACTTTAAGAGGCCAAGGTGGGTGGATCACGAGGGAGGTCAGGAGTTCGACACCAGCCTGACCAACATGGTGAAACCCTGTCTCTACAAAAAATACAAAAATTAGCTGGGCATGGTAGTGCATTCCAGTAATCCCAGCTACTCAGGAGGCTAAGCCAGAAGATTTGCTTAAACCTGGGAGGCGGAGGTTGCAGTGAGCCAAGATCTCATGCCACTGCACTCCAGCCTGGGCAACAGAACGAGACTCCATCTCAGAAAAAGAAAAAAGAGATCAAAATTTGGACACTAAATTTGTTTATTCTACTGGATATCATTATTTGTAGTTCCTCTCATTTCGCAGAGTTGGGAATACATGTGTATGGTTGTCTCCATCTCTGTTATTCTTTCATTACTCCATCCATCCATCCATCCATCCATCCATCCATCCATCCACCCACCTGTCTGTATGTCTATCTCTCTCTACCTATCTACCAATAAACCATGTCCTTACTCAGATATATCTGATTCCAGTCCAACACCACAGGTTTCCTTTGCTTATTTGTCACTTCTTTCTCCTATAGTGAGAAACTTGGCCCTTATTATTCACAGTATATTTATTTAATGTTAGTATACACATAAAATATTAATAGTTCTACATTTGCTAACCCAGACCTTTGTGACCATTTAATATTTCATCTAAATTAGAACGGTTTTGAGAGGGAAAGGGAGCATGTTATTATTATTCAAGAATAATTGGTAGAAACATAGACTTTTAGGCAAACTGGGAAATATGGGCTCCCTGTATATGGTACATATTGTACTAATTTATTATCATTACAGTTTATTTTTGTCTTTTCACTTATCTAGCTTTATAAATTTCCTGTTGAGTGATGCAGAAATTATTCTTGAAAACAATGTGTTGAAAGCTATTAATATGGTGACTAGTAATTAATATCCTTAAGGAAGCATTTTCTGTAATCATAATAGACTGCTTCGGTGAAAATACTGAGTTCCTTTATTGTGAGACGGAACAGAGCAGCATTGCTACTCATTTGTTTTGTCTGGGTTACTTCCGTGAGTTAGAATTGGAATTTCTCAGGTTTCCCTTGAGATTTTATTGCATTTAGTGCTTCAGAATTCTAAGTCTTAAAAAAGAACATTAGTTAAAGAAATACTCATTTAAGCTACTTGTCTGGTACTTAATAACATTTCCCTGTTAAGGTGGACACACGTTTGCAAAATGGATTTGCTCCTGGGATGAAGCTGGAGGTGGCTGTGAGAACAGATCCTGAAACCTATTGGGTTGCTACCATCATCACCACCTGTGAGCAGTTGCTCCTTCTCCGCTATGATGGCTATGGAGAAGATCGGAGAGCAGATTTCTGGTGTGACATCAGGAAAGCTGATCTCTACCCCATTGGGTGGTGTGAGCAGAATAAGAAGACCCTCGAAGCCCCAGAAGGTAATAAAATGCTTCCGATCAAGATGTGACATGAAAAAATAGAAAACGAGAAAATAACAACAAAAGATGTGACGTGATTTACTGTAAGAAAATTTGGATTGTCCACAGTCTTGATGCTTTCAGTCTCTCGAGCATATAGGTTTACCCAACTTTTCTAGGTTAGCATTTTGAGTGAAAATATTTATAAGGAATAATACACATTTCCCTGTCGTTTGAAATTATTTTATTTGCTCCATAAAGCCTCAGGTTTTTATGATGCTCATTGGGAACACCAGCTGCTTGTCATCCTTTCAGACTATGAGGTTCTCTGAGTTTGAGATTTGTAGGTCTGGTTGTTTTTAAGCCTATTGGGCCAGACTGATATGCTGTTGATTTTCTTTTCTGTTTTTATTGTCCTCTCTCCTCATACCCTCAAGCAATATGGTAACTAGGAACTCTTAAAATGAACCAACTCAAGCACCATTTCAGAAGGAGTATAAACCAAATTAAGCAGAAGAGAGACAAAGGCAAAAGAAAGAGAAGGGTAAGACAAATGTGGGGAAAGATAAGAGGACTGCACATCTAAGAAAATACCTGAGTTGGCTGGGCAAGGTGGCTCACATCTGTAATCCCAGAACTTTAGGAGGCTGAGGCCGGTGGATCACCTGAGGTCAGGAGTTTGAGACCAACCTGGCCAACATGGCAAAACCTCATCTCTACTAAAAATACAAAAAAATTTAGCCAGGCATGGTGGACCATGCCTGTAATCCTAGCACTTTTGGAGGCTGAGGCAGGCAGATCACAAGCTCAAGGGATCGAGACCAGCACCAGCCTGGCCAACATGGTGAAACCCTATCTCTACTAAGAATATAAAAATTTACCTGGGTGTGGTGGTGTGCACCTGTAGTCCCAGCTACTTGGGAGGCTGAGGCAGAGAACTCCTTGAACCTGGGAGGCAGAGGTTACAGTGAACCAAGATCATACCACTGTACTCCAGTCTGGGGCACAGAGTGAGACTGTCTCCAAAAAAAAACCCTGACTTTTGGTATTTTTCTTTAATTTCTTACTTTGATATAATTTCAGATTTATCAAAAAGTTATGAAAATCATATGGAAAATTACTGGAGACTTTCTGCCAAGTTTCTCCAAATGTTGATGTTGACATATATTACGTTTACTTTATCTTGTCTCCACTGCTTACATATGTTCTTTTAATTAACCATGTGAGAGTCAGTTTTAGGGATGATGCCTTTTTATTCAAAAATGCTGTGTGTATTTCTAAAAACAAGGTATTCATGTTACAGTAAAATATGAAAATCAGGAAATTAACTCTGCTGCAGATAGTATTGAGTTTAATCTACAGATAGCATTCAGTTAATCTACAGATTATATTTGGTTTTTAAAAAGGAAGCATTGTTTAATAAACATGGTCTTATCTTTATATCACTTTCTAGTATTTTATTTTTGTTTTTTTCAGGCAGGGTCTTGCTATATCACCCAGGCTGGTCTCCAGTTCTTGGGCTTGAGTGATTATCCTGCCTCAACCTCCTGAATACCTGGCACCACAGCATGAGTCATCATGCCTGGCCCTTATTCAGTTTTTACCAGCTGTTCCAATAACATTTAAAATAATTCTGTTCTACTTTATTTTTTTGAGACAGGGTCTCTCTCTGTCACCCAGGCTGGAGTGCAGTGGTGTGATCCTAGCTCACTGTGGCCTTGCACTCCTGTGCTCAAGCAATTCTCCCACCTCAGTCTCGCCCAGTAGCTGCGTCTACAGGTGTGTGTCAGCACAACCAGCTAATTTTTAAACTTTTTTTTTTGGTAGAGACAGCGTTTCACTGTGTTGCCCAGGCCAGTCTTAAACTCCTGGCCTTAAGTATTCCTCCTTCCAAAGTGTTGGGATTACAGGTATGAACCACCACTCTTGGCCCAAAAACTTTTTTTTTTGAGACAGTCTTGCTTTGTCGCCCAGGCTGGAGTGCAGTGGCGCAATCTCAGCTCACTGCAACCTCAGTCTCCCGGGTTCAAGAAATTCTCCTGCCTCAGCCTCCCAAGTAGCTGGGATTATAGGCACCCACCACCCTGCCCAGCCAATTTTTTGCATTTTTACTAGAGACAGGGTTTTGCCATGTTGGCCAGGCTGGACTCAAACTCCTGATCTCAGGTAATCTGCCTGCCTCCGCCTCCCAAAGTACTGGGATTGCAGGCATGAGCCACTGCACCTGGCTAATAACATTTTTTTTAACTAAAGAAAAATCCCAGATCATGCATTACATTCAGTTGTCATGTCTCATAAGTTTCCTATAATATGGAACAGTTCCTCAGGCTTCCGTCTTTCATGACTTGGATATTTCGAAAGGTACAGGCAGGTTTTTCCAATGTTCATTCTATCCTGGTCCCAATAATGTTCACTATGGTCTTTTCTTTTCCTGGTCCAAGATTCCTATCTAGAATCACATTGCATTTAGTTTTAGTGTCTCTGTAGTTTTCTTAACCTTTCTTTATCTTTTTTGAACTTGACATTTTCGAAGAGTACACCCCAGTCATTCTGTCAAATTGCCCACAATATGGGCTGATGCTTCCTTACATTCAGGTTGTTCACTTTTGGTAGGAAAAATGCAAAAGCTGTGCCATTCCAGTGCATGATATCAGAAGATAACATGCTAATGATTTTTCTTATTACTGGTAAAATTAACTTCAAATAGGTTCATATACACCAAGTTTTTCCATTGTAAAGATATTATTTTATGCTTTTTAGTAAGTGTCTTGTTGGAAGATACTTGGAGATTATGAAACTATCCCATTACTTTTCATACTTTCACCCACTATTTTTAGTACCCATTCATAAATTTTATCTGAAACAATTATTATTCCAGTAATTACCAAGTGATGTTTTTAAAAATTTCTTCTACATTTCTTAATTGGCTTTCTACTATAGAAAGAGCTTCCCCCTTTCTACCATTTATATATGCATATGTATATTTAGCTGTGTACACCAGTGTACACTCATAATTCTGATTTTATTTAATGGGTTATAATTCTTTACTGTCATTATTTCTTTTGATGCTAAAACTGTCCTAGAGTTGGTGAGTGGGTACCCCTTCAAGCTGGCTACTGTGTTCTTTTAATATGTCCTTATTATTCTTTGAGCAGTTTCTTATTTTTGGCTCAAGAAGCATTTTCCTGTCTCATCCCTGAAATCATCAGACATTTCCCCAAGAATTCTTTTCTTTTAGTGAAGAATCATATTTAGAAATGAAGATCTGAGTGTTAGGGTTCTGGGATGTCTGTAGGCTTCTCCTTTGTGAAGCTATTTTACTTTGTGAGAAACAATAGAAGAGGGAGCTCTAGAGACCTGAAGCCACCTGGCCTACCATCTCATCCTAAGTATGTAGCAAAATGCATCTCATTTAAATATAAACAACAGAAAAGGGTTTCAGTTAAATCTCATACAAGATTATTATAGTGAAAAAAGAATAGAAACAACCACAGAAGAGGTGAACATTGTGTCAGTTAGAAACATTTCAAAATAAGCTAACAGAAAAGTAGTAATAATAGAAACAGTGAAAAAACTGTAAATTTATAAACATTCAGAAATGAAAGGATTGGAAAAAGGAAGATGTGAAAAGAGAAAAAGTAGAACTTAGGCAAGAACTGGAAATAAAAGAATATTGGAAATGAAGACTAAGTTAAAATGAACACAGGAGTGAATCGGAACCATGGATACTGTCGGAAGAGAAAAGATTTTTTAAAAAGGAAAGAAATTTTAAAAAGCAAACAAAGAAAAAGGACTTGAGAAACACCTTATACAGCTAGGTAAAAATGATTTAACATACCTGAAGTAGAAGCCCTTGAAGAAGAAAACTGAAGCAATGAAACAATAAAATAATATAAACTATAATTTTGGTGAACTTTGTTTGTTGAGACAGTGCAGTGGATTGATCTTGGCTTATTGCAACCTCTGCCTCCCAGGTTTAAGCAGTTCTCCCTCAGCCTCCCGAGTAACTGGGACCACAGGCACACACCACCACACCCAGCTAATTTCTGTATTTTTTTAGTAGAGAGGGGGTCTCACCATGTTGGCCAGGCTGGTCTTAACTCCTGACCTCAAGTGATACGCCTGCCTGAGCCTCCAAAAGTGCTGGGATTACAGGTGTGATCCAGCTACTGTGCTGGATCATAATTCAGGTAAATCTTGCAGAACAAAAGGAGGACTTGTAATACGTACTGAGAGGGATTACTGTGTGTGTAGGAAAGTGAAATGAGGGCAGCTACATCAAAATGTGTTCTAATGAAAGTAATGAACTTTAAAGCAAAAATTAATAGCTTGGCTATTTAGGAAAAAAAAGACCAAGTCTCTTATAAAAAGGAAGGAAAATAGGATTTTAATCAGAGTTATTAATAATGGTTTATGCCAAAGACAATGGAATGTAATATATTTAAGAAATTTAATGAAAGAAAATATGAGACAAGGATTTCATATCTAGCCAAGCCGAACTTCAGATATAACAGCTGTATGCAAACTGTTTTGAACAGGTAAGGAGTCAAGTAATATTGTTTCCATGAGCCCTTCCTAAGGAGTCCACTAGGGAATGAGCTTCAGACAACCAAATTAATGAGGTAATGTTAGCATGTGAAATGGTAGTGAAATGTCAAATGCATGTATAACTATAGAGCTTAAACTAAATGATGGTTGAAAGGGAGACACTATGGTATATAATATTTATATGCCATATACATGCTCTGAAAATGTAGTTACAGTATTACTATAAAAAGTATGGGACAAGAATGAGGAAAATGTGAATAATAGTATAAGCCCACTCATTGTCTTAAAAAAAAAAAACAGCTTTATTGCCATGTAATTTTACTATTTAACTTTTAAGTATTAACTGGGAGTAAAAGGATATTACCTGAAATACTCCAGGAGAGGAAACAAAGGGCTTGTAGTTAACTTCAATATTGTTTATAGAAGCAACAACAACAACAAAGTAGAAAGTAGTCCAAAAATAGGACTAAAAGTGTTATTAAAGGTAATCAGTAGCACAAAAATATGAACCTTTCTATGTGTCAAAAGAGTCTTAGAGAAACTATAGGCCAGGTGCAGTGACTCACGTCTGTAATCCCAGATCTTTGGGAAGCTGAGGCGGGCTAATCACAAGGTCAGGAGATTGAGACCATTCTGGCCAACATGGAGAAACCCCATCTCTACTAAAAATACAAAAAATTAGCTGAGTGTGGTGGCATGCGCCTGTAGTCCTAGCTACTCTGGAGGCTGAGGCAGGAGAATCACTTGAATCTGGGAGGTGGAGGTTGCTGTGAGCTGAGATCACACCACTGGACTCAAGACTGGGCAACAGAGCAAGAACCCATCTCAAAAAAACAGAGAGAGAGAGAAACTGTATGTTTCTACTACAGGGTAGATCACATAGTAAAAAAAAAAAAAAAAAAAAAAACTACATACACACAAATTATGTAACATTTAACAATATGATGAAATTGAGACTGTGCATATTAATAATATCAGTAAGTGTTAATGGACTTACTCTTCTAATAGGAGTAAACAAATAAATTCATTATAAAGCAAAATCCATTCTTGTCCTCATACAGGAGACATACCTAAGCAGAGAGACTCCGAAAGGGTAAAAATAAAAGGTAGACAAAGTTGTACACACACATAACTGCCAATAAAAAAGCTGACAAAGGTACTTTGTAAGAAAAGCAGCTATAGGCAACAATAAACAGAAAGGAGGAGTGCTTACGCACAACCAAGGAGTGGGCTACAGGTTATGTTATTGTATGAAAAATGTGTACAGACTTGAGGAGGAAGAGAGCGGAAGGGTATGATGATACGAATGTATGTGTATGTGAACTTATTTTTTTCAAAATAATCATTTAGAAAAGTTATGGGAAAAGAAGGGAGTAAAATGAAGGAGATAGGGATAGAAGCTAAATTTTATTAAAGTACTTATTTTATTTTGTAGATTTGACTTTTGAACCCTGTAAATGTGTAACTAGAAAGCAAAATTAAATGTTTAGAAAGCAGTTTCTTAAAAACAAAAACAAAATCAATGAAACTTAACTTTGTATGTAGTTTTTGGGATAACCACACAAAGAGGAATTATTTTGGTGACTTTTTTTTTTTTTTTTTTTTGAGATAGAGTTTCGCTCTTGTTACCCAGGCTGGAGTGCAATGGCGCGATCTCGGCTCACCGCAACCTCCGCCTCCTGGGTTCAGGCAATTCTCCTGCCTCAGCCTCCTGAGTAGCTGGGATCGGTGACTTTAAAATATAGTAAAATGTGAAAGTACATCCCCAGTTAGAGATACATACTCTAAGGATAACAATAACAAAAAAATGCAAAGAAAAACTCAACCTATTTTTTTTTTTTTTTTTTGAGACGGAGTTTTGCTCTTGTTACCCAGGCTGGAGTGCAATGGCGCGATCTCGGCTCACCGCAACCTCTGCCTCCTGGGTTCAGGCAATTCTCCTGCCTCAGCCTCCTGAGTAGCTGGGATTACAGGCACGCGCCACCACGCCCAGCTAATTTTTTGTATTTTTAGTAGAGACGGGGTTTCACCATGTTGACCAGGATGGTCTCGATCTCTCGACCTCGTGATCCACCCGCCTTGGCCTCCCAAAGTGCTGGGATTACAGGCTTGAGCCACCGTGCCCGGCCAAACTCAACCTATTTTTAGTGATACTATGGTTGGTGGTAGATTTCATGCTGTTACTTTGAAATAGTTGTTTGTGTATTGTAGGCAAAGCAAATAAATGGTGAAATGTGTAATTGAGAACTAGGATTTTCAGCATGATAGAAAGCAAATAAATAGAGCTTAGATGGATGAGTTAAATAAAAGCACTATCTTTCTGAATTTGTTTTGGAAGTATCGTGATGGAATTTATCCTGAAAAGAAGAAATGCATTAATTCTACACACTGAAAAGGCCAAGAAACAACCCAGTGAAAATGAGCACTCCGGGTCTCTAAACACCATTTTCATGGAAATAAACTGGGGCTTCTTGCAGAAGTAGCTGAGTCTGAGTCCTGCACTGGGGCAGACAATTTCCTAGATGAGCCTGGAACATCTTGTCCTATCAAAAAGCAAAAAAGTTATCCATGGCTCTTTACTAGTGTCATGCCAAAAGGACTTAGAGCCAACCTGAAGAGACTGCCTCTGGTTGAAGAGTGCCAGTAAGGACAACAGCTGTAATGGCTTGAAATGTATTTGTTTTAATATATGACTTCATAGTGAAATTTTGAAACAAAACCCTCATTAGTCACCGTTGGAAGTTGCCTGTGAACCAACTGTTTTATTTTAAAGGGTGTTAAATATAGGGAAAGAGTAAAGACAATCAAGTATATATGTTCGGCCTTCTTTCTGCAAACTCTACCTCAGTGTAATCAAATAGTTGATGAAGAAAAGTTTTTCTTTATAGAAGTTCTTTGGTTAGGAAATTAAGAAGGAATAATAGAATTAGAATATCACCATTTTGAGCCCCTCATGAATCAGTGCATCTATGTAGTGACCATTAAAAGCTGCTAGTGTCACAAAGGGAGAGACAGCCAGACCGTATGTGCCTCTTCATGTTCTTAATGGAAGGGTATCACTTATTCTACTTGTGAAGTATTCTTTTGCCCTCACCACCCTCGCCCCAAAAATCTAACCTGAATTTGATCAAGCCTCTAACTCTGAATGCTGATTTATGGCAAATACAGGGAACAGTAGAACAACTGGTCACAGGGACGCAACCAAGGAAATCAGACTCTAAAAAATATCCCACAGAGGACAAAGGCCAGGTCTCAACAAATGTGCCATAAAAAAAAAGAGAGAGAGTAGGGGCAAGGGAGGGGAGGAAGGAGAAGGAGACATTTGCAATGTGTGCATCTCATTTGGGTCCTGATGTAATCAAACAAATTGACGAAACCATTTATGAGACAATTGGGGAAATTTGAACACAGACTGAATATTTGATATTAAGGAATTATTGTTAATTTTTTTAAAGGTGTGATGATATTGTTACTATGTTATTTTAAGAAAATATTTTCTGGCCAGGTGCAGTGGTTCATGCCTGTAATCCCAGCACTTGGGAGGCTGAGGCAGGCAGATCATGAGATCAGGTGTTCAAGATTAGCCTGGCCAAAATAGTGAAACCCCATCTCTACTAAAAATACAAAAAAATTAGCCATGCTGAGAGGCTGAGGCAGGCAGATCATGAAGTCAGATGTTCAAGACGAGCCTGGCCAAAACAGCGAAACCCCATCTCTACTAAAAATACAAAAAATTAGCTGGGCATAGTGGCGTGTGCCTGTAATCCCATCTACTCAGGAGGCTGAGGCAGGAGAATTGCCTGAACCCAGGAGACGGAGGTTGCGGTGAGCCGAGATTGCGCCATCGCACTCCAGCCTAGGTAACAAGAGCGAAACTCTTTCTCAAAAAAAAAAAAAAAAAAAAGAAAACATTTTCTTTTAGAAATATGTACTGAAATATATATATATGGATGAAATTATATGCTATCTGGAATTGGCTTCTAACTGATCATTGGTTAGGCATGGGTGGAGTGTGAGGGTTTAAGCCAGGAATTGGCAAATTATCTGTAAAGGGCCAGATAGTAAATACTTTAGGCTTTGCTAGTCATACAATCTCTGTCAAAGCTACTAAAAGCCTACCTTTGTAGTGTGAAAGCAGCCATAGACATTATGTAAACAAATGGATATGGCCATGCTCCAGTAAAACTTTATTTACAAAAATAGACAGCAAGCTGGGTTAAGCCCACGGGTTGTAGTTTGTGACTCCTGGTTTCAGTGAAACAGAATGACTATGAGGTGACAGTTGTTGATGCCAGGGCTCACAGGATTCATTAGACCTTTCTTCTTTTTGTATGTTTGAAAATTTCCATCATAAAAAATAAAGTAAGTACCTTTTGGATGAAGTTATAGGAACAGGTAGTTGGGCCTATGCTCTTTGTTTTGTATACAACTGAATAAACTAACCAGAAAGTAGCTCTATCTAGAGAAGCATTTTTGGTTTCATTTTATCTTTTCAAGCTCTCAAAGAAGCAGTATGTTGGACTCTTAGATCTTAAAATGAGAAATAGTTCTAAACTGTCTCCACTGTTTCAGTTTCCTTGCGTTCTGTTGGCTGGCATTTGGAGTAATCAATCATTTATTCCCTTGTCTAGGCATCAGAGATAAAGTATCTGACTGGGATGCATTTCTGCGGCAGACCTTGATAGGAGCATGTAGTCCTCCTGTTCCGCTGCTAGAGGGCGTGAGTATTACCACATGCCACATCGGCATGGAAAACCCATCTGATCTTTCAAAGAATCTTAAAATTGGTTGCTTATTTACCACTCTGAAGCAAATAAACATTATTATTAGAGACATAGGCATAGGTATTGGTAAGTTTAAGCTGACCCTGAGAGGTTGCAAACTGGTGGCTTGCTTAGTGCCTAAATATTTTCTGAATTAATTGCTAACACATAGAAAATCTAATTTCCCAGCTTCTTTTACACAGTTGGAAAATGGGACCTTCTGAGGGCTTTTACTCTGAAACTGAGCAAGGTTTGATTCTACTTCAGGGTAGACATTTGTAACTCCCATACCCGGTGACTGGAGACCTCCCCTGCCCGCTTTTTTTTTTTGCTCAGAAGACATTGGACCTATTGTACTCCTGCCTTCCACATGCTTTCAGCAGTCTTTTTAAATCAGTGTAGCTTTTGAGCTTGTTAGTGAATATAGATCTCTTGATTTTGTGAAGTGGATTTATTGGTTATGACATTTCTGAGTTGTATCTTGCCACTTTCTGTCATATTGGTAAAATTCTTTATGGCATATGTGAAGTGCAGTGTATGAGGGTTCCCATCCCTCTACATCCTTGCCAACACTTGTTATCTTTTTTGTTATACCTGACTTGGTATGAAATGACGTCTCATTTTGATTTACATTTCCCTAATGGCTGTTGATGTTGAGTGTGGTCTTTTGTGCTTATGGGCCATTTCTGTCCCCTTTTTTGGAGACACTTCTTTGCCCATTTTAAAATTGGGTTGTCTTTTTATTATTGAGTTGAATGTATTATTACACATTCTGGATACCAGTACAGATTAGATACATAGTTTGAAAAAATTTTTCTCATTCTGTGGCTTGTCGTTTTATTGTTTGCAGCATAAACATTTTTAATTTTGATGTAATCCAATTTATCTATTTTTTTCTTTTGTTACTTGTGCTTTTTTTTTTTTATCATATCTAAGAAGGCTTTGATTAACTCAAGGTCAAGATTTACTCCTCTATTTTCTTTTTTTTTTTTTTTAATCGCATTTTAGGTTTTGGGGTACATGTGAAGAACATGCAAGATTGTTGCATAGGTACACACATGGCAGTGTGGTTTGCTGTCTTCCGTCCCCTCACCTGTATCTGTCATTTCTCCCCATGTTATCTCTTCCCACCTCCCCACCCCCCCGTCCCTCCCCCGTTTCCCCCCAACGGACCCCAGTGTGTAGTGTTCCCCTCCCTGTGTCCATGTGTTCTCATTGTTCAACACCTGCCTATGAGTGAGAATATACGGTGTTTGATTTTCTGCTCTTGTGTCAGTTTGCTGAGAATGATGGTTTCCAGGTTCATCCATGTCCCTACAAAGGACGTGAACTCATCTTTTTTGATGGCTGCGTAATATTCCATGGTGTATATGTACCACATTTTCCCTATCCAGTCTATCATCGTTGGGCATTTGGGTTAGTTCCAGGTCTTTGCTATCGTAAACAACGCCAAAAGCAAGGGCAACAAAAGCCAAAATAGACAAATGGGACCTAATCAAACTCCACAGCTTCTGCACGGCAAAAGAAACAGTCAGTAGAGTGAATCGGCAACCAACAGAATGGGAAAAAATTTTTGCAGTCTACCCATCTGACAAGGGGTTGATATCCAGAATTTACAAAGAACTAAAGCAGATCTACAAGAAAAAAACAAACAAGCCCATTCAAAAATGGGCGAAGGATATGACCAGATACTTTACAAAAGAAGACATACAGGAGGCCAACAAACATATGAAAAAATGCTCATCATCACTGGTCATCAGAGAAATGCAAATCAAAACCACATTGAGATACCATCTCACACCAGTTAGAATGGCGATCATTAAAAAATCTGGAAACAACAGATGCTGGAGAGGATGTGGAGAAATAGGAACACTTTTACACTGTTGGTGGGAATGTAAATTAATTCAACCATTGTGGAAGACAGTGTGGCGATTCCTCAAGGACCTAAAAATAGAAATCCCATTTGACCCAGCAATCCCATTACTGGGTATATATCCAAAGGATTATAAATCATTCTACTATAAGGACACGTGCACACGAATGTTCATTGCAGCACTGTTTACTCCTCTATTTTCTAAGAGTTGTATGGTTTTAGGCCTTACATTTAGTTCTATGATCCATTCACATTCCGTTTTAAATTTGATTGGTGAATCCTCTATTTCAGACTAGTTTTTGTTTTTTATACTCTGACTCATTTATTTGTGCTTAGCCAGAGCCTGACACATACTAAACACTCAGTAACATTTGAATGAATGAATGGGTAAACTATTCTGCTCTGCATTGACCATGACTCTGCCATGCTGACGTTTACTTTGAATCTCTTCCTCCATTTGTTCATATGTTCTTTTGCATATCTGGATATGTAAGTGTTATAGAGCAGTTTTTACTAGGAAAAAATATAAGGTTGTGTATTAAAAATGGTTAAGTGTTAACTTCATAGTGAATTTCTTTTCTTTATTGTAGTTTTTAATATACTTCTAGATAATGAGAGTTAAACTTTTCCTTTCCATCACTGTAATCAAAAGCTTTTACTGTGTTCATTTGAACATTGTTACGAAATGAACAAAAAAACAGAAACAACTGAAATACCATCTGTAGGTGACGGATAAATAATTGCCCATTTGCAATGCAAAATATCATAAATATAAAATGTGGAAGATTTATATATGCTATTGTAGAAAGATACCTATCATGTACTAAGTGAAAAACAAATCAAAAAACAGTATGCAGTGCTTTCATTTCTGAAAAATAGGAACAGACAGACAGGCAGAGGTGGATATTGACTTGTATGTAGAAGAAGAGTGTATGCCAAAGTATTATTATGGTTCTTTATTTGAGGCAGGATTATAGGGGACTTTGACTTTTGCATAATTGATTTTTTTTTCCTTTAATGATGATGATATTTTGATATTTGTGTGTTTGTTGTTGTTGTTTCTTATGATGGAGTCTCACTCACTCTGTTGCCTAGGCTGGAGTGCAGTGACATGATCTTGGCCACTGGGTTCAAGTGATTCTCCTGTCTCAGCCTCCTGAGTAGCTGGGGCTACAAGTGCCCACCACCATGCCCAGCTAATTTTTGTATTCTTAGTAGAGATGAGGTTTCACCATGTTGGCCAGGCTGGTTTGAACTCCTGACCTCAAGTGATCTGCCCACCTCAGCCTCGCAAAGTGCTGTGAGTACAAGTGTGAGCCACCATGTCTGGCCCATATTTGTTTTATAATAGACAAAGTGATGATGATATTTTTTAAATTCTTACTAAATGAAACTACATGACATAGTCTTAGAGACAGAGATGTGTTAGAGTAATTTTACTGCATTATAGAGAGATTTTCTTTAAGATAAACATTTTCATATCACCTAGAAATAATACTGTAAGAGGCTTGCATGATGGTAGACATTTAATGTCATTGGCTTTTGAATGGGTATAAAATACCAAGGCTGGTTTGAGATCATTTAGAAGTTGGCTTTTCAAAAATATTATGTTAATTTCCCCTACTGAATTGTTTCATTTTTTTAATCCTACAGCTCCGTAATGGGAGGAATCCTTTAGATCTCATTGCTCCAGGATCCAGATTAGAATGTCAGGCTTTCCAGGACTCTTTAAGCACTTGGATTGTTACTGTGGTAGAAAACATCGGGGGAAGGCTGAAGCTGCATTATGAAGGACTTGAAAGTTCTGACAATTATGAACATTGGTTATATTACTTGGATCCGTTTCTTCATCATGTTGGTTGGGCTGCTCAACAGGGATATGAGCTTCAACCCCCTTCAGGTGAGGAGTACTAGAACATTTTTCTTCTGTGACATTAACATGCTATGTTATTAATATCTATGAGACTAAAAAAATATATTCTGCATATTATGAAAACCTTTGTTCTCATAATAGAGGTATTAGAAAGTAGTTTATATGGAGTGGTTAAATAAATGCCTATTTTTCTTGTTTTGTTTTGTTTTGTTTTTCTGGGGTTTGTTTGTTTGAGACAGAGTCTTGCTCTGTTGCCCAGACTGGAGTGCAATGTTGTGATCTTGGCCCACTGCAACCTCCACCCCCTGGGTTCAAGCAATTCTTGTGTCTTAGCTTCCCCAGTAGCTGGGATTACAGGTGCCCACCACCATGCCCGGCTAATTTTTGTATTTTTAGGAGAGACAGAATTTCACCACGTTGGCCAGGCTATTCTAGAAGGCTTGACCTCAAGTGATCCATCCACCTTGGCCTCTGAAAGTACTGGGATTGCAGGCGTGAGCCACCGCACCTAGACAAGTGCCTATTTTTCTTTTGTTTTTATTGCTTTTGTAATTTGCCACACATATTGATATACCTCAGAGACTTCTGTCCCAACCCATACTGACCCTTTACCAAGATAAAGAAAAAATTATTTAGGGAGCATTTAGCTGGGTATATAGAAAATTGGGTCACAGCAAATTGTTGATTAAAAGAAATACCAATAATATTGGTGTTTCAGAAGTTACTGTTTACATCAGTTTGCATTTATTATTATGTGCCCCAATTTGGATGTTATATTACAATTTTATGGATTCCAGCAATCCTTATGATCTTACTGTAGGTATTTTCATAAAACCAAGCTATTCAGGCTCTATATAAAGCAAAGTCCTGAAGTTAAGGTGCAAGTTGCTTGAGTGTAGAGGGATGTAAGTGGAACTTGAACCATTTTCTATTTCCAGTGGAAAGTGACTTTTTTTTATTTACATGAATGCTTTCAAGACAAGTAAAAAGTATAAGTTTTCTCATCATCTAAAGCATGTTAACTTGTTTTATTAAAGCCATCAGACATCTAAAAAGTGAAGCCGAGTGGCAAGAGATTTTGGCTAAAGTGAAAGAGGAAGAGGAAGAGCCATTACCATCTTACTTATTTAAGGTAAAAACCAAGCATGTGATGGATCGGTATTGCTCCCTTTACAGAATGTGAAGCAGCTCAGGGAGGTGAAAGTATAAAGTAGCCCCTGCAATCGGTAAGAATGCTGTGGTGCCTGAAAGAGGAGGAGGGGTTAAGGCTAGACTGATAATCATCCTTGTTTCCTTCCAACAGTTGTCTAGATTTTCTCCCCATGTTCTCCTAAAAGAGTTTGAATCTTTTCTATCCTTAACTACACAGCCCTAACTTATAAAATAAATTTGTTTTTTCCTCCAGGTATTTCTTGTCTTTGAATGTAGAGAGTAGAAGCACTTTGTGTTTTTGTTTTGTTTTTTCCTGGATAGTTTTTTCCAGAGAAGAAAATTATATTGGCTGGTTTTACACATTAAAAAAAAAAAAAAGAAAACTAGGATTTACCAGAAGCTGGACAGTTCTATTAATCACAGTAGGATTCAGCTACAGCTGAGTGTAAAAATTATACAGATCCTATATTTTCATTCCCTTTTGGTGTCTGCATTTCAGGACAAACAAGTTATTGGCATTCATACATTCTCTGTAAACATGAAATTGGAAGCTGTGGACCCCTGGTCTCCTTTTGCGATCTCTCCCGCTACAGTTGTTAAGGTAAAATGGGGATAACGCTGTTGGTAAAAATCCCTGTCAAGGTGACTGGTTTAGGAAATTGGTAGTGTTTTGATCTTTGAGCTGTATTAATCCAACCCATTTTTTCTTTTAAACTATGCAGCTAGCATTACTTCTGTGCACATTTTGTATTTGTTCAGTTTGCTGTGGAGTTTGGTAGCCATAGCCAAAGCAGACTTGGGCCTGGGCACTAGGCTAGTAGGGGGGGTACATTCTTTGGGACAGGCCTAGCTATATATAAGTAAAGGAGATTTAACTCCTTTAGGAGGCCATGGTATCTATAAAGTTGGAGGCAGGAATGTCATCAAGCGTCTAATCAAATCAGAGTTCACTGGAATGAGGAGATGAGTGGGGATCATGCAATCAGTGTTAAAAGTTCTGGCACTGGACTGGCTGTACCATGTATTCCAGATTCAGATTTAATCTTTTGGAAGACTGACAGGAGTAACCACAAGAACTGAGCAGGTTATCAAGGCCCTGCTGAGTCACTACAACAGAGGCATTGGTGAGAGAATTTCAGTTTCCAACTAGAGCAAAAGCACATTTACTGAAAATAGAAGCCGAGTTGGATGTGACTAGAGGAGGAATAGTTGCTTGGATGCTAAATCATCTGACTTACTGAAATTTAAGTTTTCCCTGTCTTAGAAGAAGGTTATTCTCAAAGCAAGGAGGGATTCTGAGCCTGCAAGTGGGATCAGAAGGCCCTATCTAGAGTCTGAAGGGAGGGCTGGGAAGAAATCAGAGGAGATTCATAAAGTTCTCTCTTTGGCATTTGAAACTGGGCTAGGATTTGAAAAACTAATACATAATAGCAAAAGCTTAAACTAAGCTCCTCACTAAGCTTAAACTATATTTTGTTTGGAGCCCACCTACATGGGTTTGGATCCAGGTTTTGCTTCTTCCTTGTTTTGTAATGTAGGGCAAGTTATTTAATCTCTGTTTGAACTTATTCTCCTTATCTGTGAAATGGAGTTGATAATGGTACTTGGGCCAGGTGTGGTGGCTCATGCCTGTGATTCAGCACTTTGGGAGGCTGAGGCAGGAGGATCACTTGAGGCCAGGAGTTTAAGACTGGCCTGGGCAATATAGCAAGACCCCATCTCTACAAAAATAAAAAAAATTAGCTGGGTGTGATGGTGCATGCCTGTTGTCCCGGCTACTCGGTTTCGGCGGGGAGGGGGGTGCTGAAGTGGGAGGATCAGCTGAGCCCAGGAAGTCCGGAATGCAGTGCGTCAGTGAGACACGTTCATGCCACTGCACTCCAGCCTGGGTAACAGAGCAAGACTCTGTTTTAAAAAAAAAAAAAAAAAAAAAAAAAAAGATTATATAATGATACCTCATTAGATTGTTAAGATTAAAACTGAATTGATACATGAAAAGCATTTAATTAAAACAGTAATTAATGTTTTTATATTCTGTAACACAGAGCTAACATTTATGAAATGTTTAGTATTAATACCCAGCATGACCATGAGCTTTTGTAATGTGTTTGGCTGTGCCAAGGAAAAAGCACGCATGTATGTGTGCTTTTGTCTATTTCGTCTATTAATTGCATGTATAGGTTTTTGATGAGAAGTACTTTCTGGTGGAAATGGATGACTTGCGACCTGAGAACCGCACCCGGCGATCCTTTGTGTGCCATGCTGACAGTCCTGGCATCTTCCCCGTGCAGTGGAGTCTGAAGAATGGCCTAAACATCAGCCCCCCTCCAGGTGCACATTTACTCTATTCTGAGTTGTTACTTGAGAGCTTTTCCTTGAAATAAGACATGTCAGATGGCATTCCCTAAATCTTTTGTTCCTCTCCTGATGTCCCAGCCTGTTCCAATGTTTTTAGGGTCTGAGACAAGTATAAGGAAAGATTCCGTATATTTACATATTTGAATGTTATATATACATTGAGCTAAAGAACTGTTAAAGAGAGTATGTTCTATCTATCCTCTGACTTTGATATCTCTGTCCTCATAACCCTCTAGAAGGCCAGGTTCTAACCTGAGTTCTGTGCTGGCTCCTTAGTCCCTTTTATGTCTGTTAGGGGTGGCAAAGGAGTGGGCTTGGATTCACAGTGAGCATTAGGGGGCTGGTTTTTGAGAAGAGGCCATAGACCCAGAGTTAGAAGGTAGATTACTGATTATCTTTAGGTGTCTGGGCCTTATCATGGACAGGACTTTTTAGAGAGATGTTTACGGTAAGGAGTAGGATTCAAACAGTAGGTAGGAAAATAAAAGCTCATTTTCCTGATATTTGCAACTTTGCAAAATAGAGTCTTTGGTCCTTTAATCCACGCTCTTAATTAATGGGTTAGTTGAGCTTCACTGAAATATTTAATATTTTTAAACTTAGAGAATCTAGAAGTGTTAGATGTTTATCTGATTTTTTAATATTAGCAAATCAGATTATTTGACTGGCAGTCTATGTATATGTTATTAGTAGGTTTTCAGGAAAGCATAGCATCACTTTCTAAATCGTGACTGCTGCAACAATGGGCTAGAGCAGGCATCCCCAAACTTTTTACACAGGGGGCCAGTTCACTGTCCCTCAGACTGTTAGAGGGCCGCCACATACTGCGCTCCTCTCACTGACCACCAATGAAAGAGGTGCCCCTTCCTGAAGTGCGGCGGGGGGCCGGATAAATGGCCTCAGGAGGCCGCATGCGGCCCACGGGCCGTAGTTTGGGGACGCCTGGGCTAGAGGTACTCTTTCTCGTTAACAAGGGTCATAAACTCAGAACCTTTTGTCTTTCATTCAGCCTTTATTCATCCAACAAACATTTATGTAATGTTTTCTATAACCCAGGCATTGACCTTGTCCTTGGGGAGAGTGACAAGCTTAGTGAATACAGCCCAGTCCCTTTAAGGAACAAATAGGGGAAATATTAATAGAACTTCCTAGATTCTCCTCCATCAGAGAACACAGCAGATTAGTGCCTGCTTGAAGGGCGTAGTGTGGAACAGCCACAGAAGGAAGTTTTTGCTTTACAGGAAGGCTCTGGATATCCCAAGTTCTTTATTCTGCTTGCCTCCTCTGTGTGAAAAAGAAGAAACAATTGTTAAAAATACTGAAGCTTTCAGTGTTATTATAGACAAGTCAACTGTGTCTTTGTAAACAGAGAGAAGGTAATAGATTACATAACTGAACATGGCAGAAAATGTACTATCAGGAATTGAGGTAGGGGCAAAGGAGAACTTGGTGCCAGTCTCAGGTGGGCAGGGACTGTTAGGCTGTCAGAGGGCATAGACTTGAGTAGCCTATTTTTTTTTCCTGTGAGACATTAAGCTCTCTGGAGGCTGAAAGCAACTCAGGCACAGTAGGCAGTTGGGCCTCACTCAGCTCTTTGCATGCAGATGGTGCTGAGTCAGCAGCAGCTTGGAAATGCTTCCTTCAAGAACCTTAGTAGACTTAAGTGGGGCACTAAGCTTGGTTTTTTCTGAAATAAACACATGATTCAGATTATATAAGCATTGATATTCTGTAATATATGAATCTGAAAATAACAAGAGCATTTGTATCAGTGATATCTGAGACACATTTCAGGAAATAGCTTTATCAAGAAAAAAGTCTGTGTTTGCAGACTAACCAGTACTGTTTGCTGTCTCTTTTCCTTAAGAGCCTAAGTCCCTTTAGAATTGACAGTAAGAGTGGATTTATATATACAAATCAAATCCAGTCATAACTGTCTTAAATAATTTTGGTAAATTACCAGCAACTAATAAAATAGTGTTCAAAATAAATACCTAGTTTGAAATTTGAAAATTTAAAATGATTGAAGTTGTCAAACTAGCAGCATTGGAAGTTGAGTGGACCTTTGGAGAGTGGTGAAGCCAGGCAAGCGTGTACAGTGTGGTGATGTAAATCATTGTTCCTTTGTCCCCACATAGGCTACCCGAGCCAGGACTTTGACTGGGCTGACTACCTCAAACAGTGTGGTGCTGAAGCTGCTCCCCAGAGGTGCTTCCCTCCGGTGAGGACCCCCACGGCCTCATGGCCACTGTCCGGGGCTGCAGGGACTGCTGTGCTTCCCTTGCTTTCTTCCATGGTTACTCCTCTGAAGATAATCATCTTGCTCAACGCACATGAGCACAGTGGTGATTATAATCGCATGGTCCAAAGGAAAATACATTTACTGCTGACGTGAATCAGTTAGTTTGCTAATTAAGTTAGTTTTACAAGTTTATGGTTTTATTTTTTTGTAGCTAAAATCATGTGAATTTGAAAATGTATGATTATTTTTCATGATTCAGTAATAGGAGAAACCGTTGAAATATTAAGTGGAGAAAAACTGTTAAGCTTATTTAAAAATATTTCTTCTCAAAAAAAAAATATTTTTTCTCCTCAAATAATACATGCATGTGGTTTAAAAAGCCATGTAGCAGTAATAGGCTTAGAAGGTAAAAGAACAGTCCCCGTCCTACTCCTTTTCACACTCTTCCTTCCCAGAAGTAACTACTTCCTGTTCTCACTGTAATTCTGGTATTTGTATTTCTTCGTTTTCGAAATAAAATGCCTCTATCCGGAGGTTGCGGTGAGCTGAGATCGCGCCATTGCACTCCAGCCTGGGTAACAAGAGCGAAACTCCGTCTCAAAAAAAAAAAAAAAAGCCTCTATCTTTTCAGTCATTTATTTTAGACATGTTGGTTGGTTTTAATTTTAAAACTTTGACTTTATTAAAACAAATTAAATTCACCCTGTCTTATGGTGCCGAGTCTATTGGTTGTATATTATGATAAATTAGAATTTAGCTTCCTCCTTTAGAGTTATGTTACAATTTTTGGTTAAATATGAAATGAATTTTTACATTATAATATGCATGCAGATATTACTCACAGCTGAATACTGCAGTGTTTTGTTTTCAGGTGGAGTCTTGCTCTCTCACCCAGGCTGGAGTGCAGTGGCGTGATCTCAGCTCACTATAACCTCTGCCTCCTGGGTTCAAGCGATTCTCCTGGCCTCTGCCTTCCAAGTAGCTGGAATTACAGGTGCCCACCACCACACCCTCCTAATTTTCATTTTTATACTAGAGACGAGGTTTCACCATGTTGGCCAGGCTTGTCTGGAACTCCTGACCTCAAGTGATCCACCCGCCTTAGCCTCCCAAAGTGCTGGGATTACAGGTGTGAACCACCACACCTAGCACTACAGTATTTTATGCTTGTTTCTTTTTTTAAAAAAATTATCCTCAATAATGATTGCCTTGTTTTTAATTTACTTAATTTTCTTTTATCTGTTGCTGTTTCTTTTCATACCTCCCAGTAGTCTCACATCAGGAAATTTGTCATTCCTAACACTTTTGTTAAAGAGACATCCCTCTTAGCACCCTCCACTCTCTGTCTCTCTGGATGGATTGCCCTTTAGGCTTGCCGTATAAGGTTTTTTGTTTTTGTTTTTTTTGAGACAGTTTTGCTCTTGTCACCAGGTTGGAGTATGGTGATGCAATCTCGGCTCACTGCAACCTTCACCTTCCAGGTTCAGTCAATTCTCCTGCCTCACCCTCCTGAGTAGCTGGGATTATAGGCGCCCCCCACCATGCCTGGCTAATTTTTGTATTTTTAGTAGAGACGGGGTTTCGCCGTGTTGCTCAGGCTGATCTCAAACTCCTGACCTCAAGTAATCCACCCGCCTCAGCCTCCCAAAGTGCTGGGATTACAAGTATGAGCTGCTGTGCCCAGCCTCACCATGTAGTTTTAATCATGGAAATGCCCTTGTCACCCAGGGAATTGCCCACTCCCCTTTTGTATGATTTGGAGTCCCCTGTTCTGTAGAACTCTCCTGGCTTCTCCTTTCTTGGTTTGCTTCCTTGTTTTGATGGATCCCCATCTCTCAGTAGCTTCTTGTAACAGAGTGCAAGGGAGGTAAATTTTTGTTGACACTATATTTGAAAATGTCTTCACTCCACTAACTTGATTCACAGTTTGGCTCAATGTGGAAGTTATTTTACTTGAGAATTCTGAAAACATTGCTCAGTTGTTTTCTGATTCCTAGTGTTGCTGTCAAGAAGTTAAAAGCTATAAAGCCATTCTTATTTTTGATCTTTTGTAGATGACCTGCTTTCCCCACCCCTGCTCTCTGTAAGGTTGTAGAACCACTTTTCACAGCGATGAACCTTGATGTGAGCCTGTTTTCATCGCTGTGATGGGTTCTCATTGGTCACTTTCTCTCTGGACATTCGTGCCTTTCTGTGTTGGGAAATTTTCTTGAATCACTTCTTTCATTTCCTTCCTTCTGTTTTGTCTCTTTTTTCTTTCTTGAAGTTCTTTTATTTGGTTGTTGGCCCTCTGGATCAAAACCTCTGCTTTTCTTACCTTTTTATCTCCTGTTTTATGTTTCTTAGTCTGTTTGCTTTGTTTTCTGAAAGATTTCCTAAACTTTCTCTTTCAGCCTGCCTTTTGAGTTTTTAATTTTTGACACCATTTTTTAAATTTTCTGGAACTCTGAATAGTTCTTTATTGTTAATGTCATACTATTCTTGCTCTAAGGATGCAATAGTTTTTATTATCTCTCAAAGGATGTTAATTAACACCCCTAATCCATCCCACCCCTCTACCTTTTGGGAAGTTTTCTTCTTGTATAATCACTGCTTTTTCCAAGTTGCTTGTCTAACTTTCATCTTCCTAGGTATCTGGTAATTGTCAGTTGTTGCTATATTTAAGAATGGGTGACTAAAAGGAAAAACTGATTGGAAGTTCTGAGCAGGGAGATGGAACCTGTCAACCTTGAATTTTCCTATAGGGTGGAATCTGGTTGGCCATTTTTTGGAGAAACCTGAATCCATATCATTATGTGTTCCTTCTTGGGGTTATCTTATCACCGTAAGAAGTGTCTTCTAGTCCCCTGTCTGGTGGGTAGAGGCTGAGGGCTGGACCTCTCAGCAATCTATAGGCTAACCACTATTTTTGTCATGACATGCATGCCCTCAGCAGCTCCTTGCGTCCCCTTGCCTAGGCATCTTCTGTTTGACCTTGTCCAGAAGATAAACCTCACCTTCTGTAGGGAAGAGGAAGGGCCGCTTTCACTGATGCATGGAGTCGAGGAGCCAATGGCATGTCCTATATGTTTCTTAAATGTTTTCAACAGATTCTCCTTGTTTTGACTATTTCTCCTCTACCTCCAGTTGCCTAGACCCTGGTTCTTCCAGTTCTTAGCTTTCTTTACTGCCAGCTTAGATTCACCTTTCTTTAACTTAGTTTCCCTGTTCTAAATTTTAACTTATAAAATGTTTTCTCTCCTGTTATATCCATCTTAAGATAGATGTTAAGTTTTTGTCTTCAAAACAGAAGCAAACAAAAAACAACTTTAGTTTTTAAGTTAGATGTCAGAAGAGAAAACACTCAAATGTAAATGTTCAGTTGTCCATTTTGACTCGGATGCTGGATATTTTTCTGTTTTAAATGACCCTTTGCCACTGTTGATAAGCATTCTTTATCCTGAATGCCTTTTATGATACACATACAATTATGAACCAGGCAGTTTGTGGTATGATAGGGTGCTTTATATGAGGGGAAGTGAGTCAATAGTGTTGATAGCCACTTGGTTCAGGACATAGAGCCTTAGAGACTTTATTTCATTGATACCTTGTAATAGTACAGTCAGATAGGAATTCTCAACCTCATCTGACAGGTGAAGACACTGAGGCAAAAAGAGATTTATACAGCTTGAGCAAGGTCCTACAGGTAGCAGTAATGCGGGAATATCTGACCTCAAAGAGCATGCTTCCTGTAACACCAAGAAAGGCAGACATTTTCCTTTTGCTTCATTAAAAAGCAAAACAGTGCAAAATAAATTTATATCTTTGAATTAAACTTAGGGATTAAATACTACTTGGAAAAGGTTTTCTAGCTGAGCACATGAGTTAATACTGTGTTAATTCAGTAAATGGATTTGATTCATTCATTTTCTAGTTAATTTCTGAGCACGAATTTAAGGAGAACATGAAGCTTGAGGCAGTGAACCCCCTTCTCCCTGAGGAAGTGTGTGTTGCTACCATCACTGCAGTGAGAGGCTCCTACCTGTGGCTCCAGCTGGAGGGTGAGTACCGTCTCCAGAAGCCACTGTCCTTTGAGAGTTCTGTTTACTCCCGTAATGTGGCCTGTTAAACTTAATGGACTGGTTAAATAGGGATCTCCAGAGACTTGTATAATGCAAGACTCTAAGTGAAACATTTATTTTCCTGTCTTTGGCTTTCAAATTTCAAATTTTAGGAAATGAATATGAATAAAAATCTTTTACTACAGAGTCCCCCATTTTCTGGAAGGAGAAAATATAAGTCAAATATCATATATTTTGATCTGATCAAGGACCTGCTTTTTTATCTTGCTGCCAAATAGACTTTGAGAAGGTACCTACTGTTTCTGACCTGTAGAATTGGCATTTAATGCAGATGTCAAGGATAATATTGAATGTAGACTTTTATTCAATCCTTGTTCATCAACTTACCAAATCACTTTCTGATTTGAATTCACTGTTTTTCTTTTCTGGCTTATTCCCAAAGTACCAGAACTAATGTTCTCATTGAGTACAATTGTCACTTTTGCCACTTGGTTTCCATATTTATCTGAAGTGACTGTGATACTTTTTTTTTTTTTTTTTTTTTTGAGACGGAGTTTTGCTCTTGTCACCCAGGCTGGAGTGCAATGGCGCGATCTCGGCTCACCGCAACCTCCGCCTCCTGGGTTCAGGCAATTCTCCTGCCTCAGCCTGCTGAGTAGCTGGGATTACAGGCACGCACCACCATGCCCAGCTAATTTTTTATATTTTTAGTAGAAACGGGGTTTCACCATGTTGACCAGGTTGGTCTCGATCTCTCGACCTTGTGATCCACCCGCCTCGGCCTCCCAAAGTGCTGGGATTACAGGCTTGAGCCACTGCGCCCGGCCGACTGTGATATTTATTAACCATCTGAATGATACCAGTGGTAGTTCCAGTTTCTTATTTCCTATTCCCTAGCTTAAGTGTTACCCTGTATGTTCACTACCCATTTTGGTCCTATTATTACAGTTTTACATGGGAGACAGTTTACTTTTTTTTAATAATGTTTATCATACATGAAAATGTATGACTTCTGTGTCAAGAAACTTGTGTCTGCGTAGAATATTATCTAGGAAATAGTTTATGAAGAAGGTTATTTAATGGTCTAAAAAAAAGTATGTGTCTGGAATCAACCCAAATGCCCCATCGATAGACTGGACAGGGAAAATGTGGCACATATATACCACAGAATATTATGCAGCCATCAAAAACGATGAGTTCATGTTCTTTGTAGGGACATGGATGAACCTGGAAACCATCATTCTCAGCAAACTGACACAAGAACAGAAAATCAAACACCACATGTTCTCACTCATAGGCAGGTGTTGAACAGTGAGCCCACATGGACACAGGGAGGGGAGCATCACACACTGGGATCTGTTGGGGGGAATAGAGGAGGGACAGTGGGGGGTGGGGAGTGGGGAGTTGGGGAGAGATAGCATGGGGAGAAATGCCAGATATAGGTGATAGGGAGCAAGGCAGCAAATCATACTGCCATGTGTGTACCTATGCAACAATCTTGCATGTTCTTCACATGTACCCCAAAACCTAAAATGCAATAAAAAAAAAAAAAGAAAGAAAAGAAAAGAAAATACTTAAATGAAGGAATGTGATTATGCTCCAATCAAAAAAATAAAAAAGGATGTATGTATTTTTTTTTTAATCTAAACAGGTTCTAAGAAGCCTATACCTGAATGTATTGTGAGTGTGGAGTCCATGGATATATTTCCTTTGGGCTGGTGTGAAACCAACGGCCACCCCCTCAGCACTCCTCGCCGAGCACGAGGTATCTATTTCTGGGTTAGAGGATTGATTGTTTAATAATCTTTTGTGTGGCTGTTACCAATTAAAACTAATCTAGACATTTCAGAGAAAAACAAAATGACATTCTGGTTATCTGTTCCTGTATAGGAAATTATTTATTGTAACAAATATTTAATACCTTATAGTTTCTGTGGATCAGAAATTTGGGTGCAACTTAAGTGGGTCCTCTGGATCTGAGTCTCTCATGGGCTGGGCTCAAGGCATCAGGGCTCAAGTCGTCTCAAGGCTCAATGTGGGAGGATCTGCTCCCAGGTTTATACGCAGGTGATTATTGGCAAATGTCTTAGTGCATTCTAGCTCCTGTAACAAAATACCGTACACTGGGAAGTTTATAAATAACAGAAATTACTCACAGTTCTAGAGACCAGGAAGCCCAAGATCCAGGTGTCGGCAGATTCAGTGTCTGGTGAGGGCACATTTCCTGGTCCATAGTTAACACCTTCTTATTGTGTCCTCATATGGTAGAAGGGATTACTAGACCCAAAAAGCTAGTAATTGAGATTATGAGAGCACTAATCCAATCATGAGGGCTCTACCCTTCTGACCTTCCCTTCTTTTTTTTTTTTTTTTTTTTTTGGAGACAGAGTCTTGCTCTGTTGCCAGGTGCCAGGCTGGAGTGCAGTGGCGCAATCTTGGCTCACTGCAATCTCTGCCTCTCAGGTTCAAGCAATTCTCCTGCCTCAGCCTCCCGGGTAGCTGGGACTATAGGCACACTCCACCATGCCCAGCTAATTTTTTTTTTTAATTTTTAGTAGTGACAGGGTTTCACCGTGTTGGCCAGGAAGGTCTCGATCTTGTGACCTTGTGATCCGCCCGCCTCGGCCTCCCAAAGTGTGGGGATTACAGGCTTGAGCCACTGTGTCCGGGCTGACCTTCCCTTCTTCACCTTCCAGAGGCCTCTCCTTCTCATACCAGCACATTGGTGGATGAGTTTCAATATGAATTTTGGAGAGTACACACATTCAGACCATAGCAGCAAAAATGCATATTCTTGTGGGCTGTTGGACTGAGGCCCTGAGTTCCTTGCTGGATGTTGGCTGGAGCCTTCCTTTAGTTCCTTGCCACATGGGCCTCTTCATAAGGCAGCTCACAACATGGCACCTGGCTTCTATTACAGTGAGGAGGCAAAAGAGCAAGAGAGGTTGAGGAAGATGGAAGCCAGAGTCTCTGCAACCTAATCTCAAAAGCAGCAACCCGTTTTCCCCCTTTGTAAACAGCTTTATTGAGATATAATTGATATACCAACTATCACCACAGTCAGATTGAGAACATTTTCATCATTTTAGAAAGAAACCTTATACCCATTAGCAGTCAATCCCCACCCCTAGCATCCACACATTCACTTTCTGTCTCCATAGATTTGCCTATCCTAGACATTTCATATAAATGGGATCATATAATGCATGGTCTTGTGTGACTGGCTTCTTTCCCTTAGCATACTACTCTCAGAGTTTATCCATGTTGTAGTGTGTATCCATTCCTTATTCCTTTATATAGCTGAAGAATATTCCATGCTATAAGTATAACACATTTTGTTTATCTATTTGGTTATTTTAATTGTTTCCACTTTTTGACTATTAAGAATAAGTTTTATAGTGTTCTCCGGTGCTTTTCTCTGTGAGTTTTATAGTTTTAACCCTTAACATTTCCATTTAGATCTTTGGTCCCCTTTGGGTTAAGTTTTATACATGATATGAGGCAGAGGTCCCCAACCCCTGGGCCATGGACCACTGCTGATCCTATGGCCTGTTAGGAACTGGGCGACACAGCAGGAGGTGAGTGACAGGCAAATGAGCATTAGTGCCTGAGCTCCACCTCCTGTCAGATCGGGGCGGGGGGTGGGCATTAGATTCTCATAGGAGCGTGTACCTTATTGTGAACTGTGCATGCAAAGGATCTAGGTTGCATGCTCCTTATGAGAATCTAATGCCTGATGTTTTGAGGTGGAACAGTTTAATCCTGAAACCACCCCCAACCCCCTGGTCCATGGAAAAATTATTTTCCATGAAGCCAGTCCCTGTTGCCAAAGAGGTTGCGGACCGCTGATGCAAGGTTAGGGTCCAACTTCATTCATGTGGATATTCAGCTTTCCCAACACTTACTGATCCAGGGAGCCTTGAAAATATTATTTTTGCTCTTTGTATAAAGACTCCTACCAAGAAAATTTGCCTCAGTCTAGATATTCAGACATAGCATTAATTTATAGTTGTATATATATATATATGTATATATACACACACACACACACACACACACACACACACGTAGACACACACACACAGAACCAGGTTTTAAATATGGTAATGTAACCTTGATACACATCTAAATTTTCCTTTTCCTTTTGCTTTTGCTTTTTCTTGGCACTTATATATTTTTTTCCTTCTACAGTACATAAACAGAGGAAAATTGCAGTGGTTCAGCCAGAAAAACAGTAAGTAATGTAATAACATGTCTGAACAGTTGACATTTATAAGTTAGAATATCTAGAAAAAGAAATAACTATTTTAGAGGTATATTTCCTCATTTTCTCAGACAGAAGCATAATTTTTTAATTTAACATTTGATCATTTGTATACTTCTCCTTGCAGTATATACATTTTCTAAAATGGCATTATATACAAAAGAGTAAAATGCATTCTCAAGATGGTCTCTAAATTGAAAGAGCCTTAAGGTAGTTGAGTAAAAGAAAATAAGAGTCCTAATGCTGGTATTCATTAAGGGAGAGCAAAATTGTAAATTAGGATATGAATTGTCACAGTGGAAAAAAAATAAGCTTGGGATAGAAGACAACTCTAAAAGAAAAGACACATTCAAAAGGAGTGGCTTTGTGCCCATCAAGAAATTATTTGTTTGTAACATACCTGCACACACAGCTTTTGAGAAATAGTTAATTAGTAGTGTCTTCAAACCATAAAAGTACAAAGGTTTCTGTGTGCATATGTGTGTTTTAGAACATTGGGTGTTGAATTCTCTATTACTCTGCTGGGGCTGCCATACAAAATACCACAGACTGGGCAGCTTTAAACCAGTGGTCCCCAACATTTTTGGTACCAAGGACTACTTTTCGTGGAAGACAGTTTTTCCACAGACCAGGGTGGGGAATGGTTTTAAGATGAAACTCTTCCACCTCAGATCATCAGGCATTAGATTCTCATAAGGAGCATGCAACCTAGATCCCTCACATGCCCAGTTCACAATGGGGTTCACACTCCTATGAGAATCTAATGCTGCTGCTGATTTGACAGGAGGCGGAGCTCAGGCTGTAATGCTCCCTCACCTGCTCTGTGGCCTCATTCCTAACAGGCCATGGACGGGTACTGGTTCATGGCCTGGGGATTGGGGACCCCTGCTTTAAACCACAGAAATTATTTTCTCACGTTCTGGAGTCTGGGACATCTGAGATCAAAGTGCTAATGGATTTGGTTCCTGGTGAGAACCAAATGGTTCCAGCATTCTCCCTGGATGGCAGATGGCTGTCTTCTGGCTGTGTCCTTCCATGGTAGAAAGATCTCTTTCTCCCCTGACACCCCACAACCCTCTCTCTCTTTTTTTTTTGAGACGGAGTGTCGCTCTTGTTACCCAGTCTGGAGTGCAATGGCGCGATCTCGGCTCGCCGCAACCTCCGCCTCCTGGGTTCAGGCAATTCTCCTGCCTCAGCCTCCTGAGTAGCTGAGATTACAGGCACGCGCCACCATGCCCAGCTAATTCTTTGTATTTTTAGTAGAGACGGGGTTTCACCATGTTGACCCGGATGGTCTTGATCTCTTGACCTCGTGATCCACCCGCCTCGGCCTCCCAAAGTTCTGGGATTACAGGCGTGAGCCACTGCGCCCAGCCCCTCTCTTCTTACAAGGCTATCAATGCTATTGGCTTACAGCCTACCCTTACGACTTCATTTAATCTTAATTACCTCCCCCTATCTTCAAATACAGTTACACTGAGCACTAGGGCTTCAATATAAGAATCTGAGTAGGGGGAACAATTCTGTATATAGCAAATTCTATAACCTTTGTAACTATGTTGGTAATAAAACTAACAACAGAAGTAGAGAGAAAGGCCATAGGCATTTATCCCAGGTAGAGAAGTGAGATAACAATGAAAAAAAGACTGGTCTTGGATTTTCCTTGACTTAGTTGCCAAAACTGATCTAAAGCTTTAGTTAGGATGCATTCTAAAAGATAAATTAGGGCCAGGCATAGTGGCCCACGCCTGTAATCCCAGCACTTTGGGAGTCCAAGGTGGGTGGATCACAAGTTCAGGAGTTGAAGATCAGCCTGGTCATCATAGTGAAACCCTATCCCTACTAAAAATACAAAAATTAGCTGGGTATGGTGGCACATGCCTGTCATCCCAGCTCTCAGGAGGCTGAGGCAGGAGAATCACTTGAACCCAGGAGGCAGAGGTTGCAGTGAGCAGAGACCACGATTGCATTCTAGGCTGGGTGACAGAGTGAGACTCTGTCTAAAAAAAAAAAAAAAAAAAAAAAAAATTAGTCTTTTTCAGTGATTGCTACATACAAAATAAGTCTTTGGGTTTTTAAAAATAATATAATTTTTCTTTAATTTGAAAACCAATGGATAAAGAAAACAGAACCTATATAAAATATCTGTTCTTTGACTTGAAAAGTGAGTAGTTTGTTTGTGGTTTAAGCATCTCACAAGAAATTTTGTAATTTTTTGCCCAATGAATGAAGAGAAAATTTGAACATGTAGTATCACAGTGCTATTAAATAGACTGTCCATTGGCTTATTATGTCTTACATACAGTTTTAAAAGCAATTATTGCACTTTAAAAAAAAAAAGTATTATCAAAGGATTACCTTCTCTTATAGATTTTGCAGCATGCCACATTTGCTTTCTTCTTAGATTTCAAGGAAACTAACCCTCATACTTTACTCATCTTAAGGATTATCTCACTATTTTACTGTGTTTTCTTGTCCCAGAGTATCATCCTCGAGGACTGTCCACGAGGGCCTGAGGAATCAGGAGCTGAACTCCACAGAGTCAGGTATAAGCACATCATCTTACAGAAAAGAAGACTTAGTTTCTTTTAATAGACTATATCTGAAAATAACTTAAAACAGTACATTTGATTTATAGGATGTGACTTCATAGATGGGTCTCTTAATTGTGACTTTAGAGTTGTAACTGTCTAGGATATGTTTAATTTAATAATCATCTCTAAGCTGATGTTTCCATACATTTCTAATAATTGTAGCTGTTCTTCACTGATCACTCATTGTGTGCCAACGGCTCAGAAGGTCAATGTTATCATCCTTGACTTTAGCTAAAGAACCTGAAGTTTTCCAGGTAGTGTTCTTTCTTAAGCTAGGTGGTTGAGAGGTAGAGTTTTATTCTTTTTAAAGCCCTTTTTATGATATGCATACTTTGAATATAAATTTCACAATTTATGTTAAAAAAATTAATAAATAATGCACCAGTAAAAGAGATTGTCCCAGAGGCAATGCCTGATAATGAGAGAAAGATCTTTGCTGGGGGTTCAAGCTTTTGCTGAAAGATCTTGCTGGAGGTTTAGGGTTCTCTCTTGAACTGTTTTTTTTTTTTTTTTGAGACAGAGTCTCACTCTGTTGTCCAGGCTGGAGTGCAGTGGTGTGATCTAGGCTCACTGCAACCACTGCCTAGATTTGCAACCTCTGCATAGGTTCAAGCGATTCTCCTACCTCAGCCTCCTCAGTAGCTGGGATTACAGGCATGTGCCACCATGCCTGGCTTATTTTTGTATTTTTAGTAGAGATGGGTTTCACCCTGTTGGTCAGGCTGGTCTCAGACTCCTGACCTTGTGATCTGCCCACCTCGGCTTCCCAAGTGCTGGGATTACAGGCGTGAACTGCTACGCCTGGCCCTTAAACTATTCTTAACTTCCCTGTGCTGGTTATATAATGTTTAGCATCTTGGCTGTGTGTATTCTAACGCAGATTGGGTATTCACATGATATTTAGTAAATGCCTAGAAGAGAAATCAAAGCTCAGGCAGATCACACGGCTTATGAGTAGAAAGCCCAGAAACGAAACTGAAGTCTTTCACAAATTTGAAACCTGTACTTCCATCTCTTCTACCCATTGCCTTTTCATTACATCATTTGTACATAGAAGGTTAGGGCCGTGTAAGTCCTTGTTTTTGATGCATTGCTGGCCATTCGAATGCCTACTGAAATCACAGAATTTAAGACATTAATATCTTATACACAACCTCAGCCAAGTCCTTTTGGTTTGGGTTTCATCATAGGTCAGGTTCCCTGGGAAACGGAGTCTGAGACTCTGACATATGCATGCAGGAGTTTCACTGGGGAGTATTTTGGGGAACAGCTCCTTGCAAGGAGTAAAGGAAGTAGGATTGGGCAAAGAGATAAGTTGAACCATGATGCAGTTGCTTCATGGTTTCTTCTAGTTCCACTGAGAGCCCTGAAGCTCATCTAACCACTCAGAGCTGATCCCAATTCAGGTGTGGTGGCCACACTCTACTGACCAGTTATTGGAAGTAAGCCACTGTTCTCTCCCCACCCCACAAGGGACAAGATGGCCCTCTCCTGCTGAGAGAAGTACCCAGCTCCGGGCAGTTCCAGAATAGACTTAAAACTGAGGGCTGTACTCTGCCAGCATGCCAAGCAGCAGGGGCATGAGTGCCTTAATCCTGAAGAGAGGGATCTGGGTTGCAGGATTCAACTGAAAATGTGGGTACCAGCATACTGGCCACTGTGATAGACCATCCTCCTTTTTTTTTTTTTTTTGGAGACAGGGTCTTGCTGTGTCACTGTCACCCAGGCTGGAGTGCAGTGGTGTGATGTCAGCTCACTACAACCTCCATCTCCTGGGCTCAAGCCATCCTCCTACTTCAGCCTCCTGAGTAGCTGGGACTATAGGCACATGCCACCATGTGCAACTGATTTTTTTTTTTTGTAGAGATGGGAATTCACTATGTTACACAGGCTGGTCTCAAACTCCTGGACTCAGGTGATCCGCTCCCACTTCAGCCTCCCAAATTGCTGGGATTATGGGCATGAGCCACCACACCTGGCCATGAACATTCTGAATTAAGAGAGAACATTGGGCCGGGCATGGTGGCTCACGCGTTTAATACCAGCACTTTGGAAGGTCGAGGTGGGTGGATCATGAGGTCAGGAGATTGAAACCATCCTAGCCAACATGGTGAAACCCTGTCTCTACTAAAAATAAATATTAGCTGGGTGTGTGGCACATGCCTGTAATTCCAGCTACTCGGGAGGCTGAAACAGGAGAATCGCTTGAACCTGGGAGTCAAGAGTTTGCATTGAGTTAAGATGGCACCATTGCACTCTAGCCTGGTGGCAAAGTGAGACTCCATCTCAAAAAAAAAAAAAAAAAAAAGAACATTATGAACTGCAGGATCCTATCAACAATGGGCAGTATGCACATATCTTTCCTTGACATTGGATTAACAAGCATATCTATTAGAAGAGCTTCTCTGTGTTTTATAGCAGTGTTTTTTACAGCTTTTCAGAAACAAACAAACAAAAAAAAGCAGTGTTTTAGTGTCTTTGAATTTTAGAGATGTGGTTACAGCATACTTTTAGCTCTCTGAGCAATCTCAGAGATGGGAGAGCTCTTACAACATCAAAGGCTGCCAACATACTAGTTTGGTGGTTTTTTAGGAGACAAACTGTAATTCTAAATAATAATCAACAATTTCCATAAATATTCCAGGATAGATTATTGAATAGTTGGTTTTTGAAGACCTGGAAAAGAAATCATTGATCATCCAGAATCTTCATGTGTTCTTGAAATATACCCTCCACTTTATTGATCGAAGAAGACATGGTTCTATCAATTTTGCAGTAACCTAGGAACTAATTAGCATATAATTCAGGACGCTGTTTGAGTTCAGCAGAGTGAGAAGCTCTGTAAGTTATTTTAAGAGCATTCTCAGATAACATGTTAAGCGTCAAAATAAGTAATTCCAAACTTCGTCTTAATATAATGATACATGTGCTTGTTTTTTCCTCCTCAGTAGTTCAGCTTTGGAAACATGGGGTGGAGAATGACTGTTTTGAATATTTTGTTTCTCTTCATTTCCCAGTTATGATTAATGGAAAATATTGCTGTCCAAAGATATACTTCAACCACCGTTGCTTCTCAGGGCCATATCTTAACAAAGGAAGAATTGCTGAGCTGCCTCAATGTGTGGGACCTGGGAACTGTGTTCTAGTCCTTAGAGAGGTAAGGTTCTGGCCTAGAACAGAATAACTTGGAAATTTCACAGCATTCTGCTAGGGTCATTTCTGCAGGGAGCCACATGCCATAGATGTGACAGTTCTAGGTTTTATCAAAAGTGACTAACTTTCCTCATGTTTTGGATAGTGAAGAGGGCATGTAATTATTTTTACTCCCTAGGAAACATTCACATAAACAGTTCCTCACAAAGCAGGTTCACCTGGGTCAGGGTAGAAAGGTCTTCTCTCAGAGAGCCAAGAGAACTGTGCAAAAGAGAACTGTGAGTCTATGACTGAGAGGCTGTGTGGCATTAACCTAGCAGCCGTGATAAAGCTGCACATCTGCCGGGCTTTCTGTGCTTCCCAGCCAGGGTGATATACTGCAAGTAATAGATAAGAGACCTTTCAGCCATCAGGGTGGCAAGTCAGGGTCTGGGGAAGCCAGAGCCTCTGGACCAGACTCCTTTAGCCACAAGAAGGCTCAGCTGTCTGCACAGTGGTCCAAACAAATATAATTTTCTGTGTGTACCATGGCTGGGAAAGCATTTGAAAGCATATTCTGGAGCAATTTGAAAATCATGGTGCTGCCGGGCGCGGTGGCTCAAGCCTGTAATCCCAGCACTTTGGGAGGCCGAGGCGGGTGGATCACGAGGTCGAGAGATCGAGACCATCCAGGTCAACATGGTGAAACCCCGTCTCTACTAAAAATAAAAAAAAACTAGCTGGGCGTGGTGGCGCATGCCTGTAATCCCAGCTACTCAGGAGGCTGAGGCAGGAGAATTGCCTGAGCCCAGGAGGCGGAGGTTGTGGTGAGCCGAGATCGCGCCATTGCACTCCAGCCTGGGTAACAAGAGCGAAACTCCGTCTCAAAAAAAAAAAAAAGGAAAATCATGGTGCTTTTTTTTTTTTGACCGTAACATTTTGAAAATGTTGAAGAGGATCTGGTTACCCTCTTATTTGCATCTTTGGGTGTCTGTCATATTTCTGATATTATTATTTTGTTAACATTTGTTAATTCATGATAGCTAATGAGCTATAAATAAATAAACAAACAAATAAAACATTTGTTAATTCATGTGACTAGAATTAACTTTCTAAGTGACCTTAACATTTTAAGAGAGAGATGACAAAATTCTAATGGTCTGCTTTTCTCCTTCCCAATCTGTGCTTCTGCTTTAAAACTGAGCTCAGGTCCTCACTTTACTTATCAATGCAGCCTACAAACCCAGCCGTGTCCTTCGGGAGCTCCAGCTGGACAAAGACTCTGTGTGGCATGGATGTGGGGAAGTCCTAAAAGCCAAGTAAGTAGACTACTTGTCTTTTACTTGTCTTTAAAAATTTACAGAACCAGCCGGGCACGGTGGCTCACACCTGTAATTCCACCACTTTGGGAGGTTTAGGCGGGCGAATCACAAGGTCAGGAATTCGAGACCAGCCTGGCCAACATGGTGAAACCCTGTCTCTACTAAAAATACAAAAATCAGCCAAGCACGGTGGCACATGCCTGTAATCCCAGTTACTTGGGAGGCTGCGGTAGGAGAATCACTTGAACCCGAGAGGCGAAGGTTACAGAGAACAGAGATCATGCCACTGCACTCCAGCCTGGGTGACAATGCGAGACTCTGTCTCAAAATAAATAAATAAATAAATTCACAGAATCAGTTCTGTGGATAATTACCAGAAGCCTTATGTTTCTTTAGGCAGGGCTTTTTCAGCTATTTGTGGTGAAAGGCCAGACTTTTCTTTCTTTTTTATATTTCCATTCTTTCATGAATCAATACATTTATAAGATATGATACAGTGAATTATAAGAAATACAAAATTTAAGGCTGGGTGTGGTGGCTCACACCTGTAATTCTAGTACTCTGGGAGGCTGAGGTGGGTGGATCACCTGAGGTCAGGAGTTCAAGACCAGCCTAGGTGACATGGTGAAACCTTGTCTCTACTGAAAATACAAAAATTAGCCAGGCATGGTGGCAGGCACCTATAATCCCATCTACTTGGGAGGCTTAGGTAGGAGAATTGCTTAAACCTAGGAAGTGGAGATTGCAGTGAGCCAAGATCATGCCATTGCACTCCAGCCTGGGTGGCAGGAGTTTGAAATTTGAAAACCTTAATTTAGGAACTTGGAACTTAATTTTGCTAATTTAAATAACTCAACTTTTAGTTGTCATAGCTTACCAGATTTAATTTGATTTAAGTTCAATATGCAGAACTTCCTTGTTGTTTTCAGGGTCTTCAAATTATAAAGGACATAGAATATTCCAAGAAGCAAAAATATTTTTTAGGTATGTTAGTATGTTTGATTTTTCTCTGGGTAATCATTAGCCCAATTCATTTGGCATCTGATATCTTCTAATGGCAGATATAAAGGAAAGAGTTATCGGGCTACTGTTGAGATAGTGAAAACAGCAGATCGGGTGACTGAATTCTGCCGGCAAACCTGTATCAAACTGGAATGCTGTCCTAACCTCTTCGGTCCACGGATGGTTCTGGATAAGTGTTCTGAGAACTGTTCTGTACTTACAAAGACCAAATACAGTGAGTCATGTTTTTCCAATGTGTTAACTATAGCAGCTGACCATATCTTGTATCTTGGAAAGTTTTTTACTTTACAGATAACTCATATATAGTAGAGGCACAAAAATCTTCTGTAAAGGGTCAGATGAGAAGTATTTCATGCTGTGAGTTGTATGCTTTCTATAACATATTCTTTTTTGTTGTGTTGTTTTTTCATTTTTTTAAGAACCCTTTTGGCTGGGCTCAGTGACTCGTGCCTGTAATCACAGCACTGTGGGAGCTGGGATCCAAGGTGGGTGGATCGCTTGAGGTCAGGAGTTTGAGACCAGTCTGGCTAACATGATGTAACCTCATCTCTACTGAAAATACCAAAATTAGCTGGGTATGATGGCCCATGCCTGTAATTCCAGCTACTCTGGAGGCGAAAGTGGTTCAATCACTTGAACCTGGGAGATGAAGGTTGCAGTGAGCCAAGATCACACCACTGCACTCCAGCCTGGGTGACAGAGTGAGACTCTGTCTCAACAACAACCAAAAAGAACCCTTTTTAAAATGTAGGGGTCAGCCAGGCACAGTGGCTTACGCCTGTAATCCCAGCACTTTGGGAGTCCAAGGCAGGCAGATCACTAGGTCAGTAGTTCGAAACCAGCCTGGCCAATATGGTGAAATCCCATCTCTACTAAAAAATACAAAAATTAGCCAGGTGTGGGGGTGCATGCCTGTAGTCCCAGCTACCTGGGAGGCTGAGACAGGAGAATCACTTGAACCCGGGAGACAGACGTTGCAGTGAGCCGAGATAGTATCACTGCACTCTAGCCTGGGTGACAGAACAAGCCTCCGTCTCAGGAAAAAAAAAAATGTAAGGGTCACTTTTGGCTTGGGGGCTATACCAAAACAGGTCCTGGGCCAGAGTTGGTCCATAATGTGCCAACTTTTATATATAGCATGTATCTAAATTGGTTATTGTATCTAACAGGAACTTTCATATAGCGTATATCTAAATTAGTCATTTTATCTAACACGATATGTAATTCATTCATACAATCTATAAGTGTTTATGTCGTGCTTATTGTGTCTTTCTGCTGTTCTAGCACTGGGATACAATAAAGAAAACAAATTCCATCCTCAGTGAGTTTACCTTTAATGTGGGAGACAGATAAGGAACAAGGGAAGAAATTTAGAGAGAGAAGTATTGTGGGGAACAGTGAAGCAAGGTGGGGAAGCAAAGAAGGAGAGTGAGGAAGAGTGGGAGGTAGGGTGCTGTTTATGCAAGGGGTCAGGGAAGTCTTTCCACAGGTAACACCTTGAAGGAAACAAGAGCCAGCAGTACAGACAGCTGGGTGGGAGTGTTCTGGGAAGGGGGCATCAAGGGCACAGGCTTGAGGCAGGAGCTTGCTTAGTGTCTTTGGAGAGCAGCAAAGAAGCCACAGTAGTTGGGGAGGTGGAAATAGGAGAGGAGGTAGTTGCAGCCTCACCTTGAACTGTCGTAGCACCTGTTCCCTGTCCTTGCTTATCTTCTCCTTTGTGAAACTGGGGCAGGAGTCATATAGGATGAAATTTACAATTTGAAGACTTGTCAGGGCATTGCCACCCAAACGCAGAATTCTGATCCTATCTTTCCTTAAATCCTACAAGCCCTGATGTCACTTGGGAGAATGAGTATGGAAGAGGATCTTTACCTTGTTAAAATTGAAAGATCTTTTAGGGATCTGTGCCTCTGAAACTATAGTGAGTGCATGCAGATCCCTAAAGGATCTTGTTAAAATGGAGATTCTGATGTATTAGGTCTGTGGGTATCTGGGTCCTGAGTATGTCTGCATTTCCAACAAGCTCCCAGATGCCACTGATGCTGCTAATCCAAGGTCCATACTTAGCACGAGAAGCTTTCTAATCAGTATTTGAATTACAAAATCATGTAAGTCTAACCTTCTAGTTTCTATTTATATTTATTGGATTATAAACTCCTTAAGGGTAGGAATTATCTTGGCCTCTTTGTATCAGATTCAGCACTTAGTTTAGGAAACTGCAATTATTAGGAGCTGAGTGAAAAATACTGTTAAGTACATGTATAAGTACACTACTATGAAAGAAATATGTGGAAGGAAGGTACGTAGCTTTTATTATGCTTTTTGTTAAATTACTAATTTCAAATTAGTAATTTGAATGATGTCAAATGGATTCCTATCCTTTAGAAATTTTCAATTTTTTTCATAAAATTATATTTTGATATTACTTTAATATATTAATGTTACTCATATATAACTCAGAGCTAGAATATGTGTGTTTCATTTCTGGAATGTATATTCTAAAATTTCTGTGAAAATGTAGAGGTTCTAAAATAGCTGAAACAATTTGGAAAAGAGAATACAGTTGGAAGACTTAGTCTCTCTCTTTTTTTAACCATAAAGTTGTAATAATCAAAACTGTGGCATTAAAAAATTGTCAAATAGAACAATGGGACAGACCACAGAGTCCAGAAATAGAGCCAAACTTAACATGGTTAAATGATTTCCAACAAGAGAGAAGGAAATTTAATGGAGAAAGGAAATTCTTTTTAACAGATACCACTGATAACAACCAGATATCCAAATAAGGGGGAAAACATAGAATAAAACATAACTCGTTGGATCCTACCTCATAGCATACACAAAAATTAATTCAAGATGTATTATAGACTTAATGTAATAGCTAAAACTATAAGACTTCTAGAAAAAAAAGGAAATATCCTCAAGATCTTGGGATAGTGAAAGATTTCTTAGAGCGGACCCAGAAATACACTAACATAAAGGAAAAAGTTAAAAAATAAGACATCACCAAAATTAAAAATTTTTGTTCTTTAAATAATGCCATTCTTTAAAAAAAAAAAAAAAAAGGAAGACAAGCCACAATTTTGGAGAAATATTCTTAATGCATATATCCAACAAAAAAATTCTCTCCAGAATATATTAAGAATTCCCACAACTCAGTAATAGAAAGAGAAGTTTTGAAACTAGTAGTTGCATGACATTGTGAGTATTCTAAATACCTCTGAATTGTATACTTTAAAATGCTTAATTCATGTTATGTGAATTATATTTCAAAAAAACATTTTAAACAGAATTTTAAAAAATGAATGAAAGGCTTGAACATAAACTTAATGAAAGCAGATATACAAATGGCTGATAAGCTCATGAAAAAGTACATAGTATTATTAGTCATCAGGGAAAATAAATGAAAGTCAAAGCTACAGTGAGAAATTACTACATGCCCGCTAGTTACCACATGTTGGTAAAGATGTAGAGCAACTAGATCTCTCATGCATTGTTGGTGGGAGTGTAAAATTATATATCCATTTTGGAAACCTGTTTGGTAGTTTGTTTAAAAGTTAATCATACCCTATGATCCAGCAATTTCATTCCTAGTTATTTATTTGAGGAAATGAAAACATGCCCATTAAAAGCCATGTATAGGAATGTTCATTGCAACTTAATTAATGATCATCAAAACCTGGAAGCAGCCAAGTGCCTATCAGCAGAAGAATGGGTAAACTGGTACATTCATACAGTGGATTGCTATTCAAGGTAAAGGAATGAACTACTTATACACGACTCAAAAACATTATGCCTAGTAGAATAAGGAACACACCAAAAGGTGCTTACTGTGCAGTTCCATAGAGGCAAAGCTAATCTACAGTGATAATGTTTAGAATAGTGGTTGATGGCTTCTAGTAAGGGGCACTGACTGGGAAGGGACCATGGGAACTTTCTGGGTTGAAGATGTTCTGTATACTTTGATATGGGGGGATCATTCAGGTTTATGCATCTGTCAGTAATTTAAGTCAAACTGTGCAGTTCAGATCTGTTTATTCCACTGTATGGAATTAAACCTCAATCAAATACAATGTGCCTGGTTTTTGCTATGCTAGTAAAATCTCTTGTGGTTTTGAAGTACACAGAAATAATGAAGCTACTTCATTTTTCTTTGTCATCCCCATTTAGCACACTATTATGGAAAGAAGAAAAATAAAAGAATTGGGAGGCCACCTGGTGGTCATAGTAACTTAGCTTGTGCCCTGAAAAAAGCCAGTAAGAGGAGAAAGAGGCGGAAAAATGTTTTTGTTCATAAGAAGAAACGCTCCTCTGCATCTGTTGATAATACCCCAGTGGGCTCTCCCCAGGTATGAGATCTGTGATGTGCCTATAATGTCTTGAAGCCAAGTGACCACTGCTTTATAGTATGGACACAGAATACCTGCAGGTCTTTCTAACTCAGACCTCTGGCCAACAGAAGATGGTTTTGTGTCCCAGGAACTGGTTTGTCCTGAATTGCTTTTCTTTCTTTCCTTTTTTTTTTTTTAATTATATGAAACCTGAGATTGATGTCCTGAATTTCAATGAGACTTGTCTCCTTTTCCTGCAGGGAAGTGGGGGTGAAGATGAGGATGACCCAGATGAAGGGGATGATGATTCCCTAAGTGAAGGCAGTACATCTGAGCAGCAGGATGAGTTACAGGAAGAATCAGAAATGTCAGAAAAAAAGTCATGCTCCTCCTCACCCACCCAAAGTGAGATGTCCACATCGCTGCCTCCAGATAGACAAAGGAGAAAAAGGGAGCTTCGCACCTTTTCATTTTCTGATGATGAAAATAAACCTCCTTCACCAAAGGTACCATTTAAAAAATAGTTTCTTTTTCATTTCTTTCTCTCTAGATTTTCCCTCTGGAATATGGTTATTAATGATATTGGCATTCTACTTCTTTCAATACAAACTTATGTAGAATTTCCAGGATCTCTTGTAAAGTGATCCCAAATGCATTGATTTACATGTGTTTCAAGGATTAGTTGAGGTCACCTACTTATAGGGGAGAAGTCTGCCCTAGAGTAGCTGCTTGTTTTAACTAAAGCAAACAAAAAAAATGCTCCGTGGCTAGCTTATTTTTAGCTTGTCATTTAGTTTTGGAAAAACTGTCTTTTTAATATTTTTCATAATATATATGATTTGTAGAAAAAGAATTATCCTTTTGATTCTGGGTAAGCCATTTGGTTTAGTGTATTTACTATATACATATGAACATTATATAACATATATACAACACTAAGGAACAGGAATTAAGTTAGTGTTCTATTTTTCTTTGTTAAATTGTCCAAATTATCTATGCTGAAACTTGGAAATTAATTCCCATTGATATTTTGTATTATAAAAGGCAAACATTTCCTGAGCACCTAATGCATGTGGGTCTTTGCCGTCTTTGCTGGGAGAAATCATGTCCTAAGACCACTTTAAATCATGTCTTGAAAAATTATACATTTATGTGGAGAGACTGTTTTAGAATAAAATAGCCTTACACCTTTTGGTTTGATTGTGTTGTGGGGAATGAAGGAAATAAGGATTGAAGTTGCTGAAAGGCTTCACCTGGACAGTAACCCCTTGAAGTGGAGTGTGGCAGACGTTGTGCGGTTCATCAGATCCACTGACTGTGCTCCATTAGCAAGAATATTCCTAGACCAGGTAACCACAGATCCCTATAGTTTTTAGTCATGTCTCTTTAGCAAAGAATTATGGATATAATAGTCAACAATTTATTTACAAGTTTTAGGAAAAATGTTTTGATCCAAAAGAAAAGAATGTGTTAATTCCATTTTTAGAGGTCAAAAGATAATAAAAAGTTATTTATCAGATTTGCTGCATAGTTGAAACAGATTATCATTGCATTCCAATTTTTCCTAGGAATTTTATTCCATCCATCCAGTATCAAGTATACCATGCTTAATTGACCTCATCTTTTCAAAAATAATGATTTGCTTGGTTTTTTTTGTTTTTGTTTTTTTTCGAGACAGAGTTTCGCTCTTGTTACCCAGGCTGGAGTGCAATGGCGTGATCTCGGCTCACCGCAACCTCCGCCTCCTGGGTTCAGGCAATTCTCCTGTCTCAGCCTCCTGAGTAGCTGGGACTACAGGCACGCGCCACCATGCCCAGCTAATGTTTTTTGTATTTTTAGTAGAGACGGGGTTTCACCATTTTAACCAGGATGGTCTCCATCTCTTGACCTCGTGATCCACCCGCCTCAGCCTCCCAAAGTACTGGGATTACAGGTTTGAGCTGCCGCGCCTGGCTGATTGGCTTGTTTAAAAAAAAATTAGCATCTGTAATGTTAGGCTCTAGAGTGGTGGTCAGTTTTAAGGCAAGCTTGCTGAAACACAAATATTCAGTGGCCTTAAACATTGAAATAAGTTTTGTTTAGATAATTAGGAAGGTTCAAGAGCTTATCAGGTTTTTATGAATGTTACAGAGTAAGAAAACATTGAAGTTTATAGTTAATACTGTTGCAGATTTAGAAGGAGCCCTCTAAAAAGATGGCACAATTAGTTGTCAGTTACAGGGCTAGTTTACTAAATTTCTATGGGGCATAGACTCTGTGGAATGGATTCTTATCCTTAGTAAAACTTTATTGTGCTCAGTAAAACTTTGTTAATTCTGAAGCTTTATTAGTATGGCGGACCATGGAGTCACTTGAAAAGCAGTGTGTGATACCTAAGACAAAAAAGTAAGGAAAGAAAAGCACAGGGACTTTAATGCTGGCAAAGCTAAAGTGAGGAGAGGCTGTCATGATTAAGCTGTCTTTCATGTGTACATCATAATTTTTCTTTTGTGCTTTAACAGGAAATTGATGGGCAGGCCCTATTGCTCCTTACCCTACCCACTGTTCAAGAGTGCATGGACTTAAAATTGGGCCCTGCCATCAAACTTTGCCATCACATAGAAAGGATCAAGTTTGCTTTTTATGAGCAGTTTGCCAACTGAGAAGGACAACCAAAGCGAGCTGGATCTTTGAAGCACAAATGCAGCAAATCCTTCACCCTGCTTTATAAGTGGAGCTGTAATAGTCCTGGGGCTCTGGGCCCTGCAGGTGTCAGCTTGCTCTCTTTGCACTTTCGGGGAAGGAAGACTCACAGTGAGGAAGCAAAAACTGTGCACAGAAGTGGATCGCCTTCCAGTGGAAATGTGGACATCTCTTGTTCAGCAGATGGCAGTTTTAAAAAAATAAAGGTTGTGAAGAAAAGACTTACATAAGAAGAAAAGCATTTCCAGTGGTGTGGCCTGAAAACAAAGAAGAACCTAGGCTGCTGGAAAGCACCCTTTTGGTTGTTTTCATTCTGTTCCTTCCCATTGTAGATTGAACTTTGTTCTCTGCTTTCTTTTTCTTGGAAAGAGAGGACATAGCTTTAAGTCAGCACTGATTTGGGACTGTGCCTAAGGCATATCAGTGCTTCTTTTGTCATTGTGTTTTTAAGCTTTTTAAAATTAAAACAGTTCATTTTGGGGATGATTATGTGGCTCTAGGGTTTTGAATGTATAGTCACACTTTGATCCATTTTAAAATCTATTCTTAGGAGTTCCTTTGTTTACTACCTCTGTTGATAATTGAGCTTACAGCCATGTATGAGGTTTTTTGTATGATGCCATTTTTAAGCTACATGAACACTAAAATTATGACAGAATTTGGAGGGGGGGAATCTGTTTGCTTTCTTAAAAACATTATGTGGGCACTTACACCAGTTCCTTAACTGACCCCATCTAAGAACTTTACTGTTACTGTTATCTATCTTGACCCAGCCTGGGCTGCCTGTGTTAAGTAACATCACAAAGACTGTATTTCCATTTAATTGCTCTCTCCCTTTTCATTCTCAGAGGGACTTCAGTGACTTTTATTTTGTGTTTACTTTTCTCTACAGTTGTTTGTCTACTTCTATTTCATTTCTAGGATCTTTACCTTGGGTAAAAATCAGTAGGTGTTCCATGGACCCACAGTGAAGCCTATTTGTCCTTTCCAGGTGTCTCCAGTGTAGAAGCACAGCACAGAAAACATGTTTTGGAGGGTAACACAGAGCATGGAGTTTCTGTAGCAGTGTCCTCAGTGGCTGGATAAATGTTGAGACGTCGTTAAGGATTCTGGAAACCTCTTTGCCTAGCCACACTTAGACTCTTTTCAGCTAATCCTTTAAATGGAATATAATCTTTAGTCTGAGGATTCCCATTTAAATAACTCAGTATTCTTTTATCTCTAACCCAGCTCAAGTTAACGTGAAACTCCAGGTGAATTTTCAGTTATGATTCCATTGCTAGCTATTATAGAATAATAGCATTTGCCGTACTATTCCAGTCATGAGGAGTGAGGAAAAACACATATAGGTTGCCTCCCTTAAATGGTTTGCTTTGCTGAATTTTTAAAAAATCTTAATCACCTACAAATTTATAACCCAATCATTCTTCCTCAGGATTTGAAAATGTTTTAAGCCTGCAAACTGGGTAAAGTCTAAACAGCTCTACAAATATAAGGTAATAAAGAAAATTTTAATTGAGATTTTTTTTCCATTCCCCACCATGCCAAGCTATTTTTGTGGACACTGGCAAATAGTCTGGAGCCTCTCTTCATTGGATAATTCATGGACCAGCTTAACTCAAGCCCTGCAACTAAATCATACATTAAAGCATTAACTTTTTGCTTAGGTGCCTACCAGATAAATCTGGGAGGAAGCTTCATTTAAGTAAAAATTAATATGTTTGAAACATAGAGATCCAGTTTTTAAAAATTAGATTGATTCTGTGTCTGTGGAAGAGAAGGATATATAGGGAATGCTAAGGAATAATTAGCATTAAACATTAAGCTTTTGGTGAGTAGTAGTGGTGGTGGTGGTGATTTTGCTTATTGAAATTTCCTGAGAGTTCAATCAAGGCACTAAGGCAAAGATGGCCCCTTGAGGAAGAACAGTGGAACAAAATTTCTGGAATTAATGTTTAGGGCCTTTTGTTATTATCTTATTTAGGAAAATGCAATATGTTTTCCTAAATAATATAAGAGGGAATACACCAAACACAAGAACAATGATTGCATTATTTTGTCTCTCTTCTGACTTCTCCAGGAACCGTGGAATGTTAGAATCACCTCCCTTCACAGGTGAAGGGATGAAGCCCCTGAAGGGGGAAACATACAGCCCTAAGTAGTCTCTGATCTGGGCAGAGTCAGAGCCGACAGGCTTGTTTACATCATGATTATTCAGCTTTTCTCCTATAGAAAGGCTGACTCTAAATAGTCAAGTAAGTTGGATTTCCCTTAATATTTCTTGCATTCTCCTACTAAGATAGTTTATTAGGCAATTGCATAAAGAATTATATCCCCCAGCCCTGACTCCCATATATTATGTAAGCGAAGATAATTGGGAATTTAGCACAGGGCATTTTTTTAACTTAAAATTTGGATTTCATTTACCTCATAAAACTGTTGGGACTGGGCTGGATAATAATGATGATCTGGTTACTGTGATGCTGAAACAGTTCAAGCCAGATCATAGCTCACCATGTTGGGGTAAAATGTTGGTATGTTGCACATAGGTGCATGAACTTTGTTTTTTAGAGAGACCAGCTTCTTAAATTTGTAACAGTTACATTGTGAGGGAACTGTATTTGTCTGGATTTCACCTACAGCTGGGCCCACAGCCTGTCGGAGGTCAAAAAATTTCTCATGACTCTTTTTTTTTTTTTTTTTTATCCTGAATTGACAAGTTTAGAAGACAGTTAATGGACTATTTTCATCCTCCTGGACCTTGAAAAGCTGGCTGACCAATATTAGACTAGTACTGCTATGTTAGTGTGCTAGGGAAACCCTTTTGCTGCCCATGAAGATTTTCTATGACTTTTTGACCATATTTTGTGGGCTTCTGGGGACTGTGCTGCTTTCCTTTGTAAACCATCTTAATCCTTCTCATTTGAAGCAGAGTTGAAGTGGCTAACGCAGGGAATGCATTAGTGGAATCTTGCCCCCTTTCTTCAGCAACGCAGGTGGCTCCTAGCATTTATGTTAAAGATATGTGAGGTCAGGGAAGGGTATGTACACCAACCTCTGGAAAAGATGAACTTCTTGATGAATATTTATTGACTTATAATAGAAGCAAACATAGAAAACTAGTTCAGAACTTAGCCTTAATATGCCTTTTCTCCTGGAAGTAAAATTATTTTCACTATGAGAGAGAAGACATTGGACCTTAGCTTCCAGAGAACCTGGATACATTTTATTCACTCTTTAGTACCAAGTCAGTCACTAATGTGGTACCTGAATACATTTTAAAAGCTTTAGCAAGCCTTAGGAAGGGTAGGACTCAGAATCATTTCCCTCTCTCAAGCCAAGAAGTGTTTCTGAGGGACACAGAACATCTGGTCATCTAGTTGGGAATATTGGGAAAACTGTCACAGGCAATTTTATTTTCTTGGCACTTGTGTCACCAAAGATTGTTCTATTTGAGACACCATTTACTGGTTTAGTTGATTCCCACAGAAGCTGTGAGAGAGTTGTTTGTTTAGCCTCAACAGTGGAACACGCCTTGGATTTGAACTCTGATCCTGTGTATTGAAGATGTGCCGTGTGTGTGCACACACCGGTTCAAAAGTGTTCTGCATTATCAGTAGGAAATCTGTTGGCCTTATGAAGCTGAATGAGAAGAAGGCATCCCTAGAAAACAATGAAGTATAAATCTTGGTGGGGACCAGATGCCCCCTTTTCAAGCTTGGATTTCCTTGTCCCTGGGTCCACTGTAAACAACCATATGTTTATCGTGGTGCTGACTCAGAAATCATAGGACAGAGAGCCTCCTGCAAAACCAAAAAGAAATGTTACTTTCTTGCTATTATCTTACTATAATTCTTTGACTTTGTTCACTTTAGATGTTTTGCTAATGAGTTTTGATGACTCCCACCCCTTATGTGAGAATGTGCATACTTTGGAAACTTGAATTTATCCAAACAAGCTACCTATGACTTGGAGTTTGGGCATAAGTTTTAAATTCATTGCCCAGTCCAAACGAATCTGGTTCCAGGCCCACTCCAAGGGTGGTTCCAAGGATGTTTTTTCAGTGTTTGTCTCAGACCACACAGGTAGCGTTGTTTCTGAGGGCAGCGTTACGAGGAGGTGCAGATGGTGGTTGGTGGCAAATGCACTGCAGAGTCATTTTCTTGGGCATGGTATCTAAGAAGCCTGAGATTTTCACAAGAACCAGCAGAACCAGGAGTGGAGAGTTGGGGAGATAGAGAAGTAGGCCTAAAACTTCCCTCTTACGTCTTTTTTGACTTAATACTTATTTTGACTTATTTTGGGTCTGTCCTGGTGCTATGGCCTATCACAAAGGACTGATTTAAGAGAGAAGCCACAGCCTTGCCGGACAAGTCTCCCAACACCAGCAGAAAAGCATGGACCCTGATCTGTGGGAGGCAAGAGCCTCTCCCATTGTTTCTGGAGGCAAATGGTGCCTTCTAGTGAAATGGTGCCACCATTGCTAATGGGGGTGCCTGTTCTCAGGGTGTGTGGAAACTCAGGCCTAAGGGTTTCTACATGGTTCATTCAATCTAACTGCATACCTAGCTTGGCAGAATGGACGTGGACAAAAGTGCTGAAAGGATGAGGGTAGGCTTTTAGGGCAAATCAAGTCACAAAGCAGATGCTTGAGGGAGGTTACAAAGCTTAGGCAAAATTAAAGTTGGGCAGTCCCTTAGCTCCTTTGCAAGAATCTCTGGAGAAGGTAGTTTGAATGTTTCTCTTGAGATTTTAAGTGCTCATTTCTTTTCCCTTTTCCCCTCTCTCCCTTCCTTTCTTCTTTTTTTTCCGTTGAATATTCTCAAAAGACAATCAGAGGCCTGCCAGGGAGGGACTCCTGGCTGGTTCCAGCACTGCCCTTAGGCCTCTTTTTAATACTAACTTGGAACTGATGCACTTTGTTTAATGTATTTTGCCTTTTTTTTTTTTTAAGCTGCTCATTTAGAACAAAATCAAATGCTTATTGCATTGTATCCTTCCTCGCTGTTTTTCCTCTTAATTTCAAAAGTTATGCATTGAACATAGAAGTACACTTAAGTATGCACAAGAATACCTATTAAAATAACTCCCATCAAGTTTGATGGTATAATTTCAAAGGATTAAAAAAACTATTTTGGATTAATATTTTGCGTGTTTCTTTGTAAATATGATTGTATATAAACTTGTGGTACATTATGACAGTTTTAAGTGGTTGTGAGAAAACTAGGGAAAACAGGTCTTAAGCTGTGTTTAACCTTAACTTTGTGCTGATTTGACAACAAGGAAGGCATTTTGGCCAGAGTAAATTTTTCAAAACTCTATCCAGTGGGACCTCAGAGAATCATTTCCAAATGGATGAGAAATTCCTTCCTACTTTAATAAAATTCCAGAATTCTTTCCCCTCTCTTGCTGTCTCAACCTTTCCCTTCTGGATTTAGGTGCTTTTTAATTCCAGTTCAGGAAAGATAGGAAGAGCAGAATTTCTCCACAGCAACCTTGCTCCTGGCATTGGGGATTCTGCCTCTGATCTCTGATGACTGCTTGTTTGTTCCTCTGTGAGCCTTAAGGATTCCTCCACAGCTGGATGTGCAGAACAATTCTTTGTCAAAAACATCACTTTTCAGCTCTGTGTGCAGTTTTTCTTGAGCTGTCTGTGTCTTCAATCAATAATCTCCTATGCCCAACTATAGTCTCTTCTGCTTTAAGATGTAGATGTAGCCTCTTGTTTGATTCTCTCTAAACTGAACTGTTAACTGTTGAGCATCCTCATAAGATCCCTCTTAGAATAAAGACAGTCATGGAATTTTAATTTTCCCTTATCCATTTGTTTTCTTAATCTGATTTTCTGTATTTGCCCACGGCCAGTACTTGTGGAGAGCTTAAAATTTTATAAATTAAAATTCCATTTAAATTAAGCATTTTGTCGCATGTTCTCTGTGCCAGGCACTATGTTGAGTTTGAATTGAAGGGTGAATAAAAACCATTCCTGCCCTCAGGAGGCTCACACATAGCTGTAGGAGAGAGACATTTGTACAGCTGTCAAACTTAGCAGTCTGAGAAGTGTTGGTGGAACAGTACACACAGGGTAATGTGGGAGCAAGAGGGAAAGAGAGAGGTCAGATAGGCCTTGACACATGAGGAGCAGTTCATGGGGCAGGGAAAACGGAATGGCATCCATGCAGCAAAGGCATAGAGGTGTGAAAATGTTAAGAGAAGGCTGGAGAGTTGCATTTTTATTCTCTAATCAAGTTAATATTCCTGTTCACCAAGAGAGCTTTTAGATAGCATTTAACCCTCTTAGGTAATTGGAATTGTGGGGGGGAGCTATTTAATAGGGAAACTCTTTCCTAGAGATGATATTTATTGTTGAAAACATGTAGCTCAGCATCAACTGGATTCACACCATGTGTTCACTGACATTCTGCAGCAGGAAGGTCAGGGGCTCTAGAGCACCAACAAGATGTGTCCAGAGAGAGCCTAGATTAGACCGGGCGGGTTGGAAGAGAGAATGGGGATTCGGGCTCTTGGAAAAGGCAGAGTGCAGGTTCTGAGGAGTTGGAAAGGGTTAAATGGGAGTCTGTGTGTGCAGGGGGAGTTGGAGCCTGGCAAATACCAACCATTTGTCTTTTATGCTCAAAAGGTAGTTGTGCTCCCTAAGTGAATAAGGTGGGATATGTGCATGTCAGGTTTTCAGTGTGAAACCTTGTATATTTCAAAATGAAAGTGATTGGATTCAGGTGATCATTTAAATTATGAAAAAAAGAAAATAGACTCTTGATAAGCCTTGAGCTAGGGAAGTAGGAAAAAGACTAATGTCTGGGTTGGAAGGAAGACTTCTGTGCTCAGTCTTAGATTGTTTTCCTTATTCACTTGCTTCAGAATAATCCAGGCTGCAAACTACTGGGCCCCACCCCACAACTACTGAATCGGGATCACTGAGGGTGGAATCCAGGAACGTTAATAAATTATCCGGGATATAAGGGATTTGCCTTAGAGGGGAAAATAATTTCGCCACAGGCCGTCCCAGCTCCTACCTCCGGACCTGGAGCTCGTGATTCCCGGCTCTCATTCCGGTCTGTGCTGGCGGCCCACCTGGCCTGTCTACCTGCGGGCGTGGCGCTGCTGGAGGCGGGAGTGTGACCCGCGACCCCGCCCCCTGGGCCGGCCGAAGCCCCGCCCCTTAGGGGGAGAGGAGTCGCGGCCGAGGCCCGCCCCCAGCCAGGGCTGCGCCAATTAGGCGCCGCGGTCTCAGACGTCGGGTTACGCGCGGCGCGGAGTCGGCCGCCGGGCTAAGGTACCGGCTCGGGCTCGGGCTGGGGCTCGGGCTCCCGCTCCCGGCTGCGGGTTTGGCGGCGCGGCCTCGGCAGGCAGCGAGGCCGGGCGGGCCCTGGGCCCCCGCGCCCCTCCCGCCAGGCCTGCCATGCAGGGCCCCGCCGGGAACGCGAGCCGCGGACTGCCGGGCGGGCCGCCCTCCACAGTCGCGTCCGGGGCGGGCCGCTGCGAGAGCGGCGCGCTGATGCACAGCTTCGGCATCTTCCTGCAGGGGCTGCTCGGCGTCGTGGCCTTCAGCACGTTAATGCGTGAGTCTGGGACCCCCTCCCCTCCTGAGGCCCTGCGCGGCAGCCGCGGCCCAGACGCCCCCGGGGCCCCTCCTGCGCGGAGAGTTCCGGCCTGGGGACCGGAATCCTTCCTCTCCCGCAAACCCAGGCTGGGCATTCCCACACTAGGGGGTATGCCTACTCTGAGCCCCTCGCCTACTCGCTGTAGCCTCCAGCTGGGAGTGACCCTTCCCGTTTCCACCTTAAACGTCTGTCTTCTGAGATGCCAGCCTAAAACTCGCCCACCTCCCACCTTGCCATTTCGAATTGTTACCCCACTTCCCAGCCTGGAGTCATGACCCGCAAGGGTGACATCCCCTTGTCCGCCCCGTCTCAGGGGCTCTTCGTGCTTAGAACCCCCATCCCTCAATCCCCAGTGGGATGCTGAGCTCTTTTCTGCTCCTTCACTCTTCAAGGATTCACCTGTTCACATTTAAATCCTGCTACTTTGCATCCCTCTCGACACCTGGAGTGTTAGGACTCTCCCTTCCGTTTCCCAGCCCCCGCCTCCCTCAGCGTGGCCCTTCTCCCTCAGCTTTATTTTCCCCCTTTTCAGGGCAGGACCACCTAGACGACTTCTTCCCGAGATCGCCTTCCTCTCCTTTCTTCCAGAACAGGCCCACCTGTTTCATCTCTGTCCCAAGCTTTCCTAATAAGCTGCATCTATAGCTTCCCCTGGCTGTTTCCTTTCCCAACCCACTTTTATTCTTTATATTTTAAGTTTCCTTTTCCATGAAACTTGGGCAACCTAGTGGCTGAATAGAGAAGGAAGCCCTCACCCTGTTGTCATGTGAGCTGTGAGGTAGGGGTTTCTGCTTTTCTTCGTGTACATTCTTCCCTTCTTAAAGTAACAAGAAGTTTTGTTCGGCATGTAAGCTTAGGAGTGCCCTTGTGATTGAGTTTTAGAAGGGAGGAAAGGTTATGATAGTGCAGAGTCATTAATTCCAAAATTGACTTGTTCTCAAAACTTACCCTCTGTGCTTGTGTGGGCAGCGTGGAGAGTTCCTGCAGAAAGTATGCTTTGGGGGTACTCGGGAGGGATCCTGCAGCTGTGTCCCTATGTCTTCTAGGGTTCAGTTGCTGGAGTGGCCACCTTGCTTGTTTATAACTTGGGGTTTCTTTGAGTGAATGTTCTCAGGCTTTAGGTAACCCTAAAGAGGCTGTGATGATGGATACCGCTTTCTTCCGGTGGCCTGGACTTGTTGAGTCTTACAAGTCCCCATCTGTCTGTGTTTGCCACTTTTTCTTTCCTTTTTAGTCCCAACTTGCCTTGCTTTTTCTCTGATAAACAAATACCCACTTGTTCCCACAGTAATAATTTGTGACAACTTAGCCAAAATCTGCTGCTGACTTGAGGACATGTACTGTATGTGTGTGTTTTCAAGACATGGTGAGTGGGTCTTCACACCCCTCCTACTTCTCTCTCCTCCAGACACCCTTCCTTTCTCTGTGAAGGAACTGTAGGTTACATTTTTATTTTGCTCCCTAACCTGAGCTTTCTCAGCCTAGCTCTGGCTGTTTCCATGGGTTTGACTGATGCTGATGGCCCAGCTTATCCCCTAGGGCTTGACACGTGCGATTCAGAGAAGGAAATGTGATTATGACAGGGCAGAGTTGCTTGCAGCTGAGAAGTGTGCCGGGTTGAATGTGTTCAGAGTGGAGTCTTCAGGGACATACTCACTTCTTTACTTAATCTTCAGTGTGAGCACATGTGCAAATCCCACTGTGGTTGATACTTTCTGTGTGCAGAAATTGGACTAGAAAGCAGTCTCGTGTTCAGTGTGAGGCTTGACCTGGACAGAGCTCGTGGAAATGGCTGGTGGGTCCTGGGGTGATGTGGGGTAGGAGTGATGGGGGGAAGAGTTGGAAAGGCTAGAGCCATGTCTGCCCTGATGCATAAATGGAGGTGAGAGCAAGAGCCTCCTCCCCCTGCCTAGAAGCAGACAGAGCAGGCCAGGGCGATCACATTCTAGGAGCTGGACAAGGAGAAGCCCATTGACTGGGATTCGGTCAGGGTGGGGCCCTTCTTATCTCTCAGATTTCTTGGTCCTGTTGAAGTAAAACTGCTGGGAATAGGAAGCAATCTCTAAGGTGGAAGAGGAAAGGGATGGAGGTAGCCATAAGGAAGTACATCTGTGAGCTATTTGGCTTTGTCCTGGGCTTCTAGTCCTCCCAATCAGAGTCTGCCTTCTCAGTCTGGCGGAGCTGCCAGGAGGGGCATGTGGTAAAGGCCAGGCTCCCCCGACGAGGCTCCCCCTTGAGAAAGGGAAGTCAGTATGTTAAGGTGAGGCCACTCCCTCCTTCCTCAGTTCTGTTATCATCTTCAAACATTTAAAATACCAGCCAGTTTCTTCTGAGCAGTTTAAATACCTCTATCCTTTCAGGGGCTGTTTTTGAGATTAAAATCTTTTCTCCTTCCGGGTACCTGTGGCCCTCAAGGCAGTGGGCTCCGTGCCTCTCTTCTGGAATGCTTCCCCAGTCCAGACAGCAAATACTGTTGTTTCCTGTTGGACCAGCTCTGACTGTAGAATGAACCCACTTCCCTGCAGACAAGCTGTGAGGTAATTTTCCTTACATCACCTCCCTGATTTCAGTGACTCCTCAGACGACTGTCTCTATGTTCCTTTTTCTATCCAGAAAAATTACTTTTTTCTCCACTTACACATTGCTGTGTTTTTTTCACCTTGTGGGGGCTGTTGTCCTGAAGGAAGATTACTTATATATGTTAATGTCTCTGGGGAGGATTCTGGTTCTGCAAGGATTTCTCATTCTGATGCTTTGATAGACTTCTTGCCTTACTGTGTAGGGTTTATAGACCCTCTCTGTCCAGGCCATTCAGAACGTATATGCCAGGTCATGCATGGTAGCCTGTTCTTCATGCTGCATAAACACACAGACTGTTAGAGGCCACCACCCACACACATGTCCCGGTGTCAGCACTGCTTTGTTGAGTTGGAGGGCTTTCTAGAGGCTGCAGCTAAGGTAGCCTGTGTACACAAGGAAAGGCAGACATATTCAGAGTCAAGCTTATGAAGATACTTTCCACCTAGAATTTTCTGAAGTGTCTACTAGGTATCTGCGTAGAAAGACATGCTTTAAACAAGGGGGCTTTGTCATAGTCTGCCTGCCAAGCAATTCCTCGTTTTGGTGGCTTTGTGTATAGTCTGTGACTTGACAAAGTTGCTCAGCTAGGGTTTCAACAGAACAGAGCTGAGCAGTCCTAGAGCTCAGCAAACCGTTCCAGTGCCGGGTAGCCACCCAGCTGTCAGCCAAAGGTCATGTTGGCCAGTGTGTGTGTTGGCATTTGGGGGTATTTACTCTTAGGACATGTGAATGTAAAGCAAACTCAAGCCTCCCTCACCGTGCACAGTCAGGGTTCTGGGCTGAAGTGTAGACAGAATTGGTTTTTAATAAAACAAGCATTTTGAGAGCTTGGATAAATCTGCCTGCCTATTTTTATTATAGACATGGGGGCTAACCAACTGGGAGAAATGTGTCTGTGTTTTACAAAAATACTGCTGACATTGAGAAGTGATAGGTTTTTTCCTGCGATCCAAAGTAAAATCACAAACCAGTCCACCCAGTTTTGATATCTTAAATGAGAGTTTCTAGAGTTTTCTGCAGGTAAACTGGCCTCCCTGTGTGCTCTACATGAACCGACTGGTGTTGGCACACCCTTCCCTGTGATCACCTCCCCCCACCCCATTCTGGTTTTTATTTGTAAAAATGTCAAACATAGAAAAGATGAAAAATAATACACTGAGTATCTGTCTGCTGTCTACCTAGATTTAGCAGTTGTTCACATTTTGTCACATTTGCTTTATCTCTTTATGCCTTTTTTTTTTTTTTTTTTTTGGCTGAGCCGTTTGAAGTTAAGTTGCAACCAGCATCACACTTTACTGCTGAATACTTCAGCTAAGTCTCCCCAACATAAGGACAGTCTCCCACATAACCACAATTTCATCATCAAACTTGAGAATTAATAATAACTCCATGATACCAACTCATATCCGGTCCATAGTCACATTTCCCCAAATGTCACAAGTCTTTTATAGCTGGAGTTTTTAAAAACTAAGATCCAATCAAGGTCCACACGTTGTGTTTGGTTATATTTTCAGTCACTTTTATTTCTAGAAGAATAACCTCCTATACATACACATACCCCCTTTTTTTTTAATGTTTCTGACTTTTTGAGGAGTCCTGGCTGCTTGTTGTGTGGAGTGCCCCACATTCTTGAGTTGTCTGGTTATTTCCTTGTGGTGTTTGAATTGTTTCATTGACCCCTGTTTTCTGATAACTGCTCCAAACTGGAGCAGTTTGGTCTGGAGCAGTTATTAGATTCAGATACCCTGTTTTATGCCAAGAATATGCCATAAGTGGTGCTGTATATTTCATGTTACATTCCACCTGGAGGCATGTGACACCAGGCTGCCCCCGTATTAATGTTAATAAGGTTAATGACTTGGTGGTGGTGGTGGTGGATGGAAGACCTCTCAGCCTCTCCTTTGTAAAGGTACATCTTCCCCTGGGCAATCAATAAGGGATCTCTGCAGTGATAATACTTTGATATGATGTGAATACTCTGTTGCCCAATAGGCTTTCATCCGGTGATCACCTCCTCCTGGTAAAATAACAAAATACAGTGACAGCTGAATTGGAGCTGGATCTAATGAGTGAAGGCACCTGTCTGTGGGTCTGGCACCCAGCACAGACTCAATCAGTGTTGCTGTCCTTTCCTCCCTCTGGAGTGCCAGCACAGCCAAAGGAAGAATAGCCCTTTTTCCATTTCAGGCTGGTGTGTGGCCAATGTTAGCACACTGGCTGGTTCAGAGCTTTTATTTTTAGAAAGTTTTCAGGTTTTCTAAATGTTTGTTTATTTGGTAGCATTTGTCCATAATGGTGATCTATTGCTTTATTTATCATGTAACTTCATTAATTTGGAATAAAATAAGGACAAGAGGAAGTTGTCTGAATTAGGGGACAATCTGAGTTGTACAGTAACTCATCAAATGCATTTTTTTAAACTTTTAAACACCTCTCTGTTGGCCACATGTTACCCCTATTGGGGTCTATCAGGCTTCTGCTGCTGTAATATCTGTTTAAAGTCCTTTGGAGTTAGTATATCTGTGCAAAGATGAAGATTTGTCAAAGGGGATTTACAAGTGGTTAAAAGTAACGGGATCCCTGGTTCTGGATCCAGCCTGACCTGGCGTCTATGTCTGCGTCACTCTGCCATGTAGTGCCCCTGAGCAACTTCTGCGTTTCTCAAAGCTTCAGTTTCCTCCCCAGTAACACGTGGACAATAATCTGTCTTTTCTGGGGCTGTGGAGATGGAAAGAATGTCTGGAATGAAGCTGGGTTGGTGTCAGGCACATGTTAGGCCCTCTGTGGGGGTGTGTCTTCATCCTTGTTACTACATTATTTGTATTGATGAGCTGGGTTGAAGAATGTTTCACAAATGCTTAAGTAACTTATTTTCTGAATTAGATTAAACATTTCCCTTTCTTTCTTGTTTGTACAGTGTCTTTACCTTTACCCCTCTTCATAGAGTGCATAATAGTGAGGAAAAAAAAAAAAAAAGAAAAAGAAAACACCTTTAGCCCAGCCAGCACAGTGAGTGTAAATCCAGATTAGCATGTGCCAAAACTGTGTGGCTTTAGTGACCATAATAATCTTCCTTGACCTAACCTTTCTTGTGTTTTCACCCGAAGGGCCCCATATGGGCTCTGAGAGAGAGAGCAGTGGGTGTCTGGGGCTGCCCCACTTCCAGGTGATCAACTTGCTTCAAGTTGCTGGCTTTTCTCTGCCCAGGGCCCATGGCCTCTTTCCTGCAGCTTGCTCTTCACTGAGTCCCCAGCGTGCTGGCTCACTCACAGGAACCCTGTATAGGAAATAGTTGGTGAGCGGGTGAAGTGTCTTGTACAAGGGCTCCTGGTGAGTAAGAGCAGACCTGAAATGTCAGCCGGGTCCCTGGGACCCCAGACACTCTGAACCACTTCCTCTGCCTGCCTGCTTTTTCCACCCCTCTTCCCACACAGGTGCATTTTCTGATTGCTCTGTATCTATAGCTGCTTCACCTCATTTTTTTCTATCTCAACAATTTTGATTTTCTTTCTTGATAATTTTTTTTTTTTTTTTTTCTTTGAGATGGAGTTTCACTCTTGTTACCCAGGCTGGAGTGCAATGGCACGATCTCGGCTCACCGCAACCTCTGCCTCCTGAGTTCAAGCAATTCTCCTGCCTCAGCCTCCTGAGTAGCTGGGATTACAGGCACGCGCCACCATGCCCAGCTAATTTTTGTATTTTTAGTAGAGACGGGGTTTTACCTTGTTGACCAGGATGGTCTCGATCTCTTGACCTCGTGATCCACCCGCCTCGGCCTCCCAAAGTGCTGGGATTATAGGCGTGAGCCACCGCGCCTGGCTGATAATTATTTTTATTTAAGTAATTTTATTTAAAGCATTATTGTTTTATGACTTGATAACATTACAAATAAAATTTGAAATGACTCATCATGCGTATATGAGTCACACCTTAGGTCTGCCTTTCTGGGCCTTTGTGAAGGTTTTCTTTGGCTGGGCAGAAGGTGGTGATCCTGCCCCAAGGCTGAGGTCTAGCATCTGAGGTGGAGGCACCTCCGACCTACCCCAGAGCAGCAGAAGCCCAGAGCACAGAGTCCCTTTGCACGGAGTCCCTTTTCTCACTGGTGAGGAGGGGTCTCCAGGGTTCTGGGTGGCTTCAGGTTGCCTGCTGATTTTCATGGAGTTTATTTCCCTGTTGCTTGCCATGACTCCTCCATAAGGAAAGTCGTTAATAATCTTGAGGTTTACCCTGAAGAGTTAGCCTTTTCCTCATATGCATATATGCATGCATAGAAGCAGTTGTTGAGTGTCTTTTGGATTACTCCACTGCTGGGAAAGAAAGATATCCATTGAATCCAGAGTTTTTCCGCCTGGCACTGCTGGCATTTTGGATGAGATAATTCTTTCTTGTGCAAGACTGTCCTGTGCATTGCAAGGCGTTTAGCAGCCTGCCTTTGTCCACTAAATGCCAGTAGCACCTCTCATTGTAACAACCAAAAATGTCTCCCGACATTTCTGGCTGTCCCCTGGGGGGCTAAATTGCCTCTGTTTAAGAACCACTGCATCAGTTCAGTTTGTGAATTACTCAGCAAACTCATTATTTGCTCTAGAAGAGCAGATTAGAAGGTCAGTGTGTTGTTTCCAAAGTATAAGAACAGTGGACTATTAGGATCTCTTAAGTACTTTAGTGCCAAGCCCAGTATTGGATGTTTCCTTGATGAAAAGCTGAGGCTGATCCCCAGTCCTTGAGGGGCTCACAGCTGGATCAGGCTGCAGGTAGGCAGGCAATTCCAATACAGCGTGAAGAGGGTTGTAGACGTGTGAACACACTGGAGAGGGGGAATAAGGGGTTCCACCTGGGGACTTGAGGAAGCGTCCCTGAGGAATCCACCTGAGTACAAGGCTGAGGGCTCTCAAGCTGTGGGGAGGTGGGGGGGGCGCTGGTGATGCTGAAGGTTCACATAGAAGGGACCAGCACTGGAGAGGGTGGAGGCAGAGGGTCTCAGAAAAAAGAGGCAGTGTACTCAGAGGCTTTCCAGAGAGGCTTCCTTATTCCATTTCAGGCCTCTTTTACGGGTGCATTTAAAGAGGATGAATTAAATTACTGGGTGTCAAGTCAGGGTTTGCATTTACTGCATGCTTCGTTTGGATTATTTCTCTGAGAACCTTTCTTTAAAAGCAGTTTTATATCTCATGTGGCAGTCCCTGAGGAACATACACTGTTTATCTTTGGGGCCGCAGAAGAAGAAAAAGGGCACCCCATAACCGCCTGGCCCCTGTCCTCTTGGCAGTGCCTTCTGAGATAGACGGTGGTGATGTGGACAGACATGCTTTGCTCACCGGGGCTGGGCATTTAGTCCCCACACAGCTTGAGAAGTAGGGACTGGTGCTGTCTCCATCTTACAGATGAGGAGATAGAGTCACAGAGAGGTTAAGTAACCTGCCCAAAGTCTCACAGCCAGTAAGTGGTAGAACTAGGTATTGTGGCTGTGCAGACCTTCCATTCTGATGGTAACAAAGCAGCTCCTTATGTTAACTTTTATGGATTGTGTGCAGCTGTTAAAGTATGGGCACCATGTCATGCTGGGCCAGCAAGCCCTGGGAACCGCTGTCGCCCAATGAGCATGGTCTCAGGCTTTGGAGGAGTTGGGCTTCACTACAGAACACTTCTAACAGAAGTCCAGTTGTTAGTTCATTCTGAAAATTCTGTCCACGGCAGGACTGTCATGCTCGGAAATCGCCTTGGTGCCTATGAGAAGCCCTCTCCCTTGACTTCACACAGCCCTGTCTAATATCATATGTCCTCCCTGCACATCTTCTTGTTTATTGTGCCCTCTTCATTCTAAGGGGCATTTTGTACCATAAGCAGTTCCACTCAAGCCATTTTGGGGAGGAGGAGGCAGAGGCTGGTGAGCTCAGTACACTGAGGTCAGGTTTGATGGTGGGGACGTTGGGCGGGGTGGCATGAGGAAGGAGGGAGAGGCTGGGGATACCCAACCAGTGCTTTTCTTGGCTTTAAAACTTCTTTTAAAAATGTGGTGTTGGCCGGGCGCGGTGACTCAAGCTTGTAATCTCAGCACTTTGGGAGGCCGAGGCGGGTGGATCACGAGGTCAAGAGATCGAGACCATCCTGGTCAACATGGTGAAACCCCGTCTCTACTAAAAATACAAAAAATTAGCTAGGCATGGTGGTGCGTGCCTGTAATCCCAGCTACTCAGGAGGCTGAGGCAGGAGAATTGCCTGAACCCAGGAGGCGGAGGTTGCGGTGAGCCGAGATCGTGCCATTGCACTCCAGCCTGGGTAACAAGAGCGAAACTCCGTCTCAAAAAAAAAAAAAAAAAAATGTGGTGTTGTGTATTCATGGTATGTTTTCTATCACCAACCATTGATAGGCATCAACAGCTTTCATGCTTTTTCTTTATTTCTTGTATACAGAGTAAGTCAAGACACATATGGGGCCAACTCTGCTTTTTCCTACATTCATCTTACTTGAAATGCTTCTTCCGCCAAGCTTTTGTCTAGTCCGTGGGCTTTTCCAGACCTCTTCAGCTCATCTGTGTTCTTTGTGGGCTTTTCCATTTTGTTAGAAGATATCTTGACTTACGAAATGATGTAGAGGGATGAGGTAGTCATGATGCATTTAAATAACTTAAGCATAAGACACTGTCCTATAGGCATAGTTCAAACACAGCCACAAGGTGCATGCTGTGTCCTTTTACCCAGAGCCCTGTGCTGTGTGTACCATTGGATCATTAGAGCAGCTTTCTATTTGGCTGGGGAGTTTTGGGCAGAAATATCTATGGGTGGTTACATCAAGCAGGACTCTCTGCATGCAGTTTGTGTGCATCCAGTCTTCGCACGGGAGGAGTGGAGTGTGTCAGGAGGACTTGCTCAGGGTGCATTTAAGCAAGCATGTTACTGATGTGACTACCCCTCACTTGACGGGGTTTGGCCATGGGGTGTCTGAGGCAGCCCATTGTGCTTTATAAGTCTGCCATTCCATTGTGCCCTGACCCTCAGTCCAAACCCTGGATCTGGGCGTCCAGAAGCACTGAGAGGCTGGAGATGAGGGACGTGTGTTGCAGTCCTGAAGACATAGTATAGGGAGAGTCAAGTGTGTTTTTTTTTTTTTTTTTTTCTGTCAAGAGCCCTGGCTTTATTCTAACATCAGATTTCTGTGAGCAATCTCATCAATTACTGGCAAACAAAAAAACAAAAATCTGATTCTGTTATATGAAGTTAGAGCAAACAGGGATGCTATATTGCCTATTAATCCATTTAGCAGATTACATATTGATTTTTCCCAATGTGTTTAAATAAATCATTTACTAGTATCCTAAATAGGTAAAACCTTTCAGGGAAACGTCTAGCACACATGCCATAGTCTCACCGTGGAGCTGGGTTGGAATGTTGCTGCTGTGGATGGGAGTGTATCCTGGGCACAGCCATTTTATAGTGAGATCTCATTCTCCCAGTCACGGAGGTCCTCGGGACAGGCCAGTGTGGACTTGGTGATGGATGAAGTTTGGACTGGGGTGATGTGAGGCATAAGGGCATGGAGGCGAGTGGTGGATAGGAGAGGCACTGTCTCATAGCATTTGCTAGCCCACATTCCGTTTCATGTGAACCACTGAGCCATACCAGGAAGCTGCTTGCTGCTTATTCCCACTGGCTGTAGCTGCTGTGGTGCTACCTGTGGTTCCTCTTAGCCTAGGTCTAAGGCAGCATCCTTGTGTCTTGCAGGACAGCCTCGCTTGTGAGCCTACTGCCCTCATCCTCCTCTTCCCAGCTTTTCCTCTGCTGCGAACATTGTACCACCATGGTCTATTTTGCATCCTGGGCCAACCCAGGAGAGCAGCCACCTTATCAGATTCTGGGATCCAGCAGAATGCCACAGGGCTGCTCTTCTCCTAGCCCTATACCTGTCAAACCCATTCCTGCCTCCTCCACTTACCAATATTCCCCATTCCTTTTCTCCTTTCTCCCCACCTAACTCCATCCTATTCATCTTACAAGAAACCTTTCCTAATGGTCTTAGCCCACATTGCTCTTCTTTGAAGTCTGTAGGATGTCCAGTCTGTGTACAGGTAGGCCTGTACAGGGTAGGCCTCTGCTTGTGTTTGGGTCTAGGCGGCAGCCAGGCTGTACTGGCACACGGTGCCACCTGATGATGCTCTGGCGAAGTGCTCCTTCAGTCCATGTTTGCTCCTGAGCAGTGAGATCTTGGGAGGTGGAAGGAGACTGGGATTATTTTCTTTTCTAACCACTAAATACCTCAGAATTCATTTTCCAAGGACACGGGTGTTATTTTATTTAACCACAATATAGTGATCAAAACTCAGGAAATTTAACGTTAACATGTTATTAACAATCCACAGTCCATATTCACATTTCATCAATTGCACAAATACTGTCATTGCTTTTTTTTCCTGGTCCAGGGGCACACTTGGCAGTTAGTTGCCACATTGATGCAGTCTTCTTTAATCTAGGATTGTCCCTTAGCCTTTCTTTGTCTTTCCTAGCCTTGACACTTTCAAGAAGTACAGACCAGTGATTCTGGTCCCAGATTGGGTTTGTCTGATATTTTCTCATGATTACATTCAGGTTACATGTTTTTGGCAGGGCTGCTGCCTGCATATGTGATGCCATGGCCTACCCAGTGTGTCAGTTGATTCCAGCATTGACGAAGGTTTCTTTGATAACTTGGGTACGGTTGCTCCTCCAGCTCTCTCCACTGTGAAGTTACAGTTTTCTCCTTTGTAGTTAATAACTGATTTACAGGGAGGTATTTTGAGACAATGTAAATATAGGATCTGTTTTCAGTCTTCCTTGGAAAGCCTCCCCCGATTGGGAGGGAGCTGCAGATATAGAGTGAAGGTCCTCTGGCCAGTTTTTTATTTGGTAACTATCTGGTGACAATACTGAGTCACATTTGTAGAGTACTCATTACATGCCAAGTCTTTTAAATGTTTCACATATGTCAACTCGTTTGCTTTTCGTATTCTCCCTATGAGATGAGCACTCATACCAACTTATTTCATACCTGGGAAAACAGGCACTGAGAGGTTAAGGCTCTTGTCTAAGGCTGTGACAACCCCTGAGTGGCAGAACTGGAATTCAAACCCGGTGGGCCTCACTGCTGTGCTGGGGCCTTGCACCCACTGCCATTCTGCTTGCCTGCTGCCATGGGCAGCGTACACGTGTGCTGCTGGACACACGACACTGCTACCCGACCTCTGCGGGCTCCTCTCCTCTGCCTGTGGAGCATCTTCAACACCATGTAGTCCCCACTGTCCCTGACCTGCTTGGTTTTTTGACAGAGAGCCTCACTGAAACCTTTTTTCTAGGCATGATAGACAAACTGGGAAGAAGCCAAAGGCTTTTCATTTTGAGATTGGAGTCCATGGGCCTTGTCCTGGAAGCCCGAGGAATCCTTCCCATGTGGATAAATTTAACATTTGAGCCTATGCTAAAGGATGAGGCGGCTTTTGCCCATGAAGGAGATACAGAACTTGCCCATCTTCTGTAAGCAACCAGAAAACAGGCAAAAATATATGAAGCACCTTTGCAAACATTGGACAGCAGCATCAGAACAGTGAGCCTAAAGAATAATGAGGTGAGCCCTATGGTCTTCCCACTAACATTCTGCTGGAGGCAGTTTCCAGATCTCAGAGCAGTTAGGAGGAACCTGTGCGAAGCCCAGCAGTCTTGCTGCATTGAGAAGACAGATCTGAGGAGGCCAAAGCAATTGGAATTTGCAGGGGACAGTAGGGAGAAAAAAGAGCTATGCAGAAGAAAAGCTCTCTACCTTAGCTTAGGGGTCTTCTTGAGACTTTTTATGAACAGATCCGTTGTGTGAGGCAAAACTCAGGCAGCAAATTGAAGAACTGCTGCTGGAGAACTGTAAGTGGAACTGCTTCCAGGACTGAGAGGCATTTGAGTTCTTTCCAGATGGAGCAGAGAGACATTGTTGAGCACCTGAGATGCCCTGTAGACCCCTCAAAGAGTCATCATGCCTTCATATTAGCTTTTGTCTAGCTCTAGAGAAGAGTACAGTTTAAAAACAAGTCTTGAAGCCATATACAAAAAATGACTAGAAATAGGTCACAGACTGGGAGAAAATACTTGTAAATATGACTATCTGACCAGGTGCTAATAACCAGAATATGTAAAGAATTCTTAGAACTCAGAAAAAAAATGCAATTACAAATTGGCAAAGGATCTGAAGACGTTTCTCCAGAAAAGATAACAAATGGCCAATAAGCATATGAAAAGATGCTCAATATCATTACTCATCAGGAAAATGCAAATTAGAATAATGATGAGATACCAATACATACCCACAAGACAAGAATGGATAAAAATAAAATTGACCAACAATACAAAGATTAGAATAGAATATGAACTTTGGAACTCCTATGCTTTGCTGGTAAAAATGCAAAATGGTACAACCACTTTGGAAAATTGTTAGAAAGTTTCTTATAAAAGAAAATTAAATGTACCATACAACTCAGCAGTTTCACCCCTGGAGATTTACCCAAGAGAAGAGAAAACATGGCCATAAAAGGGCATGGGCATGAATATTTATAGCAACTTCATTTGTGGTTGCCCCAAACTAGAAACAATTCAAATGTTCAATGATACATGAATGGACAAACAAGTCATGATATATTCATATAGTGGAATAAATAGCAGCAGCAAAAAGAAACAGACTATTAAAATGTCCAACAACATGATTGAATCTCATGGTTGAGTATGCCGAACAAAAGAAGCCAGATAAAAAGAATACATACTGAATGACTCCATTTATATGCAATTCTAGAAAGGGGAATTCTATAGTGACAGCAGATTAGTGGTTGCCTTGGGGTAGTAGGAATGGGACTGACTGCAAAGGGACTCAAAGAAACTTTTTGGGGGCCTGGCATGGTGGCTCATGCCTGTAATCCCAGCACCTCAGGAGGCTGAGGCAGGTGGATCACTTGAGGTCAGGAGTTCGAGACCAGCCTGGCCAACATGATGAAACCCTGTCTCTATTAAATATGTAAAAATTAGCCAGGCATGGTGGCACATGCCTGTAGTCCCAGCTACTCAGGAGGGAGACTGAGGCAGGGGAATCACTTGAAACAGGGAGACGGAGGTTGCAGTGAGCTGAGATTGTGCCACTGCCCTCCAGCCTTTGCGACAAAGCAAAGACTCCATCTCAAAAAAACAACAAAAGGAAAACACTTTTTGGTTGTTGTAAATTACTATATCTTGATTGTAATAGCGTTAAATCAGTGTGCACATTTCTCAAAACTCACTGAACTGTATGCATAATGTAAGTGCATTTTTGTTACGTAAATTTTACCTCAGGATTGTTTTAGAAGAAAAGGGGGGAAAAAGTCTTGAAATCATCAAGCTGCTCTACAGAGTTCACTGCTTGGCCAAACAAACTTCAGTGCTCACTAAAGGCAGACAAAACACTTGACAGTGTAACTAACAACCATGCTGTATAGCCCCAGTCAACAATTTCTAGACAGGTTAGAGAAAGAAACAGGAAATTGTGATCTATTATCAGGAGAAAAATCAGCCAATATAAATAGACCAAGAAATTACAGAGATTTTAGAATCACTAAGAAAGGATTGAAAAATAGTTATAAATATGCTAAAGCTTAAAGAAAAATTGGGTTATAATGAGCACAATGGAAGATAGAAAAGCAAAGCAAATGGGACTTCTGGAACTAAAAATACAATTTCTGAAAAATTTATGGACTTATAAACAGAAAATTAGACTATGAAAGAATAGTGTACTTGAAAACATAGCAACAGAAGCTTTATAAATTAAAGCACAGAGAGAAGAAAGTTTGAAAAAAACAAAAAAGGAACAGAGCCTTAGTGACTCATGGTCAAATATCGAAGGTCTAAAATGTAATTGGATTTCCTAAAGAGGAAGGGGAGGAAAAGGCAGAAAAATATTTGAAGAAATAATGACTGAACATTTTCCAAAGTTGGTGAAAATTATAAACTCACAGATCTAAGAAACTTAACCCCAGGCAAGATAAACACAACAAAAATCACCCTAAGCCATATCATAATCAAACTGTTGAAAACAGATGATAAAAAGAAAACTGTAAAAGCAACCAGAGGAAAAGAAGACATTATATACAGAGAAATAAACATAAGAACTAATATGGACCTTTTGTCAAGGTATTCAAGCCTGAAGACAATGGAACAACATCTTTAAAGTCCTGAAAGTAAAAGCCTGTCAATCTAGCATTCTGTAGTCAATGAGAAATACCTTTTATAAATGAAGGCAGATTTAAAAATTGGATGAAAACACTTTGATACTTCCTCGGCCAAAGTAAATGTCTTCAAACCTGGTAATGACCTTCCAATTCAGCTCCTTGGCCCCTTTATAAGTTTTGATACCTTTAGTTACCATCTCAAGAGTTAAATGTGATAGTAACAAGTTACAGACATTTGGAAGAAATTGAGTTGCTTTCTTTAGTTAAAAACTGCTTGCCACCACAATAATGAGAAAGCAGTACAGGGAAGCCTGTGCTAGAAGCCATGCTGGGAAATCATGTGCTCTCAGCGTCTCCTGTTTATGATCCCTTTCTCCATCCTCCCATGCACTGCTGTGGCCGACTCTGAGGGCCAGGTGCTAAGCCCTTCTTCATACCCCCCGTGGCACCAGTTTTGTCCAAACCACCCTTGTTAGCAGACTCTTCATTGCACTGATAGGATGCCCCTTGTTTGGGGAAATGAGAAACCAAATTTAGTTTAAAATAACTTTTTTGGTTGTTGAAGTAGAATAGTAGAAAGGAAATCTGCTTTAGGGGTGGACAGAAACACTGTCCACTAGAAAACACGACTTCTAGTGCTTTGTTCTTTTATCCTACCTTGAAGACCTGTTAGCCACGTAGGTCAGCAAAGAGCATGAGTGCGTCAGCCAGGACTGAATTTGAAAGCAAAGCAGCAGCTTCAAGTTCCCGCCTTGAAAGATGCATCCATGCCGCATCCAGTAAAAATGTCCTGAGAATTTAGAATGACAAATGTGGCAGGTCTCCTCCATGATGGACCCAATCATCCCCACCCATGATCTTCACACCCCTGTATAGTCCCTGTCCACATTGTGTTAAGGTTTATTTATGAGACCAGTAGAAGATGCCAGAAGTGAAGGCCTGTGGCTTCCAAGATCAGGTTATTATGAGGACTGCAGCTTCCATCTTGGGAGTGCTTGCTTGCTCTCTACTGGGTCCCTTGCCCTGGGGAAAGACAGCCACCATGTCTCAAGGATATCCAGCAATCCTGTGAAGAGACCCACATGGTGGGGAGCTAAGGACCCCAGCCCCCTCCCCTGTATGAGCCTTTTCAGAAGCACATCTTCCAGCCTCAGTCAAGACTACTAGTGATGTAGCCCTGGCTGACAGATTGGCTGCAGCCTTACGAGAGAACATGAGCCAGAACTATGCAGTCAATAGTAAATGTTCACTGCTTTAGGCCGTGAAGTTTTATAGTAATTCGTGACACAGTGGTACAAAACTAACATAGCAAAGCTTTGAGAGAAGTTAGGAGACTTGATCCCTGTTCTCTAAGAGTCCACAGCCTGCTTAAGAAGGCAGATCACTGGAACAAGTAACTAACTATTCTAGGCTTGTATGCTAAGTGGGCAAAGGCTGATTCATGTATATTTACCTGTTGGACTTAACAGTTGGATTTCATCTTAGCAAGCAGGGCTGTCAGAATCCCAGAGTGAGTTGTAGCATTGCTGTGCCTCCCAAGTTCAGCTGCTTTTTCAGTCTTAAGGATTTCAGAGAGGCAGTTTATCACATTCTTATATGTGCCTTACCATTAGCAAGCCTACCTGATTCTCACTGCTTACATTTTTTTTTTTTTTTTTTGAGACAGTTTCACTCTTCTTGCCCAGCCTGAAGTGCAGTGGTGCAATCTCAGCTCACTGCAACCTCCGCCTCCCAGATTCAAGAGATTCTCCTGTCTCAGCCTCCCAAGTAGCTGGGATTACAGGTGTGCACCACCACATCTGGCTAATTTTGTATTTTTAGTAGAGACGAGATTTCACCATGTTGGTCAGGCTGGTCTTGAACTCCTGACCTCAAGTGATCTACTCGCCTCGGCCTCCAAAGTGCTGGGATTACAGATGTGAGCCACCACCCCCAGTCTCACTGCTTACATTTTAACTGGTAGGAAATCTGAATTTCTACAGTCCACACTGGATTGTTGAACAAAGATAAATTTCGGACTCTCTTTGTTATATAATGAGCCTTTGAGTTGAATGTCAGAGTCAAACAGGCTAATACTGAAAGAGGCAGCTCATTCCATGTGTGGTGACTTTCTACACATTTTCAGTCTTCTCAGGTGTGTGGCTTTGTTTCAGTACCTTCTTTGGAAGGAGGCAGTTGATGGATCTTCCTTTTCCTCCGAGCTCTTTTGACGGTACCAGCAGCTCCAGGAGCTCTGTCTCCAATGCTGTGGGAACAGAATTGCGAATGGAGCTTGGCTGAGTCTTTGTTCTCTGCTATGAGCACTCCCAGCCACCTGCTCATCTCCTGTCCCTAGAATGTGCTGTGACGCAGTCACCACTCTCCAGATTCTTGTAGCAGATGGTTTGGTCTTTTTTTCTTTATACTTATAATGGATATGTAATAGTTGTATATATTTGTTGTTTGGTCCAGTCTTGACAGTGTTTTAAATCTGCTTTCTCTGGTTCTGTGCTTACCCACCCACATCTGGCCCCTCTTATATAGCATCAGTTGTGTGAAGCTAAGTCTCCCAAGGTGGCTTGGCAAAGAGCACGTCAGAAGGATGCGTGCTGATTGGGGCTCTCACCTGCTTGATGCACACCCCCAGCACCGTTGCCTGATTGGAGAGTCTGAGGACAGGATGGAGGGCCCCACCTAGGATCTATGCCTCCTTTTTTCCTGGGGTCTCATGGATTGTTCTTGGCCTTTCTGAGTGGGAGTTAGCACAGGCCAGCCTGTTTCAAATGAGAAATACCAGGGCCAGAACATGCTGATTCTCTCGGGTTGATTTATGTTCTTTCTAGACTTTTAGGAAGGCAGGAATCAAAGGAAGACACCATTGTGACACAACCCCAAAAACATCACCCAGCAAGCCCCTCTCCAAAATCTCAGAGGCTCAGGTGGCTTCCTCTCTTCACTTCATGTATCTAGGGTTCAGAGCCCACAGGGAAGGAGGCTGGCTAGAAGGCACAGCTCCTTTTCCCTGTGTTCTTTAAGCAAACTGTCTGCCAGCCTCAGGCCTTGGCGTGCTCACCATGCACTCTGTGTGATAGGACAAGAGGGGTGGAAAAACCTGATTTGAAGTGTCTTTTATGACTTCCATGCTATGTGATAGTGGTTTTTCCAGCTCCTTTGTGGAAGGAAATTTTGAGATCCAAGTAGAGAGATGAACAAAGTGAGCACTGGAAGTTGAGGAATCCTACTCGGACTGAGACCCTGCCTTTCCGCCTGCAGCCTGTGTTCCCATTTCTCAGGATTGTGATTTATTTACATTGTATATCCTGCTGTGCTGGTGTGCATACTTCCTCTGTATCACTTTTTCTTCCCTCCTAGTCCTCCTGTTTTTCCCAAGGAGAAGAGGTGTCAGTAGCTGTGAGAAGAACCCCAAGGCTCCTGAGATATCCATCAGACCACTCTGGAACGGATTCCCTTTGCCAGCCAAGGAGGGCTACAGATATTTTAGCTGTAGTGGGTGATGATTTCTTTTTTTTTCTTTTTTTTTTTTTTTTCTTTGAGACGGAGTTTCGCTCTTGTTACCCAGGCTGGAGTGCAATGGCGCGATCTCGGCTCACCACAACCTCCGCCTCGTGGGTTCAGGCAATTCTCCTGCCTCAGCCTCCTGAGTAGCTGGGATTACAGGCACGTGCCACCATGCCCAGCTAATTTTTTTGTATTTTTAGTAGAGACGGGGTTTCACCATGTTGACCAGGATGGTCTCCATCTCTTGACCTCGTGATCCACCCGCCTCGGCCTCCCAAAGTGCTGGGATTACAGGCTTGAGCCACCGCGCCCGGCCTGGGTGATGATTTCTTAAGGTCCCAAGCCTCCCGGCAATCAGGTGATGGTTGTAAAATGAAGGCTGCCTTGACTGCTCTCTGCTGCCCTGCCTCTGGCCACCTGACTCCCAGGCCTGGTGACTGAGGACATGAGCCCTGTTGTTTCTCTTCTCAGATTCTGCCTGGTTACACAACTTGTATGGTTTGAAAAGAGAAGACTCTGGGTGCCAGCTTCACTGGGCTGAGGAGTTAGGGCAAAGGTCTTATGTGTAATTTAATAATTCTCGTGTCATGAGAAGAGCTGATCTTCCATTAATTGTTCTGCCAACAGTGCTTATTAATTCGCTTCCACCAGTGAAATTCTAAGGTAAAGCCCAGTGTTCCCAGTGGAGGAGTTTTTCTGCTTGGGTAAAGGTGTAGCACCCTTGCAAAGCCAATGGATGCTATGGCAGCATCCCTGCACTTGCACTGCCCTGGGAGCCTCTCGATAGACTGCTTGCCCGCCATGCTATTGGCAGTCCCACTCTCCTTCTGAAGGCAGTGTTCTATCGGCTCTTGTCTGTTGAGAAGGTTAGATATGGTCTTCTGGAACTCTGGGGAGCTGGTCCTCTGAACTCGGACTTATCCTTGACTTCTTTATGTAGCTTCATAACCAGCCAGTTTCTCTTGGTTGTAGGTGTGTGCTCTTGGAAAACCAGTGGAGATGTTTCTGGGCAGTGCTATCAGAACAAAAATGCATTTAGGTAGGCTCAGGAGACAATCAGGGAGACAAGTCTTTTGTCTTCCAAAAGGACCAGGGAACAGAGATAGTATAGCCAGGAATGTAAGATTTCTATACAGAGAAACAAAAATGATCCATCCAGGACCATAGGGTTCCTAGACCAGGAAACAGAGGTGGTACAGCCTGGTGGTCACATGCATGGTGTCTAGCATCAACCTGCCTAAATTTGGGCCCTCACTTCTCATGACCACCAGGCTACATTATGGTAGTCTTTTCCAGTGCTGCCTGACTTTATCTGTGTGAGACTGTTTGTTGTTTTCAAGATAGGGGAAGTGATTACCTGTCTTTTAGGTTGTGAGAATTAAGCAAGATACGGCACTTGGCACAGCCGAGTGCAGGGTGGGTGCTAAGTGAGTGTTAGCTCCCTGAGGTCCACCTTGGCTGACTGGCCTCCATGGCACACAACACTGGGGAGGTAGGACAGTTCATGCCATGTCATCAGTTATTAGAATTGGGAAAATACAGATAGTTTAAACCAAGGCTTCATGTACAGGTATAACTGGAGGGATTGAATGGCTCACCTAAACTTTCCAGCAGGTCAGATGCTGAGCGAAGACTAGAACCCAGATGTCCTCTGTCCTAGGCCTCTGCCCTTTCCCCTTCAGCAACTAGTCTTGCTGCTGTTTCTGTGCCCCCTGCCACAGCACACATTTATATATGCTCATTGGTTTGTCCAGGGAGTTTGTTCTAGACTCTGGCATGAGAAAGGGAAGTCTTCCCACCTGCGAACTGACCTTCCTGACATTGTGCCACTGGGCCGTGACAACCCAAGAACACAGCCTGGAGCAGCAGCCAGTGGCAGGTGGCTGGGGCATGTGGTGAAGGTGGAGGGATGTTGCATACTCTTGGGAAACATGGGCTTTCTTCCTTCCCACGCCCAGCTTCAGTCTGGTCTGGCAGAGGCAGGCACTGGGTTGCCCAAAAGCGTGAGCTGTGTTAAAGGAGGGTGGCAGAAGCAGCCACAGGCAGACTGTGTCGCAGGAGACCTGCTACGAATCAGCCAGTGTGGCCTGTGCCAGTGAATTTCAATGGCCATCCTCAGTTTTAACCTGCGCTAAGACTTAGGCTGGCTTCTTATCACAAGCCTTGAAATTTTGGACTGTGTATATATATAAATGTAGACATTAGCCCCCCCAGTTTAGAATGACATTCTTGAATTGTTTTTCCACCCACAGTTGATCCTCAAACAATGTGGGGGTCAGGGCAGCCAACACCTCACACACTTGAAAACCCACCTACAACTTTTGACTCCCCAAAAACTTAACTACTAATAGCCTAGTGTGGACCAGAAGCCTGACCCAATAACAAAAACAGCCATTTAACACGTATTTTATATGTTACATGTATTATATACTATATTCTTAAAATAAAGTAAGCTAGAGAAAAAATGTTATTAAGTGTTATTGAGAAATCATAAGGAAGAGAAAATATGTTTGCTATTCATTAAATGGAAGTGGATTATCCTGAAAACTTGTGTTCATAATGGTTTTCTTAAAACCTCCTCATCTTCAAGTTGAAGCGTGAGGAGGAGGAGGAAGCGGGGTTGGTCTTGCTGTGTCGGATGGCAGGAATGGGAAAAATCTGCATATAAGTGGACCCATGCAGTTCAAACTCGTGTTCTTCTAAACTAATTCTCTTTTAGACGCCATTCTTGATTTTTGATAATGCTTTCCAGGTTGCACGTAAAGGCCCAGGTTTCACAAGCTTTGCGTTTTGTATCAAGGGGCCAGACTCCCATCAGTCCTGATGTTGGTGCCTCACTGTTGAGTGATGGGTGAGGGTCAGCAGTGGCCTGGGTTCTGGTCCTGAACCTAGTACTTGCTGCCTGTTGGACTTCAGCAAGTCCTTAACTACTCTGAGCATCAGTCTTGTCATCTGAAAATTAGGATGATTCTATCTGCCTTCTAGGGTTGAGTGAGGAATGATTGAATTAATTTAGCTTCAGTGCCTGGGGCCATCAGTATTGCTGATGTTGATAATACCTTATGTGATGAGACTTTCTCAGATCACCTCGTGGGCATTCAGCTGATTGCATACTGGGTTTAGAGAGTAGAGGAGGCTGTCTTTGAAGGTAGAGCAGGGTGCTATTGGGGACCTTGTCTGGTGAGCCTGTCCTTGCTAGTCACCTTCACACTGCTTCTCCAGGTGATCTGGCTGTTCGTGGACACCTCTCAGTGCTCACAAGGGCTTCTCGATGAGGGAGGAGCCTAGCTGAGTGGCCCCTCCACCCCTGCCGGGGAATGGCATTTAAAGTATTTTTTTAATTTTAATTTTTTATTTTTATTTATTTTTTTAATTGCATTTTAGGTTTTGGGGTACATGTGAAGAACATGCAAGATTGTTGCATAGATACACTCGTGGCGGTGTGATTGCTGCCTTCCTCCCCATCACCCATATCTGGCATTTCTCCCCATGCTATCCCTCCCCAACTCCCCACCCCGCACTGTCCCTCCCCTATTTCTCCCCAACAGACCCCAGTGTGTAGTGCTCCCCTCCCTGTGTCCATGTGTTCTCATTGTTCAACACCCGTCTATGAATGAGAACATGCGGTGTTTGATTTTCTGCTCTTGTGTCAGTTTGCTGAGATGATGGTTTCCAGGTTCATCCATGTCCCTACAAAGGACACGAACTCATCGTTTTTGATGGCTGCATAGTATTCCATGGTGTATATGTACCACATTTTCCCTGTCCAGTCTATCATCGATGGGCATTTGGGTTGGTTCCAGGTCTTTGCTATTGTAAACAGTGTTTCAAAACTGCATTGAGATACCATGTCATGCCAGTCAGAATGGCGATCATTAAAAAAATCCAGAGACAATAGATGATAGAGAGGATGTGGAGAAACAGGAACACTTTTACACTGTTGGTGGGAGTGTAAATTAGTTCAACCATTGTGGAAGACAGTGTGGCGATTCCTCAAGGACCTAGAAATAGGAATTCCATTTGACCCAGCAATCCCATTACTGGGTATATATCCAAAGGGTTATAAATCGTTCTACTATAAGGACACGTGCGCACAAATGTTCATTGCAGCATTTAAAGTATTTGACCTACAGATGGCAAGAGGGCAGGTGGAGTCATCTTTATGAATGAAGCAACACTGCATTGGGGATTTCTCCTAGTGAGTTGAGTGAGCCAGTTAAGTGAGTTGGCAATTTTGATGTCCTTTGGCTTCTGGACTTAACTCTTGGCAGGTGGACCCCAAGACTCCCACCCTTCCCTTCCAGATTCAAAGAGTAAAAACAACATCACAAGTAACCCTGTCCATACCCGTTATTCACTCTGTTCTCTGCCACATTGGGACCACTCTAAGCAGCTAGAATGGTGTCGGAGCCTTGGGTTACAGGGACCGAAACCTAACCTGCGATTTGCTGTGTGATGGGGCCAGCAGGTGTCTCCTCTGACCGTAGAAGGCAGAGAGGTGAGTGTCTGTGCTGCCTGAGCTGAGGACGAGCCTCTGTGGTGGGGCCGGCCAGGGGCTTCCTGTGTTACATCTGAGAAATGCAGACTCCAGGGCCATGGCTTCTAAGAATTTGACTAACCACTATGTTGCAGTGAAGGTTGGTTCTTTGGGTAAATAAAACTTTATAGTCAAGGTCCTCTTATCCAACACAAAGTAGAACTAGTTGTTAGTTAACTATTAAGAGGTAGTGAAACTGGGGAATACAAAAAAATAGAAACATATACAATGAACATTTTATTCCAGCTTATGCCTATTAGCAAACAGGAGCACAGGGACCTCCCACCTACTAGAGATAACAGCGCAGCAGTGATCCTAGACCCTCCTCGATGAAGTGCAGACTGAAGTGGCACTTTTCCATCTCTCGTGAGTTCTGCCTGCCGAATGCTTTTCTCTTAGAAGGAGATTTTCTAAATGAGTTGAATTTCAGGAAGGTTTTTAATTACCTAATGTGTAAAATTATAATTTAGTCATTTTAAAATTATTGTTTTTAACAGCAGAGACCTTTTCTTTTCTTTTCTTTCTTTCTTTTTTTTTTTTTTTTTTTTTGAGACAGAATCTCCCTGTCTCCCAGCCTGGAGTGCGGTGGCGCAATCTTGGCTTACTGCAACCTCCACCTCCCAGGTTCAATAAATTCTCATGTCTCAGCCTCCTGAGTAGCTGGGATTGTAGGCATGTGTCACCATGCCTGGTTAATTTTTAGTAAAGATGGCGTTTCACCATGTTGGCCAGGCAGTCTCAAACTCCTGACCACAAGTGATTCATCTGCCTTAGCCTCCCAAAGTGTTGAGATTACAGGCATGAGCTACCACACCCGGCCTATTTTTTGTTGTTATTACAAAAGTAATACATGTTCCCTGTAAGCAACTAAAACATGAAAAGACAGCATAAAGAGTGAAAGTTCACTGTAATTCCATCCTCTAGAGAGCTAACCATGGTTAATAGTTTATTGTATATGCCTCTGAATTTCTGTGTGTGTGTGTGTGTGTGTGTGTCTTTTGTTGATGTATAAAAATAAGTTCACAGTACACACTGACTGTTTTGATGATTTGCTTTTCCCTCTCATTTATCCGTGAGCATTTTTTCCATCTTAATGCGGATAGATCTACCTCACTTTTTAAATAGTTTTATTGAGGTATAATTTATGTACCATAAAATTCACGCATTGTAAGTATACTTCACAGTTGACTTCCATTGCATAATCACACATAATCAACCACTTCCCTATCAATGGATATTTTAACTGGTTTCTAAATCTTCCACTCTTAACTAGGATGCTGCAGTGAATGCTCTTCAACACAGACTTGTGGGCATTTGTGGAGGTATAATTATAGAGGAAACACCTTAGAAGTGGAGTTTCTGGGTCACGGTTTCTAAACATTTAAAATCATAATAGATATTGCCAAAATACCTGATGCAACTTTTCATGTGCTTTGTGGAGTGATGGAAAACACACACACACATCTTTACTGCTATGAGGTTAAATGAAATTCCTGAATTGATTTGTCCAGGGAATTGGGATTAGCAGTGTAGTGGTGATGCAAAGCAGGAGCAGATGCAGCATTTCTCTGTGAGTTCCCCAGCTGCCCAGGACACTGGCTCACAGGATAGGGTCCTTCCAGGACAGCCTGATTATACTTGGGGCTTCCATCAGCATTCAGGAAGAACTTAACACTAACAAGCCCTCATTAGCAAGTACTTACAGGTCCCTAGCACCTCTTGGCTCTTAGGTCAAACTCTACCTCCTGGAAGCCTCATCCCTCCACCTCCCACTCTACCCCCAGGGCTCTTGGAGCAGCAACTCTGACATCTCCTCCTCTCGTGTCTCTAGTTTCCAGAAGGCTCTGTTCACTGAGGCTACCCTTGGCACCAGTTTAATGACCTCTTTAACCTGGGTGGTTCTGGAAATCAGGATTACAAATTCACTTCCCCACGCTTATCAAGCGGTTGTACAACTCACTTTTCTACCAGTAGTTTAAGAGTACCTGTTTCCTAATATCCTCACCAAATGTTTTAATCTTTGCTAATCTGGGCAAAAATCATTACTAATTTGCATTTTCAAAATTGCTATTATTAAGGCTGCATATCTTCTTGTGTGTTCATCAGCCATTTGTAATTCTTTCCATCAAATAGAATCCCCTGTAGAACACACATACAGTGATAATGCCCCCTTTGCTTCTACTGCCATGATTGTTTTAGCAGATGGCACCACAGCCCTGCTCCTGGGGAAAGCAGTGGTTTCAAGGAGGCCTGTGGTCAGAGAATTTAGCGTGTTTATTTGCTAGACAATTTTTTAGGGGGGGATTGCTTTTTTTGTTACTTCTTTCTCATCCTTTGGCCAAACTTCCTTGAAGCAGAATTAAAGCTGGCAAACTTAGAACCTGGACTTCATCTGGTTCAGAAAAAGTTAAATCCTTGCCAAAAAATGTTCATGAGCACTTAAGACTGGTTACAAACCCGGATTATCTGCTTCTTGTTTTTAAGGTCAGATGTAGTTGCCAGGTGCGGTGGTTCATGCCTGTAATCCCAGCACTTTGGGAGTTCGAGGCGGGTGGATCACTGGAGGTCAGGAGTTCAAGAACAGCGTGGCCAACATGGTGAAACCCCCGTCTCTACTAAAAATGCAAAAATTAGCTGGACATGGTGGTGCACACCTGAAATACCAGCTACTCAGGGGGCTGAGGCAGGTGAATTACTTGAACCCAGGAGGCGGAGGTTGCAGTGAGCCAAGATGGCGCCATTGTACTCCAGCCTGGGTGACAAAGTAAGACTCCATCTCAAAAAAAAAATTTTTTTTTTTTTTTTTTTTTTTTTTTTTTTTTTTTTTTTGAGACGGAGTTTCGCTCTTGTTACCCAGGCTGGAGTGCAATGGCACCATCTCGGCTCACCGCAACCTCCGCCTCCTGGGTTCAGGCAATTCTCCTGCCTCAGCCTCCTGAGTAGCTGGGATTACAGGCACGTGCCACCATGCCCAGCTAATTTTTTGTATTTTTAGTAGAGACGGGGTTTCACCATGTTGACCAGGTTGGTCTCGATCTCTCGACCTTGTGATCCACCCGCCTCGGCCTCCCAAAGTGCTGGGATTACAGGCTTGAGCCACCGCGCCCGGCAAAAAAAATTTTTTTTTAAATAAGGTCAGATAACCCTGCCTTCCAGCTATGAGGAAGAAAGATTTAGGGTAGTTGGCCTCTGACAGTCTTGCAGACAGCTTGTATCATCCATAACCAAAGCAATTTAGTCCTTCCTGTTGTAGGACTAATAACTTGCAAACTCTGCTTCTGGGAGAACCCATCACGAAAATTCTTCGAACTTGCTGAATTGACAGTAAATACCTGGACAGGACCCAATAAATATGGCTTAAAAGTGACAGACTGAATAAATTCTTTTGTTCAACAAAGACTGTTTAGCTACCTGTTTGGAGCCAGGCTTCCTCTAGGTGCTAGGAAGACAGAGGTAAGCAGAGCAGACGATCCCAGTCTTACAGAGCTTACTTTCTAGTGGGGAGAAGACAGTAGCAAGAAAACGTTTAGGGATTTCTGAGATTGCTATGAAGAAAACCAAACAGGGAAATGAGACTGAGAGTTGGGGAAAGGTGGGACAAGCGCACCTGTGGATGAGTCAGTCAGAGGTTTCCTGATAGCTGAGACAGGAATGAAAAGAAGCCAGCCCCTTGGTGGTGACCCAGGAGAAGAGTGTTCCAGATAGGAAGTGCAGCATGAGCTGTAGGGGCTGGGGCCAGATGGGGCTTGTGGGTGCTGCATCCAGAGAAGCCCCGTGTGGCTGGAGTGAGTGAGGGAATATGGTTACAGGAGCAGGCAGAGCCTAAGTCATGTGGGACGTTGGCCAGAGAAGGAGCCTGCCGTTTCTTCTACCTGCCATGGGAAGGCATGGGGAGGTCGTGTGTTTGCCAATTTTATGGAGATATCGTTTACATTAAGTAAATTGCACAGATCTTAAGTGTGAAGTTTGACTTTTGACAGATTTGTATCATGGAAGTTTTGAGTGGAGGGTGACATAATTTTTTTATACTTTACAAAGACCCCACTGAGAGCTGTGTGGAGGATGGATAGATGGGTTGGTGGATGGATGGATGAATAAGTGAGTGAACAATAGTCCCATCTTTTTTTTTTTTTTGAGACGGAGTTTCGCTCTTGTTACCCAGGCTGGAGTGCAATGGCGCGATCTCGGCTCACCGCAACCTCCACCTCCTGGGTTCAGGCAATTCTCCTGCCTCAACCTCCTGAGTAGCTGAGATTACAGGCACGTGCCACCATGCCCAGCTAATTTTTTGTATTTTTAGTAGAGACGGGGTTTCACTATGTTGACCGGGATGGTCTCGATCTCTTGACCTCGTGATCCACCCGCCTCGGCCTCCCAAAGTGCTGGGATTACAGGCGGGAGACACCATGCCCTACCTAGTCCCATCTTATTTAATAAACATAGTGAGGCTCTGAGGTTTCTGCTCTGAGCCTCTTGTGGAAAAGAGTGACAGAAGGTGGCATTTGAAGCTGTCCTTGCTAGAGGGAGAGGGTAGAAGGTGGGGCAGGAGGAGTGGGTTTGGAATCCAGGGTCATGTACTGGCTGGCTCCCACTAAACTGGGGGACTAAGCTGCAGTCCCCTGTAGGTGCTCCCACACAGATGAGTTGCTTGCTGACTGTCCTGAGCGGTTGGGCCTGGGTTCCATTCCTCCACTGGACCCAGCCCCCAGCGTCCTCTCTGTCCAGATTGTGAGTCCTGTGGCCTTCTCAACAGGACAAGCCTGTGGATGTTTGTCCATATGGTGCGATTCTTGAGGGTTGTTAAAAAGGTTTCTCTTCAGAGAGCTTTTCCATCACCCTTTGGAACCTAAAACTCCAGCACAAAAATGTGTTGGTTTTGAGCTTGTAAAGCTATCATGAGTCACTATTCTATGTAACGGGAGGCGGCGGTAGTGGATTAAATTGCCTCCGAACGTAACGGTGAAGGGAAAAGGATGTGGGGTGGGCACTCAGGTCCTGAGTGGGAAGCTGTGGGAGTGGCCATGGGAGTGTTGAGAAGGTGATAGAGGGTCCTCAGGCACCGCCCTGCCTTCCTCCAGTCCTTCTGGTGAGAGGAGACACAGTCACTCAGAGCACCTTAGCAACCCCTGACCTCAGCACTGTGCTGAGGTCGTCTCCTGCTGTCAGCTAAGAGCATGAGATGTTCTTGTCCTGAGCCCTCCTCCCTGTCAGTCCTGCAGTGTTTCCTGGGCACCTCCCAGGCCCCTGCCCTGCTGCTGGTGAGGCTGGAGGAGAGGATGCGCCTGCCCAGTGTGGGGAGTACCTGCCACTCTTCCTCCGGTGGGGCCGCCCCGGATGCACAGTGGGGTGCCGTGCATCTATGTTGCATGGAGTCAGTAGTGCCCTCGCCCTGGGCAGAGGGTGGCAGGCCTAGAACTTGAGAGTCTTGATATCTTTGTGTTTCTCTCATGTGGGCCCAGGCTGTTCCTGTTGCCACTCTCGTGTGCTCACCTCCCAGCACCAGTATTCACAGTTCTTCCAGTGCCCAGCCTTTGGGCTAACAGAGGCCTACCGGCCTGGAGTAGCTTGATGTCTCTTGGGTTCATTTCCATGTGGGAAGTACAGGCCAGATTTGGAACCACAACTGCGGTGATACAACAACCAGTGATCTTAGTTGTTTTCAGATGGTGACTTTTTAGATAACTTTTTCCCTGGTTTACAAACTTACTGCAATGAGGTATAATTTAAAAGAAATGAGCCAGGTGCAGTGGCTCACACCTATAATCCCAGCACTTTGGGAGGCTGAGGTGGGTGGATAGGCTGAGGTGGGTGGATCGCCTGAGGTCAGGAGTTCAAGACCTGCCTGGGCAATATAGTGAAACCCCATCTCTACAAAAATACAAAATTAACCAGGCATGATGCCTGGTGCCTGTAATCCCAGCTACTTGGGAAGCTGAGGCAGGAATCGCACAGAGCGAGACTCCATCTCAAAGATAAAATGAGATTTAGGGAGGCCCTGGAGCCACAAATGGTAACCAGATGTGCGCTTTCTTGTTTCCTGCAGCTGGACTGTGAGCTTAGAGATTTCCTCTTCCTCTAGCAGTTCTTCTAGCTGCTGCTGCTTGCTGGCACGTGCATGGTGCTTGCCAAGTACAACAGCATGGCTCTAATAGTCTTAAGTATATTGTTTTAATAATACTCTTGTGGACTGTGTACTATAATTTCTTCCATTTTATAGAGTCCAGTCGAAGCCCAAAGAAGTTAAGCAACTCTCCCTGGTCCCACGGTAGGCAGTAAAGCAAGATTTTGAACCCAGAGCTGATACTTGCAGACACTGGGCTGTGCCACCTTTGACTTGTGATGCGGCACCAGTATGTTCTGCTCTGTTTGTTCGTTTAGTAATTAAGTGCCTGCTTCATTCCAGGTACTGGACTGGGTGCCAAGGTTATAAACAGGAATAAGACCAGGTCTCTATGTCCCTCCATAACTAGTTGTCTAGTGGGAGACAGGCAGATACTTAGTATTGTATATGAAGTGTTGTCCAAAGATGTGCGTAAGAGAGTTTGGGAAGCCAGGAGAAGGGAGGGGACTTGGTTCAATTGCAGGGAGCTAAGCAAGATGTCTTAGAGCGATGGGAACTATCTGGAAGAATGCCTGAGAACTATCCAAGAGAAGAAAGGGAGGGTCCTTCCCACACCAAGAAGACAGTATGAACGACAGCACTAAGGTGGGTGATTCCAGGCTGTGGGGGGCCGTTTTTTGCCAACTGAAGCCTGTCTTATGTTCTCTGATAAAGGGGAAGTGGGGTGGGCACTGGAGGATTTTAGGCCAGGAGCAGCATGCTCGGTTCACTCTGGGCCAGTGTCAGGGTGGATTCAGGGGAGAGGACTGGACTCAGGAGGACCTGCTAAGGCAAAGGGATGGCCTTGATTCTGGGCGTTTTCTGAGCACCAGACCAGCACCCTTTCTGCCAACTTGAGTGATCAGTTGGATGATTTCTCACCGGATGATTATAGTCAGTTTTGTATTCCCCTCAAGATGGCAGGGGAAATGTGGGCTTTGGGTTCAGGTAGACTTGGATGCAACTCTTGGTGGTGCCACTTTGGCAATGGCAAACCCCATGACCTTATCTGTAAAATAGAGATGATACTTTTCCAGGTTGTCATAAAGATTAAGCATTGATACAAAGTTCCTGAGGTGTGGCCAGGTCCGTTGGCTCACACCTGTAATGTCAGCACTTTGGAAGGCCGAGGCAAGAGGATCACTTGAGGTCAAGAGTCTGAGACCATCCTGGCCAACATGGTGAAACCCCATCTCTGGTAAAAATACAGAATTAGTTAGGTATGGTGGTGCACAGCTGTAGAACCAGCTACTTGGGAGGCTGAGGCAGAAGACTGCCTTGAACCTGGGTGGCAGAGGTTTCAGTTAGCCGAGATCACACCACTGTGCTCCAGCCTGGGCAACAAGAGCGAAACTCTGTCTCAAAAAATAAAATAGTAAAATAATAAAATTCCCGAGGTGAGTACTCAAAAAGTGGTGACCGTGTGATAGCCAGAGTGGCAGCTACTCTTCTCCCCACATTGACCCCACAAAGTCGACAGCTGAAGAAACACTCTGAAAAGTTAAGTAACTGACTTAAACTCATAAAATTTTGGATAAAACTAGAACCAGATTTCAGGCTATTCCCAACTTGACTGCCTTTTGTTCCCTGCCATAAGAATCACCTGGACCTCCATTTCTCCTTAAGAAGTGGCCCAACCTGGATTTAGAGTTCTCTAGGCTAGAACTGAGTCACATAGCCACATCAGCAGCAGGGGAGGCTGGGAAACATAGTCTTTAAGTTGCTTGACCCAGGGAGTTCTCTTAGCAAGGAAGAAGGAGAGAATGGATTTGGGGAAGCAGCCAGCAGTCTACCTCAGTGACTTCTGGGGACTTTTTCCCTGGGCACTTCCAGGTTTTTAGCCCTACTACAGGACATTGAGGAGGTTTGAGATGGGGCTTCATTGTTGGGATATTCGTTTATAATTTGGGGAAGGTACAGAAACAATTCTGGGTTTTTCCTTGACTGCTGGTTCCCTCCAGCAGATATATTTGCTCACCTCCCAGGACAGTTTCTGCCCTTCGGAGCATTGGAGACCTGGTCAAGAATTGCATAGAGGGCTCCTGGGTTCCATAGGACCAGCCAGGCATGGCTTGAGGTCACTGGCCTGACCATTGCTGGTTAGAGAAAGGTTTGGCTCGGGTGACTTGGCTTTCTTCGTGGTTCCTCTGCTAACTGCTGCCATGGTTCTGGACAAGTCACTTCTTCCCCTACTGTTTTCCACAACCTACACTGGAGGGGATTGGACACTCAGTGACCCTTCTGGCTCTGAATGGGAGCCACACTGCCTAGTTTATGAGCTAATACTCATCTGTAGGTGGCACTTCTTGTCACTTGCCCAGGGGAAGAAAGAGTCTGCTGCCTCAGCATTTGCCTGTGCTGCAGGAGGCACTGGCCTGTGAGACCGCTTGAGAAACGAGGCCTTCAGGGAGTGGTCCTGTTCAGCAACATGCCACTGGGCAGAGGGCTCCAAACTATGGCTGTGTTTCTGCCTCTGGGTCGTCTAAAGAGTATTTCTCCCCAGGGATGAACAAGAAAGCATACAGGCTTATGGCATGTGAGCTCATGGCCTCCAGAGCACCCCCTTCCTGAGAGTTGGGAAACCTGTTCACACACGAAGGTCCAGCGTTTCATACAAGGACCAGCGGTTTCATGTCCCAGCAGAGCCTGTGACTGACTTCCTGCTGTCTATGAGGCGGAGTGATCCAAAGCATCTTCTGTTTCTGCTTTTGGAAAGTCAGAAGCAAAAGTGGCCACCGGGAGGCCTGTGATCACCCTCCTTCTTTAAGGTTACACTGTAGATTTAACAATACAGTTATTTAACTGAATTGCCTCAGTGGATTTTCATGGCAAAGAGCAGCTTTCTGCCAAGAGTCCTGCCGGGTTCATGAGCCTCTTCCTGTTCTATATCCTCAGCAGAGGGGGTGATTTTCCACCCATTATCTTGTTGGTCTGAAAAATGCCATCTGATAAGAAGGGTGCAAGGGACTGCACCGCCGGTGGCCAGGGCTGCAGCCAGGAGACCCTGGCTTCCCTGTCTTCATGCAGGCACATGCCGTTCTTTCCCTGCACCTGACAGGAGCCCACCACATTCTTCCTATCCCTGCATCTGTTGGGCTGCATCTGGCATTGACTAGACAGTTCCCTTAAATTGTGTGTTTAGTCTCAAGATGGTTGTGCTTTTTATGACTCAGTTTCTAAACAGGGCTGCAGCTGCTACCTGGAAATTATATCCCTTCCAACACCTACGCTTTTTGACTTGTTATCCCACCACTCTGACATAAAGTGTAAAATTCCAACTTCCTTCTGCCAGTGAGAAGGTCCATGTGGAGCCCCAGCCAGACTGGGCTCTGAGGAGGATGGTGGAGTTGGGTGCCTGGTCCCCGCCCTCCACATGCTGAGTGAGAGTGGCATGTGGAAAACCAAACAACACAGCATTAGGTGAGCATTGTCAGTGACCGGGGTGCTGTGTGAAGTAGACAGGTAGAATTGAGTCATCCATAATTGCCATCCTATGTGTGGCACCAGTAGCACCGACCAAACTTCTGGGAGAGTGAGCACCACACCCTGCTATCCTCAGGGGAGGGCATGAGCGTAGGGAATAGGAGGGTCTGTGAGCCCATGTCCGAGAGGAGAGAGCAGGTGAGATGGGGTGGGACTGGGAGCCCTGCCAAGCCACTCAAGGCAGTAGATGGTGGCAAGCCCCGCAGATGCCCTGGCACCCAAGTGGCCTGATGGGTGCATGCTGCAGCCATGCTGAGACAGCCTTTTCAGCTATCAAATGATCAGAGCGAGAAGGGTTTGCTAGTACACCATGCTGGCAAGAATGTGGGAATGGGCACCCATGTGCTATTAGTGGGAGTGTGAGTTGGCACAGCCTCTGTGAAGAGCGGAGCCCCAGAATAAGCTGCACATAACTTTAGATGTAGCAAGTGTGCCTCTAGGAATCTGTCCCTCAGATATGGGCCTGCACAGGCAGAGACAGCACATGGCAGGGACATTCGCGGCAGCAGTTCATAGAGCAAATGAGATGGCACGGCCGCACCATGGGATGCCATGCAGCTTCTAATGAAAGACATGGAGCCACGTGTACAGTAGGTAAGAGCAGCACAGGTGAGACGCCGTGTAAAGCATGTGATGGCTTGTACCCTCCTCACCCAGATCTGTGCATTTATGTGATTGCCTAGCAGATCTTGGAAAGGGTATGTAAGTTCTGGGGACAGTAGTTGGTCCTGAGAAGGGAAACAGAGGGACTGGGGATGTCAGCCAGAAGGGAGACTTTTCACTGAATAGATTTTGTACTGATATAGTTTGGCTCTGTTTCCCCACCCAAATCTCACCTTGAATTATACTCCCATAATTCCCACATGTTGTGAGGTGGGACCTTGTGGGAGATAATTTGAATCACGGGGGCAGTTTTCCCCATATTGTTCTTGTGGTAGTGAATAAGTCTCACTAGACATGATGGGTTTATCAGGGGTTTCTGCTTTTGAATCTTCCTCGTGTTTTCTTGCTGCCACTGTGTAAGAAGTGCCTTTTGCCTCCCTCCATGATTCTGAGACTTTCCCAGTCATGTGGAACTGTAAGTCCAATTAAACCTCTTTTTCTTCCCAGTCTTGGATATATCTTTATCAGCAGCAGACTGATACAGTAAATTGGTACCAGTAGAGTGGGGCATGGCTGAAAAAATAACCCAAAAATGTGGAAGCAACTTTGGAACTGGGTATCAGGCAGAGGTTGGAACAGTTTGGAGCATGCAGAAGAAGACAGGAAAATGCAGGAAAGTTTGGAACTCCCTAGAAACTTGTTGAATGGCTTTGCCCAAAATGCTGGTGGTCTCAGCTGGAAATGAAGAACTTGTTGGAAACTGGAGCAAAGGTGACTCTTGTTATGTTTTAGCAAAAAGACTGGTGGCACTTTGCTCCTCCCCTAGAGATTTGTGGAACTTTGAACTTAGGAGAGATGATTTATGGTACCTGGGGGAATAAATTTCTAAGCAGCAAAGCATTCAAGAAGTGATTTGGGTGCTGTTAAAGACATTCAGTTTTATAAGTGAAGCAAAACATAAAAGTTTAGAAAGTGTGCAGCCTGACAATGTGATAGACAAGAAAAACCCATTTTCTGAGGAGACCATAAAGCTGGCTGCAGAAATTTGCATGAGTAACAAGGAGCTGAATATTGATCCCCAAGACCATGGGGAAAATGCTCCAGGGCATGTTAGAGGTCTTCACAGTAGCCCCTCCCATCACAGGCCTAGTAGAAAATGGTTTCATGGGCTGGGTCCCTATGCTGTGTGCAGCCTAGGAACTTGGTGCACTGCATCCCAGCCGCTCCAGCCATGGCTGAAAGGGGCCAATGTAGAACTCAGGCTGTGGCTTCAAAGGGTGCAAGTCCCAGACTTTGGCAGCTTCCACATGGTGTTGAGCCTGCAAATGCACAGAAGTCAAGAATTGAGGTTTGGGAACCTCTGCCAAGATTTCAGAACACGTATGGAAATCTCTGGATGCCCAGGCAGAAGTTTGCTGCAGGAGCAGGGCCCTCATGCAGAACCTCTGCTAGGGCAGTATGGAAGGAAAATGGAAGGTTGGAACCCCCATGCAGAGTCCCCACTGGGACACTGCCTACTGGAGCTTGAGAAGAGAGCCATTGTCCTCCAGATCCCAGAATAGTAGATCCACCAACAGCTTGCACCATTAGCCTGAAAAAGCTGCAGACACTCAATGCCAGCCTATGAAAGCAGCCAGGAGGGAGTCCGTACCCTGCAAAGCCACAGGGGTGGAGCTGCCCATGACTGTGGAAACCCACCTCTTGAATCAATGTGATCTAGATGTGAGACCTGGAATCAAAGAGATCATTTTGGAGCTGTAAAATTTGACTGCCCAACTTGATTTCGAACTTGCATGGGCCTTGTAACTACTTTGTTGGGACCAATTTCTCCCATTTGGAACGAGTGTGTTTACTCAGTACCTGTACCCCCATTATATCTAGGAAGTAACTAACTTGCTTGTGATTTTACAGGCTCATGGTGGAGCCATGAGCCTGTAAAATCCTAAGGACTTGCCTTGTCTCAGATGAGACTTTGCACTGTAGACTTTTAGGTTAATGCTGAAATGAGTCACAACTTTGAGGGGACTGTTGGGAAGGCATGATTAGTATTGAAATGTGAGGACATGAGATTTGACGGGGCCAGGGGCAGAGTGATATGTTTTGGTTCTGTGTCCCCACCCAAATCTCATCTTGAATTGTATTCTCATAATTCTCGCATGTTGTGGGAGGGACCCAGTGAGAGAGAATTTGAATCATGGGGGCAGTTTCCCCCACTGTGGTAGTAAGTCTCATGAGAGCTGATGGTTTAATCAGAGGTTTCCACTTTTTCATCTTCCTCATGTTCTCTTGCCACTGCCATGTAAGAAGTACCTTTCACCCCCAACCATGATTCTGAGGCCTCCCCAGCCACGTGGAACTATAAGTCCAATTAAACCTCTTTTTCGTCCCAATCTCTCAGATATGTCTTTATCAGCAGTGGGCTAATACATGTACTCTTTGAATTTATTTTAAAGAAAAAGAGAAAAGAATCTTTGTTAGTTTACTTGAGATGGCATAACAAATAATCATAAACTTCTTGGCCTAAAACCAGGAATGTGTTCTCTCACTGTTCGGAGGCTGAAAGTCCAGAATCAAGGTGTGAGTGGGGCCATGTTCCCTCCAAAAGCTCTAGGAGAGGACCCTTTTTTGCCTCTTCTGGCTTCTGGTGGCTCCAGGATTCCTTGGTGTGTGGCTGCGTAACTCCAGTCTCTGCTTCCATCTTCACATGTTCTTCTCTTCCTCCTCCGTCTCTACTTCTCTGTCTCTCATAAGGATACTTGTACTTGGATTTAGAGCCCACCCAGTTAGTCCAGAATGATCTCATCTCGTGATCTTTAATTACATCTGCAAAGACTGTTTTTCCAAAAAAGTTATGGAACATACCATGTGGGGTACCACCATTCAGCCACTATCATTGCCAACTAGATTTTGGGGGGAAAACTCACCTATATGCTTCTTACACTTAAATATAAAATTGAAGGAAGAGAGATTGAAAAAAAATGCCATACAATACTACTGAAAGAATATACTCTCTAAATTTATATATTCTCCATATAGTCAGCTTTTCTAAAAAATGTATTTTAATTCTAAGATGAGGCAAGTTTTTAGGCAAGTTAGATGATATGCAACATAACTAGACTGAAAGCTCCTTGAGGGCAAAGACCATGTCTGTATCGTTTATTACTGTATCCCCAGCATAGAGTGTTCCGTGCAGGTGGAGTGGATGGGTGGATGGATAGGAAAGGCAGTCAAAGAGATCAGGGCAGACAAACCTGTTAGGAGGTATTCTCATCAGCACAGGAAAGCAATCCTGAGGGCCCAGACTAGCTTGCTGGTAGAAATGGGGAAAGGTGCATATTCAGAAGACTCTTCAGTTGCAGCTTAGCAGGGGAGATTGACAGCTGAGTGGGAGGAAGGGAGGAGAGTAAGGAGCCCCAGGGTGAGGACACTTCCATGCCGTGAAGAAATGGCAGAGCTGGGCAGGACTAGCAGGTTGGGCAGGAGACAGCTCGGCTATGAGGGGCCAGCAGACTGGACCAGCCTGCAGTTGTAATATCACTGGGAGGCCAGGGCTCGGGGGTGGAAGCTGGCAGGCCCTCAGCGTAGAAGCCCTGAGAGGGGACCTTCTCCCCAGGAGTCAAGAGGAATAAGGGGAGGCTGTGGAAGGAGGACAGAACCACAGGAAATAGAGGAGAGCTCTCAGAGCATTGGGAGGGTGGCAGGGAGGTGAGCATGGTTGGGGAATCATAGGATCCTCCTGGAATTGGGCCCCTTTGCGGCCTGGAGGGCCAAAGGAGGGGCTGGTATGGAGGAATCAGGTTGTAGCTGGCAGACTCAAGGTCTCACACTTCACAGAAACCAGGACAGGGGTGGCTCAGCCCCGGGAGTGGGGAAGACGGACACGGAGAAGAGGGAAGACACAGGGTGCAGAGTGGGGACGCCACAGTGAGGCTTGCTGTCCTGAGCACATGTTCATTGCTGGCCTTTCCATCTGTCTTCTCATTTAATCTTGGAGACAACCTGCCTGGCAGGTCATAGCAGCCCCCACTTCCCCCTTCTTGTGGTATACAAAAGTCACGTAGCAGATAGTAGCAAAGGCAGGATTCAAAGCCACACCTGGCTGACTGTGCCCAGGCTGTCGACCACTCCTCCTTTTCAGGGCTGATGATACCTGTGCCTGTCTTCAGGACACCTGTACACAAAAGGCCGCAAGTCTGCTTAGGAGCCCACTGTGTCTTGGGGACAGTTGGTGCACCGTATCACAAAAGCAACGGAATGGGACCTGTGTGTGCAGGCAGTGCCACAGAGTGCTGCAGGCCTCGGTCTTCACCTCCCCCATCTCAACCCTTTCTTTGCTCACTCTTTCAGGCACCACTCCATCAGCCTTGGCTTCCAGCTCTGGGATCAGGAGCTCGACCTTCACTTGAGGTGTGGCTGCTCCCCTCCACTAGCCTCCGCCTCGGGGGTGTGGGGATGGGGATGTGTTAGAAAGAGTGATTTATGCTTTTCTGGCTCTGGCTCCATTGAGCAAGTCCTCTGCATTCTGCAAAACACCACTAATTAAGAGAGGTTTGTGGTCCCAGGACCCCGCCTGAGCCACTCTGAGCATGACAGGGCTTTTGCAGGAGCAGCTGCCAGGTGCAACCGTTTCCATGGGAGTGAGTGCCTGGCTCCCTGACTGTAAGGCACACAGAGACCCCTCCTTGTTTGTTACCTAGAGATAAGTCCCCCCAACCCCCGCCACCACATGGAACAGTAAACTCCCACCTCCGGAGTCAGCCCCAACCATCCTTTCTCCCACACCCGTGTCCACTAGCAGCAGAGCCTTCAGCTCAACATGAGACACAACTGGAATCTGGCCTCTTCTCTCCTCTCCTGTTGCCCCGGTCAATGCCAGCCTGTGGTCCTGGTTTCTGTGGGGGAACAGGACAGGGGGGTGGTGGTTGTTTCTAGCAGGCCTCCTGCTGCCACACTGTCCTTGTGGGCTGCTCTTGGCACAGCAGCCAGAGGGAGCCTGTTGGGCTGTGGCTGCGGCTGCCTGACCACCACACCCAGGCCCAGGTAGAGTCCTTAGCCTGGGCTTTGGGCAGAGGTCCAGCTGCCTCTCCTGCACGCCCTGCTGCTCTCCCTGCTTGCCTCCAGCCCTTTGCCTGGACGGCTCTTCCCAAGACCTTCGTGACTCGCCCTGCACCTTCCCAGACCTGGGCTCTCCCTCATATCTCCTCACTGACAGTTCAGACCCCACGTGCCAGCCCTCTTCTCTCCTCACTTGCCTCTGTGTTTCCCTCCACACTTGGCACCATCTGCCATGCTCCATATGTTACTCCTCTCCCAGCTAGGATGTGATGAAGGCAAGGGTTTTGTGCATTTCATTTCCTGCTGAATGGGGTTTGTCATACGGCAGGCCTCTCAATAACACATGACGTTGTATGAATGAATTTTTCTGGGTTTTGTTCTCCCTTTACCAAATTTGATTTGAAGAAGCTTAGTATTTCCTCTTCCTTTAATTTAAAAAATTGACTCTGGACTGTTCTAGGGAAAGGGATAGGAGGTGGAGAGAAAGGAGGCAGGAGACACACTTCTGCTCTGATTCAGAAGACTCTGACTCCATTCTGAACTCAATCAAAGGTGCTCCTGTATGTGGCTGTCCCAGGGCACCCACGGGCACAGGCACACCATTCTCCTTCATTCCTTGTCTGAAGCCCAGCTGTAGGTCATGCTGATTCTCTCACATCCCACTTTGCTATATTGACTCAAATCTCTGAGATAGGTTTGTCTTCTTTTGTAAATTCTGAAATAAAAGCAGTGTGAATTCCTTGATCCATAATTTCTTTCATCAAAAGTAGCCCTTGGATTTTTTTTCTTTTTCCTTTCTGTCATTTTTTTTTTTTTTTTTTTTGAGTCAAGGTCTTACTGTGTTCCCCAGGGTGGAGTGCAGTGGCACTCTTGAGCTTAACCTATTGCGTTTAGGAACCTCTTGTGTTAAAGCAATCCTTTCTCACCTCAGCCTCCCATGTAGCTGGGACTGCAGGTGCATACCATCATGCCCAGCAAAAACAAATTTTTTTTTTTTTTTTTTTTTTTTTTGGAGACATGGGTCTTGCTTTGTTATTCAGGCTGGTTTCAAACTCTTGGCCTTCCAAAGTGCTGAGATTACAGGTGTGAGCCACCACACCCAACATAGCCTTTGTTAATAGTCATTTATGTATTCTTCTAGGAAAAAATATACGTAATACCAGCATAAATGTATATCTATTCAAAATGGACATGAACAGAATCATAGCAGGCATATTATTCTAGAATTTATTAATTTAATTTGAAAATCTTCTGTATTCGTCCGTATAGATCTACTTTGTTGCTTTTTATTTTTTGAGATGGAGTCTCACTCTTGTCACCTCGCCTTTGGAGTGCAAGGGCGAGATCTTTTCCTCACTGCAACCTCCGCCTCCCAGGTTCAAGTGATTCTCCTGCCTCAGCCTCCTGAGTAGCTGGGATTACACTCACATGCCACCAAGCCCAGCTAAGTTTTCTTGTATTTTTAATAAAGATGGAGTTTTGCCATGTTGACCAGGCTGGTCTTTGAACTCCTGACCTCAGGTGGTCTGCCCTCCTCAGCCTCCCAAGGTGCTGGGATTACAGGCGTGAGCCACTGCGCCTAGCCTACCAACAGAGTCTAGCTTTGTTGGCCAGGCTGGAGTGCAGTGATGCAATCATAGCTCACTGCACCTTGAACTCCTGGGCTCAAATGATCTTCCCACTTCAGCCTCCTTAGTAGCTGGGACTACAGGTACACACCACAATGCTTGGCTAATTTTTAAATTTTTTGTAGAGACAGGGTTTCACTATGTTGCCCAGGCAACACAGTACATATTGAACATATGTTCTGTGTCACATAGACCTAACCCCATACTGACAGGCATCAGTTTTAGTTATGACAATATTGCAATGAATATTCCTATACATCCTAGCATACCTGCAGTAATACTTGTATATATCTGGCATGCATTATAGATTAAAGGAGCATGGGCATTTAAAATTTTGACAGATATTGCCAAGTTGATCTTTGTTTTTTGTTTCTTTGTTTTTTTTATTTTTTTTGAGACCAAATCTTTCCCAGGCTAGAGTGCAGTGATGTGATCTCAGCTCACTGCAGCCTCAACCTCCTGGGCTCAAGCAATCCTTCCAACTCAGCCTCCCAAGTAGCTAGGACCACAGGCATGTGTCAAGACACCTAGCTAATTTTGTTTTTTCTTCGTAGAGGTGGAGTCTCACAGTGTTGCCCAGGCTGATCTCAAACTCCTGGGCTCAAGCAATCCACTGGCCTTGGCCTCCCTAAGTTTAGATTACAGGTGTGAGCCGTTGCACCCAGCCCATGTTGACGTTTGAATGGTTACACTAGTGCATTCTTCTGGGATGTTTTTCCCCAAACTTTTTTTTTGGAAAAAATATTAAACTTACAGAAAAGTCTAAAGAATTGTATAATGGCCGGGCGCGGTGGCTCAAGCCTGTAATCCCAGCACTTTGGGAGGCCAAGGCGGGTGGATCACGAGGTCAAGAGATCGAGACCATCCTGGTCAACATGGTAAAACCCCGTCTCTACTAAAAATACAAAAAATTAACTGGGCGTGGTGGCACGTGCTTGTAATCCCAGCTACTCGGGAGGCTGAGGCAGGAGAATTGCCTGAACCCAGGAGACGGAGGTTGCGGTGAGCCGAGATCGCGCCATTGCACTCCAGCCTGGGTAACAAGAGCGAAACTCCGTCTCAAAAAAAAAAAAAAAATAAGAATTGTGTAATGAATAGCCAAATACCTTTCACCTAAGTTTGCCAGTATTGCAACGCTGAGTGTTTTCGTTTGCTCAGGCTGCTGTAACCAAATATCACAGACTTGGTGGCTTGAACAATAGACATATATTTTCTCATGGTTCTGGAATCTGGAAGTCCATGATGAAGGTGTCGGTCAGCAGGTTGGGTTTCCTCTGGGGCCTCCCTCCTTGGTTTGCAGATGGCCGCCTTCTGAGTTCTCGCATGGTCTTTTCTTGGTGCACTCACACATCTGTGTTCTAATCTCCTCCTCTTATAAGGATACCAGTCATACTGGATTAGGGCAGGGTCTGCTCACATGCTCTCATTAAACCTTAATTACCCCTTCAGAGGCCCTGTCTGCAAATAGTCATGCTCTGAGGGGCTGCGGGTTAGGACTTCAACATACGACTTTAGAGGAGGGAAGGAGGGGGCACAATTCAGCCTATAATACCACATTTGCTTCTCTTTCCCTTTATATATATATATAAAATGTTGATATAATTATAACAGATTTATATAATTTGTTGTATTATTTATCATTATAAAACCATTTATAATGTGATACATTTCTTATATATAATTACAATGTATAATATGTAACATTCCTCCAAACCACTCAGAAGTAAATTGCAGCCACTCTGTTACTTCGGCATGCATCTCCTAGGAACAAGGACATGCTCCTCAGGATATATTTGATATCCTTTATTTTATAGTGCTGGGGACAGATTCCCTTGAAGCAGAAGGAGAAATGAGCATGCAGTGGCTCTGGCCCTGACTGGGGGCATTCTCTCCTGATGGTTTTGTCCTGGCCTAGTTTGCTCCCATCTCTTTCCTGAGTTCCAGCCCCTGGGTGAGACCTGGCATGCTTTAGGAAAGGGGCCCCCTGCTTCCAAGAGCTGTTCGGGCAAGCAGAACCTCTTGGCCTCGACTCCAGATTCTCTGGCATTGAGGTTTGGGATCTGTGATGTGACAACGAGATGGCAGACCTCACAACTTTACCTGTTCATTGGTCTCTGTATCAACATGTGTCTCTCAACAGCAGACTTGTGACTGTAATTCTTGTATAGGCAGTCCTTGCCTGGCAAATGCAGACTGCCTGTGTTTATTCAGAGAGTAGGGGTTATTGTCTTGGCTACCATTTTCTCCCTCCCTGTCTCCCTTCTCCTGCACCCTTGCTGGCCAGAAGTTGGTTTTTGCCTGCCACCAGGAGTAACAAGGCATCTTCTTCAGGCTTGTGTCAACATCTGTTTCTTCCTTTTCTGTGGGAAAACATCACACAGGCAGCACTTTCAGTGTTGGTTTTAGTAGATAGAATCATTGTGGAAGTACTTGCCTAGTGCTTCATTGGAGGATGCGTAGTTTCAAAACTTCATTTTCTCTTGTTCAGGCCGTCAGGTCTGCAGACCCAAGGTTCAAACATAAATCGGGTGAGTTCTTTGCCATCCAAGGCCAATCAGGGTGTTGCTGAATGAGTGCCCAGACATCCACTGTTACTCAATTAACAAAGCCGCTTTTTTTTTTTTTTTTTTTTTTTTTTTTGCTCTGTTGCCCAGACTGGAGTGCAGAGGTGTGCAGTCTTGGCTCAGTGCAGTCTTGGCTCACTGCAGCCTTAACCTCCAGGGCTCAAGTGGTCCTCCCACCTCAGCTTCCCAAGTAGCTAGAACCAGAGGTGCATGCCACCACCCGCGCATACTTAAAAATTTTTTTTGGTTGAGATGTGGTCTCACTCTGTTACCCAGGCTGGTCTTGAACTCCCAGGCTCAAGCAATCGTCATCCCTCAGCTTCACAAAGGGCTAGGATTACAGGCATGAGCCATCACATCCGGCCATAGAGCTACCTTTCTAAAACTTAGTCCCAACACATCTTTGACTCTGCTCAGAACTCTTCATGGCTTTTCCTTTCCTGCAGGATTCATTGCCATTTCTTTGGCTTGTCATTGAAGACCCTCCCTCATTTGGCCCTTACTCAATTTGTCACCCTGTTACCTGCTTTTCCCCCAGGAAGTTTCCTTGTTACCTGCTGTATTGAAGCCAAATTAAATTAGGCCAAACACGCTCTGCCATGCTTTGTTCCTATACCTCTTGGCTTGTGATAATTTCCCAGAACATATCTTCTCTCTCCTCCCTGATCTATTTGCCAAACTTTTAGCCAGTCTTCATGGCTTGGCTTGACCGTACCCCATCAGTGAAGTCTCTTCTTCACTGGAAGATAGAAGACATACAGACACTTTGGTCCTTAGCCATCTCTTCAGCAGGGCTGGCCATCCTTCCCTTGCGCCATCCGTCATTCTGCCGCAGACTTTCCTCTTCTCTAGCACATATCACACCGTATGTGATATGTATGTGTCTAGCCCCCTGGTTGCAAGACAACTGGTTTTACGTTTGTATCTTCAGTGCCTGGGTTGGAGTAGGTGCTCAGTAAATGTCTCAGTGGATGATGGATTTGTCCTTGGATAAGCACATCCCGAAGTTAGAAGCAGCTGTGTTGCACTTTGTTGTTACCAGTCCTTATCTGAGTGAGCCTTGTGTGTCACAAAGGAGAAAATACAGTTTAACACAGGTCACGAGGAGCCCTTCTCCCTAAGCCGTAGAATCCATACCGATCATCAGCAACACAGGACCTCAGTGACCTTCGCTGGGCTTACCGTATGTTGTTATGTGTTGAAAGAGAAAGTACCTTACCTTGGTTATGTACACAGTGAATAGACTGATAACCCAGCTCGTTGTGTGCGTCTTGCTTTATGTTACTTTGGAAAACTACTGATGACTGTCTTTTCTTTCAGTCAAACGCTTCAGAGAACCAAAGCATGAAAGACGTCCGTGGCGGATATGGTATGTGTTTAGGTATTAACTCATTCTGGAGTGCTTTTGACTATATTGGGGGTCTTGGGGGTGGGGGTGGGGGTGGGAAGGGCATGGAATGTGAGCAATGATATGTAATGTATCTGAAATTCCTGAGTTAAATCCATCAGGAACTATGTATATTATGAAAGGCTTTTTGTTTCCGCAGGTAACTATTGATCCTCCCTTTATTTTAGAATCACTCTGCTTCCACTTCTGAAAGACGGAAGATACACAAATACATCAGTCCCTGTTGCTGCCTCCTTAATCTGTGTCTACCTGTTGTTAGATTTGGTTTAAATTCCTAGATTCTGTAGTGTATAATGTGCAAGCAAAAACTAACCTAAATTTGGAGATCAGTCAAACATAGCTCCTCTCTCCAAAAGAAGTCTTTCTTGGTCTTAGCATAAAGGAAAACTATTTCTCTACTAAAAATACTTCAAACACCAAATATATGATCATTCTCTTTCCCCAACATCCACCAGTTTTCCACCTCTGCAAACACCACGTGGGTGTCCCATAATTTAATTCACTTCTGACACTTAACTACCTGGAGTTATAACAGAATCCACAGGTTAAGGGCTCAATCCCACAAACTGCTCCCTTCTTCAGATGCCAGTTGCAAGTAGTCGGGTCCTCAGAATATCCACATTTCTGTCTAATTTGGCTGTAAAGTCAGGGGTTCCCACAACCCCCCACCTCCCCACTAAGGTTCATTGATTTGCTAGAATGACTCATAAAACTCAAGGAAACATTTGCTTACATTTACTGGTTTATTATAAAGGATACAGATGAACAGCTAAATGAAGAGGTGCACAGGGCTAGATCCAGAAGGATCCTGAGCGCAGAAATTAGGGTATGCCCCCCTGCCAGCATGTGGACGTGTTCACCAGCCTGGAAGCACTCCAAATCCCATTGTTTACTAATTTTTATGGAGAGTTCATCATGGAGGCACGATTGATTATTAACTCAGTCTCCAGCCCCTCCATTCTCCCTGGAGGATGGGCGATTAGGGCTGAAAGTTCAAAGCTTCTAAACATGACTGGGTATTTTTGGTGACTAGCCCATCCTCAAGCTATCCAGGAGCCCACTAAGACTTGATTCATTAGCGTAAAAGGCTCCAGTCTTCCAGGAAATTCCATGGGGTTTAGGTGCTCATATCAGGACCAAGGCCAGAGACCATATACTAGAACAAAAACTCTTCTTAGCACCTCTGTTACTCAGGAGATTACAAGTGTTTTAGGAGCTCTGTGTTGGAAACCAGGACAGAGACCAAACATATATATTTCTTATATAGACTTTGATACATATCAGACACATATTTATTTCATAGACAATAATCCTGCGGTCTCAGTTTTTCCTTTGTAAAATGGCAGTAAAGCTTCAGAAGTAGATTCTAAGGACAAAACTCCAAACTAATACATCACTTAAAAGGAGACAGCTTTTCAGGACAGCACCATGTCCACAGGAAGCTGCCTGTTTTAGACTGCTGCCCTGGACTTTCAGCTTTCCTAACAAAATAATCATTTTCTCCTTCAGAGGAAACATCAGTAATCACGCCGATAAAATTTTAAAACATGTATTTACTTGTTCTTAAACGTGTTGCTGCCGAATGTTGATAATTCTTTTATTTTCCATTGATTTTTCTCAAACCCTGTTAACTTTAGAATATGTGACTCCTACCTCAAGGCTGCAGCAGGACCTGGTAGATACCTAGATTTTGGGATTTCTGAGTCTTACATACATTGTCTTTTGGTGACTCCTCTTTCCGATGAGTGTAGGGAATGATTTTTCAGACACTGTCACTGGGTCAGTCTGGGTAATCTCTGCAGTCCTGAGACCCTGCCCAACTGGTAGGCTATGAGAGGCAGCCATGTCCAAGAGATCCCTCGACCAGAGAGGAGAGTGGCTGCCTAGTGCTGGTGACAGAGGACATACTGAAGGCATACGCTATCTCCACTATCCTCCTGCTACATGGGCGGAGGGATAGCTCCTCTCACATATTAATGTCCTTGTTTTTTCTTTTTTGAAATGCTTGTCATCTAGTCCAGGGGCTGGCACACTGCAGCCCACAGGCCCTGTGTGTATGGTTGTAATAGCTGTGTCTTTGTCTGCTGTCATTCCCCAGCAGCAGGGCTGAGGAGTTGAGACAGAGATCTTATGGTACACAAAACCTCAAATATGTATTCTTTGGTCCTTTTTATTCAGGATAGAAAACATTT